>NC_057345.1:147620065-149102565 GCF_016509475.1 Prionailurus bengalensis
TTTTTTTTTATCATTGGATGTGTTGCTAATTTAGGTATTAGTTTGAGTAGTACACTATTTTGCAAAATACAAATAGTATTTTGAATACAAATGGAGGTATCTCGGCATACCAGCAATCGATGTATCTTTAATTGTTTCTTCTACAGGTCTTAGCTCCTGCATTTGTTTAGGTTCAAATGCTTTTAACAGGTTTTGATGGTAATGAGAAAGGTTTTGTTCTGATCTCGCCAGTGACTGATCTGAAACAGTCTGAAGCAGGCATTGTCCACCTGAGAAATTGGTGCCTAAGTTGGTTGTCCAACAAAAAGGCACAGAGAAACCAAGGCTCATTTGTGATGTAAAGAAGTTCTTGTAGAGAGGACAGTGTTATGCCGCCATGCCTTCCACAGTCTTTATCTTCTTACGCTATGCATTTTCTTATTATATAAATATATGCATATATATACATACACGTGCATATCTGTATACACATGTAAATATGTATGCATGTGTATACATATGGGAAAATATAAACATTTTTATTCTTACATATTTACAATATTTGTAAAAGAAATATTTATAAAATAAAATATTAAAGTCTTTATCTTCTTACTACATAAGTATATATTTTGTGTATTGTCTGTATGACTTCCATATAGTGTCTAGAAGATATATACAAGGTGTATATCTATAGTAAGCAGATCTTACTTCTTACTCATTACATAACTTCTTACTATGTACATGTAGTATATTATACTCTATATATAGTCTATAGAAGATATATATATTCTATGTAATACATGTATAGTAAGACGATTCTTTTATATTTTATTTTATAAATTTTATAAACATGTGAAATATGTACATATAAAAGTTCTCTGACATTTATTATTATACTCTACTTTGTAATCATCAAACAGATGTTTGTTACCCAAACGTAATTCTGTAGTCCATGGAAGATGAAAGAAACAGCAGAGTCCTCAAGGGACTTAGAGGATCACAATTTTGTGACCATTCAAGCTCTTTAAAGGCAGAAAAAGATCTTGTGTCTGCGTTTGTTTTTCCGCTTTACATAATATGCCCTCCCTAAGAATTTGTGAGGCAGAGACAGATTGTGATTAGAAGTGCTTTCAGTGTCTTAAGCTAACATAACTCGAAGAGCCCTTGTCTTTAGTGGGCCCCTTCCAAGACCCTGAGGAGGGTTTCTAGGAGGATATAGCTTTTGTTTTTGTAAAATATTTCCAAATTCCAATTCACTAAGCCTGTTGCCTCCTTCAGTTTTGAACTCTCCGTTGTAGTATGTTACACTAATTGTGAGCAGGGCATTGGAGAAGCCACAGGCATTTCACATCTTTAAATTTGTATCATTTTTCTTAAATGCAAATTGTCAAAGTTTATGACTTCACAATACCTGTATCTTCTCTTTACCTTTCAAGCAGTCTGGCATAGAAATATTACTTCTACCCTGAAATAGGAATCACATACTACCCATGTACATACTAGGAAACATAGGGGCTCAAGTTGGCTTCCTAAGGATCACGGGACTTTAATTTTTTTTTATTGATAATGCAAAAGAAATTTTTCTAAAGGAAGTGCCTTATTTACAGTTTCTTCCTAAAGAAAGAAAAGTTTTCCTTTCTAACCCCAATGAAGTTAGTATGACATAGATTGAATCTTACTATCTTTCTAGAATGATAAAGATGCTAAATGATATACAAAGCTTTTGCAGTGTAAGGGCCAAGAGCAGGCTGCCCCAATATGTGTCACTTCAACGTGCAGATTATTTGGAGTTGAAAACAATCAAGGCCCAAAAGACTCAGGAAGAAATTTGACAACTCCACCCCCCAATTACCTAAAAGAATTTGGATAGAAGACCTGCTCCAGAAAGAGAGCTCTCATCATAGATAACTACATTATGATGTGAAGTAGGTATGGTAGAAAGGGAGGAACTTAACAAGACCCATTTGATCGAATTCCCGTCTATGTCCCATAACTTCTCTATGGCCCAGCAAACATCTGTTTACCAAATATTACTCTTTTCCATCTTCCTATGAATTGCATTCTTTCCTTTTGAGGTCCCAGACCACTATCCCTTCTCCATGGTTCAGGAAGACACATATACCTCATGTTGCCTGACTGTCTTTGGAATCTCATGTCTGTGTGGATTCCCTATATATACAAAATTAAATTTAATTTTCTCTGGTTAATCTGTTTCATGTCAGTTTAGTTCTTAGACCAGCTAGAAAAATCTTGAAGGATAGAGGAAAAATTTTCCTACTCAACAGTAGCTTGAGTTAAAATCCTTGTCTGTTCCAAATCTTATATATGCCACATAGTGCAGGTATACACACACACACACACACACACACACACAGTGCTGGTAAGTGTCTGAACTCAATCTTTTTGTCTTTCCTAATCAATTATAAAAGAGTTTCTAAAACCAAACAGCTAGTACAAGGACATCTTATTTGCACACCCCAGAAGATAGGAAAGGGTAGACCCTGAAGTAAAAACCCATAGCATAATGTAAAGCATCTCTTATCCAATTCATGCAACTAATGGTAAGTTATGGTAAATTATAGAGAAAAGACAGAAAGTAAATCCAGTAAACTTCAAGGTCTCTTGAAATCCCAGAGAATATTCCTTACTGAACCTCATACCTAATATTAGGCACCTCTCATTCCCAAATAATGGTATGTCCTTCCATGGCATATTCCAGGCAATTCTTAGGCTACACGATCCACCTTCAAAAGATCTTGGACTTTATCTGGTCCCAAAAAGAAAAGAACATTTGCCTTTAACTATAGTTTCAATCTTTTTCTTTGGTGGAAAATAAAAGATGGTGATTTGTGTCTGAATAAGCACCTTTCTTAAGGGAATTAACAACCATGTTTCCTTGGGGTTATCCTAGAACCTTAGACTCTCAGATTCCATCCTTTTAGGTTGTTAAATGAACCGTCATTACATTCAAAATGAGATGAAAGAAATTGTGTGAGGAAACTAAAAGATTAAAATAGCAAACTTAGTTATAAATCAAAGAGAGCTCCCTTTCCTGCTTGAGTAGATGAGTCCCAAATATATGAAGAGATACTGGGGTGAGCCAATGACACAAAGAAACATCATATAAACCCACCTATCTACAATCCAGACTTGGCTGCATTTATTATTACTTTTTAGTTATTTTCTATTTCAAAAGAAACAAAACTTCAGGTCAGAAAATTTTGGAACCTGGAAGAAAAAATTTATGAATTTGATTGCATAGAACCACATCTGCTCATATATTCATTGCTGCATATAATAAACATTTGTTGAGTGTTCCATATGTATCAGACATTGTGCTATATCCAAGAGAAAACAAAGATTTTTTTTAAGTCCCTTCCTCTAGGAACAGCCAGTTTAATTGGAAAGGTGAAAACTTGACATTAAACAATTAAAATATAATATCATAACTGCTTGGACAGAATGAAAGGGAGAGGTGTTTCTTGAGGTAGGAAGTGGCCTAACGATACTTTTGTTTTATGTTGAAACTACATATTTAATAAATGATTTTGGTTTTTCTAGGTTTCAGGAAAGAAAGGATTACACAAAGAGTCATGAAACCCTCATTCTGGTCTTGGTTCTGTTAATAACTAATTACGTGATATACAGTTCTACTTTCTGGAACTCTGTTCTTTCATCTACAAAACAAAAGAAGTTTGACGAGATGTTCTCTACAGTCCCAGGTCTGCATTCTCTTATTCAGGGGAATTGTCCTAATTAGTTCCCTTTTAATTCTCTTTCCTATGGGTAGTGTTTAGTAACTTACAATGACATAACCCATTTGTACTTCAACTGGCCAATTCTTTCAGAAAAGGCTACCTACATGTCTTTTTCTCATCTTCTATTTCTACTGACTACCCCATTTGCCTCTTTCTTCAGTAAAGGAAGTGAAGCACTTTATAATTGCTAGTTATCATTGTGCACAGGAAACAGATAAGGACTTTCTTTTTTTAAGAAAAAGATGCTAAAATTGCCCTTTAGTCCTACAAAATCTTCCATGCTTTAAAGGGAAATCCTGGCTTCTGCAATACATTTTCTAACACTTTGCTAGAGTAGATCACTTTGCCTTTAAGAAAGGATTACCCTACATGTAAGTGGTGGCTATATCTAGGATTATTTAGCATAGATCTGAGAACTGTCATTTGCCTGGTTCCTGGGGCAAAGGTAGAAAGAAATAAATCCAGGGCTTTCTTTCCACGGATTCCACTGTAGACGTGCAAAATTCCACCATAAATTGCCTAGTGTAAGGGAAGAGAAGTGCTCCCGCCGAGGAAGTATGGAAACAGAGAATGGAATCAATTGGGAAGATATCTCTAGTTCTCTTCACACCATCCAAGTGTGACTGTAGGTTTCTGAGCCCCTGGACCAATCTGGGTTAGAGACCCCACGCTAGCTGGTGCATTGTAGGTTTCAAGGTGGACTCCTCAGAGACCAAAGACTGAATTTCACATAGTGGTCTGTCTGTATGAAAATATTTGGTGGTTTCAGTTTGTTGCCTATTAATTAATTTTCTTCACTAGAAACTCATCCACTGTCATAAATTACACAGTGTCTCTTTTTCTTTTAGCTAAATCTAAGAACGAAGTAGTTCTCAGGTGAGAATAAAAATCTTTTCAAAGACAACCTAGGATAACTTACCTAAATGTCTAACTGTAAAAATTCATCAATCCTTATATCTTATGTATATAATAAGGATCATAAGCCTCACTTTCATGCCTGAGCAAAACTGGTAAACAAGGTAGG
Source organism: Prionailurus bengalensis (assembly GCF_016509475.1). Classification (NCBI taxonomy): domain Eukaryota; kingdom Metazoa; phylum Chordata; class Mammalia; order Carnivora; family Felidae; genus Prionailurus; species Prionailurus bengalensis. The sequence goes on from NC_057345.1 coordinate 147,624,827, forward strand.
GAAACTGATTCTAATGTAGCTTCCTGTAACTAAAGGATAACATTTTGCTACATTTAGTCCATAGATGGGTAGAAATGTTAAGTGGAAAGATCAGAATAGTGTCTGTTCAGCACCCAATCTCACTGAATGGCACCTGAGTTTATCTTCTAAGCAAAGACAGGAAACATTTCATAAAGGACCTGAGGCATTTGGAGTTACCATAATCGCCACTTGGCCTATGAAAATCTTGCCATGGAGTAGAAGACCCGCACAGTCTTCTCACTTCTCACGCTACATAGTAGCCTTGTGCAAGATGACGACTCTGGCATTACAAGGTCAACATCCAGAACAGCAGTGAAAGAGCTCCCAGTGTCTAACAAATGTGTTGGTGCCTAAGGATATCTCCAGAAGATGGCACACCCACCGCAGCCATGGATTAAGAGAGATGCAGTATAAATATGGCAGGAATTGATGGGTATAGAGAGCAATAAAGCTGTTAAGCCCTGGGCTGAAATGTGTTTCTGAACTAGTGGGTTTCCAAGAAACACCTTGGAGGTGAGAATTGCATAATTCAGGGTACTTAAGTAATAGATTAGGTGGGAGCAAGAGCTTGGTATTTGACTTAAGCAGAGGCTTTGTTGTGGAAAATATAAAAGGGTATGTCTCACACTGGAACACTTTGCCCTCAATTCATTCATTTAACAAATATCTCCTAAGCCCTCACTATTTAGGTACTCTGCTAGGATTAAGATATACTGTGGTAAATAAAATAGACTTGATTCTTGTCTTTATAGAGCTTATGGTCTAATCAAGTTCATAGATAGAACAAGCAAACAAGTAAGTAAATGTATTATTGCATGATGATAGATGCTATGAAAGAAAATAGAGAGCCAAGAAAGAGATTAATGGGGTATTGAGATATACTGCGGTTAGTTCAAAAAAGGGTTTCTGAGGAGATGACACTTAAGGGTGACTCAAAGGAGCAGAAAGGGACATGGTCAAAGAAACAATGGTGGGAAAGGAGTTTGTGTGCCTGGGAACTGAAGCCAGGACTGCATAGCTGGAGTTTGGTGACAGATTTCACCAAATTGGCTCTTGAATAAGCATAGCTTTGACCCATTGTCTCTCTTAATTTCCTCTGCTGCCAAAAAGTGAGAAGATGCTCAGGAACAATAAAAAGATTGATGACATGCTAGAAGTCTTTGATAGACCCTTTTTCAACTTCCCATTAAAAAGTTTTATTGGAAACAAAAGAGAGAACTTATGTCAAAAACTAGGAGTTGGCATAGGGAGGTAGGAAAAGGAAAAACATGGTGTGTGGAGATGGGACCAAAGGCATTATTTTGTTCTTCAGTATCATAATTAAAGAAATATTGGTTTAAATGTGTATAAGATAAACTTAAAGATATAATTGGTAGAATTTGAAACAGAAGTTCTCTCTTTTGAATCTCTCCAAAAGACAAAAGCAAACAAAATATGGTCCAAATATCAAGGGAGGAAACATAGAAACTGGCAAGGAAGCACAGCAAATAGAACCCATAAAACAAGATGACAGAAGTAAGACCAAACATATCAGTTATGACAATGTATGTAAATGTGTTGAACTCCCCAATTAAAAGGCAAAGACTCTCAGATTGGAGTAGAAAACAACATTCAACAATATGCTGTTTACAAGAGACAAACTTCAAACAAAATGACTTGGAAAGGTTATAAATAAAGGATAGGCTAAGATATATCCGTCAAATGCAAACAAAAAGACAATGGGAGTGGCAATATTCATATTGGCCCAAGTAGAATTCAAGATAAAAACTATTAAAAATGTAAAGGGAATGACATTGTCTTTAGGAAAGAAATAATCTAAATGTAGTCACATCCATTATCCAATGTATATGCCAAAGAACAAAGAATCAAAATATAAAGGACAAAAACCCATACAAATAATTTTTAACAAAATTATAATTATAGCAGGAAACCTCAATACCCGACATCAATTCATGACAAACTAATTCAATCAAAATAAATAAAGGCATAGAGAATTTGATATATATTAAAATTCATACTTTCAAGATAGAAAATCACAGAGACTCACTTAAAAAGTAACAATAGCTTAGGATATGAAGAGAATGGAAATAATTCTCCAAAGCAGAAATTGTTTAATATACACTTTCAAAACACAATGAAAATATTGTAAATTATTTAAGCAAAATTTAAACAAAGAACTCCAACAATATGAAAAATTTAAAACTCACTCCTAAATCAATGCTGCACCAAAGGTGAAGCACAAATTAGCACTATAGGCTGGACAATACCAAAAATTATGAAACCAATAAGAGCTAACATTTCCTGATTATTTGAATGCGATACAGATTCTGCTGAGTGCATCCCATGTATTAACTCATTTGATCTCACAACAAGCGTATGAGAAAAGTAATATTTAATTGGCATTTGCGTTTTCAGAATGTGAAGCTTAAGATAGTTAAGTCATGTATCCAATGTAAAATATGCAGTAAGTGGCCAAGTGAACATTCCACTGTAATATAGTTAAGGGATGGACCAACACTGTAGTTGGAGGCAATTATTAAACTTAAATTATTTTATTTAAATTAAATAAATAAAAACTTAAGAAGTCAGAAATACAGGGGAAAAAGGACCTTCAATACATGAAGAAGAAATAAAATATAGGGTAAGAGCAGTAGTCCAGAAGACGGAGAGAAAAAATGTAAAAACAAATCCAAAGATCTTGGTCTTTGGAAAAGATAAGCGTAAAAAAAAAAAAAAAGTCTGACAAATATAATCAAGAAAATAAGGTGAAGAACATTAACAAACTTGAAGATGAAAAGAGAAGTGTAAGCCCAGATATGTGGGACATCTTTAAATATATGAGAATATTATATTCAAGCCTATGAGAATTCATTTGAAAATATGGTCAATTTGTATGAATATCTGGAAATATGGATGATCAGCAATTATGGTAAAATAAGATTATCAAATTTTTGTTGCATAAATAGAGTGTTTTTTAAAAGGAGAAATTATTTCTGGCTTCTTTGGGGAAGGAAACAAAGTTCAAAGATCCACGGGTTCAATTCATTCCCTTTCTGGACACACAGTGAGACTACATTTCTCAGCCTCTCTATCATTTAACTTCTGGCCAATGGAATATTGGTGTTAGCATCAAGCTACTAAGATTTGAAGTTTTGTTTACTGTAGTAGTTGGCATTCTCAACCAACTCATATAGAAATTTTAATGGAAATTTTTTTTTTATTTAAACAAGGAACAGGACATGGAAATGTCCTGGACATACAGAAATGGAAAGAAAAAGAAACAAGCAGAGGAAATACATTGAACAAAGAAGCATGGCCTGGAAAATAAAAAAAAAGTAAGTTTGGGAAGAGCAAGTAGCTCCAAAGACCTAAGAAGTATAGATGAATGTAGGTAAGAGAGACAGAGGAAGTTCAAACTATAGTTTCTTTTTTTTTTTTTAAATATTTATGTATTTAGAGAGAGAGAGAGAGCACAGGCAGGAGAGGAGCAGAGAGAGAGGGAGACACAGAATCCGAAGCAAGCTCCAGGCTCTGAGCCATCAGCACAGAGCCCGATGTGGGGCTCGAACCCACGAGCCGTGGAATCATGACCTGAGCTGAAGCCAGACGCTCAACTGACTGAGCCACCCAGGTGCCCCTCAAACTATAGTTTCTTGTCAGACCTTGTGGGTTGGGTTTTAACCTTAGGACATAGTGAGTCACTGCAGGTTAGTGAACAAAAAAAGGATATCATTGTAATTGTATTTAAGGAAAATTACTCTGGTAATTACTCAAACAATGTGTTGGAAAGATAAGTTGAAGAAATGACTAACTGAGGAAAATCCATTGAAGTCATAAAAGTCTAGATAATAGGGATGGAATCAGTAGAGATGAAGAGAGAAAAAAAGAATAGGAGAGAGATACAACAAAAATTGATGCAAGAGAATTGATAGTAGTTTGAATCACACATAGAAACAGAACGTCAGAGCTGGAAAGAACTTTAGAAATTATCTATTCCGATCAGTTCATGTGTTAGATAAACTGAAACCTAAAGCAATTACATGAATTGTTCAATGGTCCCGGAAGCTGTTAATTAGTGAGGCTAAAACCAAGACCAAATTCTTTGAGTTCCCAGCTCATTTCTTTCTCTCTCCTAACTTGGTGTACAGAGGGAGAGAGAGGAAAGATGTGGAAATACCTGGGGGTTAAACCCAGTGTTAGGATACTGCCATAAGCCAAAATAGAAGACCCAGGAGCAAAGTAATGTCCAGTTCTAGCTCTACTGGATTATCTAGCTGGAAAGGTCTATTATACAGAATATATGAACATTCATGACCGGGGCCTGGGGATCAACAGCAGAATCATGTATTAAAAGTCCTATTTATAGTTATTATTGAGGACTATAGGATAGGAAGGTAAAGAAGAAAGAGGGTAAGGGGGCTGAAAGGGGCAGAGAGTGAGAAGAGATGAGAAAGCAGGTAACTCCTGGTACATGTAATTTGGGAGATGTGAAGAAAACCGGAAGCTAGAGAAGAATACTAAAGAAGTGTCAATGAGATTGGAATGGCAAACAGATTCCAGATGCAATCTCTCAGAGAGGATGTAGAAGGTTTTTGTGCATTGGGAGAAAGGTTGAAATATCTGACATCTGACTTCTTTCCAATTCAGAGACTATGATCAATTATTGTAGCAAAATGTGAAGTGGATTTTAGTGAACTTGACTTCAACATTGTATTTTATGTCTGTACCATTGACTACTGAATTCTAAAATGTAGCTTTTATAAGTAGACACTAAATATTAAAATGATTAGGACTACAAGATCTTTTGACACTATTATATATCAGGGGAGTAGAAGCCAACTGTAAAGCAATGCACACACACACACACACACACACAAGCGTGCATTTCCACACATTCTTTTGACTACTGTGTACACAGTTTGCTGCGTTGCAGTGACCTGCATATATATTTGCATAACCTTCGTAGGTGATTTGTGACGTTTTCTCCTTGTATGCTACAACCATTTAGAAAGTTGCTCTCTGAAGAAGAAATAGATGGATTTTCAATGGACATACCATCTCCTCACTGCTTATTAAAGGATCAGGTATACAAACTACACACAATAAATGTAAATGATTGACAGAAGCTATCAGCACAATCTGCTTATTTAAAAAAGAAAGGGGGAGGTCTAAGGCCAATACAGCATTATTTCTTTATACAGCACCCAAGATAGAGGTGCATACAATTGTAAGTTGAAGCACTAACGTAAGCAGAATGCAAAAAAAAAAAAAAAGTAAATTAATTAAATATCCTTTTTACCCATAGCCTTAGCACATTTTATTTTAACTTTTCTTTAAACCACTTCTCCATTTCAGTACTTCAGCCTTCCCAGTGTGTTCAGGCCAAATCTGTTCCTTCCTCTGGGCTCCCACTTGATCCTTCTGTTAGAAAGAAGGTCTATCACATTACATAATATACAATTTGTGCAACCTGAAAGTTGCCCAGTATTTACCAAATTGTGGGTACACTTCAGGTCATTTTAAAAGACACAAAACCTATTGTCTTGAAGCCCTTTCCTACTTTTCCAACACAGAACCTCTGCCCTGTCCCCTTTATAGATCCTCTCCTCCATCTAAAATCTCCTACAGGTGCTCCCACAAGCGACAAGACCACCGCATGTTAGCTGTAAGCCTGCCCCGACAGTCTTGTACTAGACTCCTTTCTGGGGGCAGTCTCAGGTCACGGCTCCAGGCCATGCTCCGTGTGCTCTGCTTGGATCACTGCCTGTCACTGCCTCAGGGCAGTCCAGCATGCCACCAGCTTCTATCACGGTGCCCTGAGTCACTGATCCTACCTCGGCTTGCTGCTTCCCCATCACCTCTGATCTCAGCTGCCGCTCACTTTCCCTGGGTTAGTGTCTGCACCATGGCTGCATTCCAGACTGGGGATCTGCTTTCCCTTCTGCTTCTCATCCTGAAGCCACCAGATAAAGCCTCTATGGCTCACTGGGTCTCCAGGGTTTCTCTCTCACCTGCAAAAGGAAAAGTGGCTTCTCTTTCTTTGTGTTCTGCTCATTTAGAAAAGCCCCACAGTCCTTCATCTCAGGGGTATGAATAACAGTTGCATTTATCATGTTTAATACATGTCTGAAGTTTTTCTAAGTGTTCTAAATGTAATGGCTCCTTTCATCTTTACAAAATATCTCTAATATAGATATAATTATCTCCACTTTGCCGCTGATGAAAGTAAAATACACAGAAGTGACTTAACCAAGGACACCTGGCCATTATGAGGCAGAGTCGGGATTTGAACCCAGGAAATCAGACTGTCTGGTTCTGAATCTTGGACTCCTAACCACTACACTACTCAGCAGGAGCTTGGGACATCATGGGTCTCCTAAGAGCTACGTGTTCTTCCCTTCTACCTCCTAGGCCCTGTTGGTGACTCTGGAATTTCTGGTTAGTCATCAATTCCCCTTGAAGAGATTTTTTTTTTTTTTCAAAGCCAGGGTTTTCACTCAAACCTCTACAATCAAGTTCCTCTTCTCAATCCAACTAAGGTGACAGGCATTCTTGTATGTCACTTTTTGTGACATCAGGATTCAAGACCTTTCTCAAGAAGTTTCTAGCCCCATATAAATCAAAGAATATCACTAGTTAGTGGAGAAGCGTTGCCTAACGCACAGGTCTTGCTTTACCCTAACTGATTCACTGGGTCATCAAGAATGTCCTCCCACCGTTGACTACTAGGACTCTGCAAATGGACTGTGACACCTCCCGGGACTGACCTTTGTCTTCTATGTACTCATAGCAGTATATACCATGTAGTTAATGCTCAATAAGAATGAAATGGATACATTTAAATAAGTTGGTTGGGTCTTTTGGTTATAATGAAAGTGTTAAATAAATCTAGAGTTTCGGCTGAAGGCCTAAAAGGATGGGTTAAATGTCTAGTAATAGATGTGTGAATATTTATAACACCACTAATGCCTAGAGCTCACACAACTGCTTTGAGACTCTTCTAAGCAGATGTAAGATAATACATCATAATCATAAAAGAGTTGAAGCAGCAATGTAAAAAGAATTCAAAATTGAGTGTGCAAGGAAATGATCAAGACTTTGCCACTTATTATTAGTTGTGTTTCATATTCCTACTATATGGGAAAAATAAGTTCTGATAACTTCTTTTAACGATTTAAAATATTTACGAGTAATCTATAATTGCCACTCTATTAAAACAGTAAAATGACAACATACAAAGGAACGTCTTAGAATGTGCATGAGAGTAGTTGTTAGCAACAAGCCCTCCATGAAAACTACTCCCCCAGGAAGTCCCATTGCCTACACGTGAAAACCATCAGTAGACATTCGTGGAGAGTGCATAGGACAGAGGCCTTCTCAAGAAAACGTAGATGAATACTTGCATCTGTTTGTAAGGCTCAGAAAGCTAGTCTCAGGCTATATAAATCCCTGCTATAGTTCATCTCCATTATATCCTTCTCATGTGATTTCCTGATGTTATTTGTTCGTTGGGGCATTAGTTTTCTATCGCGGCAGCAACAGATCACCACAAACAATACTTAAAACAACACAAATGTATTATCTTACAGTGCTACAGGTTCAGAGTCTGGCACAAGGTCCCACCAGGGGTCAACAGGCAGCACTCCTTGCTGGAGGCTCCGGGGGAGGATCTGCTTCCTACTTATGGGCACCATTGGCAGCATTCAGTTCCCTGTCATTGTAGGGTCAAGGTCCATGCATTCTTGCTGCCTATAAACTGAGGGTCATTTCCAAGTTCTAGAAGCTACCAGCTTACTTGGCTCATGGCCAGTTTCCTCTATCTTCAAAGACAGGAATGGTGGTTGAGTGGTTCTCCTGTCACATGTCTCTGACCAACTCTTCTGCCTTCCTCTCCCACTCTTAAGAATTTGTGATTCCATCAGGTCCATTTACTTAATCCAGGATAATCTATTCATTTTAAGGTCCTTAACTTTAATCACATCTACAAAGTCCTTTTTTTTCCATGGAAAGCCACATATTCCCAGGTTCTGGGGATTAAAGCATAGACTTTTGGGGTTAGGGGGCATGATTCTGTCCATCACACCTGAGCACCAAGAATGCTTGGTACCAAGGCCATTCTCTACATCTGCAGGTTCGGACTGTACCGTCGTCACACCTCCATGCAATTGTTTTGCACATTTCCCTATAATAGAGAAATGCACTTGTGTTCATATATGATTTTACTTGAAGACCAGAGTTATGTGATGTCCTTCCCTGAGACATTCTACAGTTTAGCATTTGCAGATTTACTTTGGCTCCTTAGGCATGGAGAAGACATTTTTATTCATCAATGTGTTTGAGATTGTGATCTTTAAGTGGAGCTGTGCAAACAACCACGAAGTCCTAATATCACCTGGGAAATGCAAAAAGTTGATCTTTTATTTTCAGACTTCAAATTGCTTATCAGACCCTATAAAAGACAAAGTAAAGACCATAAAAACAAACATATGGCATTGTTATCTACGGATGGAAAACTAGGAGAGAAGAAAATCACAACACAATTTTGTCAGCAAACATTACTCTGAAATTCATTTATGGACTCATTTTTGAGTGCTTACCTTCTTCTTTCACTGCTAGGTCCTATTTCACTACACACACCATTAATTTAGAAATATAAATAAGGCTTTGAAAGTCATTCTTAACGCATCAGAGAAAAACAGGAAATAATAAAGAAAACCAAAATTAAATCCGCTGAGATAATTACAATAGGCAAGTCATGAATTAAGAATGGTAGTACCACAAACAAGAATATGGATTCCAAGGCACAGCATCATTCCCGACTGTTTATTCTAGGTTATATTTTTGCTATCAACCTATACAATTCTATTTCTTGTCAGGTTGTCCGTGATCAGGAAATTCTCCTAAAGTGAGTATTTGTATACGCTTGAATTATGGGAAGATTTTCCAAGCTGATTTTTGTATAAAACACTATTTCTCCATGCCATGTAACTTGGGACTCCTTCCCTAAGAAATACAATAAGGAAGCTATATTTACTGAATCGCAACACTTTTTCTTTTAATAAATAAAATGAGTAGACAACGAGCTATTGGATATAGTGGAAGATAACAACTGGGGAGTGTTATGAGGGGAGTGACATGAGGAAAGTGGAGTTTATGGTAGATCAATCTAGCAAATGTGTGGGGTAGATAGGAAGCAAGAAGCTTGATTCAAGGCAGACAGATAGGGGAATGTTGCAGTTAACATATAAGGGTTTGATTTAAGAGAAAAGACGTAAAAATTAAGCATGTAGTCATGAATCTAAAAGGCCCATATCCACAGTGGGCTGCACCTGTCACTAAATCAGATTTCATTCATTTTACTCTTTTAGCTATGTCAGTGCTTACTAGGCTCTATATTATCATTTAGAAAATTGCATGTCTTCTTAGGTAGATGATTAGAGATAGAGACAGAGACAGAGATGGAGACAGAGACGGAAACAGAGACAGAGACAGAAAGAGAGAGAGAGAAAGAGAGAGAGAGAGAGACGGAGATGGAGACAGAGACAGAGATAGAGATAGAGGTAGAGACAAAGACCAAGACAGAGAAGGAGACGGAGACAGAGACAGCGATAGAGATAGAGATAGATAGAGAGATAGATAGGGAGATGGATACCCTCCAAGATAACTTTGATCTAAGCCATATAAAACTCAATCAAATACTAGTACTCCTTATATTGAAAAGATGTCTGAGACCTGGCTGGCAGGGACTGAATCTGAAAAAAGTGCTTTGGGCAGCTACCAAAGTCTGCCATGATACAGGGAGTTGGGTGGACTGAGGACGGAGCCATACATGTGTCTGATACCCCTTTTATGAACTGGTTTCTCTTGACCAGATTGGAGCATCTAGTCACTGGTTGACTAGATAAGTCATTAGTTCTGGACCTCAGCAATAACATGAGAAGTCTAGATTTGATGTTGAACAAAATTAGGATTCACGAAGACCTTGGGGCAGAAAGAAATCTCTTCTCTCCCTCTCTGTACACTTTCTCCCTGTGTGTTTCTAAGAGAACACCACGACAGCATGTTTTCATATATTGTTTCCTCTTCCTTGTGGCCTCCCGGTCAAATAGTGTATTTTTTTCTCTCATCAAGCATCCGTGGAGTGAACAACCATAATTAATGTTCGGCTGGAACCAAAAAGTGTAACATTTGCTGTAAGATAAAAATTCTGCCACAGAGTTGGATCTCTCTAGACACAAAACTGCTTCTAATTCAGGCTGTTATTGAAGTAAGGGTTGAAAACAATGCAAATTAACATTGACCCACAGATATATTTTGCTTGGCATGAATATTATTTGAAAAACCTTGGTTGCGAATATATTTAGACAGAACATATGCTTTCGATTTCACCATAATCTTCACCTTACCCTAATCACTTAGCCTCAATCACTGAATTGCTTCAATCCCTAAATTTATTTGCCTGGCCACTGAAGACATGAATAGCAAATTCTAGTTAAAGGCTCAAGTGATCTTCCTTCTTCTTTACAGTTAATCCCTTTAAAATCCATCTATTGAATACAAAATAGTTTTAAAAAACAAAACAAAACATGCTGCTAGATGCACAGGAGAACTTAATGGGGATAAAACTTGAGGTCTCGCCCTAAAATCATACTATCTTACAGAACCGTACTAAACTATTGTTTAAACATTGCTATTCTGTGCTATTTTGTGGTATAAACTAAACTCTGCTTAGAATAGACACTTGGGTTTGAGATCTCTTTTTGACACTTACTACCTGAGTGACCTTCGTCAATCACAGTGTTACTTAATCTTCACAAATAATGCTTTCATCATCCGTGGGACGAATAGTTAAGTGAGTAAAGTGTTGAGGAAAAGCAAACGTTAAGACTGGGGAGGGAACAGGGCCCCTACTTGACAAAGCTTCAGAACTGACACTAAAGGGAGCCCTTGTGATGTAAATGAAGCCCTGAAAGAGAACACTAGCATTCTGGGAGTCTGTGGTGAGGGGCAGACCAGTCAGGGATATAAACATCAAGGCATGGGCAGAGGTAAGGAAGTTTTAAAATAAATTGAGGAGGGGCACCTGGGTGGCTCAGTGGATTAAGCGTCAGACTCTTGGTTTCCGCTCAGGTCGTGATCTCATGGTTCCTGAGTTTGAGCCCTGCATCCAGCTGTGTGCTCACAGTGCGGGCCTGCTTGGGATTTTCTCTCTCCCTCTCTCTTTGCCCCTCCCCTATTCATGCTCACTCTCTCCCTCTCTCTGTCTCTGTCTCTCTCAAAATAAATTAAAAAAAAAAACTTTAAAAACCTTTAAAGGAGGAGCAGCTAGAGATTGGAAAAACCAGGAGATAGCAGTAATAGGAAGACAGTGGCAGTGAAAATTAGGAAGGAAGTGTTGAGCCTCATTAAATGTTCCCCAGCAGTCAAACCAGAAGAGGAACAGGAAGTTATGTTCTCCTGAGAAGAGAGTGGTAATGAGATCCAGGTAACACACGGTGAAGGTGGGATTGAATTAGAGACAACGAAAATATAGGAAATCTCCCCAAAATCCAATAAGAAAAGGAGAAAGATAAAAAGTTGTAGCAAGAAATGTGGGCTTATGAAAGGTTTACTTAATGGAAGAAATTATGTACATATAGTTGCACATAAACAAAATAAAACAAAACAGGGGCACCTGGGTGGCTCAGTCGGTTATGCATCCGACTTCTGCTCAGGTCATGATCTCACAGTCCGTGAGTTCGAGCCCCGCGTCGGGCTCTGTGCTGACAGCTCGGAGCCTGAAACCTGCTTCAGCTTCTGTGTCTCCCTCTCTCTGACCCTCCCCGCGTTCATGCTCTGTCTCTCTCTGTCTCAAAAATAAATAAACATTAAAAAATTTTTTAAACAAAACAGTTTCTTCCCTTACTCCCATACTCACAGACTTCTGACACCATAGGTACACGTTTTCCTCACCAGGCAACTCTGACTCTAACTACTAGGAGTTAGCTAGCATAGGGTCCAGAGGTTAAGGGCTCAGGACCCCCATTTCAGACATCACTCTCAATAGTAGGTCCTCAGTTTACTTACAACTTCTGTCTGACTTGGCTGTACATGATTATGTATATGTATATGTATATGTATATGTATATGTATATGTATATGATGTATGATTATGTATGTTAGATATGTTCACTAACCCAGACCTTTCTCAACCCTATCCTTCTGAGATTTTTATGAAGCTGTCACCATTAACTCAGTCTCCAGCCCCCTTCTCTTCATGAAGGATGGGGAGTGGTGAAAAGGTCCAAGCTTCTACTTATAGTTTAGTTTTGCTGGTAATTAATTTCCATCCTAAAGGCTATCCTGGGACCCACTGAGAGCCACCTCATTAGCATAAAAAGACTCCTATCACTTAGAAAATATCAAGGGTTTTAGGAGCTCTGTACGAGGAACTGGGGGCAGAGAGCAGTCCATATTTTCTCTTATTTCACAACAGTTTAACGAGGACGAAGAGCATTTAGAAAGGAAAGTTGGAAGATGAGGAGAAAGGGAAGATAACTGGCACATGGAGGTGCATCCGGAACACTGGTGGACAGATTGAGTTGAGATTGAAAGAGACATTATTTCCATTCTAGCAGAAACCAACAAGGCAAGTATGGATTTAGATTCAACTAAATTTGTAACAGGAGCACAGAAAGTTAGAAACATTCTCAGTGATTCAGAAGAATAACTATTCCACTGAGTGTGAACCAAAACAGAAGAAGAGTCAAAACTGACTAAGGAAATGAAGATTGATTTCTACTCAATGATAAAAGGCCACAAACTGGTAGTGGTGCCCGTAATGGTGAGATATTTTCCAGGAATATTTGTAATAGTGGAGAAGGTAAATTACTGTATTAACACATGGTTGGAATTTTGACAGTTGACTTGGATGGAATGGCAAAAGAGCCATTGATGAGGGAAAGGGGAAAGGATTAATTAAGATAATGTACCAGATGCATTCAATCTGGCGAGTGAAGGAGGTGCGGACATGAGGAGGCTGAATGTTTGTCTTAACAGACTGGAAATCCTAAGGGTAATTGAGTTAGGAATCGGAAGCATAGGAACATAGGAAGTATTAAGAGAGTCAGATATTTAAATTTAAAACTTTCCAAGGTGAAGCGGTTGTGAATATCATCTGGTGGTATTTCTTTAAGTGGGTTTAAGATCTCCAATGAAGTAGAGGGGGTGAGGTAGTTGAAAACTGAGGGTTTGGTTTTGTTTTTGCTTTGTTGTTTTGTTTGGGATGGCTTGCCAACACAAATGAAATCTTCCAGGAAAATAGAAGCACTTGAGAATTGACGGAAAATTGAGCTGGGTTCCATATTTTCCAGTATGTCAAAAAGGAGTATCTAAGAGGTAGCAGATGACAGAAATTAGGAATGAACCAGGTGTGATAGATACAAATGACATAAATCCAAAAGACCAGAGATTTTAGAAGTGGCACTGTGAAAGCTTATGAACTCCAGTCTCGACTCCTAAATCTAAGGATGTTAAAAAATGAGCCACAGATGAATAGCTATTATACGTATGCATCTGTATAAGCTTTAGTTAAGGTACAAATTGAAAGAATTCTGGATGGTGACAGTAAACGGCACTTGTGATGGGCACTGGGGGTTGTATGGAAGTGATGAATCACTAAATTCCACACCTGAAACTAATACTACACTGTATGTTAACTAACTGGAATTTAAATAAAAATGGGAAACTAATAATAATAATAATAATAATAATAATTTTTTTTATTTTTAAAAAGGAGCAAGCTTTTATTGAGTGATTACTTTGAATCAAGTTTATACTGAGAACTTCATACAATAACTTAATTTTAGTTATTTAGTTATTAATTTTAGTTCAAAAACCCTCTAAAGTGACTAACAGTATTATACCCATTTTACAGATGAGCATAGTAAACTCAGAGAGATCACATAAAGACCCCAAAGTGCAAAAGTGGTGGAACCAACATTTCAAACTGAGCAGTTTAAGTCCAAATTGTGCTCACTAAACCTTTTTTCTATTCTGATTCCCAAGCTAACAATAATAAAAAGTAGTCTATCTGCCTTGGAAGGAAGATTCCAAAAGACAAAGAGGAACCATTTGGAAACTATATTAGTTAGGTCATGCTGAGGTAATAAGCCCCAAATCTCAGGAAACCCACAAAGGTTTATTTCTCCTTCCCATGATAGGCTGATTATGATTTGCCTAGGGATTCATTTCCCGTGAGTGGGCTCATGGATGCGCCAATCTCTAGAATATTGTTCTCTGATGTTGCAGAGGAAACACTTCTGGACCAACTTGCACCTACAGTGAATTGCTTTCCCAGAGAAGTAGCACGTGCTACCTCTCCTCATGTCTCATTGGTCACACAGTCATATGACTAATAACAAGTGAGTGAAAAGTACAAACATGTGACATGACCTGAAGGCAAATAACTTGAAACACTAGGAAATAACGTAAGCGTGATTACTGCAGAAACGGAGAGAGAGGTACTAGCTACTGTCCCTTATCTCCTGTGTGATATAGAAAATAATGAGTACATTGACACCAGGATCAGTCTGTGAGAAGGGATATATGCTTGAAGTAACTTACTCTTTTGGTGGTGATCAAAGGCCACAGAAACTCAGAGCTGTCTAAAAGAAATCAACCCTTGGTGAGAATTAAGGGCATACATAAACAAAGTCAAATCACAATGCCTGGCACATAGTCAAGGGCTCGGCAGATGTTGTCAGTTATTTATGAATTGCTAAGAGATAAGCAAATTATAGTGTTTTAAAATAAATGTTTATGTTCCAGTCTTTTTTAATAAGTGAGATCAGTAACTTCTCACCAAGAACTCAGAACAGTTCACTGTTATAACCAGTTTATTATTACATATTAATTAATAGTTGCCAGGCATATCTTTCTCTTTATTGTCACAACAAAGCTTCTTTTAAGAGTTGTCTGTGGGGGCGCCTGGGTGGCTCAGTCGGTTGAGCGTCCAGCTTCAGCTCGGGTCACGATCTTGTGGTCTGTGAGTTCGAGCCCCGCGTCAGGCTCTGGGCTGATGGCCCAGAGCCTGGAGCCTGCTTCCGATTCTGTGTCTCCCTCTCTCTCTGCCCCTCCCCCGTTCATGCTCTGTCTCTCTCTGTCTCAAAAATAAATAAATGTTAAAAAAAATATATTAAAAAAATTAAAAAAATAAAAAACTAAAAAGAGTTGTCTGTGTTCATGTCCCACTTCTTCTCCTTTTCACTGTTCAACCATCTGTACTCTAGCGTCCTCTCCCTATCTTCACTCAGGGTGTTGTCAGTGACCTCCTAGCCAGAACCAATGCCAATGTATACTTTTAGCTCTTTCCCATTTTATCTCCATCTTTACAAAGCCAAATTAATTTTCCCATGATATCACATTTTCTTCAGTTATTGTATGCTTTTCTGGCTCCTTAATAGGCTTCTCTTCATTTGCCTCTTCTTATATTAGTGGTCCTTCGATTTCATCCTTAGCCCCTTCATCCCTCATAATTCCTTGATCTTATATATTCTGTGTCGTCAACTGCAATTTATATAATAATTCCCAGAGACACGGTTCCAGGCCACATTCCCCTTATCATAAAACTATCAGATATCTTCGTTGGGATATTCCACAGGCTGTTCACATTTAGGAGGTGCCTAAAAGTAAACTCACCATTTTGCTCTGTAATTCTACCTTTTCCATTCTCTGTATCTGGACTATAAAAATGTGTGAAGTGTCAAGAATTGAGGCTGAATGGAAAGCATGAGCCAGATAATAAAAGATCTATTACGTTAGATTGAATCATATGAAATTGCTGAATTCAATCAGTTTTGATCTGCAAAAATGGCATCTTCTTCAACAGAGAAACTGCACTTCACTCCAAGGGCGATGGGAATTCGCGGGATCATTTTTTGTGTGAGAGTGATATCATCTGATTTACATTTTAGAGAGAACCGCTGGTGTCAGCGCAAAGAACAGTTTGGGGAGGAGTAAGACTAATGGAAAGAATATCAGTTAAGAAACTATGATGTGATCCGGACAGGTGTGGCTCTGGTTATAGAGTGAAATGAAAAAGGTAGAAATGAAAAGGTAGAATTGACAGAACATGGCAGTTAGCCATGGAAGGGGAAGTAGGGAAAGAAAACATATGAGAATGATGGAAGATTAAAGGATTCAGCACTCAAAAGGATGTTGTTGCCATTCACTGAGCTACGGGATATTAGAGAAACAGGTTTAACATTGAAGATCAAAAAGCTCATTATTAGCCATGATGGATTTGAAGTGGACATTTTTATTAAGGAGTTGGATATAAGGATCTGAAATTGGTATAGAGAGACCTGAAATGGTATAGAGAGACCTAGAACCTGAGATCCACACGATTCTTATTACTCAGCCATTCACACATGGAGAAACTAAAATGAAAAGAACAAATCCTGGCTGCTTCTTTATCCGATGGTGATTGGGTATGCAAGGCGAGCCCACTTTGTCCGTGCAAAGGTGGTCAAATCGATTCAGATGTTGCAAGACAGGACCACGTCGTTCTTGCTGCAATGCGATCATCCTGCCTCTGGCCGTTGGGGCTCACTAACGATCTCATCATTCCGATAAGTGATTTCTCCATCAGTGGCAATAGAGAGAGGTCTTCACTGCAATATTACTCCTTCGTGGGTCATAAAAAAGGACATTTCTGTCCCTTATCGAAATGTAACAGAGGCGATTAGGTGTCCTTTCTCGATAGTGTGATTGCTTCCCTTCTCTGGTAGATTCCAAGTGGCTTAAAGGCAGTGATCTCATCTAAATCCTCGTACCTAGCAAATTAGAATACATCACACAAAAAGTTATTGGATTACGTTAACCCCACAAATGATGTAACATATTCAGGTAAATACTGAATACTTACTTTACAAATGGGAAAGGGCAATTTTAACAGCCATTAGAAGTAGAAATATGGACTCATTTTTCTGTGTTCATGATGCATGTAAAATTTGAGTAAAGGAAGTGTCACATTTGTTGCCTGTTTGGTGTCAGATCCATTTCTTATCCTCCCCCTGCTAACCCTCATGTCATAGGGTATGTTATTTCAGGTTTCCCCAGCAACTGGTTTCTAGTAGGTTCAACTCATGGGAGGAACTGCTGGGAAACTGGGCACCGGAGTACAGGTCAGGGTGTGCTTCTTCTTCTTCTTCTTCTTCTTCTTCTGTGTCTTTGTCTTTGTCTTCATCTTGTCTTCTTTCTCTCACTCTCCCCTCACCCCTCTCGGCTATTGATGACGTTCCCAGCAGTAGACACTTTTCTTCCGTGGCTCTGAGACCGTGACTCCAGTTCCTTTTGGATAGCCCCTCCTGTAGTGTCCCCCCTTTTCTACCAGGTAGACTCAGATCTTGGGCTCTGTTACTCTATCTCCTATTTTTGTCTCCCAATCCCTGCACATGCAGAAGCTTCCTGGTGTGGCTATTGTCTAGGTTGCCCCTCCTTGTCTTTTTCACTTGTGCAGTACTTGTATAACTAATTACTTGGATCAACCATTCTGTTTAAAACATCTAGGGCATTTTCTGATTTTTCTCTTGGTATTTTACAAACTTACAAACAGGCTGCTCATGTGCTCACTTTCAAAATAAACAAATAAACATTAAAAAAAGAAAGAAAGAAAAAGGGGAGCCTCGGTGACTCAGTCAGTTGTGTCTGACTCTTGATTTCAGCTCACGTCATGACTTCAGGGTTCATGAGAGTGAGCCCATGTTGGGTTCTGTGCTTGGGATTCTCTCTCCCCTGTCTCTCTGCCCCTCCTCCTTCTCTCACTCTTTCGCTCTGAAAATAAATAAATAAATATTAAAAACAAAGAAATATAAACAAGGCTAAATCAATCTGGAATCAAGGAATACTGATGAATCGATTGATGGAAGGAGAGACTACATTAAGACAAGTAGCTGTCCCAGTGTTCTGCAGCGATCCAATCACACCTACATTTTTTTTGGTTTGGTTCATTTTAAGAAGAATATATTGAAGCAGAGTGTCCAGTGTCCATTGACTCTGGTAATGAAAGATATAGAGATCACAACAGGAAGCAGAATAAAAGGTCTTGGGGTGTGATATAAGAATAATTTTTACTATTGAAGGTGGGTCACACTGAAGAAGAAACAAATGTAGTTTATATTGTTCCATGGGGAGAAATAAAGTGAATCAGATTGTGAATGGACACAAAAGAAAAATCTTTTGATAAACAAAACTAAATGGACTCCTTCATGAAGTCTGAGTTGTCAGTCACTGAAAATGGCCAACCATAGGAGGTAGGGCTATTATCAAGAGATGTCCTAGTGTGAGTCTGTACTGGATGACATATAAAATCTTTTCTAAGTTAGAAAGTACATGGCATTCAACGCCAATGGTATGACCCATGAAAGGAACAATTGATAAGCTGTTAAAATTAAAAACTTCTGCTCTGAAAAAGACAACATCAAGAGAATGAGAAGATAAGGTACAGACTGGAAGAAAACATTTGCAAAAGACCTACCTGATAAAGGGCTCTATCCAAAATATACAAAGAGCTCTCAAAAATTAACAATAGGAAAATGAACTACCTGATTTGAAAATGGGCCACAGACCTTAACAGACACCTCACCAAAAAAAGGATATACAGATTGCAAATAAGTCTATCAAGAGATGCTCCACATCATATGCCATCAGGGAAATGTAAATTAAAGCAATGATGAGATACCATTACACTCCCATTAGAATAACCCAAATCCAAACTACTGACAACATTAAATGCTACAACACCAAATGAGAAACTGGAGTAATAGAAATTCTCATTCATTGCTGGTGGGAATGGAAAATGGCATGGTTACTTTGGAAGATAATTTGATGGTTTCTTATATAAACTAAACATACTCTTAACATACAATCCAGCAAGGACACCTCTTGATATCTACCCAAAGGAGCTGACAACTTGCATCCATACAAATCCTTGCACATGAGTGTTGATAGCAGCTTTATTCATAATTGCTAAAACTTGGAACCAGTGAAGATGAACTGTGGCACATACAGACAACAAAATATTATTCAGCACTAAAAAACAAAAAGAGAGAGAGAGAGAGAGAGAGAGAGAGAGAGAGAGAGGAGAGAGGGAGAGAGAGAGCTATCTAGCCATGGAAAGACATGGAGGAGACAATACATATTACTAAGTGAAAGAAGTCAATCTACAAGGGTTACATACTATATGATTCCAACTTATATTACATTCTTGAAAAGACAAAACTATGGACATGGTAAAAAGATCAATAGTTTCTGAGGGTTGGGGATAGGGAGGGATGTCTAAGTGGAGCATAAGAATTTTAAAGCAGTGAAAATACTTTGTATGATACTATAATGATGGGTACCTATCCTCCTATATTCATCCAAACCTAAAGACTGTATAAAACCCAGCAAGTCCTAATGTAAACTATGGACTTTCAATGATTATGATGTGTCAGTGTAGGTTCATCAACTTTAACAAAGGTACCACTGTGGTGGGGGATGTTGTTAATGAGGGACGTTATGCATGTGTAAAGTTAGGACATATATGGAAAAATCTCTGAACCTTCCTCTTAATTTTGCTGTGAACCTAAAACTGCTCTAAAAGATGAAAGTATTAAAAAAAAAAAAAAGTACATGGCTTACCCAGGTCTCTGCAACCAGACCAACTAAAATAGCAGAATGAGAACATAGTATCTCTAAATCAAGAAAGGCCTAAAATTTCTTCAGTTTGAAGATACTTATTCAAGTCAGTAAAATTCAAGGCCATCCACCCATTTCCAAAGCACCTCATAGTTGGCAACTTACATTTGCAAGGCTAAGATATGGCTTCTTTTATCTCATTTCCTCTCAAAATAGGCTCTGACGATTTGTGGTGTGTTATTTAAGTGGAAATTATCAAGAAGGCTGCTATTTCAATAGGATTGATACTTGCCCATCTGGGTAAATCCATATTACAACAGTTCTCTGATAGACATATTTTTATATAAAACCCAAATCTTGTTTTACCTCTACAGATTTTCTTCACCTCGCTTTCTCCTTGATTTTATCCCAAGTATTTTGAAAATGTTCCAATTTTGACATCAGTCCAATTGCAGAGAACTCTAGCATAAAATGAAGAAAGACACATGAAAAGAACAGCATTAACCATATAAAACATATTCATGCTACATTTATAAGGCAATCAGAGAAAACATGCTTATATACCCAAGATATGCAGTCTTACATGTACAACAATCTATCTGATGAATAAATCTTTCATTTATATATGCTGATCAACTAACTATATTTTCTTTTTAATAATAGGTAGAATTCAGATGCCATTTAATTGCTATATATTTCCATGATTGGCTTAAAAATCCTTATGTATCAATTGCAATGAACATAGTTATTTATATCTATTTTTCTTGATACCTTCATTATAAATATGTTTCTTCTTTGGGTCCAACCCATGTATAAAAATAAAGTATTTCTATCCACTGCATATAATGTTGGATGATAAAATCACCCCTAAAACTCAGTGGCTTAAAATAATGAGTGTGCACTCAGCTTACAAGCCTTCAGGTGAGCAGATCGGCTAAACTTGGCTGGTTTGGGTTCGCTTGGGCTCTCATGTATCTGATGGTTAGCTGGCTATAGACCCAGCTGTGACGAGGCCATCTTTCTTCCATCATTTAGCAAGGTGGCTTGAGCACAGTCTAAAGGCAAAAGCTGGGAAGAAAGTATAGAGCTCTGCAAATGCCTTTCCAAAACTCCCTTGCTTCAAGTTTACTGCCAATACGTTGGCCAAAAATGTCACATGCCCTACACAGAGGTGGTGTAATGGATACAGCCAGTAGCTGTGGGGATGGCATGGCTGGATAAATTGGGGCCATTGATGGCACGTAAAATGAATAAAGAAAATATTCTTGCGACGTCTAGGTGGCTCAGTCGGTTCAGGGTCCAACTCTTGATTTCGGCTCAGGTCATGATTTCACAGTTTGTGAGTTCGAGCCCCACATCGGGCTCTGCACTGATAGGATGGATCCTGTTTGGGATTCTCTCCCTCTCTCTCTCTTCCTCTCTCTCTGATCCTCTCTCACTGGTTCTCTCTCTTTCTCTCTCTCTCAAAATAAATAAACTTAAAACAAAAGAAAATATTCCTAAGTGCACAATTTATGCCATTGTACATGTGTAATAACATATCTAATAAAATCCCTTTCTGTGCTGATCCACAGGCTAAGTGTTTCTATTGAGCAATAAATTAAAAACTTAGATGCCATCTATTTACAACCATTTTCCTTGCCTTAAACTTGAAAATGGTCCAAACTGACCATTTGCTGGTGTGCTTATTTACATTTATTCTACTTGATGTCTTGATTATAATAGTCTCTTCACTTATGGCCCAACGACTAAATACAACTACAAACCCCTTCCTGGAGCTTCTGTCCTTGACCTGAGGTGCTATTTATTTCCATGAGTCCAAATGCAAAAATGCAAAATTTAAACATATCAAATTATCTATAGTCCATAGGTGGATCTTTGGCAAACATAAGGCAGCAATTTAAGGATGTCTGTGGAAATAATTACTGCTGACTGAATACAGAGAATTATTTATCATCAGTGCTTGCTTTCTGTTCTTTATCTCCTCCTTCTCAGGAATAAGAGATCACTGTTTTGTAGCCATATCTGAAAAAGACTAGTAGTCATGAGCCCTGACCCCTTTACCAAATAAGTTAATTTTTTTTTAAATTGTAGAATAAGCAATCCAAGTTGCTTTTGTCTTCTGTTGAGCCATAATTTTATTAAGGGTTTATATAAACCTGTGCCTTCGCAAACCTCTGAAGTAATTTTATATATTACTATATACAATTACCTATATATAATATAATATAATATAATATAATATAATAAAGTTATATTATAAAAAGTAGGCAAATTAGTATTATTAAAGGTCTTCTCCCCCCCCCCCCCCTTTTCAAAGATGCTCTTTGGAGAAGAGGCTAGCTACTATAGTAGATAGAAACCAAAAGGCTATTTCATGTGAAATTTCCCTTTTGCTTTATTTTCCTGGATTCAAAAGGACACTCATACATTGGCATGAATGTCACTTGCCTCATTACAAATAAGTATCCAAACAAATGAGCACATTTTAAAACAACAAAGAGTGTACAAAAGTTCAGTCTTCTGGAAAATGTTTGAAAGATACTGTGGATTTTTCCATTTACAAAAGTCTTATTGTTATTTTCCTTTCCACTTCTGTTCTTCATTTGAATGACTTCCTGACAATTCAATGACTCAAGGTGCCAAAACGTTGATACTAATAATTCTCAAGTATCTTCTTCTCTTGCTTTTCAATAAAAGATGGTTAGTACATAGAAAGGTACTTAGTTTCATTGTGAACCTTGTATTCAGATTCTGAACTACAAATCCTTAGTTTTGGTGAACCTATTTTATGAATGTATGGTGCATGGCAGTTATAGGAATTGAAGTGCAGGAGAAATAGGACATAGTATTTAGTTTGTACTCTCCGATCAGTTAAACCCAAGAAAGTACGATCAGTTCAACCTGGGTCTCACAAAGATTGCTGGGAAGGCTTCTATAAGCCCTAGTTTCCTCATCTGCTTATAATTTTTATAACTATAGCCATGACATAACTGTCCCAAAAAAGCTTACAAA
This sequence comes from Prionailurus bengalensis, assembly GCF_016509475.1. Lineage (NCBI taxonomy): Eukaryota > Metazoa > Chordata > Mammalia > Carnivora > Felidae > Prionailurus > Prionailurus bengalensis. The sequence goes on from NC_057345.1 coordinate 147,647,522, forward strand.
AAAAAAAAGTTCATAGAAAATCATTCAGTAAAGGACAGTATTCTGTGATGTAAATCCCCAATCTCCTTTTGTAAATACAGATTTTTGCAATGCGAATTCCCTAAAATGAGGCACACCTCTATTTCTAGAATAAACAACCACAGAACTTCCTTAGTTTAGGGGCCGAAAATATAAAAGTAAAGGTGTTTTTGTCCCCCTGGCACAGATGCTTTAAGCTTTAAAAGAACCTCCTATTTCCTAATCCTTCTCTCCACATTCTTGCCAAGCTTTCTGGAAATCTGAGTTTTGGACACCCTCCAATACCACATCTCATCCATATGCCTGCCCCAGAGGAAGACATTCTGCAGGCTCTTTCCTTCACTCTATGAATGATTCATGTGTTAAGATCTTAAAAACTAGCTGAAGCAAGGACCTTAATGGCTTAAAAACCTGATCTGACGTCAAGGAAATGTGCTGTTTTAGTGACATGCTCCCAAGGCTGGTTGTTTATCCCTGTTCAATCCAATCAGAGGGCCCTTTATTGGGCAAGGAGAGGGCTTGACAGCGTCCCCTTCTTGAGATCTTTTCTGAAGCATTTCTGATGAGCACCTCAGCTCTGATATCAAAGTGAAGGAACGGACTTTTCTGGACAACAATATATTTAAGTCTACACTAGAAAAAGTAAGTGGAAAGTGAATTCTGTAATTTTCCTCCAAGAAAAATAAGCCATACTGAAAACTCACTTTCACCACCTACAGCAAGTTCATGAATTAAAATGCCTCCAGGGAGGAGATGCTAACTAAAACAAGCTAGCAGATAAATGGAAATGCTCAAACTAGAGTGAACGTCCAGTGAGAAAGGAGGCCACAGTTCTGGGGGGGGGATGTTTCACTGACCACACAGAACCAGGGTTTCTGGGACTTCCAGAATGTGATTGGAAACCAGAAATCTTTATTCTTCTGTGAAATCTCCTAATTTTAAACATTAACGATTAATTCAGACAAATGTAAACACTGGATAAGCCAAACATACACATCAATAAGCCAGATGTGGCCTAAATTGCCAAGTTTGCAAGCTTTGGCCAATAGCTCTACTTCCCGTTATTTTATGTGAAAGTGTTTAAACATTGGGGAGAAAAATAAAATGGAGTTTAGATGCTTTAAAATACCAGTAACACTCTTGTCCCATGACTATGAGACAAGAAAATAATTTCACTTTACGGAACGCAGGAAGAGTATGGAGCTTTAGTGATAGCTGGTTATGAGCTGAAACCCGGGCTCAGCCATCTCCTAGCTGTTAAGAACTACAGGATGTTACCTAAACTCTCCAAACTTCATTTTGTGAAATGACAATGTTCACTTCATGCAGTTGTTAGAAGAAGATAGGGTGCTGTTTACATGAATTTCGTAATTACCTAGTTCCTAGGTAACAGGCCAAGTATGGTTGATTAAACATACCCCAAATCACACAAATAATAAAGGGAAAGGTGGAGGCAGGGCATGAGTAAACAAAGGTGCCGGCCTCCAGCCTCTGAGGTCTTAACCATTACACTAAATTTAAAAAGTATGCTATGTTCAAATTGATCTTTGAACTTGTTCTATTCAAAATCAGAACAAAACAGACAACAGGTCCGAAATGGAGTCACTTGTATAAGCCCCACATCCACAAACCGAGATTTAATACCCAACTTAATTACAGTTTCAGCCTCCCTCAGGAATGGAATCTTAAACCAGTCAATCTGGAATTACCTGGTCAGCACTAGTAAGGCTATCAGATTGATAGACTCCCTTGTGTCTTCTAAAGAAGGGTGATGACCCTCTCACAAACAATCAGTTCTTCACTAGTAACTTCTTTGTCCCACCTCCTTCTGCCTATAAAAATCTTTCATTTTGAAAAGAAAAATTAACATTTATTTATTTTTGAGAGACAGAGAGAGACAGAGCATGAATGAGGGAGGAGCAGAGAGAGAGCAAGGCACAGAATCCAAAGCAGGCTCCAGACTGAGCTGTCAGCACAGAGCCCAACGCAGGGCTCAAACCCATGAACCATGAGATCATTACCTGAGCTGAAGTCGGAACCTTAACCAACTGAACAACCCAGGCACCCCAAGAATCTTTCATTTTGTATAGCTCTTGGAGTTCCTTTCTTCCTGTAGATGGGATGCTATCCAATTCATGAATTGTTGAATAAAGCCAATAAGATCTTTCAAATTTACTCAGCTGAATTTTGTTTTTTAACAGTTCCAAGCTATAAATGTCTTAGAATTCAGAAAGACATTTCAAGAAAGAGGAGATACACTCTTTTCTGACTGCAAAAGACCACCCCAAGAAATTCAATGTAGACGTTTCTTTTTTAAACTTGAAAGAAAAATCCAGATTTATTTTAAACAGTGCATGGTAACCTCTGGAATTTACACAAATCTCTCTGTCTCTCTCTTTTAAAATGTGTTTCTGTGACTTCAAATCTCTTGCTTTGGTGTGAATTGAATCATTCTTTATATGAATAATTTGTAATTAGTAAATAGGAATTCTTTGATAATATTTACATATAATTATGATAGGGAAAAGATAAGATAAAATAGGCAGAGAGGGAAAGGTTAGGACCTGAGGATCCTGGGTGGGGAAAAACACCTATATTGGAACAATGCTGGGAGTGTCTGACCAGAGCAAACCCCTTCGGGGCGTAAGGTTTCTCTTAAGAATGTAATGGCCACCACCTACTTCCCCCTCAGATTCCCCTCAGGAATTTGACAATCAATAGACCTAGCTAAACCATAAAACTGTTGTTATATGAGGGACAGCATGACCAGAGTCTGATTCCTCATGAAATGGAGTCAGGTCAATCAGGAATGGACAACCTAGCACCTAGAGTTATCAAGCCAATAAGGGTAGGACCCGAGAAGGAATAAGGGAGAAGGGTTGGGGATGCTGATCAGAACCTTATAAAACAAGGACCCTTGTTTTGGGGGGCCGTTGTATTGTTGCAGGCATTCACTTTCCAATGTCCCCTCTCTGCAAAGAGAGCTTTCATACTATTCTTACTTTCTAATCTTATACTCTAATAATTTGCCTGCTACTCATTTTGTGTCCACCTCTTCAATCTTCCAAGCAGCGAGACAATGAATCCTGGGTATTGAGTTAAAAAAAAAATCCTGCAACAGAATTAGTTTTATTTAGAAAAAGTACAGGAGTCTGTAAAAAGTGTAGATTATACGTTTACTGAAGGCAGAAGAAAAGCCTTTTTATTTAAATTTACATCATTTAACACTTTGAAAACTTCAGGTATACTAGCAAGCTTCCGTTTCTTCTCTTTTTGCTGTCAGAAACTCAGTCCACCTTTTCCTATTGTGAAAGGGAAGGTGAGTTGATTCCCAGCTCCAGAGAGAGATCTTGCTTTGTCCACAAATGGCTCTTCCCTGGTGTTTTCTACTGACTTAGAGGCAGGCCCTTGACCTGAGTTGGCCTAATCATACTAACGGGAAAGACTTGCCTTCTGTGCTTGACGTAAAAGATTTGTCTTGCTGGCTCCTGCTGCTGGGAACAAAGCCTGTGGGGTCAGTTGACATAGGGAACCAACTTCCTCTTGCAACTACAAGAACCAAACTCAGGATGAGGCCAACACTTACGACAGCAGAGTAGAAGGTCAGAAAGAAGTAAGGTTGTTCATGAAATTATTGGATTAGAATCCACTGATCATCTTGGTTTTTAGTTTTGTGTGGTAATAAATCACCTTACTATTCAGCTTCATTACTTACAGTGAAAATCATTCTAAAGGATAAACTATAGTTTTCACATACTGTATAATTCATAAATATTCTAGAATTTTAAGTAATTCAATATATTTGTTCACTCTATTAACTCTACCTATGGGAAACCAAAGAACTCAGAGCTCATGGCTATGGCCCGGTTACCACCATCTTTCTTATGGTTAGATGTAGTCATCGTATGTAAAGGGAGACTAAACAGCCTCTGCAAAGTTAGGATACTAACTTTCAACCTTAGCCAGTGACATGAAGTTTCTCTTCGTTCAAACTGATATGCCCAGAATTGTAGCTAATATCGTTTTTCTTGGAGGCAAACATACGTATTTCAGTTAATTAGTAAGTCCCATGAAGTCAGAAATCACATTTGTAAATATTTGTCAAGTGCAGTTAATGTTTTCTCACTCCCATTCAGCTGAGATCAGAAACTAGATAAATTTTCTTAACCTTATGCAAAATAAAGGAAAAAGATATCAAACCAGAAATTATATTAATTATTATCTTTTAGTTTCATCAGTGGTTGTTACCTTTAGTAAGAACAACAGAATTATCTGAAGAGCTTTAAAAAAAAATCTATTCCTTCTCCCCATCCCCAGAAATTTATTTTCTGTTGGTCTGAGATTGGACGTAAATATAAGTAGAGGATTGAAGTTCCCAGGTCATTTTAATTGCAGCCCAGGTTATAGAGCAGCAGTATAATTATTTAAGTAGAAATCCCAAAGCTATATTGCTCTTTCTTCTTAAAATGGACCTTCAATAGAGTTTCCATGTACAGTAATACATTTCTATTCTCTATATGTATTTTTCAAAAGACTTAAATAGTTTTTGGTGTGACTGGCTCACATTCAAACAATTTGTTATAGAATCTGAGATATTGAATGTTTATTTAAACATCAAAGCTTTTTCCCCCCAATTTTGAAGGTGTAGAAGAAATTCAGAGAAGATTCCATGAAGACTTTTTTTTTTTGTCTACAACTGTGTAAATTATTAAAAGACATGCTTTGCTCATATTCCTGACAAAAATTCAGGAGAACACTATCAATGTAAATAAATGACTCAAGGAAACTGTAGTGGATCTCCTTGGCCTTTGAGATCATCTCCTTCAGTATTTCTCAAAGTGTGGTTTTCAGCCCACTTGTATCAGGTGCCCATGAACATGCAGTTTGGGGACCCCATTCCTGATCTACCGAATCAGAAACTCTGGGGCTTGAGCCCAAGAATGACAGTTCCACTCAGACCACAGGTGATTCTACTGTACACTGATGAACTCTGAACCTTGAGACTCATGAGTCCCTATTCAAGAAATTCTTAAAATCTTTCATCTTTTTTATATACTACTTTGGGGCCATTGAGACTCTTACAGTTGATTAGTTATAAAAAAAGAAGAAGAAGAAGAGATAGAAGAAGAAGAAGAAGGAGAAGAAGAAGAAGAAGAAGGAAAAGAAGCAGAAGAAAGAAGAAGGAGAAGGGACAGAGAAGAAGAAAGAAACGAATAGAAAAAAAGAAAAAAAATCCTTTAGTCTTTCATAGATTGGCAGGGATTTGGATGACCTACTCTTTGTGACATCCTCCTCTACATTTAACCACATATACTACATTATGAGAGTACTACACAAATATTTTTAGATAAGTTCCTCAGAAAACAGCCATTTCAGAAAAACACAAAAACACAAAAAAACCCCACAAATATTCAGATCATAAGGTTGACATTTGTTTCTTTGAAATGTATGATACACATACAGGCTCTCAAAAGCCTTAAAAACTTATCAAAGACCCTACCACGGTAAAATACACTCTTTCAAAATAATCATTAACATTATAACAACCCCACACTTTTCAACTTTGAAAGCACCATGTAAATCATTCCGCGACACCCAAGAAGTAAATGTTAGTTTTAGGTTGGTGACATGACTTTTCTCAAATCATGGAGCTGGTGCATAGCAGAGGTGGAGATCCGCATGTTTATGCTTCCTGATAGCTATTCTACTCAAAAGCAACTGTTTTCTCTGTAATCTATTGTCCAGCTGCCAACGGATTCATTCTGTTCCCACTATGATAGCTTGTTCCCCTCCTCAATACCATGTACGTAAACTTTCCTCCTTATGGTTTCTCAAAAGCAGGCATAATAATCACAACTCCCTGACGTTTGAACAAAAGGATTCTTACTACCTTTCTCAAAGGACACTTGTTGCAACAGGAATGCTTACTGTATAGAAAAGATAACAGTCCATCTCTGGATCCAGCACCTACTTTGCAACCCGCTAAACATTCACGGTTTTCTGTCACTGTTGCCCCATCACTAGAGACCAGCTTTTGACCCTTCTTGTCAGGAAATCCTTACCATACAATCGTGCAATTGAGTCATTGCACTCCACATAAGGCATCAGCCGAGAGGGCACCAGAGTCCCGGGAAAACTAACCCAGGGTCCTGTCAGCCAGCTTTGAGTCAACCTAAGATATAGACATCTTTATGTAATTGGTATGCCCAAATAGGGACACCTTTTCAGAATTTGTCCATATGCGGGAAGTACCTTTTCCTAAATTGCAGAAAGACATTGTATATGGCTGTGTTGTCCCTGCCTGTGTGGATACCAGAAAGGGGAGGGGCGGGGGGAGGTTAGTGCTTTATGAAATTAAGTTTTGTTTTGTTTACCAGAGATAGTTATACTATAGTTTGTGCAGAGCTGGAAGTCTACAATCAAAATCACATCCAGTTCCTTATTTGTTGCCCAGTCCAAGCTTGTGATGTAGTTGCTTCTTCATTCACTACATTTTACACTGGGGATAATGAAATCAGCCTTTACCCAACTTCAGGCAGCCATAAAACTGAGATTTGCAGATACCGCTGCAAAGTTACAAGAGCCATGGATGAGAACAGGAGTAAAGAATCTATGTAAGAATAGGAAGCTCTGGGGCTATGTGTTCCCAGATCTTAGTGCCACATGATCCACTTGGGCAGCTTATGAAAAATGCTGATTCCTGGACACCCCAGATATCCTGATTTGGATCTGGGGTAGGGCCAGCTCCATCTCCAGAATTCTGTGAAGGGTAGGGCTTAGGGGAGGCCATCTGGTTGGAAGAGGAAGCTGGGAGCTTTGCCATCAGGCTATGTTTGCAAAGCAAGCACACTCTTTTTAACTTGGTGTGTATGTTACAGAGCAATATCGATATTAAAGTTTCCTAAATACACTTTTATTCACACTTTATGTAAGGATGATTAAATTGGCCATATTAAACGTAATATTTTCACTTGAGAATGGAGGAAGCCAATGGAGCTGAGGGTGGCTACAGCCCTGGGCACTAACTCTGAACGGAGCCCAGCCATCAGCCTTTCATCCATCACCATAGAAAAGCCTTGTTTTTTGATTCATTCATTCAACAAAATATTGAGTTACCAGTATGCGCCAGGCATTGTTCAAGGTCGGTTCTTGGGACACGGTAATAATAATAATTAATAGTAATAATAATAAGGATGATTATCATAATAATAAACTGGCAAAAGTCCTTCCCTGTGGATTATATTTTAGTCAAGGAAAGCAGGCAATAAACAATAAACCCAAGATATCAAAGAGTTCACGGTGTGTTAAAAGATGTTTCTCATCTCTGAGAAACATGATCTTAGCTTCGAAGCTATACATTCCTCAGTGAGACACCCTCCTAATATATATTTAGATTGCTACTAGGGCATTCTCCCAGGAAGCCAAGTTACTAGAGTTAGAGGCAAACTAGATGTACTCCCCTAGGCTTCAAAATGAAAAAAAATGCTAAGCTTGTGTGAATTTGGAGGGGGACATGTGTGTGTACAAATATAGGTATCAGCTTAAACACCTTGTAGACAACTATTAAGTCTTACATACATCTCTTTCGAATCTAACTCATATATTTTTATACCATACAGCGCTGCCTTTCCAAGGAGTTAAGCAAGTCATGTGGAATCTACGAAGGGACCATTGTGAAATGAGATAGTTCCATGCTGAAGCATTTAGAAAGTTGCCAAACACACATATACAAATTGATATTAGGATAAAATCACTCAGTCATTCCTTTTCTTATGTAAGAAGATGTGCAATTCATTTAGAAAGCTAAGGAGAGATCAAATGACTTTATACTACTAATTCTATTAATTTAATCACACCAAATGTCAGGACAATGTCATTTAAAACCCTTTAATGATTTTAAAACAAATGGTCCCTGTAGCGGGAAAATAGTTGAACTAACATTGCTAAAATTAATTTAATTTCTTTGGAATTGAAATATTAAACGAGCCCATTCTATCCCATTTACTTTTCAAATAGTGTTAGAAAATACCTGAGGACCTCTGAGCAAAATCTAACAGGATCCTTCAGTCTGTTCATTAATTCAGTGAAACTATAATTGTATGTGAATTTAGTCTTCAGTCAGTTCTATTTGATACATAGAAAAGAGTCTATTATCACTATGTATGTCTCTCTACAACCTTCCTTTGTGAAGATTCCAGACTCGATTTATCAACACCAGAAACTTACTTAGCATGGTTGTGTATTCTATATATATTTTTTCCAACGTTAATGTGAGTCATCATAGCATATCTCCTTAACCATATGTGCTAGAGCTAAGGACAGACAGTTATTTTAATATTCCTGGCCTAGAATCCTTCCCACAACAAACACATTTGATGCTCATACATGGTCCCTTTCTTGCCGACACTCACGCCTGTCAAAATGGCATGGTGCCTACTCAACATATGGACTGCTAGCTTTTCTCACTGGGGCACGGTTGCCAAAGAAAGATGGGTTAAGCTGGGCACCCTGCGTAGCAAAGCAGGTGACAGCTCTCCCATCCTCCATCATGTGGCTACAGCCCCTCTAGCCACATGCCACTTTCTAACCTCTCTTTACAGGAAAAGGAGAGAGATCTTTAACAGTATACCTTTTACTTTCAGACAGTTTCTACTTACTGCCTTTGATCTCACTACCTTTTACTCGAAGTGAGGAAAGCTTTCCTCTGCCAAAAACACACTAAAATTTAAAAATCATTTGGAAGCACAAAGTTGCAAGAAAAGTTGATAGCCAGCAAAGGCACTAAGTATATGTGTGTGCATGCATGCAAGCACACATACGTACACACACATGAGCGAGTGCGCATGCACACACACACACACACACACACACGGAATTTTTGTGCTTTCCTCCCCCAGCTTCTCATTTGCCACCTACAATAGACCAGAGCAGGGCAGCAGCAGCAGCACTAAGTATTGCAGAAAGAACTTAGTGATTGTTTAAGTCTTGCACAAATAGAGCTATCTCATTACGTTAATCCAGTGAATCATTTCCTCCCTAACCAGGCTGCATCCTGTTTGGTTTGCAGTTTTTATTTTAAAATTTCCAAATCAATTTTTATTTGTCCAAATGAGTTTGTTTTGGCAATAACAGAAAGTATCAAGTTGCCCCAAACAAAGGCTTTCACTTCATGTCCTTGTGTCTTCGTCATTCTACAGGAAACCCAAATAAGGTGTTTGGGTTTGAATCTGACTTCTGAGTCCAGAGACCACAGGGACTTTGGCCAAACAATTTCACTAAACGAGTCCATGAACTCAAAGGTACCAGATTTAAACTGTAGCCTGGGGTTGTGGGCTATGGATTAGCCAGTTAATAATTGTTAATGCCTGCCCTGTGCCAGACACATTTTATAGAAATTATTTCATTTGAGGCCTCTGGGTGGCTCAGTCAGTTAAGCCTCCATGGCTCTTGATTTCAGCGCAGATCATGATCTCATGGGTTTATGAATTTGAGCCCTGCGTCAGGTTCTGAGCTGACGGTGTGGAGCCTGCTTGGGATTCTCTCCCTCCCTCTCTCTCTGTCCCTTCTCTGCTCTCTCTCTCTCTCTCTCTCACACACACACAGAATAAATAAATAAACTTTAGAAAACAAAACAAACAACTGAACATACAAAAATTATTTCATTTGATCATGGCTACACCTCTGCAATATCCGAGACATCATGTTTCCATTTTAGAGCTGTATAGACACCTGAACAATAATCTCTGCATGGCAGCTATTTGGCACTGTTCTCTGATAATAAAAATAGTTAGCAGTCCTGAAACTCTTACAGTGCACCGTTCTAAACACCTCACGTGTCTTAGTTCATCTACAAAATCACGAGGTAATTCCTGTCAATATCCATAATGTATGGATGAGGAAAAAGCAACATTAAAAAGTTAACTGGTTTATCTAAGGTCCAGGTAGTTTAAGAGGTGATGTCAGAATTGAAACCCAGCTAGTATTACTACAGAACTATAATTCTTGACCACTGCTCTGATTCCTATTAGATGATCTTAATATACATTCTGATGAATTCCTTAGCATTGTGCCTTGTTAATACCTTAAGGAGTAAGACCCGTGTTTCCTTTCTTTAAAGCACTGATTTCATCTTGCTTCTCCTCTGATGAGATTCCCCTACAGCTCTGCCTTTCCAAAAGAATAAAACACAGATTGACACTTTGGCATTCAATAGACTCCAAACCCTCCAATAGCCGCTATCAAACCCTCCAAACCGTATCTTCCAATTTGACCATTTTACACAATTTGCTCGTGTGTTCTGTTTCGTTTCCTAATCCAAGATATCTTTGCTCTTTCCCTCTATACATGCAAAGCCTACCATTCAAACACTTCTCGGGTTCTTCTTCTTTTTTTTTTTTAATTTTTTTTTTAACGTTTATTTATTTTTGAGACAGAGAGAGACAGAGCATGAATGGGGGAGGGGCAGAGAGAGGGAGACACAGAATCTGAAACAGGCTCCAGGCTCTGAGCCATCAGCCCAGAGCCCGACGCGGGGCTTGAACTCACGGACCGCGAGATCGTGACCTGAGCTGAAGTCGGACGCTTAACCGACTGAGCCACCCAGGCGCCCCTCGGGTTCTTCTTCTACCCTGCGTATCTCCTCTGTCTAGTTCAACCCGTGGCAGTTTCTTTAACTACTAAATATCTGGAGTACTTGTCAATATACCCCTTGTTCATAATGCTCAGCAACACTGTCATCACAGGCTTGCTCAGAATATTCAGAAGCTGCTATGTACTATTTTCAGGTGTGTATGTGCAATCTCCCCAGTTGGCATAGGAATTCTTTGAGGAGAGGATTGTGTCTTGTATTTTCATGGTATACTATAATAATAATATTTGCCTGCCACATTTGTTGAGTGATATTTGTCTTGATCAGTCTCCAATGATTCTTTTTTTTTTTTTGACAATACTATACTCTGTACTCCTTGTGAGGGACTCTTCTTAAGAGTGTAGACTGTGTAAAGCCCCAATTACAGAGTTGGATGTGATTACTTCATAAAATTTACTTTCTTTTTTTTTTTTAATATTTATTTATTTTTGAGAGAGAGAGAGAGATAGAGTATGAGTGGGGGAGGGACAGAGAGAGAGGGAGACACAGAATCAGAAGCACGCTCCAGCCTCTGAGCTGTCAGCACAGAACACGACACAAGGTTCAAACTCATCAACTGTGAGATCATGACCTGAGAGCCAAGTCGGACGCTCAACTAACTGAGCTACCCAGGTACCTCTAAAAGGTGACTTTCTAACCAGTACCAACTATTTGTGTCACTCTGAAAGGTCAGTATCAATGTGAAGGTAAAATTATTCCATCTCAATAATAGACCTCTCAAAGATGAATTCCTCCCAAACATGTTTTACAAAAGAGCAAAAGTTGTTTTCATTTCTTAATAGTTTGGTTAGCTATGCCAGGAAATGGAAGACCGTTATTAAACATTTCATTTTTTTAACATCATAGTACCTGTCATTGGCATGAATAAATACATTACCAAAACTGGAAACTTGCATTATCCTAAGCACTCAGATTTTTGCCATCAATTTCCAATTTTTAATAGTCAGTTGTTACTTAGAATTACAAATACAAAGTTCATTTAGTCAAATGTGAACAAAATGTTAACTGGTACTCCTGGACTGGGTTTTCTGCAATTCTGCCAAGAGTCCAGAAAATTGACTAGTTGACTTCTCAAGTCTATTTCAACTCATTGTTTCTGAGAATCTAAGATTCTTTGCCTGTCTACCCGCTTCTGGTTAAAGGCAACCACTTTGGTCTCATTCTCTCTCACACATTTTGGAAGGTCTCCAAGTGTAAAACGGTACAACATATGTAGCCCGCAAGCAGGGCGGGCATAAGAAACACCATAAGGAAACACTAAAGCAAACTTCAAGCTGTGGAATGCTGGGAAACAATCACAGGCACCACACCAAGTTGGCATAAAACAATCAGAGAATGAGGTGGCTCTTTTTGAGCAAAAGCATAATACTGGCTAGGAGGCAAAGAAGGCCATAAGATAGAAATCGTGTACTCAGCAGTTCATGCCGCTAGCCGAGGTGATCTTCAGAGGTACTCAGTGTGAAAGAACTGAGGGTCATTCTTTCTTTCCATTTGCATTCACATGCCTGAAAACGCTACCCCAACCACACCCCTTTGACTCTAATGACCTATCCACGCACAGTAAATAAAACTTGTTCTCCCTTTCTAGCCCTTCTCTCCAAGGTGAATTCCTACTCATTCGAAGGTCACCTTTTCAGCAACCCCTGACTATTCCAGAAAGAGTTAACAGCTCTTCCTTCTGGAATCGCTCAGCATTTTATGGCATTTATATCATTATGCTATATTTATTTACTTATGGGGCTGTCTTCCTGGATATACGATAAACTTCTTCGGAGCAGAGACCCTGAAAATTTTCACTATCAGATCCCAAGGGACCACTACAGTGACCCACACATAGAAAGCACTGCATAAATATTTGTTGGAAGGATAAATAAAATTACTTGTTTTTCCATCATTCATTTATTAATTTAATAAATGTTCATCAATGCTTCACTTATTCATTTAATAAATATCTATCAGTGCCTCTTATGTGCATTTTTCCAGTCACTCAAGGCAGAGCAGTGAACAAGAAACACACACTCTTCCATCATGGAGGTCATATTATATTGAAAGGAGACAGAAAATGGACATAAAACAGAAAAAAGATCAGATGGTAACTACACTCATTGCAGTAAGCATTTCATGATGTATAGAATTACCGAATCACTCTCTTGTACACCTGAAACATATATTATTGTGTGTCAACTGTACTTCAATAAAAAAATAAGAAAGACACTGCCAATGTTACATCATGATAAATAATGAGAAAAATAACATAAAGCAAGGCAAAGGATATGGAATCTTAGACTCAATAAAGACGCCAGGAATTCTGAGATTGTCACTGAGTTTTTAAGATAATGTCATTCTCAAGCATTTTCTATTTATCAACTCAAGGAAATCTAAATTCTGTATTGCCCTGGTAAGTGCTACAACCTTTGTCAGGGCTGGTATATTTATTCATAAATAGGGAGGAACCCTATAGACTCAGTCACACCAAGAGGGACATCTTAGTTTTTCTTCCCAAACAGACCCACTTCAGGACAAGACTTCAGCACAGTTTGGCAAGTAGGACTTTTTCCAGTTCGCAGGTTTTTCCTAGTTCCTGATTCACACAGGATTCCCTTCCCCTTTCTAAATGTACTAATTCTTTGACCTCCAATCTCATATTTCCTGTTTCTGACCTCAGCTCCCAAATCTTGTGGCCCACCTATCTCTTTACCATCACGGCAAATGCTCTGGACAGACCACCCAAGATTCCTGAGACTTACCGCCCAGACTCTGTCCATCAATTCTGAAATCAACCCCATGATTTTGATAATTCTCTTGCCACTCTCACTGACTCAGCCGACCTCAAAGGCTGAAACAGTCAATCATAGTAGGGGAAAGTTGTCCCTTATTTTGCCTCCCTCCTTACTGTTTCCTTGTCCGGATCTGTGAAACTGCTATCTCTGAGGCACATCTATAATTTCATATACAGAGTTCAGAGGAAAATAATACATTTTACTTTGTATATAACTTTATTTATTTAAAAACATTTTGCGGGGCGCCTGGGTGGCTTGGTCGGTTAAGTGTCCGACTTCAGCTCTGGTCATGATCTCAAGGTCTGTGAGTTCAAGCCCCGCGTTGGGCTCTGTGCTGACAGCTCAGAGCCTGGAGCCTGTTTCAGATTCTGTGTCTCCCTCTCTCTCTGCCCCTCCCCTGTTCATGCTCTGTCTCTCTCTGTCTCAAAAATAAATAAAAATTTTTAAAACAAAATTTTAAAAATAAAAAAAATATTTTGCTCTGATCTTATGGGTATGAAATAATTTTTTTTGTACTATTATAACAAAGGTCTTAAGCTTGCATCATTTGGTAAATATGTACATTTTCCAGGGGGAAAGAGCCTATAGTCTTCATCAAATTCCCAATGTGTTAATTACACATTCTTTTAAATATAAAAAAAACAGTAAATGTTTTTTTTAAATATCAGTTTCCACAAAGAAAAAAAGACTTTTGAAATGAAATTTAAGCATGGAGGGCAACATATATGTGTCCAAGGTATAGGTAATGTTAAAAGAGGTCATGAATCAACATTAACTTACACGTTGGTCAATGATCTATGTCAATTAAAATATCTAAAAATGCCATCTGGAGAAGCAAATATACATTCCCATTCTTAACTATGTATTTCTTTGTGAAAGTTGACATAAAGGAGAAGAATCTTGGATATATGTTATTTATGTGGAAGGCTACAACTAATAACTTTGATTGATAGCAAACTTATCATATTAAAAATATGTTTACATACACACATAGGGATGTAGTGTATCCTTTAATTGTAGAAAATGTAAATATTAAAAACACCAACATAATTGTTTTAGAACCCTGGGCTTGTGGGCTTACTTTCTGTTCTAACTTTTGCCTGAGGCTTACCCCATGAATCTTAGGAAAATGACTCAGTCCTTATATCTCCATTTTTTCCCCATACAGTCACAATCAGCCACTTGTAAATTATTTACTTTTAAATCTATTCAGAACAAATTTTTAATCTCAGGCCATTTTTCCATTACTACTCAAGATATTCCATTCATTACCTCACAAGAACCCCATCAGGAGATGCAGATTACTTTCAATATTATCTTAAGAACTGCTAAGTGAAGTCAAAGAATCAATCAGTAAGACACATAACATACGTCCTATAGACAGATATAAAATAATTTTAAATTATGTTTTTGTTGTAGTCACAGTTCCATTAATGTTCTCTGCCAGGATAAGGCAGCATTCAGCGAAGGATGTGTGAACCCCAGGGTGTTGTACAAGACAGTCAATTAAGTTTGAGAGGAAAACAATCAGCCTTGTATTTATATTTATATTTGCTCTCTTATATTATGCTCTTTGTTTTCTATATAGTGTATATATGGTACAATGTCAAGTAAAGTATGCTATTCTATAATATACTAGATACTAGTTTGCACTAGTTTATATGTGTGTGTATGTGTGTGTGTATATATATATATATATATATATACTTGTGTTTAATATACTATGTTAACAATACTATTGTATTATTACTGAATTGTTAATATAGTATGAAATATATAGTATAGGGCTGTAAGGTGATGATTAAGGATTCACTCAGCACACAAGTAAAAATCTTAATGTAGAGAAGCACCTTGGATACGGCTAATGTTTGTTGCAACCATTGTTAATACCCATGAAGTGGAATTCTAACATAGCACATTGTAGGGTGGTTAAAAGAGAGGATTATGCTGGTTAGCAGATGGGTGGAGGATGTTTATTTTTTTATTTTTATTTTTAATTCTTATTTATTCATTTTGAGAGAGAGAGAGAGAGAGAGCAGTGGAGGGGCAGAGAGAGAGGGAGAGAGAGAATCCCATGCAGGCTCTGGGCTGTCAAGATGGAGCTTGATGCTGGGGCTCCCAAGACCCACAAGATCATGACCTGAACTGAGATTAAGAGTGAGATGCTTAACAGACTGAGCCGACCTGGCACCATGAGGATGTTTCTTTAAAAAGAGCATGGAACACTTGAAAGTGTCCAGTTGAGAAAAGAGAAATAGTAGGTGTCTGTTCCCCTCTCTTAAGTAGCTTGCTGACTTGCTTCTCTTGGACAGTCTGTAATTAAGAGCCACAAATTTCCACTGAACAAGGTACACTGGATTTTGGCTGTGACTGGGATAAAGAGATTATACGTATTAAATAAAGTTCATTGGGGCACCTGGGTGGCTCAGTCAGTTGAGTGTCTGACTTCAGCTCAGATCATGATCTCACGGTTCATGAGTTCGAGCCCCACATTGGGCTCTGTGTGGACAGTTCAGAGCCTGGAGCCTGCTTTAGGTTCTGTGTCTCCCTCTCTCTCTGCTCTCCCCTGCTTGCACTCTGTCTGTCTCTCTCAAAAATAAAGATTAAAAAGATAATAATAAAGTTCATAGGTTGCAGTGCCTATAGTTCCTAGGAATGAGGAGCAACAAAAACCTACTTTGGCACACCAAGACCCTGACCATTAAAATTGAGAATTGAGAGGCATTGTACCTTGCTCCCATTTTAATAGTTTTTAGAAAATAAATTAGAGCAATTATTTTTTTTAAATGTTGATTCAGTTATTCTTGAAATTATGAAATTCAGTTATTCTTGAGCTGAAATAGAATGAAAATACCAGGTTCTGCCTTGAGAGGGCTAGGAAGTAAGGTTAGGTTAGACAAGTTTCAGTTGCAGACGGTAAACCATATTGTTCACATCTGAGGAAACAACCCAATGACTAATACTTTCACAGTCACCCTAGACTCCAACAGAACACAACAGAGGAAAAAAGGATCTGGAAAGGACTAGGTGTTCATGACTGATAGGTACTGCTTGAATCTTAGTACTTCCTACAGGACCCATGTTCGTGTTACTGTAGTAAAATTCTTAATATTTATTTATTTTTGAGACAGAGACAGAGCATGAGCAGGGGAGGTGCAGAGAGAGACGGAGACAGAGAATCTAAATCAGGCTCCAGGCTCTGAGCTGTCAGCACAGAGCTTGATGCGGGGCTCGAGCTCATGAACCATGAGATCATGACCCAAGCCGAAGTCAGACGCTTAATGTAACCAGCTGAGCCACCCAGGCACCCCTCGTGTTACTATAGTAATATTAAAAAAATTATGGCATTCCAAAAGGGGACAGGAACAGTAATGCCCAAGAACTACCTGAAATATAAATATGGCTCAGATTTTAGAACATAAGTCTGGAAATTAAGAGTGTATTAGCTTTCCCCAACTTCATGGAATTTTTAAAACTCAGTGGTTGTTGGTGAGTCAGTCCACACACCTGTTCTCATCTCCCCACCCCCACATTTCCAGGAATGTGTTGGGACACTCTCTGATGCACGCTGACACCCCAGTAGATGGTTCGTGCTCGCCCCCGTGTTTTTCCTCTCTCCTTCAGCTGTCATTCCTTCTCAGTTTATCATCATCATCGATAAAGCCTAGAGGTAGCTTGTCTGCCATAAATACTTATCTGATAAAGAAGGGAAAAAGCCTTTTGGAACATGACTAGGTGGCCTGTCTTGTCCTTTATTTGCCTGGGGAAATGTGAGAATTTGTAATCCCTGTTGCTGGAGATTTCTGGTCATTTTGAAGCACCATTAAAATGATTATCAAAGCTTTAAATTCAGCAATGAAACACATGATTCTCTTAATGACAAGGTCAACTGAATTGGGTGTCTGTCCTAAGTGAAATATTGCTCATAGCTTGCATCCCCCAATGCAGTTTAACATAAAAAAATATGTATAAGTTGGAAGTTTTAAAATGGCAGTGTATAGAAAATGAAACTGAAAAATATATCTCCTGGTTTGAGTTTTCTAGCAGAAAGCACAAGAAAACATAACTCAACAACGTGTATCAATTAAACATATTTTAATTCATTTGTGCTAGTAGGCAAATCTTATTTATATCATTTCCAGCCCCATCTTTTAAGAAAACCTTGTTTAAAATATGTTAACTTGATTTCTCATTTATTTTCATTACTCGCAAGGTGCTATGACCTTGCACTTCTTAAGTCTCGTGATTGTGTTTACTGATAGAAATGTTACTATGCTACCAAATTCTCAGTCCAATCGATGCACTTAACCTCAATTTACAGATTTGTCATACATTTGTACCTAGCCCTAATTATTTTCCAATATTCACTGGGCCAGGAATTTTTAAAACTGCCTAATGTGAAACCACATTTTCGCCTACTCTTTTTCTAAAAATTGTAAATACCCGGCACAGCAGAAGCCCTCCCTCCCTGACCTCAGGGAGACTGAATTAAATAGCACTTGGCACCAAGTGTTCAACGTGTATAATCATTATGGTAGGCCCCGTGCCAATCCCAGTTATGCACAACCCTCGGTATGCAGTATTAAGTAACAACAAGGATGGCAAGCATCCCGTTGAAGAATTAATTAGCGGACCGCCTGGACTCATCAGAATGGTAAATAATTATCCTCTGACAAACTTAGTCAGATGTTAGAAGAAATTGCAGTTTGAATTGCTGTCAGTGGTCACAATTCATTATATAAAAGCTACCAAGGGCTGCATTTTTACATAGGACTTGAAAGGTGCTCCAGTCAGATGGTGAGCCATCCATGTTATGCTCTCCTGCCAGCAGACATCCCCAACTATCCTGCCTTCCCCCTCTCTCCCCCAGATTCCTGAGCCAGTTTTTCCTTTTCTTTGACCTGAATCCTGGGACCACACTTAGATATGCCTAAACATTGGATTCATTCAAGATACTGACCTACTTTGCTCAGCATGGTTTTAGTCCTGTCTGTGGTTTTGAAACCCAAGGACACCTTCTTTTTTTTTTTTTTTTCAACGTTTATTTATTTTTGGGACAGAGAGAGACAGAGCATGAACAGGGGAGGGGCAGAGAGAGAGGGAGACACAGAATCGGAAACAGGCTCCAGGCTCTGAGCCATCAGCCCAGAGCCTGACGCGGGGCTCGAACTCACGGACCGCGAGATCGTGACCTGGCTGAAGTCGGACGCTTAACCGACTACGCCACCCAGGCGCCCCCCAAGGACACCTTCTTATCTATTCCCATCCTGGGCAAGAGAAGAGATTTCACAGGTGTCAGTTATCCTGTTCCTTTGGTACTATTATTAATTTTGATCAGGTGATAATACTTGAGAACTACATGACTGATCACTGGGTGATCTACTGAAGTTAGAGATGCATGGGAACGACTCCTGGAAATGTTACCTCTTTCATGCTCTAAGTTGGACAAATGTATGTCTTCCCAGATAGTAGGCATCCTTAAATTATGCCAACTGTGAACTGGGCCACCTGAAGTAACTTGAGGGTCAAAAGAAAAACACAACTATAGTTACGATACAGACTTTGTGCACACGGACTACCATACTCAGAATCACTCTCTCACCCTCATATCAAAACACCTCATATGCGTCTAATAAGACTGTAGGATACTTTCCCACGGAAAATAATGTGACATCCACAAAAATATATTTTATAGCATGGCAGATATCCCATCACAATTTTAACAGGACAATAGACTTGGAAGACCTGGAAAAGAAAAGTCATCTGAATTATTTTTACGTCAGCAGTGTGTGCCAAATAGTCCTTTGTCCCCTCAAGCAACTAGACACGGAAGCTGACATGTTGCTCTCAGTAGTTCATGAGCTTTAACATTACTAACCCAAGATGGATGCAGATGATGTCAAGTTTCCTTTCCCAACTTTCCCCCGAAAGATCCCTTTTGCCCAAACTGACTGTTCAATCTTCTCTTAGGAGTGAAGAATTCAAGAAATAATGTCACTCAAGATAGTGGTAATAACAGAGGAGCCTGGGTGGCTCAATCGGCCAAGCATTCGACCCTTCATTTCAGCTCAGGTCATGATCTCACAGCCATGTCGGACTCTGTGCTGGCAACACGGAACCTGCTTGGGATTCTCTTTCTCCCTCTCTCTCTGACCCTCCCCTTCTCTCTCCCTCTGTCTCTCTCTCTCTCTCTCAAAATTAATAAACATTTAAAAAAAGTTTTTTTAAAGATAGTGGTATTCACAGCAAGGTAACACAATTCTTGAGTCAGGAATTGTAACTGTGACTTCTCCTCCATGTTTAGATCACTAAGAATTTTTTTGGCACTACATAGGAATGAGGTGGTTTGATAGAAGTTCAACACACAGCAACAGAAAAACGTGTCTCAATTCTTCACCCTTGGGAACAGGAAAATCAGTTGCTTGGTAGAGGCCATCTTTAACAAAAGGTCAGAGCAAATTGTTTTGGAGACTTTGGGAGACTTTAGCTGCTTAAGACAGGGAACCTCTTACAGAGGTGAGTCTTTTATACAGGTGTCTCCTTGTTAATTCCATGTAAATTAGGTAAGCCCACATCCTCTCCCTTCCCCTTCCCTCTGCTTTCCTCCCCTTCAAACTACAACCACATCCACACACAAAGGCTCAAAAGAAGTCGAGATATGCAAGAATTTGCCAATTTGGTGAATACTTTTATTTAAAAATATTAAATAATGATTACTGAGTGGGAAAAAAAAAGGCTGTGCTTCACAGAGACAACCTTCATTCTTGTGCACTGCTCTTGGGATCAGGCAAAAGTCCAGCAGGTAGAAAAAGAAAAATCTCATCAGTTTGAGATTGAAATTTGAAGTTAGATGAAAGCATGGTCCTAGGTGAAAACTCTGAATTTATTTTATAATTTTTCCTTAAAGCTTCGTGAAAAAAGTTGGGATGCAATATCTCCAAAAACTCTACCAGGCAGGTAAATGATTTGCTTTAGTGGTTTACATTTTAAAGGGTAAGATATAACAAAACCATGAGATATTTGAATCTTCAAGAAACTCTCTTAAGGCAGGAAAATCTAAACAAGGTTAGCAGAATTAAAAAAGAAAAAAATGAACAGAGCATTTGACAAAAAGGGGAGAAAGAGCCATCACAGAAAGGTTCTTATTGATGGGACAACAATGGGACAATCAAGAGATGATACACAAACAATGCCTTCTTTGGCTAAGAAGTTGTTGAATGAAAGGTATTTACAGGCTCTTCAACTCTCAGATTAAAAAAGCCCATGACTGTCTTGTGGGAGGAATAAACTCAGGCTGGTATGGGCCAAGAAGTCCTGCTAGGGAAAAAAATAATAATAAAATAAGAAGAATGAAACAATGGCATATATGAAAAAGAAAGCAAGGTTTTTGGACAGAAAGCACAAGATGTCCATTTTTTAGAGGATTCTTTCTACCTTCTCACTTTTGGACTTGACTACCTTGACAGAACCACATACTGTGACTAGTATTTCACAAGCTCTAGTTTTGACATCTTAATAAATGGGTCTATGGTATGTTAGGGATTATACAGTAATATACTTGGAGGGACTTTCCTCGGTTATGAACAGAAATAACAAACACACTCTGAGAGTCACAACCCTGCTTAAAAAGAGAGCAAATGAATTGTCCCAAAGGATTAAAAAAATGCTTTTCATTTTCACCTTCATATTAACATTTCTTACCCAAGGGTGTAGTGA
This sequence comes from Prionailurus bengalensis, assembly GCF_016509475.1. NCBI lineage: Eukaryota > Metazoa > Chordata > Mammalia > Carnivora > Felidae > Prionailurus > Prionailurus bengalensis. The sequence goes on from NC_057345.1 coordinate 147,668,684, forward strand.
GGACTACACCCTTGTTATTTGGAAATAACAAGCGCTTTGAACTCTAATGATTCTTATAAAATTAAAGTCTTTTGTCAACCATTTTAAAGATCTTTTTACTTTCTCAAAGGAAATACAGAGTGCAAAAGCACCATCTTGTGGCTAAAAAGAAAAAAAAATATTTCAACATAAGCCAATCTGAGTCACAAATAACTTTTTCACACATATTTTTTATGAAATATTTGTCAAGTTTAATTTTAAGCACTTGGTAACTTTCTCTGTAACAGATGGCTAACTGACTTAATACAATTTAGAAATGAGTATACCTTTAATACATTTGTATACAGATAGGGTTCACGATTACAAATCTCACTACATAATGACCATATGAGACTTAAATCCCATGGGCAAATTTGAAACAAAAATAGAGTTTAATAATAATAAACAAAATTTTAGTCTTTGTACTTCATTAATAAACAGTTTACAATTGATCATTTTAAATTAGAAATATAATCAGTAATTTGTCCAGTAGGAAGCAACAATTTTTCTCACAGAATTAATGCAAATAAAATAAATTTTTAAAAATATTAGCATCACTATGTGGCAAATTTCATTCACAGGGAAAAGAGAAGGATTGAGATAAGAATGATTCAACAGCAAAAGATCTGCTGACAGAATTTGGTAGACTATGGGCACATAACCACAGGGTATTTTTCTCTTTTACCAATACTGAATATCATCTGTCTTCTTATACATTGCAACTTTACTACTATTTTATATCCTTGCTTCCACTTTATAGTTGGAAAAAACAAAGTATGGAGAGATCAAGTAACTTGCCCAAGTTCACAACACTGGGAGAAAGCAGAAGCAAAATTTGAATCCAGAACTCAGGGTCTCCTTCCTTATTTTCTAGTGGTTTCCAGACCCTGTCCTCCTGTGTAGCTGGACTGGCTCTCTCAGGATTACCAGGGATGTGTACCCAATCCCTGGAGATTCCGATTAGTAGGTTGGCTCTGAAGTCCAAGAATCTATGTTTAAAAAACTCCCCTGTGGTTCTAGTAAAATGAACCAGCCTATTTAAGCTGAAAATTATAGGCAAGCTATTTAAACAAAGAATGATGAAATTGAACATCAGTGAATTCACTTCATTTTAGCTATCAGTCCTAGGCTATCTCAATTCATAATTCTTGTTCTTCAAACTCTACCACAAAGCATTCTTACTCTAAGAACTTTCCCTGATGAAACCATTTTCTCAATTTCTCCTTCACTACATTAAAAGTAACGACTTAAAGGTAACATCAATGACCATTATCTACATAGCAGATACCATGAGACAGGTTGTAGGTATTTCATCGTGCTTAAGTAATAACAACATATAAAATAATTTTTATCGTAAGTTCTTTATAACCGTCTGATTCTCACAGATGCTTTCATTGATTTTTATCCATCTCTTTATCTGTATGTATATGGTTGTGACCGAGAAACCAGTGTAGTTTTGACACGCATGTAATTGATATTTTATTTAGGTTAATGTGTAAGATAAAAATGAAAAAAGGCACATGTCAGATTTCATTCATTCACCAATCACAAGCAACTATTTTGCTGAAGTGGATAATTGTTTTCAAAGACTAGAAGAATATTCCTCAGTTTTTTGGGGCTATTCACCATGTAGCAGGTACAAGTACAATACACTTCTAGATATAATCCACAATATTAACACTCACCATCGCTTTCTTAATTCTAGAAATCAAAAGGAATGATAAATTAAAACCTGATTTATATGATTGTCAATTTTTATACAGTATATACTATTATGTATTACCTATCCTATAGGTATCATTGACATAAATAATTTCAAAAGCATATGTAATACTAAAATGTAGCAAAATTAGGAAGTCTCGAGCTTTGAACATCTGTTAGAGTTTAATATAATGTACTTAATTAAAATTTATCTAATTGAATTTTAATAATGACAATTTTAAAAACTATATTTCCAAATTCCTAAAAATTTAACAATTGGCTTTTTCAAGCCAATGTGAGTAGACTTCAACACACCTGATTATTAATGTATACTGAGTGATCCAGGTTGATTTATCCTGTCTCAAAGAAAATAAAATGCTGTCATAATTCAAACCCAATTTCAGTTGTTACCCTTGCCCAACCTCTGTACTTCCTACCTACCCCTCTCATCTGTAGTAACGATATCTTAACTTTATATATTGCTTTAACTATTTTTCAACCATATTCATATATGAAGTTTCATTCTTGTACTTTGAATTTCATGTCCTTTTTCTTCTAGAATCTCCTTTAACATCTGTGTTCTTTGTTTTTTAGGGTGTTTTTAACATAAGTAAATTGTCAAAAAAATTACCTGACAAAAAGAAATTAAATTAACTTAAAACCAGCTTGTATCTAACTTCAAGCTAGCCTTTTGAAATTAACTTAAAGTTAGCTTTTGGTCTACCACAGAAATAATGTTTTCTTTTGAGATGCATTCTAATTCTCTTTTGGAGTTACATATTACCTATTTTACGAAAGGAGCAGAAAGCTTATGTAATCTAGAACAAAAGTCATTTAACAAAACAACATGTCCTGTCATCACAAAATTCATCCAAGCAATAGAAGAGGAAAATAAATACTGAGAAAGAGAAATGAAAACAAAAACAAACAAAAAAACAAGTGATGTGAAAGAGAATTCAATTTTTTTCTCAATTGAAGATAATTTAATTCATATTTTTCTAAAGTTCTTGTAAATTTAAAAAGTAACCAAAAAGCATTTAAGCATTTATATAACTTTGCTTCTTCCTTTCTCACTTATGTGAAATGAAAAATAAAAACTTTATGAATGGTAACGTTAAATGGAAAAATTTATTTTCACTTTCACTGGTTGTGGAAAGTTATTTTGGTAAATATATTATACACTTGAATTAAAAAATGAATGGGAGATATTTTGGCAGCTACTTTGAAGGAAACTAACCAAGAGTTGTTCTTACCAGTGTTTGATGGATAGCAAAAGGAACTAAATTACAGCATACCAATATAATCATGATGCATTTGAACCATAATTTGATTATTTATGCCCCTTAAAGTTAGAAAAATGATAGACAATATGGATGGACCTAGAAGGTATCATAAGCCAGACTGAAAAAGACAAATACCACATAATTCTATTCATAAATGGAATCTTAAAAAAAGTGAATAAGCAAACAAATAGCAGACTCAGAATTATAAATACGAAGAACAAACTAATGGTCGCCAGAGGGAAGAGGGATGGGAGGGTTAGACAAAAATGGGTAAAAGAGAGAAGGAGATACAGGCTTCCAGTGATGGAATGAGTAAGACAAGAATAAAAAGCAGAGCATAAGAAACATTGTTAATGGTATCATGATGATGTAATGAGACAAATGATAGCTATACTTGTGGTGAACATAGTATAATGCGTAAAGTTGTCAAATCATTAAGTTGTACACTTGAAACTAACATAACATTGTATGTCAACTATAGTCAAATAAAATTAATAAATATATTTTTAAAAAATACTGAACAATAGCTAAATATTGAAATGAATGAGATTAAGAATGACCGTAAATATTAGAAGGTTACATGCTGTATGTAATATTATGTAAGAAACACTAAAAGTTTCCCATCCATCATTTAAAAATCTTCCTAGTTAGGGCACCTGAGTGGCTCAGTTGGTTAAGCGTCCAACTGTTGATTTTGGCTCAGGTCATGATCTCACAGTTTGTAAGATCGAACCCCACATCAGGCTTTGTGCTTCTAGCGCAGAGCCTGCTTGGGATTCTCTGTCTCCTTCTCTCCCTGGCCCATCCCCAACCCCCAATAAATAAACCTTTAGAAAAATAAAAACATTAAAATATCCCTGGTTATCACCAGTCTACCACAGTTGCCTAAATTCCTGTCTTACTCTTTCAGATATTTCAAAATGATGGCACACCCACATCCAATAAATTATCCATTAACATCTCAACAGAAATTACTTTATCATATTAGCTAGTCACTTTCAAGAAACTGTTTAGAAAACTCAAATTATGAAGAAATTGGAATAAAGTTAGATGTGTGAAAAATTGCCAGCATTAATAAGAAACCACAGTGAGGGGATATGGGAACCTACCAACATGATAAATGGCCCAAATATAATCAGAGCAACACTGGAATGGTACTAACATGTTAAGATACATACTTTTTGTAGAAATTTTGTTTCCCTGGAAAGAAAAAGCTAATAAAAGGAAAGAAAGTTTACCTCTTTTATAGTTTGCATTTCATTCAATTTAAGTAAAATGCCATTAGTTCATAACCCAATTGATTCAAAGTTTGTCATTATTCAGTTAGAGATTTTTATTTTTCCAAATTTTTGTTTTGTTAAGCAAATCAATGCAGTTAAGATTATGAATATTTAAACTGTTCTATTTTTTAAGTACTGGAATAAAAATCAGCAATTAATTTTAGTTTCAGTTTGGCTATTACTTGTACTTGATATCAATGAATAAGAGCCTCTCTGAATTTGTCCCTTTACCAACAAAATGAAGATTTTCTTTACTAAATAAACTCTATGACACTTTCCTATTCTTCTTTCCTACCTTTATGGATTATGACCAGCAAATGAGGTATAATTTCACTGTAGTAATAAACACTTCAACATATGCCTCTAAAAAACAAAGTTGTTTTTTTTTCACAGCTAATTGCAGTACAATATCACAATAAAGTCTCAACACTGTCTAATATTCAGTTAACATCCAAATTTCCCTTATTGTCTCATGATTTATTGTTTACAGTTGATTTTTTTTTCAAATTGACATCCAATCAAAACCATAGATTGCAAAAGCTATTAGGTCTTTTCTGAATCTATATATCCCCCCCCACCCCCCGCCACACACACACACTTTATTTTCTTTCTTTTTTCCCCCGATGCACTTGCTTAAGAAGCAGAGTATTTTTCCATAGAATTTTTCATACTCTGGTTTTAGCTGATGGTGTCCCCTTTGGTGTCACCTAGCAAGTCTTTCTATCTCCTCTCCTATGAGCTAATAATAAGACCTTGAAGCTTGATAACAATAATCAATATTTTGGCAAGATTACCTCACAAGTAATAATGTTTACTTTCTATTGTGCATACTGTTTTGGTTGTTATGATTGATCAGGGTGTTATCCTGAACTATCCATTTAAAAACTCCTATCAGCTTTTCACCTGTTTTTACAATTATTGATGATCATTCCCTAGATACATTATTTTATTAGGGATAGTAAAATGATCATATCCTGATTTTATCATTTTCCCACACTTAATAGTTGAAATCCTTCCTTAAAGAAAAACCTCCCAACTTCCAATTTCTGGTCCAACATGTAGGGAGCTTAGAAGTCAGCACTCCGACCTATCAACAAGTAAAAAACTAAACAGACCAAAAATCAACAACCTCTCTTGAATCTAGTGGAGAAGTGAGGTGGCAGGACAAACTTCTGTCATTAAAATTGGAGAGGTAGACAGATGGATTCAGAGAACCACTACTTATGAAAGCAGAAACCCACAAGCAGAAAACTGTGAGATCCTGTGTCAGGGTAGGCAAATATTGGATGCTAAGCAAGGACAACACTGAGAGTTAAAAACTCCGAAAGATTCCACTTTTGGGGGAGGGAGGGGACCATAGTTTTGCGAGTTTTACTCCAGGAGCTGTAGCAGAGAAAAATCCCCTCATGTTCTGGCAAGAAGAGAACAACCATTTTGAAATACATCAGAGTATCCCCTTTTTGTTAAAACGTCTGCCCACAGGAGACACTATTTTATGAGAGCTGAACTGCTAGGATTTTACCACAACCTAACCAACCTGGGAGAATAGAAATCCCCAACTCCAGCCCATTCTAGGCCGTTAGTTCTAAGGGGAGCTGGTGGTGAGATGCACTGGTGATGTTCACAGTCCAAGGGCACAGGCTCACTAAAAGGCTGAGACTTAATCATAGGACTACAAAACACTTCTCTGTGCTCATACCTTACCGTTACATTAGGCCTATTTACCAGTTTCTTTTACCCAGTACATTATGTCCACTTTTCTATCAGAACAACAAATCACAAGGCAAACTTAAAGGCAAAAAACCAACAAATAAGCCAAAACAAAAAGCAATTTAAAGAGATTGCATCAGAAGCATCAGAACAGAGTCAGATATAGCAGAAATGCTGGAATTATTAAACCAGGAATTTTTTTTAATTTAATTTTTTATTTTTTAAAATTTACATACAAATTAGTTGGCATATAGTGCAACAATGATTTCAGGAGTAGATTCCTTAGTGCCCCTTACCCATTTAGCCCATCTCTCCCTCCCACAACCCCTTCAGTAACCCTCAGTTTGTTCTCCATATTTATGAGTCTCTTTTGTTTTGTCCCCCTCCCTGTTTTTATATTATTTTTGTTTCCCTTCCCTTATGTTCATCTGTTTTGTCTCTTAAAGTCCTCATATGAGTGAAATCATATGATTTTTGTCTTTCCCTGACTAATTTCACTTAGCATAATACCCTCCAGTTCCATCCATGTAGTTGTAAATGGCAAGATTTCATTCTTTTTGATTGCTGAGTAATACTGCATGGTATATATATACCACATCTTCTTTATCCACTCATCCATCAATGGACATTTGGGCTCTTTCCATACTTTGGCTATTGTTGATAGTGCTCTTAAAAAACATGGGGGTGCATGTGTCCCTTTGAAACAGCACACCTGTATCCCATGGATAAATGCCTGGTAGTGCAATTGCTGGGTCATACGGCAGTTCTATTTTTAGTTTTTTGAGGAACCTCCATACTGTTTTCCAGAGTGGCTGCACCAGCTTGCGTTCCCAAGGCAGGAATTTTTTAAAACTGTAATTAGTATGCTATGGGCTTTAATAATAATTAAAAAAAAATAGACGACCTGCAAAAGCAAATGGATAATGTAAACAGAGAAATGGAATTTCTAAGAAAGAATCAAAAAAATTTTCTGGGGAAAAAACCCACTGTTAGAGAAATGGAGAATGCCTTTGATGGGCTCATTAGTAGACTGGACACATAAGAAAAGAATCTGAGTTTCGGGATATGACAACAGAAAATTCAGAAAGTGAAAAAAAAAAAAGAACTAAAGGCTAAAAATAAATAGAACATAATATTGAGAACTGTTGGACAATTAATCAATCTAATAGATAAAAGTTTGTTCAAAATAATAACAACAACCTATTTGAATATGCATGCACACACACACACACACATATATATATGCACATATAAGCATGTACTTTTACACATATACTCATAAATGCTTACATATTCCTGTGTATAAGTGAAATAAATGACAGCAATGATGCTGTCATGAGGCAGTACAGGCATTATTTGAAAGTGCACTTGGATTAGTGGTAAATATATATTGTAAACTATAGTCCAGCCACCAACAATGTGGAAGGAAAAAGACGTATAACTGATATGCTTAAGAAGGGAGAGAAAATGGAATTGTGTAAAATGTTCAATTAAAACCACAAAAGGCAGGAGAAAAAAAGTAGAAGGCAAAAATAGGACCAAAGAATCAGCAACAAATAGAATAACAAATAGAAAACAGTAACAAATATGGTAGATATGGTAGTTAATCCAACTATATCAATAATCTAACCTAACATCACAGGATTAAAATATGTGAGACAAAATGGATAGAGAGGAGAGGAGAAATAGATGACTCTATTATCATATTTGGAAACTTTTACACCCCTGAATCAGAAATGAGCAGAGCTCACAGGCAGAAAATCAGTAAGATATGGTTTAATCCAACAATATCATCAACTGAATATAATTGATATATATAGACTACTTCATCCAGCATCAACAAATTGTTCTTCTCAAGGTCACATAGAATATACACCAAGATAGAACACATTCTGGGTCATAAAACACATCTTAACAAATTTTAAAAATAGAAATCATACCACGTCTGTTCTCAGAACTAAACTGGAAATCAATAACAGAAATACAGCTGGCAATTCCCCCAAATATTTGCAGATTAAACAAAATACATCTAAATAATACATAAGTAAAAGAAGAAATTTCAAGATAAGTTGTAAAATACTTGGAACTAAATGAAAATGAAAATATAATATCAAAATTTGTAGGATGCAGAAAAAAGAGTACTTAGAGGGGAATTTTTTTAGGATTGAATGCATTTATGAGAAAAGAATAAAGATCTAAAATCTGTAATCTATGATTCCACCTGAGGAAACTAGAAAAATAAGGGCAGATTAAGTTCAAAATAAGCAGGGGAAAGAAAAGAAATAATATTAGAGCAGAATTCAATAAAATTGAAAGCAGAAATCAATAGAGAAAAATTAACAAAGCCAAAATCTGGTGCTTTCAAAAGATTGATAAAATTGATAAACTTTTAGCCAGGCTAAGAAAAAAGAGAGATGAAACAAATTACTAATATCAGAAATTAAAGAGGGAACATCAGTAAAAATAATATGGTCACTAAAAGGATAGTAAGAGAATACTATAAACATCTTTCTGCCCAGAAATTTGTAAACTAATTTAAATGAATTAGCTCCTTGAAAGACAAAATCTGCCAAAAGTCACACAGGAAGGAATAGACAGTCTGGCAATCTACATCTATTAAAGAAATTGAATCAATCATTAATAGCCTTCTAAAACAGAAATCAACCAGGGAAGCCAGCATTACCCTAATTCCAAAATTGGACAAAGACATTACAAAAAAACTATAGGCCAAATATCTCTTATAAACATTGATGCAAAGTCCTCAACAAAATATTAGCAAATAAATCCAACAATGTCTAAAAAGAATATACCACAACCAAATGGAATTTATTCCAGGTATGAAAGTCCGGCTCAACATTTTAAAAACAATTAATATAATCACATCTATAGGCTCAAGAAGAAAAAACTACATGATCATATCAGTAAAGGTAGAAAATGCATTTGACAAAATCCAACATTCATGATTAAAAAACAAAACAAAACAAACAAAAAACAAAAAACAAAAAAAACTCTCACCAAACCAGGAATAGAAGGGAAATTCCTCAACTTGATAAAGAACATCTATAAAAAAAAAAATCTACAGTTAATAACATCATATCAGTGGTGAGAAACTTGAAACTTTTTAACTGTTTTTCAACATTGTACTGGAAGTCCTAGCTAATGCAATAAGACAAGAAAATCAAGTAAAAAGTTTAGAGATTGGGAAGGAAGAAATCAAACTCTTTTTGTTTACAGATTACAAAACTGTCTTTTTAGGAACTCTGAAAGAATTGATGAAAACAGAACTAATAAGCAATAATAGCAAGATTGCAAGATACAAGTTAACATACCAAAATCTATCACTTTCCTATATACCAGCAGTAAACAATTGGAATTTGAAATTCAAAACACTTTGCTACTTACATTAGCAGTCTTCCCCACCTCAAAAAAAAAAAAGAATATATATATATATATATATATACACATATACACACACTTAAGTATATGTACATAAGTATATAAGTATATATAAATATATATATATACATATATATGATCAATGTGAGGAAAATTTTAAAACTGTGATGCAAGTTTTCAAATAATCACTAAAAAAATGAAGCAATATTCCATGTTCATGAGTAGACGGGCTGAATAATGTCATGTCAGTTTCTCCAAACTAAACCATAGATTCAATGCAATCCTAATGAAAATATCTGCAAATTATTTTGTGGATATTAACAACCTTATCTAAAGTTTATATGGAGAGGCAAAAGGCCCAGAAGAGCCATCTCGATATTGAAGGAGAGGAATAAAGTCAGAGGACTGACAGTACCTAATTTTAAGACTTACTATGAAGCTATAATACCTAAGAATGCATGATTCTGATTAAAGAACAGATGAATAGATCAACGGAATAGAAACAAGAATCCAGAAATAGACCCACATAAATATAGTCAACATCACTTTGACAAACCAACAAAGGCAATACAATGAAGCAAAGATAGTCCTTTCAACAAATGGTGATGGAACAACTAGACAGCTATATGCTAAAAGAAAAAAAAAAAGAATCTAAACACAAACCTTACACCCTTAACAAAAATTCACTCAAAGTAGATCACAGATCTAAATATAAAATGCAAACCTATGAAAATCTTAGAAGATAACATAGAAGAAAGCCTAACTGGTTGGGTATGGCAGTGAGGTTTTGGATATAACACCAAAGCACAATCCATGAAAGAAATAGTTGATAAGCTGGACTCTATTAAAATTAAGAACTTCTGCTCCGTAAGAGACAATGTCAAGAGAATGAGGAAACAACCCGCAGATTGGGAGAAAATATTTGCAAAATACACAGCTGATAAAGAACTGTTATCCAAAATATACAAATAACTTTTTTTTTTTTAACGTTTATTTATTTTTGGGACAGAGAGAGACAGAGCATGAACGGGGGAGGGGCAGAGAGAGAGGGAGACACAGAATCAGAAGCAGGCTCCAGGCTCTGAGCCATCAGCCTAAAGCCTGACGCGGGGCTCGAACTCACAGACCGCGAGATCGTGACCTGAGCTGAAGTCGGACGCTTTACCGAATGAGCCACCCAGGCGCCCCTACAAAGAACTTTTAAAACTCAAGAACAAAAAAATGAAATGAATGACCCAATTTAAAAATGGGCAAGAGACCTGAACAGATACCTCACCAAAGATGCCAAGAAAGTATGTGGAAAGATACTCAACATCAGGGGCTCCTGGGTGGCTCAGTCAGTTCAGTGTCTGACTTCAGCTCAGGTCACGATCTCGCAGTTCACGAGTTCAAGCCCCACATCAGGCTCTGTGCTGACCGCTCAGAGCCTGGAGCCTGCTTCAGATCCTGTGTCACCCTCTCTCTCTGCCCCTCCCACACTCTCACTCTGTCTCTCTCTCTCTCTCTCTCAAAAATAAAATAAAAAAAATGTTAGATACTCAACATCATATATCATTACCGAAATGCAAATTAAAATGACAGTGAGATAACACAACACACCTACTAGACTGGCCAAAACCAGAACAGTGACAACACCAGAGGCTGAGGAGGGTGTGGGGCAACATGAGCTCCCGTTTACCACTGCTTGGAATGCAAAAGGGTACAGTCACTTCGGAAGACAGGTTGGTAGTTTCTTACAAAACTCAACATACTCCTCCCATATGATCCCACAATTGTGCTTCTTGATATTTATCCAAAATAACTGAAAACTTGTGTCCACATGAAAACCTGCACACAGATGTTTATAGCAGCTTTAACATAATTGCCAAAACTTGGAAGCAGCCAGGATATCCTTCAGTAGGTAAATGGATAAATGCAGTACATCCAGACAATGGAATCTTATTCGGCACTAAAAGGAAATGACCTCTTAAGCCATGAAAAGATATGGAAGAATCTTAAATTCATATTATTAAATGAAAGAAGCCAATATGAAAAGACTATATACTGTATGACTCCAACTATATGGTATTCTGGAAAAGGCAAAACTACAGAAACAATAAAAAAAAAAAAAGTAGTTGCCAGGGGTTACAGGAGAGAGAGGGAGACTAAAGCAGAGAACAGGATTTTTAGGGCACTGAAACTATTCTGTATGATACAGCAATGTTGGCTATATATCATAATCATACTTGTCAAAACCCATAGATAATAAGTACCATACGAAGAGGGAACCTTGATGTAAACTGAGAACTTCCCATGACAATGCATCAATGTAGGTCCATCGATTGAAGTAAATGTACCACTGTGGTGTGGAATGCTGAGAGTGGGGCAAATTTAACAGGGTGGCAAGGGTGAGGGTGGTGATGGAAACTACTTTCTGCTCAATTTTGCTGTGAACCTAAAACCTCCCTAAAAAATGAAGTTTATTAATTTAAAAAAGTTACATACCAAAAAAAAAAAAAGAAAAAAAGAAAACTTCTCTTCATGAACCATTCAGTTCCCCTGAAATAGGATTCATACAAATAGTCAAGGTAAACAAAAAATGTGTTCTTTTCCATTATTTTGCTAGTTAGAATAATGAAATATTCTCTTGCGTTTTCCAGAGATTCACTAATCTTGAAATAGTAACTTGAGGGGCACCTGGGTGGCTGAGTCAGTTAAGCATCTGACTTCTGCTCAGGTTCGTGGGTTCAAGCCCAACATCAGGCGCTGTGATGACAGCTCAGATCCTGGAGCCTGCTTGGAATTCTGTGTGTTTCTCTCTCTCTTCCCAATCCCCTGCTCACTCTCTGTCTCTCTCTGTCTCTCAAAAATAAATAAACATTAAAAAAAATTAAAAGATAAAATAAATAGTAACTTGAAAAATGGGAGCAAGAATATATAATAGATACGGTCCATGTCCTTACTTTGCAACCAGGCACATAAAACTTTTTACAACTCATAATTGTCTTTTACAATTATAGTTTTAGAAAAATTTGTCATATGTATGCAAAGCAGTTGATAGAAGGATGCAGTGAGATAGAATATGTTAGGAGTCAAAACACTTGCATTCAAAATGCTAGTGGCACTACCTGGCCCGGTAACCTTGAGATTTTTGTCTTAAGCTCTCTTGCTTCACTTCCCTTCAGTTTCTCCACATGTAAATGCACACAATAATACCTATTTTATTATGATAAAGACCAGACACAATGTATCTAAAATGCTGGTGCTTGACAAAAAACTATGTATTATCAAATAAGACTTCCATATCATAATACAAAATCATGGGACATTCTACTTCATTTTCTCTGCCTCTGGAGAAACAACTTTGGAACAACCTAAAGGGAGGTTATCTAGCTCATGTTTATAGATGGTCCAGATGCCAGCAGCAAACCTCCCTACACAGTTGTGACAACCAAAAACATCCTCTGAACACTGCCAAATACCCTGAGGTGAGGGGAGGAGGGCAAAATCACTCCTGCCACAAAAGAGTAGTGAGGGTGACCTTCAAAAGGTAAAAAACTGAAATCTCTTGACCTTTTTTCCAGAAAAACTGCCCTCATATTTTTCACTTTTCCTAAGAGCCTTTTTTGAACAGAACTGTCTTTGGGGTCCAATGAAACTTCCCCCTTGTTTCCATTTATCTGAAAATGCAAGTGATAAAAGCCTAAGTATTAAGTTCTTTTGAACCTTTATAATCACATTTACATATCCCATTGTTCTATTACCAATTTGTTACAGTTGTAAGGATACTTACTAACTATGCAGGCTAATTATATTCAAATTTCATTCTTTCTCTAAACATTGAATACAATCATTAAAATAAGATAATGATGTAAAATCTTTCAAACAATCCCTTTAAATAGCAAATCATAAAATTTTCATGTTCTATTTTGACAGATTTTCAAGGGATAGACTGAAGATCACAAAAATCAGTTCCCCCTAAGACCTCAGTAAACATGCAGTCTTCAATCAAGGACCTTCTAGGAGCAATAGAAATAATACTATTTTTACTTTTATAAAATTTATATTTGTAAACATGACACTATTCATTCCCATTAGCTTCCCTTGGCATGTTTATCAAAATCCAATTGATCATGTATGTATTGATCTATGTATAGACTCAGTTCTGTTGCATTACTTAATTTATCAATCTTTCCGTCAATACTACACTGTTTCATTTAGTATAACTTTCTGGTAAGTTTTGAAATCAAGTAATCTGAAGCCTCCAAAGTTTGGGGTATTTTAGTCTAGACTCACCTCCAAGACCCCATGAAGGCCTCTACCTATTGTCCACTTTAGGTACCGGGAACGACAAGGTAGGTCTGAATAAAAACTTATTTTGACTAAACTTGCAGCAAGCTGTTCACCAGAATTTCTAACAAATAAGCCCTTCTGTTCACTTATTGGAGTCATAATCAACAAGGAACCAAAACAAAAATACTGTTAATCTATTAGGTTCTTTAATCATTGAAGAAAAAAACAAAAGATTGGGTCACTGATCTGGCAAAGTTCACCGATGGCTTAAAAATGGGGAGTATAGGGGTGCCTGGGTGGCTCAGTTGGTTAAGCCTCTGACTTCAGCTCAGGTCATGATCTCATGGTTTGTGAGTTCCAGCCCCATATTGGGCTCTGCGCTGACAGCTCAGAACCTGGAACCTGCCTCAGATTCTGTGTCTCTTCCTCTGACCCTCCCCCACTCGCGTGCTGTTTCTCTCTCTTTCAAAAATAAATAAAACATTGAAAAATAACAATAAAAAATCAAATGGGGTGTATAAAAAAAGCAAAAATTTGTTTTTGTCTGAAAGTCAATTTCTAATATCATTCTATGTAGTTATACATTTTACTTTTCATGTCAAAGATAAGCCTATATCCTGTTTTCCATCGGTTTGCCATAACAAGAAAATGACTTCTAGTAGGAAAAATTTAAATTAGTATTTCACATAAATTTGTCTGTTAGACTTATTAACTATTAGTATTTATTCAATATAAATCTATCCTCATAGATCAACTACAAGGAGGCATCAAAGTAATGTAAATCCATCCATTTGATAGATTTGAGAAAGTCAAGGAGAGGGAAGAAAAGAGATTGGAAGAAATGGATTTAAAATTCACTGTAATTCATTTTCTAGTGACTCTGCCCCACAAAATGATTATACATAAGAAGGAAGAAAAAATTTAATTTCTAGGATAAATTTTCTTTCTGATCTTTGCAAGAACTGTTTAGATACCTGTAAACATTTCCTATTGAAAAGATAAGCCTTTGCAAGCAAGAAAGTTCTTGAATTTTTTTTTTTTTAACGTTTATCCAGTTTTGAGAGACAGAGAGAAAGCGTGACTGAAGGAGGGGCAGAGAGTGAGGGGAGACACAGAATCTGAATCAGGCTCTGCAGGGCTCCAACTCACAAACTGTGAGATCATGACCTGAGCCAAAGTCAGCCACTCAACCAACTGAGCCACCCAGACACCCTGAGAACCATCTGTTTTAGATGTCACTGTTAATATTACTGCTAACAAAAATAGTAATTACAAATAGATACCACTAATTTGAGCAGCTACTATATGCTTTACATACTTAGTCTTCACTATATACGAATGAAAGTAGGATTGTTATCTCTGTCTATGGATAAGAAAAATGAGAGCCATATTAAGCAAATAACATTTTCAAAGTCATATAGCCAGTATGCTAAATTTGTTTTGCATTCATGATTCATGTTTTGCCTAGGAAATCCCTTCCAAACATGAGGTAGATTTTTCTCTATGTTTTCTTATGGTAATTATTTTAGTTTTAGATCTTACAGTTTAGATCTATAATCCATTTTCAGCCAATTTTTTATATATTCTGAGACAGGTGTTGAATTCCATTATTTTGCATCTATATCCAAATTTTTTTCAATCTCACATGTTGAAAAGACTATTCATTCCCGTTAGCTTACCTTGGAGCTTTTGTCAAAATCCAATTGATCATGTATGTATTGATCTATTTATAGACTCAGTTCTATCCCATTAATTTATCTATCTTGGAGTCAATACTACACTGTTTCATTTACTATAGGTTTATGGTAAATTCTGAAATCATGTAGTGTGAATCCTCCAAATTTTTGGATACTTCAAATTGTTTTGGGGAATCTAAGTCTCCTTTGATTTCCACATAAATTTTGGAATCAGTTTGTCAATTTCTACAGCAATAACAACAAAAAAGCCTTCTTGGATGTCAATGAGAATTGACGTTTTATCAATATTGAGTCTTCTAATCTAAAAATACAGTATTGCTCTCCAGTTATTTATGTCTTCATTAATTTCTCTCAATAATGTTTTGTGTTTTTTTTTACTGTAATGGCCTTGCATATATTTTTTAAGAGTTTATTCCTAAGGATTTGATGTATTTTATGCTATATAAATGGTATTTTTTTACTTCAATTTCCAGTTGTTTGCTGCTTATATATAGAAATACAATTAATTCTTATATGTTGACTTTGTATCTTTTTCCATATTCATTAACATAATGTTATGACTATTTTTAATCCTTTAACACAGTAAAGTACATTAACTGCTGTTTAAATTGTTCAAGCAACCTTGCAGTCCCAGGATAAATCCAGGTTTGTAATTATATTCTATTATTTTTCTATATTGCTAGATTTGATTTGCTAATATTTGTTGATCACTTTTCTGTCTATAATTAGGAGAAATATTGGTCTGTATTTTCTTATCTTGTAGTCTCTTTCTATAATTTTGTATCAAGATATCAAGGTAATATTGACTTGATAAAATGAGTTTAGAAGTCTATCTTCTTATTTTTCTGGAAGAATTTATAAAATTTTGCTGTGATTACTTCATTAAATATTTAATAGAATTTACCAGTGAAGTCAAGTAATCTTAGAACTTTCTTCGTTGAAATATTTTTAACTACAAATACTACAAATTCAATGTCTTTAATAAAGAACGCTTTTCGGATTACATATTTCTTCTTGCATGCCATTTGCCAGTTTCTATCTTCTAAGAATTTTTTCCCTTTACCTAAGTTGTCAAATTTAAAACCATAAAATTCCTCATAATATTTCCTTATTATATTTTTAAATGTCTTTTTAGGGTCTGTAGTAATGTAAATTTTCATTCCTGGTATTTTTAACTTCTACATCCTCTTCTTTTCCTTTGTCTGGCTAACTATTATTCATTTCATCAATCTTTTCAAAGAGCCAGCTTTTGGTTTCCCTTTCATTATTAGCTTTATTTTTTCTATTTTATCGATTTTTCTCTTAAATGTGTTATTTCCTTTCTTCTTTACTTTATGTTTAATTTTCTTTTGTTTTTAGGGAGTCTTAAGTGGACGCTTAGATTATTTGGTTTAGCCCGTTGCTTTTCTTCCCTTTTTTTTTAAATCCAGCTTTATTGAGATATAATTGAATATTTCATGATATAATTCTAAGGTATACAATGTGATGACTTGATACACATATATATTATGAAATATTTACCACAATAAAGCTCATTAACACATCTTGTACATTTCACATCTCATGTGAGAATATGAAATGAAAGCTCTACTTTTAACAACTTTCAAATATACGACACAGTATTGTTAACTATAGTCACCATACTGTATATCATATCCCCAGAAATTATTCATCTTTTAACTGAAAGTTTATATCTTTTGATCACCAGTTTTCTATTTCTCCCACCCCTCAGTCCCTGGCAACCACCATTCTACTGTTTCTATAAATTTGAAATTTCTAGGTTCTTCATATGAGATCATATAGTATTTGTCTTTGCCTGTCTGTCTTATTTCACTTAGCACGATGCTCATTCAAGGTCCATCCATGTTGTTGCAAATGGCAAGATTTCTTTCTTTTATATTGCTGAAAAATATTCCATTGTGTGTGTATATATACATATACATATACGTATGTATACTATATGTACACATATGTATATGTATACATATACATATACATATACATATGTATACTATACATATATATACATATACATATACATATGCATATGCATATACAGTTTCTTTATTAATTCATTCATCAATAGATACTTAGGTTATTTCCATGTCTTGGCTGTTATAAATAATGCCACAATTAACATAGTTATTGAGATGTCTCTTGACAATAGTGATTTCATCTTCTTTAGATATCTACTCAGAAATGTGAGTGCTAGATCATATGACAGTTCAATTTTTAAGTTTTTGAGGAAACTCTATACTGTTTTCCACACTGGCTATACCAATTTACATTTCTAAGGATTCTTTTTTTTTTTCTGGGTTTTTTTGTTTGTTTGTTTGTTTGTTTGTTTGTTTGTTTTTTGAGAGAGAGAGAGAGACAGAGCACAAGCAGAGTAGGGGCACAGAGAGAGAGAGAGAATCCAAAGCAGTCTCCAGCCTCTGAGCCAGTCAGCTCAGACCCTGATGTGGGGCTCAAACCCACAAACTGTGAGATCATGACCGGAGCCAAAGTCGGACACTTAACTGGCTGAGCCACCCAGGCATCCCTACCAGTTTACGTTTCTACCTACAGTGCACAAGGGTTCTCTTTTTTCCACATCGCTGCCAGCATGTGTTAGTTCTTGTCTTTTTGATAATATCCATTGTAGCAGATGTGCAACGATATCTTATTGTGGTTTTGATTGGTGTTTTTTTGGATGGTTAGTGATATTGAGCACCCTTTCATGTACCAACTGGCCATTTTGATGTCTTCTTTGGAAAAAAAAATGTCCATTTAGTTCTGTCCATTTTTTGAAGGCCTATTTATTTATTTATTTGAGAAAGAGAGAGAGAGAAAGAGAGAGAGTAGGGGTGAGGGGTAGAGGGGGAGAGAGAGAGAGAGAGAGAGAGAGAGAGAGAGAGAGAGAGAGAGAGAGACTCCTAAGCAGGCTCCACGTTCAGCACAGAGTCTGATGCAAAGCTCGATCCCGTAACACTGGGATCATGACCTGAGCTGAAATCAAGAGTGGGTCACCTAAGTGACTGAGCCATCCAGGCGCCCCAGTTGTGTCCATTTTTTAGTTTGTTTGGGTTTTCTGCTATTGAGCTGTATGGATTCTTTATACATTTTTTTTATTTTTTAATATATTTTGGACATTAGCCCCTTGTCAAATACATGGTTTGTAAATATTTCATGTAGTTTGACTTTTCATTTTGTTGATTTTTCCTTTTGCTGTGCAGAAGATTTTTAGTTTGACGTAGTCCCACTTGTTAATTTTTGCTTTTGTTGCTTGTGATTTTGTTGTTTCATTGCCTTTTTTTTCTTTACTAATATAACCATTTGATGCTATACATTTGCAATTTAGCAGCTCTTTGGCTGCATCCCTTCAAATTTAATTTGTCATATTTTTATTATCATTCAGCTCAAGGTATTTTCTAATATACTTGTGATTTATTTTTTGGCCTATGGGATATTTGGAAGTTTAATTTCCAAATACTTAGAGATTTTTCCAAGTATCTTTCTGATATTAAATTCTGATTTGATTTTATTTTGGTCTAAACATAAATTGTATAGTTTCATTTCTTTAGCATTTGGGGCATTTTGAGTGGCCGATAGAATGTTATTCATTAATGTTCTATATCTATTTAAAAAGGATATGCATTTTGCTAGTATTTGTTGAAATAATCTATAAACGTCAGCGTCATAAAGATGGTTAATAGTATTGTGCGAATCTTCTTACTGACTTTGTTTTGTCTACATGAACCATTTAAAAAGAGAAAAATATTGAAGTCTCCGATTACAATTGTGGATGTCTCTTTATTCTTTCAATTCTATCAGTTTTTTTTTCTCATACATTATGAAGCTCTAATTTTGAAGAATGCATATTTAAGAGTGTTAAAGTTCCTGGATTAAAGGACCTCTTCATCATTATGTAATGTCCCTTTATATCTCTTGTAACGTCTCTTGTTTTAATGTCTACTTTGTCTAACGCTAATATATATGCTTCAATTTCATTTGATTAGTGTTTATATACTTTTTCCATCATTTGACTTTGAATCTATCTATATCTTTATATTTAAAGTGAGTTTTTTTGTAGACAGACTATAGATGGATCTTGCTGTTGTTAATCCAATTTAATAATATTTAGCTTTTATTTTTTTTAATTTTTTTTTCAATGTTTATTTATTTTTGGGACAGAGAGAGACAGAGCATGAACGGGGGAGGGGCAGAGAGAGAGGGAGACACAGAATCGGAAACAGGCTCCAGGCTCTGAGCCATCAGCCCAGAGCCCGACGCGGGGCTCGAACTCACGGACCGCGAGATCGTGACCTGGCTGAAGTTGGACGCTTAACCGACTGCGCCACCCAGGCGCCCCAATATTTAGCTTTTAAATGACATGTTTACACCATTTATATTTGATATAGTCATCAATAGGGTTGTATTTAAATCTATCATTTTACTATTTGCCTTCTAAGTATGCCATATATTCTTTGTTCTTTTTCTTTTTTCCTGCCGTCTTTTGGTAAATGAGTGTTTTTCTGACTCAGTTTTGTCTCCAACATTGGCATATTAGTTACAGCTTTTTGTTTTGCTTTTTAGTGTTTTCTAGAGGGTTTACAATATGCATGTTTAACTTCTCACCACGTATTTTCCAAAAATGTATTACTTCAATATAAGAGCCACACAATATTATTTCCTTCCACTAATTCCTCACTATTATTTTTGTATGTTTTACTCCTATGTCATAAATCCCACAATACATTGTTACTATTTTTGCTTAGACACTCAATTATCTTCTTAAAGTGATTTAAAAACAGAAAAAAAATGTTTTGTATTCTCACATTTTTATCATTCACAGCATTCAGTCTCATAGATCCAAAGATTCATCTTGTATCATATTTCTTCTACCAAAATACTTCCTTTAACATTTCTTACAGTGCAAATTTACCATTGATGAATTTTCTCATTATTGTGCTTACTGAACGAGTCCTCTATTTTACTTTCATCTTTCGAAACCATTTTGCATGGTATAAAATTACCGATTAACGCTTCCTTTTTTTTTTTCCTTTCAGCACCTTAAAGATACATGTCCATTACCATCTGCCTTGTTTAGTCTCTAATAAGAAGCCTATTGCCATTCTTATCTTTTGTCTTCTGTGTATGAGGTTTGTTTTTCCTCCTCTGGATGCTTTCCAGATTTTTTTTTCATATTTTGTTTGAAGAAATTTGGCTATGATGTGTCTAAGTGTATTTTTTTCTTTTAATTTATTGTGCTTGAGAGTCTCTAGCTTCTTTGTTCTTCGTTGTTGTTGTTTATTTTATTTATTTTGAGAGAGAGAGGTGGGGGTGCATGTGCAAGTTGGGGAGGAACAGAGAGAGAGGGAGAGAATCCCAAGCAGGCTCCATGCTGTAAGCACAAAGCCCGACCCCTAGAACTGTGCGATCATGACCTGAGCCAAAGTCAAGAGGCCAATGCTTAACCGGCTGCGCCACCCAGGCACCCCATCTTTAGCTCCTTTGGTCTGCCGTTTGCGGTCTTTTATTTATGTGGGGAAAAAATTGGCCATAATCTCTTTGAATATTAATTCTATGGTATAGTCTCTATCTTCTCATGAAACTATAATCACATACATGTTAAATATGTTATATTACCCTGTAGCTACTGGATACCCTATTCTGTTGTTTCTTATTTTTAGTTTGTTATTTTTTGTTTTAGTTTCGATAATTTCTACTGGTTTAATTTTAAGTTCACCAGTTTTTTCCACTGCTATATCCAGACTGCTAAGCCCAACAGTTGAAATTTTCTTCTCTGTTAGCATGTTTTTCACTGCCACCATTTTCATTATATTTTTTTAATCTCCATATGCCTGTTGAAATTTCCCACCTGTTCATTCATGTATTGTTCCTTTCTTCTACATGATTTCAGATGTTTAATATAGTCATCTCAAAGGACTTCATCTAATATTTCATAATCAGGGTCATATCTTGCTTTGAGTCTGTTGACAGTTTATCTCCTGCTAATTGGTTATTGTTGTTGCCGCTGCTTTTTTTGTGTATTGTATGAGAAACAGTCAAATGCAGATCAAATGCTGCTTTTTTGTGTGTTTTGTATAATAAATGAGCAAATGCAGCTTATAAAAGAATGACAGCAAAGTAAATTTAAAACAGGAAATGGGTACATTTCTTCTTCTGTCAGTCCATTAATGTGAAGGTTCGGTAAATCTAAGCAGTAGTTGAACTCAGGTGCATTTGGTTATTGCTTTAATTACCTTTCGTTCACAGCAGACTTCAAGCTCCTCCAATGGTTGACTGCTACCATCTTGTATGCAGTGTGAGACGTAGAGTGCTGGAGGAGTTTTATCAGTATTTCTGCTCCATCGTCACCTTTTAGCACACTCTGCGTGCCTGTGCCACAGAGAGGATCTCTCTCCAGAATCTCTCTCCTCCCGCTGAGACAGACTATCTGCTTTAGCTTCTTACTAAGTGCAAGGCTTATGTGGGTGCCTGAGAATTTTCAGTCTCTTGTTTTAGCTTTCTTAGCATTACTTCGCCTTTCATGATGGTAGTGAAAGTCTGCCTTGTAGTGGTTGAGTGGCTTGTGAAAAATTGAGTCATGTGGTCCTATCCTGTAACAGAACCCTGATATTATCAGTACAAGATCTTGTAAATTTCCTCTTGTAAATTACAAGATCTTGTAAATTTCCAAGCTCAAGTAAATTTCTTATTCCATTCCTTAGTGGCAAAGTTTTTTTTCTGCTACTCCTACCCCAATAATAACCAAGTTTTGTCTGATATCAGGGGTGAGAGGCTATAGATTTACCTACCCCTTGCCCAGTGGCAGATACCTTTTTTTTTTTAATTTATGTAATAAAATTATTCAGAACAGGACCAGACATTTACACCTTTTCCTCAGTAGCAGCCTGTCACCAGCCACATGCCTGCACCATTAAAGAGTTTCTCAGGTCTCCTACCATGACTCTCATTCAGAAGCATCCAGCTAGGGCCCATGAGCAAGCATTGGTGAGTGCCTGCAGATTCTTCTTTGTCTTGGGCTTTCAAGTTTTCTAAACTGTCATACAGGTGCATATTTAATTTTTAAGAATTTATTAAATATTTAGTTTCTATTGGTCAGAGTTCTCCAAAGAAATAGGGCCAATAGGATGTGTGTGTGTTTGTATGTGTGTATAAAGAAATTTATTATAAGGAAATAGCTCATGTAATTTTAAAGGCTGAGAAGTCCAGACCCAGGAAAGTTGATGGCATACTTTTAGTTTGAGTCTGAAGGTCTGAGAAGCAGGAGAGCCAATAGTATACATTTCAGTCCAAGTTCAAGTCTAAAGGCAGAAAGAAGACCAATGTCCCAGCTCAAAGACAGGCAAAGAGAAAGAATACTTTCTTACTCAACCTTTTATTCTATTCAGGCCATTAGGGATCAGATGAGACCCACCCACAATGGGAAGGTCAATTTGCTTTACTCAGTCTATTTATTCGAATATTAATCTCATTTAGAAACCATCCTCACGGACACATGGAATAATAATTTTAATAATAAGAAAACTCATTTAACCAACTCTCTGGGCATCTCATGGCCCAGTTAAGTTGACACACAAAATAAAGACTGCACAATTGTTCTCTTATCTGCTTTTATGGCTGCCTCCTTATTTTGCTGTGCTCTACCAAAGGTAACTGTTTGGTGGCCCTCATCTCTTTAGAGGGACTTGTCGTCCTTTGGAATTCAGTGATCCTAGTTGCTCTGCAACCTCGGTTCTTTGATGACAACAAATAAATCATGATTTTATAGATTATCCCATATTTTTGTTGTTAGATTAGGAATGATCTATATCCAAAGAATAGGCAGTTTTCCCAAGTACTCCCAACATTCAGAGTAAAAAACTTGAATCAAGACATGTTTATTAAACGCCTGTCAGCTTTGTTTTTATTTTTTTCACAGTAACTAGAAAGACAAGTAATGATGCGATGTCTCTACTCTTAAGGCATTATAAATGTAGTGCATGAGAATGCTGGGTGTGCAACAATAATTCTAATAGTCCAGTGGGAATAATGAAAATGATATTGTTTAAGCTAGGACCCAGGATCAGACACTGTCTAAACTACAAAAATAGCTTTGTCACTCAAATTTTGCATAAGGCCAGTCCTGTGTTGCTCAATATTAAAATAATACTATCATTGGCCCGAAAAGATAATTTATGGTATGCTTCTATCTCTAAATATTTCACATGCAGAATATTTGTAATAGCTTTGTCTTATATTTGTCATCCTTTGTAAGGATAAAATTAAGGTTCTTTATTTTTTGATAATCATTCTAGGCTCCCTACATTAAAAAAATTTTTTTTTTTAATCTTTATTTATTTTTGAGAGAGAGACAGAGTGCGAGTGGAGGAGGAACAGAGAGAGAGGGAGACACAGAATCCGAAACAGGCTCCAGGCTCTGAGCTAATAGCTCAGAGCCTGACACAGGGCTCGAACTCACAAACTGTGAGATCTTGACATGAGCTGAAGTTGGCCGCTTAACCAACTGAGCCACTCAGGCGTCCCTAGGCTCCCTATATTTTATTCTTAAATTCCAACAAGCATCATGCTTAGCATCTTCTTGTCTTTTATGAAGAGTATTAGATTTAGCAGCTAAAATGTGATGGCCTTCATCAAGAGGCAAAGATGCACCTTGTTTTCTTTGCTGAATAAAAGCATGGAAAGAGGAAGGTAGCTTGATAGAGATTGGCTTCATTTTATATTAAAGTTTTTCTCATAACCAACATAAAAAAATGCACCCCGCAATAAAGATTATTTACATACTACTGCTGAAGAATTTAGTAAAATAGCAATTGATTATGTTTTTGAATTACATGTTGTAAATAAGTAAAAAAAATAAAACTTGTCAGTTCCAACTTCGGTATCAAATTATAAGAATCAGGTTTTAAAAGTTTAGGAGGCAAACATTCTCTGGAACCTTAACAAATTCAAAGGTTCTTGGCACAATGCCTCTAAGCGTATCATAAATAAAATAATCTCACCCTTACCTTCTTTCCCAAGTCCAAGGGTGGTAATAAAGGCAGGGAAGATGTCAAAGGCCAAACCACCAGTAGCAGCAGCTCTATAGTCCCCAAAGCAAACGATTTATAAACTAACACTAGCAGAAAGAAACATACTTTAAATCTTAAAAGGGGAAAGGGGAGATGTGTCCTTAATGAGTGATACACTTTTATGGTTATTCAGATTCATACCCCTGAACACATGAAAAAAGAGAAGTTTCTATTTTCTTTTCTTTTCTTTTCTTTTCTTTTCTTTTCTTTTAATGTTAATTCATTTTTGAGACAGAGGCCGAGCATGACTGAAGGAGGGGCAGAGAGAGAGGGCTAGACACAGAAACTGAAGCCGGCTCCAAGCTCCAAGCCTAGCTGTCAGCAGAGAGTACAATGCGGGATTCAAACTCACAAAACCATGAGATCATGACCTGAGCCTAAGTCAGATGCTTAACTAAGACACCCCGGTGCCCCGCAAGTGTTTCTTTAGAAGAAAATATAGACCAACATTCCCTTGGGAAGAGATAATAAATTGTTTCAAAATTACATAAATCTCAGCAGGTATAAACCATGTAATATTCTCCCCAAATTCGGAGAATTCCATGAAACTCGGATCATATTTTCTCCAATATATGAATCATGTTTCCAGCAAAATCTCCACCGTCTTCAACTAATTGTTGCTCACGCTACGCGTGCCGGTGCCAAATTCAAACCTACAAGAATTAACCAAAGATTTAAGTACCTGGAAAAATTATGCTTCCCTCTCATCCCCAGTAATATAGCCAAGAATGGGCTGAGCATGAAAATTCTTACAATTTTGACGCCTTAGGATTTTCTGGAGTCTAACTGACAATGAAAACGTTCTCTAAAATTTTTATTTCAAAAATCTATTTCAGCCTCTCTAGGAATTGTTCAAGAATTGTTCATTAAGAAGTAACAGCATCAAGGACATTTTGTGGGCAGTGGCCAACTTCCACTTGCTCTTCTCCCTCTGTTTTCCCTGTTAACAGGCAGTGAAGAGATGGCAATGCAATTGGTCTTCCCCCATGGGAAAATTTCTCACTCTTTCTAACCTGTTCAGCGGACTCACTACAGAGCAAAGTAACGGTCATGGGTCAGCGCCCACCGCTCTTTGCCGTCTGTCTGGTTATCTTTACAGCTATGCTATATGATGATGGTCCTCTGATTTTCAATGTTCTGACGACAAGATCACAAATCTATTTCAACTATTCTGATGTAGAAAGCTAATTAAGTAAACTAGCTCAGCAACTGATCGCGTTTCACTAATTTCAACCATCTGCCTCGACATTTGTTCCTATGTGCACCAGCTTTCGTAGCTTCGTTCCTCTAATAGCAATTAATGAAACTGTTAATAAGCTACATATATCATACAGTGTTGTAACAATTTACCAAAGGATAACATTATGAGATAAATTATATTTAACAATTGTAGAAAAATGACTCTGATTATCAAATGTACAGCGTCTACTGGTTTTCGCTTTAACTCATGCTTCCCAATTAATTCTCTAATTAATTTAACACATATTTTATGTATAATTTGTAATTTTAAACTCTTGGTCAGCTATGCCATCTATTTTTACATGCTGTCTGCTTATATGAGACACATATTAATGAAACACAACCACTGCACAAATTACTAAGGCTTAATTTTATTTTCATTTACAATCTGAAGTTCACTGTGTGTTTTCATAAGAATTACTTTCAAAATTGTGGAATGCATAAAGAGGCAAACTATACTATTACCCACTTTTTTTGCTACATTCCAAAAAATAGTACGCGCACAAGCACACATTTATATCATGATTCTCATTTTTAAAATGAGATTAATTTGTAAATACTCTGAATCAAACAGTACACTGAAAAACAAAACATAAGTGGCCCTGAAAAAATAGTCTTATCAAACTAAATTAATATTTTATAATAGTGTGATGGCTCTGGTAACACTTATACAACTAAAACACTTAAAATCTCATTTGACTTTGCCAAAGATTTGGAGTTTATTTTCATGGTGATTCAGAAAAAAAAATCAAGCAAAACATATTAACCTGTCTTTAATATGTTTTCATGAAATATACAGTAAATACTAAAGTTTACTTCATCAATACTAAGCAGCTCTCTGTTTAACCACTACTCTTCATTCAAATATACACCCATACGCATGTATTCACCCATACTCACGACTGTACTCTTCTCGATGGTGACCACCACCTTCTGTTTCCATATGCACAATTAAAATGTTGTTATAGAGGAAAAAATCCTCGATGTATGTCATAACCTATCCAAGACATTTTCACAAAGCTGCAAAATATAGAAGGCCTTACACATTTCTCCTCCAATAAGTTGTTTGGATAACATAGACCAAAGCCAAGAATTTTCAAGCTTACTGATTTATAGTGGATGATATGAAGAAGTAAATATATCTGAAATCATAATGGTAAAAATATATAGCAAGTTTCCAAGTGAATTGAGTAGATAGACAATTTGGAATCTTAATGAATCATAAAATAATTACAATTATAGAATTATTCCCATCCTACACTAAGCTGTGCTCACCCTATGACTCAGGTACATCAAGACTGGACACGACCGAAGGACCAATTAAGTGCACTTACCAAAAGTCTGTTTACAAGATGGATGTAAAAGCCTTTGATAAGTAACTCATTCTACCACCACTCAGATTATCTCTAGCTATATACCATTTAGGCAATCTTTAGCTCAGTTCCATGAATGTGTGTTTTATCTTATTTAACCCATGAGGAGATTGAAATTTAAAGAATGTTTGGTTCACGTGATAAAAGTCAAAGTATGACCATTAGCCACTTGACTAAACACATAACTAGTATTGTCTGAACACAGCTCATCAGCCGTTCATTAGTCCTTCCCTGCTCTTCACTTAACTTGCAGATTATGTTTGTCCTTCCCTGCCCCACACTTAAATCTACTGAGAACACCTTTACATACATCTCGTGAAAAGTTATTCTTAGATTTTGTTTGATGTTATCATTTATAGAGATAAACGAGTACATATTGATATAATTGAGTTTGGAGTAAAGGACTATAGGTTGAAGGACTGTAATGTGATGCTAAGCAGTCTTGGTTCTCCTGCAATTTGCATATTTTGATATAATTTAGCAATTCTTATGGTAACTATTGCTATTTTACTGTTGGTATAGAGAGAGAATTTAAATAACCCAGAGAAGAGTAATAAAGAGAACTCAAAAATGGGAACTAGATTCTTGAAAAGAATGATGAAACAGAATTGGGAACCATACTAGAAAGATTAAGCTCAAAATGATAGTATAAACTAGTCTGGCCTCCCTTAAACCTGAGCATTTTTATTATATAAATATCTTTCATTGTACAATGGATATTCAATGGCTTGCGTAATTAAACGATTGGGCTAAAAATCTCCTAAAAGAGGCAGTGGAACTGAAAAGCACTAGCCTTTCAATTCAAAGGAGAATAATTCCACCCTAGTCTAGCATTCACTTAAATCACTTCATCAGTAAATTATTTCATTAGTTGTGTTCAAATTAATTTCAGTCTTTAAAATAAAAAGGCACATCATCCATATCTTGTATTTCATCCTAAGCAACACTCACTCTTAAATTTTACATCTACAACTCCAAAAGCAAGGCATACAAATCACAACCCTGCCATTTCTCAATAACTCAATAACAGAGTTATTGTATGGCCCATTCACAGAAAGAACCTGTGAATGGGCCATACATAGGGAAAGACAAATTCTCTCACTTATGTCAGAAGAAAGAAAAGGAAGGAATGAGGGAGGAAAAGAGGGAGGAAAAAAATCATGATTATGTATTATGTAAATCTCACACCTAAACTCATAAAATCCAATCAATCTGCACTGCACTAGGGACCATGTCAATGATGGACGGATGAATGAATGAATGAATGAATGAGAGAAAAAAGTGTGCCCAGTTCAAGGCAATATCACCACATACAAACCACAATGCCTCTAATAGATTGAATATTATGACCCAGGGCAACTTGTGCTTCAAAAGGTATAGTTCAAGTGCCTTTGATATTTATTAAACATGTATAAGAGCTTCCAAGCTTTATTTGCCATTTTCTAACGTTGTTCATAATCACAGTCCCTCCATTGTTTGAAATATTCCAACCTTTTTTCTTTCCTTTCTCTTTTGGAATTTTTCTCCCTTATTTCTTTCTATTCAAAGAAGCCTATGGAGTGCTTCAAGTTAATTTCCCATCAAAACTTACTATAAAAGACATACATTAGAAGACAAAGAACCAACCCATTAACACCACAATAAAGGGAAAAAACAAGCACTTTAGCATAACCTGAAATAGTTGTAATTTATTTATTTATTTATTTTTTTTTTTTTACGTAGCAAAAGGTGGCTGCCATATTTAAACACTGATTTTAGCTGTGAGCTCTCTTTCAGCCAGGGCAAAAAGAAGATACTGGTTTCTATGGTTCTCACTATTCAGAGTCTTATGAGGGCACCTCTCATGATGAGGAGAATACAAGGAGTCTTGACAATCATAATAGAGGGTCCCTAAATTAGCTGGTTCTCTAGGTATAACTGAGTCCTAAGATGATTCTGGCTCTATTCCTCTTTCCTAAACTAATCCCTTACTCTTGAACTCCATAACCTGGGAAGGGGATAAAAATGGAGACACATACCACAAAATCCAGCGAATACCACTCATGGACTGGCAATGAGAAATCTGGTTCTAAAGATTTCATAGATTGAGATCTAACTCTGCAGGTACTGCAGCAGTAAGTGAAAACCTTGGACCCTGCCCCTTCCCTTAACTGCCATTTCAAACACAGCTACTCAGCAGTATTATTCCTTTATGTTGGTGAGACAGTAGAATTCCTAATTAATGGCTTTCCTTAATAGTAATATGCCAGTCAGTTTCCAACCAAGCCTTCAAAGATTCAAATGCATCATCCCTAATACAAGCAGCAAAATCTAATATGCCTAGCATTATCAGGAAGACCAATTATTAAAAAAAAATTAATGTTTATTTTTTGAGAGAGAGAAAGAGAATGAGCAGGAGAGGGGCAGAGAGAGAGAGGGAGACACAGAATCCGAAGCAGGCTTCAGGCTCTGAGCTATCAGCACAGAGCCAGTGCAGGGCTCGAACTCTTGAACCCTTGAACCACAAGATCTGACCTGAGCCGAAGTCGGATGCTTAACTAACAGGGCCACCCAGGCTCCCCCAAACCCACTTTTTAAAGAAAATTATTTAAACGTCTGTAATGATAACCTTAGGGTTATCCTTCTGATTATTAATTATTGAACGTAGGAACTCATGAGACAGGTTGGGTGCCTTATCTGTGTAAACTGTCCCTAATATGTTTCTCTTTTGCACAAGGAGCTCTCTATCCTTCTTTGAAATCAGCTCTTATTTCTCACGGCTGTCATTGTGTTACTGCTTTTCATCTGCTCCCCGTCTATAACAATTGTGTAGGTAAGATTTTCAAAGTGTGCCAGCCTCTTTTCTGGAATAAGCTCTGGACTGTCACCTATCACTTAGAGGGGATATTCATTTACTCCCTGTTTCATAATTTGATTTCACATTGTGGACTAAAATCTACCTTCTGGACCCACCAAGGTTCACTGCATTGTATATGTTATTGTTGCTTTCCCAGAGCGCATATGTTTAAAATAGATTGGCTTGTGTTACCATAAATAAGAAATAAGAACTTGCCAGGAACTTAGCGTGGCAAGGCTATAGCCTATTAGCCTTAGAGATATTTAAGGAACTTTTAAGTGTCATTCTCATAGGCATCTTGGGTGTTCACCCAAAAAATCCACTTAAAGAAGAAAAACGTATTTATTTCCATCATGGTTAGCTCTGGCTTTTTAAACCAGGCCAACTCAAATATGTGCGTATTACGCAAACCCTTAAGGCAAACCTTAAATATCTACAAAGGTTTACAGCTTTTCTCATTAGCGTCCTCTTAATTATTCCTAATCAATTCCCTCATTTTATCTTTATTAACCCCCAGTCTTCTGGATCTGTGACTCTTGACTTTACTACTACTTCTGATATTTGAGCTTCAGCTTTTCCAGTGAACTTGGATGTTCTTCTGGCTTTTGACTCGATGGGTTACCTCTGACAGAAAGCCCTTGCTATCATTCCAGCAAAGAAAAGGAAGAAGAAACTAGTGCAAACCTAGTCACAGGAGCCCAGCCAGTCACCTTTACACTCTACATAGAGAGGTTTAGACTCCCAGTTTCAAGGCCATTGTGCATTAGACCAAATTCATCTCCAATTGATATGTTGTATCAGTAGGAGGCAAGCCATGTTATATATTCTGGCAAAGTGAAAGACTTATGGAATGGATAAATGGAAAAAAATATTTCATGATTTCTTTTAATATGTATTCAATCACATCACAAGATTAAGTTTGCAGAAATTTAGTCAGAAACATGTGAATAGAAAGTTAGTAATGGCTAACTAGGAATACTTAACTCTTCTCAAAACCAAGAAAATTGCCAACCTGCTGACTACTCCATAAGGTAATGCAGCAGGATGTTGAGGGAACTTTTCCTATTGTGGAAATTCTGCCTACGCCCCAATAATGAAAGTCCTAAGCAAGAAGCATATTCACCTTCTGAAGAAACAATGTTTAAATACACCTATGCTAGACTTAAGATGGCAGAAATGATGTAACAATTTTATCAATCACAACAACCCACCTCCTGCCTATAGAGAGTAGAAAGTAAATTGGAAAAGCGATTTGTGATGGATCATCAAATGGAGAATGCTGTGTCATTCATTTCCTTTCTCTAACAAGTAAAGAAAGGAACTGCTCCCCACCCTTGAGCAAAGAAAGGTTGAGGTGCCTGAAATTCAGACAGGCATTTAACTTCCCAGCTAAATATTTGCTAAATTAAGGAGATTTTAGGGGACCAGAAGTTAGTGACATGATGAGGTAATTGGAGAGTTTGTAAAGTGTCCCATGGAGACCAGGAACATGGATGAACAAAAAGATGGGCATCTGCTTCTTGCTTGGAAAATTTTGAAGGCAAGGATCTGGGGGATTGTAAGAGGAGACAGTTCAGCTGTGAGATCAATCTGTCCTTTCAGCATCTGGTACGCTTAGAAAGCCTAACTCTCCGTAGGCCAAATGATCACTACTTAAAGTAGATGGGTTCAAATCAAGTCCATGAGATTTTGTCCGAGATGTTACCCTCTGGACTGAGGAGCCCCAGTAGAAGTGGCTAAGTGAAGTGTTCCCCTGGGGTCAGGAAGTAAAGCAGGTCAGGCGGAGTCATTGCTGAGTCAGCGAAAGGGAGCAGGCTCTGAACAAAGTGAGAGCCTGCTGTACTATGACCCTAATCCGGTGAAATCATCATGAGTTGTGGACAAGCGGGCAGATGACCATTTGCCAAAGGAGATGAAGAATTTAGTATATTTAAGTGTGGATTTCAGGTGGTAGATCATAATCAACTCTAAAATACAAGTCTTTTTATTTTAATTTTTTTTTAATGTTTTTATTTATTTTTGAGACAGAGAGAGACGGAGCATGAACGGGGGAGGGTCAGAGAGAGAGGGAGACACAGAATCTGAAACAGGCTCCAGGCTCTGAGCAGTCAGCACAGAGCCCGACGCTGGGCTCGAACTCACAGACAGGGAGATCATGACCTGGGCCGAAGTCAGACGCTTAACCGACTGAGCCACCCAGGTGCCCCCTAAAATACAAGTCTTAAGAAATCCACGATGGACTGTGCTGCAGAAACAGGTTTATGCTTAAAATAACACCAAAAATCATGTGTTGGAGCATTCTGGCACATTTTGCACTATCGATATTCTATGCCTGATACGGCTCTGAAGTCTGTGCAGTGAAAAGAAAGAGGGAAATGTGAGTAAGAAAGCCCTAAGCCATTGGAAACACAATGAAATAGGGCCTTGATTTCATGTCAACAAATAGAGATATTTCAAGTAATGACTTGGCCTTTTGGAAACAGATATTGAGGAGGACTCCAAGGAAACAGTATGGTAGTCTCGGCAATACTCCCAAATTGGTAGACTGTCACAAGTAAAAGGCAAGGACACAGCAGAAGTGGCCGTCCTCCCTCGTTCGGTGACAGACCGAAAGCTTGGGAGTGAAAAGTTTGGGATTTATTCCGCGATCAAAGTACTAAACGTGAACCTTTCTCTTCTTTCTAAAAATACCCCTTTGCTTTAATACAGCAAACCCACTGACGACATGAGAAGATAATCCAACTCCGACAGTTGTCAGCAAAACTTGAAAACAGTACTTCGGTTGCTAAAGTGGTATTCAGTTCCGAATCAGAAACCGGGATGATAGGCATCAACACGCACCTTCTTTGGAAGAAAGGGAAAGAATTTAAATTTGAACAAGTGATCTGATCTGTGGTGCACTCTTGCATTACAAACCACATGCCTTCCAATACTTTCAAAACCTACTATTTCTTTTCTAGACATTATTCTGCCAACCTTAGACCTTCGTCAAATGTCACCACTCTGATTTCTAAAATGATCTTGTTCAGATATAACAAGCCACATCTTCTTGTTTTCAGGCGTCCAAGATTATTTAAACTGTATGAATGGTTGTTTGCAGTAGTACCTGGAAAATCTGAAAAAAAGTGTTCACATCATTTAGAAATTCACCTTGGATTCAACGTTTTGGAAAAAAAGAAGAGGTAATGACATAGGTTCCATATTTGGAGGGTTTTTTTGGTTTACCTCGGGGTTTAATTGAACAGAGGATCTTTCTAAATCCTAATATTGGGAGTTTCCTATTCTTCTTCTGGTACTAGAAAAGCGTTTTTTTTTTTTAAAAACAGAATTTTTTTTATTAAAATCATATTCTCATTTTCTTCTCACACATTTCTCATTTTTCTGCCAAACTGATTGGAGGTTGCTGGGTTTGAAAAACATGTTTATATTTTCTGACTCCTGGAAGCCACTTTAAAAATGTGTCGATGTTAGAGGCAAATAATATCAACCACCCTTTTTTTTTTAATGTTTATTTATTTTTGAGAGAGAGAGAGAGAGAGAGAGAGAGAGAGAGAGACAGAGGGCGAATGGGGGGGAGGAACAGAGAGAGAGGGAGACACAGAATCTGAAGCAGGCTCCAGGTTCTGAGCTGCCAGCAAAGAGCCCGACACAGGGCTTGAACTCCCGTTGGTGAGATCATGACCTGAGCCGAAGTCAGACGCTTAACCGACTGAGCCACCCAGGTGCCCCAATATCAACCACATTTTTAAAATTAATGTGGGGCACCTGGGTGGCTCAGTCGGTTAAGCGTCCGACTTCGGCTCAGGTCACGATCTCTCAGTCCGTGAGTTCGAGCCCTGCGTCGCGCTCTGGCTGATGGCTCAAAGCCTGGAGCCTGCTTCCGATTCTGTCTCCCTCTCTCTGCCCCTCCCCCGTTCATGCTCTGTCTCTCTCTGTCTCAAAATAAATAAACGTTAAAAAAAAATTTTTTTAATTAATTTAAGAGTGGAGGTAAATGCTGTGTTTATAGGCCCAGATTCTGTTCG
Source organism: Prionailurus bengalensis (assembly GCF_016509475.1). Classification (NCBI taxonomy): domain Eukaryota; kingdom Metazoa; phylum Chordata; class Mammalia; order Carnivora; family Felidae; genus Prionailurus; species Prionailurus bengalensis. Next base: position 147,702,591 of record NC_057345.1, read on the forward strand.
GACACATCTTGCCTTCCTGCCCTGCTTACCAGTTAGATGTGCGGTAGATTAGTGTAGTCCAGCTGTAGAAATACAGTCACGCATGAGAGGGATGAAAATGAACTGCAGAATGTGAGACTGATACGGTGTTTTACCTCTCCAAAGATCAAGTAGGGTACATCAGGCAGGTGAGGGTTGGGAGGTGACCCCAATAGCCAGCTCTCTCCCCGAATCCTTTATAACTAAGGAATGATTGTTTTCTCCTGCATTACGCGCAAATGATAAAAGAAAAATTCAAAAATATAAAAAAAATTTTCCATGTGTCAGGTGCCACCTACCTCTGCCTACGGATCTTCATGACGCACATTGAGAACAGCCCGCATATGTCACTAGACAGAGGGGGTTGGAGTTCATAGCACGAATCCCATTGGCAAGGATGTGCTTTAGTGGGTGGAATTCTACCCATCTGATAAACAACATTTGGGTTCACCACAGGGAAGGCTTGGAAAGAGAGAGCCTGTTCAAGAAGAGATGCTGACACCTGAGAAGAAGCAGTGAGGAAGCGTGGCAGAACAAAACCCCATTTAACGCTCCGTGATGGCTTCTCCAGCATGAGACCTGGCTGTCCGTTGCCATCTTGGAAGAAGTTGTGCGCAGATACTGATATGCCCGGATAAAAGAAAAATAGGCTCATTCTTCAAATAGCTTACTTCACTTAAAGTTATCCTTCAAATAACTTACCATACCCATAGGATTCTGCTGCGGAAAGCCTATAAAAAAAACAAAACAAAACAAAACAAAACAAAAAACTTCAGAGAATGTTAACGTCATTTGGGATAGACTCTTTCCACAGATGCAACTGGATTAAAATTAATTCCACTTCTGAGTCTGCCTAAAATTTCGCATTCGGCTCAGTGGCGTAGCTAACACTTTGAAGTTCATTTCAGCTCCTACAAGTGTATCAGATATATATGAAAGCAAGCAATATTTTTCTCAATTGACCTCTTATACAGCAATCTTGCTAAATTAACTTATAAAGGCTAATAATTTAGCTATAGATGCTTCTAAATATTTTAGTTTAGGCAGTCATATCACCTAAAATATGATGACCATTGCATTTCTTCCTTCCAATTGTCATACCTCTTTTTTCTTGACTGACTACATTGGTTAGGCTCTGCAGGGCAGCACCGAAAAGAAGCAAATATTCAGCTAACTTTTCCATTCCTTCAAATCAAAAGGAGAGCTTCAGGGGCGACTAGGTGGCTCAGTCAGTTAAGTGCCTGACTTCAGCTCGGCTCATGATCTCACGGCTCTTGAGTTTGAGCCCCAGGTCAGGGTCTGTGCTGACAGCTCTGAGCCTGGAGACTGCTTCGGATTCTGAGTCTCTCTCTGTGTCTCTTTCTTTCTCTGCCCCTCCCCCACTTGCACTCTCTTTCCAAATAAATCAATCACTTAAAAAAAAAAAAAGGAAAGCCTCAGCATTTCCCATTAAAGGTGATATTTCTAGATTTATTTTGTAGATACCATTTATTAAATTAAGAATCTTCTATTACTAGCTTATGAAAACTTTTGATCATAATAAGAACTGAATTCTATCATAAGTTTCCTCCATTTATTGATGTGGGCACATGATTATTCTCCTTTATTTATGAAATGTACTCTTTGTTTTTTAATGATAAATCAACTTTGCATTCCTAGAATAAATTGAACTTAATCATGGTGAACCTTTTTTTGGGTATTACTATATTGGGTTTGCTAATATTTTGTTTAGGGCTTTTAATATCTATGCTCATGAGTAAGCTTGGCCTATAAATTTCCTTACTTATAATGCCCTTATGAGTTTTCAGTGTCAGGATTATACACTGGCCACATAAAACAAGTTGGGGGGGTTGTCCCTTTATTCTCTGGTAGAATTTATCTAAATTGATGTATTTCTTTTTAATTTATGTGATAGGATTCATCAAAGATGACAAATGAATTGGGAGTAGTCTTTGTGGCAAATTGAATTTTGTTTGTTGATTTGTTTATTTTTTTAATTTCGAACTCAATACCTTTGGGGCACCTGGGTGGCTCAGTTGGTTAAGCGTCCGATTTCAGCTCAGGTCATGATCTCACAATCCGTGAGTTCGAGCCCCACATTTTCCTCTGTGCTGACAGCTTAGAGCTTGGAGCCTGCTTCAGATTCTATGCCTCCCTCTCTCTCTTCCCTCCCCTGTTTGCTCTCTCTCTTAAAAATAAATAAACATTTTAAAAGTTAAAAAAAAAAAAGCTCAATATCTTTAACAGTCAAAGAACCATTCCTGGTTTTTTTCTTGTATCAGTTTTGGTAAGTTTTGTATTTTTCGGAATTTATCAATATTCAAATTTATTATTATAGAGTTGTTCATAATATCCTCTTTTGGTTTTTTTAATTTCTGAAGGATCTATTACAATGTCATTTGTTTTTCCATTTTTTATGTTGGCTATTTGTGCCTTCTTACTGTTTTTCTTGATCATTCTTACTATTTATCTATGTTTTAATCTTTTCAAAAAACTAATTTTTGGCTTTGTTGATTTGTATTTTATGATTGCTTTTAGTTACATTGTTATCTGCTTTTTAAAAATTATTTACTGCGTTTCTACTTTTATGGGGTTTAACTTACTGTTTTTAATTTTTTGAGATTGAAGTCTGCCTCACTGATTTTCAACCATTCTTCGTTTCTAATACATGTATCATAAGATTTGATGTATAGTGTTTTTACCATCTTAATTTATACATTTTCCATTTTTTATTGTAATTTTTTTTCTTAGAACCATAGTTTACCTAGAAATATGCATTTTGATTTCCAAATACATAAAGATTTTGTAGTTATCTTCCTGACTGATTTCTATTAGCCCAACTGCATTGTAGTTCAATAACGTACTCTGTTTTCATTCCTTTGAAATATTTGAGAGTTGATTTGCAGTCTAATATAATGTGCCTCTTGAATTATCATATTGTTGAAACGTTTGTCATCTGAAAATATTTTTAATGAAAACATTAATCCCTTTACATTGAACACAGCTACTGATACTCATGGTTTAAATATATTATTTTGCCTTTTTCTTTTCTATTTTTTTACCTGTTCTTTCTTTTTTCTTTCACATTTTATCTTCATTTCTCACACTTTACCTTCATTTAGATTGATTTTAAATTCTTCCATTTTCCCCCCTATATTAGTTTGCAAGTTTTACTTATTTCTACCATTCTTTGTGCACTTAGCCTAGAAATTACAGTGTGCATTCTTTTTTTTAAAAAAAATTTTTTTCTTCAACGTTTATTTTTGGGACACAGAGACACAGAGCATGAATGGGGGAGGGGCAGAGAGAGAGGGAGACACAGAATCGGAAACAGGCTCCAGGCTCTGAGCCATCAGCCCAGAGCCCGACGCGGGGCTCGAACTCCCGGACCGCGAGATCGTGACCTGGCTGAAGTCGGACGCTTAACCGACTGCGCCACCCAGGCGCCCCACACTGTGCATTCTTAACATATCAAAGTCTAACATGGTACTTTTACCACTTTCTGAACAATATAAGCACCTTGGATTATTTTAAGTCACTACCCCCATATTATATGCCATTGTTTTATATTTTAATTCTCTGTGTATTTTAAGTTTTATATCATTATGATTACTATTGGATTATACAGTCAATTTCCACTTAGATTTATATATATTTTATAATTTTATTATTCTCATTGCTCCTTGTTCTTTTCTGAATCTCCAAGAATTTCTCTGAATTCTATGTAGAATTATTTTTTTTTCCCTTTCCTCTGAAAAATATCGCTTAGTATGTCCTTTGGTATGTGAGTCTGCTGGTCATACATCTCTTGGGTTGTTTCTTTGGTTTTTTTCCTAAAGATTTTTATCAGCTATGGATAAATCATCTGTCAGCAATTATTTTGCTAATAATACTTTAAAGAAATTATTGTGTTGGTTTTGGTTTCTTTTTTTTTCTTGGTTTTGGTTGTATTTATCTGTTTTGGTTTGTTTACTTTTTGAGAAATCACTTATCAGCTAATTGTTACTCCTTTGACGGTAACCAGTGTCTTTTCTTTAGTGACATTTAAGTTTTTCTTCTCAGCTTTAGTGTTCTGATTTTTAACCATGATTTTCTTAGGTTTCCTCTTCATCATAGCTTGGGGTTTTAGTATCTTACATATTTGGCTTAATGTCTTTTAGCAGTTTTGGATAATTATCATCAATTAACTCTGCAATTATTGCTTCTGCCTCATACTTTTTCTTCTTTCGTATTAGACTTTGGTTAAACATATGTTAACTCTTCTCACTGTATCCCCCCATCTCTTACCCTCTCTTCTATATATTCCATTCTTTCCTCTCTCTGAGCATCACTATCTAAAGTGGTGCTCAGCCTCTAATCCTCTCTGTGTCCTCCCTCTGCAATTACCTAATCCCACCCCCCCGCCCGGGGAAAATCATCCCTAAACCCTGTCTCTCTGCCCTCCCCACCTCCAGCCCCACTTTTATTTGTCTCTCATACTGTCCATATTTCTCTCTATTTTGTTAAAGTTCTAAAGAGTTCAAGTGAATGTTTAATTTTTATATTTTGTTTAAATTTTCTAGTTTTTCTCAGCAGGAGGATAGGTCTCATATACCTCATCCACCGACACCTCTGCCTAAATATATATGTATATATTTTAAAAAACTGATGCACTTACATTCCCATTGGCTGAATCATCCTCAAAATTTGAGAAGACATCCATATTATGGAACTAGAAAGGTATCTAAACAGTATTTTGGGGGGTTGATACCCTTGGTTTCTTGGGTTATATCTGATACCTACAATGTGAAGAAGCAGAGACAAAGATATCCATATTTCCATAACACTGAAATAAGTGAAATTTGCCTTTAGTGAGTGTCTTTTTGGATTCTCTTTGCCAAGGCCCGTAACTTTTCTCAATGATGTCAGAATAGGGTGGAAAGGATGTCTTGGGGCCTCAAATCAATCATCTTTCTCTGTGCATATAAGGATGTTAATGGTTTAGAGTACGAAATGTGGAAAAAGCTTTAGAGTTCAAAAGTACTCGGAGCACAGTTAACAGAGCTTCAAGATATTACAGACTTGTAGGATAATATTTTGACACATTTTTTAAAATTGTCCCTCAAATTAAAACACACAAATAACCCCCTAAGTCCATCCCTGAGCAGAAGGGTTGTCCATCAGCCGCAGGAGCAGGTTTGTGATAATGCTAATCAGGAAATTACAGCAGCCCCCACTTACTGAACACTTACTATAGAAGTAGGAATGTGCTGTATTCTCTACCTACATTATCTTACTTTTTCTTCACTAACACCCAATGACAACTTGCCCAAAACTATTCAATTGCAAAGTGTCACAGCCAGGATTCAAACCAAAACCACATCATCTCACCTCAGGGTTCATGCTCTACGAATGGGAATGGGACGTAAGGAGTGAAAATGACTATTTCTCCCAACATACATTTTTTTTTCCAGAACTTTGACTCTTTATTAGTATTCTTTCTTTTTGTTTATAATTTAACTCATAAATTCAGTAGGCTCAATATTTGTTTAATTGGGTCTTGGTTAAGCAAATAATAACTAGGCCACTACATTCCATGGGCTAATGACTGGCTAATCTTTGGGCAATAAATGATAAGAATGATGTATTGGAAATCAGGATTTATAATGCTAAGGCAGAACTCTTGGGAAAAGAGTGCAGATAAGTCTGTGGAGAATTCACAATCAGACAATAAAGAAGCCCTTGGTCAAAGAGTAAGCAGGAAAGTAAAGTCAAATATTCACAGTCCACGTCTCCTTTCTCAGTGGTTCCACTGACTCATTGATGCCCCATTTCCTTGGTATTTATTTAGGTATTTTTTGATGTCTGCATCCCCCCATTATTAGGGAACTTCTGGGTAGCTGGAATAAAAATGTATCCCACATTCCCTCTTCACACCATGTCAGGCACATGGATACAGTGAATAAGTGAGAAAAGAAAATAAGGAGGGTTCTCCAGATACTTGAGGATCATGAAATGGTTCCTATAATAAAATTCTTCTCCTCTCGAGTGGGAGGGGGACTACAGGTTTAAAGCTGGGTTCAATACAGTACCTGGTGGAATACCCTGACATTAAATAAGGTAGCTATTTCTATATTAAAATTAAATAAGAAGCTGTCTTTAATAAGAAAGGAAAGAATAAAATGCACATTTCTGCCAATTATAAAGTTCTCTAAATTAAATTTCCAGTAGCAATTTGTTACTCTACCACTGTATTTTCATTTAAAAAATTATTGTGTTCGAAAAGATGGAGGAAGTTTCTAGAGAAAATGAAGTCTATTATTTGACACAGCTCAGATGGATAGCTGATCATCCACCAAAGTATAGATAACCTTCTATACTTTTTAAAACTTATTTTTATTTTTTAGAGACAGGGGAGAAGAGGGGCAGAGGGAGAGAGAGAGAGAGAGAGAGAGAGAGAATCTTAAGCAGTCTCCATGTTCAGCACAAAGTCTGACTCAGGGCTCCATTCCTCGGGATGGACCCTGGGATCATGACCCGAGCCAAAATCAAGAGTTGGATGCTCAACTGATTGAGCCACCCAGGTGCCCCAACCCTCTATACTTTTCAACTTTGTGCTCTTGACCTGAACTCTGAAAAATATTTCTATTAGCCTGGCCAAACATTCCCACTGCAAGTATTATAGACAGAGTTTCTCCACAAATACAACACATATTCCTGTCTATTTGAACAGCACTTCCTCCCTTGAGAAAACAGTCATCTTTGTATGGATAAATTGATTAGTTAAGCCCATACTGGTCCAATTTTAAAATAGCATGAAGAGCTATGTTTCAACACTCAAAGATGAGGAGTTTCTTACTTAAGTAATGAGATACTCTTCAAAGTAGTGACAATAGCAGAACAAGATAAATATTCTGTGTGAAGTAGAAAGCTACTTCAGCTAATGATTAAAAGGAAATAAAAAATGAGGACCCAATATTATATAAGGTAAAGGAAACAACAAAAAGGGAAACCAAGTGTCTGGATTTGAGGGGTTTATGATCTTTGGTGGTTATGCTGATAAATAATCCATATAAATGTCTATATATAAACTCCCTGACTGCAAAGTAGGCCACTGTGTTCAAAATATTTAAAAAGTATTGTGGGTAATTTTTAATCTACATGTAAAATTTACATTTGAATTTAATTTCAATTTAATTTAATTTAATCTACATGTGAATTTCCATTCACGTGGAAGCATGTAATAAGGACAAAATTATCAGAGAACAAATAATCATGGCACTTTCCACCCACTCCACCGGACCCCCTAAGACTCAGTGCTGAGACTAGTCGTAAGTCAAGAACAAGAAGATCCCATTTTATTTTAATTAATATGGGCAATGTTATTGTAGTTTGTCAGATAGAACACTGTGCTGAATCAGGTGTATGAAAAGATAGTGAAAAGCACAGGTTAAGGAAGAATTGACTAACAGTCAAGCCGAAAGCAGATAAATATTGTGTAATTACAGACCACACAAAGCTACAGTATCGCACAACTCCAAGGGCACCACTTTCGAAGAACAAAGTGGTGGTGCTTGCCAGAATCATGCAATGGCATTTCCTCTAAGAACTTTCCTGGTGAGTATATATGATATGATCAAGGCTGTAAGTGTTGCATCTGATAAGAGAAAGGATTTGATTAGTGAAAAAGTCAAGAGTTTAATAATTATACGTTCTGTTCAAGACAGACTGGAATATTGTCAGACTGCAATAAAGATTGCTGGTTTGTCCAGTGCAATTGTGGGTCTTGTAATTCTTTTAAGTAGACCACTAAAATTTGTAGCAAACTCTGAAATCGAAAAGAATGAGAACCACTGAATTTAGCAAGGAAATTCCTCAGTGCAGCAAAATCAGTGACCTCTTTGGGTTGAGTGACTTAAGGAAAAGCCAAAGACCCCTCTTCTCAGAATGTCCCCCAGGTCAGTCTACTATGATGCCAGTCCACTCATGGAGGCCTATTTTCAGTTTCAACATTAAAGGATTTGGGGGTAGTACAGGTATTTCTTTCTCTCCATTCTTTATTTATCTCAGTGGTCTTTTTTCAAAAAGAAGGAAAGAAAGAAAGAAAGAAAGAAAGAAAGAAAGAAAGAAAGAAAGAAGTTTGAGAATGACTTACATTTACACAAGAACCTGCACATAGATGTTTACAGCAGCTTTATTCATAATTGCCAAAACTTGGAAACAGCCAAGATGTCATTCAGTAGGTGAGTAGATAATAAACTGTGACAGATCCAGACAGTGGAATATTATTCAGCACTAAAAACATGAGCTATCAAACCATAAGGCGACATGAAAGAGGTTTAACTGGCATTACTACTAAGTGAAAGAAGCCAATCTGAAAGGGCTACATGCTCTCTTATCCAAACCATTTGACATTCCGGAAAAGGCAAAACTGTGGAGACCGTAAAAAGATCAGTGATTGCCAGGAGGTAGATAGGAGGAAGGATGAATAGGTAGAGCACAGACGACTTTTAGGACAGTGAAAATATGGTACTGTGGTACCGTAAGTCTGTATTCTATAACGATGGATGCATGTCATTATCCATCTGTCCAAATCCTCAGAATAAATAACCCCAAGAATGAACTGTAATGTGAACTATGGACTTGGAGCGATGACAATGTGTCGATGTAGGTTCATCATATACACATTTCAGGCACCTAGGGTAGTATTTATATACCTTGTCCCTAAGGTCTATGGCCAATGTGGTCTGGGAACCGTGGGCTTCTGCTTTCTTACGATATAGCGAGTTCTTGGGTTTAGTTTCCAACCTTTTTGTTGTTGTTATTACTGCTGAAGGCACTACTCTATAGTGTCATAACTGAAAAAAAAATGACAATATTTAACAAAACCATTTATCAAAAAAATGTACATGCAGAGAATCATGGCAACTGCCATTAATTGCCACCTTAGCATTTGACAAGCATCTACCAAGTGCATCTACCAAAACCAGACACAGAGCTAGGTGTTTTGCAGTTCTCACAAATATGCATCAAAATATGCATCAAATATGCATCAAAATCCACAGCTTGTACCTGAGGACACCGGGGTACCTAAGCCCCAACACACACAGAAAAAAACAGCACAGCTAAGATACAACTTTGAGACTCAGTGACCTCAAACTCTGTCTGCTCTTCACTATACTCGGCTGTCTCCCTAAGAGAATTTTGTACATGTGGTTCTCTACTCAATGTTTTGGTTTTTTACAAAAAATAAATTATGGGTAAATACTCATTTGTCAATGCAACTAGACTTTAATGCACAAAAACACCAACAAACAGAACAGTAAAGACAAAAGAAAACAATGCAAATTATAGCCAGCTCATAGCCATGTACACTAATGAACCCAGAGCACTTTAGACAGACCAGCTGTACCAATCATACATCTATGAAGACCGGTGTTGTGTGCTTTCCTTCCTAGGCCAGGCTTCCTCACCGGCAGACAAACAGAAATCAGTAAATAAAAATTCCTTATAGAGTCAAATTCTGGTGACACCCCCAAGGGAGTTACTGGTGAAGGTATACATGAGAGAAAAGAAATAAGTTAAATAAAGTATTGGTTTTATAAACCCTCAACTATTCATTATTATTATTTTACAATCTGAATCTTAGTCCCGGTAGTATGTTTGAGCATTTAGTAGACTTTTTTAAAGTAAACTCTATGCCAAATCAACATGGCATGTTGGACTCACGACCCCAAGATCAACAGTTGCCTGCTCTATAGACTGAGCCAGCCAGGTGCCCCAAGAGACTTTATTTTTTAGAGTGGTTTTATTTTCCAGCAAAATTGAGCAGAAAGTACATAGAGTTTCCATACTCTTCCGGCCCGCCAACATTCATAGCCACCCCCACTATCAAGATCATGGGCCAGAGTGGTACATAGAGTACTCATATTTAATAAGTTATACAGTATTTCCATCCTTTCCATAGAATTTGTTGAGTGCTGGTTCATCATGTTCCAACTCCCTGAAAACCAGTTAAGGCTTACAGAAATTCTCATATAATCAACATGTAAGATGAATCCAAATAGCTCATCTCCAGCCATTTCAGAAATATCAGAATTGTAGCTGACAGTTGCTGAATGTTTCATTTGTCTGTGCTTTTCTAGCCCTTGAGTTCTAAGAAGTCATTTAATTCTCCTAACAGTGAAAAGTGGGTGAGTATACATATTTTAATCAACTATAAATGTCTCCATTCTCTCCATGGAATTTGTGGCATCCACATATGCAAGCTACATGTGCCAGAGGTAGATCAGCTAATGCATCCAGGAAAGGCAGGAAATCAATCTAGACTTATAGAAAAATACAATAGTCATATCTTGGGGGAACAATATGGTTCATACCACATATTGTCATGTGTACTTGTGTTTCCCTCCAAATGGCCACATAAAATGGAAAGAGAAATTATTTAAACAAATAGGACAAAATCCGTTGGAGATATTGTTCATCGTACTAAAATGTACATTATTATGAAGAATCTTGACTCTGCATAAAATAGATTAAAAATGAAAAGTAAACAAGCTAATTCCAGGGATTGTATTTTCCTAAAAGGAATTTCTATGTCAGTACAATATTTGAACAGATTTTCTTAATGAACTGTGTCTTCCAGAGCTGGCTTATGACAGAATTATCATTAAAGTCCATGATTATGACCTTGGGATATGACAAATCTTGAAATACCTTCTGAGTCATTCTTTAGAAAGAAAATAATCTGCAACGCCTGGCAGTTAAGTATCCAGCTCTTGATTTGGGCTTGGTCATGATTTCGAGATTCATGAGTTTGAGCCCTGAGTCAGGCTCCATGCTAAGTGTGGAGCCTGCTTGGGATTCTCTGTCTTTCCCTCTCTCTCTGCCCTTCCCCGACTCATGCTATCTCTCAAATAAATAAATTAATTAAAAAAAAAAAAGAATCTTCATTATCGGGGTATGGTTAAAAATGGTCTGTGGTATGAATTGTAACCTGTCTAAGCATAAGGAATTAAAGAAAAATCTTTTTCAAAATTCTGTAGTCCCTACATGTTGTTTTTGTATCCACTTATTGAGCAAATGCATAGTGACAAAACTCCTAGGACTTTTAGTGCATTCATATTTTATTAATTACAGCTGCGTGTGTGTGTGTGTGTGTGTGTGCGCGCGCGTGCTAGGGAAATGGTTAGGGATTTTTGCATATGTGAGAGAAGAAAAAGAAAGACTCATTTTATCTTGCCAATGCTCACTGCACAGAAGTGTCCGTGGTGGAATCATAGCTGCTTCACAACTTGAAATGGTCCGTGAGGCACACCTCTGCAAATACTGGTCCATCATGTCCTAGTGCCCTAAAAACTGGTTAAATCAAGGGGCTCCTGGGTGGCGCAGTCGGTTAAGCGTCCGACTTCAGCCGGGTCACGATCTCGCGGTCCGGGAGTTCGAGCCCCGCGTCGGGCTCTGGGCTGATGGCTCAGAGCCTGGAGCCTGTTTCCGATTCTGTGTCTCCCTCTCTCTCTGCCCCTCCCCTGTTCATGCTCTGTCTCTCTCTGTCCCAAAAATAAATAAACGTTGAAAAAAAAATGAAAAAAAAAACTGGTTAAATCATGTAAAAACTCACATAAACTCAATTTTACAATGAATCCAAGTAGCCTATTCCTGGCCATTTCAGAACCATGAAACTCAGAGCTGACACTTGTTGTGTGTGTTTTCTTTGTCTGTGCTCCTTTGATCACTTGGCTTGTTAGCTCATTTCTCCTTCGCAACAGCCTCGTGAGGTGGATGCTCTTATCACTCTCCATGTTACAGATGAGAAAAACAAAAGCCCAGGAAAGTTAAAGTACTCGGCCAGCATCACAAAGGGAAAAAAGTCAGAACCGAGGTTCAAACCCAAGTTGTCTATCACCAAAGCCTTCGCTTACAGGATGAATGGGGTTCTAGTTTCATTTGTGGAGGCATAATAGTTGATTAGATGAGACTGTCCCACACAGTTTAGGACATTAAACATTCCTTCGCTTCTCCCATTAAATGCAACTCATAGCCCTCATACGTTATGACGGTTAAAAGTGGTTCCCAATTCCCAGTTTTTCCAAACACGCACTTGGGAGAGGAATTGTCTAGGTTAAAAACACTACAAGCCTTATTTTCCAAGCAATAGCACAGCTCTCTGAGCATTTACACACGCACACACACGCACACACACGCACACACACTCACCACGTATACATATACATATTCACGTACTCATACACAGCCAGAATTTGAAGGGGAAATAAAAGTCAATTGAGTCAAACATTTTTCTTCCTCATTTTACTTTCTCAACAAACATTGCCTTTACTCCATCCCCCATGTCTCGATGGCACAGGCAGGACGAAGGAGAGGAAAGGTAAAAAAAAAAAAAATTTAAAGAACAGAAAATATAAAAAGTAAAGGTGAAGAAAAGAAGTGGGAAGAACAGAAATCAAATAGAAGACAAAAAAATGTTATCTCTACGACCTATTGAGATAGGAACTAACTGCTCACAAGTCACTGAACAAGATAAAAGCAGTCACAAAGCCAAATCCATCAGCTGATGTGACTTGTCTCAAAATATGTTTATATATTTTCGAGAACCATTGAATTTCAGAATGGTGGATTTCAGACCCAGCAAATGACTGCAGTCCAAACGCCCACCAAATGGAAGAAGGCCCCTGACAACTTTTGCGACAGATGGCCATGCAGCCTCTGCCGCGTGTCATTTCCAAGAGCAAGGCAGATCATTATCTACTTTTAGAAGGAATCCGTGTCTCTTTTGTGTGGTACTAATTGTTAGAAAGTCTTTCTCACTTAGAATAGATAACGGCTACGCCTCAGCCCCATTTCGACTCTCTGTAACCATATGGAATAAGTTCCATCCTTCTTCCACATGCTACTGCTCCAAAAATTTGAAGCAGTTGTTATGTTGCCCCGAGTCTTCTTTTACCCAAAATCAACATATGCAAAACATACGACATGTCCTCCCAAACCAGGATACCTGGTAGTAGGAGCGTGTCTTCAAAAGGCCTGTTTGATTTCTTTCTCAATAGTACTCTTTCTCTTCCAGAGCTCCAAATCAGCACATCTGGTGTGTGTTTGGGTGTGCTTTGTGCACTCCATACATGCATATGCATGTAACGACGGATATGTGCCCACAAACATAAACGGCACATGGAGTTTGTGTGTTTGCATGTAAATATATAGACATAGATGTGTGCACACGTGTCAAATCTACATGTTGCTCATCTCTTCTTCGCTCTCCAATGTTCCTTCTTTGCGTGGGTCCAGTTCAGCCCCAATATGTGTGTGGGGGGGAGTTCCCCTAATTCCAGAGTGATTTGATCCCTCTAGAAATATCAGGGGCAGGGGGGCTTTAGGGCTGTCTTCCCCTCTCTCAAGTCAACTGTGAATGGATGTGTGCACGCTTCTGTCTCCTGTGTTTCTAGCCTTGCGTAATTAGTTAATCCTCAGCTTCCAAAGGGAAAGAAAACAGACACTCCACGTCAGAAGAGCAGAGTAACTCTGAAGCTATGTGATAATGTAAACAAAATTCAGATTCTGTGATAAAATACAAGCCTGACATTAATCTAAGTCTATTCTTCTTTTCTACTCTGAGCTTCATTTCCAGTTAGGTATTGCTTCCACCGTACCTCAGTTCGTATATCACTTGTCCATTTCTTAGGCTGTTTTCAGATTTTAAAAATCTACTTTGATATTGCGGGAAATGTCCAAAGGGCCCTGAGTTCAAATCTCTTTTGTTTCTCACACTGTTTTTGAGTTTCACAGTTCAGTACTTTAACAAGCCTCAAATGAGAGGGTTGTTTCAAGGTTATGATAACGTAATTGGATCCAAAGTCATTGTCATCATTTCAGCCCACAGACAGTTATTTTGATCTTTCTCCTGGGGGCAGGAGTTGAGTTGGTGGGGGCGGGGGGGACAGCAACTTGCTGTATTTGAAAGGCTTTAATTTCATCCCACTTCTTCATAGCACATGAAAAGTGCCCTCAAATGCCCTCCATAGCTCTTGCTATCTGCCCCTCCCATGACACTTCTTTTTCTACTCCTCTTTGTTAAAATGGAGGTCATAAAGAGAACAGAAAGGTACCAGGGTAAGAAGGATGAGAAGAGAAGTGTCAGGACATGTTCTGAGAGTATTATTTGTATAGGCTCCTGGAGAACCCAGAGGTGGCCCAAACTGGGCATGTGGAGCTCCCTGGGGGTCAGGACAGAGGACTGGGCACCAAGAACTCTTTTCACTTCACCTGGCAATTTTGCTCTGGCCAAGCCCTAAAGAGACTTGGCCACGTCTTTGTTCTTTTAACCCAAACTCTGCATATAAGTCACTGAAACTTTTAAGGGAGTGATGTCAGAGAGCAGCTGAAGATTAATCCAGTTTCTCCCAAAAGAGACAGAGGCAGAATTTTTTTCTATCATTGGTAATAGATTTTCAAAGGTAAAGCCCCTACACACCTGTGGTCATTAAGTACGCCTCCTTCCACCAAAAAAAGCAAACAGCAACAACAGCAAAAAACCCTAGTACCTACCTCCTACTCTAATCTGTGTGAGTTCTATGAATGCTTCAAGATCCAACCATTCCACTTCCTCCAAGAGGTAAGAAGTGTTTCGTGACATCCTGCTTCCCACCAAGGTGGTCAGAAATCACACTCCATATCTGTTTCCCCCTCACCCTCTGTCACTCGGGCTCATGAATGTTATGCAACTCTCCAGATCCCCACTCTGTTCTGTTGTCACTCAGTGTGTTTTCCCCTGGATTAGAGACATTGGTTTAAATGTCATTGGCTCCCAACTTGTCATGTCTGCCCTGTACTTATTTAAAACAATCTGAAGGCTTCATGCACAAAGTCTCTCAACTTTCCTTGCTTCCTATCCACTCATCCTTATCTGCCCTGGAACAGGTACAATTTCAAAATGAGACTTGCCCCTAGTCCTTTCTAATGAATTAAAGAATCCACCTGGGTTTGTAAGCCTATTATCTGTCTCCTCTGGGACTTCACTTTTATCTGATAAGACCTTATCTACTCTCCATATTTAATCTTACCATCTTCCTGCCTTAGTCTGGAAAACACCCAGCTCTTCTCTAACCTCCAATAAAAGACAGTCTCATCAAGTTACTGACTTATCCCTATTGTTCCCTTATTTGTAAGAAAATGTTAAATAAAAGCATTTATTAAAAGATCTTACTTATTTATAAGAAAAAGCATTCACTTACTTATAAGATTTATTTACAAGAAATTTTACCATAAATTATGCTTATGAGAGGCATTACAATGTAGTGCATACATTTTTCTCAATGAAGAGATGTTGCCTTTAAGGGGGCAATAATTGGACCTTGGGGCAAAAAATTCTAAAATATTACAATTGTTTCTGGCCCTCCAAAGCTCAACTCTACTCAACAAAATAGTAATTCTGAGTAATTAATTTATCTCTCTTTAGGGAGTTTTAATTTAATTTTTTCTCCCAAGGAGTGGGGTCCAATAATGAAAAGGAGATTGAGAAATACGGGTGTGGATCCAGACTACCTGAGTTCACATCCTGGACCCACCAATACTCAACTGGTTGTGTGAGCTTTGGCAGGTTACTTAACCTCACTATGCCTCAGTTTTCTTATCTGTAAAATAGGAATATTAGCACACACAGTTGATTTTTTTCCCTTTTTTTATTTTTTACTTAAATCCAAGCTGGTTAGTATATAGTGTAATAATGGGTTCAGGAGTAGAATTTAGTGATTCATCATTTACGTATAACACCCAGTGCTCATCCCAACAAATGCCCTCCTTAATGCCCATCACTCATTTAGTCCTTCCCCCCACTGACCTCTCCTCGAGCAACCCGTAGTCTGTTCTTTGTACTTAAGAGTCTCTTATGGTTTGCCTCCCTCTCTGTTTTTATCTTATTTTTCCTTCCCTTCCCTTATGTTCATCTGTTTTGCCTCTTAAATTCCACCTATACCGTTGATTTTTTAAAAAGACTACCTGAGGTAATGTACGTAATGCCAGGAATGCAAGCCCGTTCTTTTAGCCAATTCAATCATGTATACAATAAATTAGCTATGATATCTGGCCCCTGCCTACTTCTCCAAATTCATCTCCTTCCACTCCAGGTCTCACCCCTTCTTTTCCAGCTACATGTGCATTTCCACAAATCCCCTGCACTCCAGGCTTGGGCCCAATTTCTGGTCTTGGCTCGTTCTGTTTTCTCCACCTGGAATCGCTTCCCCTGGATGTTCTCATGGGTCACTCCCTCGCTTGGTTCAGGTTTATGCTTAGATACTATCTCTTTAAAGAGGCATTCCTGATTTATATTCTTATTGATCCCTTTCTCTTCCCTTTTCTCTTTCTAGCATGCATCAGTACCTGACATTGTATTTTTCCTCAGGTTATTTAGTTGTGTACCCCCCACGAGAGTGGAACTATAGAAGCATGGACCCTTCTCTGGTTTAGTCATTCTTGTAGTCTCAGTGCCCAGAACGTTGTGAAAAGGTTGCATATTGCATGATTCCATTTACATGAAATATCCAGAATAGGTAAATCCATAGGCACAGAAAGCAGATCAGACTGCCAGGGACTGGGGGAGGGGAAGTGTGGGGAGTGAAGGCTTAATGAGTCGGGGTGTCATTTTGAGGTAATGAACATTTTTTGCTGCGTGTACAACATTGTGAATGTATTGGATGGCACTGAATTATTCACTTTAAAATAATTTTATGTTATATGAATTTCACCTCAGTAAAAACAGATTCACTTGAAAATGACCAAAGATCTCCTAACTGGCAAATCTAAAGGATTATTTTTAGAATACATTTGGCTTAATTTCTTAGAAGCCTCTGACCCTGTTGACTGTCTTCTGTTCCCTCCTCCCTGGGATTTCTTGACTACTTTTTTCCAGACTTCCTGTTCTCTATTCTTTCTCATTCTCTTTTTTACTATACACTTCTTCTACCTTCCTTGTATGATTTTCCCAGCTATTTCAGGTCTTGTTCTCTCTGCCATGTTAGAGTAATCTTATAGTAATCTTATGCATACAATACTAAATATATGCTTATGACTCTACAAAGGCCTTGAGCCTTGGCTTCTTTACAAAACTCCAAACCAATTTTTTTTTTTTTTTTTTTACAAAGCATCTCTAATCAAATATCCATTGGCATATGAAACTCAGCATGACCAATCAAAATTATCATCATCCTCCACAGACTTCTTTCTCCTCTATGCTCCTCATTCTTAGCAATTAGCCTCATTAGGGAATTTGTTATAAATTACTAGTAAGTTCCGGGATTCATTGCAGACTCACTCAATCGGAAACTTTGGCTTTAAGGCCACTAGAGCCCTGGGTGATTCTGGTTCAGGCTAAAGTTTGGAAACCACTGGATAAAAATATAATAGCTACCCAGTCACCCAAGTAAAAATCTTGAGTTTCTTCTATACTCCCTGGGGTTATTCCATATTTCTTGTCTCACTCACTGAGAAATTATAATTGATTACTAAACCCTCCTAACCATTGAGTTCTGTTCTCCCACCTCTTGCACCCCCACCCACTTTCACCCTCTTTCTATACTTCTAAAGCCCTCACCATCACTCTTGGAAAGGGGCCCTGGCACAATTTCCATCTTCAGTCTGGGTCCGGAATCCCTCCCTATCCATAAGGTGAATTCATACACAATCACCAGCAGAAGCCTTCTCAGCCACCCCCAATAAATCAGTGGCTTGTTTCACTTGCTTTAGTTTTAATATTAATATATTTGCTGCCTCTATTGAACCATGGAGCCTCAAAGTATGGTTCTTGGTTCACCTGTATGAGAATCATCCAATAATCTAATTAAAAATCTAGATTCCTAGATTCTGACTTCAAAATCTCTGAGGGTAAAACATGGCAATCTATAATTTAACAATCCCTCCCCATGAGCTTTTTGATATACAACAAAATTGGGAACAAATATACTAAACTATGAGCGTCAGTTTTTTTGTTTTCCCAAAGCCTAGTACATGATTGGTACTCAATAAATATTTGGTAACAATAATGTGATACACACACGCGCACGCACGCACACACACACACACACACACACACACTTATATAATCAGCATATATATTTTGTATTTTCAATTCAAGTATAATTAACATATAATGTTATATTGGTTTCGTGTGTACAATGTAGAATATAATCATTAACAATTTTATACATTTCTCAGTACTCATAAAGATAAGTGTGCTCTTAATCCCTTTATCTTTCACCCATCCCCCACCCTCTCTGTTTTGGCAACCATCAGTTTGTTCTCTGTTTTTAAAAGTCTTTTTTGTTTCTCTTTTTTTTTCTTTGTTCATTTTGTTTCTTGAATTCCACATATGAAGGAAATGATATAGTATTTGTCTTCCTCTGACAGACCTATTTCATTTAGCATTATACTTCCTAGGTCCATCAATGTTTTGCAAATGGCAAGATTTCATTTTTTTATGGATGATTAATAGTCGTGTGTGTGTGTGTGTGTGTGTGTATCACATTATTGTTACCCATTCATCTACCAATGGACAGTTGGGCTGCTTCTATATTTCGGCTATTATAAATAATGCTGCTATAAACATAGGGGCGCATATATTGTAGAATTATTGGATCATAAGGTAATTCTATTGTTGATTTTTTTGAGGGATTCACATACTGTTTTCCACAGTGGCTGCAACAGTTTGAATGCTCACCAATAGTCCACAAAGGTTCTTTTTTCTTTACATTCTAGCCAACACGTATTATTTCTTGTGTGTTTTTATTTTAGCCATTCTCACAGGTGTAAAGTGATGTCTCATTGTGATTTTAATTTGCATTTCCCTGTTGATTAGTGATGTTGAGCATTTTTTTCATGTCTGTTAGCCATCTGTCTTCTTTAGAAAAATGTCTATTCAAGTCCTTTGCCCATTTTTTAACTTACTTGATTTCTTTTTGTTGTTAATCTCCATATATATTTCAAACCCAACATGCTTAAGTCTAAACTTCTCTTTTCTCTCAAACTATCCTTGTTCTCCCTGCCTTACCTGTCTGAGTTAGTGAAGCTCTTGTAAGAGTCACCCTGTAGTATTTTCTTTTTTTATCCCCAAATTCATAATTAACAATACCAACGGCTCTATTAGCTTCATATTTGAGTTACAAGTCTTGGGCTCATTGATGACTTGACTTTTAGGGCATTTTCATTTTCTTTTTTCTGATTATTAGTGCAATTTTTTATCCACAGGAGATACTCCATTAATGTCTTCCATTTAAATTTATTAAATTTTTCCTAATCAAAATAAAATAATCCAGAATTAAAATTGGCCAGGGGCCTATAATAGAAGCACAAATGTTGACTTGGTTCTACTCTTCAATGATCAGTGAAAACTGAGGTCCAAGCACGGTATAATCTCTTTTGAGGAAGGTCTTGCTTTCTTTAAACACAGGCTTAACTGGTTGTGATTCACCACCATTAACATAGGAAACGCTTTTCTTTTTTTTTATTATTATTTTTTTACATTTATTTATTTTTGAGAAACAGAGTGAGACGAAGTGTGAGCGGGGGAGGGGTGGAGAGAAAAGGAGACACAGAATCCGAAGCAGCCTCCAGGCTCTGAGCTAAGCGGTCAGCACAGAGCCTGCTGTGGGGCTCGAACCCACCAACTGTGAGATCATGACCTGAGCCAAAGTCGGACGCTCAACCGATTGTACCACCCAGGCGCCCCAGACCCTTTTCAAGAACAAATGTCTAATGGAATATTACAACAGCTCTCCTTCTCTGGGCCTTAGACACTGAGGCCATTTCTTAACCAGCTTTCAAACATTCTAAAGAAGGAGACATATACCAATGCTTAAATGGCTGCCCGAATTTATAGTCAATTGTCTTCTTTGGAGGAACTGGTCCAAATGGAATGAGATTCTGATTTGTATTTTCAGTCTACCCATGGATTTTGCAATAACTCCAGCCTTAAATTATAATTCAATCTTCTCTCTTTTTTGTGTGTGGATTTTGTTCACAGGATGGTGATATCCTGTTAAACACAATTTCTCTTTATCTCCAAAAAAAAAAAAGAATTTTGAAGGAAAAAACATAACCATATTAAAACAAGAAAGCAAAATGATATGTAACATATACTTGGCATTCTTACTTGAATTTCCAAAATGAATAATAATTTCATCCCATATTGTCTTTAAGTAGAATCCATAAATTTATATCTAACTTCAAATTCAGTGATGCATCCATAGATTATCATTATTCTCTGTAAAATATATGTATAAATATATTTTTTTTAAAGCCGTTGTAATTAGAGGTAAGCAGTTGAGTAAAAATCATAAAAGAAAGTAGATGTTAAGTAATTGGAATTTACTTATATAGTCAAGAGCTATTCAAATACCCTGAGAAAGTAATTTTACTGCAAAGCCAGAGAACTAGAACTTGTGCTTCTCAGATTCTATATTTCCACTGGAGAAGTTTAAGGACAGAAATAAAAACATGTTTATTAATCTCTACTGATTAACAATGAATATGATTCAAAGATATTTGCCATGGAAGTAGAATAAAGGTTCAGGTCCCACACTATACACAGCGCTGTCCTGCTGAACAGTCCATGAACTCGTCTGGGAGAACCTAGTGGCAGGAACTCAGTAAATTTTCAAATTTGGTTGTTAATATAATTATTTTGACAGCAACCAAGTAAAGGACAACCCTCTTCCTACCGATATACCCATTTTACAGAAGAAAAAAATTATTATTATTATTTTTTACTACACAGGTGGAGTCAGAGTGAAAATTAGAACAGTGCCTCCAAAAGCCTCCCAAGGACTACTTGGTAAGTCAAGGTTTATAGACCGATATCCACTCCAACAAAGTGTGTGCAGATTCTTGAGAAATTTGATCAGTTAAAGCTACCATTTGGGATGACAGCTAGAAGTATCTTACATAGCCAACCCACCCATATGTGTTTTCTGCTGGTAATGTGGACATTAATACAGCTAAAACAAGAAACAAAAACAAACAAACAAAAAAACAGCACCTTTTACCTATTTGAAAGGTCATCTGTTGGATAGTGTGTGTATTCACTTCTATTAAGTGTAGAATTTCTTAATTTCTTTATTTTCTTTTTTTTTTCAACGTTTATTTATTTTTGGGACAGAGAGAGACAGAGCATGAACGGGGGAGGGGCAGAGAGAGAGGGAGACACAGAATCGGAAACAGGCTCCAGGCTCTGAGCCATCAGCCCAGAGCCTGACGCGGGGCTCGAACTCCGGGACCGCGAGATCGTGACCTGGCTGAAGTCGGACGCTTAACCGACTGCGCCACCCAGGCGCCCCAATTTCTTTATTTTCTATTTCTTTGTATTTACACTTTTGTCATTCATATGAACATCACGTGTCCACACAAGAGAGGAAAAAGAGGAGAGATGTATAGCTGTCGGGGGTCACAGAAATTATTGCTAGGTTCCTGAAGATCCATAGTGTTGGGTTTGTAATGTAGTTTAAAACCAACTTCTGTCATCCTAACAGATTCTTAGATTCTTATAGACTCACGGGCGGGTGGGGGGGGGGGGGAGAAAGGGGGATGGGGAAGAGGCTGAAAGAGGCCCGTAGAGGAGCTTTTTCATGTGTGACGTACCCATAATCATGTCTATTAATAATCAAGTCAGTACTTTAGACCAAGTCTATCAATCCACTCCTATTACAGGGGACTGGGTCAATGCTTCCTTCCTTTCTTATGTACTCTTCACATCTTATTCTGCATTTTATATCAGCTGGAACTCAAGACTAAGGCAGAGTTAATACAGAACTTTACCTTAAGTAGATAAGCCAACACTCTCCTTTAATTTTCTTAACAATTTTCTCTCCTGTTGCAAGTGCTTTATGTTTTGATTTGTATGGACAAACCAGAGACAGAGAGACAGAGGGAGAAAGAAATCATTGTTCTTTGATCAAATGAATATCGAAGACTCAGGATATTTTTCGAGCAGTGTTTTACAACTGTCAAGATGAAGTAAGGATGTAATAAGTGTTGACTTTTCTAACATGAGTTTGATTAATTCCAGATGCCGTTTGAGGTGGAGATGTTGTTGGACAAGACTTACATCTTGGATAGTAAAATATTTCAAAGAATCCTATTTTCATATTTAAAGCAATATTGTAACATAAACCACATATCCACCATATGAGAAATAACTTCTCACTTTATTTTGGAACTTGGATCCCAATTAGTTGCACTATGTTTTATGTTGAAGGTATTCTATTTCAGTGGAGTTTCAAAGCCATTAGGGGCAGAAACAAGGTTACCAACTTCAAAGTTTTGGGTCTGTAGTGAGTTCTCCATGAGCAATGGTTCACTGAACCCAAAATAAAGGAAATAAGAATAGCAAGGAAAAATAAAACACTCAACTATACTTCTTGTCCTATTGCCAAAATCATGTTAGTCATCAGGCTTCTTATCTGATTTTCAAGGAGAGGGCGCGTTCAGTCTCCCACATGCACCCCCCACTGCTATCACACAAAAGATCAGCAACCAGATTAGAGACAGTGACTATCATTCAATAGAAAAAGAATTTTAACTTGTTTTCTCTAATCTTTACATTCACCTGCAAGGCAAAACTCGTTTTCTTCTTCTTCTTTTTTTTTTAATGGAAGAGTAAACACACAAAATTAACTAACTTACAAGATTATACAGCGAGAGAAGCAGTGCTCTGGCATTTAGCCACATGGACTGTCGTGCCACACAGTCATTTATTCGAGATCCCAATCCTCCTTTTTCACTTCAAGTTCTTTGACCTCTCTAAGCTGTGTTTCTGTGATAAAAAAAAAAAAAAGTGATAGTTCTTTCTTTATTAATGTTTTTAATGTTTATTCATTTTTGAAAGAGGAGAGACAGAGTGCAGTCAGGGGAGGAGCAGAGAGAGGGAGGCACAGAAACCAAAGCAGGCTCCAAGCTCTGAGCTATCAGCACAGAGCCCAATGCAAAGCTCGGACTCACGAACCATGAGATCATGACCTGAGCCTAAGCCGGATGCTTAACCAACTGAGCTACCCAGGAGCCCCAACAAAGTGATAGTTCTAACTGTATCTTCCCTACTGGGTTGTTTGGAAATTAAGTGAGATGCTCAATGGAAAGAGACTAGTAAAGTGTTTGGAACATATTGGGTACACACGCAGGCACTCATGCACGCTCAAGCCAAAGCCTGTGTTTCCAATCATGCTTGTTCTCAGAAATTTATTTCCCATCAGGTATTATACGTCTCTTCACTTCTGTGATTCTGTTAATTTTTTTAACGTTTTTTTTAAATTATTATTTATTTTTGAGACAAAGAGAGACAAAGCATGAACGGGGGAGGGTCAGAGAGAGGGAGACACAGAATCCGAAACAGGCTCCAGGCTCTGAGCTGTCAGCACGGAGCCCGACGTGGGGCTCGAACCCACAGACCGTGAGATCATGACCTGAGCCGAAGTCGGCCGCTCAACCGACTGAGCCACCCAGGCTCCCCTGTGATTCTGTTAATTTATCTGCCTTTCACCATCCAACTAATATTTATTTTCTCAGATCACATTATGAGCAGAAATAACTATATTGTCATTCATCTCTCAACGTTAAGGAAATTTCTTTTTTTTTTTATTTAAAAAATTTTTTTTTCAACGTTTATTTATTTTTGGGACAGAGAGAGACAGAGCATGAATGGGGGAGGGGCAGAGAGAGAGGGAGACACAGAATCGGAAACAGGCTCCAGGCTCTGAGCCATCAGCCCAGAGCCCGACGCGGGGCTCAAACTCGCCGACCGCGAGATCGTGACCTGGCTGAAGCCGGACGCTTAACCGACTGCGCCACCCAGGCGCCCCTAAAATTTCTTAAAAAATTATCATGCAGCCCCAAACTAAGCGAGGTCCCCATAGAATCCAGTATATTATTCTCTCATATTATTTATTATGTACTATAGATGTGCCTACCTGTCCACGCCCACCAATAGAGTGTGAGATCCCAGACAAGCACTATGCCCTTTACTTAATATCCCTCAACACCCAACACAGGCCCTGAGTCATAAAACATAATAAATATTGGAAAGGTAGATGAATCACAGCAGGGAGGAAATGGCTGATGTACCAAGGCTGTCACCCATGTGGACATCCCAAATCTGAGTGAGCAGCTGCTGAATAAAAAGGAGAATTGGGGATTCAAGAAATATGTTACTGTAGCTGCACTTATCTAGTTCTCTGCTTTGGGACAAGGTGCTAATTTAAAGACCAAATGCTACAGCAATGTGTAAGTATGGAGAATTCAGAATTTGTCCTTCTTGGGGTGCCTGGATGACTCAGTGGGTTAAGTGTCCAACTCGATTTCAGATCAGGTCATGATTTCACAGTTCATGAGATTGAGCCCTGTGTTGGGCTCTGTGTTGACAGCACAGAGTCTGCTTGGGATTCTCTCTCCCTCTCTTTCTGCCCCTCCCTCCCAGTCTCTCTCTCTCTCTCTGTCTCAATAAATAAAATTTTAAAACCTTAAAAAATAATAATTTGTCCTTCTTCCCTTTCCAAGTCTTTGGGAGCCTAAATTTATCTCAAAGCAAAGACTCTATACCCCTCTTGACACTAGAGTAGTAAGTGGTAACACCAGCCACCGATCACTCAAAGCTCGTGGGAGAACAGTGCTCCTGGGAAGTGCTTCTCAAACTTTATGGACAATGTTTATAGCAGGTGATGTTAAAACGCAGTTTTACTCTGTTTGGGAGGGAATTTCCCAAAAACTATGAGCAGCGTTCCAGAACCACAAAAATAAGAGGTATTTTATTCTAGACCAGCGTGCCTCAGCTTTGGCTGTACATTATAAAGACCTGGGAAGCTTCTTAAAAACACAAGACCAGACCAGCTGCCATTGTTGTCACCACCCCCATCAGTCCATCAAAATCTGGGGGGACATCTTTCGAATGATTCTTTAAAAAATTTTTTTTAACGTTTATTCATTTTTGAGAGAGAGAGAGAGAGACAGAGCATGAGCGGGGAAGGGGCGAAGAGACAGGGAGACACAGAATCCGAAGCAGGCTCCAGGCTCTGAGATGTCAGCACAGAGGCCAACGTGGGGCTCAAACCCACCAACCGTGAGATCATGACCTGAGCCGAAGTCGGGCGCTCAACCGAATGAGCCACCAGAGCGTCCCTTTAGAATGATTCTTACGCAAAACCCGGGTGGGGTCCACCAGGGCTATTCCAACTCCAACCCCACTGCTGGTCCAATCTGCAAAGTGCTCGATCCTGATCCGTGACAAGATGAGTACTGAAACCTAGAGTAAGTATGCGTTTAGCAGCTTCTACAGCAATGTGACAAGTCACCTTTATGTCTGGTGAACTTAATAATAAAAATCAATGGAGCCAATTTAAAGATCCGTTGACTTATAAAGAAACATTCTGAGACCCACTTGAGAAAAACTTCTGAATAATTAAACATCCACCTCTGCACACAGAGATTATGGCACCTTCTTTAAACTGTTAACGTCTCAGAGCCGAACCACTAAGGTCAGTGATTATTTGCTGGGGCAAATCATTCAGAGACCTGGGGACAACAGGGTTAATGAGCAGGCATGGGGTAGGTGGGGTTACAAACCAGGAACACATGCCCTCCAAGTTTTCTTTCCCTTTAATTGCCCTGAAAACACACACACACACACACACACACACACACTCACCGAACACGGAAGGTGCGAGCTGAATGAAGTTTTCTGGGTAACGGCTTGAAATGTTTTCCTTATGAGAAGTGGTGTTGAGTTACAGCGTGCAGACGGGCGAGCTGGGAGGAGAGGAGTGGCCGTCCCAGCCCGGCCCCCACCTTTCCTCGGGCTTATAGGAAGGTGGATGTGGGCTCAGGGAGACAAGTGATATGTTGAATTGTCTGGTGGCTGCAGTCAACTGTTCCCAGGGTGACCTGAGGGCAGTGTTTAGCACAGTGTAGCCAGGGGCCAGCCAAGCAGGCAGCGATGCTCTGCTGTGAAATGCCACGCAGGCAGAGACTGACAAGCACTAGGAGCTGAGCTTTCCCCCTTGGACTGCTGTTTCCTGCTGTTTTCAGGGGAGGGGGCGCTTTCTGGCCACGCTGCTGCTACTTGAGCTCTCTCTCCACTCAAGGTAAGCAGGCTCAAAGGGAGGGAAGGCTGCAAGCGGAGCCTTTGCACCATGAACAAGATTCGAAAGTTTTTCCGAGGAAGTGGGCGAGTCCTGGCATTTATATTTGTCGCTTCTGTCATCTGGCTGCTCTTTGACATGGCAGCTCTCCGCCTGTCATTCAGCGAGATCAACACTCGGGTCCTCAAGGAAGACATCGTCAGGAGGGAGAGGATGGGATTCAGAGTTCAGCCAGACCAGATGAAGATCCTTTACAGTAGCATGAAAGAAATGAAGCCCCCACTGAGGGGACATGGGAAGGGCGTGTGGGGCAAAGAGAACTTTAGAAAAACTGAGAAGAGTATGGTCAAGGTTGAGGATGACTTGGACCAAACCCAGAGGGAAAGAAAAACGCCGAACGCCCTGGGAAGGGGCAAGGTTGCCCCTTTGTGGCATCCTGCGTATTTCCAGAGCCTTCCAGTGACTTTCACCAAGCAGAAGACAGAGAAGCAGGACCTCGAGCCTGAAGCCTACTCTCGCCACATGGCAAAGCAAGGGGGCACTCGGGGGGCTCAGAAAACCCCATTCACAGCAGCAAGAGAAACTCAATTGGCAGAAACATCCATCCAGGCAAGACCTGTCAGTATAAACCAGGAGACCCTGAAGAGTCATAGTCTCAGCAGTGACACATCAAACAAGCAGCCGAGAGAAACCCAAATGTGACCATCGGGCCTAATACTGACAGATCAAAGCGGCAATCACAGGCGGTAGCAAATGAGAGGGCACACCCTGCCGGCCCACTCGTGCCAAAACCCAGGGAAGCCGTAGCCTTAAATAAAACTGAGACTCAGAGCAAAGAACTAGACTCAAATAAACACAAAGCCAACAAGAACCTTCCCTTTTCCAAGTTGGTTGCCAATTCAAATCGCTCAAAGAAGCAATATATTAATGAAACACAGTTGGGGGGCTTGCCAAAGGACGATCGAGCCAAAGTGGCTGGTGGGAAGAAATTCAATTTCTCTGAAAGCCACGTTGTGATTATAACCAAGGAGGAGGAGCTAAAGACAGACTCCAAAGAGGCCCCCAATCCTAAAAACAAAACTGCACTCCCTCTTGTATTGGGTGAAAGCCAAGGGAAACACATTTCCAGGAATAGAAGTGAGGCATCTCTCTCTCCACTTGCTCTACAGAGAGCGACAGTATCTCAAACCCATCAAGCCTTCGCTGAGGGGCCAGAGCGAGCAAGAATCAACTTGACTGCCAAGGCCCAACCTGCAGAAGTCAACCAAAACCATATAAAAGCTTTTTTACCTGAAGAACATGGAATGCACCATGTGTTAAGAATTGACCTGACACTTTCTCCAAGGGACCCGAAAGCTCCAGGCCAATTTGGACGTCCTGTAGTTGTCCCCCGGGGCAAAGAGAAGGAGGCAGAAAGAAGATGGAAGGAAGGAAACTTCAATGTCTACCTCAGTGATTTGATTCCAGTGGACAGAGCCATCGAAGACACAAGACCTGCTGGGTAAGATCCGTTTCTCTTCTCTTTCCTCGACCCAAAGTATTTTGGCTCTTATGTAGAGAATATATATTTCTAGACAATTTTGCATGAGTCTCGGTCACCTAGGGAATTAAAGCAACATGAATCATTAGACACAGTCCAAATAGTCTACCATCCACAGAGAGAATAATCCTGATATACCACACCCACGGTGTCCTCTCTCTACACTTAACTTCTCTGAGACTTTGGCTCCCACCTCTATTAGCTCATGTTCCATTCCTTCCTGCTACTGAAAACCTATTAAACTTATTAGATGAACTTAATTCCTAATAAGGTATACATGAATGATAGAGCTTAAAATGCAATTCCATTAAAATAGTGACAACGAAGTGAATTCCCAATTTCAGAACTTATACATGATTAGTGGGTTTGTCAGGAATGTATTTGGGAAATGAGCATAGAGAAGGTGCCTTCCAGGCCTCCCTGGAATTATATCTTAACCAGGAGAATTCTGCCTAACCGTGACTAATGATCACCAGAATAGCAAGTGAAGAAATGACTTTACTCCCTAAAACTTAATATCCTTTGTAGGTGGGATGATAGACATTTTGGGAGTTCATTTCTACAGGAAAAATAATGTCGAAAAAGTCAATTGGTCAATAACTTACAACACCTGCAGGGTGTACGAGTGCCTATTCCCAACCACTTAAATGTTTAGAATTTCACCATTTACAAAGAGCCTGCATACCCATCACGTGAACTCCATAAGAGACCTAGAAAGGAGCCGGCTGTTGTTATGGGTTCAAGGTAATAGAGGACACTCAGAAATCATATCACTTCCCCAGGATAGCACAACTCTGAAGCTTCCCGATGAGGCTTTGCCAACCAATTCTTCAATGAACTAAATTCCTCTAACTACATCAACGGGAGGTGGATCAAATCACAAAATATCTCCTCTGATTCAAACGCATTTTGGTTCCTGGTCCCTTTTGGCCCATTCATAAGTGAAAGTACGTTGTAGGCTTATGTTCGCTCTCCATCAATACCGTAATACAGTTAACTGATAATACAGATCCATGAATGCCTGGATATGCAATCCCTGAGCCACACAATGTTTGCCTAAAGGTCGGAATTAGGGAACGTCAAGACTCAGACTTAGCACCAGTGGTATGTAAACAGTGGCCTTGTTTATCCTTGGTGGAAAACTCTTGTTTATGACCAAGATAGTCAGCGTTCCTAGGAGGAAGGCAGACAGAGATGTGCCTGTCATGTTAGTAAGAGGAGCCTCTTCAGTTAAGGGAAGCCCTTGTCAGCTCTCTGAGCAACTGACAAGTAGCTTTCAGCCAAGCACCAACGCCTGCTGAGACCAAGCACTGTGCCCTCCACGTCCCTCACCCTGGGGGGCTCACAACCTGGAGGAGAATACAAACATGCCCAAACTAAACATGGTAAAAGTGAAGCCCTGGGAAGTTATATTGTCCGTGGGCAGAGAGCAGTAAATTTAAACAAGTTATTAAAATCCGTTCCCGAAATTATGCTGTGCTCTTTATCGCTTATCTCTTGCCGATTACCACCCCCCCACTCCCCCCCCCCCCGCCCAAAAGGATCCTAAAAATTATGTTGGACCAGCTCTGATCTGAAATCCTGGATATCACATATCACACATTTGTTTTATGTATGCACACATAAATTTGCCAGCTTTGAACACGAAATGCCAGAGAGCGAAGCAGTAGGCAAAGCGGCTTCAGTTTTACCTCCCTACCGTGGTCTGGCAGACTGCTATGGAGCGTGGGGAAGAGTCAGGCAGCGCCCAGGAGCACGGACCCCAGTTCCCAACCAGAGAAAGGGCAATCGTGTGAGGGCCAACAGCAAGTAATAATGATGTTATCAGCCATGCGATTTATTGAGGGCTCAGTGGTGCCTGCCCAGCACCTCGTAGCTTCTGAAAACTGGTCTGTGGAAGATGAAGTTCTTGGAAACGTCACAGTCAGGCTCTGTCTTCTGAAGGAGGCTGTCCCAGCTGAGGAGGAACTGACACGTAGGCTTGACAGGATGAGTCAGGCAGCATGTGGCCAGGCCCCCTCCCTCTTGTCACACAACCCACCTTGGCTAAACATAGGCGCTCTCGGCCAGCTGCCTCCCTCGTGCTCTATGCCAGCAGGGTGGAGGGGACGGTGTAGCCATAGGGGATCCTAGGTATAGGGCCCACCGGACTATTTACAGCCCTTGTGTGCCGCTCTTCCTTGAAAGAGGATACGTTATTTTGCTTTTCTTTTACCCAAACACCCTGCCTACAAATATGTGCAAATTATGTATTCATATGGATAAAGTTGGAAGAAAATACAAATGAAAACCATTTGACTCATCAGGTTGCCGTGATCTGTGGCCTTCTGACTTCGAATTTATTTATTTTCAGCCTTGCTCAAAAAAGTTTGTGAAATGGTTTACAAGAATGCACACAAGAAGTTTTGGAGCTAATGCATTTTAAAGTCAGTGTGAGGGGGAAATTGTTATAGAATATAGCAAGAAAATATGTGTGTGTGTATGAGAAAGACAGAGACAGACACAGAGAGAGATCTGTTAAAAACACAGGTGGACAGGAGGGCTTGCCTTAAAAGTAGCTACAGTAGCCCCCCACTGAAACCCTTCAATGTTAAGAATTCTGGGGGATATCTCCCCCGCTGTTCTTGATATTTCCAAAAATCCACTGCTATGGAATGATTAACACAATAACTGGCATATCATAACTGCCTACTGAATGCACACTGAACCAAGAGAAAAGGGTAAAGACCATAGATTTGCTAGTATGTTCATTTGGATTCAATTCCCCTGAGTAAAGATATTAACCAGTTACCAGCTAATAACTTCTTCAGGATGATTTAACTGATATGCTAGGAGGGACGACGTTGGCCCTGACAAAGACAGGAGACAGGCAGGATGCCCAGGACACTTTCACCTGCTCTAGTTCCAAAATCAAACTCTCTTCTCCAAAACTGCCCTGCCCTCCTTTTCTCCTGAGTCCCAGAGAACCATTTCTAAGCTGTTGAGATGCAGTCGTGGCCTTTTCCAAAAGCACAAGGGCTCCTGTCTGTCATCAGCATTATTCTCACTCTCCTTTTCAGTGCCACCCAAGTCTCTGCCCCTTGCAGTGTGGCTATAGCTTTCTGCATGTGACATTCTCTCTTCTGTGAGCCCTTAGCATTAAGAAAGTATCTCATTACCCTTGCCTGCCTCTGATGCTTGTACCATCTACTGATGTTCCTTTTCACTGGCGCCTTCTCCCAGACCCCCACCTTGCGGACCCTAGTCTGACATCACTTTTCTCCTGCACACCTTAGTCTGACATCGCTCAAAATCCAACTGTAGTTTATCTCCTCCTAGACCATAAATCGACTCCGACCTCTAAATTCCAATGGCCTTTAATGTGCTCACATTTACCGAACCACTCCTTGTTGTGTGCTCTTTCTGCACTGGAGCCTCGAGAATCCGTTTTGTCTTCTCACTGAAAGTGTAAGCTTCTGAAGGAAACTCTGTCTCTTCCTTCATTTTCTACCCCCTTAGCATCGAGCAACATGGTTTTAAAAGGTATGTTTCTCAGAAACGATTTTCGAAAATTGGTCCTATCTTAAAACCGTACATGAGAGGTAGCTATTCAACTACGGCATGCAAGACGTCTTTTTATAAATTAACAATGACGACCTAATTTTT
The DNA here is from genome assembly GCF_016509475.1 of Prionailurus bengalensis. Taxonomy (NCBI): domain Eukaryota; kingdom Metazoa; phylum Chordata; class Mammalia; order Carnivora; family Felidae; genus Prionailurus; species Prionailurus bengalensis. Next base: position 147,733,896 of record NC_057345.1, read on the forward strand.
CATTTTGAATATATAGACTATGTTAGTATCTGGTTTAAGGTAAATACATCCTGTTCTAACACTATGATCTATTCGTTGATCTATTTTATCTATTCATTATTCTTTAGTTCATAGTTTCGTTGTTTGGTTTCTCATTTCAGTGTTTTGACTTTCAAGGGAGGAAAAAAAATCTCCTTATTTATTGACAATGATGCTTTATGTCAGTAAGTAAAGTACAATTTCATTTTTTGCCTAGAAGTTTTGCCTGTAAAATACTCTTCAAATAAAAAATTGTTGATAGTCATTTTAAAGTTCCACATGTAACTTTTTTTTCTTTATAAAAAGCTAATCCTTACGCTTCTTGCTCTTAGTCACTTGAAATTCGTTTCAGTCAGCAACAATCAATACACACAGATTTTGCTAAAACGTGGCTCTGTCCATGGAAAGTGTAGGGCCATGCTACAGAGAGAAGTCTGTCTTCTGGCCTGCAGCTATATAGTTAGGATGAAAGTCCAGAAATGAACTTATTTTCAGAGTGCACTTCCGGAATCTGTTTTAGAGGAAAATGACTCAAGAAGGTTTTTGCTGCCAGCATTTGGTTTTTAAAGTACAATAAGAACTACAGCATGCTGTTCTACGACTGCTGCTTCGTCATGAGGTTACTCGATTGCTTAATTTAATGCTTTGCTTTTCCTACAGAACTCTGGCAAGCCCCTCTATAAAGCAATTAAAACCAGTCTTTACTCTCTTAGCCCAGTCCTGGGATTGTCAACCAATAATTTGATTCCTTCCTACACAGCTACGGAGAGTTTTCTTTTGGCTCATACGAAAAGCAAACGATAGCACCGGGCATTTGCCACAAACCAGTCTAAATTACTGAGGGGAAAGAAAAACCTTTCTAGAACCCTAATTTCCACCCCTTCCTCCCCTCTCAATCCTACTGAGGTCAAAAACCATAACTAATAAATTACTGGAGGAAGAGGAACGATCGGGAGGGAAAAAAAAATAAAAAACTGACCACATATCTTTCCAAGGATTGGGCTCCTACAAGTTCATCAGGCTGGGAAAAAAAGAGAAACTTTAAAGTTAAATAAAGCTCAAATGCTTTATTTTTTCATGGGATAGATATTTTAATTGATGAAATGAGACCCCTCTTGTGACTAACAGTGATCAGGGAATATTATCTAGAATTGACTGGTGATGCTGTAGGATCTCCCTGGAAAATGAAACAGGAGTGGGAAAGAAAAATCTGACAAGGTGACTTAAAAGGGTTATTTCTGGTGCTTTGGAGTGTGTGTGTGTGTGTGTGTGCGCATGTATGCTCATTTGTGTGCATTTGCGTGTTTGTATGTGCTATTTCATGCGGAGAGCAGGAAATAAAAAGCAAAAATTGCTTAAAAGGTACAGACTAGACCATAGCATGACAAAGGTTAAATGGGGCCAAAGGATGACACAGAACATTTCCATACTCTCCTTTATCACACCCTCCCCATCACGCAAGGGTAATAAGGAGAAAGATGATCAGAGGACCTAAAACACATTTCTGCTACTAGCTCAGAGAGAAGGAAACAGCTAAACCATGCCTCATTAATGTAAAACTGAGAAAACTGTTGCAGCAGATCGGGGACTTTTTCTCCCAAACACTGCCAGAGACTTAGAAATATTTCTGGGAGAGAATAATTAGTAAATGCAGGGATCCGAAACTATTTACACGTCTCTTTTACACATCTAATCCATGTGCCTAATATAACCTAACTTTATCAAACTCTTGCCGCTCTTGTCTCAGAAAATAAGTGCCTGTTGGGCTGTTCTGGGAGATCCATTCAGAGCAGAGCCTCTCAAGAATGAAACGTTGTTCACTCGAGGGTCAGAAAGTTGGGGGAAAATAACAGTGTTTAGAAGCTCTATTTTGTTGTTTGCTCTCAAAGTGAAAGAGGCTTTGCAGAGTCCCCTCTATGTTTAAAAAAAATCCCTGTTATTCCAAATGAAAGTATCTTCCAAATGGCCTCCACTTCTAAAATGTTATGTGTGGACACGTGTGAGAAGGAGCAGTATTTACGCGGGCCTTTCTGACTTGCCTCCTCTTATCTGATCCTTAAGACCATTCTCCAAGGCAGGTGCTATCATCGTCCCAGCTCTGCCGATGGAGAAACAGGACCTAGAAGAGGCACCTGAGATCTGAGACGGCGGCAGATAATTCCCCGGGGGCAGTGCCTTTCCTTTATGTTCTGGGCAGTGATGTGCGTGCATGCGTGTGTGTGTGTGTGTGTGTGTGTGTGTAGATTTTCTAAATGTGTGTGTGTGCATGCTTTTATTCTAACCAATCCTCACAGCAGCGCTATGAAAGATATCCTCCCTCTCGTATGATTTACAGATGAGAAAAATGAGGCTGAGGCTCTAAAGGAACAAATGATATATCTCCTGTCCCTGCAAGCCTACAGCCGAGCTGAGATTCAAAAGAAAATTTCCTGACAGCTAATTCTAGTGGTCTTTCCATAAAGATACAGCTCCTCCTTCTTTTGCTTCCTTATAATCCTATAACTTTGACAGAAATAAAGACATCTCTATTTCTCTTCCTTACACATGGGTCAGAGGTGTAGGAAGGGAATTAGTTTTGCATGTCAGGTACCTCTTCAGAGAAAAAACTTGTAGGAAATTATTTTCTGCACAGCACTAAGCAAAGGTGAGTCCAACACTGCCAACAACCTTAGCAGTGAACATCCCTAGGCTCCCGCTATGTGATCTGACATCTGAACATGGCCCCTGCCTCCAAGGTGCATACAGCAAAACGTTATGTGGGAGCACTGGGTACTCCTGGAGTAAGGAAGAGAGAGGCCAAACCCGGCCTGAGAGAGGACAGAGGTGTTTGAAATGCGACCTGAAGGGGTAGGAAGATGGAGAAGTGGGGGAAAGATATTTTTAAAAAATGATCCATTAAGAAACTGAGGGAAATCTGACATGGGGTGGGAGAGGGCCGTGGAAATGAGGCCACAGAAGATCAGCCAAGTCCAGATCACTCAGGATCTTGTTAAGGTTCTTCTAAGGGCCAGCAAGAAAAGGTGGGAGAGGTTAAAGCCATAGTAATAGGAATTTAATTTCCCTTTTCTCAAGGGTCTCATGACCCAGAAGGAATCACTTATGGGTGAATGAGGCTAACGCGGTATAGAGAATCACAGAACGTGAGTACTGGATGAAGCTTCGAAGTCCATCTAATCCAGTCCCTTATGTGACAGAGAAGTCTGAGAAGGGAAGTGACTTGCTCAAGGTCACACACCGTAGGAGAGACAGAGCTACCTACCCCCAAGGTGCCCTGACCTCCACCCAGAACTATTTCTGCCACATTACCCCACCCCCGCTCTTCGCCCTTTCATCCCAGTCTCACTCTGACAGCTGCCTGCTCAAAATAGACTATTGTTAAAGTGGTGCATGTGGATCCTGAGTCCAGTGGCTTTGATGGATATACGGTTACTTCAGGAGCCACAGCCTCAGCTGGCGAAAGCCTTTGGAGTAGAGGTGGTGAGCGTGACTGAAATCTTATAAATTAGTTGGGCAATTCTGACCGAATGCCAAGGTAGTCTACCCTAGAAAGAACAAAACATATAAAAGTAAACTTTTTATGTAACTATGCCCTGTGGTCAGGGAGAGGAAAAGAAGCCCCAGTACAGCTAAGTTTTCACAGAAAAGAATAGAATACTGGACCGAGCTCCTCAGCTGAATGCCCGATTCTCCTTCTGATCCTCCCGAAGATAGCAGAGCTTGGGGAGTGAAGGCCCCTGAAGGCTCACCTCCAGGCACTAGTTGAATTGCAAATCAAAGTTGAGAAACATTCTCCTCGACCTTCTGTTCAAACCTGAGAAGACTGAGACTTGACCCACATAGTGCATTTTGATGGTTTTGGAATAAAATGAAAAATTCATAAAAATGAGAGAATGTTATCGTTCCCCCAATCTTATGATTTGAAACCTTCTTTATTGGAGAGACGACATTCAAATCAGGTGAGTGGCTGAGCATTCAGCCTCACAAGCCAAGAAGGCAAAACGTATCACTGTTCTGAGTCTCTTGATAAAGGATGAGCCCTTGATAGAGCTGAATTAAAGGTTGGCCTGAGAAAAGGTCAATATACCCAGTCAAAATGGGTGTGTTTGCATTGTAGGTAATCACAGGTCCTCACGCGGGTTTTGACTATGGAACTTACACGGTATTTTTATATCCATTATCACATCAAATCTTCTCAGACATTCTGTGATGCAGGCACTGTGATCTTCACCCTAAAAGTGAAGAAACTGAGGGTCCGTACAGTTACGCGACTTACTGATGGTCACGCAGTCAATAAGTGTCAGAAAGGAATCAAAACTCGGTCCCTCGTCATCTTTCCCAAGTCTAGACAAAGTCCAGAAAGCTGTCCCACGACAGTACTCCCCATTTGTACTAAGTACTTAGATTGGCTGCCGTAATGTGAGTCTAGGCTTCCCCCAAACAATACAGATTGGGTTCATTTTTAGGTGCAGCATGAAATCTGTGGACTCTAAACACCTAATCTGTGTAACGGATGAGCATACGGAAGAAAGATGTGACTCCCTAACCTCAAAAAACATTACCAACCCAGAAATATCTTGCATTTAAATAAGACTTGACTTGGGCTTCAGCCCCTCCCTTCAATACAGCAGAAAGGTTTCCAACAGGCACATTGGAAGAAAGGAAATTTGTTTTAGTTGGGTCAGTTTTGAAACAGTTTTGACAGACTGCAGAAACTAGATGACTGTACATAAGAAAGGGAGGGAGAGTTAACATGGAAAGTCTTACTGGCCTGCTGGTTTTTCTGGACACCTGGAAACACGTTTAACCTGCTGAGTTGTGCAGGAAACCAGGTACCTATAAATGCTAGAGTGCCCTGATATCCCAGCCACCTGAAGCAAGGCACGCTCTGCAACTTTGTACTTCAAACCTCTTTCACCTCCTTCTGTGCCCCTTTTCCCCATCCTTTCATGCTCCCCCTTTTTCTGGGCACCAGTATGGCCTGTGCAATATTACCTTCTTTGAATGGATTCCGTCCATGCATCTGGAATATGTATCTGTCAATAATTGGCACAGGTCCTACTTATTTCTTAGGAAACTGGCATCTAGTAGAATCCTTCAGGACCCACCCGTGTGGATGCCTAATGGTGAAACTAAGGAACCATGATAGGATAGGGTAAATGGAAGCTCAGATATTTGGCCAGTGGAGGCGCTTTCCCCGAATCTCCCAAATCTCTGAGAGCTGTTTCTACCTTCAGTTTCAAACTGTCTAGCATTATGACACGTCTTAGAACTTCCTTCTAAAAGAGACATAAAAAAATCTACTGATTTATTATCCAAGAAGATTCATCTGTTAGCCCGCTTGTTTACCTCCCCAATGTATTTTCATTTGTAGCTAGATTTTCTAATTTTAACAATGAAGAAACTCTCAGGACTTCCCAGTGGAGGCTTATTGGTTCAGATGGCTCAGGCAGAACTTGGGCAGCTGACCCTTCCTTTTTAGAATTTTTTTTTTCTCTCAGCACCAAATGTTATAAGGAACGTTTAAGTGTGAAATGCATTTTACATCCGCTTGCATTATAAAATTAGAAATGAGGAAGTCACAGGAAGTCACCGACGTCTTCCGTAGGCTTCCTTTCGCTCAGGCTATTACACTCCTCTTAGCTTTACTTCCTCTCTCCCAGCCTAGAGCCCACAATGGCACATTTATCTATTTTATACCAGTATCCTCAAAATCCGCTGCCACTTTTCTACCTCATTTTCTCTGATGACCTCTGGATTGGATTAGTTCAGCAATTTGCTTTTATCTTCTCCTACCCCGGGGGCTGACCGACCCTGGTGGAGCAAATCACACCGGGTATTTTCACTAGAGGTTTGAAATCTCCCAATTCAGGAGTGTACTCAACGCTCCTCAAAAATCCTTTTAGGTGTAGTTAGCCTTTATTCATAGTGTCTCAATATTCTCTCTTCTTCTCAACACCCTACCCTATTACATTAACAAATAACGCTTTCTCCAACATGAGCTACAAATTCTTTCAACTTCTCATCCCATGTGCATAAACTCATCTATATACATTACCACGTTTTTTCTTCCTATCTCAGAGAAAAATACCTCTTCTTCCACCATTAATCTTTTGATTTAAGCTCCATGCCATCTCCGTTTTTTTCCATCAATCCATTTAATGTATATTTATCAAATATTAATTACGTGCAACTGTGCTACAAGCTTGTGGCATTGTAGTAAGCAGGAAATTCTAGATGCAGAAGATATGAAATAAAACCAATAAATTAATGCTGTGGCCTCCAAACCTGTGAAACCACATGTTTCTGTTGTTTTAAGCCAGAAGGTTCATCATGGGCAGTCACAGGAAACTAAGATAGAGTTCGGAATCAAAACGTGGGTTGCTGCCATAATAAATACCTAAAACTGTGAAAGTGTCATCCATTTACCTTGAAGAAAATTGCTGGCAGAAACAGACGTTAGCGACGTTGCAGGTGAGGGCTTAGAAGGAAGTGAGGAGCACAGAAAAGAAAGTTTCTGTCCTCTTTAAGAATACATACATTTGGGGCGCCTGGGTGGCTCAGTTGGTTGCGAGTCCAACTTCGGCTCAGGTCATGATCTCGCGGTTCATGGGTTCGAGCCCCACGTCAGGCTCTGTGCTGACAGCTCAGAGCCTGGAGCCTGCTTTGAATTCTGTGTCTCCCTCTCTCTCTGCTCCTCCCCTGTTCACGCTCTGTCTCTCTGTCTCTCTCAAAAATAAATAAACATTTAAAAAATGCTTTAAGAATACGTATATTGTCTTGAACAGAATGTTGGTAAAAAGATGACCTTTCTAAGTGCCTTTTGTGAGGGTTCAGAAGGAAATGCAGAACACATTAGTGTGAACTGGAGGGAAGATGATCTTTGCAAGATAGTGGCAGAAACCTTGGCTAAATTGTGTCCTACAGCTGTGTGGAAAGAAGAATGTGTAAGTCATGAACTTGGATATTTAGCTGAGGAAAATTCCAAGCCAAGCGTTGAAGGTGTGGCCTGGTGTTTCTGTTCATAGTAAAATGTGAGAAGAAAGATAAATTGAGGAAGAAACTGAGAAGTAGATTTTTTTTTCTTGTAATTTGTTACAGCAGCCACAGGAAACTAATATAGCCCTTAGTGAAGTCAAGAATATCTCATATTATCCAGAAATGTCAATCTGTGGATCTTTAGTGTAGGACAAGATTAGTTTAGGCTGCCTGTTAGTTAATGTTAACATTAAATACCTGATCACTAGATCGCGATCCCTGATCAAAACGTGTTTGTTTGTTTTATTTTATGTCACTTGAACATTCAGGTCATGCTCCTATCAGCACTCATTTGATTTTTTTTAAAGATTATCCACCAAAAATAAGTAAAATAAATCCACTTTCTCTTAGAACTCAAGTTCCCAAACTGGCCTATTAACAACTCGTGAGTTGTCCTTTTGTTTGTAGATTTTTATTTATACTGATTGTTTTTTAAGACATATATTCTCAGGGCCTACTGCTGAATTGATTTGGGGGATATGGAGATTGGATATTTATGTTTTCATGAGGCTCTTGTAGGTCACTATAATAACCATCCACTTTAGGGAACCATTGGAATTACAGACCAAAGCTGGATTTGCCTACCTTTTCTTAAGTATCTGCTGCGTGTCAGATATATACTAGGTGAGTTTTATATAATATTTGCATTGAATCCTACAATGAGTGGATTCTTAATCTCTGCTTGGAGGTTCTTAATCTCTGGCAAACTGAGGTTTGAAGAAGTTGTACAATTTATCTAAGCCAGTAATTAGGGGAACTGATATTTGACCACTTATCTATCTGCTGCCAAAACCCATGCTCTTAGTACAGAAAAATCAGCATAACGCAGTGAAATGAAGACCATTCGTTCGCCTTTCCTTATATATCTTTTCCAGGTGAATCATGCTGAGTAAGTAATCTAACTTCTCAAGCATCAGTTTGCTGTATTTAGAGAAGAGGTTAATAATATGGATCACAACCAGTTGTTACAATTATCTGCATAATAGTACTTTATTAAGTATGATGGGTAAATGGTGGATGCATGCAAATATGGTTTTACTATGGTTTTTACTCTTATCTATTTCTTCTTTACAGACTAAGCAAAGTGTAGTTATATTATCTGGCAGAAGTGTCTACTCCCACAAAATGATACATAGACTGCCAGCTTCTTTTATTCTCGAGAACTGAAGGCTTCCTGAATGGCTATTTCTAGAGCCAGACTGCAGCTGAGTTTGAGTCCCAACTGTGTCATTCACTCACAGTCCAATCATGAACTAGCCTCGCCATGATTTCAATTATTCACCCGTAAAAGGGGGAAGAGATCCTGTTGGTTTAAATTGAAATGATACAGCGTGCCCATAATATTTATTTAGGATCATCATAATTTAATTATGACATTACTAACAGTAGCCGTGTTAGAAGGATGGTGAATATTCTTTGTGAGGTTCTGCTGGGCACCCTCCTGAGAAGTGTAGCACAGGCAGGGGATGGAAGAAACCAGCAATGAGGCAGTAGGCACTGCAGGGCAAGGTAAAAAACCAAGACTAATTACAACCTACCTGAATACCAACTCCCACTGGAGCCTTATCCTCCTTTCTATGCCAGCAAAATTATTTCAACTGTGGTTACTCTGTAGCACAGAGAGTCTCAGCAAGTAACCCCTAAGTAGATAGGGAAGATGAAGAGTTTAATTATATATCTCCATATATCTCCATACATGCATTCACGTGCAGAGTGAGAAAAAGAATATTTCCTTTGGCACTTGGCAGGAGGCCAGTTGGCAGGGCAATCATAAGCTACTTGGTAACATTAATTATGTCGGAGTGTTCTCTTGTGGTATATGGTCTAATTAGCATAGCGGTGGCTATCATTTGGTGAATTCCTGTGCCAGGAACTGTGCTAGACAATTTATGTGCATTCTTTCTAGACCATAAAACTCTATTGAATAAGAACTTTCACCTAATTTTAAAGATGAAGGAACTGAGATATAAAGATATTAAGTACGGTATCAAAGGATAAAGATCTGAGAAATATTGGTGCTGAGATTCAAAATAGTGTCTAACCAATAAAGCCTATGTCCTGTCCACTACAAAGAAATGCCTCCACAGGAACTTCTCATGGCTTGCATTACTTTTATAGCAACTACTGTTACTGGTTATTCTTCCTCTGCGGTTTATTTTATTTATACCCTTCCTCAAGAAAGATACATGATAAAATTATCACTGATATATGTAGTAGATGACGGATTGATGGATGAACAAATAGATAGAAAAACAGATAGACATACCCACAGATAAACAGAGCATGTGAGTCTATGTGTATATACATACAATTGTACTCTGTGACTTTTAAAACCATCTCATGGCTCTTGTTAGCACATCACTGTGCCCTGCTTGTGTCCTGGCCCAGGTGTGCAGAGCAGCTTGTTCACAATAACCTCCCGACCACCAGTGTCATCATGTGCTTTGTGGATGAAGTGTGGTCCACTCTGCTGAGGTCTGTTCATAGTGTACTTAATCGCTCTCCTCCGCACCTCATCAAGGAGATTCTTCTGGTGGATGACTTCAGCACCAAAGGTAAGAAAAACACTCCTGAAAATTAAACTTTGGTATATATGTAACAAGTCAGAGTTAGACTCCGTGGAAAACAAAGATATGGACGGTCTGTGGTTTCTTCCTCAAGAGCAAAGCACATTACATGTTAAGTGTTGAGAAGACAAATTGTCTATAGGACCAAACAGATGAAGCTTCAACAAAGTGCAAAGGCAGAATCCACCATGGTGCAGAAGAAGTGAAGAATCTCTCTATTGGGGTTATCACATAATTTGTGTACATAAGTGGCCCTTTTCCACCTGAGGTCCCCTTCCCACCACACCACAAATTTCCAAAATGCGACCCACTTCAGAAAACTTTAGCGAATAGCAAAGAGAGGACAACCCTAATAGAACAACGTAGCTTTGATCATGACCACAATGACATGGGCCAGTTTCATCAGCCTCAGAGTGCCTACCAGAATCACACTGAGGTCCGGGAGCAGGGAAAATCCATGAGAAAAACTGGTTGAAAACTTTGAGAAGGGGCCTTGAGAACATACAAAGAAATAGTATCTAGTCACCAAGCAAATGATAGTCTTCTGTATGAATGGCAGGTCCAGATTTGGAGGGACCTAAAGCTTAGATGGTTTCAGGGTCCTCTTTAAGAAAAAAATCCCACAGGGGTGACTGGATGGCTCAGTCAGTTAAGCATCTGGATCAGGTCATGATTTCATGGTTCATGAATTCGAGACCTGCGTAAACTTTGTGCTAACAGCTTAGAGCCTGGAGCCTGCTTCGGATTCTGTGTCTCCCTCTCTCTCTACCCCTCCCCTGCTTGCTCTCTCCCTCTCTCACATAAATAAACATTAAAAAAAGAAAGAAAGAAAAAGTCCCACAAAATTAGTAGGACAGTGAGCAGCAGAAGTACTTTTGGAAGCCATTCTTACCTAGGATATCTGTCAATAGCTTAATTACACATAGAAGTGATTGCAAGTCATATAAATATACCCCATAGAACCCCAACAACATTCTTTTAGATGGATTCCTCTTTGGCCACCCAACAAAAGAGGTATGATGGAGAGGGCATCATAGTAGGGAAGTGACAGTGGACTTAACTAGTTGCAGTTGCAATATCTTTCTTTCACAAATTTTTCAATTTGCATACAATGTTTATTTAGCCTTCTGCCTGGGTCTTGGCTTGGCTTGGTTTGTAAGCTGGGAAGTTTGTACAGAAACCTGAGCTTATTTTATTTCAAGGCAAATTTACCCTGTCCTGACAAATACTCAGAAAAGGTGAGCCCTCCTCTGTAACTTGGCAACCCTGAAAAGGATTTGAGATTTAAGAAACAGATAGCTTAGGGAATTGAATACAGACAAAAACCTATCCAAGAAAATGACATCAGAAAATAAAATCTGGCCCAAGGAATAAAATTTATCGAAGATAGTAAATATCAGAGTTTCTAGAATTTGATGTTAAGGAGGCACTGCTAGTATTGTCCAGATCTAGTTACTCAAAGTGTTTCCTTATCTATTCTTGCTGTGATATAGACTACCTAAAAGATAATCTGGATAAATACATGTCTCAGTTTCCAAAAGTTCGAATTCTTCGCCTCAAAGAGAGACACGGCTTAATAAGAGCCAGGCTGGCAGGAGCACAGAATGCAACAGGTAAGAAGCTGTTAATTTTGTATTTTGGCTATATTTTTGTTTTAGTTTCTTTTTTATTTTCAAATATACAGCAAATTTGAAATAATACTGCAGGGAACAACCATAATGCCATCATCATTCCACCAATATTTAGCCTTTTGCAATATGTGCTTTCTCTCTCTCTCTCTCTCTCTCTCTCTCACACACACACACACACACACACACACACGTTTGTTTACACACACTTTTTTTTCTCAACTTTTGAATTTACAGACATCATGACCCTACAACTCTGTGTACCTTAATAGGCATCTCTGAAAAAATAGAGACATCCTATTAGATAAGCACACTTTCATATCTGAATATCGTCTGGTTTATGCTCTTTTCAGACTCCCTTATTGCTCCTGAAATGTTCTTAATAGTTGCTTCTGTCTTTCGAAATTTGAGATCTAATTAAGTTTCATGCACTGCATTTGGTTATTTACTCTTCTTGGTTTCTCAATCTAGAGTAGAAAACACCCTACTTATCACTGACTTGTGTTTTTTTTCAGTGTCCAGGCCATTTGTTCTGAACATCTGACCACATTCTGAAATTTCCTCACTGTTTCCTCATGTTACACTCAGGCTAAACATTTCTGGCGTGCATACTGGATAGAATTCTACTCTGTAGGTGGTAGGACTTGCGTACTGCTTATGGCTTCAAATAAAGAGACACATGATGTCAAGTTGTCCAACTGTTGGTGATGGTAAATTTGAGCACTTAGTTAAAATGTTGACAGTCAGATTTTTCTTTGGGGAGTAAGAAGCAATTTGTGGGGTAATACTTTGATCCACATGAATACTCTGTTTTCCCTACATTTTACCCAATGGTTTGCACCCATTGATGATCATTGCTTGGATCATTTATTGCACTGAGGGCTGTTCATCTCTTCTGCCTTCCCTCCCTCTTCTTTTTCTCCCACCATTCCCCTCTCTCCCTCCCTCCTCTTTCCCTCTTATAGGGAAATCCCCACTATTAATTTATGCTTTCAAAAATTCAATTTGTATGTTATCAGCTTCCTTCCCTCCTTCCTTCCTTCCTTCCTTCCTTCCTTCTTTCCTTTATTTATTTATAGTACTCAAATTGTCCCAAATTTGATCACTAGGAGCCCCCTCAAGCCTAAGCTGTCTTGGCCTGATCCTATCTGTATTTGAGGACTTAGAATTGTTTACTTCTCTCTTCCCTGACCTGTGTCTGCTCTTCTGATAGCAATTTCTACCTTCCCAAGAGCAATATGCTCTTTTCTTCACCTCTTTTTGGTGTGTGGGTGTTGGGGAGTGAAAGGGAGGAGGCAAATCTTTTCTCTCATGAGTACTCTAACATTAATGCCAAACATATAGGTTCATTTTTACATCCTGCTGTGGAAAGACCTGTACACCATGATAATAGCTGAACTTACATATCATTCTAAACACTTTCTGGACTAATTGATTTGATCTTCACAATAACTCTAGGAGGTAGGTACAAGTACTTTCCTCATTTTGCAGATGAAGATATAAAGGCACAGTGAGGTTATGACTTGCCCAAGTTCTCCCAGCTAGTAAGTGATACAGCAGGATTGGAACCCAGAAAACTCCAAATCTTCAGTCTTACTACATTTTGCTGCCTCTAGACATTTAGATATCACTCTCCTCTGTAAGCCATGGCATTGCAGATTTCCACCAGCTTGTATTTAAGCATGTTCTAATGGTAAATTATCTACTCACCTGAGTTACACCACCTTGTAACTAGACCACAAATCTGGAACTTTTCATATCCCACTGGTTTGCTAACAAATTTCTTTGGCCTGTAATGGAAATTTTAAACTAACTACAAACACATCACACTAAAATTAACATTGCAGGGACAGATAAGATTCTTAATGATAGACTACATTTGAAAAATTAAGTAAAAATCCATGTTTGACTTCTTTTGGGAAGTAATTACCCACAAATGATACAAAACTAGGAAGTGAGGAAATAGTCCAAACTGACAAGTTTGGGGCTAAGATCTGGATAAGGAACATCCCCAGGCAAGTGGGACAAGAAGTACAATGTCCTGATGTAGAAATATGTTCTGTCTATTCAAGCTAAAGAAGGAAGTTTATTATGGTTGATGGGTACTGACCATAAAGAGAGTGGTATGAGATTCATTTGGGGGACAAGGCAATGGCAGCCTTTTGCAAAGTTTTATGAGTCATCTGAGGAGTGTAGGCATTATTCTTGGTATAACATGAAGCCAATGAAGTACATTAAACAGGTGAATAAAATTGTCTGACTTAATTTAAAGCTCACTTTGGCTGCCTTGTAGAGAACGGGTATTAGGGAAATGTGAGAAGAAGTAGGGAGACCATTTAGGAGGCTATTACAGTTGTCCAGGCACCAGGGAGGTACTAGGACAGAAGAAGGGAGTGGTCAGAGTAAGAATATATTGTGGAGATGGAGCCCACAGGACTTGTCATCAAGTAAGATATAAAGAGAGTAATAATGAAACGAGTCAAAAAATAAAACAAAACAAAAACAAAAAACCCCTAGGACTGGAATCAGAGCAACTTGGTGGATGTTCCTCATAACCAGAGGAACAGATTTGGGATTGCAGTTGAGTTCCAATTTTGTTCATGTAAATTTGAGATGAAAATGAGATATCCATGTAGAGAAAGCTGACAAGTGCAGAACCAGAAATGCAATGCTTATAAAAACTTCTCTCTGCCTTGCATGGAGCACGACGCATGCTGGAGATGATCTCCGCAATGGTCCATACTGTTAGACAACACAGGAGGCCTCTTCAGATGGGGTGCAATGAACTTGGTCAAAGCAATTGCCTACTTGGCCTGTTCAAGTACTTACGGTTACAGCCATCAAATCATTCTTTGAATTTAGTAAATCCAAATGTAATAATGTAAATTTGGCTCTTTGTCCCTAATACTCTCGAGCACATTAGCTCAATTCTAGTCTGGTAACTCTTAAAACTATTTTGACCATAACCCATGTTAAGAAATAAGTTTTGCATCAGAACCTACTGCATACCTATGTTACACATATAACTACAATAGACATTTCATGAAATAACATGTGCAACAAATTCTAGTATCTTCTCTTTTTGTTTTATTTGTTTTTTAGATTCTGGCCAATCCCACTATGTTGTGGTAGTGACTTGCTAAGGGGTCCCAAATTTAGTTTGGAAAGGCCAGCTAGGTGCATCTTAATTGCTTGTCACTGTCTAATGAAGAGTTGCTTCTAAACTATCGTAGAAGAAGAAGTAGAAAGGTATGTTTCAATGGGATTAGTAATGGCTTTGTCCAAGGATATATCCAAGGGCCCTGAAGTGTACTTGAGTCCTGTGAAAAATTCAAGGGGATTCAGAATCCTGTACCAGCTTTAGGTGAGGAAATAATTCAAGGACTATTCAGGGTCTGGACTGAGCAAGGCTGGTCAACCTGGTGAGTTCTCCCAGACTCCCCTCTGAGCATTCCCCAGCCATCACAAATAGAGCATTAGTAGGAGACGCCCTGGACCTGAACAGTCTCTGTAATCAGAGATCAGCAAAGGTATCAGGGCAGAAAATGTCTCTAGACTGCCTCAGCCAAACAAAGAGATGAAGGACCAGAATCTGAATCCAAAATCTGACAGACCGTAATAGCTATGATTTCCTAAAGATTTACCCTTTAGGATTCAGAGAAAAGGAAGGGGAAACCACAGACAAGGAAGGATGAGATCAAAGATCCAAGGACCTGCAAAAATTGGTCAAGTGGCCCTGTTTTGGTCCCAGGGTATTATTAGACTCTCTGAAAGTACATAACACAAAATATTAAGGGAAAAACAGTAACTCTCTGACAACTGGCAATGTTCACTACATATTCAGTTTTCAGGGCACGATACGTCCTTCATCTGGATCTGATTCAGGCAAAAAGATCAGGTCCAGGTCCAATCAGTTATTTCCTGAGAATGAGGAGTTAGACTGGCCAAACAGGATTTAAAAACTTGAAGGGTATGCCACGGTCAATGGATCTCTAGGGAAAATGTTCTATATGAAGCCACAGAAGTAAAAAGAGACACAGTGACTGAGGTGCAAGTGTATAAGCCAACCTCCAGGATCTCATGCTAGTATTGAACAAAAGAGCAAGTTACTGCCCTGCCAAGAAGAGTCTGCAGTCAGGAAGGTTCAGTAGTACACTCCAGAGAGTCAGAATGGAGATCAGATTCTCATTTCCTTTATAACAATGGCATTTAGGAAATATTTGACATTGCTATGAGCATTCCAAAGAATCAGTTGGCTAACCTTAAGTATGTGGACTAAAGTGGCATCTAATTCCTGGACAACCCTGAGGTCTCCTGAAAAGCAACAGTCCTTCCGTAAATTTCTACAACTTGTTTTTTGCTGCAGGTAAAACAGATGGTTTCCTTAGCATCATTTATAAATTATTATGAAAATTTAAACAGCCAGACAGGTTCACATTCCTCAAGGAACGCTACACACAGCAAACCAACACTAACTGGTGCTGACACCAATATCCCAAGCTGGTTAGCTAAACCTATATGGGAGCCCATACTCAACAAGAAGCCAAAGCTTTAGGCACATTAAGCATCTCTGGGCTGGTCAAAAAGTAAATAAATAAGTAAGTTACAATCAAATCCATCTGCAAACAATCCAGCATTGCTGGGACCTACTCTTAGGAAACAGAAAAACCTGCCAGTTGGCCATCAAGATAAGATTATTTTGAGCTCTTGCTTAAATACTCATTGACAAACAGTAACAATACTAGACGTTTATAAGGAATTTAGGTATTAAGTAGATCTTAGAAGTAGCTCTACTAGGTAAAGCTCAGAAAGGTTAAGTGACTTATCCAGTGTGGCTAAGGAAAGCAGAGCTGCATGACCTCAGTCCTACGTCTATTTCACCGTGACTCTCCAGGATAAGAATCGTGTGTGAAATGTCCCCAGACCATATCCACCACAAGT
Source organism: Prionailurus bengalensis (assembly GCF_016509475.1). NCBI lineage: Eukaryota > Metazoa > Chordata > Mammalia > Carnivora > Felidae > Prionailurus > Prionailurus bengalensis. The sequence continues at coordinate 147,750,085 of NC_057345.1, forward strand.
GGAAATCCTAACCAGAGTCAGCAACATAGACAGATCCCTGGTCTAGTTCCTGAGATCTTATTTTAAGTTAAAAAGTGTCTGAAAATGGAGCAATGACATTCACGCATAGGAGGATTCTCTTCTTGCCCAAAATAAAACAGTATAAAATTCCAGTCTATGTTTTGGGCAGAGGCTGCTTCCTTTGGGTCCTGGCAACAAGTGAATGAAAATCTGTATGGGGATCTGGGCCAGGTGGGAAGTGAATGTAGGGTTGGGGACCCACCTAGCTACCACCAAGGACTGAGAAAGTCAATCCAGACTCTTTGACCCTATAAGCGTATCCTGAGGATAGGAACAGGCAGTCTCATAGAGACTGCTCTTTGGTTTAAATGGACCAGCAGTAGCAGTGATAAGAGGTAAAAACAGAGAAGGAGGCAAACCATAAGAGACTCTTAAATACAGAGAACAAAGGGTTTGCTGGAGGAGAGATGGGTGGGGGGGGATGGGCTAAATGGGTGATGGGCATTAAGGAGGGCAGCTGTTGGGATACGCACTGGGGTGTTATATGTAAGTAATGAACCACTGGGTTCTATTCCCGAAACCAATACTGCATTGTTTGTTAACTACCTTGACTTTAAATTTAAAAAAATAATAAGTAGTAAGAGAAAGGGACTGTCTTCTGCACCTGTTATATATACCAACCAAGTAGGACCTTAGCAGACCATGCTTGCGTACCTTACACACTAGATGGCCCCTGTGAACATTCTCACACAGGGAGCAGGCTGTGCAAGGGGAGACCCTTAGGAGATAATGATCTTTCATTATCAAACAAGCCATAATCTCTGAAAATAAGACTCCCCCAGCATGATCAGGAGTTATAACCGTTGTGTCCCAACAATTGAAGATGAGCGGGGACGGAGACTTTGGTCTAGCACAACCCACTTCTGCCTAAAGAGACTTCTCAAGAACATTCCTCACCAACATTTTGGCTAAGTTCGGTTTCTTCACCTTCTTTCAAAAATTCCATTGTTGATCAGTTAATTGATAAAATATTGAACCATTAATTAAGAGGTTGGTTACAGTTTTTAGTGGATCATGATCTATCATCCAGGTATCTAATTTCACCTTGTTCTTTGCCTGCTATTGTCTTCTGCCTTTACTTCAAGCCTTCACGGTCTAATAGCTTTTCTTCTCTCTGGCCATTTTTTCTTTCTTTTTTTAGGCACACAGGCAATGGAATAAACTCTTTTCTAATATCAGGCTGCCACTTGGCTGTGCAAACTTGGAAAAGTTTAAGTTCTTTGTTTCTCATCAAAAGGAATAAAACTTAGACCTCCATCTCATTTCCGAAGTGGGAATAAAAATTAGACTTATACTTCAGGGTTGTTGCATGAATTAAACAAGACAGCCATGTAGAATGCTTAGAACCATTGTCTGGCATAGAAAAAAAACACTTAATTGAAAATAACTGATGTTATTACTGGTTAGTCAAGAGCTAAGGGGGGGTGGGCAGCCGGGTATTAGAGTGGTCAGTTCAAACAAGACAAAATCAAAGTAACGCTCAAGTCTTTAATCATTTCCTCCAATAATGTAAGTAAGAAGTGTAAGTAAGAATTGAAACAGAAGAAAAGTGCTGACTCCCTCAATGTTCCATTCTTCCCTGTAGAGAAATGGACTGATGGATTGAGCAGATGTGAGGATCCTCTTGCTGCCTAAAGGAGCCCAGAACAAAAGACTCCTCCTGTTTTATAGCCCTGGGGGCTAGGGTGAGAGAAAAGAGAGGGGTAGGAGTGGGAAAGTACCAAATGCTGAATCAGAGTGGAGGCAAATGTGCTGGAGATCTACCCATCTCCCACATGGTGAAGCCGGGTTCCTGGCCTGAAGCGGTCCTCGGAGTGGAGGAAAATGGAAGAATGTGGACTGGAAACACAGCTTTGCTGAGGGCATGTCCACTGAGTGGGAGGGAGGGCCTGAGCTCTTGACTGCAATTCCCTTCAGAGGCTGGGGCGCGCTGGCTGCAGACCGTGTCTGCTGCGAGAGGGCGGCCTCCCGCCACGAGGCCTGCCAGAGAAGCTTCTGTGATTGCCTCTGGTCAGGCCTGAAAGGATACACAGGATTTCGGTCATAGTTCAGATTCCTCAGGTTATTATTAATCTTAGACACACACACACACACACACACACACACAATCCACTTGCATAAATCATTTGGAACAATGTAGATGCTACTTAGAATTTTATTGAGATGAAAGTACTGCTGCACACAACGAAGAGGAGACCAAGGATTTTTAATGAGTATTTTTTAGCCTCCAAGTTTCTCTTTCTTTTCTCTTTCTCCTGCCACGCTCGTGTTTTTTATTGTGGCAAAATACGGGTGACATATAATTTACCGTCTCAGTTCTATTTCTTCAGTGCACAGTCCAGTGCTCTGAAGTATATTCACACGGTTGTACAACCCATCTCTAGAATGCTTTTCAGCTTATAAAACTAAAACTCTCTACCCATTAACCTATTCCCTATTCTTCCTCTCACCCCTGTAGCCCTTCCACACTGCCTTCTAGCCTTGCTGATTCCTCCCCTTTTGCCTGTTTGTACCCCTATTATGCAAAATGGTATTTCCCCTTTCTGATGCCAACCTTGGATTATCAAACTCTGCCTGGTCTTCTGAAAAACAAAGCTCAGTTTTCCACAGACCCCCCCCCCCACCCCAGGGTAATGGGACCCACCCTCCTTAGAAGAGACAAAGGAGCCACCTTTTGAATACTAAGGATTCCCTTCAAAGTCTTGGCTACCCATTCAAAGTGGCTTATCAATTTTTTTTTTCAAACAAAAATGATGCTTCCAGAAACAAAATTTCTTTTATTTCATGATAGAATGAAAATATAGAGACCAGGAATTCGGTGATAGTTCCGGCCTTTACAATGTACTGCCTTTGCAATCACCTTTCTGGAGCAATCTCCAAGACCTTTGAACACAACAAACACACACTCAGTATATCGCTTTTTTCAAATGAACTTTTTTTTCTGGCTCTCTAGGTGATGTGTTGACATTCTTAGATTCTCACGTGGAATGTAACGTTGGTTGGTTGGAACCTCTTCTGGAAAGAGTTTATTTAAGTAGAAAGAAGGTAGCCTGTCCAGTAATCGAAGTCATCAATGATAAAGATATGAGGTAATATTGTCATATTCCACAAGATACTTCTAAGTGACTCATTAACTAACAGCAGCAGAAAGTACTGGCGATATTCCTAGGCTGCACACTTTTACAAATCCGAGAAATACACAGTTAATCCATTTACATAAATGGAAACACATAATAGATATATCGAGATCAGAGAACGTCAATCCAATTGTTTACTTGATCATCAAAATGCTTAACCCTTAATACCAAGAATTCCTAATACTCATTGTCCAGTTCTTTCCTCTTTCTATTCAGCTGTGCCCCAAAATATTTATGTCCCTTAAGATTCATTCATCTTTTTTGTGGGAAATATACATATGCTCCTAATTTTTTCCCTCAACAATATCCAGAACATTATTAAAAGACAAGTGGAAGTTAAAAACAAGCAATCCAGCCAATTAGTCACTAATGCAAGTTGTACTCATAAATTCTCTTGAAATGTTATAAAAAGTTTGTGATAATCTTGAGTCATTTGTGTAAGCACTTGCTTCATTCATTTTAACAAGATATGGTGTCAGGTTGATTAAGTAAGTATATGTGTATGATCTCAAGCAGCATTTGTGTTCTTTTCCTGGATTAGTTACATGACAGTGGACAACTTTCAAAGAGGCATCTTCGTGTGGCCCATGAACTTTGGTTGGAGAACAATTCCTCCAGATGTTGTTGCAAAAACAGAATTAAAGAAACTGATATAATACGGTAAGCGTGTGAGATTTAAGATTAGGAAGCAATCGTGTATCTTTTTGCAAAGGCATGGGAAGCAATCCCATGAAACAAGTATTTCCCGTCATTCTATAGACCATCAAGAATTATGGTTTTAGCCAATAGATGATCAAAAGCAAGCAAAGTTTCCCTAAGAAATTAGTTTCCCACTACCAAAACTCATTTTTTAAATGGTCAATTATACCCTATTCAGCCCTGAATCCAGAGAAATTTGCTAACACTATTCCTTCTCCCTGGGATTTACAACCTAAGAAATATAAACTAGTTGAATATGCTGCATAAATGCTATATAAGCACACCTAACATTAAAGGCAACATGAGTAAAAATTAGAAGAGTAAATAATAGTAATAAAAGTATTATTGTAATAATAACTATTGTTAGGATTTTCTTTTGGTGTCTAACTCTACCCCTTCCATGGGAAGGGTGCCATATTCTGTAAGTGAATTGAGAAATATACACAGAAGCAGATATGAACTGAAAGTGGGGTTTTATTGCTAGAGAAGCTGGATTGAAGAACACAGCTTAGACCTGAAGTCAAAGTGAAGACTTCTGAACACTTCCCCAGGAGTCTAGACCTGCATGAAGCCAGCCTCAGGCAGAGTGGCAGGAGTCCCAAAGACTCCCCAGTTGGAGAGAGAACTTGAACTGACAAATGTAAAGAGAAAGCCCAGCCCAGACTGTGCATTGTGGCATTATCTCTCAGAACTTACCCCCTATCCTTTGCTAGGTGCCATGCTTTCAGAATTGATATTCCTAGCAAGTCAAGTAGGCTTATTATCATTTATTAAGCAGTCTGCATTTAGCCCTCTCTATAACCTTAGAAAAGGTGGTAGGTAAGATTGCCATTACAGAGATGAGGACACTGAGCCTTAAAATAATTAATTTTCCCAGGGATATATAGCTTGTAAAAGAACAAATTGGGATTCAAATCCATATCTGCCCGAATGTAACACTCTTGCTCTGATCCCACACCTAAAGAACATCTTTGCCTTTTTCAGACTCCCATTTGGAGGGTCAATGTACTGATCGAGCTCAGATTATATCCAACATAACATTGGGAAGAGAATGCATTCTGGATAGATGGGAAAGGACATTTGTCATTCAGACAGAATATGTGCCTAAGGGGAAGGGAAGTAGGTGTGGGGTAGGAATTATTTTACCCTTAAGATTCCTGTATACCCTAAACACAAGGCAAGCTCTCCACACAAACCCCTTTCAGCTGGCTCAATCTTAACACCATGGGAAGTGATTACTGCTGATTCAAGTGTAGTTTCTATCCCCCATGATCTATAACAGTAATGAAGGCTCTGGAGTCAGACTCTTTGGATTCAAATATCAACTGTACTATTGACTGATGGCGTGAGCTTTAAAAGGTTACTTAACCTCTTTGAATCTCTGTTTCCTCAGTTCTGCGTTAAGACTAATAGAAGTAGCTACCTCCATTATCTGAGAATTAAATCTGATTATATAACATGCTTTAAAAAGTGTTTGCCACATAACAAGCTGTCATTTAAGTCTGTCTACAGTTGAGGCAGTGTGGTGGAGTGAGAGATCATAACATCAAACCAGACCACCTAAATTGAACCCCAGATGTACATCATACTAATCTGTGGCCTTGGGAACATTTCTAACCTTTTCTGTGTTGTCCTTTCTTAATGGTATATAGTTTCAGGGTTTTTGTAAAGTCTGAGGTTACATATATATATATATATATATACACACACACATACATACATATATATATACACACATACATACACATATATATACACATATATATACACACACACATATATACATACATATATATGCATACATACATACGTATATGTATGTGTGTATATATATAATACTTAGAGCAGTGCCCGGTACTCCCTTAGCACTAAATAAGCATTTTTAAAAATAACATATTCGGAGAGTTTGGGTCAGAGAGTAAAGACAATAAGAATCATACTTCCAAACCCCATCTTTGTTGACCCCAATCAATCTCTGCCACCATGAACCACGGAACTGATCACTTCAGTGCTATTTGTGACTCCTTTCCAAGACCTCCCCACCCTCTATAGCTATTTTGAAATGTCTCTTAACTCCACCACAACTGCACAGGGGACCCACTCTAAAAAGTTGAATTCGCATGACATGCAAGTTTAAAAAAACAAACATTTCTTTTTGTAGGTGTCCCGTCATGGCGGGTGGACTATTTTCCATTGATAAAAATTACTTTTTCGAACTTGGAACATACGACCCTGGGCTTGATGTCTGGGGTGGAGAAAATATGGAGCTCTCATTCAAGGTATTACCAAGCAGTCCTCAAATTCTTTCTACAATTAAGAGTTTTATCATTTGGTTTCATTTTACTAACATAATCAGCTATGGGACTGTCTCTGGGAAGAAATTTCACAGAAACTTTAGGGTCTCTAGATGAATGTTTTTCTATCCCAGATTGAATTTGGAAGAATCAATAGCTCCCATGAAATTTATCAGAGTTCCCTAGTATTTTATAACACTGTTTCTACATCTGAATATAGAGGGAATATTGTCTGCCATTTGACCTAAATGATGTGAGATTCATACTTCATACCAAACATCTCCAGGAACATTTTTCTGATATATCAGAAGTAATGAAAGCATTCAGTAATGGGTCATCTTAGTGCAAGTGACAGAGGCACAAAAAGTGCCTTTAGAGCAGGCCATCAACAGGCGATCTTGCAGCAACTTTGGACATCTCAGACAGCTCTGGGTATTTATGATCATTGATCAACACCTAAGAAATCCTTGGCAGTAGCCAGAGTGAAGAGAATCCAAAAGGCAACTGTTTTCTTAGGGAGTGGGTTGGTATATAGTAAAAGGGGTATTACTTTGAGCTCATTTTCAAGTTGTGTTCCATTAAGTTATATGGATCACCCCAAGATGTAAGGAGGGAAAATTGAAAGAAAAAAAAGGAAATATATACTCCTTACCCTGATCCAACCAAAGCAGGACTTCATATGATATATTTTATACATTGGGATTCTGTGAGAATTTCTTTATTAAAAAAAGATGTACACTGCAGCGTAGGGAAGAAAACAATATATATTTTATGAATCCTAAAATGCTCCACAGCAATGTACAAAGCAAATAAACATGTTGAGCTTAATTGAAACCATTGAAAAAAATTTTAGACGTTGACAGTAGTACTTCAAGCTGGGGGGGAGGGAGGGGGGAGGGGGTGGTCACCAGGTGGTTCCTGTCATTGTTAATTGCCCATGAATTGTGGGCAGTCATGTGATAATTGATGCTTCCTATCAAACTGTTACAGGTATGGATGTGTGGTGGTGAAATTGAGATCATTCCCTGTTCCCGAGTAGGCCACATATTCAGAAATGACAATCCATATACCTTCCCCAAGGACCGGATGAAGACAGTAGAGCGGAACTTGGTGCGGGTTGCTGAGGTCTGGCTTGATGAGTACAAGGAGCTATTCTATGGCCACGGGGACCACCTCATAGACCAAGGGTTAGATGTTGGAAACCTCACCGAACAACGGAAACTTCGAAAGAAACTAAAATGCAAAAGTTTCAAATGGTATTTGGAGAATGTTTTTCCTGATTTGAAGGCTCCCATTGTGAGGGCTAATGGTGTGGTAAGTTCAAGGAGCAAGTTAAATTGTGAGTCCATAAATACTAAATTTAAAAACTCTTGAAAAAGTGTGGAAAAGAATGAAGGATTGCACTATAAATAAATATCCAATATGAGGGCAGATGAGACAGAGCATGGTTAAGGATTAAATATAGGTGAACTTGAGGGAGGCTTTTAGGCAGCTACATTCATTGATTAATTCAGCAAGTACCTACTGGATATCAATAAACCACACAGTATTTCAGAACTGGATTATAGGGTAAATATGTATAAAGTAGACTTGATGCCTATTTGTGGAGCTTAAAGGTGAGTAAGGGAAACCATGTACAAATATGTAACACTTAAATAAAAAGTAAAATGGCTCTAATTTAGGGAACTGGTCCCTAGTGACCAGTCCTTCTAAGCTAGAATATTCAACTCTGAGGAGATATTGAATGCTGGCCCTCAAAGACAAGGGTCAGCCAAACTTCAAAAAAGAGAGCCCTAGGCAGAGGATGCCCCTTGTACAAAAACTCTAAGTTAGATGACTGTCTAGGCACTCAAGAACTGGAAAGAAGATGAATGTTGTCAGGGTGTGAAGGAGAAAAGAATGGCAACAGATGAAGAGGGAGAGGAAGGAAGAGTGGTCCCATGGGTCCTTTTAGGCAGACTAAGGATTCTCCTTTCCCTTTCCCTTTCTTTTTCTTGTTTCTTACTTCCTTTCTTTTTCCTCCCTCCCTCCCTCCCTCTCTCTCTCCTGCTCTTTCTTCCCTTCCTTCTCTTTCTTCCCCTTCCTTCTCTTCCTTCCTTCCTTCCTTCCTCCTTCCCACCCTCCCTCCCGTCTATCTTTTCTTTCTTTTCCTTTCTTTCCTTTCCTTTCCTTTTCTTTCTTTCTTTCTCTCTCTCTCTCTCTCTCTCTCTTTCTTCTCTCTCCTGAAGGTAATAGGGAGCTATTGAGTAGGGTTAAGATTGGGATGACATGATTTAATTAGATTTTCACAGATTTCAAACAGGAACTGAAAAGACAATGACAGAGAAAATTCCAGGGCACAACATAATGTACCAAAAAGGAAGAAACTGAGCTAGACAGGTTGGACACAGTACAAAATCTATGAACTAAAGCAAGAAAGTAGAGAAACTGGATGAAAGCCATTCCAAACCCATTCTAGGAGTGGGGCTTAATTCGAAGAGGATGGCAAGACGTGAGGATACTTATCATAAAATGGGTTTAGAGGTGATTAGTCAAGACTTGACCTAGAGCTTTTCCTAGTCATGCATATTTTTAATCCGTGTTACTGCTTTCTCATTTAATTTTTATTTATAAATATTCCCAGCATTATTTTATTTTCTTTCAGAGTTTTCTTTTTCTTCATGCAAGAGGTTCTCAGACTTGACCATCAGTAAGCCTGCTATTTTAGGCCATGTTTTTTTCAATTCTCCCTAGAAAGTGAATTACACAAACCAATCACTCTCTGTCTAGGAAAATTCCTGATGGCAAGGACGTAGTAGAGCCATTCTCCCAGTGTAGGGAAGATCCTGGAAGAGTATAAAAAAGAGGAAACTTGAAAATTCAATTGACAAATAGTAAAAGTGATCTGTTTGTAACATAATGTAGTATAAAATGATCATTTTTATAGGTCAAAATAGAATAACAGCTATTTCAGGTGGTTTATCCTGATATTTTTTTTTCTAGGTAACTCATTAGGGAGAACACCATGGATTTATACACTATTCAAATTATTTGTCTGTAAAATAAACAGACACTTTTTTTTTTTAATTCCAACTCCTGAGTAAGGAAAAAAGAAATTCTCACCATATTCTGTCCTAACACAGAATCTCAGCAAGAGCATTACTGAACTTTAACCACCAGAGGGAACTAAAAAACTACCTTTTGCCTCCTCTGTGAGGCTAATGTGTCTAAGAGTTCCCATGAAATTTTTGAAGAGCTCTTCTATGAACAGCCGGCTGATGCCTGAGCTATAATATATTAAAATGCACAAAATATTTTTAAATTATTTTTTTGAATTCCATTTGTTGCCTTCCTCAGACAAATTATAATCAAGATGCCACTGGCTTCTCTTTGAAGCAACTAGTAGGGAGTATTATTACCACTTAAAAAAAAAAAGATCTTTCACTAGGCATTTCAGACTTAAGATTAACTGAACCATTATTTTAGCTGGAGAGTCTTGAAAAATCCCAAGAAAATATTTTACAATTTAAATCCAGTGAAAAGGTTTTTGTTTGTTTTCTTTTCTTTTTTATGAGAACCAATCGTTTATTGTTGAACCAAAAATGTTTGATGAATAAAAGAACCTCACTATGTGTCTTTATACACATTGGATTAAATGGTTAGTAAGCAGCCTATAGCCTAATGTTTAGCAAATGCCGTGATAAACTGTGGGGAACTCCACCTCCTAAATTGGAAAAGGAAAGAATTCAAAATGGATAGATTTTGAAAAACAATTGAAAAATTTACATACTGCCTGGTGAAAAAAAAAGATTGAAATGGTTTACATTAAAAACACAAATATAATTTTTTAAGTTTATTTATTTTGAGAGAGACAAAGAGAGAGCATGAGCAGGAGAGAGACACAGGGGGAGAGAGTGAGAATCTCAAGCAGGGATCCATGCTCAGCATGGAGCCTGAGGCAGAGCTCAATCCCACGACCCTGGGATCATGACCCGAGCCAAAATCGAGTCAGATGCTCAACCTACTGAGCCACCCAGGCGCCTCTGAATACAAGTCAATGTTTAAAACCATTCGCAAGTCAATAAAGAATAACAACCCCTTAGCACTTCATAAATCGTTTATACATGAAGAAAAGCAGTTTCTCCAGAAATCTCTGATCAGGAGGAAGGGAAACAAATCTTCAGAGAACTGGGGGGAGTGGTAAGTAAGGGAAAGAAAAATTTTCTCCTTCCATCCAATGCCTTTCCATGTTTGGCAGAAGGGACTGTACAAAATAAATACAAAGTAATCAGTTAAACCAGGGGTTCCCATACACTGCTCTGGGCAAGGTTAGTTGTGCTGCCAGAAATAGGATCCCAGGGCCAAATATATTTGGCAAGCACACTGCACTCCCTCGTGTAGCAGACAACTAAACATTGCCGTCCTAGGGGTTCTGCCAGGTTCTGGAGCAGTCCAACCTGTTCAGCTGTAGTGAAGCCAGAGTTTTCCAAACACGTGGGAAGGTATTTTCTGAGTAATCCACAAATACAGAAGTTTATATTTATCTCAGTGAAAATCCAGACAACAACTGGGTCGCATTTCCCTTCTTTAATCTCTAGGATTATCCTCCTTCAGTGCATTCTTATTAAATCTCTTCTCTGAAGTTGATTCCTTCTGTGTGTCCTGACTGCTCCATTAACTAGTGGTGGATTGTCTCTTCCCATATTTGTCACGTTAAATTGTGAATGGAGCTTTCTTTGGAGATTTCTGATGGAAATTCTGTCCTTCTAGAGTTCTTTTCCATGCCAGCCACCCTAGAAGTAACCACCCTGGCACTATTTTTACGTCTGTCGAAGTTCCTATCCAATGCAAGCAGTTCAACTTGCATCTCAAACCCAAATGAAGGTCAATGCAAGGTTCAGATTCCCAAGGGAGAATCTAGCCTCCCCTTGTTGTCTCCCTGTGCCACTGGGTAAATTGTTTTCCCCGGGACACCATTCTAGTGAGGGTCTACAGTCGTCCATCTTCATGTGAAAGACTGCAATCCCAACTCTCTGGCTTGTCCATGCCCAAGTTCTTTCTCCTGTCCTTACAATATCAGTCCGTTGCTTACCAGTATTTGCCATTTTCCCACTTGCTAAAAGGTTTTGTTTTGTTTTGTTTTCTGCATTTGGTGGTCCCTGAATATTTGCCTTACTTTCTTGCAACCTAAGCTACGCAGGTAAAAGTGAGGACCAACCAGTGAGCATGCTGTTATGAAGGCTCACAACTCTGTGAGCTGGACAGTTGCATCATAAAGCACCCTGGATTTAGAGCTCTGTGTTAGGCACGATAGAACAGGAAAGGGCACAAATAGTGTCCCTGCCAACAAAGACTTTCCCCCCGCTCCCAGCTCAGAAGGCTTTCCTGAGTGTAGATTTGACTCTACACAGCTCTTCTAGAAATCTAAGAAGTCTAAATTGCCCTATTAACTCACCATCTCATTAGCCTTCCCCAAGATGTCAAAGACAGCAAGGGAATCAACATTTTTCTGCATTAAATGGTGACTTATAGAAAGCTGCCTCCATATTTGACCCTGTAAATCCACTAAAAACCTGGGGGGCCTGCCAGATAGTGTCTTTAAGCTTGGCTCTGTACTAGCTTTCATGACTTTCCTATAATGAATTGTAGCTTGCCTGAGTCATTAGGAAGATTCTGACAGGGAATCAGCTGGACTCTGCTGTTCTTTGAAGGACTCCATTTATCTATGATTCAGTGCCTAAGCAGTGAAATAGCTTGGAGGGGTCAGCCAGGGAACAGAGCCCATAACTGTTGGTTTGATTAAATTGCAAGTATGTGCGTTGACTTTTAATGTATGCATCAGAAAAACTTGAGACAAGAAAATAACTACTTCTCATGCTACCTTTTGCTCATTCCCTATTCAGCATTCCAGGCAAGGGTTAATTAAAAGCTTCTGTTTGTTGGCTCTGTGGCTGAATCATAGGCCTAAATTGACAGATTGAAGCTGTACTTTAGCAAGATTACATTATGTCTCTGTTAGAGATAGCAACCAATAAAATCGTATAGTGCTAAGTAATGCTAAGCTATCAACTTAACTATCTTTTAACCTTATTATAGTTTTATGGCCTGTGTTTTCTGAATGTCTTGTTCTACTTCAAAATATTTTTTTCTTAATGCATATTTTATATTTTGCTTCCTAGCTTATTAATGTGGCCTTGGGCAAATGCATTTCCATTGAAAACACCACAGCCACTTTGGAAGACTGTGACGGAAGCAGCAAGGTACCTGGCCTGGGTTTTCTCTCTCATAGGTGCAGTGGATAGATGGCCCAGGTGTAGGTGATAAGTGCAGGGTATGGCACATTTACTGCTCGCTTGAGAAATTTATTTTCGCGTTTACAAACAATAATTAATTTACACATTTCTACATAATCATACGGTTGGTGATAAGAGAGCCCACAACTAAACGTACAGACAGCGAGCAAGGGAGTAAAAGTGTGGGTACTGAAGTCAACCCACCAGGGACCCAATGCTGGCTCCACTGCTTTCGAAAGTGTGTTAACTTTACAAACTCTTTAACCTTTAGGTAAATAGTCGTGATAACAGTCCCTACCCCTAAAACAGGTTTGAAGATCAAATTATGTGATACCGATGAAACATGTAGAACGATATTTAACACTTAGTGCTCCACAAATGTTCACTGTTATAATGATAAAGACACAAAATGTGAAAAATTAAAAAAAGTTACATCTAAAGATAAAATAATAAAGGAAATGAAGGAAGAACATATTTTTAAATAATCTAAGGGAGAAATTTTGTTTTGATTCAGTCCCCTCCTCCCCATTCTCATACATATAAAGAAGCATGTGTAATTTGCATATATAATGCAAATTACATAATCCATGATCCATGATGGAAAACCCTTCAACGAATCTCTGACAAACTCAGAACACAACGGATAGGGGAGGAAGGAGGGCCCAGGAGCACAGGGTAAGGACTCTGCAGTGCCGGAGGTGAGCTCTGAGTGATGGGACCTCCCTCTTCAACATGCGTTCCCTACCCATTCTCATTCTGTGGGGATATTATTGGTTTGGGTGCCAAATAAAACTCATAGGAACATCAGTACATGAGTACAATGCAGCTTCCTAAAATTGTAGATCACACTTTGGTGGAGAAATTATTTTGTGATGACAATCTAGGCTTGCCCAGACTTACTTGTTTGCTTTGACTTAGAGACATTGCCTATATATATATATATATATATATATAAATGTTTATTTAGTTTTGACAGACAGAGAGACAGAACATGAGCAGGGGAGGGGCAGAGAGAGAGAGGGAGACACAAAAATCTGAAGCAGGCTCCAGGCTCTGAGCTGTCAGCACAGAGCCCGATGCAGGGCTCAAACTCACAGACTGCAAGATCACGACCTGAGCCGAAGTCAGACGCTCAACCGACTGAGTCACCCAGGCACCCCAAGACATAGCTTATGTTTTTGAGTACATTTCCTCTCCACTCTTAATTCAAAGCTGCTACTAGAAGAAAGGCATCTTTGTCATCTGTGTTGCTATAATTCAGCTAAGGATTATAAACTTGAAGCTAAGGGAACTCTCTTTTCATTAGGAAAGAAGGGAGGTAGAGGGAAGAGAAATGTGTCAAAAATCATTTGAAATACACAACTTGTATATTAACCATTCCGAGAGGAAATAAAGTCCTAAATTATAAAACCACAAGTAGTCCGAATCATATGAAAGCAAAATATTATTTAACTCAGTCCTTCAAGACTCATCATTTTAGTGATTTTCCATGCCTGATTAAACCAGTATTTTATCTGAAGACCCAAACTGTAGTCTGGATAACCACTGAGCCTCTCAAGGAGATACTAGGAGGTGAAAATATGAATATGCAGCCCCCTGCTTTCAAAAAAAAAACACCCATCTCCCTTTTTGTCTTGTTACTCATTTTTAGCTTCTGCTTCTTATAGTTTGTTTGAGTAATAAGAAGTAAGGGAAAGTTGGAGGAAGTTAACTTATCTGGGGCCGAATTAACTAAACTTTATACCAAGCCAGTTAATAACATTCATCCAAAAAAAGCACAAAAGGAATAAATCTCTAGGATTAACCACCAAGCTCTATCCTTCACCTTACCTAAAAAGTCCCCTATTAGCTTTTCATTAACTATTAACTTTTCAACCAGTTGAGATGTCCCTTCTAAAGGTAATATCTAGCTTCTCCTTGTAGCCACCTCGCTTCCTTGTACTATGGCCTAAGACCATGCATCTCAAATTTTAATGTGCACACAAATCACCTGGAAAGTTTGTTACAATACAGATTCCGATTCAATAGTTCATGATGGGGCTGAGAGTCAGGCGTTTCAACTACCTCCCCAGTGATACTGATGTTGGTCCAGGGAGTACCCTTTGAGTGGTGAGGTCTAACCCAATGACAAGTGTGATAATCTAACTTACATCTCAGTTACATTACAAATGATTCACTAGATAAAAACATTTAGATAGATTTTACCAGAAGTCTATTTTTTATGTTTATATTGGTGCAAAACAACAGACGTCCCCCAGACCGAGAGCCATACAGTAATTGACCAGACAGATAGTACTAGGTTGTAAATAACGGGAGAAAGGACTTATAAAAATCTAAAACCTGGTTTCAATACCTGAATCAGTATTTACTTTGGACTTCAGCAACTCTCCCAAACTGGACTTCTCCAAGAGTAATTCTTGGGAACTAGGGGATGCTAACAGAGCAGAGCCCGATGAGTCTTTCTGCTATCAGCAAAGAAAGATTTTTGACATTGCTTACATTAGAAACATTTTTTTACCCTTAAGAAAGATTGTGGGCCTTTCCTACAAAGCCTCTAGGAGTCCAGTAATCTGGATACTCTTAAAGAAGCATAATCATTTCCACCAAAGTAATTTCGGGCTGTGACTTAGACCTCCTTGTAGCCCTAATGGCTGCAGGTGGTTTGAATGTTTCACTGCTTCAAAACACCAGGCTTATCTGGGGTTCCGAGTTACCTGAAATGACCTCCGTTTGCACCTATGTACTAACTGCACTAAATAATTTTTATTATTGCAACTCACATTTATTGAGGGCTTACTGTGTGTTAAATAAACACCTAGCAGTCATTACCTCAACTCTCTGAGATACACGCTGTTGCTATCCAACTTAAAAATGACAAGAATGAAATGCGATATGGTAATAGTACGCCCGTACTGTCCGAACTGAAAGTGGCAATACCAGGATTTGGGTACAAAACATTTGATCAGAGTGCCCATCTCCTTAACCATTGCTAACAAAACTGTGAAGCAAAGACCCTACCTGTGTTTGCTGCTGAAAGTGACCTTTTCTTTATTCATTTCCCGACAGCTTCAGCAATTTAATTATACCTGGCTAAGACTTATTAAACATGGAGAGTGGTGCTTAGCTCCAGTCCCTGATACCGGGGCCCTGAGGCTGCACCCTTGTGATAACAGAAACAAAGGGCTAAAATGGCTGCATAAATCAACATCAGTCTTTCATCCGGAACTGGTAAGCAAAATATCTGTACCTCTTCTTTATCACAAATCCAACTTCCAATTAAAGGGGACATAAAACTCTCATTGTCGGCTTCCTCACTCAGAACCTTTAAATGTGCTTGTGATGATCGAGGCAAAATAAAAGTTCATACAGAGAGATAAACAGATTTTTTTTTTTTTATAAATTGGCAAGTCCTTCTTTTTCTTTTACAAAATTTATTTCAGGTAGGTTGTTTAAAATATAAGTCACCGGGTTCCTTGGTTACATTAGTATCAGCATCTTTGTTTCTGTAAGTCATTTGCTTCAGTCAACTAACAACAGCAAAAATAACGCTTATGGGCTAGAACTGGTTCTCAGTGGTCACCAGACAAGTCTATAAGGAGAGTATATGGGGAAAACAAGAACCAGCGTGCTTTCTACAAGGCCTGCACTTTAGGATGAATCCGTTTTTTTTGGCATTCTGCCTCCTTTCCACAAGGGGTGACTTTTCCTCATCCCCCACCCTGGTTACCAGAGACCTGGCTCTCAACAGGTGTTGGAACCAGCTCCCACCAGCTTGTAGGAGCTAATTGTGCGCTAACTTCACATTCAATGACATCACATTGGTATCTTGAAACAAGCCATGATGGGAGTATTACATAAACCCATGCTACAGATCTGGGGGTGTTTGTCCAGAGGTCCAGCTGTTAATATTTCCTAGCCCACCCCTGCTATATCTTCTTCATTCTCAAAGTCCTGACAGTTTCCCTCAATGGTATTTTTTAAAGTTTATTTATTTCTTTTGAGAGAGGGAGAGTGTGTGTGTGTGTGTGTGTGTGTGAGTGATGGAGGGACAGAGAGAGAGGAAGAGAGAGAACCCCAGGCAACCTCCCTGCTGTCCGCACAGAGCCTGACACAGTGCTCGATCTCACGAACTGTGAGATGATGACACGAGCCGAAATCAAGAGTCAGATGCTTAACTGCCTGAGCCACCCAGGCACCCCTTCCCCAATTCTATTTTAACAAGATATCAAATCGTAAGCTTTGGTGTAAGATCTTGGGGTGGCAAGAATAGTTTCAGGAGGGCCTTCCTAAAGTCTCTACTATCTCACTAGCAAGTAGCCATCAAATCCACAAAATGTACTGGGTGCATGAAGACCATCATTTTGCTCAGGCCTGTCCCCAAAGTCAGCATGCTTCTTTTTCTCCTTAGAGTGCCTCCATTCCTTTTGATGTCACAACCAGTGACCACTCCCTTCATGACAGTTTTCTTCCCACTGGGGATCAAAACCAGGGTCTGAGCAACACGCTTCCCAACCTTCCTCCCTTTTAATTTTCTCTGTTATATTTCAGTTCCTTCTGGACATTTTTTTTTCCTTGTTAGTGATAATGGCTCTTGTTGACTTATTCAGAAAAATGAAGTATTACTAGTGTACAAGTTACTAATTTTATATTTCATGGTGTTGGGAAAATGCATAAACATCTATTGAATATTCTCTTTGGCTTCCTTAACCTTATGCCAAAAAAGCAGGAGGTGGTGGGGTGATGGGGGAGGTGGTGGGGGAGGTGGTGGGTGCAGGGGAGAGAAAGGATGAGAATGAGAACACATTTTTCATTTCCAGAAGTGAATCTGTTAACCAGGAAAAAAATTCAGTCTGGTGAGAAAATATTTAGGAGTAAGCAGCCCTTAAATCACATAGGTCTTATTTACAAACTGGCTTGACCCCACTGAGAACTTAAGCCTTCTTAGCTGATTTTTATATAGGTTTATTTTGGTCCCTCTAAATGGTAAACCAGTTTGTAAAGAGAGTAATTTAATTAAGATAGCAAAAATTGGATAGCTGTTTCCCGACATTGGTTGTGCCTGTGACTTTGTATCATGCCACATAGCTGCCTTCTGCCTTCGGTTCCCCATTTCCATGCTGCTAGATGTTATGGAGATGAATATCTTAATAATAGCCTTCCTTATTTTTTGAGTATTTTGGTAGTTTTTATACTAAACCTCCTGAATCCTCCAAAGCATGTTAAGAGAAATGGAGAATAAGACTATGAGTAACAAGAACATATCTTTTCTTTTAGCATTAGGAGTTGAGAGCTTCATGGAAGGAAGTAGGGTAATAGAGAGTTTGACCCTGAATACCAATGCATTGTTAAAATGATACATTTCCAACCTGCATTTCAAATATGTTCTCTAAGCCCACCCACCCAAATGCTCTGGATTATGGACACCTAAAAGGAAATCATTTCATAGGTAGCTTCTAAATACTACCTATGGGGCATGGAATGACCCTCCACTACTGGTTCCCTCATCAAATGTCTTTAGGTTGGGGACAAGTTGTTCAGTTACCACTTTATAATCCACTGGCAGAACATTGTAGATAATCCAGGATGATTTTGCTCAAGGCCAACTCCTTTACAAAACCTTGAGCATACTCAAACACCGTCTTACCAGAGTCCTACAGATGACAATGTTTTTGTAGGAACATCTTTAAAACAAACTATTATGAAGTCACCCCTGTTTGATATATTCTTTTGAATAGTTCAAAACAATGTACGTATGATTAAGATTACCTTTGTCATAGTCATAGAAAATTGAGAGAATTAAAAGGTGAAAAAATATATAAAGCCATAAGCATGTTCTAAATTGGTTATCCATTATTTCTAGGATATTCAGTAAATATTAACCAATAATAGAACTTCTCTGAAATACCTTTGACTTTTTTCTAAGTACCTCTGGATTTTCTGAACATCAGGTATTATGTACTATCAGAGATTATGGTGGAAAGATTATAAATATATACATCATTTCTAGCACTTTGTATTCCAAGTTTGCATTCTAAGGTATGAACTCAATTAAGACATTAACTAACTCACTTTTTGCAATGGGTATTTTTTCATGATCACCATCAATTAGAGAACCATCATCCATCAAATATAGTAAATGCTGTATGGAATTATTTTCTTTAAATAATAGAGTAATCAAACCTATTGTCAGAAAATAAATCTTTTGCCTCCTCCCTGAGGAAGTCGTAAAAGTCTTAACAGCCTTGTAGCTTGGCGAAGTGAGATAGAGACAAATTTAATACAGTCTAAAGACTGTATGCATGTTGTTAATTTAGGCAAGAAGAATTCCTGAAGAATCAAAAATATAATTATCTTTTTTTTATCAGTTTGTATTTCTTTATATGGCAGTTGTCAAATTCATTCTGTGGCTCATTCCAGATTCTCTTTCTTTCTAGGTGAATCACATTGTTTTTGGAAACTATCATCAGTTGTTATGCTTAGAAGGAAATGTTTCTCAGAAGACCCTGAAAGTTGCTGCTTGTGACCCAGTGAAGCAGTATCAGAAGTGGAAATTTGAAAAATATTATGAAGACTAAAGAGCAACTAATATTTTTTATCCAGTAAACCCATTAGACACTGTGAAAATTACAGTGGAGGTGGGGACTGTGTTTCTCCGTGGTAGTTTACATTCTCAAAATTAATAGCCCTTGAATAGGAGATTAAAAAACCCACAATAGTTAAGAAACCAAGAGTGAGCTCAGGGAAACAGTCTAACATTGGATTGGAGTCCTTCTTCAACTCTAGGTGGCCTTTTGAATTGCCTGCTTCCTGTCCTGTGCTGGACCTCAGCCTGCAAGCTTCCCTATGTGATCAAACAGGTAACTGGAAATGAAGCCAAAAGTACTGGAGGAAGCACAGTGATATTCATGATGACTGAGTCTGATAATAACCAGCTCCTTGGGCCTCACAAGTTGGTATCATCAATGAGAACCTAGACCTTTATTTACTATTTTTAATAAAACAATGACTTGAGTTCCTATGGTGAAAAGACCTTAGAAACACACGCAGCTGCCATCTTGATGAAGTCCCTTCCAACTGCACTCATGTTCGCCTACCGGTGTGAAGAGTATCAATATCATACTCCCCAATGGTAGAGCTTTAATCTAGAGGACTACATAATGTTGTTTTGTTTTGTTTTTTCCCCATATGAGTCAATGGAAAAAAATTTTCAGTGAGGAAGTCAAATGCTGATTCAATTCTAGACATAGACATTGTTTTAATTCATTTTGTGCTTTTAAAGCTACACTTAAAAAAAAAAACAGTCTTAGTAGCAACTTCCTAGACCTATGTGGACGTTAAAAAAGAAAGAAAAAAGGCAAAGAAAAAGACTGGGTGGGTCACAATACACAGTCACGAAAAATACACTTAATCGTTGAACACGCTCTAATGCAAGATCAGATAAGAGGAGCTGAAATAAATAAAGCAGAAATAGAGCAATGAGGGGCACCTGGGTGGCTCCGTCAGTTAAGCCTCTGACTCTTGATTTAGGCTCAGGTCATGATCCCATGATGGAATAGAGCCCTGCATCCTGCTTGGGATTCTCTCTCCCTCTCTCTCTGCATTTCCCCTGCTTGTGCTGGCTGTCTCTCTCTCTCTCTCTCTCTCTCTCAAAATAAATAAATAAACAAACAAACATATTTTTTTTAAAAAAAGAAATAAAGCACTGAAAAATATTAAAGATTTATATAAAATAGTATTTTAGATTTAACAGCATTCACAGGGTTGAAATATGTTTAAAAAGCTCTAAAAGATTCCAAAGTAGAAATAAAATGAAGTAAACATAATGAAAGGGGAAGAGAATAAGAATATACAACCCTCAGGAAGAGAGTTAAGAAAAAAAATTGATCTAGACTTGGCCAAAAAAGAAAGGGAATATAGCACCTCTATGGGGTGGGGTGGGAGTGGGGAATAAGGCCATAGATGTGGACCTAGTGATAACACCGATAAATTGGGGACAAAGTCCAATTTTTCTTTGGTCCAAACTGAGCTCCTAATATTAGGGATGCCAATACTTAGGCATACTAGAAAAGGTTTTAGAAATCCTAGTATCTTTTATACTGTTTTTTTAGTAAGAAAATTGATACCCAAAAGATGAATTATGTGTCTAAAAATCCTACACCAGTTAGTGATGATTAGAATTTGGATCTCTACAGAGAGGGCTCATTCCACTGCCCCAAGCCACTGGCCCAAACAAATCTGATCTAGAGCATTCTTAAGATAGAGATACATAAAGCTTTTCGCTGGAGTTGGGTCTCTGTAGGATAACCATGGTATACACTTGTTAATATAAAAACAAATGAAACTTTGTTCAGTCGAGCTGATGGTAAAACTGGGCATCTTAATTCTGACTTCCTATCTAAAATTTAATTTTATCTCCCAATTAATTACACAAAAGCGGAACTATAACTATGACTCAGAAGGGAAAATAGGTTTGCCTATTTGCATCGTATTTAAGATGTTTTGTTCTGATAATTGACATTGCAGATGAGATAAGAGAATGACTAGAAAATGAGATAATTCTTTTCAAAACGGATAAAACACAAGCCAGTTGCCAAAGGACTAACTGAATTGCTGACCCAAACTGAATCTGCTGAGTGCCTCATGCAATTATTTGTGTGACTGCAAAAATGTTGAAAGGTTTTATTTTATTTTTTCCCCCAGTGTAAAAACTCTCTTTTTATTCAAAAAACGTTTCCATGAAAAACATCAACTCTGTTCAGAAAAAGACGAATTATGGTTTGGATTCACTTATCTTTGGGCATACCAATGAAAGAAATTGGAATGTTTTTCACAAAAAAACCAAAACAAAACAAAACTTCTATAGTCTGTTTAGTGCACACTCTCCCTGACTTCACCATGACATGCTCATAATATGAAGCTGTATTTGAATCCATACTGTCAATATCGCAGAGGATTATTTTCATATGTGACATGTTTATTCTTAGAAAGAATTTTAAAAACAGCTTTTACCATGTATTTTTCTATTGCTCTGAGATTCAAGCAATGAATCACTCGTTAGAAACCTTATAGACCTAAATTTAAGAGTATTGACTAATTGTGAAATCTCCTACCAACATTTTTTAAGCATTATCCTCTAAATTCTATTTTTAGAAGACTATAGTAAAGGAGTAAATGCTACTAGGTCTCTAGTACTTCTAGTGAGAAACCTTGAATGGGACACATTAGGGTCCTCTTCAGCCCTAAATCCATCAGTAGGAGGCAGTGTTACAGGGACTTCAGAGTTTTCCCTGAATTGGTTTGAGTCATTGCCTTTTCTTAGAAAAGCGTCTATACATTTTGTTACTTTAAACACAAGCATAGTTTTGGTAATATTTCACAGGACTTGTTTGATCAAAAGCTAACTTACCAGACCATCCAAGTACTTCTGAACCTTTCAGTTTGCCCAGTTTCTTTCTCTTTTTCAACAGTTACCCAGAACTTCTCCCTAAAAGATGACAGAGCTGTTGTTGGTACAGCCATGTTTCATCGCTAGCATCAAATTTGCTCATTTCTGTCTGCTGACGTTCAATCAGCTGTCATTCACAGGGCCCCAAAACCACCATATGCCATAATCACAATGTACTGTTAGCTTCTCCACAACTAATCTGGAAATATTCTCGATATGAAAAACCCTTGCTTATAGTATCGCCTTAGGGATTGTAGAGGAGTAAAAAGATACCAGCTACTGTACGTAGGAATTCAATCTCTCCAGTCCACCTTGATTTTATGAATGGCTTAGAATGGTTTTCAAGGGGCTCTCATGTAAGAGAGTGGGGTTGAGGCCAGCCAGCCAGTACCATTTTATTTGTTTTAACAACTTTAACTTCCCATTCAAACATAGAAAAGAAATATGTCGCAGGTGAGGGTCCCAATATCTTCCATAAAAAACAAGGTATTTACAGGGAATAAAGGGAAAAGAGATGAGAACTAATTATCTCTGAGTATCTTTGATGTGCTAGGCACTGTTTATGCCCCATCTCACTGTTGTGCACAACTCCATGAGTTAGGTCTTTTTCTCCCCAATATGCAGACAAGGAGGATGGCTGAGAGGGGTTGTCTAAAATCATCCTACGAGTAAGAGATTAAAATTTAGTTTCCATTCTGTCTGAAGAAGAAGAAAAAGAAGAAGAAGAAGAAGAGGAAGAAGAAGGAAAAGGAGAAGGAGAAGGAGAAGAAGATGGAAGAAAAAGAAGATAGAAGAAGAAGGAGGAGGAGGAGGGGAAGGAAGAGGAGGAGAAGGAGAAGCAAAGAATCTCTTTGACTACAGCATGCTGCTATGATTTGTTTTTTACGTAGAGAGGTCAACTCAGGTGGACTCAGTTAAAATCCCTTCATTGTGATGTCAAGCTTCTTAGGTCTTTCTTGGCTGTTGTATAGATAGGATAAAAGGCTACATCCTTTCTGTTAATCAACCGAAATGTAGGCTTAAGGTTAGCTACGCCCACATGCTTTGCAATAGTCCATCTCCTTGACTTCGTGGAGGACATACTCTTTTCCATTTCCTATAACATATATGAGAAGGAGAAGCAGACATAGAGAAATTGCTTCTCTGTAAATAATACTGCCGACCCTTTCTTCTACCAACCATTAATCAGAGCTGAAAGACTGTCCAGTTTGAACAGAGGTGGGAAGTAAAAAATTGAAGGGTCCTTTAATTTAAAATACAAACCAAGTCTTGTAACTTTTACTACATTGTGCAGATTGTCACCATAGTGCTTCTACAACTTTTGTGTAGGTTATTCAAACATTGCTACAAGCTGCATGCCTTGAAATGAGAAAAGGAACAGTAACCAAAGCTGATGTACACAAAATATTTATTTCTGGCAAACAGCCATTCCATGGACAGATTTGAGTAAGCCAATGTAAAGCATTATCTACTCCTGCTGAGGTTTAATGGATATTTCAGGTGTTGGTGGTCCTAAAAGAAAGGACCTAAAAGAAAGGGGCAGGGGGGAAACCCCTTCACAACAAGCAGATTTAATGCCTCTGTTTTCAACCTAATGGGGCAGCTAATAGTTACCATCCCAATTAGGGTCTGTTTGCAAACTTATGTGAATCATCACTTTGCAAAAACATACAGGAAAGTTCTCATATTCAGTAGATAGAGCAAACTTCTAATATGTTGCATTTCTAATGATGATAGTTGCCATCAAATAAGTAACAAATAATTTTTTTGATAACAAAGGCTTTCTATTTTATTATTGATTGGTATTTGCCAGTTCAAGGATATTAGTCATAAATATCTATATAAAATATAACCTATATATAAGATATTAACACTAATTTTTGAGAGCACAGATTACTTGACCAAAAAAATCAATCTTTTTAAATATATATGTAAATAAACTTATATTTATATAGATAAATATGTGTATATATTTATATATATGTGTGTACATATAAATATATGAGGCTCTATCTCTTATGTTTTGAAGTGAGAGAAAATAAAACCAAGAGTTTCTACTCACAAATAAAGAAAACTATGAAATGTGTTTAGATATTTTGAATTATTTTAGGTGCACAGCCTTGTCTGAATCTGGCTTTCTGGACAAAACGTCTCCAGTAGACTTTCACTCTGGGTATTGTTCTCCATACTTGAAGGGAGTAACCAAACTTTAAATTATCAAGATGCTTATTCACTCAGGAATATGCACATGACTTAATTCTCTTCCTTCAGACAACTGCCTAAATGTTGCAAGTTTTATACATATTATCTAGAAGAAGTGGGCAGAGAAACAAGAGAAGGCAAAGGTAGAGTTAATGAAAACATCTGTTCATTCTGTTAACAGAACGAGATTAAAACTATGGAGCATAAAGGAATTTAGAGTAATTTGAACATTTTGAAGTATCCGTTTTTTCCTGCCTCTGCCCAACTGAAGTCATTACAAAGAAAGAATCAAATGCGTAATATTACGTTTTGAACTAAAACCGCAAATTACTTTCCAAATTCCTGTCCAAAACTCTCCCACACTGGCAGTTAATTACTAGATATCATCCTTTGATTTTGTAACTTGTCACGTATCTATCTGTTCAGTGACCGCTGCTGTTGATTACTGCCCACGTCATTGTGTTTACATTGATTGTATGGCTTAGTCGCCTCGTGTTCTTCGTGAGCTATATGCACATTTTGGTATTCATATTTATTATGTTACTGTCTGATATTTTAATATTGGCAAATGTTTGCTGTAACTTTCGACATTACTTTTTATAACCCTCTTGTTTTTATAGAGCAATGAAAGTTAAGGCTTTAAAAGTAGTTGCCTTTCTCATGTGGTCAAACATGTTTCTTCTTTATGATACCCCAGTGCTTCATCTTTTTCCATAATTCTCTATTAGTATGTATTTTAAATATTTTTTTTCCTATCACTTTGAAAAACTTAAATGTCCGTTCTTCATTAGAAAATGTACCAAAAGTACTACCCCATGTGAATGTGCAGAAACAATTACTATAAAAGTGTCATCATGGTTTAAATGTATTACTTTGATGACTGTAAAGATACATATATATATATATTTATATATATATATTTATATATTTATATATTTATATATATGTTTTTCAAGTTATTGGAATTAAGATGTATCTAAAACAAGGGCTCAGTTCCTGTAAAAAATAATAAAGATTTTTTTAATGAACATTACATATGTATCCACCAGAAATTTTTTTTTTGCAATTTTCTACACAACCATTTTAAGACCTTTTTGAAATAATGCTGTTTTGATTTTAAATAAGGTGTTCTGTTGGTTTCTAAACAGCATTTATGAATAATCTTTAGTAGCTGTTGGTATGCAAGGGCTCTTTCTACATTTTAAAAAGCAGCTAAAGAAAATAAATTCTAGACACCAAAAACAAGGACACAAACTTTTATTGAGAGCAAGTCAGACACAGCAGTTTTTTATTTAAGTTGTAGACAGATGATAGACAGATTCGGACATATTCCATGCCTTTAAATGTAGCATTATATGAAAGGTGAATTTTATATTGACTATGAAACAGAGCTTTTTATTAATTCCTGTTCACCCAAAAACTAAGAAAAATTAAAACTCGTGTAAGAAGTATCAACATTCTCACAATAAACCAATTTCCCTCCTACCAGGTACCAGAGTCCTTCTTCCACGCTCAAAGCTTGAATCACAAAAGCAGTAAATCCTCCAGTATAATTACCAATTTGTGTTCTAATTTATCCCATAGGAGTGTCTAATATGTTAAATATCCCTCGTGCAATCTGAATCATACCCTTGCCTTTCCTAGGTTATAAAGAATCAAACAGTCATCTAACCCCTCGTGTTACTTATAATCACTCAAGTCTATGGCCTTCGTGTAAGATGGCAGCACAGGGCAGTGGGCATTAATGTCAAAGAATGGTTTCAGTGCTCTTTTGCAACTACACTGCCTCATCCATGAGCACTAAGCATTTACTCCTTGAGCTTACCCCGAAAAAGTCTTTGTTGACAAAATATTTTGTGGTTGGTTAATTTTTGGTAAGAGCACAAAGCTAAAAAGGCCACGGTTACTAGGCGTTGGATCCCCATAAGAGCTGGTTGCTTGGCCGTGTCACACTATAGATGGTGGCCGTAGACCACCCACCTCACTCAGATTCCACAGGGATTCAACACTTCCGCTGGAACAGTTCATAATATAGGCTCTGCTGATGGTAGGTTAACAAAATGCTCCTATTCCATGATGGATAACACAATACTGTGTTTTGAAGTTAAGTGGAAAATTGTAGGGGTCATCAGTAATCCAGAAAAGAAAATAGGTTGTCCAGGTGGAATGATTTAGAGGATCTAAATAAATAGGAAATTGTCCTAGTGCACTAATCTTCTACCTAAATTTATCAAGAAAGACCCGATTTCCCTGGCTTTATTCTGAGAACTTGCATTGTCAAGAATGAAATCTTTAAGTTCCACAGATGAAGAGTGACAGAACTTTTACGTGATCAGGTTGCAAAATATCTGTTTGAAAGAATAAAAGGAGCACTTCAATCTTGAATTCAAAATTGAGTCTTGTAAACAGTAAATAATAGTACATGATACCCTGGAAATATATGACCAGGAAGAATTAAAGAAATTTCCATTAGAATGTGCAGGATTTGTTACACATAAATAAGCAATAATCTAAGAAGGGCTAACCCAGGGTTTTTCACAAAATGAAAAAGAAATAAACAAAGGGTTGAATAGTACAATGAAGACTGTATTACATTCAGACAATAAGGAATTGTCTTTTTATTTGCAGGGCCAAAAATATCTTTAACGGTGGTGACAGAAAGTTCAGAGTGATATATATGGAAGCATGAAATGAAAAATTATGAAACTATCTAAGAATATAAATATAGACTCTCCCTTTTCATAAATATTCAATACATTATTTGACACACCGGTTTGAGTGAAGCTCCATAAGTACAATTTTAAGCATCTTGATTTGGGCTGAGGTCCAGTAAATTATATATTCCCAACTATCAGAGCTTTCTCACTAAAAATACAGGCTCACGCTCTACTTTGAAAATACCCTAAGATAATTATTTCCATTTTCATAGTAACTAGTACAGTTATGACGAGACTTCTCTTGGGTTTCTAAGGAAAGAAAATTCTTCTGAGATACTGTTAATAAGAGCAAGTATAGTAATACAGAAGGATATCCTCTTCAAATTTCACCGAAGCTGTCATTTTCATTTTTAATGAATTTAACTATGCCAGATGAGATTTTATTTTCCGTCACAGAAATAAACTGACTCTTTAATCTATTGCCCACCCATCTTCTAGCCCCTCCTTGTACCAACCTTACAATGAATTTCATTCATCCTGAGAACATAAAGCCAACATTTAGTCAACACAATCGTCCTGACTGACAATTGCTCAGCCCCTCTAGTGAGAAAATTCAGTGAATGATAACACCTAGGAAGGAGGCCTATACAGAGTTTTCACTCTGTAGATGCCAAGGAAAACCACTTAAAATCTTTTCTGAAGATAATAGGAAAGGCAAAGTATTTTGGAAAGCTTATTGCCAGAATCTATAAAAGCATATTTAAAAGAAAGAGAACTGAACCAGTCTTTCCAGCACCCTCAATGTACAGGAAGAAAGATACCAAAAGAAATACAGGTCATTTCTAAGAGTCCTCTTTCATTTGAAGACTGTGTTTTCCAGTGTTGCTACTTTTAAAGCCAAATCATGCCACAGTCTCCACGAGTGCTTGCTATTTGCTATCTAGTGCTTACCACACGAGGCTATATTAGTAAAGTTTTAAAAAGCAAATGCCCAAGAATGAATCTAAAGCGTTTTGATTGAGGTTACCAGACTGAATTTTGTCTAGGGTTATTTCCATATTATTCTACAGTGAAGCAGGGGTTAACCTCTCACATCTTTAAAGGGGATGACTCAAATAAGGCAGGCAAAGACGCATCTCAGGAAAATAGAATTAGCTTTTGCTTTAGTGGGCACAAGAACTTCTCAGTTCCATTTAGTTTATAAATGCATCATTGACTCGAATTCATCAATTCTTTGTTTGGTGTTCCCCTTCCTGATTTTCCGATAGGATATTGTATTGTATCTTGAATAAGCATTTCTGGAGATATCACTCTTCTTCCCAAAGGGTGGCTGCTCATCAGGTGTCACAGGTTGGGAACTAGGGCTGCTCAGTGGGGAGTCCTCATTTGCATTTCCTTCCTCTTTTAATTGGGAATCTTCAACATTTTTTTTCTGAAATTCTATCACTCGAACTTCATCTTCGTCATCATTGCAACCATCATCATCATCGTTATTAATTTCTTCATCCCAAACCTCTTGCTCCTCCTCATGTTTAGAATGCAACACATCGACTTGGCTAGGTTTCCGATATCCCAACCATTCAATTTCAGTTGCTTGATGAGCTTTGTTCTTCCCGTCCTCCTCTCCTTTCTCTTCTAGAGATTGTTCAGCAATCCTTTCCTGTCTACTTATTTCCTGGTTACTGAGGCTCAGAGGTATCTTCTTCCATTGATACCCTGTAGCAAAATCAATTCATAATTGAAATACCCAGCTGTTATTCTTTAAATTACCTTTCTGGACAATCATTTCCCCACAATATTCTTTATAGGATATTATTCTGTGGGCTATGGGTATGTTTTACACAATAAAATGGGTTGCACCATCTAATTAGTTTGGGCCATGGGTGGTCAGGAGTCAAATGCTAGACTAACTATAACACCAAGCCCCCCAAAGCACACACAATGTAGTCTAAGATCTGCCTCTGATTTCTGGAGAGCCTAGATTTAAAAATCATGCTGAGATCATCTCTATATAGCTAGATTGGCCTATCATTTTAGACATGTCCCTAAAGACAACTGAATCAAGTGGTTTGGTATCATGGAGTGACTTTTACATGGCTTAATTCATCACAAATTTCACTTTTCAAGCAGATCACATCAGCATATCTGCACAATTACTACAGCATATCAGAACAATATTTATTTTACATGCTAAAGAGAGCTAATTATAAGAGAATGGAGAGTGGAAGTTGTTCTCTAGGCTTTCACCACTAAAGGAACTTCTTTTATATATATATTTTCTAATTTTTTTTCTTAATGTTTATCATCGACAGAGAGACAGAGCATGAGTGGGGGAGGAGCAGAGAGAGAGGGAGACAGAATCTGAAGCAGACTCCAGGCTCTGAGCTGTCAGCCCAGAGCCCGATAGAGGGCTCGAACTCAGGAACCATGAGATCATGGTCAAAGTCAGATGCTTAACCCACTGAGCCACCCAGGTGCCCCTCTAAAGGGACTTCTGTGGGAAGTTTCAGTCTATCGTATGCATGACTCCAAGATATTGTCTGGATTGTGTCCCTTGTTGGGCCTGGGTTCACTATTCCCTTTCAACACCATAAGAGTCTTTAAAATAAAATGAGAGACAATGTTCCTCTTTGCCTTTCCCCTCCACGATTTTCTACTTTTACTGAAAGATGTTCACAAATCCATGCCCAGTTAAGAATTTTCATTCTTTTTTTCATTGTTTTGTTTCCCCAACTACAGGAACCAGATTGTAAACTCGTAAAAAGAGACAGAAGTAAAGATGGATTATCATTCCTAACTAGTTATACACGGTTCCTATCAGCATGTTGGTGCCTAGTCAATGTTCTTTACATTGTAAATAAATATATGTTAGAATGTTTGCTATAATATTAAGCTTTCTTTTATTCACTTTTTTCCCCCCACAGAAACAAAGAAGCTGATCTTTAAAGAAGAAGAAGAAGAAGAAGAAGAAGAAGAAGAAAAACTGATCTTTTTGCTCATATCATGACTCAGGCCTGGAGTTGTCACGCATGAAATTACTTCTTGAATTTAAATTACAGCTTTTCCTCAGTTTTTTTAGCATCTTGCTATTTTCAACCCAGGAGTATTCTCTTTGGAGACTTTATAGCTGTTTGTCATTGTGAAAACAGGAGACACCAACATGTGTCTTACAGGAAAAACATATGTTCCACCAAACACAAAAGGATTTATTCTGGGAAAAATTCACCCTGAGACCATCTACTTGAAAATCCAGATTGCATTCATTCTCTGTTTGATAAAAATGAAAGATTCCAGCAAACTGCTGTCTCCAGCAGACTTCCTGATCAGAAATTTGAAAGGGTCTCCTGATGGACCTTGACATCCCTGCCTCTGAGAACTTGCTACATTGGGAACAGAAAGATTAGGGCAAAGAAGTTATTTAATTCACTTCACGGGGCATAAGTTTTATAAATGACATGTGATAATGTAAAAGCTTAAAAATGGTTGTTCCTTACTACATTACTACAATAATGGAGGTTCCACCACTACATATGGATAGCAGATAGTCTGAGAGGCATCCAGGCAAAGTGGACAAACCCGAGAAACTGCCAGTCACATCCCTGTCTTTTTTGGTATCTATTATTTTATGCGATGTTCTAATATATATATATTTTTAAATGTATCTCTTCCACATTGTTTCCTGTTAAGGTCTTAACTAAGCTAAATCGCTCAGGTCTAATGAACTGACTTCAATTTTGAGACAAGATGTTTATGGCAGCAAAAGAGGAAATGAGTGCTTCATTAATAGGTGTTTATCCTGTACTTGATTTGGAAATTGCTTCAACGTAGATATCTTCTCAGAAGTAAAGTCTGAAAGATTTGGTGTCTCTTAGTCTCTTGAGTTTATTTGAAATATAAGTCTCTTAAAAATCAATATTCTCTTGGGGCGCCTGGGTGGCTCAGTCAGTTAAGCATCTGACTTTGGCTCAGGTCATGATCTCGCGGTCCGTGAGTTCAAGCCCTGCGTCGGGCTCTGTGCTGACTGCTCAGAGCCTGGAGCCTGTTTCAGATTCTGTGTCTCCCTCTCTCTCTGACCCTCCCCGTTCATGCTCTGTCTCTCTCTGTCTCAAAAATAAATAAACGTTAAAAAAAATTTAAAAATCAATATTCTCTCATTTTGTGAAAGAACACAATTAAAATTAACTTTATCACCTGGGAGATTTCATTAACAAGAATTATATAACCATCTTCTGCTTGCATCAGAGGCCTGGAATTTTTCTACAGATCAAATTAATTTATAGTGTTATTTTAGGTAAAACTTTAGGACAAACCCCTTTATGAAACATTCATATTTTGCAAGGAACCTGACACAGATTTGGAGACACTGAATAAACCTGTTGTTGTTGATGTTGTTGTCGTTGCTGTTTTGTTAAAGGATCGATTTAGTGGACTAACTTACTGAGAAACTGATATCATACGGTTAGGTCAAGGCATGTCAGTCAGTTATGCCAATCCAGTCAGTATTAGTCTTGATCTTCCTAGAATACTCCTAAAGGTGAAACCCACAGATAATCAGGACTACTCCCTTATCTGTCTCTAGCAGCTCTGAGTTTTTGAAGGCATTGCCTGGATTGCTTTTTCAACACCACACTCACGCAATATCCCATGCAAAACCTGCCATCCATATTCAGTCAAACAATTTCAGTGTACAAAATGGAAGTTCGTCTTACCTCCTCTGAATGTCATTTCATCACTACTCGTTTCCTGGAGAGAAAGATCTGCCACAGCCTTACGAACAATAAAAAGATTCTCTTCTGGTTTCTCTGAGGGGAAAAACAAAAAACAACAGACACCCACAAGATTAATCCCATAATACTTAAAGCCATTCAGGTTTAAATAAGTTATCAATTTAGACTCTAGCTAGGTAGATCTATTTGATTTGCAATTGTGATCCCTAAAAGTAACCATTTCACTTCTTCCAGTTCATTTCTTCATTGGTTCCTACTTATAAACATAAGGATAACCTCTCACTTTACATCTATATAAAGGTATAGAACCATGAATTGGGATACATTCAGGTATATTTCAGAAGAAAACCTTGAAATACTGAATTTCCTTTGCTTAAGTAATATGTGGGCTATAGACAATAATAATAAATAACGGCAGCAAACGTTTAAGCAACACTGAGTAATCCTTGCAACAACCGTACAAATGTCAGTACTGTCACTTCTGCCTTCTGCTAACAGAGAAAGCTAAGGCTTCAGGAGGGGAGGGGAGATGTCTAGGGTCCCAGAGCTATCAAAGAAAGAAGCCTGAATTTGACCTGAGGCAGAAGTTTTGTCCTTCTGCTATCCAGCTCCAGTAGAACAATTGCTCAGGTCTGGGACACGGGTGGGAGGAAGGACAGCACATTCCTGTCATAATGGTTTATCAAAAGAGAATCCTGAGTGAGTTTATATGCCAAATCAAGCAAATCGAAGACAAGGAAAATGCTTTACCTTTGAGAAGCTCCCCATCGGTGGACCAGCTGACAAGCCTATTCCCTTGTAATTTTTCATTTTTCTCCTGATTTCCTTCTGTGGGTAAGTCTTCAAGACGGCGTTCGACCCGGTAGTATGGTGGGGTGCCATCCACATCACTGGCTCCCTCATTTGTTTTAGGGATTGGTTGTTGACCATTTTCAGGTGGTGTATCCCCGTTGCACTCAGCCTGACCGAATGTCCCGGGAACGTCTGTCATGATGTGCAGTTGCGCTAGACGATGTGGAGACAGCTTTGGGGAAACTGAGTGAACAGGTCCTTGATAGAAGTGTTCCAACCCCTACTCTAAGAATACAGAGTATTTACTTTAGTACATAATAAATGCTGCTTTTCTTAAAGGTATCCAGATAGAGCTTAGAACCAAAGCAATAGGATTTGTTAGATTTGCCACCAGCCCACGAGCAAGCATCCGGCCAATCACCACCTTCTTTGTCACTGAGCAGCCCCACTTGCTGAATTAATGGCAGCCTTTTGATTTACATAAACAAACAATCTGAGGCAATCAGGCTTTTGTGTTGGCATGTAGATGGGGACTTTCAGTTTGTCAGTCCCCCCTCTGGGAACAGAGATTTTTGTCCCTTTTCATAATGGCCCTTTGTCATTTTCCTTGTAACAGGAGCCACAATTGTTCCACAGCTTTAATCCAGAGAGAATGACCACCTTGAGGCCTATTAGTTCTGTGTCACCAGCTTAACATTTCCAAACGGATTTTGTTCAAGTAAAACCTCAGCTATGTTGTAGGGGATAATGGCATCATTTCTCATTTATTAAAGAATAAAAACAGCTTACCGAACCTGTAAACAGGACGACCTTATTGTAAGTGGTTCTGGCAGCAGATTCCATGGTGTACTTTCAGGAGCTCAGAGAAAAGACCGAAATAGAAGCAAAACAACACAAAACAAAAACAAAAACAAATCTTGCTGTATCTTGCTAATACCAAAATTTTTACATTTCAGAATAATCCACTTGGTCTGTAGCTTCTTTTCCTTTAGTTTATTTATGTCTATTGAAGCCCAAGCCCATCCTTTATAGCCCTAGTAGAATTTCCTCCGTGAAATTTTCCCTTTCCCCAGTCAGATTTATTCTCGATATTCTCTATTGATATTACCTGATGCTGGTAAAATTATAGAGCACCAACATATTCTGCCCTTGAGGGAAACTGGTACTTATGGAAAACACCTGCTACTTACCTTCCTTTCCTTTCCTGCTACTTACTCTCCTTTTTAAAGGAAGATGCTAATTCTTTTTCTTTTTTCTTTCTTTCTTTTCTTTTCTTTCTTTTTTTTTTTTTTTTTTTTTTTGGATCTCATATAGTGCAAATGATTCCAGAAACTTTTGCCCATGCTGCTCCCTCTGCTTAGAATGCCCTTCTCTTCCTCAAGGCCAAATCCCTGGCCTAACCAGTTCCTTTAAATCTCAATTCTTCAGCTGAAATATTGTCTCTTCCGTGACACTTTCCCTGACCCACAGGGGTAAGATGGGACTCCTGTTTCACATTATTTTGTCCTTCAGAGTGTTCTTCACAGTTATGATTAAACACGTAAGTGCACAATTATCTGCGTGACATCTCTTTCACCAAGCAGAATCTAAGATTTTTCTAAGCAGGGACCATGGTTCGCTTGTATACATAGGTCTCCAGCATGTAGTATCTGCTTCGAACTAGGTAAGTAAGAGATATGGATGATAGATAGATAGATAGATAGACAGATAGATAGAAAAGTTGAATAACTGAGTAAATTTGACTCCCTATTAGGTCATTTCTAAAGGGAATAATAATAGAGGTTGGTAAATAATTAAAAATCGTCACCTTTAAAATTGTGTTTAGAGCTGAGCCCATTAGGATCTATAGCAGAGATGACAAGTATCTGACACTCTGGCCTCATCCTCTTGTCACATGTCCTTGGA
The DNA here is from genome assembly GCF_016509475.1 of Prionailurus bengalensis. Classification (NCBI taxonomy): domain Eukaryota; kingdom Metazoa; phylum Chordata; class Mammalia; order Carnivora; family Felidae; genus Prionailurus; species Prionailurus bengalensis. The sequence continues at coordinate 147,784,275 of NC_057345.1, forward strand.
AGACATGTCTAACAGACCCTAGAACGCTTTCCATTATTATCACCGGCTCTTCCCTACCCAACACACTGATTGTTTGTGTAGGAGAGGAAAAATAATGGTCCCTCTACCTTTTTAAGTCCTTGGCTGAGACCCCTGCAATAAAAGATTAACGAAAAAAGGAACAAAAGTTGGTTAACATGTGTACCTGATATATACAAGGAAGATACCCCGGATAACTGAGTAACTCCCTGAAGGCCCAAGCTACCAACTTAAATAGCATCTTCAGTTAAAGACAAAAGGAAAAAAAAAGTTGTATATTGGGGGTTGGTGTGGGGGCAGTTATGACGGGTTACCAGGAAAAGCATAGTAAACAAGGGTGAGGTTTGTTATCCACATTTGAGTGAGTGCCTTTTCCATTAGTAAGATTCTTTTGTGATTTAGTCATTTTTCTTTTCCTGATACATAAAGACAGATAACAGGAAATTTTCTTTATAAATGTCAGTTTCCCCTATGAAAGAGTAACTTCTCGTTTGTTTTCAGAGCTTCTTCAGTGTCTGCTCCTTCTCAAAAATAATCGGCTCAACATAATCCTGATGCCAAAGAGACGTATTTTGAGGTGGCATGATCTGGTACCCTTCCCTTAGTTTTCAAAGATTTCTTTAATATTTATATAGCACTTATTATATGCCAGGCACTGTTCACAAATAGCAACACATTTGATTTTCATAACAGTGCTATAAGGTAGGTGCTATTATCATCCCCATTTTGCACACTAATGAAATGAAGCACAGAGAAATAAAGGAACTTGCTCAAGGTCACAGAGCTAGTAAATTCACTGATGAGGTTGCAGCATAAATGAAACCTAGTGCCATCCTTGGCCTAGCTACTAATGTTTCCTTGGGCCAGAGGTCTCAGTGGGCTCCATCCAGCCTGATGCATTAATCTCCTTGGCAGAGAAGTAGTTGCAGCCAGGAGAGGGCAGCAGAGGGCCTGAGGCCATATCAAGGCCTTCCCAAGACAGACAGCCCAGCTGCTGTGGACAGGGTTGGGAGGCCAGGAAATTTCCTCCCACCAGGAATAACAGGGTTATCCACTTAATTCCAAGATCAGAATCTGAAGCTTCAAAGGCAGGTCAGACGGCCTCACAACTTAGAGCTGGAATAGCCCTTGATCTGGAGAAAGAAGAAAATATTGAATGGAATCAGGGGAAATGAAGACACTAAGACCAAAGCTAGAAATATGTGGGGATATACTAAATTGTGAGGCCCTTAAGGGCAGGAAGGGGCACAAGTTCAACTGAATGCCCAGCAGTAAACATAGACATAGAGAAATGCTCGCATTGGCTTTAAAGACCTGACTCCAATTCCCGTTCTCCATTCCCTCAAGACTGCCATACACTTCAATTCAAGGATATGGCAGAGCTTAGAGAGTTTAATTTGTCTCTCTCCTACTCCTATATTTCTGTGACCCTGTAACAACATTCAACTTATACTTTAGTTTTTATGGGAGTTTTATTTTTCTTCTTTGGATTATCTTCTTTCTGAATGCCCTGCTTTGACAGTTGTTTTCTGGCATTAGAATTAGTTCAGCTTTGAAACATAAAAAAATAATCCAGAGTTCTGTCTATGCAGCATGTTCACCTCTATAAAAAGCAGAGTCTTTATGCTGTCCTACAGAATAGGAGGTCAGGTAGACGTTTGTAACGTACATTATTTGTCCTACAAGCACATGGCGACACAAGATACATTTAGCACCAAGATGAGTCTATCCAACTACCAAATAAAACATAGGATGTTTTATCCATAAAGATATAATAGTAATAAACTGTCACCGATTGTCTGTAACGTTGGGGAGAAAATCATTTTCTATACCTTTCACAATTCTTTTGGTTGGTCTAAGAATTAAATTGACATGAAAAAAATTAACAGGAGAAAAACGAAAGTTTAATAACACATATACCTCCCGTATACACAAGACAGACCCAGGAAAACTGAGTCATTCCCCAAAATAGCTGAAGTCACACCTTAAATACAATCTTTAGCTCAAGACAAAAGATATTGGGGTTGGGGAGTTACTAATGGGAATTTACCAGGAAAAGCACAGTAAATAAGGACAAGTTTGTTATGCAGATGTAAGTCATAGGCTTCTGCATTGATAAGAGTTTCTAGAGATTGAGTCATTCCCTTCTTTCTGGTAGAGCAGACAGACACCCTTACAAATGGAAATTTCCTCTATAAAGGTGAATATCTCTTAAAAGAGGGTAATTTCTACTTGTTTTTCAAAACGTCTCTATTTTTTCTGCAGTTTCTTAAAAGTAACCAGCTTAAAATAATCAATATTCCAGAAGCATATATTGGGATAACAATATTTTCTCCTCTTCAGTAAAAACTTATGACTTGTACAGTTTTAGAATTTGTACTAACAGTCCTTAATTCAAATACTATTGCATAATCTCCACTGCATGAAATAAGACTTTTTTTAGGATGACTTAGTGGAGTGTTTGTCTTTTTTTCCTGGTTATTATGCTGAATGGTATAGGATATTGTATAAATGTAACCATCATCACATCTATAGTAAAATATGATAATAATGAAAGGATAATCGTTTGGGAATGTAAAGTATCAAAATAAAATTATGTAAATACCCATATTCCATTTGTCAAATACCAAATGATAAATGTTAAGGCTATATTAGGTCCAGAAATAAGATTTGGGGAAAAGTCATAAAATCCTAACTTTTAATAATATGTAAAAAGCCAAGCCACAAGTCAGTGTTATATCTAAAAGATGGCCAATGATCACTGGAGAAAAACAAGAAATAAATTTGAAACATCAGCTTTTGATCCTGACAGCTTGGAGTCAATTCTTACACAAATTGATTTGTATGGCTGGAAAAGGGGTATTCCAACAATCAGGGGTGAAACAGAAAAGTAGAAGCACTAAGGGATCTATAGCTTGATCTATTGTGATCTCTCTATCTATCTGAAGGGTTTTGACCTTACACAATGGTGCGTGCTGCTTAAGGGGTCTCTGTAGGTTTGTGGTTGAGTCTGGTACTGGAGCTTAAAGTCTACAAAGGCAGGAAGTTGAGAAAGAAAGATGGATGTGAAAAACAAGAACAAGCTGGAACACACAAGGACAAATTGAAACCTCAGTTCTCGCTGCCTCTGACCTCAGTGGTAGGAGTGTCCTGTAGGAGAAGGTTGTCCTCTTGTCAAGGCTGAGAAATCAGAGAAGCTGAAGGAAGATCCAGGGGAAGGTGGGACACTTGCAGGCTGAGTACCGCCATGCAACAGGTAAGCCAACAGGTCAATAAGAGTGTATGTGTTACAGAATAGCGAAACAATCAGGAAAGAGAATTTGGGGAAATGTAGTTTAGACTGGCCAGGTTGATACATAACATCAGCAGGATGGACTTTCATCACCTCTCTGAGCCGGGGTGGTACTACAGGCAAACTTTCGGCTCAAAATCCTACCCAAAACCCATAGAACCTTCTATAGGGAATAGGCAATGCCTCAAGGGAATGTGCAGTCCTGAAGGAGACAGGATAATCCAAATCGCTTCATTTAAGGGATTAACATTCCAAATTGGAGGGACAACCCAGCTAAAGGAAACAGCAATATAAAACATAACATAATAAAATCTATCAGTATCCATATATCCATAAAAAGTAATTGCCTGCCACTTAGTACAAATTAGATTAAGTTGATTATCTGATGCCATCTTAATACTTTGTGTTTATATTTATGCCTGGTATAAAACCACACTTTCATTTGGCAATATAAGATTTCAAAGTATAAAGGATGGGGTTTTTCCCTCAAAAAGCTAAGAGTGAAGTTTATGAGTAGCATGTAAGATTTTAAAATTTATTAGAATAGGGACACCTGGGTGGCTCAGTGAGTTGAGCATCTGACTTTGGCTCAGGTCATGATGTCACAGTTCGTGAGTTCAAGCCCCACATTTAGCTCACCGCTATCAGTGCAGAGCCCATTTCAGATCCTGTATGACCCTCTCTCTCTCTCTGCCCCTCCCCCACTCATGCTCGCTCTCTCTCTCTCTCTCTCAAAAATAAATAAAACATTTAAAAAATTTAATGTAATAGAATTTGACAATTCAACCACATCTTACGAAAACATGCTTTCCAATCTTGGAGGCAAGTCGGGGTTGGGAGCAGGTGTTGTCCATCATCTCTATAAAGATAAAGACTTTCTTATACCCCAGTGAAGGTATATCTCTTTGTGGTCCTAGAGTCTAAAGCCTGGCATCCCAGTGAGTCCCCAATACACCTTTTTTTTTTAAAATGCTACCTTGGTGAGTTTTTCTTTAAGTTTATTTATTTATTTTGAGAGAGAGAGAAAGAGAGAGGTCATGAGCAGGGAAGGGGCAGAGAGAGCAGAGAGACAGGGCGAGAGAGAATCCCAAGCAGGCTCTGCACGCTCAGTGACAAGCCTGATGTGGGGCTTGAACTCACAAACCATGAGATCCTGACCTGAACCAAAACCCAGAATTGGACACGTAACCAACTGAGCCACCCGGTGACCCTCCCCCGGTACAGCTTTTAAAGAAAAATACTGGTAGAAGCAAGCTAGGTATTTCTTGAAGACGAAAAAAGAAGAAGCCACAGCATAAGCTCCTGTGGCCAAGGCAGGGAGGTGTGTGGGATTAGAATTTGTCCCCTCAGAGGACAAATGAACATTATCATCACTGATCCCTATAGTGGTCAAGAGGAGGGACTCAGGCATCAGATGACCTGACATGAAATCCTAGCTTTGCTGCTTTGTAATCCTTGGCAAGTGTACAAATCAGGCCTCTTTGGATTGCAGATTAAAGAAACACAATTTAAAGGATCTTAAACTCTGTGAACATAACAGATCATTTAACTAGAAAGTCCAGAGTTGGTTTCCTACTTATTTGGATCCAAGCATTTAAGCAATGTCACAGGTAACCTTTCTCTCTCGGCCACAAGCTGGTGAGTATTAGGAGATTAGGAGGTACTTAGGTGAACCTGAGGGTTCAATCTTTTTCCATGTCTCATACTATCTCTAGCTGAGTGTAGTGGGTGTCCAAAGGTGTCCAAGTTCTAATTCCTATAACTTCTGAATTGTTACCTTACATGATAAAAGGGACTTTGCAGATGTATTAAATTAAGGATTTTGAAATGGGGAGATTGTCTTGGAATATCAGATCAAACCCAATGTAGTAATCATAAGGGCCCTGATAGAAGAGAAGCTACAAGGTGAAAGGGAGTACTAGATGTGACAAGATAGCCCATAAAAGCTGGAAAGGCAAGGTAACAGATTCTCCCCTGAAGCCTCTAAATGAAATACAGGCCTGTCAACATCTTGATTTTAGACGTCTAACCTCCAGGACTGAAAGAGAGTAAATCTGTACCGTTTTAAGCCACTAAATTTGTGACAATTTGTTACAGCAATAATAGGAAACTAATACACTGAATTCCTTGCTTCTCTGCCTTAATTTTCATTGACTGGCTAGGGGAAGAAAATTTAGCTTTCCAAACCATTTGCAGGATATAAATTTTTGAATCTCAACCATCATGGACTGCTTGCTACAGGCCAAAAAGACTTCCCATAATAAGGTTGTATTTTCTTCTCTTTTCATCTTTTTGACAGTACAGGCTTGATTGAAACTTGTAGTTTGGGTGGAGTTAGATCACCAAAGGGCTGTTTTTTACTCAGTAGGAGGCAAAATATGCCGCCTCCTGAGACTTCTGCACATACATGAAGTTTGAATCTAATATGGCTTCAGTCCTGTCCCTTCCTACCGTCTTCAGGAAAATTTCAGTCACTGGAACCGTTTAAAATGGCTTGTTGTAGAAGATCGTTGCAGACAATGGTGGCATCTGTTCCATCTAATAACACACACTGGAATGAGTACCATGACTTCATCCTTCTCATCTTGGATTGGAATGAGTGTGTGAGTCCCAGCCTATGGCCGCTACAAACACCCCCAGTGCACTGCCTTGCTAGAAACTGATCCTAAAAGTGTATGAAATAATAGGGTGACTCTCTAAACCCTGACCCATAGATCTATCTCTTGTACAAATCCATGCAGTAGAGAATGAATTGTGTTTGAGATTACTGGAGAGCAATCACACAAGGAAGGAAAAGGGAAGACCCATGAAATAAGCTTCAGAGTATACTATCTTACATACATAAGGAAATGTCCCCAGTGGACAGGGTTCTCCAGAACTTTGGGCCAGAAAATTATAACCTTGTCCTACAGTGGGATTTCCCTTGATGCATTTTAATGGAAAACATGGCTTCACCATTCATGAAGAGTCCCTAAGTGTTCAGTGGATAGAAATGGAATGTTTACAGGTGTTTATAAAACCACAAAAAGAGAATTTTAGCTGTATATGCATATACACTGTTTGGCAGTTTAAAAGCATTTTATAATCCTCCTGGGGAAGCAGAGCTGTATGAAAGTAGTATCACCATTGGCAGAATCTCTCCTGAACTATGTTGAATGTTACTACCAGTTTAGGGCAACATGTTTTTCAGAGGAGAAAGGCAACAAAATAAACACATTTTTCCTTAAAGAAAAAAAAAGAAGTAAGTCATCTATACATTTGAAAGAAGCTGATAGTGACGTGACCGTGAACAAATAAAATTTCTCTCCTAAGATGCCTGTGACATTTTAGTTTCATAAACTTTGTCTCAGGGTGAGCAGGAAAAATTCGCATACTCCCAATGAGTGAAATAAATCTGTAGATGTATTAGCATCTCTTGTAAAGCCTTTGTGTTGAGTCCAAGAAAAGAACATTGGACAGCTGTGTAGATTCTCCTGACCTTTAGATGAGGGGGGCAATGATTTTAAAGCTCTATTGATTCGCTTACTCATCCCCAAGCATTTGAAGACAGAAAATGCACTATAAGAGCTGAACAACTCAAGAGAAATGTGGGGAGAAGAACAACACACTCAATCAGTGGGGTCGACACAGTAAAGTAAATTTGGGCTCTCAGATTTGTCCACATGGACCATTGTAAGAGTCTTCTGCCTTGTTCCGCACCTCCAGTCTCCAGTCCTTTGTCCCCCACCTCCCAATTGAAATATTTTGAATAACCCCTTAGTACATTATAATACACATCCAATAGAAAAGGAAAATTTTAAAAGATTCTCTATTTGCCATAATCTCCTACATGTGGGTGCACGCGCGCGCGCGCACGCACACACACACACACACTCTTAGCTTTTGCCCATTGCCCCACTGATTATCATTTTGAGTACAAACTCATAACATGATACAGCTACTTTTCAGGCTTATCACTAAAAATTTCCCAGCACTTTTTTTTCTAGACTAGTAATAGACAACTATTCTACACTACTAAACATGATGCCCCATTTCCATGTCTTGGTTTATTCTTTCCCACACATGGAACACCTTCCTCCTCACATCCCCTGGCATCGTCTTCACTTAATACCAAAGTCAGAGTCATGTTTCAAGGTACATCACACACATTATATCTTCTTTTTTTTAAATGTTTATTTCTTTATTTTGAGAGAGAGAAAAAGAGCACAAGCTGGGAGGGGCAGAAAGAAAGAATCCCAAGCAGGCTCCATGCTGTTAGCACAGAACCCAATGTGGGGTTTGATCTCACGAACTGTGAGATTGTAACCTGAGCCAAAATCAAGAGTTGGAAGCTTAACCAACTAAGCTACCCAGGAGCTCCAACATTACATCTTGTACCAAATGTTTTATGACATTTGTAGCCACGGTTTCTACTTGGACTTTTCTTTGAGCCTCCTTCACAATTTATCTTTATATTGTTTTATGGATACCTCATTATTTTGCCTTGCATTATTATTTGTGCAATTGTTTTATCTCACTACCAAAAAACCTTGTTCGAATTGAAAGACCTCCATTTAAATCTCAGTTCTCCTACTGAAATGCTATGTGAACTTAGGAAAATTATGTAATTTTCAGGACCTCAAGGCATCCAAAGAATGCCTTATGGAATTTTTGGAAAGATTAAATTTTGTGACAAAATAAATGTAGATAACCTGTTACAGTGCCTGACACATGATGAGAGCTGAATTATGATAGCTTTGCTATTTATTAATATATTATCAGGTCCTTGCAAGTTTTGTGTGATTCATTTTTGTATTTCTGCAGGGGCAAGCATTGCATCCAGTTCATGGTCTACATTATATATGTATGCTTTGAATTGGCCATAGAAGATTCTGGCATTGGAATGTGACAGGAAAATTCATTTGAACATATCCCTGACCCAGTTTTCCATCCTTAATTAATTAATTAATTAATTAAATTATTTTTTTAAATTTGCATCCAAGTTAGTTAGCATATAGTGCAATAATGATTTCAGGAATATAATCCAGCAATTCATCCCCTACGTATAACACTCAGTGCTCATCCCAACAAGTGCCTCCTTCATGCCCCTTGCCCATTTAGCCATCCCCAACCCACAACTTTTCCAGCAACACTATTTGTTCTCTACATTTCAGAGTCTCTTATGTTTTGTCCCCCTCCTCGTTTTTATATTATTTTTGCTTACCTTCCCCTATGTTCATCTGTTATATATCTTACATTTCACATGTGAGTGAAGTCATATGATATTTGCCTTTCTCTGACTAATTTCACCTAGCATAATACCTTCTAGTTCCATCCATGTTGTTGCAAATGGCAAGATTTCATTCTTTTTGATTGCTGAGTGATACTCCATGGTATTTACGTACCACGTATTCTTTATCCATTCATCTGTCCATGGACATTTGGGCTCTTTCCGTAATTTGAATATTGTTGATAGTGCTGCTATAAACATTGGGGGTACATGTCTCCTTTCGAAAAAGCACACCTGTATCTTTGGATAAATACCTAGTAATGCAATTATTGGGTCATAGGGTAGTTCCATTTTTAATTTTTTTAGTAACCTCCATACTGTTTTCCAGAGTGGCTGTACCAGTTTGCATTCCCACCAACAGTGCAAAATAATTTCCCGTTCTCCACATCCTCGCCAACATCTGTTGTTGACAGAGTTGTTAATGTTAGCCATTCTGACAGGTGTAAGGTGGTATCTCATTGTGGTTTTGATTTGTATTTTGATTTGTATTTCCCTGATGTTGAGCATTTTTTCATGTGTCAGTTGGCCAGCTGGATGTCTTCTTAGAAGTGTCTATTCATGTCTTTTGTCCATTTCTTCACTGGATTATTTGTTTTTTCGGTGTTGAGTTTGGTAAGTTCTTTATAGATTTTGAATACTACCACTTTATCCAATATGTCATTTGCAAATATCCTCTCTCATTCCATAAGTAGCCTTTAAGTTTGTTGATTGTTCCCTTCACAATCTAAGGAGAGACAAACGGTTTCTAAGACAAGCAAAAACTAAAGGACTTCATGAACATTAAACCATCTCTGAAGGAAATATTAAAGGGGACACTTTGAGCAGGAAAAAGACCAAAAGCAACAAAGACTAGAAAGGAACAAAGGCAGTCTCCAGGAACAGCAACTTTATAGGTAACACAATGGATGTTCTTTAATCTCCAAGTATTCGTTGTCTTTCTAAATTTTTTCTTGTGGTTGATTCCGAGTTTCATAGTGTTGTGGTCTGAAAATATGCACGATATGATCTCGATCTTTTTGTACTTGTCAAGGGCTGATTTGTCTCCCAGTATGTGATCTATTCTGGAGAATGTTTCATGTGCTGCACTCGAGAAGAATGTGTATTCCACTGCTTTAGGATGAAATGTTCTGAATATATCTGTTAAGTCCATCTGGTCCAGTGTGTCATTCAAAGCCATTGTTTCTTTGTTGATTTTCTGCTTAGATTATCTGTCCATTGTTGTAAGTGGGGTGTTGAAGTCCCCTACTATTTTATCATTGTCAATGAGTTTCTTTATGTTTTTGATTAATTGATTTATATATTTGGGTGTTCTAAGTTGGGGAAATAAATGTTTACAATTGTTAGATCTTCTTAGTGGATAGACTCCTTAATTATGATATAATTGCCTTCTTCGTCTCTTGATACAGTCTTTATTTTAAAGTTTAGATTGTCTGATATAAGTATGGCTACTCTGGCTTCCTTTTGGCAACCATTAGCTTGCTAGATGGTTCTCTATCCCCTTATTTTCAATCTTAAGATGTCTGTAGGTCCAAAATGAGTCTTGTAAATAGCATATAGATGGATCTTATTTTCTTATCCATTCTGTTACCCTATGTCTTTTGATTGGAGTGTTTAGTCCATTGACATTTGGAGTGAGTATTGAATGATATGAACTTATTGCCATTGTGTTACCTGTAGAAATGGATTTGTGGTGGTGTTCTCTGGTCCTTTCTAGTCTTTGTTGCTTTTGGTCTTTTTGGTTCTGTTTTGTCTTTTCTCCCCTCAGAGAGGGCTTGGTTTCTTAAAATTTTTTCAGGGTTAGTTTAGTGGTGACAAACTCCTTTATTTTTATTTTTTTATTTTTTTTCGTCTGGGAAACTATCTCTCCTTGTATGTGGAATTGCAGCCTTGCTGAATAAAGAATCCTTGGCTGCATATTTTTCCAATTCAGCATGTTGAATATATCCTGCCACTCCTTTCTGGCCTGCCAAGTTTCTGTGGATAGGTCTGCTGCAAACCTGATCCGTCTTCCCTTTTAGGTTAAGGATTTTTTTTTTTCCCTTGCTGCTCTCATAATTCTTTCCTTGTCCGTGTATTTTGTGAATTTGACTATTATGTGCCTTGTTGATGGTCGTTTTTTGTTGAATCTCATGGGAGTTCTCTGTGCTTCCTGGATTTTGATGTCTGTGTCTTTCCCCAGGTTAGGAAAGTTTTCAGCTATGATTTGCTCACATAAACCTTCTACCCCTTTTTTTCTCTTTTCATCTTCTGGGACCCCTATGATTCAGATATTATTCCTTTTTAATGCATCACTGAGTTCTCTAATTCTTATATCATGTTCTTTTGCCTCAGTTTCCCTATTTTATTTTGGCTTCATTATTCTCCCTAAGTTTGTCTTCTATATCACTGATTTGCTGCTCCGCTTCATCCATTTTTGCTGCCATGGCATCCTGTAGGCATTGCATTTTAGTTCTAGCATTTTCAATTTCATCCTGACTAGATTTTACTTCTTTTCTCTCCAAGAATGGGATTCTACGCTTTTTTCAACCCCAGATCATATTCTTATAGTGATTCTAAATTCTGTTTCAGACATCTTGCTTATATCTGTTTTGATTAAGTCCCCAGCTGTCATTTCTTCCTGTTCTCTCTTTTGGAGTAAATTCCTTTGTTTTGTCATTTTGGAGGAAGAAAGATAATTAAGAAAATATAAATTTTTTTAAATTAAAAACAACACAAAAAAATCAAAGAAAGTAAGCTAGATCCTAGGTGTGTTTTGGTCTGGTTGTCGAAAGAAGCTTGATAGAATAGAGAAAAAAGGGAAAGAAGAGAAAAAAAGGGAAAAAAGGAAGAAAACATTTAAAATAAAAAAGTATATAATAAAGTAGAATAAAATAAAATAAAGTAAGATTGAAGTAATTTACAAAAAAGAATAAAAAATATAGCAGAAAAAATTAAAGAAAAATCTTTTTTATAAAAATGGAAAATAAAAATGTGTTTCCTCTTTCTGTGTCCAAGAATATGAAAGGGAAAAGAAAATTGAATAGATGGACCAGAGAACAGAATGAAATCCAAACGAAATTACATCGAGTTTCCCCTAGAAGTCAAATTGTGAAGCCCTTTATAGCCCATAAGCTAAACAGACAAACTTATGGTGGTCCTCTAGAGCTTAGTTGGCACATTTGGACGAGGCTCATAACAGCTCCGTTTTCCACTAGGTGGCAATGCTTAGCTTACTGGGTTGGACTGGTGTGGCGCATATGTGTGTATGCATATGCACAGGACAGGTGAAAATGGCATCACCCAGTTTCCTAGTTTCTAGCATCAGAACTCTGTGCTCTCGCCAACCAGCAATTGAGCACCCCCTCCTTTGTCTCCAGCTTCTATCCATTCCTGGCCTTTACACTGTCCACAACCAAGTCATCAGTCTGCCAAGCTGCACCTCCCTCCCTAACTTTATTTCAGGTGGGGCTATGTTTCCAAATCCCTCATTTCTAAGGGCCCTGTGGCTTGAACCTACTCTGAGCCTCTAGGAGAGGGTCTTGCTGAGCAATTGCTGGGTACCATCCCACTCCTGGGAATGGTCATGCTACCATGTCACTGCAGAGGCCCAGAGACTGTGACTGGGTGCCCACCCTGTCCCCCCAAAATTTGCATGATTGTGTAGAAGCAGCGGTTAAGGGACTATGGTAAATCACTAAAGACATCTTGTGCCAGGCTTTACTGCACCCTAGGGTTCTTGTTCCTACACCAGCGAACATGGCTGTAATTTGGGGTCTGCTGGGACCTTTGTGGGGAGGCTGCACGGCCTCTACAAAACGTCCTCAGGGCAGGGGAACCGCCTCTCCCTGTGTGGCCCGAGGACCCCTCAGACCTTGATGTCTGCTCCTGGGGACTCACCCTTCCCACCAGAGCACCACCAGGTATCGAGCTGCGGAGTTTCCGACTCTGTGCTCCCTTGTTTATAGAGTCCTAATGGTATTGAAACCCTCTCCTTTCTCCTTTCTCCTTTCTCCTTTCTCCTTTCTCCTTTCTCCTTTCTCCCTTTCTCCCTTTCTCCCTTTCTTGTTCGGTTCCTTTTGGGTGTTTCCACTCTTTCTCTTTCTCTCCAGCTGCTTTCGGAGGGAGTGCTTTTCCTGTACTCTCCTCCCTGTCTCTGCCCTCTCTCTACAAACAAAAACAGCTCCCTACCTTCCAGGGCTTATCTCTCCCCCAGTTCAGCTCGCTGTGCCATGTACTTACTGAGTTCTCTGATTCAAATTATGCATATTGGTGTGTTAGTCCTCAGATCAGTTTTCTAGGTGTGCAAAATGGTTTGGTGCTGATCTAGCCACCCTATCCTTCTTTTATAAATATGCTTTTATCAAATATTAGTGATTCAGGATCTAAGTGTTCCTTGGGTTCTCTACAATGTAGGATTTAGAAGACACCACCTACGGGCAGACAGGCAGAATTTAAGTTAGAAAATGAAATAAAAATACAGCCCTAAGGCCACACAGGATGCTGTTCTCTCTCACCTCCTGGCTGCTCACCAGACAGATCCTCGTGGTAAAATACACATTGGCTAATACATTCTTCATGTTAAAAGAGTGTATTGTGTATCATGTATTAGAGGGATTTCTAAGTCAGCCCTGACTAATTTGAAGATGGATATTCTGGGTCAAATTTCTCAGAGTAGAAAGCCCCAGCAGAGGAAGAGCCTGTGCTGAGACAGGATGTGACTTATTTGACGTGTTTAAGACCAGATTGTGGCCAGATAGACCCAATCCCATCTTTCAAAGTCCTATTAACTAGCATACCTTGGGCAAATCATTTAACTCTTCAAAGCCACAATTCCTGATCTGAAAAATTGAGATTATGATAGGACCTGTTCATAGAAGCCTCCATTGAAGATAAGGGGCGCCTGGGCGGCTCAGTTGGTTAAGTGTCCGACTTCAGCTCAGGTCATGATCTCACAGTCTGTGAGTTCGAGCCCCATGTCAGGCTCTGTGCTGATAGCTCAGAGCCTACAGCCTGCTTCAGATTCTATGTCTCCTTCTCTCTCTGCCCCTTCCCTGCTCAGGCTCTGTTTCTGTCTCAAAAATAAATAAAAACATTAAAAAAAATTTTTTTAAAGCCTCTTGTGAAGATTAAAATCATGTCCAGAGAGCTCAGTAGTTGGAATCTAACATATTCTCTAGAAAGAGCCTGCTTCTGTGATTAAGCTAATGCAGGATAGTCTTGTTGCCATCAAATTTCGGTTTGCCTCAAATCTCCTGGGTTCCTCATTTAAAACACAATTTCTACAATGCTTTTAGATATTTTGATTGGGTTAAGTCCCTGAGCATATACATGATAACAAATATCTGGGTGATTTGGGTATACATTCTAACAAACACCTATGATAACTGACCTCCAACACACTCCTAAGCAAGGAAAAATAAAAAGCAGCAACTCTCTTGAATGATAAAACTTCTTTCATTATTTGTATTACTTAAGAACTTAAAGCCTTAAGACAAACTTCTGGGAACAGTAATGACAAAAAACAACAATAATAATAAGCATACCCAACACACTCTACAACTTATTATGCACCAAGATTGGTCAAAACACTTTGAATACAGTAGCCCTTTATTCTTCAAAATAACCCTTTGAGATCGGTACTCTTGTTGCCACCATTTTACAGATGAGGAAACTGAGGCACAGAAAGTTTAAGTCACTTGCCAAGGTCTCTCTATAAGGAACAGAGCAAAGAGAGCCAGGTTCTAAAACAAAGAAGTCAGGCTCCAGAGCTGATGCTCTTAAACATAGATCCACCCTTCATCACAAATATGGCAATATTCTCTGCCAAACCAAATCACATGGACTAAACAGCTACTCTTCAACAAGAGGGACTAAGTTTTCTGTAGAGTTTTTCTATTTAATGAAGTCCCCAGGAGAACAGGTCACTAATACTGTAGTCAATGACAGCCTTTTACTGCGTTCAACTTTTTTTTTTATTATTTCTTTTCATTTGTTGCTCTCCACTTCTTTTACCTTACAATATCCCCATGCTGAATTACTGTTGTTACTATGTTTTAGTCTGATGTTCATGGATAGACGTGCAACAGTCTGTACACGTGTGTGCACCTCTAATTAAAAAAATTTTTTCTTAACATTTATTCATTTTTGAGAGAGAGAGAGAGAGAGACAAAGCATGAGTGGGGGAGGGGCAGAGAGCGCGGGAGGCACAGAATCCAAAGCAGGCTCCAAGGCTCCAAGCTGTCAGCACAAAGCCCAACACGGGGCTCGAACCCACGAACTGTGAGATCATGACCTGAGCTGCAGTGAGACACTCAACTGACTTAGCCACTCAGGCACTGCCCTCTAATTTTAAAAATGAGCTGTCTAACAAAACCAACCCATCCTTACTGAAAGTCAGGGTTCACAGAAGCTGAAGGGATGGAGTCCTAACAACCTCTATAGAAGGCTGGTTTTGGGGGAAAGAGCTAATGTGTACTTAAAAGCTTAAAGTTTATACCTCATTTTTACCAACTATAGCAAGAGACATAGTTTAATGGGTAGCATCTCCTGGGCTGTATTTCAGGAGATCAATAGCTAAGAATAAAATTCATTCATAAGGCTGGATTTTGCAACCAATTTTAAGGAACAACTTGCCACTTCTTCCATCCAAAATCCCAAGGGAGAAGAGGAACATAAGTAAGGAAATGACAGTAGTCAGAACTCATAGTCATCCTTAAGGGGAATTGGTGGCAATTCAACAGTGATTTCTTTCATTTCTCCTTTCTAACCCCGCATGGTCTGTGCACAGGCTTTGGGATGATAATTATGTGTGTATAGATGGAGCATTCCAGGGTTCATAACCAGGCATTCATTTGATATGACTGAAGCAAATCATTTCCTACTGAGTCCAGTTAAGAACTTTCCAAAAGCTGGGGCGCCTGGGTGGCTCCAGTCGGTTGAGCATCCGACTTCAGCTCAGGTCATGATCTCACAGTTTGTGGGTTCGAGCCCTGCATCAGGCTCTCTGCTGACCGCTTGCTCAGAGCCTGGAGCCTGCTTCAGATTCTGTGTCTCCTTCTCTCTCTGCACCTCCCCCGCTCATGCTTTGTCTCACTCTGTTTCTCAAAAATAAATAAATGTAAAAGAAAAAAAAGGAACTTTCCAAAAGCAATTCCTGGCAAACCAGGATCACAGACATCTTGTCACTGAACTGATGTGGGCTTGGAGAAACAGAGGGTGAGTAAGGACCTGCACTTTTGCATCATACACAGAGAATTAACAAGGTGCCTGGCACTAAATATGCACTTGATAAGTGTTTGTTGAATGAATAAATGATGCATCTTACCCAAATTCCTTCTCTTACAAATGAAAAACTCGACCTTCATAGAAGTAGAAAGTTTCATGAAGCAGAAATTAAGGCAGGAGAGAGGAAAAGGAGCCAGGCATATAAAGGAGAACATGCTTCTGGCAATTACCTTCCTTTTTTCCAGTTCTCTCTCACCCTTTGTCTGTATGTCTGTGAGTCCTTCTTGTTCTCCCTTGGGTCTTTGTTCATTAAACTAACTGGCATTAATCAGTAACTAAAATATGTTGTTTATGTAGTGGATTAAGGAAAATTAAAGCATTTAAACACACATCTTTAAAAGATAAGCTGACTTCAGTTAGTTTTGAGTTTTTTCTGTACATCTTTACAATAGCAAATTGCTTTTATTTGTCGGTCTTTGGGTTAATACACCTCAGGGGTGAAGAGGTTCTCAATTTGTAGTCTAACTTACCAGCACCTTACCTTGCTGGTTACTTTATGTAGTTCTCTGGCTCTCATTTTATTTTAGTGGCTAAAGAAGAGAATGCAGTTGTTATTTTATACATATTTCCATTTTATATAAATTATTTTATATTACATATAATAATTTATGTTTTCATATTTATTTATATTTTACATAGTTACATTTTATATATAAATGTGTAATTCATGAAAATGGAAGAGTGTGTAAATTCATGGAAATGGAAGAATTACCACTGAGAACTCCTGCCTCTTGTGTCCCCTGCCCAGATGCTCAGGGACGAAGGCAACTTGAGTTGAATCTATGAAACGTACCGTCCAAAAGTTTAATGTCCTCTACAACATCTGTTCAACATTTGACTATTTTCTTTTTAAACATCTCTAAATCATGGAAAATTCAGCACTTCATGGGGGCAGCCATAATTTGAACTGCTCTCAGTTCTGAAAACCTCTTCTTGTGTGGAGCTGAACTTTCATGCCCTGAAACTTTCATACACTGATTGTTCTTGATTAAACCCTTTGAGCCTCACAGAACAAATCTGATCTGTCTTCCACCTAACGATCTTTCGGATATTTGAAGACAGCTTTTATGCCCATCCCTGTCCCCCAAACCTTCCCTTTTCTGAAATAATCATCTCTGGTTCCTTTAGCTATCCCTCATATTACATTATATTGAGTATATTTGCACTGTTCAACATTGTTCTTTGAACATATTCTTGTTTGCCTGTGTACAGAGCTGATCGTGAGCAGAGAGACACTGCTACAGACACACTGCATCAAAATATTGAAATAGTTTCACTATAATGAATAAAAAGCCATGATTCTAAGACTCTCCCTCAGTGCTCACCACTGCCCTCCCCTATCAACCGGGACCCTCCTGACATCTTTATGACCAATAGCTAAGAATTGTTCTTAGACCACTGTCTTTTTGATTGGTAAATGACCAAGTCATATCAATTGCTAACTATTTTAAACATGACCCATTCCTAACTATCTTTTTAAAAGTAATGCCTGGAAAAAAAAAAACCTTTATAGAAAACCCTGCATTTACTCAGCACTTCTGTGCCTAGCACAATGGCAAGTGTTTCCAAATATTATTCTCATTTTGTTGTTATAGCATAACTGTAAAGCAGTCATCATTATATTTATTCTATAAATGAGAAAACTAAGATCCTCAGAGGATACATATTGTATCCATTGTTTCACAACTATTAAATGCCAGAGTTAAAGTTAAAAAACAGATCGATGGTCAAATAAATTTGGGGAGTACAGCCAGTTCTTTATCTTCTTGAAAAATCATGTTGAACTTGAGCACATTAAAGATTCCAAGATGGTCTTCAATAAAGGAAATGTTTATCTAATGTATTTGAGTTTTTCCCCTTGTGATGTTTAATACCCCAAAACACGTTAGTGAACCAATGCTTTAATTATTTTTTAAACTGATCCTCACTTTTGAGTCATGGTAATCTAAATGGTGACTCAGAGCCCCATATTATTTTCATGTCATTGTTAAGGACCCATTCACCTTTCCCACCATTGGAAAATGTGTTCTGAACCCAAGGCCAAAGACTTAATTTTATCCCTCCTGTTTTATATTTAGTTAAATTTATGCTCTGGGTTCAGATTGTCAGTATCACAACTCTGTCATCCTGTAGAGTCACTGTTCCTCCTGGTATAATTCATCCTCAGACTAGCTGACCATAGTCTCTAAATCTTCAGACAAAGAATTACAGATGTTAAACAGAAGAATTCGGACCTTCACTTTCAGCCTCAACGTAATGAAGTTGGAAGCCATCATTTCCATCCTTCTGATTAAAATATCTGGTTAAACTAAAACTCAGTGACTTTTCTTGTACCCATCAGAGAACTCAGGTTTCAAAACAAAACATTACTCTGTAATCTAGAGAGACAAAGTCTATAAGTGTTAACTTAGAACAGAAGGCACTGGGACCATAAGCCATTAGGAACATTTATAGAGTAGGTCTGATAAATTGCTAGAGGCTAAGTCAGGATTAGTGTGAGAGGAAAAACTCCTGGGGCCATAGTCTTAGGAGCGGCCCCACATATTTTTGAATGCTACCTCCAGAAACCCAGCCAGGTTCTCATGGTGAAGATCTGAGAGAGATTCTCCATTGGCTCTGGAGGAAAAAGGGGAAAAATCGTCATTGTGAAATATCTTGTAGTCTTCTCCATAACAAAGGCCTACCTATGGAAAGGGGGGGAGTCTTCCCCTGAGCCTTATTCCAGCTGAATGAGGCCATTCCCCCTGCCCATCCCCCTCTCACCTCACTGTACCAATTAATTTTAAGGGATAAATTAAAAAGTGATGCCACTGAAGAAACAGTTGTGACAGCCCAGAGAAACAGTACCCCCTCAAAGAAAAGACTGAGATTTAATCATAAAATTATTGAATGTTTTCCCTCCCCTATACCTCCCACCACAGCAATGGGGCTCTGGTATGATAACAGAGGATTACAGATGAAGGAGTTGCAAGACACAGAGTATCTCTGAAGAAAAGTGCATGGGGAAGCCCAAATCAAAAGAGGAGACCTTTAAGAAAGAATTTGAAGCTTCTGGCACCTGAAGTTTTAGTGAACATTAAGCACAGCCCAGTTTGTAGCCAGATTCACATAAATCCTTACAGAAAAAGCCTATTACCTATTTACCTGTCTGACTGCCTCCCCCCCAAAAGAATTACAAAAAGAAAACAAAAAACATAGTCAGGAGAGACAAAGCAATCATTAGAACCAGAATTAATATGTCATTGATATTGAAATGATATTGAAAATCAGAAAGGGATTTTATAATATAATTTCTATGGTTAATATGTTAGGGGCCTTAATGGAAAAAGTATGCAACATGCAAGAACAGATGAACAATGCAAGAAGAAAAATGAATCAAACAAAAATCAAAAGGAAATACTTAAAGAAAAGAACCCTGTAACAGAAATGAAGAATGCCTTTGATTGGTTCATTAGTAGACCCACTAAAGCTGGGGAAAAAATCAACAAACTTAAAGATAGGTCAACAGTGACTTCCTAAACTGAAATGTAAAGAGAAAAATGATGAGGAAAAAAATAGCACAACATCTAAGAACTATGGAACAATTTCAAAAGTCATAATACATGTATAGTTCAACTCTCAGGAGAACGGGAATGGAGCAGAAGAAATATCTGAAGTAAAAATGGCCACAAATTTCCCAAATTAATGATAGACCCTAAACCACAGATCCAGGGAGATCAGAGAATACCAAGCAGGATAAATGATATAAACAAAAGAAACACCTGGTCATATCATATTCAAACTGCAAAAAACCAAACAAAAAAGGAAAATCATGAAAAAAGCTGGGGGAGGGGGAGTGCATCTGTAGAGGAACAAGAATAAGAATGACAGCAGACTTCTCATCACAACCGATGCAAGCAAGAAGAGAGTAGAATGAAATCGATTGCTGAAAGAAAAAAAAAATAAATCCACCAACCTAGATCTCCTGTGAAATTATCCTTTAAAAGTGAAGGAGAAATATGGGTCTCCTGGGTGGCTCAGAGAGCTAAGCATCTGCTTTGGCTCAGGTCATGACCGCGCGGTCCAAGAATTTGAGCTCCTAGTTAGGCTCTGCTCTGACAGCTCAGAGCCTGAAGCCTGCTTCAGATTCTGTGTCTTCCTCTCTCTCTGCCCCTTGACCATTCACTCTCTTGCTCTCTCTCAAAAATAAATAAACATTAATTTTTTTTTTAAAGTGAAGGAGAAATAAAGACTCCCTCAGACAAACAAACACTGAGTGAATTCATCACCAGCAGACCTGTCCTGCACAAAATGTTAAACAGGCACAGATCCTGGGAGGCAACATTAAAAATCCTCTTTGAATGACATCATTCTGTTAAGCATCCCTTGTTTGGACATATGTGAACCATCTTGCAATAGGTTGCTTTAAATACATACTTTTTCATCCTTTCCCCAGAAACTTTATGAAGAAATTCCAATATGCCTGTGGAATATCAGATATAAAACAGGCAATGTTTTTTGCTAAAAAACAAAATGATGAATTCTGTCATAAGTTGATCATAGTGAACTTTTGTTGGATCCTCTTCTAGGATTTTATGAATCATCTCTTTAATAATTCATTCTGGAACCTTGCCCAACATTAATTTAAAGTTCACTAATTTGGAATGGCAGAATACATTTTTTTGTTCCTCTTTTTAAAATTTGAATCTACATTTGCATTTTCTTATCTTCCAGTTCCCGCTTTATCCTTAAAATTTCTTCATATATTACTCTCCTCATTTGCACCCTAGGATATTGTACTCTGGGGTTTGGTTTTCCCACAGCAGAAAACTTGAGCTCATTTTTAGCAGCAGGATCATCTTATACCATTTATCTCATCTTTATCTTTATTCTTCCATACTAATGCTTACTCTGCATAGTCCAGTGTAGAAGTCAGTCTCTTTCACAGAAAAAGACAAAGCAAAATAGGAATTAAAGGTTCTATTCCATTATGTCAGCCATTGGCTTCATACCCTAATGGTGAAATACTGCCCTATTCCTGAGTCTGTTCTTATGATGATCTTATTCCTGTCCTAAATGAAACTAAGATTTTTTTTTTTTAATGTTTATTCATTTTTGACAGAGAGAGAGAGAGACAGAGCTTGAGCAGGGGAGGGGCAGAGAGAGAGAGGGAGACACAGAATCCGAAGTACACTCTAGGCTCTGAGCTGTCAGCACAGAGCCAGACATGGGGCTCAAACCCACAGACCTCAAGATCATGATCTGAGCCAAAGTCGGAAACTCAACTGACTGAGCCACCCAGGCGCCCTGCAGCTAAGATCTTTTGATCGTTTTTGGTTTTATCATAAGTTGCAACCCATTTTGGACCTGAGCCTTTCTAAATCTGATCTTCAGAACTTTGCTTTCCCCTGTGTTGTCACCTTATATATATATTTTTAATATTAAGAGCCTTTGTTTCCATTGCTGTAAATCTAAGGTCAATTGGAGAAGTCTAATACGATTTCTGTATTGCCACCCATATCAATTCTCTTCTTTCTCCATACATTTATTACACTATATACAAATGCAGATGAATAAAGCTCACTTCCAGTCTATATCCCTCTTGAAACAAATCACTAGCAGAGGTTGAATATCTCTCTAGTTAATAAAATGCCTATCATTAAGGTATTGATATAAGGAAGCTCAGTTTCCTGTTTCTTGATTAAAAAAATTTTGCTAATTTCTATGTTACTTATATGAGATATTTATTAATAAAAGAGCTCAATGAAATGTCAGAGAAAGGCAAATATTGTATTCTATCACTTATATGTGGAATCTTTAAAGAGCTGAACTCATGGAAACAGAGTAAAATGGTGGTTCCCCAGGGCTGTGGGGTGGGAAAAATGGGGAGATATTGGTTAAAAAGTTCAAACTTCCGGGACGCGTGGGTGTCTCAGTTGGTTGAGGCTTCTGGTTTCGGCTCAGGTCATGATCTTGTGGTTCGTGGGTTCAAACCCCGCATCAGGTTCTGTGCTGACAGCTCAGAGCCTGGGGCCTGCTTTGGATTCTGTCTCTCTCTCTCTGTCCCTCCCCTGTTTGCACTCTGTCTGTCTGTCTTTCAAAAATGAATAAACATTAAAAAAAAGTTCAAACTTCTAGTTACAAGATGAATAAGTTCTGGGGATCTATTGTACCACATGGTGATTATAGTAAATAATACTGTATCATATACTTGAAAGTTGCTAAGAGAGTAAATCTTAAATTTTCCCGTCACAAAAAAAGGTAATTATGTGACACGATGCAGGTGTTAGCTAATGCTATTATGGTAATCATTTCACAATATATATGTGTATCAAATCAACAGATTGTACACTATAAACTTGCACTGTGTTGTAAGTCAATTATATCTCAATAAAGCAGGGGGGGTGTAGAATAAAAAAGAGCTGGAAATATTTGTTGCATAGTGCATAACATAATACAATACATGATCTTATAATGGAAATGGCTTTGTTTTTCCAAAATCTGGGTTTGTCTGCTGTCCACCACTGACTAAACATAGAAGGGACCTTGTAACTTCTTGTGCCTTTGCTTCTACATCTCTAAAATTGGGTTAATGAATGAATATGCTGGGAAGCCTGGGCAGCTCAGTCAGTTAAACGTCTGAGTATTGGTTTTGGCTTAGGTCATGATCTAATGGTTCAGTTCCTTACATTTGAGCCCCTCCTCAAACTGACAGCACAGAGCCTACTTGGGGTTTTCTCTCTCCTTCTCTCTCTGCCCCTCTCCCGCTTGCATGCATGTTCTCTCTCTTTCTCTCAAAAGAATTAACAAAACTTAAAATAAATAAATAAGTGAATATGCTGTTAGTGCCATCCTCAGAAGGTTAAGGGTAAATAAAACAAACTACATGAACTTGACCTTAGTGCCTCAAGACAGTGAATTCCAAAGTTTGGAACATGATGCTTTACACAGCTGTTGGACATGTACTAAATAGCATTAAGTCACATAGTAAGAAAATTATTTCAGTTCTCTTTAGTCCTTCTAATTATGTAAAGAAGAAAGTCTGCGTTCAGTGTGAGTACGGTTTCACACCTTTCTAGCACTTGTTAATCTCCCTTTTAAACAGAGAGAAACTAGGTCAAAGGCCTTTCTTCAGCAGGCAACGGCATTTATCTACGATTTGATTACATTATTTTGTTTTAATTTTATTTCTTTTTACCATTGCCTTCTATTTATGCCAAGCAATATTTGTTTTTAATTTCCCATTTCTTTTTCAAATAAGGTAATTTAAAAATTTTTTAATTGATTTATTTTAAATAACAAGTGGAAACTAGTACAGGTGAGTTGAGCTTTGGCAAAAATCATGAACTTAGTTATAAAAGACTGTGGAAATAGTCTATAATTCAATGTACACATTTTTAAATGTATTATACTAGCATTGCCAATGAAGTTATATTCTTTTTTTTTTAATGTTTATTTATTTTTGACAGAGAGAGAGAGAGACAGAGCATGAGCGGGGGAGGGGCAGAGAGGGAGGGAGGCACAGAATCTGAAGCAGGCTCCAGGCTCTGAGCAGTCAGCACAGAGCCTGACGCAGGGCTCGAACCCACAGACTGCGAGATCATGGCCTGAGCCAAAGCCAGACGCTCAACCAACTGAGCCACCCAGGCGCCCCCAGCCAATGAAGTTATATTCTTATTATCAAGTTGTTTCTTATTAATAAAAGAAACTAGTTCTTTGGTGCTTGGCACAAACGCCTACGACTGACTCTCAAAGCTTCCTCTGCAGAATTTTAAAAGGATTCATCAATAAATAATGAAATACAATTTGCATGTGACACCTGATTTTATCTCCTTTAAGTTGAGGGTAATATCCTGCCTCCTTTGCATGACCTGCAGTAACCATCTGAGCATTGAATGCACAATTGTTGCTAACTAAATATTCAAATGTTTGAGTTGACATTTAGACGTATCAAGAAAATTTGTTTAAGATAGGAATACCTCCTGCTCTTCTCAGATGTTAACTACCAGAACAATTTCCACACCTAACTTCCACTCTCTCAAATTTGAAGTTATAGGTCAGATAAAGTAGAGAAGAAAGAAACCATTTCTTCAGCTATTTGTTGATTTCATATCGTGAGCCAGTAGCCTGTAAGCAGTGTGTGTGATGTCTAAGACTAGCTCAAGGAAGTGTAATTTCTCCATAATTTAGATATGCTAAGCCTTTGGTTACCATGCTATACTGTCTTCTCTAATTCCTTTCCAATTCGGTCTCTACCCCCATCACCATGACAACACATATCTTATAAAGAGAACCTTTATCAACAGGTAAGGTAAGACCTTTGATGTTACTCTTCAGGGATCTCATCCATATCCATACTCTCTGTGGGATCCTGACATTTTAATGTCTGAAATACCTGAATTCCAAATAACCAATAGGAAAAGGGAAATAACTCTTCTACATTCTAATCACAAAGAAGGTTGCTCAAAGTCCTAAGCCAAAAAGAAATGCAAAATGTTTCCAGAACCTCATCATGGAAGATATTTAAATATTCATGAGAAGCATTATTTGTCATTAGAATATCTAAAAGGAAATCCAAAAGCTGCAGAGGAAGGCCAGCCCGAGGTGGATTTAAAATTCGCTGCCCTTGAAGCCAGGGCAGTAGGGTTCACACCAACTCCATTTGACTGGCTTCTTCTTTCAGCCTATATAATCTTCTCAACTAGTACTTTGCTTTTCCTTTTATTTCTGACTCCTGGTCTTAAGGCCCTTAATAAAAAAGTGACATGGATGACTGCCAAAATAACATAATTGGCTAGAATCCAAAATTCTGACATTTGTCTGGCATGCTAGGTTGTTCATTGGAGCCTAGATTTCTGAATCCTTTGAATATTGGGCTGGCTGACTGTTCGCCGATAACAAGCTTTCCACCAGACTCCCATCTGCCCTCCGGTAGGAATCTGGTTTAACTACTTTGTGAAAGACCAAGCTCCATTTTGCCCTTAATTTCTCCCATCATCCTCCGAACAGCCCAGTGAAGTAATCTTGCTGGCTGTTTTCTATGGAGTAAGAAACCTGAACTTGGAAAGTTAAATAAGTTACTCAAGGTTATGGAACTGTGAAGGGCAGAGCAAGGTTAAAATCCAGGTCTGTCTGAATACAAAATCCATTCTCTTCCTATTACGACAGCCAGCTCCATAACAGTGTTATTCATAATGTCAATCTTAAGAATGTCTTAGAATATTAAAAGAAGTATTTCAATTGACTTGCATCCAATATTAGCTTATCACTTGCCTTAAGAAGCAACTATTCTTCCTCATCTGTCCAATCAGAAATTCAACTGTCCGAGGATATTTAGTATCCTCTCTGGCAACTTTTGATGGTGAAACAGCTCTTCTGTTCAAATGCTATTGCTGTCAGTTCATATATATGTGGTTAGAAACAAAGATGGCTACCGTGCCCTTGTCCCTTCTGCAGAAAACAGACAATAAATGGACTCCCTCATTTTACTAATGCTTATAATTGGTCCATCATTCAGAATCCCAAGCTTCTGTTCAAGTTCTATTTTTCTACTTACCTTCTGTGTGCGCGTGTGTATGTGTGTGTGTGTGTGTGTGTGTGTGTTTACCATGCATAATTTTTCACTGTTTCTTTGTCAAGTTTAAGAAAGTCACGTGTCTGGAGCTCATTAACAGCATCTCTAACAGACCAACAGCACTTGGAATAAGCATGAGCAGCCTGCAAATAATACTCCTCCCATGTATGTATACTGAACTTTGGGAAATATTCTATGATTCCTTCAGCTTTCTCAAAGAAGACACAGTTTCACCTAGAGAAAAACAAGGCTTGGGACAACTGGCTTCCTTCTGAAAGCTTCCATATGTAAGTCTGTGACTCCCAAATTTTCTGACCAGGAATGCATGTTGGCACCTGCTTATGGCATGTAGAGGTAACCTGAAGTACATGGATTGTGTGTGTGTGTGTGTGTGTGTGTGTGTGTATTTGTGCACCCTTCCCTGAGTTCTTCTCATAAACCAATTGTTAGAAGAAGCCCCACCAGGATCTCTTACACCAAGAATGATTTTATGAAGTTCTGGCAGTCCTTGGACCACAGTTTTTAAGAGTCCACTATTATTATCATTTATTGAAACAGCTTATTACCACTTCTCTTCAGTTCTCAATAAGAACAGACTTCCACATCTCTCTGAAGTGCAAACAGTGTGTTCTAAGTCATAAGGAGCCCCCTATGTCCCCCACAGTGATTTCTATTGTTCCGGTTGCATCCTGACTGATATAGTGATGTAACTATGGGTCTAACACAGCTTCCTTCTTTAGGATTGAGGAAGCAAGTCTGCTCTGAAACGGTAAAGGAAGGAGTGAGGCATGAAAAAGCGGGTAAGCTGATTTCCCTTGTGTGTTTCAGAGCACGCAGATCACCTGCATCCACTACCTGGCAGGTGAAGGGCTGAGGGTAATGTGCACATATAAAATTCTCCAACATAGTAATCCAGCCTGGGGACTACAGGTTCCCAAAGGAGAGAAAAGGGCGACTCAGAGTAATTTCAAGGGTTCTGCCAATACACATAAGTTCCTACCATAAATTTTGCTGTGGACTAATTAGTACCAGAAGGGGCCAATGAGAAAATAAAGTAAAATGGATTCTAACATTCCAAATGAGTAAGAGTTGTATTTTAGAGCAAATGCGTTAGCCCGGCCACATCTTCTCCATGCCCTGGCTTGCTTCCCTTCACCACCTTGGTCTTTTCTGGGTCACTGCACACCACAGCCGAAGGAGCAGCTGTGGCCTTCTCTGAGACTGCCCCAGACACCTGGGTGGGGTGAGATAGGGGAGGCAGCGGTACTTTTAGATGAAAAGGGGATCCACCAAAACAGAGAAGTTGCATAAGTGGTCTTGATCCCTGTCTCATTTTCACGCATATCTTTAATTCTTCTTTCAATTTCGACCACAGGAAAAACAGGGACAAAACCAAACGAAACCGAACCTTGGAAAGGCTTTGCAAATATCAGCCAAGATCACACTGAGTTCCTAATTGAAATAATTACTTTATTGCAACCAGCTCTTCACGTCAATAGGAATGAGCTGCATGTCTGATGTAGAGGTTGGGGCGAGACCGTCAAAGCAACTCTGAGAGCCCCTGGACTCAACGTGATTGCACTCTACGATGTAAAAAGAGGATGGAGAGGGATATGATGAAACATGATACATGGCAAAGAAGGCCATGTCAACATGCTTGGCAAGCATTCTCCAGAAACAACGGTTGAATTGAACTTAATTAAAGCCAGCTAACAAAGTGGAATTTCAACCTGATTTTTTCATATTTGATTGTAAGGCTAAAATAACCCTAGGCAAAAGTGAATACTGTGAAGAATAGAGAAAGAGTCTTAGAGGAGTCTGATAATGCCATTGGACAACTGGAGACAAATTAAACATTTTTGTGGGCCGAGATGACTAAATGTGACAATACATCAAGAAAAAATCATAAATCATGAAGTAAAAATCTTAACAGAAGGGAATAAAACATGAGGAAACTTCGAGCTTTCTCTATGGGTCAAACCACCGCCTCCTTCAATATTCATTAAGAACTTGGGAGGTGAATATTATTATTCCTACTTTAGAGATTAGGAGGTCATGATTCTGGAAGATTCATAACATGTCTGAAGTCACAAAGATATTTGTGTTCCCGCAAACGTTGGCAGGTATTCTACAAAAAGAGTTCCATGGTACATAATTTTTTTGAAAAGCAGATCATACTGTTTCTCTCTTCTAGAGATTAGACTCTGAGAGGTCATGCAGAGATCAATCTTTTTAACTTTTTAAATATCTCTTTAATTCAAAACTTCTCAAACTTATAACATGATGGGAAATATGTGTGTGTGTGTGTGTGTGTGTGTGTGTGCACTTACCACCTTTGTGAGCACATGAATGTTCTACTAGAAGCATTTTGAAAAGGCAGCAAAATGCTATAATGGAACTAAACCAATAAGACTAAATTTAATACAGATAAATTTAAATCACATATTAGATATTTTAAAAGTGTAATTATATAAGAACAAAATTCAGGCCAACAGTGTATTTTAAAATGCCCAGGAGAGGGGCGCCTGGGTGGCGCAGTCGGTTAAGCGTCCGACTTCAACCAGGTCACGATCTCGCGGTTCGTGAGTTCGAGCCCCGCATCGGGCTCTGGGCTGATGGCTCGGAGCCTGGAGCCTGTTTCCGATTCTGTGTCTCCCTCTCTCTCTGCCCCTCCCCCGTTCATGCTCTGTCTCTCTCTGTCCCAAATATAAATAAACGTTGAAAAAAAAAATGCCCAGGAGAAGGACTACTACAAGCCATAGATGATGACAAAGCTAAAAGTTAATGAAATCTTAGACACCTTAATAAGAGGATGCTGTCTATATCAAGGGAGAATAAGGTATATGTCTGGCCATAAATGAAACCTTGAAATAGAATGTTGACAAATTAAAGGAGGATCAGACATTGACAGTGAAGTTGAAAGTTCTGGAAACTATGTC
This sequence comes from Prionailurus bengalensis, assembly GCF_016509475.1. Taxonomy (NCBI): domain Eukaryota; kingdom Metazoa; phylum Chordata; class Mammalia; order Carnivora; family Felidae; genus Prionailurus; species Prionailurus bengalensis. The sequence continues at coordinate 147,812,609 of NC_057345.1, forward strand.
ACATGACTTTACTGGGGAATCTGGGACTATTTCATTGATGTAACTATTTGGAGGTTTGAGGTTGCTAAGATGCAGTAGTTAACATTCTTCCCATAGTTAACAGATTGTGATAAGGATAATGACTTACTTACTTAAGGATAATAGACTTACTTGGTATTTTCCTAGAGTCCTGAATGAGGAGTAACACTTTATAGTTATAAGGGATTAAGTTTAGTTGTCACATAACAAAATGACTCAGAAGAAAATGGACGGATGAAAGATCGGACTTGTTAGTCTCTTAAAAGTCACCAAGGAGCAGAGGTGTTTTTCTAGTTACTTCACTTAATGGGAATATACTCTGAAAATTCAGCTGTAGTGAAAAAGGAATTTTCAAAAATGCCAAGGGAGCCTGGACGGTCGGTCGGTTGAGCGTTCAACTTCAGCTCAGGTCATGATCTCAGAGTTTGTGGGTTTGAGCCCCAGGTTGGGCTCTGTGGTGACAGCTCAGAGCCTGGAGCCTGCTTCAGATTCTGTGTCTTCCTCTCTCTGCCCCTCCCTTGCTTGTGCTCTGTCTCTCTGTTGAAACAAATAATAAAAACATTAAAAATATTTTTTAAGGGGTGCCTGGGTGGCTCAGTCAGTTGAGTGTCTGACTTCAGCTCAGGTCATGATCTCATGGTCCGTGAGTTCGAGCCCCACGTTGGGCTCTGTGCTGACAGCTTGGAGCCTGGAGCCTGTTTCAGATTCTTTGTCTCCCTCTCTCTCTGACCCTCCCCTGCTCATGCTCTGCCTCTCTCTGTCTCAAAAATAAATAAACATTAAAATTAAAAAAAATTTTTTTAATGCCATAGCCATGTTCAAAAAGGAAATAAAAGTGTATTTACTGGTCCAGAATTGAATAGCATCTTTGTTTATCAAAGAACTCTTCTGTTGACCCCATGGCGACTTCAGTCATTGACTATGCTTGCTACGGTGCTTCTCCTCTTTGCTGTTGTAACTGCATTGACCTGCCCCACAACCGACTAACGTCTTTCCCTTTCATGGCTTCCTATACTTCAAGGCAGGAGAACCTTCCTTGTGCCTTCTCCTCACTAGTTTCTCTGTTGTTTGGCTTCTGACATCTGTGCTCTCTGGTGATTTTCTTTATGACATACCTTAAAACCTCCTGAAAGATCATCTTATTGGATTTTTCCTGCTAACCATCCAGGGGAGCACATTACCATTAGATTTCTCTTACAAATGCCTTACACACTGATCTCTCCGGACAGCAGCCTTTGAGACAGACACTCAGCCATGATCTACCCAGTTGTGACCAGGGTGATGTGATAATAACACTGCAACCTGTATGAGAGACATTCGTAAGAGGGCCTATAAGTGGCAGACACATTAGATGGCCCACCAAATACCACCATCTCAGAGGAATGCTCCAGAAGGTACTTCTGTTTTGTATGAGAGAGTAAATAGTACCTTTCATATAGTCCCTTCTAACACCAATATTCTATTATCTTAGAGCATAACTCTAACCCATTGTTTTTTCTTCACACTGAAAAACTAAATCTTAAGTCTTATAGAAATAATGGATTACTGGTACCATGTTTGATACAAAAGATAACTGAACATAATTTTACTTCTTCCAATAGAAGTCTCTAATCCAGAACATTTATTAACAAGTGAGACAAAAGAGAGAAATGAGAATAAGCTGTAAATACACATGGACACAAGTTTCTATTTTACATAAGCCACCCTGGCTCTTACTTGCTGAATTTAAGTAGATTTCAGTATCTTTGAGATTTGGTTTCCTAATTTGAAAAATGGAGACTATGATCTGACTTTCAGGGTGTGAGAATCAAATTTTATGAGTATGAGAATTCTGTATAAGTTGTAAAAATTTCTGTAATGCCTTAACCGATAACCCGGAAATGATTCAAATCACAGGATTTTGTTTCCCTCAGTATCCGGTTAGCAAAATAAGTTCTTTCAAGCAAATGCACAGTGCCTGTTTTCTGCCCAGAAGAAAACTGGGCATTTGAAATTTTCAAAGGAGCACAATAAATTCAGGCATCCTTCTAGGTGATGAATTTACAACCAGCCAGTAGTTCTGCCTTGATTCTTATCTTTCTCTTCCTCATGGTCTGCTGTTTGATTTCCTACATGATTCAAAAGTATAGAACCACCAATTAGTTTATATTTCATATTAATCTCTGCAAACCAAGTTGAGTTACAATCTGGACAATAAATCCTAGAGGAAATACCCAAGAGACTGTCATGACACATTGTTCTCTGGCACAAGCAGAGATAATAATTAAGAATCACATGACTTAACACTAAATATAGATTTCCTGTGTGGTTTTTGTGATACACGCATCTCAGCCTTTTTTTAAATGTTTATTTTAATATGCCCCACATTTAGCCTCTGGGAATCATTTCAGTGAGAAGCTGGGAAGCTGCAGTAAATTTTTGATTACTAAAAAGACAAATGGATGGGTTATTTAAATATCTTTATGTTTATGACAATAGATTTGTTTCAGATCAATCGTCCCATTGTGGCTAACTCATAAAGAATTCACATCAGAGTAGGAGAGGCTATGCATTGTTTTTCTCAATACATTATTATCTTGAGATATTCATTCAGTCAACCAACATTTATTGAGCCCTCACTGGGCTAAGGCATTTCTTCCCGGGCTAAGGATACTGCAGTCAAAAACACAGATGAGTCTTCTCCTCTGGTAAACTGTCAATTCTGTTTTGGAAAGGCAGACTGTAAACAAGGAAATAATAGAGAATTCCAGATGGAATGAAATGCTAGAAAGAAAAGAAAGTGGGAAACAGAATAAGGAAAAGCAACAGGGAGAGGGATGAACCTATTTAGATGAGGAGAAGATGGCGAGCCCTCAGAAAGGAGGTACCAAGTAATGAGGAGCCCGCCGCTCGCACACTGGAAGGAAAAGTCATCAAAGCGTAGAGAACCACAGGGGCAGGGTGTGCTCAGGGAACAGAGGCCAATGTTGCTGAAGCACAGAAAACAGAATGCGGTTGGAGATGTGGTCAGCGAGACAGGCAACAGCCAGAATCTACGTGAGCATGTGTGCCGTGATGAGGCGTTTGTGTTTAATCTAATTCAATGGGAAGCAATTCGAGCTTTAGCAAGGCACCCATCAGAGCTACATGTTTTAGTTTCTTCTGATTATTGGCGATAGGAATGGACTTAGGGAAATCATTTCCGTTTGGGAAACGTTGAATAACACGGACCAGTTTATTTTATACTGGTCTCTGCATTGCATAGTAGGAGTTCAAAGCTGATAATAATAATTAAAAGAAAAAAAAAGAGTAGTCACATAATAGAAGGGTTGAGCCTTCTGGTTCTGTGATCACTGTAGGAAGACCAGAGATTATGAGTTTGTGGAATTTTCTACTTCCTTCCTGTATAGTAACAGATGACTCTACTTTGTCTTTACATTTTACCCAAGATGATAACTTTTGGGCCACCTGGGTGGCTCAGTTGGTTAAGCCTCTGACTCTTGATTTTGGCTCAGGTCATGATCTCACGGTTCGTGGCATCAAGCCCCACGTCAGGCTCTGCGCTGACAGAGTGGAGCCTGCTTGGAATTCCCTCTCTCTCCCTCCCTCTCCCTCTTTCTCTGCTGCTCCCACCAAAATAAGTAAAATAAACTTAAAAAAAGACTATAATTTTTGCACAATGTTGTTTTAAGCACACAGCCCTAGTATCTAATTTCAATGAAATGTCATCAGCATAAAAAGCAAACAACAAAACAGAACAAAATTTGATCAGCATCGATGTAGACAATGAAAAGAAAAAACAAAATAATAGTGCAAAAATATGCAAAAGCAAAGAGGATGGAAGAAAGAGAGGGGAGAAGCCTGACACACGCCTGGGGAATACAAAGAAAGTTCATGTCTAATCATCAGTTTCTGTGTACTTTTGAACCTAGAGGGTTTTGAACGGAGTGAGTTCAAAAGGTGGCCAAGACGGATAAAGTGTCTTTGTTAATCGAAAAATTTAAAGTGAATCTACTCAAGAGAAGCATATCTACAAGCCCTCTAATGAATTTCTCAGTGGGGGAAAAAAAATCTGAACCCAATTCTTTAGGTTAGTTCTCTTTAGTGAAAGACAAGTCTAGTGAACCAACTTTTCTGAAACGCTGAAAGGAAAATGTTGCAGAGAATTAGGGCTGCAAACCATTGCAGTTTAGGCCTTTCCCCTTGATCTATTTTATTTTATTTTTTATCTTCTTTGTTGGCTAATCTGAGAACTCTGTGTCAGGCTGCCAGGCAATGCAAAGGTCTGAACTCTTTGTGACGGGAATTTGAAATAATCACATTATGTCTGTCAAGGCTTTGTATTTGTAGAGGTAAACAGTAACAATCAAGAGAAAAAGTCTGCAATCTGTATTTGTATTACAGGGATAATGACCAGGATCCATTGTACTTAATGGAAGAATAGTGTGGCATCGCCAGCTAAGTCTTTGAAGTACAAATATGATCGCACAAGGTTTCCCATAGAAAACTTCTTCCTTGAACTTTGTGACCGTTGGTATTTTGGTAAACCTAGTTCCATAGCCTTATAAAGGATGCAAGGGAATTTCAATAAGAAGGTCATGAATGTAGAGTTGGGTTGTAGAACATTTTATAAGGCTTTACTTCTGTAAGTCTCAAGGTAATTGTAAACATCCAGTTTTATCAGTTCATTGCATCTGGGAAATAAGTCAGCTGCTTTTAGTCATGGAATAAAGACAGGAAGAAATTTAAAGGTTCAAAGCTCTGAACTCTCTTAACTCATTTTTTAAACAATTACAGAAGATATTTTGTCAACATGAATAAATAACACAAAGTGGTACTTGAATTAAAATTGGAGGTGTTGCTACACTAGATAAATATTTATATATTATTAATGGTAAAATGGTCAAGGTAAATTGGATAATGGGGCTGGAGGGGAGGGACACATTATTTTTTTGTGTGATATAAAAGTAGAGAACAAGTTTTCTTTTTTTCTAGTACCAGTTTGCTCTTCTAGAAGCAATATTTTCCATCAGTGGAGGAAAAAGAACTATAAATAGGGATGGTGAAAGAAAAATCTGGGGGAAAATATCAAAAGCGACATGCTTAAGCAAGATGAAGGCTTAATTCATGTTTTGGGGTCACTTTATAGAAGGCCATATGGTTTTGCAAAAATCAATCAGTCAATCAATCAATCAATAACACTGGTATCTAGTAAGAAACACCTGTTTGCGTCCATTATTTACCATCCAGGTGATCTAAGGCAAGTTATTTCACCTTCCTGAGCCTTGAGGTCCTTAACTCTAAAATTAAGAGTCCAAATGAATTTCATGGAGCTATTGGGGGACATAAATGAGATATCACCTTAAAAGCAGCTGACCGGGACGCCTGGGTGGCGCAGTCGGTTAAGCGTCCGACTTCAGCCAGGTCACGATCTCGCGGTCCGTGAGTTCGAGCCCCGCATCAGGCTCTGGGCTGATGGCTCAGAGCCTGGAGCCTGTTTCCGATTCTGTGTCTCCCTCTCTCTCTGCCCCTCCCCCGTTCATGCTCTGTCTCTCTCTGTCCCAAAAATAAATAAACGTTGAAAAAAAAAATTTAAAAAAAAAAAAAAGCAGCTGACCAATGGTATATAATACCTAAAACACATTCACATCTAATTCACAGTGTCTTCACTAGTATAGCAAAACTATATCAATTTGTATTTAAAAGAAATCTGCGTTGGGGCGCCTGGGTGGGGCAGTCGGTTAAGCGTCCGACTTCAGCCAGGTCACGATCTCGCGGTCTGTGAGTTCAAGCCCCGCGTCAGGCTCTGGGCTGATGGCTCGGAGCCTGGAGCCTGTTTCCGATTCTGTGTCTCCCTCTCTCTCTGCCCCTCCCCCGTTCATGCTCTGTCTCTCTCTGTCCCAAAAATAAATAAAAAACGTTGAAAAAAAATTAAAAAAAAAAAGAAATCTGCGTTAATGCAAGAAATAAGAAAGCTAAAAGAGTTCCATATTTTCATTTCCCTTTAATATACTCTATCTTCCTCTGTAAGTATACTGAGGGATTTTATTAGTGGCAATGAATTAACCACCCCTTTATATAAATGCACTTCTTCCTGTTACCTTAGACTCTCAGGATAAAAGACAGTGGGAAACTTGCCTTTTTTTTTTTTTTACAGCTTTAAGAATGAAGGAAATAAGTTAAAGCAAGAGGCTAACGAGATACGCAATTTCTTCTCTCTCAGTGGTACTTTTAGAGAGGGGATCAGAGCTGCTAGAGAAGAGCACCAAATGTGGAATTATTTAAGGTGACTTTTATTAGTTGGATAATGACCTGAGTTCTGAGAACTCAAGTAGGATTAGCCATAAATAAAGAAATTCTAGAACCAATGAAAAAGATTTCTGCACTTTCACCTTTTTAAAAAAAAATTTTAACATTTATTTTTGAGAGACAGAGATACAGAGCATGAGCAGGGGAAGGACAGAGAAACAGGGAGACACAGAATCTGAAAGCAGGCTCCAGGCTCTGAGCTGTCAGCACCAAGCCTGACCAGGGGCTCAAACTCACGAATCACGAGATCATGACCTGAGCAGAAGTCGGATGTTTGAGGGTGAACGCTTAACCGACCAAGCCACCCAGGCGCCCCTGCCCTTTCACCTTTTTAAAAGGGTTGGGAAGATAGAAACTGAAGTGTTACAGTTTTTAAATGTAGTTAAATTTACTGAATCTTTATTGTGGATCAGGCACTAGGCTGAAAGCTTCTTTGTTTTTTGAAGCTTATTTACTTATTTTGAGAGAGAGAGAGAGAGAGAGAGAGAACGAGTAGGGGAGGGGCAGATACAGAGAGAGGTAGAGAATCCCAAGCAGCCTCCATGCCCTCAATGCAGGGTTCGATCCCACAACCCTGGGATCATGACCTGAGCCAAAATCAAGAGTCAGACACTTACCTGCCTGAGCCAACCAGGTACCCCTTGGCATCCATTTTAAGTTAACAAAGTAAATACATATGATATCTGTCCTTCTCTGACTGACTTATTTCTCTTAACATAATACCTTCCAGTTCCATCCACATTGCAGCAAATGGCATGATTTCGTATGTGGATCTTAACAAAAGTTCATGGGGGAAGGGAAGGGGGAAAAATAGTCACAAACAGAGAGGGAGGGAGGCAAACCACAAGAGACTCTTAAATACAGAGAACAAACTGAGGGTGGATGCGGGGCTGGAGGAGAGGGGAAAATGGACGATGGGCATTGAGGAGGACACTTGTTGGGATGAGCACTGGGTGTCGTATGTAAGCCAGTTTGACAATACATTATATTAAGAAAATAAAAATAAAGTTAACAAAGTAGGCCAAGATCATATAATTTTTAGACAGAGGATACCAGCATCTGATTCCAAAGTCCTAGCTCTTGACTACTTCATTGCATTGTTCGGTAACACCAGTACATGTCATGAAGCCTCCACTGAAACATTTCCACTTACATGGCCCCCTGGTATTTAGCCATATTTTATGGGAATGAATTCTTCAAAAGGAGCAGTATGATATGGGATACAGTCTGATAATTTGTCCTTGTTTTCTTTAAGAGCCTATAAAGTCTCATGTTGGGATTCCTATTTTAAGTGAATTTATAAACAACACAATCCATTTTCTTCTCCTCTTGTAAGTATCATTAGGTACAAATTTCAGTGAACTCCGATTGTCAGATTGTTTTGCATGAATTCTCTCCTGTGAGGTAACCTCTTGCTTTCAGTAGAGGTAATAATTAGTTACCGTCTCTGTAGCTCACATTTATTGAGAGATTAGTATGTGCTAAACTTTATATATAACTTATCCCATTTAATTCTTACAAATCTCTACAGGTAGATACTACTATTATCTCCATGTTATGGCGAAAGAAACAGGCTCGAAGGAGGTAAGTTTTTGTCTTGCCTGACATTACAAAGCTAGCAATAAGTAGTGGCAAGATTTGATTCCAGAGCTATGCGCCTACAAACCCAAAGTCTCCGTCATGTAAAAGTTGATTGTAAAGTTGATCATCGTAAAAGTTGATTAAAGTCACATTTTACATTTTACACTCTTGGGCAAGACATACAACCTCACTGTTCCACAATCTCCTCTTTTGAAAAATGTGAACAATAATATAACTGGCTCTCAAAGTAAGATGAATAGATATGACATAAAGTACAGATAAGAGTTTGAAAAGTTCTAGAGCATATAGTAAGCATTAGATAAATGCTAACAGAAATTTTAATTCTACCCAACAATGTTCTTTGAGTAGATATGCTAAACTCTATATAAATATCTTTGTGTGTTTCTTGAAGTCCATGTAGAACCAAGTTACAGTAACGAGAGTGAACCTTTCTGGAAAGAACTCAATCTGATCACACACTGTTAAAATGCTACAGTTGTTGGCGGTTAATCCTACTTGGATTTGTCCTTTGGTTCCAATCCCACTGTCCATGTGAACTAGTGTCCAATTTCTATGGAGAAAGGAAGCTATGAGTGAAAGCCCCTGTACTGTTTTGTGATCCAAAATATTTATAAGACTCTGGTGTATGGAAAGGGGAATGCAAGGTGCCATTTCTTTATGATCAAAGTAACATGGGAAAGAGACCCTCCTAAAAATGTTTTCTAAGAAGTTAATAGCGTATGCACTTTTTCTCTAACTTTGCCATTCAGGTTGGCCACCTTAGATGGCATCCCATTTTACACCACATCAAAGGACTATCCCGAAGGCTTACATTAAAAAAGAAACAGGCTTTACATATAGCCCTATCCTTCTAAAATTGTTTGATTTGGAATTTCTGGAAAATATTAGATTAAAGGCATATTTATTCTATATTTTTCCTTGGCATCTATGAAAAGTGTCAAAAACTTTTTAAATGGGGAAGAGCAATTACAAGTTCAGAAAAGAGTTATAAAACAAACAAACATAGAAACAAAAAATCATGGGACCATATTCACAAAATCTACCAATTTCTGTACAATGTTGACCAAAATGAAGGCAAAAGCTATAAACATACATATTTAAAGTAAGCCAGAGAATTGCTAACGATGTTTCCAATGATATTTTAAATAAAATAAGAAGGAATAAAGGCATGGCGGTCCATAAAAGACTTGGGGAATGGCCCTAAGAGAGTCAACATCAACACTATGCAAATAGCATAGAAGTAATTGACACCGAGGCTCAAAAAGTTTTGACCTCAAAAAATCCATCTGGAGGTAACATGAGAAGAAGAAGAACAAAGAGAACAAAGACCAGATTTGTAGTTAAAGATGAATGCAACTGAGCAGAAATAAATCCAGAGTGATCACTTCTAAAACCACAGTAAGCCAAGAGGTTCTGTTGAAACCTAAGATGACCTCAGACGAGTTCACCTGCTCACCCCCAAAAGAACCATGCAACAAGGTCAATAAACAATTTTGAGTTGATGAGGACTAGTGAGGCACCATTCCCAATCTGAAGCTGTCCATGGCCCTGACTCAAGCCATTAGTGTGTTCCACACTGCTCTTAATCTAAGGGCTGGTAACATTAATTTCTTCATTCAAGACTAGTAACAAACATAAAGAGTCCAACATGAGACCCTCAACCAGAAGCTACAAAAACCTTTGTAAATGAACAAAAGGAGAAGAAAATAAGATTATACACTAAGAAATAGAAAACCATTAAACTATCCTGCTCTATGCTTAAAGGGATTATAAGCATATTCATAATCAAGAGGTTATGAGTTCTCAAAAGGGATTTGGTGAAGAGCTACAGTGATCAAGGACATACCATAAGGGGTGCCTGGGTGGCTCAACTGGCTAAGTAACCAACTCTTAATTTTGGCACAGGTCATGCTTTCATGGTTTGTGAGTTCAAGCTCCTCGTGGGGCTCTGTACTGACAGCATGGAGCCTGCTTGGGAGTCTCTCTCTCTCTCTCTCTCTCTCTCTCTCCCTCTCTCTCTCAGCCCCTCCCCGCTCAGGTGTGCACATGCACATGCTCTCTCTCTCTCAAGAAACAAATAAAACAAAACAAACAAACAAAAAAACACCATAAAAACATGTGACCCTATGTAAAAGTCACCAGAAGTAACACATAGTATTATTAAAGTCTTCAGATATTGGAACTATCAGATACAGAATATAAAACAGCTATGTACTAAGTATTTTTAAAAATAAAAGATTGACTTTTCTTTCAATGCACAAGGACAAAAAAGTAATGATGAAAATTTGAAAAAGAACCAGGTAGGATATTTAGAGAATGGAAGCATTGAAATTAAACATTTAGTGGATGGATTAAATAGGAGATTAAGCAGAGATGAAAGGACCGTGTGAAGAAATTATCAAGAATTAGGTAATTATGAAGAAATCAAGATGAAAACAAAGTGAAACTAGGAGATGAAATATGCAAAAGATACATGAAAACACAGACATATAGAATAGGATTTTCTAGCACACATCAAATTCAAAATGTGGAGGGGGAGAATAGAAAGAATGAAGGAGAGGTGATATTCAAGAGATACAGCTGAAAAATTCCCTGACTTGCAAGATAAGCAGCCTTAGGCAATGAAATCAAAATATAATATGCCATTCAGGGTAAACAAAAGAAATTAACACCTAGACATATTGTAGTGAAAAGGTATATTATTTTTTTTTTCAACGTTTATTTATTTTTGGGACAGAGAGAGACAGAGCATGAACGGGGGAAGGGCAGAGAGAGAGGGAGACACAGAATCGGAAACAGGCTCCAGGCTCTGAGCCATCAGCCCAGAGCCCGACGCGGGGCTCAAACTCACGGACCGCGAGATCGTGACCTGGCTGACGTCGGACGCTTAACCGACTGCGCCACCCAGGCGCCCCAAAAGGTATATTATTGAAGATAAAAAGAGGACATTATAATTATTCACTAAAAAAAATACTAGCGAAGATAATAAATTAAGAGCAGATTTCTCAAGAGCAAAAATTGAATAAGGAAAATTGTAAAATAAAATCTTCAATGTTTTGAGAGAAACTGCTATGTGCCTATAATCATGAATCCGGCAAATCTTTATTTCAAAAAATGTGAAATAAAGATTTTCTTACATTAAGAAATGTAAGTTCACCATTAGACTCTCACTGAAAAGATCAATATTGGGAAGAAAGAAAATGATGTCAGAAGCACTATCTGAGATACAAGAAGGAATGGTAAGAAATTAATAAGGATGAGAGTAATAAATATTTACAAAATAATCATTATTATCATATTTGTATGGTTGGAAGAAAGAATTGAAATACTGGAAAACAATAGCATACAATTCAAGAGAAGGGTGATCACAGTTAATGGGCAGTATCTTTGCTTTCTTCAAAAGGAGAGGTTAACTGTGTCGACTAACTTCAGACCTTGCTAGATTATTAAGTGCACATGGTACAAGTTCAAGCATGTCCATTGAAAGAACAAACTGGAAATGTATGCCTTCAAATCCAACCTAATGGGATGAAAAGCAAAAGCAAAATACATTCATTTAAAAAGCAGAATTTTTATTTTTTATTTATTTTTATGTATCTATGTTTTTGAAAGGAGAATTTTTAAAAGCATAGAAAAAAACAAGTCAATAGCACAATATAAGATACTAGAACACATACTAATAAAGTAAATAACCAAAACAAATAAAATAAAACTAAATGTTCCAAATAAAAGATAGATTTTTTTAAGGATGAACTTTTAAAAATCTGGCTATGTTATGTTTACAAGAGACACAGTTACAAAATAAAGATCCAAATGTGTTAAGAACATGGAAAATGATATGCCAAATCAAGAACTGCAACAAAAAAACTCCGTAATATCTATTTTATATTAGAAATATGGACTTTAGTCCAAAAAGTATTAGAGACAAAGACATCTCTACATAGTGATAGAAGTTTCCAGGGGCACCTGGGTGGCTCAGTCGGTTGGGCATCTGACTTCAGCTCAGGTTGTGATCTCACGATTCAAGGGTTCAAGCCCTGTCCGTGTAGGGCTCTGTGCTGACAGCTTAGAGCCTGGAGCCTGCTTTGGATTCTGTGTCCCCCTTGCTCTATGCCTCTCTCTTTCTCTCTCTCTCTCTCTCTCTCTCTCTCTCTCTCTGTCTCACTCTCTCTCTCGCTCTGTCAAAAATAAATAAACATTAAACAAAAAGAAGTTTCCAGTAATCAGAAAAATATAATTCTAGACACTTATACACCCATAAAATAACTCCAAAATATGGAAAGCAAAATTTTATTTAAACATGAGACGTTGACAAATCTAACAAAAAGTGAAAGATTTCTAAACATCTGTCTCTATTTAATGGCCAAGTATAAAAAATTGAATTGTATTGATTTGGCATCCAGATATTAGAGAATACACATCTGCTCAAATGCACATGGAACAACAACAAAAAAGGCGACCATGTAACAAGCTAAAAGCAAATCCCAGCTAATCGTAAACAATAATTATTATACAAACTATATTACCTGCAGTGTAATTAAGGGATTCAATAACACAAAAGTAGGGGTGCCTCAGTGGCTCAGTCGGTTGAGAGTCTGACTTTGGCTCAGGTCACAATCTCAAGGTTTGTGAGTTCGAGCCCCACATCATGCTCTGTGCTGACAGCTCAGAGCCCGGAGCCTGCTTCAGATTCTGTGTCTCCCTCTGTCTATGCTCCTCCCCTGCTCACACCCTGTCTCTCTCTCAAGAATAAATAAAGATTAAATTTTTTTTAAAAAAATAACACAAAAGTTAAATAAAGTATCCCATACTTTTAGAAATATAAAATACAATTCTAAAAAAAAGCCACAGTTCTATATAGCTCATTTGCAAAATAAGTATTCATAATGCAAATTTAAGATATTTAGAACAAAACAATAAAAAAATACACATCCAATGTTTGTCAAAACCCATGGGATCCATCCAAACTAGTAATTAGAAAGAGATGTATAGCCTTAAATAATTACTTTAAAAAGCGCAAATCCATTCTAAAAAATTAGATACGTAACAGTAGACTAAATTTGAAGAAAGTAGTAGAGGGGAGAAAATTTTGAAAGCAAAAATCAGTAAAAGACAAAATATAGTAAGTACAACAAAGATAACATGTATACTTTAAAGACTGCTGAAATAGACAAGCCTCAGCCAAAACTGAAAGGGGAAAGTGAGAAGAGACAAACAAATGTTAGGATTTTTAAAGATAGCATAACTAAATAGTTAATGAAGATTAAAAAGAAAATCAAGGGGCGCCTGGGTGGCACAGTCGGTTGGGCGTCCGACTTCAGTTCAGGTCATGATCTCACGGTCCGTGGGTTCGAGCCCCGCGTCGGGCTCTGGGCTGATGGCCCAGAGCCTGGAGCCTGCTTCCGATTCTGTGTCTCCCTCTCTCTCTGCCCCTCCCCCGTTCATGCTCTGTCTCTCTCTCTGTCTCAAAAAATAAATAAACGTTAAAAAAAAAAAAAGAAAAAGAAAATCAAATGATACCATGCAGAATATTATGCTAAAAGCTTTCAAAACTTACATGACATGAGCAGTCTTAGAAGTATGTAAGTTATTAAAAATCGCTCAAGAAGAAACAGAACTATCTTTTTAATTTTTTAAAAGTTTTTATATATGTATGAGAGCTAGAAACAGTATGAATGGGGGACCGACAGAGAGAGGGGGAGACACAGAATCCGAAGCAGGCTCCAGGCTCTGAGCTGTTAGCACAGAGCCTGACGCAGGGCTTGACTCACAAACCGTGAGATCATGAGCTGAAGTTGGACCCTTAACTGACTGAGCCACCCAGGCAGCCTGAAACAGAATTTTTGAATAATCCTATAATTAGTGTATAAAGTCAAGTAAAAATGTATAGATCTTCTTGAGAAGTAAATAGCAGGCCCAGATGACTTTACAGTTGAATACTACGAAGTTTCCAAGGAATAGATCATGCCTATCTTTCAGAAACTCACCAGGAGAAGAGAAAAAAGAGGAAACACTCCTTGATTCAATCCTTAGACTGATTGGTAGGTCCCAGAGCTACAATAAGGAAAATGAAGGTGATTCAGAGAAGACTTCTGGCCAGTACCAAAAATTTGGGATAATCCTCAGCCTCAGATGGGATAGGAAGAATGGGGTGGGAGGGGGTGATTGAGTACTTGCAACATAGACAAGGAATAAGAAAACCAGGAATCATTAGCATGTGCGGGGGCCATCACAGTGAACAAGGGACTCTTACTAGGATAGAGTGAGTATACTAATTAGAAGAGAATATTTAGAAACATAATTAGTAATTTCAAGGTGATATAATTCAATGCTAAAACGTTCCAGATATTAAGAACTTGATTCTGAGTTTTACAAAAATAAGTCGATGTACCAAAAAGAAAAGTAGACCATGATTTATGAAGGAAGACCATCATAAATCAAGCAAAAAATCAAGAAAAATGATGGCAACCCAGGGTGGGGGGGGAGAGAAAAGATTTGGAGAACAGAATATGCAGATAGTTAAGCTATAAAAAGTGGGAGTTCAAGAAAAAGAGAAGGTAGAGATAGAGCAGAGGCAATAATCACAGAAACAAAATAAGGGTAAGCCATCATTGGGTGAGAAAAGAGGTGAATTGTTCAGATCGAATGGTCAATCTAAACACGTGTAATGCACACAGACACCACTGATGCTCCTTGGTCTGATAGGCAAAATGTATCTGAGAATGTTTTCCAAGAATAAGTGCCCAAGAATTCCAAGAGTACGTATTTCAAAATATACTTTATAAGGGAAACAAACTGGCTTTAATTGTTTACATGCAAAATGAGAACGCAAAAGAGAGAAAATATTTATTACCGTCTTGAGAAAGGGCTGTCATCCTAAAACACAATCCCCACCAGTAGAGCCTTCACCTAAGAAAGCAAAGAAGAGGTGTTTTCATATATCAAAGGTTCAGAACATATGCATCTGATGCAGTTTAAAAATAAAGTTGTGGAACATTATATGTGGTAAAATTCAGTTTAGGTAAATGTATTAGATGTTTATGGTTTTTAGATATTAAAAACTACAATTTCATACATAAATTATATTTTTTACAGTACAATTTCATATAGACATGCCCAAAGGTCTGTAGGAAAACTCACTAAAATATTAACAATACCTCTGAGGACATAAGTAGGCGTTAACTGGAAACATTTTTTTATTTGATTTAATAAAAGCCTTGAGATGCCTCGGTGGCTCAGTCGGCTGAGTTGTCTGACTCTTGATTTTGGCTCAGGTCATGATCCCAGGGTCATGGGATCAAGCCCCAGGACCAGCTCTGTGCGGAGTGTGGAGCCTGCTTAAGACTCTCTCTTTCTCTGTCCCTCTCTCTCTCTGTCTCTCCCCACCCCCCCCCACCCTTCTCCACTTGTGCTCTCTCTCTCTCTCTAAAAAAACAAAAAGCATAAAAATTATTTTGTCATTGCCAAGCAACAATGCCCATGAACGTTCTCGTTTGAGGATAGTCTCCTAATCCATGCTTAACTCGTGTTAAACATGTTCCCTCTTCTGACACCTCACAGAGGATTTTGCTCTTAGAAACCTGACATGTAAAAAAAAAAATTTGTTTCCAAAATGAGCCCAAAGGGCACACATGTCTCTCTTGCTTTCTAAAATGATTGCCAAATTTTGTGTGTCCCATGCTTAGTGATGCATACACAACATTTAGCTTTTTGTTGTTGTTTGTAAGACAAGAGGGTCAATAAGTATCTCGTGGATCCTTTTGTTTATTAAATTTCCCCCCTAAAGGAGCAACAATCAAAACCCTCCAAATAAATGACACAAAGGGAAAGCACGCGGATTTGTGTGTGTGTGTGTGTGTGTGTGTGTGTGTAATTCTTCAAATTGTAAAATCAGCAGAGATACTGCAAACATGATCGGTCACACATTAAAATCCAAGGATTTTGTTAAAAGCAATGAACATCAACTCGACAGTGGTCTGGCAACATACCATTTCTAATCTCACTGTATCTTTTTACCAGGGGCTGGTTCATCTGTCACCTCCAATGACAGAGAAAGGGGAGACGCTCGTTTGTTACAACTGGCCTACAATTTCTGAGACAGATTCTAAATCTCTTGAGTATTTAAATACGATCGATCCCAAACCCTCTGATTACCAATAGGTTTGAGCACCCATTTGAGTCCCCGATGAGCCTGCCCATTAGCATTATTTGGTGCCAAGTCAGAGAGAGAAGAGTTTTGAGGCACAAGAATCAAAGCCAGCTTCAAAACTTCGCACGTGCGTGGACAATGCTAGGTACTATGGGACACACAGAAATGAATAAGTAAGCAAATCCGCCGTCAAAGAAGGTAGCATTTTTAGCGGCATAAGGTAAGAACATGTATGACGATATATTCCATACTGTTATATACAATATAAAAAAAAATACAATCAGTGCTATTAAGAAAGTGAAGCACAAAGACCAAGGAAAGGTAAAGGATGGACAGCTCACATCAAGGAGGAGATATCAAGGGGGAAATTGTGGGTGCGTGTGTGGATGTGAATGCATATGTGTATTCGCCCATCTGTGGTGTGACGGGGAGGGTGGCATCTGAGCCATTTACACACAATGTATTGAATTTGAGAAAATTAGAAACGGAGAGGGGGGAGCTGTATGTAGATCAAAGGAACGGCATGAATAAAACAATAATGTCGAGAAAGCTTGGGAGTGAAATGACGGTGCAAAATACCCAATTCAACCCAAGATAATTTGGCATGCACCTGATCAATCTACAAATTTTGTTAAAGCAGGTGATCATAAAAACCGGAAGATTTCATCGAAAAGATACGGGTGTAATATTCATTCACCAACATTGTAACCTAAAACCAAGTACCCTTCTTTGAGTATGGATTGGAATTCCAAACGCATCATTCTCTTATAAAGCATTTATCTAGAATATCCAGCCCCAATTTCTTTAAAGTGTGAGGTGAATTCATAGACACTTGCGAAGCAAACCAATTGCAGGATTTGAGACTTTTATTATTTTCTTCCAATGTTTTATACTGTCCTGCCCAATTTCAGTAACAATTTTTTTTAAAAAAATTAAGTTTATTTATTTTGAGAGAGACAGAGACAGCACGAACAGGGGAGGGGCCGAGAGACAGGGAGAGAGAGAGAATCCTAAGCAGGTTCGGTGTTGTCAGTGCAGAGCCAGACTGGGGATTCCACGTCACAAACGGTGAGATCATGACCTAAGCCAAAACCATGAGTCAAATGCTCAACTGACTGAGCCACACAGGTGCCTGCCCCTCAGCAACATTTTTAAATAGCAAGTACACTTGGGAATTACAAACAACCAAACCCTGAAGAGCATAACCTCGACAAAAGTTAGATGAACACACCGAATGTGAATTAACCCGGGAGTGGAGATCTTGTGTTGGTCTGATGAGGCAGTTATGCAGAGAAGTCTGTTAAGAAAGCCTCTACTGCAGTCCAGAGGCATGAGATGCATGTAGAGAAGCCAGGGAAATACAGCTGAACGGGAAAATCGGGACTGTGTTGAAGGAAGCATTGAGAGCTCTGCTAAGGGGGCGCCTGGGTGGCTCAGTCTGTTGAACGGTCCACCTCCTTACATCGGCTCAGATCATGATCCCAGGGTCCTGGGGTTGAGTCTCGAGTTAGGCTCTGCACTGAGCGTGGAGCCTGCATAGGATTCTCTCTTCCTCCCTCTGCCCCTTCCCCACTTACACTGGCTCTCTCTCATCTCTCTCTCTCTTAAAAAGAAAAAAAAAAGGGGTGGGGGAGATTAACCTAGCAATCAAGTAGGATGAGAGGGAGTAGGCAGAGAGTGGGGGTAGGAGTGTGGATTGTGCAGGGAGTTTCTTCCACAGTCTAGATTTAGGTCTGAAATTGCAAACTGGTTTCCAGGAGGCTAAATATGGCTGCCAGATATATTTTCTTTGGCTTGCACTGTGTTTTCTCAAGTTCAAAATTTAGTTGTCGATGTTTAGAAATGGGGAGACCATGACCATGGACAAGACAGTTAAAAACAGAAAACCTGAAAAACAATTCACGGGAGCCAAGTAGCAGCTGCCCTTCTAGCCAGAAGCTCTACAGTCCCCATCTCTTTCTGCTGTCCTGACACTGAGGCTGATTTGTTTTTATCTTGCCTATACCACTCACTCATGTATGTACTCTCCCTAATCTTTGTAGTTATAGAAGCTGGAAGGTCTGTCCATTTGATACAATCGAAATACAGGATATCTAGGAGAGACAGGGAGAGTGGGGGTCAGGTATATTAGAAGCAAGGAATTCTGGCTTGAGAAAATGGCCGAGGAACACAAGTAATATTTCAAGTTGTGACACAGGATGAAAACCCCAGGGAAAAGGGTAGAGAGAGAAAAGCAGAGAGCAGAGGATATAACTCAAGGAATGGCTCCATTTAGGTCAGTAAAAGAGGAATTAGAAAAGGAATAATCAAGAAGGCAGGACGAGAGTATTTCATAAAGGAGAGAGTCTGATTGCAGAGAGCAAGTGTTACAAAGAGGTTGAGAAAAACCAGGTTTAATATACACACATATTTAAAACATGTAAAATTATGACTGGATCCCCTAAGTCTAGGAGTGGAGACAAGTTATCTTGGAGTATGATTTTGTTATGAATAGGAAGCTTCTAGAGTGGATCCTTAATTAGCTAAATATAATCTACTGTCTTACAGAAATAACAGGACCTTTCATCAGCTAACTGCAGCTGCCCCTGGCATGCAAAGTTGGGCGCTATTGTAGGTGAGACAAGAAAACACTGATCCCTCTTTTTAGACTCTAAAATTAGCCATTTAAGACCTCCACTGCATTGAGATTGTCCTCAATGCGATCCACTCACAGGGAAAGGACACAAAGGAGATTGACCACAAGGGAAGGAGTAGTCTCAACAGATGGTCTTTGCTCAGTACTAGAACCCTGCTAGGCATGCAAAGAGGGGTTGCTCCCGTGTGAAAATTAGAATAACTCCTTCTAATTCAGCCATCCCATCATGAAAGGGGTCCTGAATCCAAAAGACTAAGCATGAGAAATTGAAAGAACTGCCATCTTGAGAGCTCACGTTCTCTTGGCTGAATTAAATACCAGATGATCTAGACTGTCCTCTTTCCAAAAAATCCCAAGACACTGAAGCCTTGGGACCAGGAAAAATACCAATCAGTGCCCTACACTCTGGAGAGCAGGATTTCATTGATGACATTTTATGACACAAACAGAAAGAACAGTAAGTGAACCTGGGCTGCCAAGTAACTTCTCACAGTCTCCATTTTTCTTTTCAGGAAGTTTGGAAGCACAACCAAGTAAAGTCCCAAGGTTCTCAGGGAATTTGGAAAGGAAGATAGAATAGGATCCATGAATGATAGTTTGCTCATGCTAAGTTTAGCAAATCCAAGGATCACAAAATTTATTTCAATATTGAAGACATATGACCTTCTTTTTACTTTTCATGTTGGTAAAGCAGACTTAAGTATTAAATTCAGAATAAAGAAAGGTGGCAAACATTTATAGACCTGATGGAAGAAATCTGTGGCTAAGTACGAAAGATGTGGGACATGGGAAAAACGGATTCACATCAGTCAGTACCTTTTCTCAGAAACAGGGCCAGAGGGAAAGTGACACAGACACCACTGGGGGTAAAAGAATTGAGGATATTCTTTTCAGATGGCTTCCATTTCAGTCAAGTAAGGGTCAAAATCATTCCGTGTTGAAAATGGGGGAAGGGCACCTGGGTGGCTCAGTTGGTTGAGGGTCAGACTCTTGATTTCAGCTCAGGTCATGATTTCACGGTTCATGAGTTCGACCTCTGAGTTCGACTCATGAGTTCATGAGTCCTGACCGCTCAGAGACTGAAGCCTGTTTCAGATTCCGTGTCTCCCTCTCTCTCTGCCCTTCCCCCACCTGCACTCGGTCTCTCTCTCTCTCTCTCTCTCTCTCTCTCAAAAATAAGTAAACATTTAAAAATACATAATAAATTAAGACATGTAATTTTTGATAGTTTTCATAACTTTCTTATCCTTTTTCTCTTATCACTCAGAGTCCAACCCTTTACCAATAAGAGAGCCGGCAGAGAAATCATGAGCATAGAACAGTGTTTCTATGGTTCCTTGACTATTTGTGTAAGAATCTGTCCGGGAGCTTGCTTAAAAGGAAGATTCCTGGACCCCACCCAAACCGATTTGACAGACTTTCTGGGATCTGATGCCTGCATTTTACAAGTTTCCCAGGTGGTTCTTATGCAACAAGCCAGCACTTGTCTGAAGACTGCTGTTTTAGAACCACTATCTTAGCTCATGTCTCGTCCAGCAAGTCTTAGGCACGACTACTCACCCACATCCTGTTTTTAATCGGTGGCTCTGTCTGTAGTTTTAGAACTAAAATAAAAGAGTCACACACTGTGGTGAGGAAATGGCAATTCTGTCTAATTAGGATCAGTTGCATACCCATTACTGTCTTCTATGTTTCACCTATGCATTTTTAAAAAACACTTTAAAAAATTTGCCTGTACATCACTTATGGTCAAGAATTGAAGGATACTATAATTAAGTACAATTATATAATTTTATAATATTAAACTGCATTGCCTAGTCAATCAGTTTATCATTGTCCACTATTTAGTTGTGGTGGTGATGAGGTTTAAAGATGTATTGACACATTAACTCAATTTCTGGACATTTGGGGAGAAAGCAATTACAAAATTTCACCCTCCAAACAGTGTCAATTATGTACTTCTCATTTCCTTTCTGGCATTACAGGTTCATTAGCATTTGCAGATTCAGATAATAAACAATTGGGGCAAGAATGGAAGACACTGTCTTCAAACATCCACTGAGAAGGGAAGGGGTACTAGGCGATAACTTGTGTGCTTATCATTTTGAGCATGGACATCAGTAATAATTTGTAATCTTACCTGAATGCTCTCAGGTTATAATCACGAAATTGACACTGTCGTAAAGAAAAGCTTACTGCAAATTCAGGTGATTTGCTTAGAACAACAGTTTTATAATTTCCCTTATCATATATCTGATTGATTGATTGATTGATTGATGACAAACAACTTTTTTTTTTTTTTGAGAGAGAGAGAGAGAGAGAGCATGTGCAAGAGCAGAGAAGGGGCCAGAGGGAGAGGAAGAGAGAATCCTAAGCAGGCTCTGCACTGGGCACGGATCTCAAGAGCTCAATCTCAAGACTGTGAGATCATGACCTGAGCTGAAATCAAGGGTCAGGTGCCTAACCGACTGAGCCACCCAGGCGCCCCTCATATATCTGTGTTAATGTCATAAATGAAGTGAAGTTCTTTGCACTCCTTCCCTAAAGGGTTTATGTACAAAAATAATCACGTTTCTGACTCCAAATTGAGTTAGGTGGCCCTTGTATAGGCTCCTAAAATATATTATATATCCTCTTTACCTTAGAATTTATCATAATATAATATGTGTCTTCTGACACAACGGTAAGAATTGAAATAAGAAACTTTTATCTGTTTTCAGTTTCTAACACAGTTCCCCCTAATTAAAACTGGTCAATTGTTCATTGACTTGTTGAGTGATTGAAGAAACAAATGAAAACTGAACATAAGCATTCTTTTGTGAATCAAAATTCTTGTCCCTTTAAAAAATATTTCGTCCATCTGGTAGCTACAAAATTATAAGAAGGAAAATTGTACATGCCACCAAAGGTGAACTAAGCTGTGCACCTAGGAAAGGCTAGTAGACAGTCTCATGAAAGATATCACAAAGTGACACTCTTTATCATGGAGAATGTAGTTAGTAGTAGGTGTCCCCACCGTTGTAGATTTAGAAACTTGATTCTGTCATCATCAGTATTGTTCCTTGTAATCGGTCCTTTCTCTGGTTGCTTTTAAGATTTTCTTATTGATCTAAGTGTTCCATGGTTCCACTATAATGTGTGAGTGTGGGTGGATGTTATTTACCTGCTCAAAATGTAGTCTTTTTTGACTCTCGTAATTCATGGTTTTTTTCTTGGATTCTGTTAAATTCCCTTTCATCAGCTTTTCAAAACAGCAACCCTCTCATTTCCTCTATTTCATTAGATGTATCCTCAATATTTTCATTCCCTCCTCCCTCTCTTTAACCTATTTGTAATCTTTTCACTCTTTTTGTCTTTCTTTCTCTATGTGAACGTAATTTCCTACATCTTTTAGTTCACAAATTCTCCGTATCTATGTTGGGATGTTTTGCTCCTCCCATCTGGAAGGCTTAAGTTCAATGACCATGTTTTTAGAGTAAAAATGTGCTTAAATTTATTTAAATCTTCCCAGTTAATCTTGATGAAAATAAAATTCCACCGTGCTTCCTATTCCTTCCTTTTCTTCTTTTCAATCAACTTCCATGTACTTCTTTTTAGTAAACTTTATTTCTTGAACAGTTTTGGTTTTACAGAAAAATTCTGGAGATAGTTCAGAATTCCCATATACCCAGCACCCAGCTTCCCCTATTACTGACATCTTATGTTAGTATGGTACATTTGTTACTGTTAATGAATGAATATGGATGCATTTTTAGTAACTAGAGTCCATGCTTTATTCAGAATTTCTTTTTACTTAGTGTCTTTTTGTTGTTGTTGTTCCAGGATGCCATCCAGGAGACCACATTACATTTAGTCATCATACCCACCTTGGCTTCTCTTGGCTAGAACAGCTTCTCATACTTTAGTTGTTTCTAACGATCTTAACCATGTTCGGGGTTTACAGTCAGTATTCTATGAAATGTCTCTTAACTAGGATTTGTCTAATGTTCATCTCATTATTAGACTCAGGTTAAAGGTTTGAGAAGGAAGACTACAGAGATGTAGCCCTTCTCACTACATCATATCAAGCCTACATGTAATCAATGTCACCTGTCACTATTGATATTAATCTTGATCACCTGACTGAAGTAGTTGTCAAGTATCTCTGCTGTAGAGATACTTTTCTCTCCCCTTTCCATGCTGTATTCTTTGGAAGGAAGTAACCACGTTTAAGGAATGAGGTGCTATACTCCACCTCTTTGAGAGTGGAATGTCTACATGAGTTATATGGAATTTTTCTGCACAGGAGATTGGTCTCTTCCCTCCATTCATTATTTATTCAGTCATCCATTTATATCAGTATGGGCCCACCCATGGATATTTATTTTATATCTTTGGCTACAGTCTAATACTCTTTTAATTAATTTGTTGCTCCAACCTCCACATTTGGCCATTGGAAGCTTCTGTCTCCCTTTGATATCTCCATTACAATGAGGTTTTGTTTTTATATTAAATACTTTACATTCTGGCACTACAAACTACTCCAGGTTCTTGTACATTTCCTGCCCCAGTTCTAGAATCAGTCATTTCTGCAAGGAATCTTGGCTTCTTTTACTGGAAATGGATTTAGAAACCAAGATCTTGGTGCTTGGTCTGCTCATTGATTCTAGGGTATCTCATTCCTTCTATACCTTCTCTGCTGACAGAGCAAATTAATATGTGTGAGTATATTAATCTATGTATATAATATAACTATAAATATTTCTCTGTGTAACCATCTGTATCAGTATTAAGCTAATACTGAGTGCATACTGATGTCTCTATCTATAACCCATTTCCACATGGACCACCCTAGTCTCTTCCCTTACTTACAGTAAACTCCCACTCCAATAGAGAAAACCCAGGCTCTCATCATCAACCAGTCATTTATTAATAGTTCAACTCTAATATACATGTACAGAGATATCAGAATGGTTTACAGCCACCCCTATCAGAAACAATTTTTTTTTCAACTGGAATATGTTTATGTATGGTTTCTTTTGCCTTTAATTTTATAGACTAATCATTCCCAAAGTTACTTAAGTCGGCTCCTTTTCCTTATCTTTTCTTAAGTAGGTTGTTTCATACATTAGTAATATAGTCAGAGTGTCTTGTCCCATTCTGCATTCAATCCTGGGATCCTCCAATGTTTTAAACGGGTTTTTGTTAATTCTCATACATTAAGTTATTTTTTGTGCTGTAAAGTTCTATGAGTTTGGACAAATAGATAGTGTCATGTATCCACAATCACAATATCATGCAGAATAGTTTTATCATACTTGTCTTGGTCTGCTTGGGCTGACATAACAAAATTCCACAGATTGGATGGCTTAAACAACAGTTGTCTCACAGTTCTGGATGCTGGGTCCAGATCTAGTCCGACATTAAGGTTCCACAGGGTTTGGTTTCTGGGGAGAGCTCTCTTCCTGGTTTGCAGATGGCTGCTTTGTCCTCAAATGGCCATTTCTACCCACAAGGCTCTGCTCCTGAGCAGTCAGTCACCAGAACTGTGAGAAAATAAATTTCTGTTGTCTAAGCTTCTCCATCTGCAGTATTTTGTTTCTGTAGCAGTATTTTGTTTCAGTAGACCAAGTAGACTTAGATCTATAAAACTCACCAGGGCTCCATCTATTCAACTTTCTCCACATACACATCCCTCCATCCTACCCCAGACCTCTGGAAACCACTGATTTATTTGTCTCTTCCAGAATTTCACGTAAATGGAATCTTATAATAACCCTTTCAGATTAGCTTCTTTAACTTAGCAACAGGCATTTAGGACTTATCAGGTCTTTTCCTGTCTCGATAGCTCATTTTTTATACCTGAATAATATTCCATTATATGGATATACCACAGTTTATCCATTAACCTATCAAAGGACATTCAAGTTGCTTCCAAGTTTCAGTGATTACGAATAGAGCTGTTACAAACATCTGTGTGTGGGTTTTGTGTGAACATAAGTTTTCAATCAGTAGGGTTAATACCTAGGAGCACAATTGCTGAACCATATGGTAAAGCTATCTTTAGCTTCGTGGGGGAGAAAAAAGCCAAACTGTCTTCCAAAGTGACTGTGCTATTTTGCATTCCTACCAGCAATGCAAGAGCTTTTCTGTAGCACTACATCCTTGATGTCAATTGGCATGGCCAGTGGTTTAGATTTTAGTTATCCTGTAGCCATGTAGTAGTACTTCATTGTTGTTTGAATTTGTAAATCCCAAATGACAAATAATACTGCATTCTTTTCATGTATGTATTTACCGTCTACGTATTATCTTTGGAGATGCGTCTGTTTAGATGTTTCGAACATGGTTTAATTAGGTTGGATTCTTAGTTTTGAACTTTAAAAGTCCTTTTTGTATGTTGCATATAAGTCCCCTTCTAATATGTTTTTTTGCAAATATTTTCTCTCAGTCTATGCTTTTTCTTTTGATTCTGTCAACAGTATCTTTCCCAAAGCAGAAGTTTTTAATTTTAATAAAGTCCAGTATATTGATGTTTGGTTTCATGAATCATCCTTTTGTTTTACCTAAAAATTCATGACCAAACCCATGTTATCTTCCAGGAGTTTTAGACTTTTAAGTTTTATATATAGGCCTATAATTCATTTTAAGTTACTTTTGTGAAATGTGTAAGGGCTTGCATATGGATGTCCAGTTGTTCCAGAACCATTTGTTGAAAGCACCATCCTTTCTCCATTTAACTGCCTTTACTTCTTTGTCAAAGATCAGTGGCTATATTGTTACAGGTCTATTTCTGGGTACTCTCTTCTGTTGTGTTGATTTACGTGCTATTTTTTTGCCAATATCATGCTTCTTATTATTGTAGACTTACAGAAAGTCAAGAAATTAAGTATTGCGATTCCTCCAACTTTCCCCTCCTCCTCCTCCTTCTCTTCATTCTTCTCCTTCTTCTTCACTTTGGCTATTCTAGGTTTTTTGCCTCTCCATAGAAATTTTACAATCAGTTTGTCAGGGTCTATGAAAGAGCTTACTGAAATCTCGATGAGGATTTCACTAGATGTATAGATTAAGTTAGGAAGAAGTCACATCTTAACACGACGAAGTCTTCCAGTCCTTGAACACAGACTCTCTATTTATTTAGATTTTCTCAGACTGAATTTTTCACATATAGTAACAGTACATATTTTTTTCAGGTTTATACTTAAGTATTTCATTTTGGGGTATTATTATAAGCTTTGCTGTCATGTTTTTGTTTTTGTTTTCATTTCAAACCCCAGTTGTTCAGTGCTTGTATATAAGAAATCAACTGGCTTTTGTGTAGTAATTTGTATTCTGTGAACTTTCTGTACTCACTTATTACTCCCAGGATTTTTGTTGTTGTTGATTCTTCCTGAATTGCTACATAATCATGTCATCTGCAAAGTTTAATTTCTTGTTCTCAGTTTGTATATACTTTTTGTTTCCTTTCTTGTCTTAGTACACTAGCTAAAACTTTTAGCACAATGGTGAATAAAAGTGATGACAGGACATCCTGAGTTTGTACTTGATCTTAGTGAGGAAATAGACAGTTTCTCACCATTATGATATTTGCATATATTCTTTAATAAGGGACTTCTCTTCTATTCCTAAGAAATATAAGTCTTATTTTCTTTCAAACTGCTTTATTTTCTCAAATTCTGATGATTCTGCTATTTGTGGCATCTCCTGACTTTTGCTCATGGTTAATCATTTCCTTCTGTGCTTTGTAGTTTTGATTATGAGAATTTTATTTTGTTTTTCTGTGCATTCCTGACCTATGCTCACAAAGATGTACCCACATAGAAGTGACAAATTTCATCGTGTCAATCACTGAATTCACTGAAATACACTCAAATTCCCTGAGAAGAATTTTAAAGGAAGTAGCTAGTTCACACTTTAATATTCTTTGAAGCTCCCTAATATTTCATGCACCTGAGGAACAATGTTGGGAGGTCAGTAATGGACCTGAATTCAGTTTCCTCTTCAGCTTTTTTGCTTAGTTATACAATCTTGGCCAGGTTCTTTAATTTCAGAACTCTTTAATCTTACTACTTCTGTATTAAAAATTGTTAACATTCTCCATTTATATTTACTCAAAGAAGCTTAGAAAAGACTCGCTGTATTATCAAGTTTGTGAACTCCTTGAATGATGTTGTGAACAAATCCTAAGGCACCTCCTTGATCCCCACATCCTGATATTCACGCCTTGCACAATCCCTGCTCTTTGAGCTTGGATGGATCCCATGACTTACGCCTAACATAATATGGCACAGTTGGTCGGATGTCACTTGTGCAGCATGTCCTGCGATGTGGCAAAGATGATGTCACCTGTATGGTTACATTGCATTATTTAAGGCTGCCTTGCTTGCGGTCTCTCTTTCCATTGCTGGCTTTTGGTGAGCGAGCTTCCGTGAATCCTATCTATGGCACAAAGAAATGATTCTGACAGCAACCTGAGGGAGCTTAGTAGTGTTTCTTTTCCCAGTCAGAACTCCAGGTAAGAAGTCATCCCAGATGACACCTTGATTGCAGCCTCATGAGTCCATGAGCAAACCCAGCTAATATTTGCCCAGACACCTGATCCACACAAATTTTGAGCTAATAAATGTGTTTGAAACCTCTAAGTATGTAGTAATGTGTTAAACATCAAAAAGCTAATACAAGGGCAAAGCCTCAATTAAGTAGGTAATGCCTTTTAAAAATGTCAGGGGCACCTGGGTGGCTCAGTCAGTTAAGGGTCCAATTTTGGCTCAGGTCATGATGTCGCAATTTGTGGGTTCAAGCCCCAACGTCAGGCTCTGTGCTGACAGCTCAGAGCCTGGAGCCAGCTTCCGAGTCTATGTCTCCTTCTCTCTCTGACCCTCCCCTGCTGATGCTCTGTCTGTCTCTGTCTCTCAACAATAAATAGATGTTAAAAAATTTCTTTACAAAATAAAAAATAAAAATGTCAAAAAATTAGGTATCGAGAGGTGATCCCAGATTTCTTAAAAATCTGCTTTTAAAATAATCATTTCATTTAAGGTGCATAGGTAAAGAGATAGAGATAGAGAGAAGGGGGGGAGAGAAAGGGAGGGAAGAGACTTCTGACACTGAAGAATAGCATTCTTTATTCCAGAAAGGTATTAACTTTTTTATTGCCCATATTCTGTAAGGAAATAGATACAAAGTACCAATAACCTTGTAAACTGAAGGGTTGGATATAGTTGTTATGTAGTATTTACTATACTTAAGTTGTATACATCCATAAATACTTATACTGTATGATCAGTACACACAAATTATACCCAAGTTTGATTGCTTCAGTTCAAACTAGGATTTTTAATACTATTTGCACATGCAACTAAGATATAAAAACACTACAAAGTAGAAAGTGATGAAGAGAAGCTCATTTCAAAAAATAGAGTACCCACGTTTCTGACACCACAAAGGTGGTGTTCCTTTAGCCACATGACAGAATAATTCTCAATATGCTTCATTCAAACTTGGCTTCTCGATGCCTGCCATGCGACAAAAAATGCATTTTCACAACCAGTTATCAATTAGTGAAATCCACCAATATGGCATATTTGACAACTTTGGGATAAGCAAAAAACAAAGCACTTAGCTTTTCAATTATTTTCTCAAAAATTACATCAAAGTGAGTCATTGTGCTCCAAGAGATTAGAGAAATGAAGTCTTCTAAAGCCCCACTGAGGTCACAAGTCTGAAAAGCTCTGCTGTGAGAAATTTACCCACATTTCCACTGAACAGCCAGTTTTCTTACAACTTGTGAACGCACAAAACATGAGATACCCTTCCTTCCTGTACTTTGGTTAAAAAGTGCTTTTCTTTGTTTCCAGAACATATCAAACTCTTGACTCTAATTCTTCTTACCTCAGACTATAGCAAAATTTGCTCTGTCCCTTCCCTGAACTTTTTTAGATTTGATGACTACTGTAAGGAAGAAGCATTATACTGTATTTAACACGTAAAGCCAGAAGAAAAGCAAATAACCTATAACCTGCTTTCCCAGATGATCTGTGGAAGTTCTTAAAACACTGATCACGTTGTAGAAGAATTTAAAGTCATCTTTCCTCAAATAAACACGATGATTTCTTTCCCCCGGATTTGGCAAAATAAGGTTAACAAAATACACTGCAGATGATCATTCTAATCTATTATGGGAAATAAACAGTGTCAGGCAATCACAACTGGTTTGCAAGCCCTTGCTGAAAATAAATGTATTGTTAACCACGTAGCTATTAATGTGCCCATATTTGAAAACTAGCCTGTGGAGGCCAAGAGAAAGAGTTATTCTAAATGTGTTTGTTTTCTTTTTTAACCAAAGACAATTTTTATCCATGCAGAGTCTCTGAGGGGTGTGCTTTATGTATTCTCTGAGGAGTGGGGGTGGGGGGAAGTTCTGTGGTGATGACCACACAGAACCAGCAAAAGAGTAAACAATATCTCGAAAGACTGAAGATAGGCCAGAGCCAGAAAGGAATGGCTTTCGATGTAAGCCTCGCCCTTGGCCATGGGAACTTCTCTGAATTCCTCCTCCTTTCTGTAGGCCTAACACCTATCTAACAGGGTTGGATCACATGGAAAGCATCTTTAACCTGCTAGGTATTCAGTAAGTGGTACACAGGATTGTAACTGTTCCTGTGAAACACTACAAACTGCTTTTCATATGATTGATTCTCAAGCAGAGCGACTGGATAATTCTAAGTTCAAATAATTAATGGAAAGCAGGTTCCAATTAGAAATCTTTTTATATTTTATTTTTTAACATTCATTTATTACCCTACAGGCTTCCTCACGCTTCCTTTTTTTTTTTTCTCAAAATGACTCATTCTTTTGATTTAAGTGTGGTTCCACTCAAAGTCACCTATCAAACATCTCTTTCTCCCAAACACACACACACACACACACACACACACACACAGCTTTAAATCAGTAAGGACTATTTATTACACTGTCTACTCTAGAATATAGGTCATGAGCAGCTGTATCACCAGAACAGAGTAACCATGGACTTCAAATGGATATTGAATGAAAATGTGATTGAAAGGCTAGAAGTAATGTGATACTAACATGACCAACACGCAAAAGAATGCTAAGGCAGTAACTGTGGAATCTATAATATAAAGTGAGGAATAATGCGAACAACTCTACAGGAGAAAAATCCTTTTCCTGGCTTTAATTTTTCAAATTTCAGACATTTGCTCAAAAACAAAGATTGCAAAGTTGTATGCAGGATCTTGAGAATTCTAGACTTGCCATCAAAGTTTAGGCAGAACAAAAGTGGAATTGCGTAAGTGACATTCTCACCTATTTTGTTTAGGCTGACTATAAAAAAGGCCGTATCATAATCTTCCTCAGCACCCCTATTAGACAACATGTTTCCATGGATCTCATGGATCTAAACCCTAATATTAACTTATATGCCTCCTGCTTTATTGTTGCTGTGTTTGTGAAACATAGCTGACTATCATCTTTGTTTATAATCCTTCACAGATTTAAGCAGAAAACGTTCAAAATTGCCTATTAGTAAGCCTCCCTGGAGGCTCCTGATCTTAAGCAAACATAAGGTTCCGTGACCTACCAATGAACCTATGGAAGGTATCCCAAATAATTATATTCCGTCACTCTTTTATTTACACTTGACTCTGAAAAGTTCTCAGTTTTTCACATAGATAATCCAGAAAATAAATATAACCCTTGCCTTCACAGGCAGCATTAAAATGAGCAGGAATGTGCATTAATTTGTTATAGTATCTAACTTATGACTTAATTCCCCTACCTTCTGGTTATAAACAGAGCTTTCCTGGCTACAAAACGACTTAAGAAGCAAAAATCATGACACAAAAATTTAAATAAAGGTCACTATTGCCATGAAACGGGGTTTCAGTTTTGCAATCCCTCCACAGTTTCCCACCAGGCCGGGTGGAGTTGTTCTAAACAAGTCTAGAGATATTTACGAAATAAGCTAATACAAAAGGGCAAGACAGCCCATCAGAAGCGACTCTCTTCCTCTTCCACTGCACGGTGAAGGCCGGGGATGAATTTTAAGAGTTGTTTCCGGACACTTCCCCTTCTGCTTTTCCGGGGCAGGGTCCCAAATATGTTTGAGAAGTTGCCCTCCCACAAGGGGGACATGGACCCACTACTGGCAGTACTAATGCTTCGGTTCCTCCTCGAAGAAGACCTCTTCAGAAAATCGTCCCCATCCCTGGGGACAAAGCACTCGTCATCTGTGCTCGTCTGTCGACTGAAGGCTCCCCTGCTTGAGTCCTCAGACACACATGTCTGGTAGCCATCTTCGCTGTCCATCGTCATGGAGCTCAGACAGCTACTCTCACTGGATAATCGATTCCGGTCCAGGAGGGCAGGGCTGGGCCCAGGCAGGGTTCCAAACAAAACTGATTCATCTATGTCCATGTTCTCCAAACTCGAGCAGTTACCTGAGTCACCTAGAATGCAGAAAAGAGAGTCTACTGTGGAATGCATATGAGCATCACTCCCTTCGAGTAAATACACAAAACTTCTCTTCAAAGGGCGCAAAAAAGAAAGAGTAAAAGTGAACAATATTTTTCACTGAGCTTCGCCTATATGAACAAGTGACTTATTTTGAGGCCATTTGATGAACCTTGTAGGGGTGTTTCCCAAACTATTGTTCGTGGACTAGCTTCCATGTAAGTGTTCCACGGTCACAGAAACGGTAATGCTAAATGAAATAAATTTAAACAAGATTCTTCGTATAAGAACAGTTCAACTCATCTGACAGTATGCCAGGGTGACTTGTCAATCTCCAAGAATATAATTTCTTTTTTTTAAATTTTTTAATGTTTTATTTTTGTTTTAATGTTTTAATTTGTTTTATTTTGGGGAGAGGGAGAGACAGAGCACAAACAGGGGAGGGCCAGAGAGACAGGTAGACAGAGTCCAAAGCAGGCTCCAGGCTCTGAGCTGTCAGCACAGAGCCCAACATGGGGCTTGACTCACAAACTGTGAGATCATGACCTGAGCCGAAGTCAGATGCTCAACCGACTGAGTCACCCAGGCACCCCCAAGAGTATTATTTCTTAAACTGAAGTGACTCTGCAACATTCATTAAAATTCTCACAGAAATGGGGCTCTAAAGAATATCTTTGGGAAAAAAAATAAAGAATATACTTGGGGAAATGCTGTCTTATGGACTTCCTCCATTTAGTTCCTCTGATTTTTAGTTACCGTATTTTTATTTTTATTTTTAATGTTTTTATTTATTTTTGAGACAGAGAGAGACAGAGCATGAGCAGGGGAGGGGCAAAGAGAGAGGGATACACAGAATCCGAAGCAGGCTCCAGGCTCTGAGCTGTCAGCACAGAGCATGACATGGAGCTCGAACTCACGGACTGTGAGATCATGACCAGAGACGACGTCGGATGCCCAACCGACTGAGCCACCCAGATGCCCCAAGGTACTGTATTTTTTAAATAATTATATAATTACTGTAACATAAGTTGAAGTATATGGGAAACACAGTTATATAACCTGCGCCTATAGGCTGATTATAGAGAATTCAAAAGGTGTTTAAAACAGAAAAAAATACCTTTCAGCCTCAATATTCCTTGTTTGTTCCCAGACTACTTTAACACTTAAATGCTCTGGAATGCTAGTGTGCCCAGAAAACATCCCTGTCCTGAAATAAGTAACAATTCATTTGTACAAGTTGAATTTGATTGACTTAGTTAAATTTGTTCATCAACTTTCTCTGTATCTGGGCTCTCCAAACTCGAATTTTAATTGCACACCAACATCCATCCTGTCCATACCCCACTTGCTTATGTACTACCTGAGTTGGTTGGTATGCTGCTGAAAGAAAGGGGATTAATTGTTATACCAGCCTGAGAATGACATAATTAGAAGGTGACTCTGCTTCAGGAAAAGAAATAGAAGAGACTTTATTTTTCTATTTGATCTGCAAGGTTCAATATGTGAGCTCTGCACTGACTAGTCATAATGCTTTCCTTTTTACTAATAAAACCTACTTTACATCATCTGTCAACGAGTTGATGAATTCTTTTTGATTGGAAAGCCATTGAGAATCTCATGCCTCGTGTATTTATTCTAGGCCTAGAAAAAGTAAACTAAAGAAGTCCTTCAATCTCTCAAAAAGAACATACACAAAAGTGGCTTTACGCGGAGTCGTTTCCCTTAATCTTGAACGAAACACCTTGTCCGTACAAGCCTGTTCCTATAGAACCTCAGAACTGCCTGTACTTATTAGACCAAGCCCCATCTCCACCGCAGAATGCTCGAGAAGGGGAGGCAAAGGTTTCCTAAACACCCTCAAGTCTACAGAAATCCAGGAGGTAGCTGGATTTTTATACCTCTGTCCTGCTAGGACACTTCAGACCCCCCCAAAAGAATCTATTAAGAATTGTTTTAATATTAATTTTAAAACATACAAAAGAGAAGTAACTTATATATAAATTTCATTTAAGAGAACAAAATTTCAACACAAACCTCTATGCCGTACATTAGTGCCTAATTATGAATTAAATGTCTTTTTCCCATAAATAAGTTATGACTTGAAATAGACATTCTGGGTTATAAATGGAGACTTTAGCTCAGTGTTATCTTAAGAAGATATAACCTATGTTTCACACCCACATACCTAGTGGTTTCAGTGAATTATTTGTATGTACAAGTTCATTCCTCGGGTTACAGGAGTCACAAAGCAAATGTCACATCAACAAATTTTTCAATCAACCCATTCCCTTCAGAATTCACACAACTGCAAGAGCCATGCATTGACTATTGGGATGATCATTCCGATTTCTGTCTTGGGTTTATGGGCCAAGAAGAAGAGATTCTCTGCACTCATGTAACTTGTATAACATGAACAAATGACAGGAGGTCTACCCAAGAAGTGTGCTACCATTCTAGTTTCCATAGTTTCTGAGACTCACACAACCCCCGAGCCATAAACATTGTCAGGAATTTAACTCATCTATGGCTCTTCTAAAATCTCCACGTGCCTCTTGGAATTGTGCACATGCATGTAAGCATGTGCGTGTTTTCATGTGCCGATGTGTTACACGTATGGAGGAGAGGAGGTGACTGGACTTACCCTCCAGATACATAGGTCACTCCAAAAGTCATGACAAAAAACATACACTAGCATTCCTGATCCATGCTAGAAAATTTTTTCTTACAATGATGATAATCTTAAAATAACGTAGAGGCAGAAATACAAAAAAAAAAGGTGAATGTTAGTGTGGTTTCTGAACAGGAAGTCACATTTACCATGAAGCAGACGCTGTTCCTGTAACTGCAGAGATCTGAACTCCACCCATTTTTTCTTCAAGGTTTGCTGATAAAGAAGAAAAAAAGTGTTAATTATTGGGAATCCCCAGTGAAGGTAGCAATTTACTTCTGGGTGTTGAGATTTGTCATTAATTTTTTTCTTCTTTTCTTTCTAGCACTAACAAACCCTCTCATTCATTCAGAAGATTATTTTCTATACAAAAGGGGGATGTTGGGAATACTACTTTCTCAAGAAATAATCTAGTAGCACCAATGAGTTGAAACAATTGACAACAGAAACAATGACTTTTTTAATTTTCATCTGTTTTAAATATTACATAACTGATTGTTTGGGTCTGTGTCCATTTACTAGCTGTTGAGGCAAGGATTTACCATCTAGGCTTCCCCCAAGCACAAGATGAAGGCCTTCATAGAATCCAGACCCTGGGATTGTCATGAAAATTAAGTAAGTTAGTAGATGTAGAATGTTTGGAACAGTGATTACAACTTAGTAAATGTTCAGTAAATGCCATCATTCTATAAGCCTGGGGCATTAAACCAGTGTTTTCTGCTGCACACCTATTTATCTTTCATACCAAAAAGGGGAAGCTGGCCTGTCTGAAAGGCTTCCTTTGGAGGGCTAAACTTAGAACACTGCTAATAAGGACCCTCACTTAACTGCTTCCTTCCTTGGCTGCTCAGCACGAGAACAGCGTCCCAGGGTGGGAACGAAGTGGCTGCTGTCAGTCAAGACTGCTCAGGAGACCTGGCCTAACCCATCAAAGGGGCTGAGGTGAGGAAAATCAAAGCCAGCCAGGCAGAAGAAACCATCTGACAAGGATAGCTAGAGGCTCATTCTCCCTCACATCCTTTGGCCTTTACCCTACCCCCGGTCCTTGCCGGTTGCCATCCCCACAGCAAGCCCAGCAGGCAGGCACAGCTCAGATTTGCCTGTGGACGCTTCATCCCAAAGGAAAGGCAGCCTAGTTGGAAACAGGCACTGCTCGGTAAGAAACAGTCTGGAAGAGGTAGATGAAGGCTGAAAAGAAAGAGGGAAAAAAGCACATTTGGAAGGGGAAAGGCTAAGGAAAAGAAAATAATACACTTACAAGAATATTGTCGAATGCTTAAGGGAAGAATGGCTTTCCTCAGTTCAGGGACTGAACAATCAGTGGGCGGGATTTTCCAAGCCTTGGTAACAGTAACACTAAGCATCAACCCTTAGAGTTACCTGTATGATATGCAAGCACTAAATCAAAGCCATAAAATGCCTGGCTCAGTTGATGTCTTGTTTTTTCTACATTATACTTTAGTCAGCATGTCTACGAGATGGCCGAATTACAGCTCCTTTTATTTGTGCAAACTGTGGTCCTATGAAGGTCAGAGTTAAGGACCCATGGAGAAAAAAAACTAGGATCCAGCGCCTTCCTCCTTACAGGGGTCTATCTCCTGCAAGAGAATAGAGTCCAGGAGAGGAGCATGGCATAGGCTGACAATCAACACTAAACACAGAGAGAAGCTTGCACTTGCTTTCAGAAATACAAAGTCAGGCCTTGCCAAATAGTTATTTTTTGTGAAAACAAACATTTTAAAATATCTAATCCGTTGATTTGGTCCAGTTATCTAGGCACGTCATCATTTAAACCAAGAAAACACCAGAGTAAAGAACAAATGTGTCAAAGTGATTAAGAGTTTTTGGTCTCTGTGGAAGCTTCCCCATTTTCCTCAGAATCTGTTTCTGCCTGTTCTTAACATTACAGTGGTATATTTGGACCAACGAGAGCTCTTGCCATCAGAAGAAAATGAAAGCATGTGGGAGATCTAACCCCATTGGGCCCTATTGCCTCAGTGTACCTAGCTCAGGGCCTGGTATGCAGCAGCTGCTTAGTAAATATTGGTTGAATGAATATATCAAAGGATGGCTTCCTGAAATCAAACTCAACTCTCACAGACGGGTATTTTGAGTTGGATGGATTTCCAACGTTTCCAATATACGTGAGACATACAGCTAAACATTTCCATCTTTACGACTTTTATAAAGTGCTCTTGTGGATAATACGCGGTTTAATTTTCCTAACTGTCCTACAAAGTTCCAGATTAGAAAACAAAGGTGCAATGTACCAAATCCTTCCCAAGGGCTATGAACCCAGTAAAAAGCAGAGTTAGATTAAAAAGTAGCCCCTCCAGCTAGCACAGTGGATGTGCTGTTTTCATGTTAAACATCTGAATCAGAGGTCTTGAGAAAGGGAATCCCTGAAGCCATGGCTCAGAAGGGACCACTCTTTCTAAAGAAGAGCTTGTGGCCTCACAGAGTCTTTGAAAGATCAGTGCGTACTTATGTGGGACCCACAAACTAAATGTCATTGTGGGAAGGGGAAGCCAACTTGACCCTGGTTACACGTCAGATTCAGACATTTCTGGCTCGTGACCATGAAAATGAGGCTGAGAAAAGCTGCTAATGGTGGCTATGGCTCATGTAGAACTCGAGCCTAAAGAGGCAATTGCATAAAAATGCAGCCTCATGACCTGAGCCAAACAGGACACTAACCCTCTAGAAGGCATCCACACGGCCAGCCCTGACTTGGAGCCTCGAAAGTGCAGGGTGGAGGAAACCCAAGCACAATATTGAGTGGAAGGGAGAGACCACCATATAAGGGAAATGGGCAGTATAAAGTCCAAAGGTATGAAAAGCTAGAAAACCGAATGTCAGCACATGGATTCTCTCCAAACAAAATGAAAATGAACAGTGTCCAAAGAAGACTTTAAAACAAGAATATTTATAATCCTCTGAGGAAGAAATGAAACCAATGTTGATCAGAACAAGCAATCTGAAACAAAGAAGTAAAACGAGAACAGATAGACATGAAAAAGAATGATCTGAAAATTAAAAATCAATTAATCCTGGGGCACCTGGGTGGCTCAGTGGGTTAGTCATCTGACTTCAGCTCAGGTCATGATCTACCAATTCATGAATTCGAGACCCGCATCAGGCTCTGTGCTGATAGCTCAGAGCCTGGAGCCTGCTTCAGATTCTGGGTCTCCCCCTCTCTCTGCCCCTCCCCTGCTCACTCTGTCTCTCTCTCTTTCTCAAAAATAAATAAGCATTAAAAAAATTTTTTTAAGAATCAATTAATCCTTAAAGCTGGATGGAAATAACTCATTCTATACAGCATAAATACAACACTACTGAAGAACTAAACAAGAACCTAACAAAGAAGATAAAGTGATACAAAATATGAGTGGTTAGGAAGCAAGGGAAATAAATCAAAAGATTCTAAAATATGTCCAACATGAATTCCAAAAGATAATTCAGGGAATGGTGAAGAAGGTATATTCAAAGAGATCAAGATGAGAGTTTTCCAAAACTGAAGAAATTCATAAGTCTTTAGATTGAAAAGATAGTGCAATTTTTAAGCAATATAAATTTAGAAATGAATCCAGACCGAATCACATTTCAGTGAAACTTTAGATCAGTAAAGACAAAAGAACATCTTTTTTTTTTTTTAACTTTTTTTTTTTTTTAACATTTATTTATTTTTGGGACAGAGAGAGACAGAGCATGAACGGGGGAGGGGCAGAGAGAGAGGGAGACACAGAATCGGAAACAGGCTCCAGGCTCTGAGCCATCAGCCCAGAGCCTAACGCGGGGCTCGAACTCACGGACCGTGAGATCGTGACCTGGCTGAAGTCGGACGCTTAACCGACTGTGCCACCCAGGCGCCCCAAGAACATCTTAAAAGTAACCAGAAAAAGACAAAAGATTGCCACAAATTGAAATACTGGTTTTTGAAAAGGCTCAAAAATAGAAAATCCTCTAAAGTCCCATAAAAAAAGGCATAAAAAGTAGTACAAGTAAAAATGGGGACATAATCCTTCTTGTGAAGAAAATAAAAATATGAGAATAGAATTTTTATTATCAACTTATTCGATAAATTTGAAAAATTTGAAAATTTATTAACAAAAACATTAATTCAATAAAACTGACTCAAACAAAACAAAACAAACAAAACAGAAATCCTGAGAAGTCTTATAATTAATAAGGAAACTGAAACAGAGTTTAGAAGTATTCTCACCAAAAAAGAACCTTAAGCCCAGATGATTCAGATAGTTACAAGAATTCTAGCAGAGAAGAAAAGGGGAAGATTCTTCCCAGCTCATGCTAAGAGTCCAGAAAACATGATACCAAAACTAAAGAAAGATAGTTTGAGAAAAGAAAACTGCAGGCCATTTTACCTATAAATGAAGCTACCTTTAAAAATCCTAAAGAATATATTAGCAAATCAAATCTACAATTATATAAAAAAATGATTGTAAATTATGACTAGGTTGCGTTATTCTAGAAATGCAAGAGTAGTTTAACATTAGAAAATCTTTAAATGTCATTTGCCATATTGACAGGTTTTTAAAAAATACATAAACAGGAGGGGTGCCTGGGTGGCTCAGTCGGTTAAGCATCCGACTTCAGCTCAGGTCATGATCTCAAGGTTTGTGGGTTCGAGCCCTGCATCAGGCTCTGTGCTGACAGCTCGGAGCCTGGAGCCTGCTTCGGATTCTGTGTCTCCCCCTTCTCTCTGCCCCTCCCCTGCTCACACTCTGTGTCTTTCTGTCTCTCGATAATAAATAAATTTTTTTAAAAAAATTAGAAATACATAAACAAGAATAATACATGCAGAAAGCAATGTTTGATAAAATTTAATAC
The DNA here is from genome assembly GCF_016509475.1 of Prionailurus bengalensis. Classification (NCBI taxonomy): domain Eukaryota; kingdom Metazoa; phylum Chordata; class Mammalia; order Carnivora; family Felidae; genus Prionailurus; species Prionailurus bengalensis. Next base: position 147,851,270 of record NC_057345.1, read on the forward strand.
ACAAGCACTATAAAAACTACCAGTAAATTTGGTATGGAAGGGAGCATCCCAAATCAGAAAAGTATACTCATAGAGAGAGCTCATTCCTAATAGGAACAAGTGGGAATTCCCTTTAAAATCAAGAAAAAACAAAGATGCCTATTATTATAGTTTCTATTCAACACTATATTATAGGCTATAGTCAATGAAATGAAGAAAGAGAAACTGTTATTCTCAATGGTTACTATCTTCACAGAAAATCCAAAATAACCTACAGATAATTTGTTTAAATGATATAGTTTAGCAATAGTTTGAACAAGATAGATTGAGTGACAGCATAAAAATTGACTTTATGTATCTATACATCAACCTCAACCAAAACGTTTATTTTTTATAAAGAAACTATAATACAAACAAAAGTCATTCATAGAAAGGGTTACATCTAGCGAAAGACATACAGGATCTACTTGTGTAAAATTATGAGACTCTGTTGAAAGAGACAAAGAAAACAATTAAAAATGGTAAGATTATGAAAACTTTTCCTCTAAGATCAGGAAGAAGACACGATGTCCACTCTCACCACTTTGATTCAACAGAGTGGAAATCCTCGCATGATAATCAGACATATAAGGAAATAAAAGGAATCCAAACTGGTTAAGGAAGAAGTAAAACTGTCACTATTTGCAGCTTGTATGACACTATATATAGAAAACCGTAAAGATTCCACCAAACACTATTAACACTAACAAACTCAGTAAAGTTGCAGAAGACAAAATTAAAATACCGAAACCTCTTGCATTTCCATATGCTAATAATGAAGTAGCAGATTACAATTGCATCAAAAAGAACAAAATATCTAGGAATAAATTTAACCAAATAGGTGAAAGACTTCTACTCTGAGAACTGTAAGACATTGATGAAAGAAACTGAAGACAACGCAAACAAATGGAAATATATTCAATGTCCACCCTTTGGAAGAATTAATATCATTAAAATGTCCATACTACCCAAAGTAACCTAAAGAGTCAATACAGAATACAGTCCCTATCAAAAGACAAACAGTATTTTGTAAGTTTATTTATTTATTTTGAGAGAGAGAGAGAGAAAGTATGAGTCGAGGAGGGGCATAGAGAGAAGGAGAGAGAATCCAAAGCAGGCTCAACACTGTCAGCACAGAGACTGACATGGGGCTCGAACCCAGGCACCATGAGATGGTGACCTAAGGCCAAAGTCAGATACCCAACAAACTGAGCCACCCAGGTGCTCCATGAATAGCATTTTTTAAAGAACTAGAATAATCCTGGGGTGCCTGGGTGGCTCAGTCGATTAAGCACAAGACTTCGGCTCAGGTCATGATCTCAGGTTTGTGGGTTTGAGCCCCCGCATCGGCTCTGTGCTGACTCCAGAGCCTGGAGCCTGCTTTGGATTCTGTGTCTCCCTCTCTCTTTGCCCCTCCCCTGCTTGTGCTCTATCTCCCTCTCTCTCTCAAAAAATAAATAAACATTAAAAAAAAAATTAAGGGGCGCCTGGGTGGCTCAGTCAGTTGACCACCCGACTTCGGTTCAGGTCATGATCTTGTGGTCTGTGAGTTCGAGCCCCGTGTCAGGCTTTGTGCTGAAAGCTCAGAGCCTGGAGCCTCTTTCGGATTCTGTGTCTCCCTCTCTCTCTGACCCTCCCCCGTTCATGCTCTGTCTCTCTGTCAAAAATAAATAAACATTAAAAAAATTAAAAAAAAAGAACTACAATAATCCTAAAATTTGTATGAAACCACAAAAGAACCCAAATAGCCAAAACAATCTTAAAAATGAACACCAGAACTTGAGGTATCACAATCTCAGATTTCAAGATAAACTAAAAAGCCAAAGTAATCAAAACATTACACCAGCACAAAAATAGATACATAGATCAATGGACTAGGATAGAGAGACCAGAAACAAACCCATACTTATATGGTTAATCAATCTATGACAAAGGAGTTAATAATATACAATGGGGAAAAAATAGTCTTTTCAGTAATTGGGAAAACTGGACAGCTACATGCAAAAGAATGAAACTGGACCACTTTCTTATACCATATAAAAAATAAACTCAAAATGGATTAAAGACCTAAATATGAGACAGGAAACCATAAAACTCCTAAAAGGAAACATATGTAGTAATCTCTTGGACATTGGTCTTAAAAACATATTTTTGGATATGTCTCCTCAGGCAAGGGAAACAAAATCAAAAATAAACTATGGGGCTACAACAAAATTAAAAGCTTTTGCTCAGCAAAGGAAACCACCGATGAAGCAAAAAGGCAACTGAATGTGAGAAGATATTTGCAAATGATACCTGCAACAAGGGGTTAATATTCAGCATATGTAAAGAACTTCCATAATTCAACACCAAAAAGCCCCAAATAATCCCATTAAAAACGGGCAGAGGACCTAAATAGACATTTTTTCCAAGGAAGACATACAGATGGTTAATAGACACATGAAAAAAAACACTCAACATCAGTTATCATCAGGGAAATGTAAATCAAAACCACAATGAGATATCATTTACATCTGTCAGAATGGCTAATACAAAAAAACCCAAGAAATAAGAAGTACTGGGGAGTATGTGGAGACAAAAGAAACTTCATGCACTATTGGTAGGAATGCAAATTGGTGCAGCCACTGTGAAAAACAGTATGGAGTTTTCTCGAAAACTTAAAAATAGGCGCCTGGGTGGCTAAGCTGGCTAAATGCCCCACTCTTGATTTTGGCTCAGGCTATAATGTCACGGTCTGTGAGGTCGAGCCCCAAGTAGGGCTCCGCACTAACAGCTTGGAGCCTGCTTGGGATATGCTCTCTCCCCTTCTCTCTGTCCCTTCCCCACTCACGTGTATGTTCTCTCTCTCTCTTTCTTTCTCTCTCTAAAAATAAATAAACTTAAAAGAAATAGCCAAGATATATAGGCACCCTAAGTGTCCATAAATAGAGAAATGGATAAATGGTGTCCATAAACAGTGGAATATTATTCATCCACAAAAAAGAATAAAATCTTGCTATTTGTGACAGCATGGATGGACCTAGAGGATACTATCTAAGTGAAATAAATCAGACAGAGGAAGACAAATAGCACAGGATTTCACACCTATGTGGAATCCGAAAAAATTCCACAAACAAACAAACAAACAAACAAAACAAACAAAAAGAAACAGATTCAAAAAATACAGGGAACTGGTGGTTGCCAGAGGGGTGGGGAGTGGGAGGATGGGCGAAAAAATGGCGAGATCGTCTGTCACTAAGAAAACTCAATACCATACAAATGTCAAGCATTTTAAAATTGAGCTATCTACGTACAATGTGGTATCAATCAAAATTCTAAAATGTACTTACAGAACTTGACAATCTGATTCTAACATTTACATAGATGATCAAAGAACCAAGAATAACCTGGACGTTTTGCTCAATGGAATACCAATATTTAAGGTAAAATAACTGAGTTTGAGACAAACAATGGATCGGAATACGGAGCCCATAAGAAAATCCATGCATATATGAAACGTGCTTGAAAACAGAGGCTTCTCTGCAGTTCAGTTGGGCGAAAAGACGGACTATACAATACGTAGTACTGAGAGAACTGAGTATTCATATGAGAATCAGAGAAAATTAGAATCCCATCTCAAACCACATATATAACTTAACTCTGGATGCATTCAGAATGTAAGTGTAAAAGAGAAAAACCTTAAACCTTTTAGAAGAAAATATAGAAAGTGCAGATTACCTACAAAGGATAAAAAAATAGGAGATCTTTCGTAAACAAAAATATCAAAGGCGCAATACATTTAAAGTGCTAAGGAGACAGAGCATCAGCTAAGAATAATTCAGTCACCTCGCAAAACTCTCCTTCCGCAGTAGCAGTGCAAGATTTTCCTGATAAAGAAAGACCTACTTACCCTTGCTAAAAGCAAGTACTACGGCAAAAAAAAGAAAGTAAACCCAGAGGTAAGGAACAGAAAACAACAGCAAGCAGGCCACTTCAACGTATGAGTGTATTTGTTCACTACCAGATATCTGCAACAGAAGCCTGTAGTTTTTCTTTCTAAAAGTTGATAAAATTCTCCAAAGGCAAGCAATAATAAGAAAGATGGGGTCTTAAATGGACATTTAAACATGTTAACGTTCTTATGATGTTCTATGAGAGGATGGGTATATTGAAGAAATTCATGCATCGTTTAAAAAAATAGGTAAGTATGAATATTAAAACTTCAAGAGAAAACATTGAAGGAGCAGAAATTGCTTAGAAACATGAAACGTGTTTTTTACAGGTGAATTCTTTATTCCGTGAAATATAGTCCTATTTGATCAGTCATACTTTAAATAACACCCACCAGTTTATTTTGTACATTTCTTTCCTTTTTCTACAAAAGGTTAAAGAAGCCAGGTTTATTTAACAACAACAACAACAACAACAACAACAACAACAAAAAGATGCTCACGAATACTCTCTTTTACCAAAACAAATTAAGTTTTGACAGTTTTAAAACCTAAATAGGGGAGCCTGGGTGGCTCAGTCAGTTAAGGATCTGATTCTTGATTTCGGCTCAGGTCATGATCTCACACTTGATCCAGCCCTGAATTGGGTTCTATGCTGAGCCTGGGGCCTGCTTGAGATTCTCTCTTCTCCCTCTCCCTCTCCCTCTGTCCCTCCCCACTTGCACTTATGCTCTCTCTCTCTCTCTCTCTCTCTCAAAAAAAAAAAAGCCTAAATGTAATTTACATTTACATTTACATTTAACTGTTTATTACATACAAAATATTCATGATAAAATGTTAGAGGCATTCCCTTTAAGGCCAAGAACAAGAAGATTATCACTCTTGAACAACATGGGGGGTTGGGGCACTGACCCCTGCACAGTAAAAAAATCTACATATAACTCTGCACTCCCTAAAAACTTAACTACTAATAGCCTACTGTTGACTGGAAGCCTTAATGATAACATAAACAGCACATATTTTGTATGGTATGTTACATACTGTACCCCTACAATAAAGTAAGCTGAATCCTTGCACTTCAAACCTTTGTTGTTCAAGGATCAGCTATATTTGAATAATCAGGGAGTAAAGGGCCAAACCTTTCAGTATCTGCAGATAATATTGTGTCTAAATAAAAAAATCTAAGAGAATCTATAAACATATTGGAATAAAGAGACTTCAGTAAGACTACTGGATTTAAAATTTACACAGGGGCACCTGGGTGGCTCAGATGGCTAAGCGTCTGACTTCAGTTCAGGTCATGATCCCACGGTTTGTGGGTTTGAGCCCCGCGTCAGGCTCTGTGCTGAGAGCTCAGATTCTGTGTCTCTCTCTCACTCTGCTCCTCTCCTGCTCACTCTTTCCATCTCTCTCTCTCTCAAAAATAAACATTATTTTTTTTTATTTACACAAAAATAAATAGCAACAACCTAAAAGATCTTTTAAAAGTAAAAGATCATATTGGAGCGCCTGGGTGGCTCAGTTAAGCGTCCAACTCTTGATTTCAGCTCAGGTCATGATCTCATGATTCATGGGATCAAGCCCCCCATCAGGCTCTGGTCTGACAGCACAGAGCCTGCTTGAGATCCAATCTCTCTCTCTCTCTGTCTCTCTCTCTCTCTCTCTCTTCTCTCCTCCTCTCTCCCACTCATGCATGTGCACTCTCTATCTCTCTAAAAATAAATAAACATAAATAAATTAAATTAAAGTTAAAAGATTATATTTAGGGGCGCCTGGGTGGCGCAGTCGGTTAAGTGTCCGACTTCAGCCAGGTCACGATCTCGAGGTCTGTGAGTTCGAGCCCCGCGTCAGGCTCTGGGCTGATGGCTCAGAGCCTGGAGCCTGTTTCCGATTCTGTGTCTCCCTCTCTCTCTGCCCCTCCCCTGTTCATGCTCTGTCTCTCTCTGTCCAAAAAATAAATAAACATTGAAAAAAAAAATTTAAAAGATTATATTTATTATAGCAAGAAAACTTAGAAGGTACATAAGAATAAACATAATAAAAGATATACAGCAGTGCATGAAGAAATTATAAAATATTTTTGAAGTACACAAAAAACCTGATTTAAAAGATCAAGTCCTATGTTTGAAGTAGGAAGAGTGAAAACCATAAAGATGTCAATTGATATTTATCCTATAAATGTCAATTCCCATCATAATCTGAACAGAGGAATTGTTAAAGAAATTTTACAAATTAACTCAAAATATAGCAATAAGTACAATAACAAGAGTACAAAATCAGTGTTGATACAGAAGGAAACAGAGGTTATTGATGAACTAGATGTGGGGGGAGGGAGGAAGAATACAAGATAAAACAGAAACAGTAACTCTCCCCTCACGGGCGCAAAAATTAAAACGTACACACTTCAGGGGCGCTCAGTTGGTTAATCGTCCAACTCTGGCTCAGGTCATGATCTCACAGTTCGTGAGTTCCAGACCCACATCGAGCCCTCTGCTGTCAGCACAGAGCCCGCTTCAGATCCTCTGTCCCCAGCTCTGCCTCTCCCCCACTGGCACGCACATGTGCATGCTCTCTCTAGTTCTCTCAAAAATGAATAAACATTAAAAAGAAAAGAAGACCATGCTTCACAAAGAAAATTGATAAACACCAGCTATTGTTAAACACTGTCCAGGCAAGCAACCTGCCTGTAGTAGGCCGTGTGGTCTCTGCTTAGACTGGCCCCCTCACTGCCATGCAGGGGAGATCTCTGGGATAAAGAGATCATTGCAATCTGTAGGAGCATGACTCACATGCACATGGGTGAGGGCTGTACTTCATGGCCTGGCAGAACCTCACCCATCTAGCAAACTGAGATTTTCAAGACCCCCAAAAAGCCATCCCAGGGAATTGTATCTAAACATCCTGCAATATGCACTGTCTCCTGGAAACTTAATTTTTTTTTTTTCCCCGCTTCAGAGTTGATTGCGTGTTGGCCGATGAAAGTAGATTTCAAGGACAACCACAGGAGAAGAGGGAGATGATTTCTGGAGGAAGAAAGAGGCTGAACAGAAAGACACAGAAGAGGAAAGTGGAAAAACAAAACTTCTAGGCCCTCCTGCAAACAGGCAACACGCGGGGGGGGGGGGGGGGGGGGGGATGAAGAAAAGACCGGCAACTCCTCCTTTGTTTCTTCCCCAAACAAAATGTAAATCAAGAGAGATCACAGGTGCATGAATGAAAAGTTCTTCAAGTGATGTGCCTTCCTGTTGCTTTTTTGAGCCTCACAGAAACACCGAAGGAGGAAGGAAGAACGTGATTTGCACTGGCTTGTGGAATTTAATATTCCCGTAAAGGTAATTGTGTGGCTCTTGATAATTCAGCAGTTTAGACTCATCATGACATTTCATCTTCAAGGGCTATTTCAATTCCTCAAATAGATTTTTATTCTACCACTCACACATTCAAGGATGAAAAAGGTACCTCACTGTATTAAATTAAATTACCTTTAAAACTTGTAGCTTTGCTTCCAGCTCTGTTCTTTTGAGAATCATTGTTCCATTAAGAGTCTCTATCCTGTTTTAAGAGAAAGGGAGGGGGGGAGGGAACAGCATGAGTGATTCTTTCGAACAAGTACCATCCTTGTAGATTATGCCACTTTGAGCACAGACTACACTTAAAAAAGCAACAAAAATGTTATTATTTCCATGGCACTTCAAGTATCTGCACCTAGGCGGAATCTTCTGACAATATTCAGAGAAAGAAAATGGAACAAAAGCAACACAAAAACAAAATGTCCCCTAGAGAGGGAGGTTGAAAGAAAAGATACTGTTTAACTTGTAACCGATGGCTCGCTTTATAGATGCCAGCGTATGGCAATGATTGTTGTTCTCTAATGGAATCTATTCTTATGGTCTCTGACTGAATCACCTATTCTATTTGGTGAATATTTACTGGGCATTTACTGTGTGCCAGAATTTAGATAGTCATGCTTAGCATCCAGCAATGAAACCAACATGCAATAGGGATTTTCAAACAGTGGAAGCAACATGCTCTTTCTTGGAAAAGGGAAACATCCTTTCTTTCCTGGGATGCTAGGGACCTTTACTCTGTAAATTGACTTAATTTTGCAGCTCGAACAAACAGAACCGAAACCGCTAAGAGATAATAACCTTCATATGACTCTCACATCTTGGAACCTTTTAAGTTTATAAACCTTAATCCTAGCATTATCAGTTTGATGCTGTTCTTTTCTCCCTATACCAAATGCCTTTCTAAAAATAAAAGGACGTGTTCTATCCTGAGTGATTTGTTTTGTGGGCTCATGTTGAGGCCTTTATTTTGACTACTAAGTCAGCAATCTGAATAAGGTAACAAATTCCATGTGTTAGTCACACACCTAAATATTTTTAAAGTATTGGTTCAAATTCCTTCTGACAAATAAGCTGTAACTATTTATTAAGATTCAGGAAATCTTTCAAGTCATGGGGGAATAATAGCATTAAATACGGAGACGAATTTTTTCTCTATTTCTAATAGCATCATTCCCAAGATAATGAAATGATAATGAAAGCCAAGATGTTGTCTCCTTTCTCATTAGGATGGTCTTGTCTCTGGTCACGGGTGAGGATCCCTATGAATCTGTTTCAGTGGGAACTTTAATGCTGACCTGAGCTGAACAAGCAATAAATGTCTATGTGCCAAACCTCAGGAATACACTGGTCACCCTCTTCAGTATTTATACAGTTGTCTCTCATTTTCCTGACGTCTGAATTTCCATTTGTCTCCACCCACTACTCCTTAATTACATACCTGCGTTTTACCCACCTCAACCATTTGGAACATAGCCTCCTGATTCTAACTGCCACCATTTTCCCTGGGATTCTATATGGCTCCAACCATATAGATTCAAGTTTCTCTGGAGTAAAGAGCTCCTTTACCCTGAACTCACAGGATCCACGGAGTTGGACCATCACGAGTCCCACACACAGTAAGAACATCTTTGAAGCTTTAGACCAGAATAATTGAAGAGCATCCAGGGGATTTTCTATTGGCAGCTTGCAATGAGCAGCTGTGGGGTAGCTGAAGAGAACAGATCTTGGCTTCCAGAGCGGGGGGTGAAATCCTAGCCCAGTCACTTACTATATCATTGATCTTAATTCCACCTAACTTAAGCTTCAGGCACTTGATCCATAAATAGAAATAAAACTAACATCACAAGGTGGCTGTGAAGGATGAGCGAGATAATGCACACACACCCCACCTTCGTCAGAACAAACGCTTAAATTACTTAGCCTGACAAGACCCATGCTCTGCCCCCTGGCCAACTCCCTGCCTTCATTTCTTATATTCTCCCTAATCTACCAACCACCCATCACACTGGTTGTTTCTCTATCTCTTGGACATGCCAAGCCCATTTTGAGACTTCACAGACCTCTCTCTTTGCCTGAAAGGCTCTCACCAGAAGTTCCCATGACCATCCCTTCTTTTTCTTTATGTCTCAGCCCAGATTTCCCCTCCTCAGGCAAGATCCCTCTAAACGCAGGTAGAATCCTCTTACTCAGTATTCTACCCCGTTCCTCATTTTACTTCCTTAATAGCAGTAACCAAAAGTTGAAATTTCAAAATTACTTATTTTGAAAGCTTCCCTTGTCCATCTCCCTCCACAGATAATAAAGCACTACAAGAGGCCTTGTCTTTGTCTCTCCTAAGCCTATATCACAAAGCTGGAAACATAGTATTTGCTCAATAAATATCATTTGAATGACTGAGGAAATTCCATCTTTTAACTAATTACTGAAGTCGTATTAGGCTCTAAAGGATGGTATGGTAGAAAAATTCAGTCAAATCTCTAGTTGGGGAGAAAACTCTCCCATGAGTAAGTCTGGACTATTAGTAAGTGTGAGTGTGCGTCGCAGGGCAGGGAGGGTTGACCAGAGTTTTCTTCCTGCTAAATGGAACACTAGAAGAGAAAAACAATTGGCTTGTGGTGTGAGAGTAAAAAACTCAGCCCTCCTGACCTTTTATTTGTTCTAACCACAAGATTATATCAACCATGGAAGCTGGACTAATTCCTCTCTATCCAAAGAGAATGTAGTGCCAGTTTAGTTGAATTTGACATTAAGATAAATAAATAAATAAATTTTCTAAATGCCATCCCTCCCACACAGATGTTGGGGCTATTGATGTCCTCTGACTTTAGATGTTGACAATACTTTCAAGTTTGAGGAAACCTTGAGAAACAAAAGGGACTGATAATACACGTCTGTACCCGATCCCAAAGCTTTGGTGCACTGCCTCCCTTCTTGTGATCCTGAACAAAAAGCCTATTCATTCACTCAACAGGCATTGTGAGAGACCATAACATTTCTGAAGCCCCATGGGAAGCAGATGGATAGTTACGTTAACATGTTTCCTGAAGATCTGATCAGGTCTACGACTTGTTTGTGGGTAAAGCCTTCCGTGCTCACACCATTGATATTTGCAAGGACATCACCTGGGAGATGCCAAGGAAAGTGAGTGTTAAAACACTTGCTTGAAGAATCCCTCCTGACATGCAAATAAAACAAAACAAGCAAGCCCCAAACCTTAGCAACATAAAAGAGGGAAGAAAATTCAAAGCAGCAATCACATCCTGGCCTTCGATGGCATAAAGATTTCTTTTCTTGCTATTTAAATCATTCCCAACATGAGCAAAGTTATAAATTACCAGTTTGCAGGCCAGCGTAGTGGGCTGGGCTGTCCTCCTGTATTTTGCAAATCAGAGTGCACATCTCAGAAGAGCACATGTTCTGGTTCTGGAGCCTGTAAGTCTAAAAATTCAAGTGATACGTAATTATTATTCAAAAAATTCAAAATCTACGTGTCAAAAAATAAAAGGGTGTTGATTATGCAGCGGAACAGGTAAAAGTACAAAGAACAATTGGAAAGTCTTTCTCGAATATAAACTGAATCAAAGGTACCAGTCCTGAGATTCTATGATGAAATCTGTAGCCAACCCTTTTCATTAAAAAAAAAAAAAAAATCCAGCGTGAGACTAAAAGTGGGATAAGACTGGCTCAAGATTTTTCCATTTTCAAGCCTGAGAGACCACCTGATGCTCTCATTATTACATATCTATTAAGAAAAATTAGGTTTCTTATTTCCCAATGGGATAAAACAATAGTAGCCAAAAAGCAAAGAGAAAAATCTCTGTGTGGTTCTCCCAAGCTAAAGCACTCATTACAAGAGCATATGGAACAGTACACATCCAGGAAGGGAGATGTGCCAACAATAATTATTTTAAATCAGAGCTCTGCAAATAATGACAATCTGCCCTGTATTTTTTCAAAAGTGCTATAATTGACGTGATTACCTTCTTGTCTAAGTGCTCTCTGGTATGCCTGCCTGAATACTCACCGGTTCATTAGTCACTCAACTAAATTAGAAAAAGTTATGCTTCGTCTCTTGCCTCAGTTTGTCAAAACCCGCTTGGTTTTGTTTTTATTTTTGTTTCAAATTGTACCAAGAACACTCCATAAATATTGCTCGATATAGTGGCCCAGTGACCTATAACAAACATATTTTTCTTTTGCACACATTTAAGTTACGAAGCCTAGTTCCATTTAGAATCAAAATCAGTATCTGAGTTGAGTAATCTGATTCCTAAAGTTATTCCTATTACAGTACTGCTTCTCTGTGGAGAAATTAATGCCTGATGTTCACTCCTTCTTATTTTACAGACACAGAGACTCCAGAACCAGAAGTCAATCATGTGCATGCAACTCCTAGAAACTTGACTTAGTTAACATCTAAGGAATCTCTATTCACTCTGCAAGGCATTTAGAATCCCTATATCATAAAGGTACGAGGGACCTTTAAAGGTCATTTATTACACTTCCCTCTATGTCAGATCCCTTTAACAGCTTTTCTGCCAGGAAGTCTTGCTACAGCCTGGACCCTTTCAGGAATGAAAAGGTGATCTAGTCCATGCGGTACATGAACCAAAGCTCTAACAGTCACTCCTCTGGGAAACCACCCTTATAACAGCTCTTATTAGCAGTGAGAATCTGCCCTCCAGGTCCAGTGATCAAAGTGAGTACAATGAGAGGAGACGTGTTGATTTACACAGCCAGCATATATGCGCACAACCAGTGTAAAATTTGTGGATTGGGGACAGAGAAGAAAAGGCAGAAGCCCCATAGTTCTGGATTGAAATAGTCAAATAATCCCCCCCGCCCCCCTCACACACACACACACACACACACACACACACACCCCTAGTCTTCTAGTTCCCATTTTTAGAAGCCAATGACAGAACAATCCCCTGCATTTCTCAGAGATATAAAATTCACATTGCCCTCTCTCAGGCCCAGTGACCTTTATTCTAACACCTGCCATTGTTTGATCTACTGGTACCGGGCACGTTACTAAGGACTTTATATGACGTATTGTTTCATTTGAAACTCCTAAGAATCCCACCAGGCAGCACCGAGAGAACATGAACTTGGTGTGTATGAATCTAACATTTGTGTTGCTATCAAACTGTGTGACTCTCACTCACAGTATAAAACTAGGGAAATCCAAAGGGGATGTGTAGTTTCTTTGCCAATGTGCCCTTCACTTGGTAGACCAGAACCCGAATACATGTTAACCATGGGTGCACGATGGGGATACACGAGGCTCTATCTGGTCTTCAAAAAATTCCCAGAGTATTTCCCCTATTTGATGACTACTGCAAATCTTAGGACTGTTAAAGAATAGATTATGGTGTGGGACGCTTGGTTGGCTCAGTCGGTTAAGCGTCCGACTTCCACTCAGGTCATGATCTCGCTGTTCGTGGGAGCTGTGGTGACGGCTCAGAGCCTGGAGCCTGCTTCAGATTCTTTGTCTCCCTCTCTCTCTGTGCCTCCACTACTCTCTCTCTGTCTCTCTCAAAAATAAATAAACATCAAAAAAAAAATAGATGATGGTGTGGAGCTGGCAATGGAAAGCATATACCAAGAGGAAATTGGCAGAGGACTGGGTTCCTGCTTTACTGGAACACACTGCAGTTCAGAAATAAAATCAACTCGTGTTTATCTACAAAGGTTCTAGCTGCTGTAACCTGCTGTCCACTAATGACGGTTTTGACTTGTGCTCCATGTGGAGTCAGCATTCATGGTATGGGGGAGAAACATGGGGAAACAATGACATAGATCATAGAAGAGTAAGAAGAAAATCCTCATTTGTTACATGAAATAGGATAAGTGGGTAGTCATCGATCTTGTTTCCAGTAGCAACTGCTACATACCCTCTGGATAATTCTCATTTAAAAGCAAGCACAAAAGGCAGTGTCTCCACAGCAGAGAGAGAGAGCGTTTCGTATGAATGGGGAGTAAGAGAGAGTACTATGCTTCTAAAACCTCATAGAAGAATCATAGATGTCACCGAATTTAAAAGTAGAATAGTTCAGAAAGTAGAAAGTATCTTTCTTCTTCCTATAGCCTTCTCCCTATTCCTTATAGCTAGGGTTCCATTTGGTTTCTTTATTCAGAAGGCATGTTTTACTTATTAGCAGTTTCCTGTTCCTAATCTTCAAATACACAGCATCTTTCCAATTTGGGGGTTGATATTCAGTTACCAAAGTTTTTTGAAAGCAGCACCAAAGTTAATCTCAAAGCTGATGTGCACTATAAGAATACGATTATGCAAAAGACTATGATTATCGAAAAGAAATGCCAAAGTGTGATGGAGGAAAAAAAACAGTAATACATAAGCTATTACTGTTGCATTTAATTGGACTGGACTTCATCTGACCTAACTCACCATCTTTACAAATATGGCCATGAAAAAGCAGAGAGCAAATAAGAAATGAAATTTTTAAGCTATTAGAAATTGAAACCTATATGAGGCACCTGGGTGGCTCAATCAGTCAGGTGTCCGACTTTGGCTCAGGTCATGATCTCATGGTTCATGAGTTAGAGCCCTGCATCGGGCTCTGTGCTGACAGCTCAGAGCCTGGAGCCTGCTTCGGATTCTGTGTCCCCTTCTCTCTAGCCCTCCCCTGCTCACGCTCTGTCTCAAACTCTCTCTTTCTGTCTCTCTCTCTCAAAAAATAAATAAACATTTTTTTGAAATGTCAAACAAAAAAGAAACAGAAACTTACAAAGACTGTTAGAAACTTCCTAGAGCATGAGACAATATGCAGGTAGACCCAAATGTTCTAAAATGTTTCAAAGAGTAATTATAAGGTGTTGTCATTAAGAAAAAAGTCCAATTTTCTTTGCCATATCCAAGATGAAATCCTTAGTATCTCAAAATGTAACAGAGGTTCCACACGAATACATGCAGTCCCATATACACAAATATACACGCTTTCAAGTATTTCTTGAATGCCAGAGAATAGATTTAAAATCTGATATACAGTACAAAAATGATTATGCAAAACACATCTTAAATGCAAATATATAAAATGCACATCTGTAATAGAGTATTTCACTTTCTTATTTAGAAGATCTGGCTGAAACCAAGTGTTTCTGATCAGGCTCAGACTTACAGGAAAACTAAAGCAACTCAGAACAAGGAGCTGAGCAGGTCTCAGGGGTTTTATTTTGGCTTCAATGTTTTCTTTCCTTGATGGCACCCAGCACGCTGAAAAACTCCCCCAAACCACTGCACACTGGATAAAAGTCACAGATACAAGTCACAGAGCCCATAATTCTCTGATCCTGTCTTCACTCTTTCTTTGCAAATATCATACTGTCAGTGCCACTTTCTTCATTAAAATCTGGAAAATTGAAAACTGCCCACCTGAATTTCAAATCCAAAAGTTCCATTATCTTGCTTTTCCACGGTAACAAGCTTTCTGTAACAAAAAAAAAATTGAAAAATATGCATGAAGACCAAAGTATCACATTTGTCACATACGTATCATTAAATAACTGCCACAATTACGAACAGCTGACATTCATGTAAACTGTAGTATGTGAGAATCTGTGTGTGTGTGTGTGTGTGTGTGTGTGTGTGTGTGTGTTGTCGTCCACAGTCTGAAGAGCTGTGCTCCTGAATGCCTTGGTGAGAGACACAAAAATACAAGAATCTCTTTACCTTTGAGACCAGGAGAAGTCACCTAAAGAACTTGATCTCGTCAAAGCAAGCTGAAAAATATAATAAGCACACAGTTATCCAAAGGTCCTTAAGACACAACTATGAAGTGTTGTAAATCACCAAGCACTTTGTTCTTTGTCACCTTCTTTGGCCCAGCTCTGGGAAATTGTTATGTAAAGGTAGTAATTTCCATTTTCTAGTGGTAGCAAAGGAGAGCGGGGAAGGGGAACCTTGGAGCATTAAAAGGCTAAATGAGGCTCAGATAATAATACACCCTGGCAAAAAGAGTCCACGTAATGTGGCAAAACTCCAAAGCTTCCAAAAGGAATGTCATCTCTAATCTCTATTTAAAATAGCCTCCGAAAGATTAACCATAGCAATTTCTAATCACACGGAAATCCAAAGAAAACAACACCCACAGAATGGCATATAAAACTCAAATGCTTGATAGTTTTTTGAGATACTGATGAAATGACTGTATTTATTATAATAGTTCAATATGTTACTGTTTTTAACAGGAAAAAATAATCTCTAAAGAACCAACTCATATGCAGAAGCACAATTCAGGTGAAACCAGGGACTCAAAACCTCAATTCTGCTTATGATTGATTTTTGCAGAAGGTCTGGAAGAGTGCGGTGAGATCTGCAGCCAAGAGAGCAAAGGAACCAAATAGTATAAACAACAGGAATACTATCACCTTTCCTCCTCGGCATATTTTGGAAAAAGATCCTATAAACGTAAACTTCCGAGATACCTTCTACCCTTGTAAATAGGAAACATAAGCAAAAGGCAGCATCTTGTTTTTTCAGGTGATGGCTGTTTTTTCTGTGTTTTTGTGTTATTGTTTAGGAATTAACAAATGGTAATCAGCCCTTTCTCAAATGTTGGTCCAGTGGCCCAAAATGTAAACTGCAATCCTAGCTAACCCACGGGTGTTTCATGGTCAACCTGACACGCCTGTCATCTATCAGTGAATACATAAAAATGTCAGGGGCCGCTTGGGTGGCTCAGCCAGTTAAGTGTCTGACTCTTGGTGTTGGCTCAGGTCCTGATCTCGCGGGTTGTGAGTTCAAGCCCCACATTGGTCTGTGAGCTGACGCCGTGGAGCCTGCTTGGCATTCTCTTTCTCTCCCTCTCTCTCTGCCCCTATCCCACTCATGCTCTCTCTGTTTCTCTCTCTCTCTCTCTCTCAAAATAAATGAATAAACTAAGAGAAAAAAAAGTCAGGAGATCAACACATAGTCCAAACAAATAGAGGTTGAAAATCAGAAGGCGAAAAACACATAAAATTAATGCACAAACAAAACCCTCATTAAGGCATTTGTTAGGACAGAAGCCTACGTCACTGTAATGAATCTGAATTATCAAGTAAGAAATGCCAGCCTTTTCACAAACTTTCTGAAATGGCTCAGCGTTCAGAATTTGGCTACTGATTGGTCAGTTAAGCTAATGTAAGAAAGAGATGATCTCTCCTCGCTTTGATGCAAATTGATCACGTTTTGGAATTCCTTGTCTTTTCAGTTCCACCCCTCAAATCATTTGCATCATCCTGAAGTCTGCAATCAGAAGGCTCAGACCCAAAAAGATTCTCTAGATTTGCCAGAAATTATTTATTTTCAATTTGTAAGGACTAACGATAGATGGCCCACAACAACGTGCATAGTTTATTTCATCCTGATTTGTCCTACTAACCACAAACATGGGCGAGGGACGACTCAGCTATGCAGTAGGGCTCCCTTCTTATAAAAGAGAGCAATGAACTTGATATTCCCAAGTATTTTCATCTCGCCAGCACACTGCACTCACATTGTCTCAATCGACTTTCATTATTTGCATCTCCCTGGCTTTTATCCTTGTTTCCGATTGCAAGCTTCTTAGGTAGGTCATATCTACCTGTTACCTGTTATCATAACCAGGGCTTATATTTAAAAATACTACTCTTGCTATCAATATTCATCATATTAGTCACATATTCTTGTATGTGGAGACTGTATGTGTATTTATATAAAGGGTATGCTGGATCAGATACCTGGCCTCTGTACAGAATTATCTTTATCCTTAGAGCCACGTGGGGACTGTACTTGTTTTGCTTTCTACCCCAGTGCCTAGTGCAGTGCCTGGAATATAGGGGAAACTTCAAAATAGCTAAATAGACAAATAGAAGTAAACTATTAGACACCAACGTAAGTAAGTAGTGGTGAAAGATCAAGTTCAGGAGAAATGCATTAAAATGTTCTTCAACTTTGCCCTTCATCAAATTTTAAATATTTGCAGGAAAAACTCAAGGGTAATCATTAAAAATAGAAAATTAAATTTAAGAAAATCCCAAACACGTGACAACATCAAAAATGAAAAACAAAACAAAACAAAACAAAAAGAACAAAACCATCTCAGTCCAAAAACAGCAAGAACCATAAAGGATTAATAGGAAACAAAGGAAGTTCTGATGCCTTAATACATAACTGCCAAATGGAATAAATGGTGGCCAAAATGAATGAGTTATTTCCAGCCTTTCCTCAGCAATTTTAAATGCCCTTTTGCCAAGCAAATAATCACAGCACTGACAGGAACGTTAAGATTTCATCTGGTCCACCTGTAACCTGCCTTCTAAAGTAAAAAAAAATCATTCCAGATAAATTCAAATATAAAATAGTTTAACTCCACAAGACAAACCCAAATCCTCTACACAGAAAGCAATTTTCCTACTTTTCTCTGGCTCACCTCTCTATCTAGCTAATCCACTAGTTGAAAATATTTGCCTAGCACACCGTGAGGCGCACGGCAGAGACCCAATTCCTGTGGATCAACTGATTTGGGTTACCAGCGACACACACACAAAATCAGGCTATGTCAAATTGTAAATTAGTTTCTACTCTAGATCAGCGATGAACCTCTCTTAGGCACCTGATGTTTAAAGAAAAAACAATTTAAACAAATTAGGCACCATCAAATTCTCTGACACGTGCCACATCTTGACACACAGCCTCCTTGCATGTGATCTGGGCTGTCAGACTCAGGCCATGTGGAAAGGAATGTTCCCAGGGTTCAGCCGTGCTCAGGCACCCGGGTATCTGCCTAAGTGGGAAGAAGCATGCCTAAGGCCTTATCCAAAGTGTCACCCTTTGAAAAATATTTTGCCTACAGCCCTTTTCCTAGAGTGAGCAGTCCTGTTCTAGGCTCTAACCTGTTCTAGGCTCTAACCCGTTCTAGGCTCTAACCCGGGGCGTCAGTGCTCCCGAATGCGCTCCCAGCCAGAGCCTTTTCTCGGGGTTGCAGCGGAGACACCAAAACGTATGGATAAGGAACGGGTGTGTGATGAACGGCATATGCCGGCAACAGCTGTCTTTTATTACACATTATCTAATATGAGAACTCTAGGTTTGGCAATTTGGCAGGCCTGCAAACCACACATTCAATGACGACCGCTGATTAGACAAAGCTCCTTAACCCCTTGTTAGCCACTAATATAAAGATGCCTGGGGTTGAGTTTATGATTCCTCTTCTTTTGTTTTTAGTCAGAGGGCTTCAAAGACCAGGCATTAATATTCAAAACGGAATTTTTGCCGCTATGCGGTGATTTACAATGTCCCTCTTTAGGGGGAAGCCAACACAAAATATTTCAGCTGTCAGTTTGCAAAAGATCAGGGTAATCTGTAGCTCAGCCAGAGAGCCAGCAGACTCACAGGAGCTCAAAGTTCAATACTGCAGCCACTTCTGCTGCTAAGTAACAGATTGTTACTTCCTGGTCCCCACTGAGTGAATGCATTTCCGTAAAGTATTGGGGGTGGAGAGAGGATATATATTAACATGTTTCTTTTGTTTCTATTGTTTGTTTCAAAAGCCCAAATCCTGTGCCTTGTTCTCTTTTCCAGTCTTTGCTGCAATCTCCCTAATTCTTCCAGGAATCCAGGTGTTGTTTTTTTTTTTTTTTTCTGTTTCCCTTTTAACCCAGGAACCTTGGGTTAGCAGGGCTCAACAGACATATTCTAAGATACAGCAAAATAACGGAACCGTGTGCAATTTCCTAACTCGTAAGTGCCCTTAAGGAACCCAAATAAACGTCACAGCTTCCCAAGAAAGTCTCACTGTGGACTCATGAGCTTCTTTTCCAAGAAAAACTGTGGGCTATTCACTCAGGGCATGCCACAGTATGAATTAGAGAATACTTTTCCAATTATTTCGTAGTGAAATTAACACAGTGTTCTACCTAAAAGTATTCATTTAATGATCAAGATACCTTGTTGCAGTTAGAAACTTGGGAGTTCGGGGTCACAGATGGGTGAACAGACAGAAATCATGTGAAAGCTTCTGCAGGGCAGAACCCATCCCAGAAATAGACACGTTACAGAGTTTAGCACAAAATTCCGGATCAGAACTTTTAAGTGAATTCACCCTTTCTGAAGTTGCCTACTGAGTAATAATTCAATAACCTGGAGAACGTCAGGCAAAGACAACCTGTGGTAGCAGTGAGGCACATTCCAGTTTCTAACCCATTTGTCAGGTCCCTGGTTCTTAAACTGCCTTCCAACTGCAACCTACTACCCTTGAGGGAGTGGCCCAGAGCGGCCCAATCACTACTCCTTTGTTATCACCACATTTATAAAGCCTATCTTTATTTCCTCCCGTCTCCTTCCCACACTGTTTTCCATTACAGGGATTTTTACCCCCCAAAAATATGTTCAGAAGTAGAAGCTGTACTGAGATGTCTGTCGCCTCCTACAAATAAAGGTATTGAGATAATAGGTACACACAGAAATCTATTTTTAAGCAATTCCAAGTGTAAACACCCAAATGCTTCCGAAGATTAATCTGAAACTACATGCTCACCAGATACAGCTTTGCAGAAACCAAAGCCAACAATAACGAGAAGTATGAACTGTTGACGTCAGCCCTGAAAGTGTTGAAAATAACAGTGGGCAGAAAAACACCTGCTCATGTGGTTGCCTCACAGGGATCTTGTTGCCTGCGATTCAGGGAGTGCCAAATGGGTGATTATTCTCTACAAACCACTTAAAGGAAATGAACATCCATTTGGAAAAGCCTGAAATGTTGGGATAAACTTGCATCAAGTCTCATTGATGCTAACTGTACAGAATCATAAGTATCATGCAGAAGAGAGTTTTTGTTTTGCCTTCTTTTTTTCCTTAAAGTCATTCTCACAACAGGAAGAAAACACTGTTTGAATAGGAGTTTGCTATGGGAGAGAATAGGAGAAAAGGGAGAAGACGGGGCCTAAAAAGATGAGAACATCAGATAGATTCGTCGGTGTGAGAATGTGGGCATTTGTGTGTATATAGGTTATATACCTATGCACAATGCATGTGTTTTGTGTGCCCAAATCCCTCTCCTTATCTCCTTCCAGTAACCTCGTACTGACTGCCTTCTTTTTAGTGGAAGCTATCTTCCCTCGAGTTTAAGACCAGATGTGACTCCTCCATTTTCACTGCCTTTCACAGCCAAGTCTCCGGGTCTCCTCTCCATTCTGTCCATTTCCTTTTTCTCCAACTACTATAAAAGTTGGTCCCTCATTGCTAGTCTCTACCCATGTACTCACCATGTTTCTAGAGTGAGGCTCCTAAAACCCTCCACTGCTCAGACATGCCCAGTGGCTACCTGTGTTGGTCAAATCACTGCTTCCTCAGGGTAAGTGTTTAGTAAAGCAGCCCGCCGGCTTCTCGGCCCTTACGCTAAGATCAAGCGTAAAGGAGCCCAGCACCAAGGTCTCCACTCCCCTTCAACAGACACTTATTGGGTCCTCCAGACATAATAATGTGCTGTTACCTCAACGTGCCCTAAAGGCCCCGAGATCTGTGCCTTGGCATTAATTATTCCCTTGCTCTGGAATACCGTTCAGAACTGGAACATCCTATCCTTCAAGGTTATATTAAAAGACATGTCCTTGAATTAGAGCATTTATGTTGTGTAATGCCTATTTTGTTCTGCCTACTGAATTGTTAACCCTAAAAGGCCAGGAAATGCGTTCTTTTCATCTCTGTACCTTCTACAAGCTGCTCCATATTTGAAACCTGAATAAAGACCTTGGTGCTTCCTATAGCTGCTTTATTTTCAGACAGGCAGTAAATTGACAGAAATGTTCATCATTGGATTAAATTTAATGTCATAGAAGCACTTTCGCATTAAACGAAGATCAAAAATCCCAACCATGGCAAATTATGCCTTTATCTTCATTGTGAAAAATAACGAGGAATCAGCTGTATACATTGCTGAGAAAAGATCATGACTCGCCCACTATGCTCTAACTCTCTAATCCTGAAATTAGAAGGCTTAAGAGGAGCACATGATGTACATGGAGGATTGAAGGGCAAAAATTCATGCTTTAAAGCAATTCCAGTTCTAAATTCAGATATGCACTTGGAGCATGATAGCAAGTTATATAACTAAAACCTGAAGAGGTGCTATGGTTAAAAAATTATTTTAAAAATTGGAAATTGTGGAATCAAAGAAACGAAAAATAAACTCAGCTGGACATGGATTTTCCTAAGTGAGTTTTCATCTCTAGGGAAATCCCTTACAATAAAAATAAAAATGATAACATGATGGTTGAGCACCAACTTCACGTCAGGCGCTGTGTCAGGCACGGCACATTTTCTTCACTTACGCCAAAGAAGAGCTCCTTAGGCTGGTTCTATTATTATCTCCATTACAGAGAAAAGAAAACGAAGTCTTAGGCAAGTGGCTTGCCCAAGGTCCCACCAGCTAGTAAATAGCTGAGCTGGTACTCAATCTGCCAATTTATCCAGTAAAAGCCTTCATTCCCAATGGCATTAGGTATGTACCTCTGCCCCCGCAACGAAAACAATTTAGTCAACAAACGCTGTCCTGGAGAAAAGGTACTCTCATTCCATTGAAAATGACTATCACGGAGTGAGGCTGGGAGGCATAGAATCAATGGGACACATACAGGGGGAAAAGATCAATGATTCTCAAACGGGCCACATCTGCATGCACTCTCTAAGTTTGATGCACTTAACGATTTTCATTTTACCTGAACACCTCTTCAAATGAGAAAAACAATCTTCTTTTAAGTTTGGCCTTGCAAACAATATTTTATTATGGTCTTAAATCTTTTGGACTAGTCCATGAGCAACCTGGGCTTCTTAGCTGCGTCCTCCCCCATACTCTTAGTGACTAATTCCAAGCCTCTAAAGTACAAGTTCAGTGCAAAGTCAGATAAACATATCACTCTGCTCCCTAGAGAACAGGAAAACTCTCAAAGTACAAAACAGTAATCATACCTGCTTTCTTCCCCGAGGCAAAGTGGCCACTGTGTCTGCCAGCATTTGAATCCTTCTATTATCATCCATTCGGAAGCTGCCTGTGAGTGTGGAGTCAGGGTTATAAGATGGACCAGCACAGTAGTCCACCAGATTGCCATTGCTGTTCTGTTGCAGGAGCCTTTGTAAAGACATTGTGAATAAAGATTACTCCAGCTAGCACATGGTTGAGTGGCCTTGCAGGATGGGGGAAGCTAAAACTCTAACCCTCTGACAAGTAATCAAAAGTAGCAAAGCAGAAAGAGCCCACGTGACTTCTGTGGTTTTAGGTACTTGTTACACAAACCCTATCTTGCAGTTCACTCCCATTTCTCAATGCTTTTTTTTTCTTTAAGCCCCTGGGAGAAACGATACTTTTACCGTTAAAAAAAATCAACTTATTATTTTCTCTTTCAAAAAACCAGAACTCTTACGCTTTTATGAGCTGTGGCAAGTCGTGTTCAAAAAACCATCTGCCTTGTTTTAAAAGGAAGAAAGAAATATTTCCCCAAGTTCTGCCATTTGTTACCCACCCATTCTCCTACTTAATATGGGCAGTTCAATGTCAAAGTCAAGATACGCACACATTCAGTTCTTGTGGATATAAGCAAGAATTACAGGGTCCAGTCATAATGTTCTCTTACAAAGTCCTTGTAATGTACTTTCCCCAAAGTACACCCTAGCTCATCAATGTTCATCAAAAAGGCATTACATCTGCCACTTGGATAACCATTCGGCATTCTTCCGGTTGCCCTTCTACTACTTTGTCCTGACTAAAATTATCCATCATCTTACAAGGAACAATGGGAGGAGAAGACCGGCACGTTCAGAGCTCAAAGTTGACCCTCTCTTAGACTAGACTTTGCTGCAGCATCAGCCTGTGGTCCTCGGGGAATAATGGAAAGAACAGGAAGTTATCAGGCAAACCAAGGTGGCGCAAGAATGTTTCTTGTTGGTCCGGGCATGAATATGGGTCAAGGACGCCATCATGAAGTACTCAAGATCACAGATACTTTTTTTGGTGGGGGTTTGAGACCTGTAGTTTTGAGAGAACTGGTTTCAGAGGAGGAGCGGGGATGTAAGTAGAGAAAAGGATCAAAACAAAAACCAAAAAAAGAAGTCTTACCTACTAGAAAAAGTCAACTGTGATTTTCAAAATAATTGTGAAGGTCAATAGTAGGACGTAAAGGAGTTAGAAAGTTTTGAACTAAAATGGAGGTCAAGGTAAATCCAGGCCGAACAGAAGCTGCCAAGTATAAAGGGTAAAATCTTGAACAAAACGATGTTTCTAAAAACATAAAAATATCTAAATCAGGGATTACAACTGCATTTGCCTTCAGGGCCCAGATGGGTAAAATAATATAATATAAATGTGTAAAACAAAAGAGAGTGGTAGAGACTTTGACAACTAAAGAATGTGTCAGTTATGAAGACATTTATGTGGTGTGTGTGTGTGTGTGTGTGTGTGTGTGAGAGAGAGAGAGAGAGAGAGAGAGAGAGATTTTAAAACATCTCCAGGCTATGAGGTACATGACTTAAATCAACACTGTTAATTGAGGACAGCAGTGCACCTGCCCCCTCAGAATTTTATAAAGTTAAGTAAATATTTTCATATTTCAAAATGCCAAATGGAAATTATACACTTGCCTGATATAAGGCCATATAGCAAAATGACAACCAAGCATTACAGATGGATGCCAAAATTGTATCAATTCAATTTGTTATGCTGACCTTAGCTAATATAAATTATAGAAGTTTATTATTAAATTAAGAAATTAGAAAAAAAAAGCTTTACTTATTTTATGACATTTGTTTAAGAAGGAGAATCTTTCAAATCATAAGATCCATTGCTGTGCAACCAGAGACAAAGGCAGAGCTGACATTCAGTCAGTATATACCAGATTGGTCAGACTTAATTATATATTTAGGACCTGGCCTATTTTGATTGGCCAGTTCCTTTCTCTGATTGTCAAAGTCTTGTGTCATACCAGTTATTAAATATTTTTAATAACATCCTCCATCAAAAATAGCCTTTGTGATAAAATGTGGAGAAATACTAATATTTTCATACAAATATGACTTCAAGCCTCAAACCCTTGATTCACAAAGGTGTTCTACTATTTACAATTTATTTGTTCTATAGAATTTGCCTCAGAATAATTACACTATTCCGAACTCTCTT
Source organism: Prionailurus bengalensis (assembly GCF_016509475.1). Taxonomy (NCBI): domain Eukaryota; kingdom Metazoa; phylum Chordata; class Mammalia; order Carnivora; family Felidae; genus Prionailurus; species Prionailurus bengalensis. The sequence continues at coordinate 147,875,717 of NC_057345.1, forward strand.
CCTCTTCATCCTCCCCTTTATTTTATAAAGCTGATTCAGAAAATAAATCAGATCAATGTATCTACCTACTCAAAAGATTTCAAAATTGCCTCATTGTCCACAAAATAAAATAAAATAAAACTTTTAAAAAGTCCAGTTCTTATCTAAATTTATTCTCTGAAATGTCATATCATTTTTTTCAGATCTTTCTTTTGAACTTAACATATGATACTTAGATTACACCTGGAAAGTAAGAGCCAGTTTGTATCTTTAAATGTAAACTCGTGTCCTATGTATAGAAAGCATTCAAGCAATGTTTGTTAACAAAAAGGGGAGGGAAGTAGATATTTAACAAAAATGAATTAATATTCATCTAAAGCACCAAAGAAGAAAAACTAAACTGGTAGAAAATTCTTGTATTATGGACCCATAGTCCAAAGAGCCACAATCTTACGTAAAGAGAAATCTGAGAGATGCAGAAAGAATCTCTTTTAAAATATGTTTGTCATGGAGCGCCCGGGTGTCTCAGTCAGTTAACTACCTGAATTTTGGTTTCAGCTCAGGTCAGGATCTCATGGAGTTGGAGCTCTGCATCAGGCTCTGTGCTCTCTGTCCCTCCCCCACTCATGTTCCCTCCATTCCTCTCTCCTTCTTTCCCTCCCCCATTTCTCTCTCTCTCTCTCATCTATCTCTTTCTCTCTCTCAAAATAAATAAGCTTAAATATATATATATGTCGTCTACTCAGAAACCTGACATCCCATTATTGGGGGGGGGCATTCTTATTTGAGGCATTTTTTCATAAATATGCAAATACTCGTGGATTGAGTTAAGTTTTAGTACAAATGAATTGAACCCTGAGGAGCTGGAACATGGGCAAGATGTGATAGAGGCCTCTGAGAAGGGTATATACCTAGAGGACGGAACATAGAAAGGCAGGAGGGTCTAGAAGGCAAACTTGGCCAATTCCATAACACCCATTAAACTCATAGACAGCTATAAGAAGGTTAACAACAGCGGTTTCATCGCCTAACTTTTTGGATTCAAATCCTGGCTCTACAAGTAGCGTTTGACCTTGGAAAAGTCATTTATTCTTTCTGCTATGGACTGAATTGTGCCCCACTATACTCATATGCTGAAGCTCCAAACCCCCCTGTTTGGAAACAGGACCTATAATTAAGGAGGTAATTAAAATTAAGTGAAGTCCTAGGGTGGAATCATGATCCAATAGAATTGATGTCTTGATAAGAAAAGACATCAGAGAGCTAGTGCCTGCTAGCTTGCTCTCTTGTCTCTCTGCCATGTGAAAACATAGGGAGGGGGTAGCCGTCTGCAAGCCAGAAAGAGAGGAAAGAGAGCTCTCACCAGGAACCCAATCTATGGGCACCTTGATCTTTGACTTTCCACCCTCTAGAACAGTAATAAATTTCTACTGTTTAAGCCACCCGGTCTGTGGTATTTGTTATTACAGTATTGGTCCAAGCTGACTAATACGCTCCCTAAACAACAGTTTTTACATATCTAAAATAAAAATTTGTAGGGAAGAACAGATAAAAATAGTCCATGCATAGCGCTTGGTTCAAAGTAGAGTATTACTATTGAATTTTAAGTAATAAGAATTCAAAAGGAAAAACTTCAAAGGAAATTACTTTAATTCTCTATGAAATGCCTTATCTACTACCAAATGCTCATATATGCAGCAAGGATGAGCAGTCTAAAGGCCAGAGTACATGTGAAAACCCTTGTTGTCCTGTACCATTTTGCAATGCTTGCAAAACACTGTCAGAGCCAACGTCAGGAATTTCTGGGTTTCCATTACCCCTAATTCATCTATTCATTAGAGTAGATATGGGACAGAAGGAAATGGCTGCTCAAAGAAAGAAAGAAAGAAAGAAAAGAAAAGAAAAAAGAAAAACCCAAGAATTCCTTTGTGTCCTTCAGGTTTTAAGACAGTTGTTGGGTTTATTTTATTTTGGCTGTTTGCCTTTATTTGCACAAGAAGTCTTTATTTGCTTCCTGGAAAACCATAGGGTTTTGTTTTGGTTTGGTGTTTGGTTTTGCTTATTTGTTTTATTTTTGCATTTTGCCTTCATTTACACAGGAAGCCCTTATTTGGCTACTTGCACTGACATAGACACAGGTTATAGTCACACAGACAATATTTGAGTCTTTTATGTTTGAGTTTATGTAAGGTAAATTTAATTTGGTAGGGCTACTCTCATATCTGAGAGCTGACTAACAGTGACAACTGGCTTATCCTATTTCTCACCTATTTGTGTGATTGGACTGGGTGGATGGGTGTCTCTATCTTCCTCAAAAACTCTGTGTGGGTCCCTGGGATTCTGAGAGAGTTCCTTAAAGGGAATTCTCCTTCTTCAGAAAAAGGTAAACGACAATCAGGGCTGGCTCTGAAAAATAACAAGCTGAGGAAAAGGAAATAATAGAGACAGAGATCATGAAGTCCCTATATTAGAAACCCTAATGTGGATACAAACCAAATATTAGCTTCAAGTTGTGACGTACTTATTTAAAACCACACACACACACACACACACACACACGTAAGACTTTAAATATAATATAAATAATAGTTAACAATAGATCATATCCACTATGTTTTATTACAAGTACAAGGAAATTTTCTGACCTATTAAAGCTTAATCCAACCAGTCATGAAGCTATGGGTAGACTATAGTGCCACCTAAGAGATTTAGCTGCTGAATTCATCTGGGGTCCTAAACAGATTATCTAGATCAGGTGTTCATGAATCCATTCAGTAAGATAATTTCAAGCCTTATTTCAAATGTAAAAACAGATTATCTTTGTGCATTCATTTTGTGCATTTATTGCATAGAAACATAATTAACTGCTTTTTAAAAAAAATTATTTACATCATTTTACCTACTTCAGGTTTAGGGAGCGTGCTCTGAGCATGATGGGAATATGCCAAAGATGGGTCTCTAAGAAGGTCCATGTTAAAGGTATAAAGTTGTATGTGGGCCACTTTGAGGTGATACGTATGTGTGTAGGTTTAACCCCGGATCTTTGTGGGTATGTCAATACATCTATACAAAGTGCTCTGTAGGTACGAAGGACTTTAGCCTTCAGGACACAGTCTCTACAAATTATTTTATTTATTTTAGTTATTTATTTAATTTGAGAGAGAGTGCGCACGAGAGAGAGCACGTGTGCGCGCATGCGAGGGAGGGAGTGGCAGAGGAAGAGAGAAAGACTCTCAAGCAGGCTCCACACTCAGCGCAGAGCCCAACGCAAGGCTGGATCCCAGGACTTCGGGACCATGACCCGAGCTGAAAGCAAAAGTCCGAGCTCAACCAACTGAGCCACCCAGGCACTCCCCTACAATACTTTTGAGACTGTACTCCTCAGAATGTAAGAAGATCCTTGAGTTACCCGGAGGAGAAAGGTGTGCCAGCTTCTGGAATTTCCAGCCCTGACTTGAACCACAGTATGTCCATCTTTATTTGCTTTGTACTGTGTTCCTCCTCATACCACATGGTTTCCTTGGCTTAAAAAACGAAAGCTACAGGCTTACAGAACAGAGAAAAGAATCACAACACATACTGTGTGAAAAATAATAGCCTGTTAAGTCACTCGTTAAGAAAGTGTCAGTCCGCAAATGAGTTTCCCGGTATTCACAGACATGGCTCTCTTTTGGAGGGAAAAACACCAACAGTGAGATAGTTAGGGTTCGTGGGGACAAGCCCCAAATGAAAAACGTTGTGTACCTGAAGCGCTTTCTGTTGCCTACTCCTGTGAAACTGTTTCTCTCCGGGACAGAACCAGAAAGGGGCCACAATGCAGCCTTATATACAAGCCAGCCTTAAAATGGGAGACCCCGGCTCCAAACCACACCAATGAGCTTCCCGAATTGCCTGTCAGTATTGACCAATCAGAACAAGGCCCTTCCAACCTTTTTGGAGAAGGGCACTTTCTCTATGGGAGGCCTGCCTGACTGGGGTCTGTCTGTCTGTTGGTGCCGTTGCTCCTGTAACAATAGTAAAGACTCTTTAAGCATGAACACAAAGTAACGAGTGATCAGTAGCCCAAGGATCCCTAATTCTGGATTTGCTGAAAAAAGGTTTTAAACTACTTTTTTCCCCATGAATTTATTAAGAGAAAGGTGAAGATGCTTTAAGCAAACTGAAGTACATTTTCGTCCTAAAGAGGTCATTCTCTGATATGAAGATGCCTTTCTCAGAAATATAAAGTCTCTAAGAGAAATAAATTGGCCACCTAATTACCAGAATATTTTCCTTGCTTGAGGATTATTATCTTAAAAAAAAGTAGCTATTTTTTTCTTTAAAAAAATTTTTTTTTCAACGCTTATTTATTTTTGGGACAGAGACAGGCAGAGCATGAACGGGGGAGGGGCAGAGAGAGAGGGAGACACAGAATCGGAAACAGGCTCCAGGCTCTGAGCCATCAGCCCAGAGCCTGACACGGGGCTCGAACTCACCGACCAGGAGATCGTGACCTGGCTGAAGTCGGACGCTTAACCGACTGCGCCACCCAGGCGCCCCTACTTTTTTTTCTTTTAAAGTTGCTTCATTAGTAAAACATTTGGGATATGACCAACACGTTTAAACATAAAGGTCAAAACATGTATTGTTTTTTATTCTAACAACCATAAAATAGGTGAAAAGTATCAGCTACACCTAATAAAAATTACTTCAGTAAAGTATGTGGTTTCCATTTGAACATAGGGGTAATTCACTGAAATGAGTTCATTCAGATCCATTTGAGTCAAAGAATAGGACCTTAAGCATGTGGGCAAGAAGATAAAATATTATAAATAGATAATATATACATGTGTGTGTATACATAGATGAGTGTGTGTGCGAGAGAGAGAGAGAAACTGTAATCTTTATTGGTGATATGGTTGCATAACTAGAATATCCGTGACAATCTGCAAGCCACTGAAAAGCAGACTCAGTAGACGGTTTTCTTAAGTGTGAGTTTCAAAGGATACCATATAAAGAGAAACGAATTTATCATACTGCAGCAATGGATGAAAAGAACTGAAATAACGGGGGAGAGAAACATTATCAAAAGAGCCAAAAACCATAAAATAGGAATGAACCTAGCATGTTTAAGATTTTATGAAGAACATTATAAAATCCAGACTAAGGAAAAGAAATACCATGTTCCTATATGAGAAGAGTCCTTCTTATAAAGATATCTGTAAATTTCCTAAAGTATTCAATGTACTGCGCATCAAAATCCCCACAGGTTTTGTTAGCTTGTTTGTTTATAACATTTTATATACGTTCTTACACTCATCTGAACAAGAAAGTACACAAGACTAGCTGAGAAGAATTTGAAAATAATAGTGGTAGGTAAGTATGGGAATTGAGAAAACTATCGTACCTGAGTATCAAAAAATATCATAGGAGTTAACACCATTAAATAGAATAGGTCAATAAAAAGAATATTAACAAATAGAATATTGTCAAATGGATAGAGAATCCCAAACATATCCATGCATATTCAGGTATTATATCATTAAAGCAATTAATTTCATCAGGAAAAGAATAGACTCTTCAATAAATGTGGTTGCTACCCATGTGGAAAAAAATTAAGTGATAGTATTTTATTACAATGAATAATAAATTCCGGATGGTTTAAAAAGTTAAACGTAAGAAAAAAAATTTACATATATGAAATAGTAGTGGAAAATATAGAATATTATAGTAAGATCAGGTTGGGAATGGTTTTCCTAACAATATAAAAGTCCAGACAGCATTAGCAACATAAAGATTAAAAATTTATGTCCAATGAAAACTATAATGAACATAGGTCAAAGCTAAATGGCAGATATCAAGAAATTATTTGTGATGCACAATTGATTACAGAAGAAATACAAGGCATCAACACATTTATTAAAGGATATTCAAACATGTTAGCAATCAGGAAAGTAGAACTTGAAATAATAGACACTAATTTTACCCACCAGATAAACAAAAAATAAGAATGGATAATACCTAGTACTGGTAAAGTTACAGTTAAGTGGACTCTTAGAACTTTGTAGGAATATAAATCAATAAAGCTTTATTAATAATTTGACAGTATTGAAATCAAAATATACATACCAGGAATTCTACTAAGAATTTACCATACAGAGGTACTCTTAACACATGCAGAAAACAGTACAAAAATGTTTCTTGTGACATTGTTTGTAATTATGAAAAATTGGAGTTTTAAATGTATATATATTGGGAAGTGTCTAAGTAACTGATGATAATTCCAAGGAATATTCTGCACTCATTAGAAAATACAAAATAAATATGTACACGCATAAAGATCTTTAAGGGAAATAAAGCAAGAGAAAAGAATAATGTGCATAATAGGATCCCATGTTTGTTCCTTAAAAAAAGATCATTTATGTAGATGTGCACAAACATATGCCAACCTGTGAATACTGGTTACTGCTGGAGAAGGTGCTGTGGGTGCAAGGGAGGAGGGGTGTGAAAGAAGCCCTACAAAATTTAGTCTATGTGTTTTGAACCTTTAATAACAAATATGCATTCATATACTAGTTGGTCAACTTAAAAAATACCAACAATTCACAGAGAATGTTAAAAAGACAATCACCTTTTGTTGATAATAATATCTTAGCATTTTCAAGGTCACCATACCTGTTTAAGCTTAGTGATGAGAATTATTGGATGTGTGGTGTTTGTTCACAGCCTACGATTTTGCTTTCTTTAATGGGATATTTTGCACCCATTTAGGGAATTCTTTCATATTTCTTTATCATTTTCTGTCAACCAGCTAAACTTCTTCCTCAGGAAGGACCGCTGGACTCCCCACAACATAGTGTAGTAAAGGAGAGGAACACAATCACAAGCCTCTGATTTTTATGCAAGTAAAGGGCACCGGTTCGTCCTATTGAAACCCCCTCCTAAGTGGCAGAACTGCCAAGTTCAGTTCTCATTAGTCTTCTATTACCCATCCCCTTCCCCACCACACACGCATAGCTCCATTTCAAAACCCAGATCTTTCATCAAAATTCAAGGTAAACAAGTGACAGTGTTCCTTCCTTTTCCCTCAGTGAACACCTTGCATCACCCTCAGTACTCAGCTTTTTCTTAACTCGCCCAGGGGCTGCAGGCAGTGCCACCCCACAGAATGGGGAAGGGTTTCAGAACTGTAGAAGGGAGCTTCTTAGAAAGCAAGAAACCTGTCTGGGACTGGAATTTTGCATACTACTTGGAAGACTAAAATACCTACTTGCTAGGTAGGTAATTTCCTCCTGGCCTTTGATTAAAATCCAAACTCCTTAGCCTGCCCTTTGAGGTTGTGTATATTCTGGTAGATCCTATGACCTCATATCATACCACACCCTGGTTACACTGGCCTTTCTTCTGACCCTCCAACAGAAAGCAGTTCCTCCTCAGGGCTTCTTGCACTCACTTTTCTCTATGCCCAAAACAGTGCTCTCCCCACCATCTTCAGGTGGCTTGTCCTCTGTCTCTTCAAAGTTCAGCTCAAATATTGCCTCTTGGAGAGGCCCAAACTATTCCTAACTGAATGGATAAAGGTGTTAAATAAGCCAGTCCAAGCAGAACAACTCTGGGAGGGAGTGTTCACCTTGGAGTTTCCTAAGTAGACAGCTCTCCAATCTACTGAACACCTGGAGCTGCCTGGATTGACCTTACTACCTGTAAGGGACTTGTTTTTGACAATAGCAAGAGAGGCAGCAGAGAAAGGCTAGCAGGAAGCAACTTACTGGAGTGTACTTCACCTTCTCCATTTTTGCTTTTAGAGTCTAGAGAGATGGGGTGTGTGTGTATACGTGTGCATCAGAAGGAAATACAGAAGAACAATAAGGTAACTCTTAGAATATCAGAATTCTCTATTTTACTTCCATCCCTGTCTACTTACAAAAAGAAGGAAAGACATGAAATCTTAATTTCTCTGAGATCCAAATGTAATACAGGGAAGGACAGTATATTAGTCATTTCCATGTGTCCATAAAGTTATGAACAGAGCTGGCTAAAATGGGCATCTATAAATGTTTCCTATTATTTAATTGAAATAATAAAGTCAGACAGATACTGTACAAGGTAGTAAGCACAGGAGACAAACCAATGACGATGCATCCTTCTTTGGTAAATCCACAGTTAGAATCTCCAATATAGAATCAACTAAATATACAACTGAAGAAACATATATATCCTTGAAGTAATAAGAAAATACTAGCTGAATTTACCGAATGTTAGACTGGAAGGAACTTAAGAGTCATCTCATCTAACTCCCTTAATTTTGGGGTAACAACAACAACAACAACAACAACAACAAAAACAACAACTAAGCCCTAGAAAATGTAAGTCTCACTGAAGAGACAGAGTAATTTTACGGCAGAACTATAAGTAGACTACTTGGTATCCTTTGATCCTACAAGCATTTACTGAGTATATAATCATAGTAACATCTCGGCAATGTCTAAAGTGTTTACTCTCATAAAAATCATAAGAATAATATTATATTTATCATTATTTTTCAGATGAAGCTCACATACTTGCCTAACCTTACACAACGAATATCCAGGACAGTCAGGATTAAAATCCACAGCAGACATTTCCAATGATAACAACATTAACCACTGTGCAATATTGCTTCCCCAAAACTGCTCTAACACTATGGGGATATAAAGATGAGCCAGATAGGACCTTGCCCTCATGGAGATCAGAATCCAGACATATAGGGAAAAAAGTCTCTCAGAATGATAGCAATTGAAACAATAATTCAAGGGGCACCTGGCTGGGTCAGTTGGTTAAGCGTCCAACTTCAGCTCAGGTCATGATCTCGTGGCTTGTGAGTTCAAGCCCCGTGTCGGGCTCTGTGCCCGGGCACAGCTCAGAGCCTGGACCCTGCTTTGGATTCTGTGTCTCCTCCTCTCTCTGCCTCTCCCATGTTCATGCTCTGTCTCTTTCTGTCTCTCAATAGTAAATAAACGTTAAAAAAAAATTAAAAAAAAAAATAAATCTAAAAAATAATATGGATTTACTAAAGAGGGACCAATTATTTCCTCTACTGTAGCTCAGTTCATTCCCCTAAGAAATTTACAATCTAGACACAGTGGTATGATTTGTACATAATTAAATCAAAATAAAAGGAAGAGTACCACAGGGACTGAACTGTGTTCCCCCCCCCCAAAATAATGTTGAAGTCCTAACCCTTGGTACCTGTGACCTTATTTATTAGAGTGTCTTTGCATACGTAATCAAGTTAAGATGAAGATTTAGGGTAGGCCCCAATCCAGTATTTTTACCCGTGTCCTTATAAGAGGAAAACATCATATTGAAGGGAGACACATAGGAATCACACAACGTAGCAGAGACAGATTTTGGATTGCTAAGCTTTGTGGGTGCAAGTCAAGGGACACCAGGGATGAAAGGGCACCACCAGAAGCTGTGAAGAGAGAAGGAAGGATTCTACCCAGAGTCTCAGAGGACACATGGCCCTGATGACACCTTGATTTCAAACTTCTAATTTCTAGAACTGTGAGAGAAAAAAAAAAAAACTCTGAGTTAAGCGGCTAAGTTTGTGGTAACTTCTCATGGCAGCCCTAGGAAATGCATACACATCCATTCTTCCTTATATTTAAAGAAAGTATAACAATATTAAAAGTGGAATGTGGTCAGTCTCAAGAGCAGGTGGTTATTCAGCCCCTCCTTGATCTGGGTGCTGATTCAGAACACAGCGAAAGGTCTGTGAAGTGACAAGTATTGACATTTTATACACAAATTCACGACAAGGAATTACGCTGAATTTGGAAACAATGATACTTTCTCTTTAGCCAAGCACTGATCATTCTTTTTTACTAATCACCTGGATGGGGCTGGGGAGAAGGTCGTGAAATGAATGATCTAACCTAAGATAGGTAGACAGCTGGCCTAGTTCCCAAAACAAAAGCCTTGGGAAATTGCCAAGAAGTCCGGACACTAAGTTTCCGGAGGCAGCCAGCTAGGGTTTTTCCCTCCCCACTGATGGAAAAATACAGGAACTACTGCCTCTCTGGACGAACACCTGATCATATGGTCCTGCCAGTGTCAGCCAGAAAGTGGTCCACATCTCTTGTTGAGCAAGGATATGATCTACTTAAGAGTACTGATTTCCAGTGTTGAGCAAGCCTATCAATTACTATATATATATATATATATATATATATGCCTATTTGCACCTCTGATTGCAGAGGAAATTGTTAAGATAAAAGTAAGTGAGGACCAAATAAGGACAGTAGCAATGACTTAGGCTCCAGAAGATCTTGTTTCCTTCCCCAGCTCTGCCACCTACCAGCCTGAGGGCTTTGGCAAAGTCTGACAATTTGGGGTACGTTTCTCCATGGACTCAATGCCGGGGGAAATGCCACATCATTATGTGGATCAAAATAAATGACATAGGAAATGGAAAAAAGATCTATGAGATTGTAGTCTTACAAGAATCTAAGGGTTTTAAAGTTCCCTAGAGGATGCTAGAATTTGATGCACAACCTACACTCTTCTGGTACCATATTTCTAAAAACCACTTTGGTCCACTTCCATTATATACACCACAGCAGTGAGAACGTAGCATTTCAAACCCAGGGATGCCATCACATCAGCTACAGAGTAAGCTTCCGAGTCCTTCACATAGTTTGTGGCCCCTTCCTCGGCCTGTGTCCAGGACCCTTTCACAGCTGTGTATCCCTGTGTGTGACCTTACACGTACACTGCTTATGAAAGGAGTAAGGCCAACCTTTCGGCTTGAGCTCTTAGGCCCCTGGGCAAGTTACTGAACTGATCTGTGTGCTATTGTCCTCACCTATAAAATGGGACTAGTTATACTGCACATCACCAAGGAAAACACAAGAGTACATAGAACCTAGTATTGTTCAGTAAATGCTTCCTGAAACCATTATTACTCATACTGTTTACTCATATTGGCCCGCCAGCCACCTGGACTGCTGTGTTCCTTCTATACACATGATTTTTTCCAACTTCTTACCTTTGTTCACAACACAGTGTTCACCTGAATCTACCTACACCAGCTCTATCTGTAGAAATCCAACCCATCCTCCAGGCCTGACTTAAATACCCTATCTTTCACGAAGCGTTTCCCGATGTCCCCAAGCAGATATGAGCATCCAAAACACATTTTTGGGGATCTCTCTTATGATGAATCACATTTCCTCCTCTCCCTTAATAAGTCGTGAGCTCACCTCTCCACCCCCCCTCCCCAGGATAGAATTCTTTCCTCATTCATCTCTGTATCCTTCCAGCTAGCACTTGGAAGAGTGACTTTCTCATAAGAGCTGCTCAGTAAGCATTTGATGAATGCATTCATAACCTGCCCAGAGCTCTGGCAGTTGATTTATTCTCCTGGTGGTTCTTTACTCTGGGCAATGTAGGCATTTGATGAATAATAGTTACTGTGTTTTCAATATCCATGTGTAATTTATGTTTTCTGGATTGTTTGGCTTAATTGTAATGAGTGTGAAATAATTTGGTAGTTTGAAAGGAAAACTTAATACGGTAATAATATACATTTTATACTTTATTTCTGTGCTGGTAAAGTGCCATCAACTGCCATTGAAATACTATACTTTTCAAGGAAAACTTCACGTTAAATGTACCCATAGACGGTAAGAAGCATCTTAATATCAGAAATGTAAACTGTGGAAAAGATATGCATCAGAATTGAAGAAGTGTAATTAGGGCTCCTTTCTCCCAGCATAGACCCCTCAGTGCTTTGAGATGTACACACTTTATAAATTAGACTCACCTAGCCAGTCCTGTAGGGCAGAATGCAGCCTCTCACTTTGTTTCAGACTTCTCTTTTTCTACTTGATTGAACCTCATGTTTTATCACTTCTGCCTCTAGAATGTCTTAACGTCTAACATCTGACCACCTACCTGCCTCTTCCAAGCTCAGGCCCTGGGTCCAGCAGCCTACAACACAACAAAATGGTAGGCAACTGATCTCCCTACGTACAGTCTCCCCCAACCCAACTATTCCTGTCTGACTGTGTCATACCTCAGGCCTACTGAATAAAGTTTACACTTCTTAGCCTGGCATTAAAAATCAGTCAGAATCTAATTCTTACCTAATTTTCCAATCTTAGCTTTTAATCCAAATAAATTTAGAGTCCCCACGGTGTGAAAGCCTTCCTCCTGAGAATATGCCTAGCGTTGTCATACCTCAGCATCTTTGTTTAAACTCTCCCCTCTTCCTGTGTCTGGGTGGCTCAGTCTGTCGAGCATCCAACTTTGGCTCAGGTCGTGATCTCACAGTTTGTGAATCTGAGCCCAGCATCGGGCTCTGTGTTGATAGCTCAGAGCCTGCAACCTGCTTCATATCCCATGTCTCCCCCTCTCTCTGCCCCACTCGTGCTCTGGCTCTCTCTTTCAAAAATAAAGAAACGTTAAATAATTTTAACTGTCCCCTCTTCCTAAAACCTCCCCCTCGTTTCTATTTGTTGAAACTTCCTCCACTGTTAAGAGCTAAGCTCATGTCCTACCTCCTCGGTGAAGTATTCCCTGATGATAGCAGCCAGCCTATCTCACTACCGCTAAACTCCTATAAAATTTAGTGTCTGCCTCATTCACACAGCCCTTGACACATCACCATATATTCTAGTCACTTATGTGAATCGTCATCCTCCTACTATTTGGTTGAGAACCTCATTTTATATACATTTATCCCCCTCATGGGCTTAAACCACATATTGGTTTAGTAAAAATCGAATGGATAGATATCAAGTGAGTAAACAAGATTCTTGGAGCAGATAACTCACTTGACTGGATGTCACATGGAGGTTTCTGGAGTGACATGGGGGGAGTCAGAGCCGATGAAAATTACTGAAATTAAGAATTTTACTTCAAGCTATTCCATAGGCTTGTTTGACAGGGCACTCAGGAGCGTGATAGAGGAACAACTGGCACGCTTAAGGATGCCCCTTAAGGCCATTGGTAAAATGGCCACTGTCCCTAACCGATTGGTTTTGTTTTGACCAAGTAGAAAAAATGCAGAGTAGAAGGGCTAAACTATTAAATATTCTTGGGGTCACGGAGGGGAAACTCTCAAGTGTATGTCACCACCGAAATACCTGTTGTAGGTTAGCAGTGTCAGAAAAAGATGTCACCACTTTACAGGAAAGAGAAGAGGAAGGAAAAATATGTCATTTTGTGGAAAGAGAAAAGGAAGCATTTCACGTCTTCCCTGCTGGTGGTTCAACTTCAGCCGACAGGCTCTGTACCGCGGAGGATTTCGGGACCACCCTCCTCGGCAACACTGGAGAAGCATAAAAATGAAGTCTGTAGAAGAGATGCATCTGGAGAGAGACAGTAATTACTGGCCAGGACTGATTAAAATTCTCGCTAGGACCTCAGAGAAGCGCTGAGCGTGGCTAAGCAAAGAAAGGAAAGCATAACTGCTGCTTCCCGGAGCACGTGTGGAGTGAGGAACAAAGACAGGAAAATATATCACTGGCTCCTAGCCACAAGCTAAGAAAGTGAATGAAGGAAAAGCCAGATTGTATCGATCTGTCGCTCCTATCTATGATATGATATTCAACGCCCTAATCAGTGTGTAGGACAACGCTTTCGCTCCCTGTAAGCAGATTGTTAATATTCCCTAGGTCTTTCTCATGCTGCTGCATTTCATCTCCCTCAATAACAGCAATCATAGGGGCAAAGTTTGTTTGTGCGAAACACTTGTCTCACTCATACACCTGGCAAAAAAAAAAAAAAAAAAAAAAAAATCCCGTACGTGTTACACACTGATGTTTCCTTTCCTCTTCACTCCAGAAAACAAACTTAAGCTTTTACTCCCTGAACCAGGGATAACAAGGTAGTTTTTGTTTTTGGTTTTTTCTTTCTTTTTTTTTTTTTTTTTTTTGCCAGGTTGTTGACTCCCACCTTTCACTGACCTAGAGAGTTGGTTTACTAGCTGGTTTCTCAAGTAGATTTTTAAAAAATAAATGCTTTTGAAGTATTCTGTCCAAGATGTAGGGCTAACATGAGCAACGGTCTTCAAGGCAATTAACTTTGATTTGTTTTCCAATAACTGCTAGCTGATGATGTTACTAAACTTACGCCTTTGAACTTTTCTAAGGATACAAATTCCGTTCAGGAGTAAATGGGGTGGGCCTGGGTGGCTCAGCCAGTTGAGCATCCGACTTGATTTTGGCTTGGGTCATAATCTGAGAGCCCCACATTGGGCTTTGCGCTGAGTGTGACACCTGTTTAAGGTCCTCTCTCTCTCTCTCTTCCTCCCTCTGCCCGTCTCCCCCCCTCACGTACTCTCTCTCTCTCTCTCTCAAATGTAATAATCAGTTATATCATTATAGATTTGTCACTCTCCACTATATCCCTTGCTTGCTGTTTGCTATCCTTTGCTTAATGGTTTTGTTTCTGGAACATGGTTCACTCTCCCAAGCAAATGGAAAGCCAAACCATCTAAATCAATGAACTCCCCAGGAAAAACAGCGTACTTGAAAATGCTGGCAGTGTTTAGGGACACGCTAGTCTGTAATATGGCTTTTGTCATTTTCAAGTGAACCACCATGGCTTAGTGTAAATTTCCTTTTTTCTCCACTTTTTAAATGTGATTTCCTTGAAGGCAGGAATCATGTCATGAAAACTATGGACTAAATGGGATCTTTTTTTTTTTCAATATATGAAATTTATTGTCAAATTGGTTTACATACAACACCCAGTGCTCATCCCAAAAGGTGCCCTCCTCAATACCCATCACCCACCCTCCCCTCCCTCCCGCCCCCCCATCAACCCTCAGTTTGTTCTCAGTTGGACTAAATGGGATCTTGAAGATCATCTAGCCCTGCTTACCAAACCCTGAGGCCCTCTTTGTCATTCCCCAGGTAAGCAGTAGTTAATTATTTACTTAATTCCGTGGGTGCTTGAAGGATTTAGGTACAGAGAGGAATGCAGTTGTGTGTTATTTTGCTTTTAACTACTGGTAGTTTGTTAGTAATAGTTTTGTAATTGTCTGTCTTTTTCTTTTCCTTATTCCTCCACTTTTTTTACAAAAACTCTAACAAGGTTTGCAAAGAGACACAAAATTGGCATGCAAACAAGGTTTGAGAAAAAGCAGGGCAGGCTGAGAGGAAACCAGCGGTCTCCCCAGAAGAAAGTGTAGTTGGCATTAATTTTTCTATTTACATTCCTTTTTTTTTACAGCTGTTTTTTGAAAACCGCTAAGAATAAACAAGATACAATGGTCTTTGTAAAGGGAAGGAAAAGAAGATAAGCGTTGCACCCAAATGCCAACATCACAGATTGAATAGAATTGCCCCAGGTTTTATGACTGTTTCATCCCTAGCTTGAAAAATACTGTATATTTTTTGTCACCAAGGCTAATTTCATATACTTTGTACGTTTCTCCTGTATTCCTGGTGGATGAGAAGCCATTATAAAGTTTGAGATGGGGGGACCTTAGACATAACTCAATACAATGCCTTCATTTTACTGATGGGGACAATCTGAACCAAAGAGGTGAAGCCACTTGCCTGGAGAGACATGGAACCCTGGAGTAGCTGCGGAATAAGGCATGGGGCTTCCACTTCCCACACCAATGCTCCTTCTGCCAAACCACACCACCTTTTACCAGAAGATCATCATTAGAACCCACTTTGCCTTTTTCTTTTCTTTCCGCATAACTCCAGGCTACTAGACTTTCAATCATTTTTATGATCTTTCAACTAATCAGTCAGATTGTGGCATGGCGTAAGATGACAGGTAACTTTTCAATAAAATATAAAACCATCAGTTCATTTGCCCATAATGGCATCTATTGTTCTAGCTCTCTAGCTTTACTAGTTTTCTGTTCCTCTTAATAAAAATAGTTCTTTGCTGCTATTTTCTGTTTGAAAACCAAACTCTCATACATATTTCTGGTTTTTGCTCTTTTCCTACTCCTTTTCATGTGCTACAGATCAGACTGCTAAGATTTCTGAAGACTGACACAAGAATCGCTCAGTGCTCAATCCCGCTGCCTTACTGCCTGTCATCCGTCCATCAATTCAAAAATGAATATGTAGGAATGTATTTCACAGTCTTGGCAGGACAAATTTTTTAAAGACTCTGACTGATTTACAACATTTAACCAAATTGCTAGAAATATACCCTGACAAAAAATAACCCTCAATACTAAAACATAATTATAGGAAAGAAAAAATAAATTCTTTCTTCAGGTACCTGGAAAAAAGTCTGAGTTATAACAACACCGAATGAACTACTGGTTTTTGTTTTGTTTTGTTTGCCTGTTCTGCTAAATTAAATAAACTAAAAAACTTTTTTATGCTTGGTTATTTGAGGTGGGGTAGGAAAGGAGATAGAATATAAATTCAATCATGGTAACTGGCATTTCAATGGAAAACAAGATTAACATATTAAAACAATAAAAACCCATTGTACTAACTATGTACACTGGGTTAGCATGCCCTTCTTCCATGAGAAAGAAAGATACTATGCATATGAAAGGGGTCTCACATCCTAATAAATATTCTCTCTGCTAAGCCCTTGTTGTCTCAGGTGGAAAACTGGGAAATGCAAACTCAATTTAATACACAAATAATAAAGTTTAAAAAACACACATGCACACTGCCACAGGGTTTTTGTTCGATATGAGTCTACGTAAGAATAAGAACTTGGGGGTAGTCATTCCAAAAATGTTCCAAGTGTGCTGCTTAGAAAATTATGCCTTCTTACCTCTGGAAGAATAAAATGGAAAGAAAGAAAAAGAAGGCAGAACATAAGGAGAAAGAGGAGGAAAACAGGAAACAAAGAAGAATAAGAAGGAAAGCAGCAGGAGGAGGAAAAAGTCAGACTCTTCCTGAGTTAGGGGAAGGCTCTCACAGAGAGAGGAAGATAGTTCTGTTTGCACCCAGATCTTGTTCAACTTTATAATTCTTGTCTTTCTACCCAACGGTCTTTTCTAATCACCATTCTGTCCACACTAAAGGTTCATCTAGAATCACAAAATTTAAAAGATATGATTAGAGTAAAAAAGTCCTGGGACAATCCCCTTCCTCTGCTACATTTGACACACAAGGAAACTTAGGTAGAGACAGTGTATTAGATTTGCCGAAGAACACAAAACATTATTCTAAATAAACTAGAAGAGATAAATTCATTCCAAAACAAATTTACTCGGGGTAAGGGGTGGTAAGAGTGGTCTTTTATATCAGTTTAACGGTAAGTTACACCTGCGTGTGAAAACACTCAAATTGGAGGATTAAAATGTCCTTTGTGAAAAACTGGTCACAGGAGTATCTTTTCCTGGTCCCTGAGTTTCTTAACTAGAAGAGCCTGAGTTGAACTGGTTGGTGAAAAGCAAACTTTGGCCCACTCAGTTTACTTCATATAAAAAAACTTAAATATGGAGACTAGTGATAGAAGCAAAGAAAGTCCCAAGTTTAGCATGTCATAAGTTATGGATATTTGAAGAAGATGCAGAGAAGAAATCAAGAAGAAGCTAAGAGTTGAATGACACGGTTTGGATAAAACACAAAGGCTGACCTGATAATTAGTCTGTTGATTAACTACAAGAGGACAAGACTTGATGTCCAGACAAGAGCAACCCAGTTATTACTACTCTTCAAATGACTACTTGAGGTGACATTTTCCAGAAAAGAAAGGCCATTCAACATTAGCATGTACTGTCAAGGAATTTGTGGAGTGTCTTTTTTTGGAGTTTTACAAAGTTAGGCAAGACTTCTAGGGAAGAGAGTTGGATGAAATCCAGTGGTTGGTTACATATGAGAACTGAGCATCCTTAAGTACCCATCTAGCCCTAACAAGTCAAGCAAAGGATCAAGAATGTAAAATAAGGTGGGGGGGGGGGCGGTGTGTGTGCCTGGGTGGCTCAATTGTTAAGTGTCCAACTTTGGCTCAGGTCATAATCACGTGGTTCGTGGGTTCGAGCCCTGCGTTGGGTTCTATGCTGACGGCTTAGAGCCTGGAGCCTGCTTTGTATCTCCCTTTCTCTCTGCCCCTCTACCACTCGTGCTCTGTCTCTCTGTGTCTCTCAGAAATAAATAAAATTGTTAATTTTTTTGGAAAAAGAATGTAAAATGAGGAAAAATATTGTATTCTCTTTTAAAAGTAAAAAACAGGTAAAAAAAGGAAATGACCTTAGTCTATCTCCTAGCATTTGCAGAAGAAACACATTGTTTGCATCTACAAGGACTGAAAGACACTGTCAAAAATTATCAGTTTGTGGGGTGACGGTTCCTGCCAGAGTAACCTAATTGTCTTTGACTCACTTTTAATCTGGGTGGATGTGGTGAGAATGGCTGATGTTGCTTAACAGCATTTAGTGTTGGTGTTAAATATAGAAAATTCACAAAAAAGATTCTTATCTACAGAGGAGTGGAAAACATTGTTACACATGATGAAATAGTAAGACAGAGAGGAAGGTGGGAAATGTCCCCTTCCTGTCACATAGTTCATCTGTGAACAAAGTTCCCTCTGGCTTCAAAAAAAAAAAAAAAAAAAAAAAAAAAAGACCTGTGCTCAAGAGAAATAGGTAAATGTGTGGTCGGGACTGAAAAAGCAAGTCCAATATGAATAACATTACCCCCAAGAAAGTATACATTACCTGAAGGTAATGATGGAAAATGATGCACTATTCAAAACTGAAAACAGGATAACTAATTATTACAAGGTACAAAGAGAGTCAATTCTGAAAGTGATACCTTTTAATATGAGAGAAGGAAGATTTGGAACAACAAATCACAAAAACAGCTTTTCTTTAAAATAGCAGTTTTATGACTTTACTGTACAATTTTCTGTGACCCTAACCCTCAGTCTAGCTTACACATTAGTTGGATCTTATTAATATAGTTGAAGATGGAAATACACACTGGTGGTCTCACTTCTCATAAGCATACCACACAATAGAGCAATAGAGTCACCTCTAAAAAGAGATGAGGAAAATAAAGGCATATATATATATATATATACACACACACATATATATATATACACATATATATATGTATATATATATGTCTCCTCTGTATTAGGAGTTTGTTGTTAGACTTGACAAATTCTAACACACTAACACATAAGTGCACTCACTGTGCATCCAGTGTTTGAGAAAACTGTCCTATTGTCTTTCAACAATTATATCTCTTAAGCATCCTTTATTAAATCATATTTAAAATGTCTGACTTAGAGTATATAATCAAAGTAATACGAAAACAAACCAATCATACACATTTCACCACACTCGCTTTATACGCTTTATATAGAGAAAAACTCGAGTTGATGGTCTGGATTAAATTTAACTTTTCCCCCAGAATCTGTGAGAATTCCATTCAAAACAACAACCTTTAGCAAAATCCCACTATATATCTGGCTCTAAGCTAAGGAAAAGCAATGCTGAATTTTGTAAAACATTGTCCCTGCCCAGAATGAGCCTACAGTCTAGTAGGAGATCAACATACCCACTTCCATAGAATAAAAGACAGAAAATGGTACAAAGGATTTCAAGAAGACAGAACTGAGGGACTGATTTCTTCTTGGGATGGGGCAGGAGTTCTCTTTAAAGGAGGAAGACAAATTTAGAGATACTAGTATAATTTCAATAGTTAGATACGGTGGTTATGGAAGACTCAACATTTCACATACAGATGAGGGTCCAAAGGGAGTCATCAAGAGGAGAAAACAGAGAGAGAACTGATCAGAGACTGGTAACAAGGCTGGTGTTTCAGGAGTGTGGGCTGCTTAGTAAGAGACACCTTACAGGTGCTACCTGTAAGGTGCTACCAAGCACCTTACAGGGACTGAATGGGTAAGGGCTCTTATCTACTATGCTAAATACTTTGGACTTGATTCAATAATCAAAGGGGAATCACTCATTTTTTTGAGCAGAGGTATAAGTCAACTAAGTGGAAATTTTAGGAAAATTGACTTGATCGTAAGATAATTGGAGGGAAAAGAGCTAAAGGCCAGTTGGACTAATGTCATAATCTTAGAAATAGGCAATAAAGGCTTGAACCAGAGTAGTGTCCATTGGGGAAAATGGGAAAGAGGAGAAGCCAGAAGTACAGAAGTATAGGAATAGGACTTACATAGTGACTCTTAGGTATAAAGCACAATGGGAGTGCAAGTTGAACTCTGAGCCATACTGAGGATGATGAAACCTTGGGCAGGAATGGCAAGGAACCTAATGATTTTGCTCCACTGTTGGACTCCAATTTCACTGCCACTTCTGTAGCCAAGCTCCAACAAACAGTGCTCAACCTCTGAGGTCCAAAAATCAAATTACATTGGGAAATCTAATCCTCTCCTTATCCCATGCTACAGAATTCATTTGTAATGGCAGGTCAACAATTGTTGAGATTCTGTAGTTTTCTAAAAACAGTAATTCTGAAAGCCGCACTAAATGTGTATCTTGAACTCAGCTAGATAATCAGAGTCTGACCATCCCTTCAGACTAATGCCCAATCAGAGAATCTGACCTGAGCATCCGAAGACTGTAATGGAATTTGTTTCAGTTGCTTCCTCTTCCTGTATGAGACAACTCCCAGTGGGTACCAAGAAGTCATACTCTACTAGTGAATCTTATCAGTAGAGGAAGAACGTGGCCTTTAATGACCTATTCAAGAGTAATGTTTTATTAAAGTAGTTTAAATATTAAAAAATAATAATTAACTAAAGGGTAAATGAACCCAAACATACATATGGGTGGAGAAGCCAATGTAGGCAAACATGACAGAAAGCTCCTACGGGTCACTGAGAAACATTTAGCCAAAGATATTGCCCTTGTGTCTCTGTTCGGTTTTTTCTAAATGCACTTAAAAATGAACACAAGCTCTTTTAAAATTATATCTCTGGTTCTAAGCTCTTGTAAGCACATCATCACGGAACCTTAATGATCGTATGGTCTCCCTCTATTGAGGCCAAACTAGGAGGAAGAGTAGAGCCCCTGGAGCTTGAATTTCCCCAGTTAAAACCCCCACAAGGGAGACAACAAGTATGTGTACTGCAGGTGTACATGTGAATGTGGAAGGAGGTGGGGGAAAGATTATTCCCAGGGGCCAGGCTGGTCTGATTTGGGGTTATCGGTTTGAGTGATGTGACACCAAGAGACGACAAACATGTCAATGTCCAGTGAGCAGAGGAGATGGAGAGCTGACTGAGGAAACCACGTGTGAGAGGATGAAGGGCAGGACAGAGGAGAAGATGCACAAATAGAAGCGACAAAATAAGATGTAATAGGAATGGGTTTTGAAACAAATTCTGTGAACAGGGACTTCCCTCGTGTTTCCACATCTCCCTGTGCATAGCCCATCCCGCTTTGCTTGTTCAGGAGATGTATTCTTTGATGCCAGACCTCAGCGGGTGTTAGAGACTTAATGCCGGTACCAGAAGGCCCACAGAGATACCATTGTGTCAAAGCTTTTCTCTCATAGGCACCTATAATAATTTTTGCCACGAAATCTAAGAGCCAACAGGACGCAGCCTGGACACTTGGCCCTCACCTTTTCTACCCCAGGCTTTCACTTCCATGCTCACGTAACCACTGCCAAACCATTACTCGGGCTCTTGGGTCATCCAGGTGAGTTTCACTAGGACGGGGCAGGGCTTTATGCATGGACTATGGTCCCTAGAGGATGCAGTTTTCTGCACACCTGCTCACATGAAACTCAGCACGGCATTCGTCCCGGTTTCTCCTGCACAGTCAAATGGTACTTTTCACACACCTTTTTGGCAAAGAAAACAGCTCAAATGCATCTGCGGTTACCCCAGGGGAACCATTTTATAAGAACCTTTTCTTTTTAAATATAATTTATTGTCAAGTTAGCTAACATACAATGTGTGCTCTTGGTTTCATGGGTAGATTCCCGTGATTCATCGTATAAGCACCTTTTCTAGCAACCGCGAACCATCGTCTCTGGTGAGATTTTATACCTGGATCTTCTTTCTGAGATGATGGGCAGCATCCTCATGAGAATGAGCCATCCCCCCTCTTCCCTTGTTAGCCCAGTTCAGAAGTGCAAAGAACTTCTACCTGTTCCTCCTCCTAACCAGGATTCAACAATTCAATTTCCTGGACATTGATTCATCATCTACTATGTACAAAACTATGAGATGAAGTTCTGGAAAGTAGAGGGATGAGCCTAACATGAAAAGCTACCTGGGGGATAAAGATGACCTCATAGATATCCCATAGGCTTTCCTTACAAAGTGATTTTTGAGAGGCAGGATATACATTCTATTCCCTTGAGTCTAGATAAGGCTGTGGCTAGTGCAGAAATATGCCATGTGACATCCAAGGTTAAGTTATTAAAAAAAAAAAAAGGAGTTTCTATCCTGTTCCCTTGAGATGCACGCAACCCAGCCACCATGCTCTGAGGAAGCCAAGTAGGTCCATGGAAAGACCATGAGTGCGTGTCCCGGCCACCATGTTACTTGAAGTTCCAACAGAGAGCCAGTATCAAGTACCCACATAAGAGCAACTGAGCCTTCCCATGATTCTAGCCCTACCTCTGAGCCCACCCCCCCAATATTGAATGGAGCAAAGATTATGTTCCCCTTGGACCTTGCTCAAATTGTCGATATGTGAGTAAAAAGAAAAAAAAAGAAAAAAAGAAGAAGAAGCATTTATTTTAACCTCTGAGTCTTAGGATCACTTGTCACTTAATGATAGATAACCAGAACCATCATGCATAGCATGATGTCCTCAGAGAGCTCACAGTCGATTTAGGGAAATAAGCATGTTCACAAATGACTATAATATGTCAAGGTATAACACAATTACCTTAGGAGATCCACAAATGAAACTGAATATGCGTGCGTATGCATGTATATCCGGGCTTATGCATAGGCAACTCTGAATACATTAAAAATTCATACCAGTTACCTCTGTGGAGTAGTCTTTGGGGGTAAGGGAAGGAAGACTTCTTTTTGTCTACCTCTTTGTATGTTTTAAGCTTCACCCTATATATGGACTTACTTCTGTAACTACAGAAACTGTTTAAATGTCTAAAATAATTATAAAATATGTTGAAGGAAAAAGCTAGACTTTTGCTGCAAGCACCTTACGGGGACAGAATGCAATGAAGCCATTGGGAAGAGCTGCCTCTTCTCTCTCTATGCCTCTGTTTTCACATCTGTAGAAAATAGGACCAGCCTCAGAGGGTTCTGTGAAAATTTAAATGCTGTATGAGCACCCAACGCCGGTAAGCACTCAACAAATAGAAATGAAAAGATCTAAGAGATCCTGAACTGCTGAGTGTTGCCATGGCATGCAGACAGAGGGTCCCAAGTCACAGAATCAGACTGTTGCTTTAGGAACAAAGACATTGTCTCTCCCACTGAGAGTAGAGAATAAAACGGAAGCAGCCCTGCTAGATGTCATTACAAGAGACAGTGTATGATGGCAGTGATTATAATGTGAAAACTTCTGCAAATGCTACACGGACCTACTCGTTTTCCAAAATGTGAAGAGACCACTAAGAGAAAACTTTCTATCCCAGTTCCCCATTCAGCTTCCCCTTTCATGATTTTCATTGGGTGTAACAAGTTGTCTGCGTCTTACAGATGACTGCCATCCACAGGCGGCAAGGTCAGTGTTTACAGTACTTTTGCATCTAGTGTTCAGCTTTTCCCTGTATCTTGAGAAACTAGGCGTTGTTTCAGCTACATCAGGGGAACACTGATCTTTTCATTTGCTCTCATACATAGTTTCCCCATTCAAGTTATATAGGTCACCCAAAAGATAGGGAGGGATAAGTTAACTTCTTCGTCGTCAAAGTGCCCAACGTTCTAAAACGTTGGTGACAACATGATCTATTTCTAGAGGTATGAAGGTTTGGAGCACTCTAAATGAAATGGAGACGGTGAAGCCAGCCAGCCATGAGATTACGTGATGGGCAAGTATAACCATAGTATTTTCATAATTGGCAATGAGTTATCTTAAGTGTTGTATGTTTCAGGGCAATGGCATCATCACCATGCTTGCAAAGTCAAATGAGTAACGAGCAGTTCCTCTCTGACTCAGAAATTTCTGTTGTTTCCTGTTTGATTTAACTTCCCCAAGTATCTTAGAAACAGATAAAATATTGCTTCAGCTGCTTCAAGGTGACCAGACTTGATATTTTTTTTCTTATGGACCAGGTGTTTCACCTCCTCCAAGCTTCTGGCACGTCAGGAACCGTGTTGTATCTCCATTTCCCTTTCCTTAACTTAGCCGTGAAGCCAGCCTCTCAAATGCAAGAGAACTCTCTATGCTCACAATGAATTAAGCAACGACAAAAATAGCAAAAGAAGAGACATCATGCTAAATGTGGTCAAGAGCCAACTTGTTCAATTTTACGAAAATTTAGCCACTTGAAATCCCTTTTTAAACAGGGATAAAATTAAATAAACCAAGAGAATGAGTAAGTAACAAACAAATCTTGCTGATTCCATCACTGCATAACGCATATGAGGAAATGTCTGTGTGAACTGAGATGAATACGAAGAGTACACCGTACAAACTATGTACCCAGAGTTCCCTCTCATACCTTGGGTGGAATTGGGCAGGGGCACGAAGCATCCCTAATTAGCTCTATAGGAGCTTGTCTTGACGGGGACAAACACAACCTACAAAGGTTCTGTGGCGACGCTTAGCTGGGACTTCTGAAAGATGGTTCAGGTCTCTAGCAAAAATAGTAATAGTAACAACTGGACACAAGATTTATGTGGTACGGCAGTCATCCCCGCCCTCCTCCAGACCATTTTCCCCTACTTGTCATTGTCACTGCTGATGGCAACATTCTGGAAAGAAAGTGAAAGGAAGGCCATGTTCAGATAACAATGAGTCAATGATTCTCTTTTATATCTTTTAAGTACCCTTTTATCATAAGTCTTTAGCACAAGAGGTCCCTCAACAAGAGGGCACTCAGTAGAATATGAATAAGGTCTGACGATCTCATGTATAACTTGTGACTGTAGTTGAGAACACTGTATTATATCATTGAAATTTGCCAGGAGAGTAGAACTTAAATGAAAAAATAAAAGGGTGAGGTGATGGATGTGATAATTACCTAATGAAGCAAATCCTTTCACAATGTCAAAATCATTGTGTTGTACACTTTAAATATCTTACAGGGGTACCTGGGTGGGTGGCTCAGTTGGTTAAGCATCTGTCTTTTGATTTCGGGTCAGGTCGTGATCTCATAACATCAAGCCCCTCATGGGGCTCCGTACTGACAGCATGGAATCTGCTTGGCATTCTCTCTCTCCCTATCTCTCTGCTCCTCCTCCACTCACATGCTCTCTTTCTCTCTCTCAAAATAAATTAATAAACTTTCAAAGAGTAAAACTAGGGGTGCCTGGGTGGCTCAGTCAGTTAAGCTGCTGATTTCAGCTCAGGTCATGACCTCACGGTTGGTGGGCTCGAGCCCCGCGTTGGGCTCTGTGCCGACAGCTCAGAGCCTGAAGCCTGCTTTGGATTCTGTCTCCCTCTGTCTCTGCCCCTCCCCCACCTATGCTCCGTTTCTCTAAAAAATAAACAAAAAAAATTTTTTTAATAAAAAAATAAATAAATACCTTACAATTTTGTCAATTATATTCAATAAAGTTGGAGTGCGGAGAAAGGTGTCTACTGAGGTTGACATTACTTCAAAACAAGAATCAGAGCCCCACTAACGCATGGCATGTGGCTAAGTGCACCTTCTATTCTTAGCCGCCCAGGCCATGCCTTTCTCCACCACTAAAAGTGCCTCCTCGATGGTCTAATTAGAACCAATTTGACACCTGCTCTATCTTCAACCCCTCTAAGTAAGAGATTTCTATACTTTCTTAGCCACCTGTCAAAGTGCACATATGCATAACAGCCCCTCCACTAGCAAAAAAAAATGTTTTAATTAGTTTCTTGTGTTCTTTTTCAGTTTATGTGTTATTACAGTAAGTAAACCCACATTAAAAAGGTGGGTGTTTTTAGATAATAAAAGTTTTAGAGCATGTCAAAGAGTCTGTAGATTTACAGGGTTACCTAGGAATTACTGATGTCAACAATATTGATCTGATAATCCAGACAACACTTTCCCCTATCCCCAAGAGGAGTGGTTTCAACTACAGTAACTCCGATCATTTTTTTGGGCAAGAAATAACATATCTAAGCCCCTAACAACCAACACGCAGCAGACAGTACAAAACAGAAACAAAAAGAAAACAAAACAGAAAACTAATGCCGGGTGACACCGCTGGCCTGGGGTAGGCTACTCAGGGCTCCTCGCTGATCGCTGACTCTGGGGTCTTCCAGATTGTGTTATTCCTCTAACAAGGCCTACTTGCCCCCAAGAAGGCCCTTTGTTTGCCTTGTATTATGAAGTGCATGTTTACATCCCCACCCCTACCACATTTATGTATTGAAACCCTAACACCCAGTGTGTTAGTATTTGGTGATTAGGCCTTTGGGAGGTAATTATGGCATAAGGGTGGGGCCCTGATGATGGGATTAGTGCCTTTCTAAGAAAAGACAAGTGAGCTTGCCTCTCTCTGATCTTTTTTTTTTTTTTAATTTTTCTTTTGATATTTTATTTATTTAGGGGAGGAAGACAGAGTTGGAGCAGGTGAGGAGCAAAGAGAGAGGGAGACACAGACTCCGAAGCAGGCTTCAGGCTCCGAGCTGTCAGCACAGAGCCGGAAGCGGGGCTCGAACCCACGAACCTCGAGATCACGACCTGAGCCAAAGTCGGACGCTTAACCGGCTGAGGCACCCAGGCGCCCTGTGATCTTCTCATCATATGACACACAGCAAGATAGAATCGGGCTCTCAGCAGAACCCAATCATGTTGGTACTGTGACCTTGGGCATCTGAGTCCTGTGAACTGGGAGAAATAAATGTTTGCTGTTGAAGTCACCCAGTCTGTGGTATTTTGTTATAGAAGCCCAAGACTAAAATTCCTTGAAACCTGTGGCAACTGACACAGCCACCAGTCCCACGGGGCTCTTCTGGGCACGTTGCTGCCAGTGTGTCACAGGCCAGGAAGCGCTGCTGGGGCACAAGGGCCTTCTGAACCTCAGGGATTATCAACAGAGCTCAGTAGCAATGCGCTGTTCCCTATTGTATATGAATTTTTAATATGTCCCATAAGCTGAGAACAGTGGCCCAAAGCTTTTTACACTCCCTGTGCCTCCGTAACCTCACCTGCAAAATGAAGATAATGCATCTGTTTTTGCAGGATCGTTCTGGAGATAGCGAATGATGCTTTGGACAGTGCCTACAATATTGTCACTCAACAAAAACGACAACGCCAAGCTGTAGTAGAAGTAGCATCAGCCGCACAAGTAGTATCATTTCAGCCGTGCCCAGACAGATCCTCTCTGGTGGGGTTATTCACAAGGTGGGTCCATGCTCAGAGGTCACTCTGGGGCTCGAGCCAGCCTCCAGGAAAGTTAGATCTGCAGTCAAACCCCAGAGGGAACTTTGGATCCGACAGGGCACATTCAGAATTTTGCCCACAAAAAGAAATAAACCATTTATGTATTTTTGTCTTTAACGTGTATTAAGTGACACTGAGAGAATGCCCCCAAACGTTAACAAACCGGAACACTACCCAAACTAGAGATTAATGATTGTTGTTTCCCCAGAGCCTGGCCAAGCTTGCTTTGGTGATTTACTGCCCTATCATCCTGGTGCTTCTGGAATCCCAGTGTGTGCCCCTGTCACATGCATCATGCAGATGCCTCCCATGGAGGAGGGATCTGGAAGCACCAGACAGCTTTGCCACTCTTCTTCAGGCTCTAGATTGCTTCTCCAGGGAATTTCCCCTCTCCAAAAACTATTCTCAATGTCCCTCTTGTGTACTTACATTCCCACAGCATGGGGGATTTTTCTTACCACCCCACATCATTCACTGGCTTTTTCTCTTCTGTATTTCACAACAGGTTGTAAGCTGCCTCAGGGCAGGGTCTCAACTCTTTTTCACTTGTATCTCTAGCACCTACCAGAGTGCCCGGTGATAGGTGCTCTGCACTTTGCATTTGCTAAATGAATTACTGAATACTAGAGTTAGAAGCAGTGGCGGGCAGGGTTGACATGAGAAGTTAATAACAACGTCAGGATTTCCAACGGGAAACAGAGGGGCTTTATGTGGCATGGAAGTCTGAAATGGCTCCACACTTCTAAAGAGATTTAGTGACTTGATGGGCATTTGAAACTACCTGTAGACATGCTGGTTTTAAATGAGCACTTTACAACTCTGATTGTGACCTCTGCCTTTACAAAACAGCAGCTAAAACCACCACTGTACTACTGGTAGGTATGTCCTCCCTGAAAGAATGAGCTGGCCCGAGTGACAAGATGTTCCTGTAAAGCGGCAGAATACCATTTGCATCTGAAAATCTGGCACCTGGGGTACTGCTTGCGGTGACAGCCAAAACTGCCTTTAGAGATAAAGTGGAGAGGAGAGAGGAGAGAAGGTGACCTTGGAGGAGGCGAATTCATAGGCATCATCTCCTAGACCTCACAGAGCAACCAGTGAAACGATGCACAGGCTATGATGATTCATGCCCTGGGATTGGTGATATCACCTTTTGAGATCCAACAGCCAGAATCTCATATCCTGGGCTGATGGAGAACCCCATGGGATCTTACTAAGAGAGAGGAAAGAAAATGTTCTTCTCTATATAAAACAGTTCAATGATGACTCAATGGAAAATGCAGCTTTAAATACACCTGATTTCTGTTCAAGTTCATTAAAAATAATTATGTTCATGGTTGAACCAAACACAGATACCTCCTAAAAAAACAACGAAAGTAAACAACATTCTTTTCTACCATACCTACATAAATGGCCACTCACTGTGGGCAGGTAGGCAGGCTAGTGCAAGGGAACATAGGAAGAGATCCCAGGTAAGTTGACGAGACAGAAACTGAGAGGAGAAACCTGAGTGTGGATCAAGGATCCAGGATACTGGATGTTAGAGCCTGATTCCAGAAGGGTTTGATTAGAACCAAGAGGTCAAGATGAGAACCAAAATGCAGGGAAATAAATCCTCCTGGTCCGGCCATGGAGCAGAGCTTACAAGAGATAAATACATCCAACCTCCCAGGGGAGACAAGCGTTTGAAGAAAATAATTAGACCTTCAATTTTCTCTAAGACATTTTATAAAGTTCAATTGAAACGGGGGGGGGGGGAATTGGAAAATTCTGTGTATATTTATAGAAAAATGAAAGTAACAGCTAACAGACCAATTACATCTATTTTTGTTGCTGCCCTCCTCCCCAGTTTATAAAATAGCAGGGACTGGAAAGTTCAGAGATTTAATCACAGAGAAATGCTAAAGACTGAATTCCAAGACTCATTCCTTTTTTTTTTTTTAATTTCAAGTTTTTATTTAAATTCTAATTAGTAAACATATAGTGTAATATTGTTTTCAGGGGTAGAATTTAGATTTGTATCATCACTTACATGCAACACCCAGTGCTCATCCCAAGTGTCCTTTTTAATACCCATCACCTGTCCACCCCATCCCCCCACCCACTTCCCCTCCAGCAACCCTCAGTTTGTTCTCTATAGTTAAGAGTCTCTTATGGTTTGCTTCCCGCTCTCTTTGTTTCTCTTCCCCTATGTTCATCCCTAGTGTTTCTTAAATTCTACATATGAGTGAAATGATATGGCATTTGTGTTTCTCTGACTTGACTTATTTTGCTTAGCATAATACACTCTAGTTACATCCATGTCATTGTAAATGGCAAGATTTCAATCTTTTCGATGGCTTAGTAATATTCCATTTTCTATCTATCTATCTATCTATCTATCATCTATCTATCTATCT
The DNA here is from genome assembly GCF_016509475.1 of Prionailurus bengalensis. NCBI lineage: Eukaryota > Metazoa > Chordata > Mammalia > Carnivora > Felidae > Prionailurus > Prionailurus bengalensis. Next base: position 147,905,499 of record NC_057345.1, read on the forward strand.
ATCTCCCCCTTCTTATTTATCCATTCATCAGTTGATGCGTATTTTCGCTCTTTCCATAGTTTGGCTATTGTTGATAATGCTGCCGTAAACATGCTGTTGATAATGCTGCATATGCCCCTTCAAATCAGTACTTTTGTATCATTTGGGTAAACACCTAGTAGTACAATTGCTGGGTTGTAGGATAGTTCTATATTTAACATTCTGAGGCACCTCCATACTCTTCTCCAAAGTGACTGCACCAGTTTGCATTTCCATCAACAGCTGTTGTTTCCTGTGTTGTTAATTTTAGCCACTCTGACAGGTGTGAGGTGGTATCTCATCGTGGTTTTGATTTGTATTTCCCTGATGATGAGTGATCTTGAGCATCTTTTCATGTGCCAGACTCATTCCTTTGGAAACATCTTAACCAGACATTTTAGAGGTAACACTGAAAATCTACATGACATCTATAAAGACGTGAGTTTGGGAAGAGAACTGGTTTGTTTTAGAAAAACACCAGCTTTTATCAACATATCCCAGGGGATGGACTGGCATCTGTTTTCAAAGTTAGAGACAGAGGCACCCATCCTTGCAGTTTTTCTCTTGACTCCATTGCTTTGAAGGGGCGGACCAAGAGCATTCATTGTTTCAACATTTTTATTCACTCTAGACTTCCTCCTGGCTGTGCGATCATCGCTGATTTGAGATCATATTTGTGTACCTCTCATCATTTTCAGTGATCTGCCCCTCTTTCTTTGTCTCTATTTTGCCCCCATACTTCTTCTTTTATTTGTTTAAAATAACTTTCCACCCATTCTTGTCTCTGTTTTAAGGCAGCCTGTAAGAGATAGAAATCCCCACCACTACCTGTAACCATGAGGAACATATGTCATGATCTTTCAAGTCCTTTGTTGTTATTATTTTCAACTGGATGCATAAATAATTGCATATCCTCTCTTGCTACACTTAACCATGTTCTCTACTCACTAAGAACTACTCACAATGTGATTTTAATTGTAGTGAGATAGTCCACTCTATAGCCATGCCGTGTTTTCCAGTTACTACCAACTCATCCAACTTTATTAAATATTAAGTAGTTTCTAACATTTCACTATTACAAATAATGATGTGATGAAAACTTGAACGTAAATAGTTGTCCACGTAACCATTTTCAGAGGATAAATCCTTATATAAAAATATTGGTTTGAAATGATGGATGTTTTAAGGCTGTCTATGGATATTGGTAAAATTTTGGTAGAAATTTTCCATCCATCCTGAAGAACTCCTGACAACCTTGATTACTGCCAGTTAAAACTTGGTCTGTGAAAAATGCCACCAAATTTTTGTTTTAATTTGAGTTTTTGTCTTTCTTGTATTAGAGGAGGGTATTTTTCATATTTTGTTAGCCATTTCCATTCCTCTTTTGTGTATGAAACATTATAATTTCTTAAACATGCTGATTGTTTGTCTTTTCTTTTTGTCTTATGACATACAGAAATTTTTTATTTTATCCATCGGTATTTTCCTCTGTGATTTTCTTAGTTGTTTTTAAGTTTAGAAAATCCTTTTTCATCCAGAGATCAGATAAATATTCATCTATATTTCTTCCAAGTTATTTTGGTTTAACTATTTAGATTTAACTCCTTAATTTATTTGGAATAAAATGGATAATTATTTTTAGTGGGGGGGGAAGGTGCACTAAACTGCATTTTTACAATCTAAATATCTGCTTTCCTGAATAGCACTGTAAAAATACCTAGCTTCTGTTTCATTGATTTATGGTGCTTCATATTTCCTATTAAGTTTTTCAATATTCTATTTCCAGTCTATTTATATTTATTACATTAAGAGCTATGATCTTTAGACAATGCTATGTTATTCTACTATTTTGTTTTTGTAACTCAGTAGAGTGATTAAGAATCCTACTCTGGAGGGGTGTCTGAGTGACTCGGTTAAGCGTCCGATTTCAGCTCAGGTCATGATCTCACAGTTCGTGAGTTCTAGCTCCACGTTGGGCTCTGTGCTGACAGCTCAGAGCCTGGAACTGCTTGGTATTCTGTGTCTCCCTCTCTCTCTGCCCCTCCCCTGCTCATACTCTGTCTCTCTGCCTCTATCTCTCTGCCTCTGTGTGTGTGTCTCTCTCTCAAAAATAAACATTAAAAAAAATTAAAAAAAAAAAAAAGAATCCTACTCTGGAGCCAGGTTCTTGTTCTCAGATTTAAACTCTACCCTTTACGAGCTATCTAACAATGGGCTGGTCATGGCTTCTCCATGACTCAGTTTCCTTCTCTATAAAATGGGTATACCAATATTACTTCATTCATGAGGTTATGAAGATTAAATTAGTTTGTAAAATAAAACGCTTAGAATAGTGCTTGGCACATAGAGAGTGTCACAGAAGTGTCGGATATTTTTGTTGTCATTATTGTATGTTAACAGGGCGAGTCCTTGTAACCTTTATCTTTCAAAATTTTCGTAACTACTTTATCTGTTTTCCTTTTGGGTCATCTAAATTTTCAAATGGAGTTATATATATATATTTTTTCCTGATGATAAACAATGCGTGTTCATTATAAGCACAATTTTCAGAAAAATACATAAATGTAATTTACAATCACCTATAACCCCATCGTTTGGAGATACATGTTTGTAGCACCTACCTAGGAAATCTCCAAATATTAACTCTTTGTTAGTTGTGTAAAACATCTTATTTTTTTTTTAAAGTTTATTTTGAGAGAGAGAGAAAGTGAATAGTTGGGGGTGGGGGAACAGAGGGAGAGGGAGAGAGTCCCAAGCAGGCTTCATGCTGTCAACATGGAGCCCAACATGGGGCTCGATCCCACGAACTGTGAGATCCTCACCTGAGCTGGAATCAAGAGTCAGATGCTTAACTGATTAAGCCACCCAGGTGCCCCTAAAACATCTTATTTTGATAGAAGGTGTCTGAGAGGACAACACACAGAATGGGTGTCTACAGTTAAAAATCAAATAGTACTGTAATAGTTAAATGTCATTTTCGCCCAAGTGACTAAATGTCTCAGAGCTCTGCCATGTTTAATTTGACAGCTTCGGTTTTGTCTTTCTCTGCCTCTAGTACCAAGTAAACACCAACTGAAGTTGTGAACAGAGAAAAGAGTGTTCTAAGAAAAGAGCATCCCAGCTTTTGGAGATTGCTGTTTTTTTAGGTAACAATGAGTCACTGTAGAGTTACATTGTTCGGAACGGTAACTGTGGTGCAGAATTCTCTGTAGCCTTGAGGTAGCTGCACTATCAAAGAGAAGGCTTCCTGGAAGAGGTGTCTCTACTCATCCACCTGTGCTGCTGCCTAGTCATCTCAGGATCAGTGTCTCCTAGTATAACATATAGAGAGGACGTAGAAGACTAAATTGCATCTATCATTTGCTAGACATTCTTTGCCCAAAGGATGGACAAACATGTAACAAATTACTTGGTTCTATACAGATGTGAAGAAATCTGTCATCCATTTAGAAAGCAGATTATCTTGGGGCGCCTGGGTGCCTCAGTCAGTTAAACCTCCGACTTTGGCTCAGGTCACAATCTTGCAGTTCGTGAGGCTCAGGACTCACAGCTCAGAGCCTGGAGCCCATTTGCAATTCTGTGTCTCCCTCTCTCTGTGCCCCTCCCCTTCTCTCTCTCTCAAAAATAAATAAACATTATAAATTTTTTTTAATTTTTTTTTATTTTTGGGAGAGAGAGAGACAGAGCATGAACGGGGGAGGGGCAGAGAGAGAGGGAGACACAGAATCGGAAACAGGCTCCAGGCTCTGAGCCATCAGCCCAGAGCCTGACGCGGGGCTCGAACTCACGGACCGCGAGATCGTGACCTGGCTGAAGTCGGACGCTTAACCGACTGCGCCACCCAGGCACCCCTATTAATTTTTTTTTTAAGTAGAAAGCAGATTTCTCTATTTTGGCTACCTGTGACTGTTTATAAGAATATATTTTTTAAGTTTATTTTTTATTTATTTTGAGAGAGGGAGAGAGCGAGTGGGAGAGGGGCAGAGAGAGAGGGAGAGAGGATCCACAGTGCACAGGGCTTGATCTCTCCATCCCATAACCTGCAAGATCATGAGCTGAGCCAAAATCAAGAGTTGCTGGCTAAGCCGCCCAGGCGCCCCAAGAATGTTTTTAATGTAAGTTAATTCTTAAAAGACGTTCTTTTTTAGAGCACATTTACGTTCACAGCAAAATGTAACAGAAAGTATAGAGTCCTTATATCCCCTTTGCCCCTACACACGCACAGTCTCTCCCACTATCAACCTCACACTCGGGGAGGTTTGTTACAGTTATTGAACCTACACTGATACATCATTCTCATTGAAAGTCCAGGGTTTACATTAGGGTTGACTCTTGGTGCTGTATATTCTATGAGTTTGGAAAAATATGTAATGACATGTATCCACCACTGTAATATTTTACAGATTAGTTTCATTTCCCTAAATATCCTCTGTGCTCTATCTATTCATCCTTCCCTCCTCTGACATGCTGGCAACAACTAATCTTTTTATTGTCCTCTAGTGTTGCCTTTTTAAGAATGTCATATAGCTGGAATCATACAATATGTAGCCTTCTCAGATTGGCTTCTTTTCCTCAGTAATATGCATTTATGGTTTCTCCATTGCTTTTCATGGTTTGATAGAGCATTATCTTTAGTACTGAATAATATTCCATTGTGTGGACATATCACACTTTATCTATTCATCCACTAAAGGACATCTTAGTTGCATCCAAACTTTGGAAATTATGAATAAAGCAGCTATAAACATCCTTGTGTAGGCTTTTATATAAACATAAGTTTTTTTTTTTTTTAGCTCATTTGGGTAAACATTAAGGAGTGCAATCCTTGTATTGTAGGGTAAGAGTATTTTTAGTGTCAAAAACTGCCAAACTCTCTTCCGTAGTGGCTGTACTGTTTTCTCATTCTCATTAGCAATGGATGAGAGTTCCTGTCATTCCACATCATAGCCCCAGCATTTGGTATTGTCAATAATTTGGATTTCACTGTCCTAACAGGTGTGTAGTGGAATTTCATTGTGATACGGGGATCATACAAATGCTTAACCATCGTCTTGTGTATCTTCTTCAACGAGGAGTCTGTGCAAATCTTTTGCACATTTATTTCATCAGCTTGTTCATTTTCTTATAATTGAGTTTTAGGTGTCGTTTGTACTTTTTGGATAACAACCTTTCATTCGGTATGCCTTTTGCAAGTATTTTCTACCAGTCTGTGGCTTGCCTTTTCATTCTCTTGGCAGTGTCTTTAGCAAATAAGAAGTTTTTCATTTGATATCAATATTTGTCCCCAGAAAGGCACAAACGTTAATAAGCTATTAAGTGTAAGTTTTCCTGCCGCCGCGGAATGAACTACTGGAGTCCCAATATTGAGATAAAGAAGCTGGAGGACACCTGCAGCCATCAACTCCTCCCAGGCTCCCTGAGGGAAAGGTAAGTGGCCCCACTGCTCTCAATTGCCACTCCGCACCGTGTCCTCCCCTCCCCCAGTGAAGTCTAGAAGGAAGATTGGAGGGGAAAGAAAAGCAGCAAGTCTTCAAAGCTGTGAGGTGGCCTTAATACGGGGGCGGGGGGGGGGGCGGAAAGAGTGATGCTGAGGGTTTTTTATCCGCTCCCCAAGGACACACCTCTCACCGCTGAGCCAAGTGCGGGGGCTGCCAAGAGAGGCATTCTTAAAGCCAGGGAGAGGGGGCTCTAGGGGGAGAATGCCAGCATTTCATGACTAACTTGGACATCTGCGTATGCAGTTGCCTTGCCAGTTCACTTACTGTATCTATTTGAACTGAGGGAAAAAAGGGACGTGGAGAGAGGGCACAGCCCCGGGGCCACTTGCAAGCTTTTGTCTGTGGGCCAAGGGAACTCAGGGGAAGTAGCCAGTTAGTGCAATCTTGCCATATTCCGTGCACGAGGGCTGGCTGCTGACCGAGCAGAGCACAGCAGCAGTAGGGTGGGTGGTAGTGTTGGAGAAGGCGGGGGGGGGGGGGGGGGGGGGGGGGGGGGGGGGGGTTACACGTATAAGATCTTACTGGAGCTGGATCGCCTATACCATTAGCTTGGAAAGGCCCCCAAAGGGCCCTCTGAAAACTGCTATATGGACGCCTACCATACCGGGAGCTTCAGCCTGCCAGTCAACCTTAACCAGAGGAAGAGAAAATCTTTCACAGAAGGATGAAAACCTCACTATTAAATGTGAGAAACTTGGCCTTTTCTTCTCCTTCCTCCCTGCCCCACATCTCCTCAAGTTGTTGTAGCCTGGAAAAGGGAGACAGAGATGGTGTCCCAGAGGCAAAGCAAACCCCACCCTCCCATTCTAAGACCTTCTCCTAACTGATGATGTCAAAGGGGATACTTTAAAACCGGCTTGAGACTGAATTTTTGTAACAAGGAGTCACTTGTGTTTTGTTGTCATTTTTTTTTTTTTTTCACAGAAAAACCGACCAAAGGTCATGGTATCTGTCCAGAGAAAAGAGAATTTTGACAAAGCTTAAGCAACTGGAGACAGAAACATTGTTACTTTCACATGTATGCCCGCAGGCCAAGTTCAGACTAGTCAGTAAACTCATTACTCAGTTTAAAACACAATGTGATATTGATGTTAAGGAAAAGTGGCCCCCTAAAGTGGTCACAAGTAAAAAGTGAAGGAGGAAGACAATATATGTACACTTTGCATTCTATTTTTTTTTTATGTTTATTTGCTTATTTTGAAAGAGAGAGTGAGCGCGAGCAGGGGAGGGGCAGAGAGAAAAGGAGAGATTCCCAAGCAGGTTCTGCACTGTCAGCACAGAGCCTGACTTGGGGCTCTAACCCACAGACCGTGAGATCATGACCTGAGACGAAACCAGGAGTCAGACACTCAACCGACTGAGCCACCCAGGTGCCCCTGAATTGTATTTTTGAATAATGGAAGACCCTGAATTGAGAAACAAACTATACAGGCATACTATGCATGTACTTAGTAGAGTAGATTTATGGTATGTTACAGGATAGAAACATGGATTTTAGAGTTAGAAAGACCTGGCTTCAAATCCCAGCTCTGCCATTTGCTACCTCTGTGACTCCTTAGAATCCTCATGGAAAATGGCCACAATGATGCCTTCTAACAGTGTTAGTGTAAGGATTAAAGAGGAAATATGATAAGCATAATATGTAGGAGGTCACCGTGTTCAAAAATGGTTAGCATTTTTTCCTTCGTCATTTATTTATCATTACCATGCGTTATCATGGGTGTTTACTGAGAGGATATGAATAACATCAATAGAAATAACAGCACTGGTTAAAATATATTTCAGTTGAAATTTGGGTTTATAGAAAAGCCCAGAACAATTCATGTTTCAGGGTGAACAAAGTTCTTCAAAACAGCTAGCATTTGGCAATAATTTAGGTACCCTAGTTTAGGGACTACATTCCAGGTACAAATACGAATGCTTTGGGATTTGCCCCACTCTCTATGCCTTATCACAGTGCGTCAGGGCTAGAAGGGCACTTAGGGAGGAAAGTAAGGCCCAAAGAGGGTAAATGATTTGCCCAGGGACAGTCTGGTTGCATCTCACCCCCACTGGTCCTTCATACCCCCGTCTATTAATTTGTTGGCTGTTGCAGTCATAGCATACATTTCGGGGCCTCTAAATTTTATCTTTGTCTTTTAAGAAAGACACCTAACAAAGGTATCAGCCTGTTTCCTCTACTCTTCATGCTTCTCCTTGGGAGAGTCCCTGGCAACGGTCACATGCACGCGAGCCAGACGGTTCAGTACAACCTGACATCGCACTGAATTGCCAGAAAAGGATTTCATTTCATGACAGTCTATTTGATTTGTAGTCCCTGTTCCTTTCCATTTTTCTCTTCATTCATTACTCCTCCCATGGAGAGTGGGTGGCAGATAGGAACAACTTGCCGAATTTGGTGCATTTCATTTTGTTCCCTTTTAGAAGTTCTTACAATGATTTTCCTGAGGAAAATCAATTAACTATTGACATAAATACTATTTGGGGATCAATTATAATTCCAATTAACTGTGCCATCTGGGTGGCTTATTACCACTCCTGGGAAACATTTGTAATGGTGAGAAAGGGTGCCTCCTGTCCTCATGTTTATGCTTTTTCCAGTCTGTGATCTATCTTCAGACCTTGCCCCTGGACCCCCAAGATCCAAGAACTAGCCTCCTGTTGGTCACACCTTGCCCCTGGACCCCCAAGATCCAAGAACTAGCCTCCTGTTTGTTATCCCTGTCTCTGTCTTCCCGGAACCATTTTCCTGGCCACTGAGGTCTTAACCACTGACATTTCCCTTCTCTCCCCACTGCAAGAGGTAATATTTACTAATTGCATTATTGTATGCCCCTCCCCTAAGTGCTTTCTGTGCATCATTAAACCCCTGGAGGTAGACAAGATGGCCGTCCTCAAAAAGGAGGAACCTGAATTTCCAACAAGAAAAGCACTTTGTCCACCGCCACAGAGGATTCAAACCCAGGTGTGTGTGACAAAGGCACGGCTTCTTCATCTCAACTGCTATGAGTCTCTCTCACAGCCAGGCTCCTGGTGGACTCCGAACAGTCTTCTAATGAGGTTAGCAAGCTAGAGAAACCCCACACATTTTCTGCATCTTTTACAAAATGAAGATCCCCAGGGATATTCCCCCACCACCCCACCCTGACTGGCTGAATCAGAATCACCACAGGTAAGACCCAGGAACCAGGACTCGAACACTTGTCATACTTGAAAAAGTTTGAGATCCACTGCCCTGTGTTTTTGATGCCAACTGTCCTTTAACAAACCTTTCCTGGAGACAATGCCCTGCCCCCTGGTGGCCTAACCCAAAAGTGTGACTGCCGTAATGAGGGGTTTGAGGGAATTCTTGATGATACACCCACTGATCACCTTTTGACGGACAAATTATTTGATTGGGTTTCAGCTGCCTCTGTCTGAGTTCTGCTTACTTTATTCAGGCCCATCACACAGAAAGTACCTGAAAGCAATTGGCTTGCTGACTTGTTTCTTGTTTGTTTGTTTGTTTGTTTTGTAGCAGCTACAAAGAGAGCTCGGTTTTTGTTCAATAAATGTTTGATTGTTTATTCTTTGCAGATGATACGGAGCTAAGGACAGAGCTCCTGTCCTTAGAAAGACTAGTGTAGGGGCGCCTGGGTGGCGCAGTCGGTTAAGCGTCCGACTTCAGCCAGGTCACGATCTCGCGGTCTGTGAGTTCGAGCCCCGCGTCAGGCTCTGGGCTGATGGCTCGGAGCCTGGAGCCTGTTTCCGATTCTGTGTCTCCCTCTCTCTCTGCCCCTCCCCCGTTCATGCTCTGTCTCTCTCTGTCCCAAAAATAAATAAGCGTTGAAAAAAAAAATTTAAAAAAAAAAGAAAGACTAGTGTATATATAGATAAGAAAATACCCAATTCTTTTCCCTAAACACACACACACACACACACACACACACACAGAAAGAGAGAGAGTTTCCATGAGCTGCTTTGCTCTGCCTTCATCATTAGGATACCATGTTTGAGCTCTAGTGCTTAGCCAGTTTAAACTTGGCTTCTCACCAGCTTTTTCCTTTCTCTTAATAAGAGCTTTCAACTTTCCAGGCCATTCTCTACTCTTTTCCCTTTTCCTGGCCATAATGTCACACTCCTGTATTTATTGGACCTTTCTGGCCGTTACCAAAAATAGCACGCATGTCACAAACGCCACATCTGCCTTTTACAGAACACATTCCCACCACCAAATCTGCTGACCCTATAATATAAGAAAAAGTAGAAGAGATCTAGTGACAAGAACAACAAGAACAAAAAAGAGAGACCGAGTAACAGCAAGTAGAAGCCCAAAATATTTAGGAAAGAAACCCCAAAGAGCCAATCTGCTTACTCACGAAACACTTGACTAAGGACTTCCCAGTAATAATTCCCTCAATATTTTATTTATCTTAATATATCACACTTCGTTCACTCTTGTTTGCTTCCTCCCCGCCCCACCCCCAAGAAAATAACACAAGAGGAGAATCACCCGCGCGTTGCAAACTCAAACTTACCATAGAACTTTGGTTGGCAAATCTCAGACAGTGATTCCTCCCGGTCTCCAAGCCAGGCCACATGAGGTTGCCTGCCGTCTGCTCTACATGAATTTACAGCTCCATGCAATACCACAGGACACTGACGTTCTGAAAAAGAAATTTGATCTCATCCTGATTCATACCGCCCTTCTCCTCTTTCCTGAAGGGGGATCCCGTGTGTTTATTTTAGGACCTGGGCAAACTGTCTAGTTTCAAATACCTCACAAATAAAGAGATGGGAAAAAAACCCCATAACAATTCAATAATACCTATGTGATTTTCAAGCCCCAAACAAATGGGAAATCATGGCGCTTTATTTTATAGTGAATCAAGTGGGGGAAGAAACCATTTCTTATCTGGAGTCACCCCCAAATAAATGTTTCACGGGTGGCTTTTATGGGGACACTGAGGTCTCAGAGTTTCAAACGCTGCTTACTATAACCTAACCACAAAATATACTCAGCTTGTGTTTGTTTTCAGATTAATAAGTCTAATTTAATTGGAGAGAAGTTTCCTTCCATGGTTTCTTAAAACAAAATCGAAGACTTTTGGTTTATTTAGTGCCGTCAGCTAAACCCAGACTTACCTCAGTTTTTTCTTTGAAGCAAGACAGACATCGTTTGTGTGGTCTTTTTAACAGGGAACCATGTTAGTTTTTGTCCACATAACATTTGTTTCCAGTCCTTAGGAACAATAGAGAGAGAGAGAGAGCAAATTTGCTACATGTACAGCAACCAGCATATGAATATGTATTATGGAAAATTTTCCACACACAGAGAAAACCTCATGATTTGCTCTGGAAAACAAGTCACTTCAAAGTTGTGGCAAATAGGACCTGTTCCTTCCTTTAAGGCAAACTCTGCCGCTGATACTCAATTTGGTTTTTCTGCTTGTAACCGGCTCTCCCTGAATTACTTTGAGATGTTTGTTGTGTGTGATCAGCTGAGAGTTAATATATTGTAACCTCAAAACAAAAACACCCAAACAAAAAACCCAAACCTCTTTTTCTTGAATTTGTTCATAAAGGACAGCCATTCTTAATAAAACAAAACAAGCACAAACACAAAAACCTTTTGTTTCCCAGATCACACTTGAACTGCTTAATGATCGAGTTCCTAGAAATAAAGGCAATTTTTATAGTCATAAACACATTGGAAAACATTGAAGCCTGTATCTATTGAGATAGAACTCCTTTATTTGCCACTCTCAAATATTTAAATATTATGGAGAAAGTGGTCACGACAGTTGAAATGTACCCATACAGAAGATATCTGGTTGAGTTCCTTGTAATGCAACTGTATTTTCTGCCAGTAACTTGTCAAGGCTTTGTATTATGTGTTTAAAACTACATACATTAAAGAAACCACCCATGTTGGCACATTCTCCCAGTCGCCTGTATGACATCCTCTAGTTCTCCTTCAGAATCTAGTCCCCATGGGTCAGCCTGTCTGCCCTAACAGCTCCTTCCATGGCTGGGGAGCCCTCTATACACTATTTGCTCTAAAGGTCATTAGGATCGACCCCAATTTCATTTCCCCAGAGTGTCTTAAGGAGGCCTGAAAGAAATCTTTCCAGCGTTTGCTCTGTCCCTACCTCTCCTGTAGGGCTGGAGGTGGCTGGAGGAAGGCAGGAAGACCCGTGCAGCTGTCCTCTGCGAGATGCTGGCCTGGCATGGAGCTGGGGGAGGGCACAGTGCGAGCAGCTGGAGGAAGAGAAGGAGGAGTAATTCATGTGCCACTGCAAACATGATACAATGCCAACAAAAACACCATTCTTTTTCCCAAGAAGTTCAAAGCGCTTTGCAAACATTAACTCATGAGCCCAAGTAGTCATGGAGCAAATATTCCTTTATTATGCCCTTAGGGTAACCACTGCAAGCAAAGTCAAGAGAAAAGGGACTCTCTTCATTGTTTCATTATTCCTCAGGTATTTATTGAGCACCAACTATGTGCTGGGTATGAGAGGCAGAAGAACAAACAAGACAGACATGGTCTGCGCTCCTACAGCAGCAGTGGGGGGCACGAAGCACCAGACTCCGCTGCATACGCTTCTTTATGCTTTGTGTTTGTCCAAATTATTTAATGGAGTTTGTTCCATTCTTCAGAATGTCTATAATGTGCTAAGTGCTGAGCAAACACACAACAGAAAAACTTTTTAAGCTACCTGTAAATCGCATTATGATGACAGGAATTGGGAATATCAACTCAAAGTGCTTTCTTTTAAGATACCATAAACAAAGCTTTACTGGGAGCAGTCCTGTCTCTTGCAATGTTGATGGAATTACTGTGGTCGAACAAGGAGAGTTAAGATCAGTAACATCATACCAAGCAGTTTATATAAATAATCTGGCTTTCTAAAAATGATTAATCAGATGAGCAAGCATATTTGGTGAAGCAGAGAGCCATTCTCCACAGGTCTTTTCCTGACTCCTTTTTATTTTATGTGAAAAGATGGCTGATGGGATGCAGAAAATGACCTATGCCAGTTCTGAACCCTTCTCTTCAGGCAATGGATTCCCGATATTTTAGAGTATAGGGTTATCTAAGACTAACTAGACAAGAGTCTGGTAACTGCTTTTAAAAAATGCATGACTTTCTGATGAATCAAAAGGGAGGTAAGCCTTTATGTTTTAAAGATGTTAAGTAAGGATTCTAGTCTGTCCTGGGAGTCACTAGCTCAACCCACTTTGAGGCTGAGCATAGAGGCTGTTGCACTCCTCAGTCAGCAACTTACATATATTTTAAAAGTCTAGGGAATTATAGCAGCACTTTAAACCCAGCCTTCCTCCCCAGCAAACACTTCCCTACTGACAGAAAATATTAGAGGTCTAATGTTGATCTGCTACTCAAGCGTATAGGTTAACACACAAACTCAGTGAGATTCAAGCCCCATATCTTAGTCCTTAAATAGGGTCTTCATTTGGCCCCAAACTGCCTTTCCAGCCTCAACCTCCCCCTCCGTTACTCTTGTCACAGCACGTATGTCCATAATACAATATCACACTCTGCCTTTCTGCCTTGAAGGCTGCTCCCTTGCCTCCTACTCCAACACACACACACACACACACACACACACACACTTTGCCCACCTGGAAAATTTTTCATTCTTCAAGATTAGATGAATTCTTTTGGTTATTTCTCCCTCAACTCCCACACCGCCACCTTATCACATATTTATTTATATAGGTCTCTAAAGCTTGAATGTCTCAGGTTTTGAGATCATATTTTATTCCTTTGTATCTTCAGCAGCTAGTATTAAATTTTTGATGAAGTTAAATTTTCTACAGAACATCAATATAGCACTTATGGAGGCTGGCAAGGTGATCAATTACACTTGGTTTTACTCTTCATCTGGAAGCACAAATGGGAGGTTTTAAAATCCCTTATTAAACAGAGTTGCTAATGAAGAGAATAAAATTAAATAAATTTTTCAGTTAAAATTATTTTTGATTCAAGAGCCACTATATTATCAAACACCGTTGTCATTCAGCTTTGCACCCTTTGGATGACCAGCGACTTAAGAGCTGGGACCATATGCTACTCCAGTGGTAATAATGGCACTGAAAAGAAAGGATAGGCATGCTTACGCAGTTGCTGTAGGGGACAAGAAATGACTCACCCTCAACAGCAACAACAATGCTAGTGGAAACAACTTATTTCTGGTTTCAAATCAAACAGGAGGAGAACAGGAGGGAGAGGAATAGGGAAGGACCCAGAACAAAAGAAGAAAGGAGGGAAGAGAAGGATTGGATTTCTGTAAAGAATTATTCTTAGAATTCGTCGTGACCATTTTTCTGTTTAGAAAAGTGAGAAATATAGACATTCTTAGCGGTTATACAGAACATAATGATGGGCAGTTGAAGGTAAATACTACTTTGTAAAAGTTGCTCTGTCTCCAGAGCCACTCGCAAAAAATTATTTTAGGACATCCTGCTTTCTTTCAATATGTTTAGGAAGGTTTCTTTCATTCTCTAGACTTGAAATATTGGTATCTGTTTTCTAGTTTTACCCAAAGTCAATTTTCAGAATTCACTAAGAGTCAATGATCAAACAGTGTTGCCTGGTACTTTTGTGTGAACCTCATGTGTGTATGTATACTCTTGTATGAACCTGTGCATTATATATATATATATATATATATATATATATATATATCACAGTTCTGGTGGGCACAGTAAAATACTTTCATATAGATGATCAGCTGGCTCCAACCTCACAACAACATTTCAAAGTGGGTTTGGCACCTGACACATGAAGAGACTTCATTTTGGAGAGATTTAGTATCTTGCGGAATTAAACTCAAGCAGTCTGATGGTACTCCTGAAGTGTTTTCTACCCCATCAGGCCATGTGAATACTTTAAGACTTATTAGAGACACAGCTTTGGTTCTTTACATTTCTTTACAAATGTCTGCACCCCCGTTTACTGAGCAAGAAGTATACACATGATAATGATTTTTTCCTGGATACCTGGAAATCCCCTAAGAAACCAGATGTCATTGAAAGGATGTGTTCTCTGATTAATTAGACCTCATCACCATGCAAGCAAATATTTGTTTTCGGATAAAATCAAAAACTTTCCATCTAATTAATCCCTTCGCAGGCCATGCACATTCATTCTTCCCGCCATATCCAGCAGAGGGCAGGATGCTCCCACCAACAGCCGGCTCACTGGAGCCACCAATCAAACCAGCACAATTACCCAGAGCAGGGTTCCCGAATAATTAGAGCAGTTATCATTTTCTCATCTGGATCTGAAAAAGAGTTCAGGCTTGAGCTGAGAATAGGGGCTGTGGGATGGAGACTGGGGAATGTCAAGGAAAGTTTTGCTTTGGAGGCTGCCCACATTTTGTTGGGATTTGATCTTCAAGGTACCTGGAAACTAGCGAGTTCCAATTATCTTCCCAGAATAGCTTGCTGAGGAGGCCACCCTGGGGGATTAATGTAAGACAGAGCGTGATCATTTGTTTCTGGTTTTAGGCTGTCTCAGGTCACAGTGGGCTATTGCGCTCACAGGCCTTGTCGGGCCCCCCACCTCAATCCATCCTGAACTTACTAAATCCCCCTGTGTCCTCCAAAACTCCTAATGGCTCCCCACTGCATAGCCTCCTCTGTCTGACATTACTGCACATCGATATAAGAGAATGACCTCTGCCCCCTAATTCAAAACTTCCCTTTCTGTCCCCAGGTCCGATTCTGGAACCGTCTCAAGAAAATTTCTGGAAACCTTGGCCCTATGATCATTACCAAGAAACTTTCACCAAGTGAACCAGTAGACGAAGGCTTTGTGCCAGGTCTTGGGTTTAAAAAGATATACTCCATTCTTCTAGTCCAGTTTATAGCATGGTAAATACAAAATGGAAGGGAGCAGAATGAGTGCCATAGTTCACAGGAGACAAACTTCTAGCCCAGAGTTTTCAAACTATGGACAAAAAGTTTGTCAACTGTACCTCAAAGGCT
Organism: Prionailurus bengalensis; assembly: GCF_016509475.1. Classification (NCBI taxonomy): domain Eukaryota; kingdom Metazoa; phylum Chordata; class Mammalia; order Carnivora; family Felidae; genus Prionailurus; species Prionailurus bengalensis. The sequence goes on from NC_057345.1 coordinate 147,921,011, forward strand.
CCCAGAGTGGAGTGGCGACTAGGAGTGTGGTGGTCACTTGGGAAGGCTCTGCATTATTCCTCAGTCCACTCCTCTCTGCTCCCCTCCCTTCCCCCAACCAGATGAGAGCAGTTCCATTTTTACCTGTATTATTTATGTACACCCCTGTGTATTATATGACTTCTTTTTAGAAAAGGAGCCTGTAAACATACGCAAACAATGTGTTCATCAGTAATTACAAAACAACAAGATAGATGTTAAAAACAGCATGAAAATCATTGCTCAAAAATTTAAAGGCCTTTCTTTTTCTATTTTTTGAGGGGGGGGGAGAGACAGAGAGAGGGGGGACAGAGGGTCTGAAGTGAACTCTGCTCTGACAGCAGCTAGCTTAATGCGGGGCTCAAACTCATGAAGGATTTCGACCTGAGCCAAAGTTGGATCCTCAATCGATGGAGCCATCCAGGTACCCCCAAAGACATTTCTTTATTGTTTAAGTAACCTTGCCTGGAAAGAAAGAAAGACCGGAGGTGGATTGGAAGCTCGAGGGTGAAAGAACGGGCACTTGCATACTTACATCTAGTCTCCAAAGCCAGAGATGCTTCCCAATAAATATAGGGCTTGCATTGAGCCTGAAGGAAGAGAGGCATTAAATAAAGGAATGGAGCATTCAGTCACTTGTGAATGGAGCATTCAGTCACTTGTGAACAGAGCATTCCAACCAGTGTGGGTACTCATAGAGCAAAGGTGAGAGACAAAGGTGCTTGCAGGGGCTTGCTCAGCAAAGAAAGACTAAGGTTATGGTTTTCTGCATGTTTATTGAACAATGTATTCAGCACTGGGACAGAGTAGTGGATGAGATAGATGGGCACCTATCTGTGTTCATGGAGCTTATATTCTAGTAGGGGAAACAGACATGTGACTGTTATTTGATAAATGCTACGCTGGAAAAGTACAGGGTACCACAAGATCATTCTTAAACTCTGTGACTTGTACCGCCTCCTGGATTATGCATTTGTCCCCATCACTTCAATTACTCAAGGAATCACCTATTCTAATAGCACCGAGTCCTGCCTGGCTCTCCAGAGAGCCTCCCCCAACCCCCAAACAAGACAAAATCAAGTATGTCTTCTCAGTCACCTCCAATCTGGGACTGGTCCTCAGTCACTTTCCCTTTGTTTTTCGTGACCTTGATATTTTTGAAGAGTACAGGTCAGTTGTTTTGTAAAATGTTCTTCAATTTGGGTTTGTCTGGCGTTTCTTCATGATTAAATGGAAGTTATGTATTTTTGACAAGAAATTGCAGAAATAGCATCATACCCTCAGGGCATCCTGTCAGGAAGTCCAGGATGTCAATGTGTCACATTATTGGTGACTTTAATTTTTATTACTTGGTTGGATAGTGTCTGCCAAGTTTCTCCACTGTAAGGATACTACTTTTTCTTTGTAATTAGCATCTTGTGGTGAGATATTCTGAGATTATGCAAATATCTTGTTTCTAATTATATGTTTACCCGCTAATTTTAGCATCCATTGAGGCTTCCCTAAAACAATTATTACAGTGGCATTTGCCAAATGGTGATTTTATATTTCCACTATTCATTTTACATTTACTCATTGCAATTCTACTGTAAGGAAAACCAGGCCTTTCTTTTGTGTTTATTTAGTTACTTGTTCAATTATCTGTTTTATCCATGCAGACTTGGATATTTATTTTATCCTATGAATTATAATCCAATATTCCCAGCTTTGGTAATTGGGAGCTACTTCAGGTTGGTATCTAATCTTTTCATTAAGCTTCCACCCCTCTTCAACGTTTACTTTCTAGTACCACAACATGATCCAGACTTTCTTCGTGTTTTCTGTGCTCAGCCCTGGACTCAGCTATTTTATTGAAAAATAGTGCTTAAAAAAACCAAGGTTAGGGCATTAGGTATATTCATTGCTGAGGTGTCATTGTTTCTAGCTCTTCTAAGTGAACCAGAGCAAGGAAATATATACATGCATACACACACAAATACATGCACACCTGTATCTATCTCTGCATCTACCTCTCTCTATATATGTATTGAAAACCAGTAGTTAAATCTTATCTCTATGATCCTTATGCACAGGGTTCATTCTAGCCTTCCCTCTTTCCTCATTTGTAACTCCTTTGGACAGTAATAAATTGGCCCTCACTATCCACAGTTTATTTACTTCTTTATTCAATTTTAGAGTATATGTAGTTACAGAATTACTAATACAAACCTCTGATGAAAATAAATTTACTAACAAGAGGGCAATATTTGTGTCTTTGGCCTTGTAGACTATGTTCAAAATACTGTTTTCCAATATTAAGCTTATCTTCTTTTATATCTCATTTGTTACAGCTGTGGTATTTATTTCTAGCAGTTAGATTCATTGGTCACCTTGTGTATTCTCTTTGCCCCCCCATCTTGATGGATATTAATTACCTATTTTTAATACGTGAAACACCACTTGGTCCTAAAAGTCAGAACTATACAAGATGGTGGGCTTAGAAATGTGCCCCCACGCATGCTTTCTACCCATTCTTACTCCCATATCCTCTCCACTCCATTCCCACTTACCTCTGTAGATAATCCATCACTTTAGTGTATAATTTATTCTTCCCATATTCCTTTTTGCCCAAATGAGAAGAGGTATGTATATATTTTTATATCTCCTTCATTTTTACTTGAAGGGTTCCCTACTATTGATATATGTATTTTTCTTTCACATAAAAATATATTCTGGATATCACTGAACGTTGGTTTGGAAAGGTCTTCTTCATTTTTTTTTTTTACAGCTGCATAATACTCTCTGTTGTGTGGATGAACCATAGTTTATTCTTCTACTCTCTTATGTATGAGTATTTAAGTGTTTTTCCATATTTTGCATTCACAAACAGTGCTCCAATGAATAGCACTGTGTATGTTGTTTGTATTGCTGTCTTCGGAGTAACTTTCTGGAAACAGGATTGAGTCAGAAGGGAAATGCATATGTACCATTGTTAGTTATTGCTAAATCTTCCTGGGGAGATTTTCGTACCTAATGATGTCCAAGCCCTACCCCAGAGGTTCTGACATAACTGACTGAAAGATGGCACCAAGCATTGGTGTCATTTTTTACACTGTTTTTTTCACTTTATTGAGGTATAATTTGCACCATAAATTCACCCACTGTAAGTATACAATTCAATAATTTTTAAAGTAAATTTCTAGTATTGGTATGTTTTTAAAGCTAATGGAAATCAAGTTTAAGACCCCTGAACTGGTACACGATTGTTGGTACCACATGGTACCACATGGTGTCACTATTAAAGGCACATTGTGCTGCTTGGAGGCTCTGGGCTTTTCTTATACGACAGCGCCCCTGCTGGTTTAGATCCAGTGGAACCTGTTTCACACTGAACAAAAGCATGTAGCCCAAAATCAGTCCTTATTCTTCAAAGCAGAATTAGAATCACTGGGCTCTAAACATTGCATTGGAGGGAACTTCCAGTCAAAGTTACACACTTAATGCAAAGCAACTTTCCTCCAGTAGACTCTCGTGCTGTGAAACTGTGTCATGAAACCAGACTTCACTTGTGACTTCTTTAAAGGTGTTCTCTCTCTTTTAAATTTTTTAAATGTTTATTTATTTTTGAGAGAGAGAGAGAGAGAGAGAGCAGAGGAGGAGCAGAGAGACAGAGGGAGACACAGAATCCAAAGCAGTCTCCAGGCTCTGACCTGTCCGCACAGAGTCTGACACAGGGTTCAAACCCACAAACTATGAGATCATGACCTGAGCTGAAGTCGGATACTTAGCCAATTGAGCCACCCAGGCTACCCCAAAAAATGTTCTCTTATTCATGCCAATTAGTCCCTTCTGTCCCAGCAACCAGCTGAAGCATAACTCTAAATGAACGAGAAGCCAACATAAATTTTAAAAACTTCCCATGTGAGACAACTCTTTGGATGTCTTCCTTAAGAAGCACTCATACAGTTCCATATAAGAAGGGTGTAACCAGCATAGACCCAGTCTGGGAAATGGTGGGAATGGTTTTCTTAAGCAGGCGATATCTGAACAGAGCTTTAGTTGATGACTCCTAATTAATCTGGTGAAACACAGAGAGGTAAAGGAGTACACATCCCATGCAAAGCAAGCAGCTTGTGTGGAGAACCAGTAGGAGGAAAGGACAGGAAGGCTAGCATGACTGATGCATGGAGAGGTTATGGGGGAATATGTTACCAGACTAGATGGGTAGACCTGAGCCAGATCATTCAGACCCTTTCAAGCCTGAATGATTTTGCTCCTAATCTTCAAATCAGCAGAGACCCACTCAAACATTTTAAGTGCTGGATTAGAAGAAGGTAAGGGGGAATTGCGTGATCATATTTACTGAGAAAAGTTCACTGTGACAGCAGGAAAGAAAACAAACTGACGAAAGTAGCTACTAGAAGACCAACTAGGAAACAAAGGCTCTGAAACAGAAAGAAATGATTTTTTTAAAAATCTGGCTGGTGACTGGAAAATAGTGCTAATATTGGGGAAAAACAATAGATTGACAGGACTTAATGATTGGTTAACTCTGGCACTGAGAGAGAGAAGGTATCAAGGATGACTCAGGTGAACAGACTATACCACCCACTCCTCCTGATTGTAGTCATCTCTGGTTCATCCCTCATTACTCCTCATCATTCTTTTGAAATGTTTAGCTCCTCACTCTCTGTCATTCTCACCATCCTGTGATAATTCTCGATGATTTCAATGTATAAGCAATAATCCTTCCATTACTTTGATTGCTTGGCTCCTTGATTTCCTCTTCTTCAATCGTTTTGTATTCTGTGCTACCTTAGCCACTGATGCCCATGGACATATACTTGACCTTTCACTAGTATTAATTGAAATCCCTCCAGAGTTTTATTTGTAAAGCCCCCTTCTGGTACTCCAACTTCAATAATCCTTAGACCCCACTGGGCCTTATTGTCTATTGATCCTACCAAGATCACACTGTCTCTCATTCCATTCTGTGCTCATTTTCATTACTATGCAAGTTAAATTCCAGAACCAATCATTCCAATCACTCTTTCTCGTATCCTCAACTCACTTACCACCCCCCTCCCCCAATCTGTGGAATCTCTTGGCCAAGCCACCATTATGACAGTTAAATAATGTCCTTTGACGTTGAGTAAAAATAGGTGAATAAAGACACCTTGTGTTCTCATCTTAAGATCCCATCTCCTTCCTTCTCTCTACTCTATAAGCTGATCTATAGGGACTACATGTACAGTACTCCCATGCCCTTTGGCTTTCAAATGGTCCAAGCAATGGAGAGGCCCAGCAGGAAATGGAAAGGATAGAAGATAATTGATTTCTATCTGGTTTCATCCCTGCAAGCTCACCAAAGGTTGTTTGTGTCCCTATATGAAGTCAGTTCACTGGCCTGCTGTAGGGAACTCACTCACCCAAATTTGGAAAACTCTGCTCCCACGCTGGCCTTCCCCTCTAGAGATGTTAGTAGCTCTACTGGTAAACCTGGGTTCCTACATATCTCTGTAGTTCAAGTGCACCTTACCTACAATTTTTTTATTACATTTATTGTTCAGATATATTGACATAGTGAAATGCCATGAGCCAATCAACTTTGATAAATGTATGTACCTGGAAATTCCACACTCCAATCAAGATATAGAACATTTCCATCTCATCAGAAAGTTTTCTCATGATCCTTTCCAGTCAGTGTACTCTCTGCCACAGCAAGAACTGTTCTGATTTCTATCATTACAGAATACATTTGATTATTTTAAACTTACATAAATTGAATCATATAGTTTTTATTCTTTTGTGTCTTGAGTCTTGCTCTCAACATGATGTCTATGAGATATATCACATAGTTGAATCTGTAATATGCCTCCTTTCACCGTCTTATTCCATTGTATGAATATACTACAATTGATCTCTTCTAATCATGGACATTCTAGTGGTTTCTAGCTATTGGCTTTTATGCATAAAGACGGTATGAGTACACTTGTACAATCTTTTTGTGGGCACATGTTTTCATTTTCCCAGATAATTAAAGAGGAATGGAAATGATGATTCTTAGGGAAAATCTATTGTTTATCTTTTTTAAGAAATTACCAGTTTTTCAGAATGATTGAATGATTTTATATTCCACAAACAATGTGTGATAGCTCCAATTACTTCATCATTTTGCAACATTTGGGGTTGTTATATTATCTCTATGTTTATAGATATTTTACAGAGTGTTTAGTAGTATCTCATTGTAGCTTTAACTTGCATTTCTAATATTGAGTATCTCCTCATCCACTTTTTAACCATTTGTTAATATTCTTTTGTGATGTGTTCTAATTTTTTTGTCCAGTGGGGAGATGAGTATTTAGCTTCTCATAATTGAATTATAAGAATTCTTTTTATATTCTCAAAACAAGAATTTTTATATTCTCAAAACGAGGCCTTTGTGCATATATATTTTGCCAATATTTTCTTCTATTTAATGTCTTGTCTTTTCATTTTCTGTTGATTAGAGGGTAGAATTGTATCAATGTTAATTTCTTATTTGGATCATCGTACTGTGGTTATCTAGGAGAATGTCCTTGTGTTTAGGAGATACATATTTAAGTAGGTAAAGGTAAAGAAGCATCATGTCTGCCATATATATGAAAGAGAATGATATAACAAATGTAAAACATTAACATGAGGAAACTAAATAAAGGGTAATCAGGAATTCTTTATACTAGCAATGTTTCTGTAAGTCTGGTTTTTTCAACATAAAGTTAAAAAAATATATTTTATAAGGGGCATCTGGGTGGCTTAGTTGGTTAAGTGTCCAACTCTTGCATTTGGCTCAGGTTCATGAGATTGAACCCTGCACTGGGCTCTGTGCTGAGAGCACGGAGCCTGCTTGGGATTCTCTCACTCCCACTCTGTCTCTATCTCTGCCCCTCCCTTGCTTGTGCTCTCTCTTTCTCTCTCAAAATAAATAAACATTGAAAAAATAATTTATGATATCAAAAAATCATAGGAAGAAAGGATTTTAATAGGAAAGATAATGTTTTTTACTGAATATTTGTGTCTTCCCCAAATGCATTTATTGAAGCTCTAACATCAATGCGATGATATTAGAAGGCAGGGCCTTTGGGAGGTAATTCGGTTTAGATGAGGTCACGAGGGTGGAGGCCCCAAACTGGGATTAATGCCCTTATAAGAAGAGGAAGGGAAACCAGAGCTCCCAGCGAGAAGGCAGCTGTCTGTAAACCAGGAAAAGAGCCCTCATCAGACACTGAATCTCCCAGCACTTTAATGTTTGACTTCTCAGCCCCCAGAATCATGAAAAATAATGTTTTGTTTTTAAACTATTCACTCTATGGTAATTTGTCAGGGCAGCCCAAACAAAGACAGAAAAATTCATCAAACTTATGGGCTAATGGAAACTCAATTTATTTAGAAACTGATGTATGTTGGAAAGGTATGTAGAAGGTAAGTGGTAGAAACCTTAAATATCATACTAAAGGTAGTTAATTGTATTCCTAGAGCAACTGGGATAAATTAACAGTTGTTGAACATTGGTAAAACAAATATGATGGACTATTTTAGTAATATTAATCTGGAAAAGACGTTCTTGGGAAAACAAGAGGCTAGTTGGAGACATCACTTAATGAATAATTGTCAACCCAGCAAATGAAAATTTGGACTTAAGTGGTAATGAAAGTAGAAAAGCAGGGATAGACATGAAAAGAATTATGGTGCATGAGCTCTGAATGGGCCGTAGAAATCTATAATTTTCAAATCTCTCCAGAAAATTCTGATTCACAGCCAGCCATGGGAACTTTGAGACTAGAATAGGTACTGGCACCCTAAAGTGACATTAATTGAGACATAATGTCAATTATGGGAACCAGATTGAAGCTAAAGAAAATGGAAAGTTACTATAATAAAATTGTGGGTTTAATTATTTTAAGACAGAACACTTAAACAAAATAAAAATTCAAAGTACTAAATCCAAAGGAAATGTAATGAAATTAACAACTTTGTATTGAGCCAGAGATATGGATGGGACTGTTCAATATTGTTTAGGTTCATATAGTGTCACATATTGATTAAATTATAATGCCTTTAAGTTGTTTTTAATTTTTTTTTTGGGGGGGGACACTATCAATGAATAAAAACATGTGTGATACAATACAAGCTCTATTTACTCCCATTCCCTTTCATCTCCCTCATTATCCTGAGCTGTAAAAACCTCTCTTGAATATTTCCTAAGGAGTGAATCAAGTGCCTGTTCAGAAGACCTTGCAGTTACACACTTAATTCTCTGTAATTTCTACCTCATGAGCCTTTACAGGTCAACATAAATGCTTTTGTCAGACAAAATGGAATAAAGTCACCCTGCCAAAGTCAAAGGAACAGCATATACCATTTTCTTTCTTTCTTCCTTCCTTTTCCTTTGTTTCTTTCTTCTTTCTTTCTTCTTTCTTTCTTTCTTTCTTTCTTTCTTTCTTTCCTTGTTTCTTCTATCTTTCTCTTATAGGATATAAGATCCTATCTTATAGGATATAAATAATTACTAATAGTGAATATATTTCTAAGAAAATGAAGTTTGGCTAACCCAGAGATTAAATACACAAGCAGATAATGACATTAAATGAGAGCCAAACTAATAAAGCACTTGCTACATTAAAGGAAATAAGTAAATAGCAGCCTCCTCTCCCACCCAACTCCATCCACTATTGGAGGAGGATAAGAAGTGGAAAAAAAAATTGTCACAATTTTAAAATAAAGTTCATTTGTGCTTGCTGCCAATCTCAGGTCTCTCCCCAGGCAATAATTAGTTTCTGTTGGGTCCTGTTGGGATATGGAGTTTTTTCCAAAAGGGGTGCAGAGAGGTTACAAAGTAGCTTTCAGGAATATTTTTTGCTTATTGTGGGTGGAAATAGAGAGTAGGCAAAGAACTCTGGGAACAAAATTGTCTCTCCCACAACTTCTAACATTTAAAGATTCATAGTAGTTAATGAGCTGTTCTTTTAAGGTGCAAAGGTCTCATAGGGTTAAGCCTCATTTGCACCTGGGTGTCATTAAACAAATAATCTTTTTTAGCTAAAATTCACGGCAGAATTTAAGGGGAGGAGATGTGAAAAGCCTTTTGGAGAAGTAGGGGAAATGGCAGATCCAGACACCTAGAGGCTCTGAGGGCAGTGAGTATCTGAAACTCAGGGAAAAGATGGCAGGTGGCAGTATGCTTTCAAAGGAAAAAGGGTTAATGGCCAAATTCTGCATGGACATTTTGATCAGAAGTCAGAGAGAATGAATGTGTACTACTCATATTCCAGCAAGACTTAGAGATGACTACATTAAGACATTCAGACTCATAACAATTGTTTTTCTTTTTTCGATACAAAAATTATAATCCCTACAACAATTTTTCAAGACAGATATTATAGATAGCATCATTTCCCAATTTAGGAAACTTGCCCACAGAGAAATTGTGTGGCTTTCTCAAGGTCACAACAAAGCTCATAAATATAAGGGCAGAATTTGACCATAAATTTTCTTGACTGAAAAGTGTGCCTTGTTTTCAAGGAAGGCCTGTATACACTTGGCAAGCTACAAATCTCTTCTTCTTTCTGCTGGGCTCAGTCTTCTCAGGCTAGAGCTTAATGGACTTTTTGGTTCAACTCAGTGTCTTTCTGGTCAACCTATGCCTTTCCCCAGAAGTGGGTCAAAGAGTGGAAAGAATTCACACTGTGGATTCATGTACCCTGGGATTCACAGCTCAGCTCTCCCACTTACACACTATGTGACTTTTGGTATATTTCTTCATCCGTAAAATAGATGATCATACCTAGCTTACAGTATTCTTGGTGTTCATCTGAGTTATTTATTGCCGCATAACAATCACCTCATAATCTAGTGGTTTAAAATTTGGTGTTTATTTTGCTCATCATTCTGTAAGCTGATCAAAGTCTGGTAAGGATAACTCATCTCTGCTCCACTCAGTGTCAGCTAGGGAGCTTGAAGCCTGGGGAAACGTAAAGGTTCCATTACTCACAAGTCTGGCAATTTATTCTTGGTGCTGCCTGATACCATAGCTGGTGCTGTCAGCCAGAACATCTATACGTGGCCTATCCACGTAGTTTGGCTTTCCTCCCAACATGGGATTCCAAAGGTCAACATTCCAAGAGAACAAAGTTAGGTGGAAGCTCTATTCCTTTTTATGTCCTGGCCACAGCATCACTTCTGCAGCATTTTATTCACTGATATACTCACTAAGGTAGACCCAGGTTTTAGGAGATGGGGCATGCATTCCATTAAGAGGAGTGATAGCAACCTCCCGAAAGAGCATTTGGAACCAAAAGTATTATGGAGGCTGTTCTTGGAAACTAAAATCTGCCACAATGCACTTTTAGGCCATAACAATTCACATCTCTTCAATATGCAAAGTATACCCACTTTCAAGGCACCTCGGTGGCTCAGTTGGTTGAGCGTCTATTGATTTTGGCTCTGGCCATGGTTTGGAGTCCTACTTTCAGCTCCACGTGGAGCCTGCTTATCATTCTTTCTCTCCCTCTGCCCCTCTCCCCACCCCCCACTTGTGCACACATGCTCTCTCTCTCTCTCAAATAAAATAAAATAAATAAAATAAAAAATAAAATAAAATAAAATAAAATAAAATAAAATAAAATAAACAGATTCACTTTCTTTGCCATGATCCCTCTCTCAAGCTCATCAGGCATCAGCTTGAGATCCTGGATTTTGTCAACTGAATCAGATGAAGTTCTTTGGATGTGCTTCCTTGGGTTTAGCCTTGACTGCCATTCCTCTGGATCTGCAGATGATTCCTCTATTCCACACACACCTGACAAACAATGATGTGATAGATGGGGAAAAACTATTAAATGTACTCACATTCAAAAAGAAGAAACAGGATGAAACACAGCTGTCTGGTTCATTCCAAAATACAACCAGAAATGGTTATCAGTTCCTTGACCAGGGCTCAGTCTTATCACCTAAGAGTTCTCCAGGGCTCCTTTTGCTCTGTCTTTGTGTTCTTTCAACCCGCTGTCCTATCTTTTCTATTCCATAAAAACGTAGATCATCTTTGTAGTTGAAAGATTTTCTTAGTCTGCTTTCTGCCTATAGATTTTTTTGGAATACAAAGCCCTCTTAATTGTGTACAGTCTTTATCCTTTTTAGTACAAGAAGAGAAAATTCCTTTAAACAATTTGTGGGTTTCTTATGAATCACTTTACAATCCACCCCAGTACACAAAAGTAATATGTCCAAATATCACTGAGATAAGCCTTTTTTCTAACTTGGGATTTCTTTAAAGGCACCTACCTTATGAGTCTTAGAAACCCTATTGTTTTATGTAAGGGATCTGTGAAGCATCCCTTAAGATCCTTAGGGGTACTTCTGTCTATTTGAAGTGGTCTATAAGACACTATCTTAAAATTTTATGAGGTTTTAACAAATGGTTTTAAATTTAGACCATGTTTTCCTGACAGCACCCTGGATTTGATCTCTGCTCAGAAGCCACATCTTAATTTTAGCATCATTTGCCATCTGGAGAGGCTGGGAATGAGAAACGGTTTTCTTTTCCAACCCAGCAAGTCCTGGAGACTTTATATATAACAGTTCTTTCTTTAGCTCATCTCTCTTCCTTACATTTTACTACAGGCAGCTAGAAACAGACAGGTGGCAAAGCATTATCAACCCTCTTTCTGCAAATCTTCTTAGCTACAAAATAGGTATGTTTCTTATTTTCCACCTTACTGCAGGAGACATTGTTGCTAAACTTTCTGTCACCAAATCACAAGAGTCTCCTCTTCTCCACCTTCCAATGCCATTTTCCACTCTTTCTTTTAAGTCTTCACCAACATCCTTTTTAGGTCCATGAGGCTTCCTATAATGGTCTCTTTGACCCCTTTAAGATTTCACTGACACTTTTAAAGATGCTTCCCATTTCTGCCTGCCTCCTGGTCCTAAAGCTGCCGCCGCATAACTTAGGTTTAATTCTGTCCACACTTTACTTCTTAAAATTGAAATGTGTTCCGGTTATGCACTGCTGCTTATAAAAGCACCCTAAAACTTAATGGCCTAAAATAATGATATTTATTTTGCTCAGAAATCTTCAGTTTGAGGAATACCCTGTGGGATTGCTCATCTCTGTTCAGTTCAGCCTTAGCAGGGGCATCTCAAAGACTAAGGACTGAATTAGCATTTCACCTCTGCTCCATGATGGGCTTGGTAACTTACCTGGTAGACCTAAAGTTTATGAATGGCTCTCAGACAGGATCCTGAAATCATCTGAGGGCTTCTTAACTCATATGTATGATGGTTGATACTGGCTGTTGGCTGAGATCTTTACTGGAGCTGTTGGTCAAAACTTCTATGGATGACCTTTCCACGTGTCCTTAACTTCCACCATGTAGCTGAATTCCAAGAGTGTACATTTTGAGAAAAATAGTGAGCCAGAAATAATATGTATTGCCTTTCAAGACTTTGACTCAAAAGTCATGTAGGTCCCTTCTGCTGTAGTCTTTTCGTTGAGGCAGTTATATTGGCCCTAAGTTCAAGTGGCAGAAAGAAAGATTCCATAGACAGGACTGTGACAAGTTTCTGGAAGGGCATGCAAGACTAAAACATATTATTGCCACCATTTTTGGAAACATACAGTATGCCTCAAAAGAGTTAAACCAAGTAAGCATGCCTGGGTGGCTCAGTTGGTTAAGCATCTGACTCATGGTTTCGGCTCAGGTTATGATCTCATAGTTTGTAAGTTGAAGCCCCACATTGGGCTTCAAGCTGACAGTGTGGAGCCTGCTTGGGAATCTCTCTCTGCATCTCTCTCTACCCTTCCCCTGCTCACTCTCTCTGTGTCTCTCTCAAAAATAAGTAAACTTAAAAAAAAAGAGTTAGACAAAATAATTTACATCAAAAAGTATATGTTCAACACATGTTAGGTTCCCAGTCTTCACCCCAAATACTGCCTGAACATGGGGTATATTCATGATCCTTAAAGATAATTTGGATTGAATGTAAAAGCTAGTCAGTATATATCTGTCCACATATATTTTTTGATGTGGAGAAGACCCATTAGATTCTTAAAATATCAATGACCAGGAAAAATGTGAATAAAAACTACTGCTATGGTCTGTATCATACATACACTAGAGTACACTATTAAAAAAAATATATATATATATATAGGAAAAGGGACCTATCTCCTGTGTGCTGAAGGTCAATTTTACACATGTTTCCTATGGAGAAATTAGCAGAAGGAGAAAGGAGCATTGATGCAAAAATATTTACATTTTCTATCATTTTATAATCCAATCAATATGCATTGCATATTTTTAAGCAAACACATATTGTCTGTTTGTTCCATCCTGCCTTAAATAAGGTCTCTCAACTGAAAATGAAATCAATTTGCAGTAATTCAGTATTCCTATTTCATTAGAGTGGGCACCAAAGTAGGTAGATTATGGTAGTTGTGAAAGCCACCGGCGACAGTGTCAGCCTGCCCCTGGAGTTGTTTTTTTTTTTTTTTTTTTTCAAATTTCAATAAACAAGCTCTGGTTTCATGAATCTATCCTCAGAAGACTTTAAGCTAAATTTATGTGGATTATGACTCAGAGGTGGCCAAGCCATGTGAAGGAGGAACTAATGAAAGAAAATTCTTTTCCTCTTCTATATCAATCCTTACCACTGTAATTCCCATTATCTACCCCTTCTTGAGTAACAAAGAGCAGGAAATTAAAGAATACACACAACCGGAAAAGAAAAGAAGAAAAAGTGGTAGTCATTACAGGGGAGCATAAGTGCCACATTAAGAACCACGTCACATACTATGTGACTTTTAGCATATTTCTTCACCTGTAAAATAGGTGATCATACCTAGCTTACAGTATTCTTGGTGTTCATTTGAGTTATTTATTGCTGCATAACAATCCTTCATAATCTAGTGGCTTAAAATTTTGATATTTATTTTGCTCATGATTCTGTAAGCTGATTAAGTCTGGTAAGGACAACTCATCTCTGCTCCACTCAGTGTCAGCTAGGGAGCTTGAAGCCTGGGGACAAAATCCTGTAAAGGCTCCTCACCATTCTCAAGGAGAAAAAAAGTGATAACTGTCAGAAATAAGATAGAAGTATCAAAAGTATATATAATTACCTACATTCATTTAGAATAATAATCAGTGGTTTTGTTTTAGAGTTCTGTAAAAGTTGCAAACTTGGAGAGAACTAACACAAAAGATCCAAGTAATAGAGGTACCATACAAAATATTATGTTCAAGCTAGGTCTATGATGAAATTGAACATTGCAGGTACAATTCTGAAGATGTTTGCACTGCATACAAGTAGTCCATTCTTCTAAAGTTATTATCATTCAGGGGTGCTTGGGTGGCTCAGTCGGTTAAGTGGCGAACTCTTGGTTTCACCTTAGGTCATGATCTCATGGTGCGTGGGTTCGAGCCCTGTGTTGGGCTCTGTGCTGCCAGTGCAGAGCCTGCTTGGGATTCTCTCTCTCTCTCTCTCTCTCTCTCTCTCTCTCTCTGTCTCTCTCTCTCCCTTTCTCTGCTCCTCCCTCATTTGTGCTCTCTCTCTCTCAAAACAAATAAATAAACTTTACAAAAAAGTTATTATCATTCACTATCCCCCCTCATCTGTTTATACCAACCCCTCAATATGAACAAATAATCATGAAGCTCTTGTGGCCTTTCTCCTTGTCCCCTAGTCACTCTTTATATTACAAACACATATTAATAAATTGAACACTTCCAAAATTTTACATTAGGTACTGGTTCTGTTGCATTTGACCTGATTTAGTTTTAATAGACTGAGTCCATGGACCAGATAAGCTTCTGGATAAATAATTGGAAAAACAAATAAAATACATTAGGAACTTTAAAAAAAAAATAAAGACTCTTCTGCTTCCATCCATAACAGTATCTGGTACTATAATTGCCTCCCTGCCATAAACAGCTGAAATTCTGAAATGGATGAAATATATGTGCAATATATGTGTGAAATATACATGAGATATATACACGAAATATATATACATGAGATACATATGCATATACATATATATCAAACTTTCAACAATAGGAAGCAGCACCGGATTATAATCCATAAAACAAGGGAAACACATGAAACAAGCATCCCCATTAGGATCTTTTCCTACATGCACTCCTTGGAGGAGGGTGAGAAAGGAGGAACCAAGCTAAGTATGGCAGTCTGGTTGAGTTGAGGAGACAGAGCCTGGAGTTTGAGAAAGCTAAGATAACTTGTATTTGCAGAACAGGGGGGAGTTTTACAGAGAGTTTCCAAAGTCTCCACTGAGGGACCTTTGATTCTTTTGCTAAGTGCTAAGTTGTGCTACTTAGGTGCATCTTCGTGTGACACAGGTCTGGGATATGTTTGAGTATTAATCAGGCGTAATATGAAAATATTGAAACCTGGGGCACTCAGTTAAAATCCTAAGAGAGTCACACCTGTCCAGTATGGTTAAACTAGCTCTAGGATTAGGCTACTCTAGACCCACCCTAACAACGGTTAAAATGACAAGACCTAAAAGAATAAAATTATTCTTCAAGCCTTTTAAATGCCTTCTAAATCAAACTTCCAATCTCCAAAAAAAAAAAAATGACAATAAAATCCAGACACTCAATAATATAAACTTTATGATGTCTAGCATCTAATAAAAAATTACTAGGCATGCAAATAAGGAAAATATGATCCATAAACAAGAGAAAAAGCAATTAAAAAACAGGCCTAGAGGAAGACAAAGACTTTATCACAGTATTATAAATACACTTAAGGACTACAAGTACATACGAAAATAGTGAGAAGAGATATGGTATTTAAAAAGATCTAAATAATACTTCTAATGGTGAAAAAGACAATATCTGAAATGAAAATTTCACCAGAAGAATGAATCAGGAGATAGAAAAAATGCAAAACAAAGGAATAATGAACTTGAAGTCACAAGAAATCAAAATAAATCAAGTTGAAGCACAGAGAGAAAAAACCAGCAGAAAAAATGAACCGAGTTTCTACTCAGTTACCAACAAAGCAATGCCAAGATGTCTAATACACATGTATTTGAAGCTCTCTATAAAAGAGAAGACAGTTTATGTGGCAGAAAAATTCTGAAGAAATTGTGGGAATTAGCAATTTTCCAGATTTGATGAAAATTGTACATACACAGATCCAAGAAATTCAATGAAACAAAAGTAGAATGAAACCTAAGAACTACACCAAGGCCCATCATAATCTGATTGCTGAAAACCT
The DNA here is from genome assembly GCF_016509475.1 of Prionailurus bengalensis. Classification (NCBI taxonomy): domain Eukaryota; kingdom Metazoa; phylum Chordata; class Mammalia; order Carnivora; family Felidae; genus Prionailurus; species Prionailurus bengalensis. Next base: position 147,937,286 of record NC_057345.1, read on the forward strand.
GTGAAAAGAGAAAATCATAGGACAAGAGCAAAAGGCCACAACACACAAAGAGGAAGATAAGAATTAGCACTGACCTTCTCCTCAGAAACAACGCAAATGGGAAGATAAGGAAACAATGACTTTAAAGTGCTGACAAGAAACACTCACAAACAAAATAAGAAATCCTGCTAATTTAGAATTCTATGTCCAATGAAAACATTCTTCAGAGGTGAAAGGTATTTTCAGATTAACAAAAGCTGAGAAAGGAAATTGAATGCTGTACAAGGAATGTTAAGAAAATTTGACTGAATAGTATCAGATTAAAACTCAGGTTTACACACACAAAAATGAAGATATTGAAAATATGATGGAAAATAGTCCTTATTTATGGGGAGCTTGGGTGGCTCAGTCAGTTGGGTGTCTGACTTCGGCTCAGGTCATGATCTCACAGGTCACGGGTTTGAGCCCTGAATCAGGCTCTGTGCTGATAGCTCTGAGCGTGGAGCCTGATTCACATTCTGTGTCTCCCTCTCTCTCTACCCCTCCCCTGTTAATGCTCTGTCTCTGTCTCTCAAAAATGAATAAATAATAATAATACTACTAATAAAGAAAAGAGTCTTCATTAAAATTGTTTAATTTAATTTCATTATTTAAAATATATTTGACAATTTAAAGCAAACATTAAATCAATGTATTGTAAAATTATACCATACATATAAGTAAATCGCACAACAACAAAACGCAAAGGACAGGAGGGAGAAAATGAAAATTTGTAAACTGTAAATGTGATGTGATGGTATTCAAGGTAGATCAGGATAAATTAAACATGCCCTAAACTATATAAGGTCATTCGTGAGCATAGAGAAGGCAGATAGAAGAGGAATGAGGAAAAGGTCCACTGTGGTGGATAGAGTAAGTGAATGGGCGGGAAAGCAGATGGGGACAGAAAGTGATACCCTACTTGTACAAAAGTTTGTTTCAGGAAGGAGAGAAGAAATAAAGAAGTAGCCAAGCCTATGAATTTTTGAATGTCATCTTCCTACCTGATTGTGAATTGGGGGCATTTACTAAGTACTTTGTAGCAAATGGATTCTCAGTAAGAAGTTCATGATATTACCCATGTATTTCTGGTAAAGGAAAAGCTGACTTAGAGAAAAATGCATTTCATGAACTAGTTCATGTATTATATAAAAGCAAAGATGTCGATTGCAGTATAGAATTGAAATGTGTTTTTGCCTTCTTGCTTTTGCTCTGTACAGAAAACTAGACTCTATTTCCTTGTTCTGGTTCACTTATATCTCTGTGTCACCTTGTGTTTTACCATTTGAAAAAAAAAAGGCGAACTCAGCAGTTCCTTTTTCTTAAACTGCTTCAGTAACCAGCAGTTGCCACATTAAAAGCTTCAGCTGGAAGATTATAAAAATAGCTTAATGCTTCCTAGCAGGTAACTACTTTTGAACCAATTCTCCTTTTGGGGATGGAGTGAGGTCAAATCAAATGGCCAAGGAAGGACGGGCTATGAGAGAGAAGAAAGCTGGTTGACATTCAAAGGGCAAAAAGGCATTGTGTTTGGAATGTTTTGTGTAAATGTTAAACAGTGCCCACATTTAACCACCTGCTTCTTGTTTAGAAGAGTTCAAACGAACAATTTCAAGCACAATTGAGTAACACTCAAAAGAAAATCAAGTGTAATTTCCTAAGTTGCTGAAGCAAGGGTTCTTCTATGAAATCACCATTAGTATTTCTAAACCCAATTTGATTATATTTGAAATGTACTGCACACAGTTCAGTGGCACCTGGAAAATTTTCATGCAGACATAGAATTACGAGGAAGACCTTTTGAAATGATTGTTTCTCTCTCTCTCTCTCTCTCTCTCTCCCTCTTCCTCTATCTCTGTGTATGTGTGTGTGTGTTGTAAAAATCCCTGGGTTACATTTGCAATAATACTAAATTATTAAAGATGAAATCTTTAATAATCTCTAATTTCTTTTTCTATCTTCCTTGTGAATATATTCTGCTTTGCTTGTAAGACACATTACAAAGTAGAAAAAAGCACCATATAAAGACACCTATATCACACCAACTGTAAAGCTCATCTTAAAATTCTTCCCCTGTCTGCTATCTCTAAATATCCACCAATTAGGGAAGAAAGGTAATGGAGGAATCCTCAGGTCTGACACATCTCCTAAGAAGGTAACGTTTTTAGTTCCTTGATTAAATCTAGGCGGACCTTTGTTTGCTTTGCTTCTCTTTATCGAACTTCACAGATATTGCACTTTTTACAAATTGAAGGTTTATGGCAACTCAGCATTAAGTGAATCTATCAGTGCCATTTTTCTGACAGCGTTTGCTCGCTTTGTGTCTCTGTGCTCCATTTTGATAATTCTTGCAATATTTGAAACTTCTTCATTATGATTATACTTGTTATGGTGATCTGTGATCATTAATTCGGACTTGCCAAAAGCCCAGAGGATGGTTAGCATTTTTTAGCCATGAAATATTTTTTAATTAACATATTTACATTTTTTTTTGGACATAATGCTCTTGCACACTCAAAAGACTACAGGATAGTGTAAACATAACTTTTATATGTACTAGGAAAAGAAAGAATGAATTTGACTCATTTCACTGTGATATTTGCTTTATTACGGTGGTCTGAAATCAAACCTGCAATATCCTCAAGGTATGCCTGTACCAACTTCCCATCATCCTTGCTGCTTTAAGACCCTCAGTCTCCCTCAGAGGTAGGATCAAGTTTAAATGCTGTAATCTGAACCTTATAAAAACCCTCTATGCTACTTCTATAGGTTACTCACTGCCTTGAGCATTCCTGCCTTTGTTTCAGACATTTTTCCTACCGGGGACTTCACTGTCAATTCCACTTATACATATTTTTCCCATCCTACAGGATCAACTCATTAATTTTCTTGAATATTCCAATTTAACTCATACCTCATTTCTATGTCTTTGTTATAATTTAATATCTGTACCCACACTCAACTTTAATAATTTTCTTATAACATCTCTTATATTACCAGCTTCTAAGGTTGGGCAGCTATTTGTGTGCACGTCTTGTGTTCCTTAAATAAATTATCTTTTTAAATGTGGGAGCTTATTGTTTCCTGGGGAGTACCTACAATAACTGTTATGATACTATGCACTTTGCAGCAATGTTTAATAAAAAGGCGTTGACTAATATGGGGGGGAGAATTTGAACCTATTTTAATTACAGAAGTGACTGTAATTACAATTTTGTTAGATATAGCACTAAAAACAATAAAAACTTCCCTATAGGAAAGCTTTTCTCATTAAACAAATCTTAAAGAAACTATTCAAATCAAAGTTCAAATACTTTCTTTAACCACGACATAGATGGAGAGCATTTCTTTAAAATCGCACTTGCAGAGGGGCACCTGGGTGGCTCAGTCAGTTAAGCGTCCGACTTCGGCTCAGGTCGCCATCTCGCGGTCCATGAGTTCAAGCCCCCGTCGGGCTCTGTGCTGACAGCTCAGAGCCTGGAGCCTGTTTCAGATTTTGTGTCTCTCTCTCTCTCTGACCCTCCCCCGTTCATGCTCTGTCTCTCTCTGTCTCAAAAATAAATTTAAAAAAAATTTAAAAAAATAAAATAAAATCACACTTGCAGAACACCCCATAAGACATCCTGGATTTAGTTATCCCCCAATCTCAAGGAATCTATCCTAAGGGGGGAAAAAAGTTTGACTAGCCGATTTTAAGTCCACTCACTAGGTAAATTATTTCATCACTGTGAATGTTCATCAACTTTTGCACACATTAGTGTTAAAAAAAGAAAATTGCTGAAAGGCTGTGACAACGTTAGAACTGTAAAAACCCACTACGACTAGTCCTGAACCAAAGTGTTTGTTTTATGTCGGGCATGGGTTTCACACTCTAGACTGACAGAAGATACATATTTTGCTTTCCTCTACAACTCCAAAAGAAGCTAATCATGAAGCCAAATGAGAACCCGACTTAATGGTTTGTGAGGAAGAATATTTAAGTGTGAATCCGGTTAGTACCTATTTAATGCAATGAGGACACATGAATAAAACTGCCCTCAGAATGAAAAAAGGAAAAAAAATGAAGCAAAAGAACTTAAGAACCCGTACCAAAAGTAAAGCCAATGCAGTATTCTGCCTCTCCGTGCTAAGTCCCAGGAAACACTCAACTTTGTAGGGTTGAAAATATAAACCAAACAACCTAATTTTCCCACAATGTCGTTCTGCAACAGCCACTATGAATTTGGATAAACCGTTCCTGACTGGGTTTGTAACCACCCTTTAAGGTTTATTACAGACATGGGGGAGGGGTGGGCAGGTAATGAGTCCCGCAGAGTATTTCTCACTGTGCACAATATATTATTCTTCATGTTTTAAAACTACATCTTCAAACTTAAGAAAAGACTCCTTCCTAGTCCTAGGGCTCAAGGTATATGATATAATATAATGCCAGTTAATGCAAAGTACTATAAAGAAAAATAAGAGGCGTGTGGGTGGCTCAGTTGGCTAAGCATCTGACTCGTGATTTCAGCTCAGGTCATGATCTCAGGATTGTAGATGGAGCCCCAAGTGGGGCTCAGCGCTGAGCGTGGAGCCTGCTTGTGATTCTCTCTCTCCTTCCCCCCTCTCTCTCTCCCTCCCCTGCTCACATGCGCGTGTGCTTGTGCTCTCTCTGTCTCTCCCTCAAAAAAAGGAAGAAAAAGAGAAAGAAAACAGGCTAAGTGGACAGTGAATGACAAAGCATGGCAAGAAAGGCCTGTTTGGTGTGATATATTCTAACAGAGACCTATGCCATACAACTATCTGCGGGAAGCATAATCCAGGCAGAAGGAATTGAGCAAATGCCCAGGGCAGGCAGATGTGTTGCAAGTTCCAGGAAGAGCCGGAAGCAGAAATCTGGAGAACAGTTAGGGCTGGGGGGGGGGGCGGTGGAATGCCAGAAATGAAGGCAAAGAAGTTGTCAGGTTGACCACATGAGTGTTCAGGATTTTAAATGTGAAGAAAGCTATTTTTGACTTGAGAGCAGGCCTGCGCAAGAGTCTTTCAGTAAATGCTTAAAGAAGTACAAAGAATGGATACTCTACAGGAAAAAGAGGGCAAAGACTATTTTGCTGAGTTTCGTGTAGAGAAATGTCTGTTGAAGAAGCGAGTGTCTCTTCCAGAAAGGAAGGGAGAAAATGTCCAGTGCCCATTGGAGCCAGCATTTGAATTTCCAAGACCCCTCCATTTACTGCATACAAATATAAAGATAATTTTTAAATAACAGAACACAGAAGCCAAAATATGACACCTTTTCTTTTTATTTAAAATAGAGCTCTATATGCTTCACAGAAACAAGTGCAAGGAGTGATTGATGTATTAACTTTGCCACTTTACAAAACAATACATTTTCAGAAATGCATACATAAAAATATAACATTTAGGCAGATAAGTATTTACATTGGAGGCAGCTACAGTCAGTTATGCAATAATATTTTAAAAGCTTTAAAACAAATACTTTTATGACTTGCTGTTGGGAAAGTTAAAAATTTTGGTATGAAGGCTATCACTGAGTTCTTACTAAATTCTAAAATACTATTATTTCTAAACAAAATAAGTATATATATTACTATAAAATGCATATTTCCATAGACTAGAAGTTAATGAAATATCTGAATATTATTCATTCCTCTTTGGAATTTGGGATTTTTTTCAGCTTCAACAATTAAAATTACAACTATTAAAACTGTCATCTGCATTTTTTATACAATTTATTGCCCAATTCTCACTTTGAAACCTAATTTATTTCTTTATATTCCTTATATACATTCATTTGGGCCTATCTCTTGAAGGGTAATATCTTTTTACATACCTATGAATATTAGCCAGCTTACAATAAGTCTTTACAACAATGATTCTTTTCACAGTAGTTCAAGAGTTCAAGGCATGTTTTGCAATGTCAAAATGCAATGGTTTTGACATTTGTAATATGTTCTTAGGTATAAGAAAAGTCACACTACCAAAAGAAAAGTATAATTAGTATTAGTACTTTGAAAGTCAATCCAAAATTCTTTTTTTTTTTTTGAGATATGAATCTAATTTTCTGTTTTTAGGACATTTTAAAACCTGACACACAGATTGCATTTGAATAATTTTCTCCAGCGTAGGGTCAGAAGAGTACAAGAACTTGACACTGGTCATTGTCGAAATGAACTACAATTGAATATTTTGGGTCAGATACACTTTATATGCTGAGAAAATAAAAGTTGGATGTTTAGAAAATATCTTAATTACTTATCTTTAGTGTATTGAAAGAAATGGAGATATTAGTAAATCTCATTTTATACCCGCATTAGCTAGACAGACTTTAGGCATGTCATTGCCTCTTTACAGGCAAAGTCAATAACAGGTTTGCACATGAAAGGAAAATTCAACTGGAATATTAAATGAGGTTCCACATGTCTGGCTGCAGATTGTCTGGGTTGAAAATTAAATCAACAGAATACACATACAATCTCTTTTGCTCTCTTGGAAATGCCAGGATGAGAATCTAAAGAATTTTTCCCCTAAGTTCTCTAGTCAATTTATAGATGTCAAGAAGCATTTTGAAAATGTAATTCTCGTTTTCTTGAAGATATACAAGCAGGGCCCTTTTTCTGAAGATATATAGCATGGAAGGTGCTTTTCTGAACAATATAAAAATATTTAAGTTGAGGAACCAATTGCAGGTTGGATTTCAGCTCCTACCCGCCTCTCAGCTGAGAGTATTTGTGCAGACATACCCAGCTGGGTCTGGTGACACTCAGTATAAGGCTAATTTCCTAATACATTCCTAATATCCGAATGCATTCATACTCATAGTGGCTCTGTTAACATTCAGGTTCATGTAGTCCAAGGTAAAAATCTTGCAGTTAAAACTATTACATCTGGAGGGAAATTTTTCTTGTAAAACATGGACCAGTGATAAGAAAATATAGCCATATCTGAATATATTAAAATCTAGGATGAGGCAGAGTGCATATTCTCCCAAACGTTGTGTTAATTTACAACTGAATTAAAAAGTATCCTGGAAGTTCTTAATAGAGGGATTTTAAAATGGGGATTATTACTTAATTTCCATACAATGTTAGGTTATAAAGCATACGGCATAATGGCTTCATTTAAAAAGATGGCCAAAGCAAAATAAAGCGCTTGTATGAAACAGCAGAGATAAATTTAGCAATCACATTATGAGACATATATTTCACATTCTCTGTCCAAGTCATCATCTCTGAAGTGGAATTTGGCATTAAGGCAAAAGTAGACATTCCTTATATGTTAGCTAAAAGCTAGAATATAACTACACTGGTAGTCTTTTTAAAACTTAAAAGAAAATCTTCTCTGCCATTAGCAAATACTCTCTTTATTGTGCCAAATGAAAGATCACTGGAAAAGGCACGAGACAAAACTTCTCACACGTGGGTATGGCACATTAAAATCATTTTAGGAAGTTCCGTGCAGAGCAATCTGAACATGAGCTAGAACACCTAAAAGAACAGGAATTACAGAGTGATTGGAACTGATATCTGGCAAAGAGGTTTTTTGTTTTTGTTTTTGTTTTTTTTAATTTACCAAAGAAAGTGAACGCCAAAGATAAACTAATGAGAAGTTGAGAAGAGAGAAGACAATATGCTACTAGCCATGGTCTGAAAGTCAACTACGAATCAGCTCTCACTCCCCATCCCAGGCGTAAAAAGAACAATCCCTACAGAAAGGGGTGAAAAAATATTAAAAAAAAGAAGCAGGAAGTGTCTCTTACCATTCCTTGCTACTTGCACTAAGAAATTCTACATTCTCACAGTTCCTAAATTTTATTCAGCACTCAGTGGTTGCCTACCTAGCTTGACAGCTATTTTACCACTCTTCCCTGGCCTGTTACAGTTTTTCTCACTGACCTCACCATGAGTGAGCAAATTATTTTAGCAGAAACAAAAAGAGAAGTGAGATTTGGTCATCATCACTAAATGGCACATTATATCAGTGCACCTTCAAGGTAGGTTTAGACGCAGGCTAACGATTTTTTAATTAGCAAACGTTGAATGTGGTAGGGCCGTATGGTGGGTGTCACCACTGGGTTTTCCTATAGGTTCTAATAACTAGCAGGCATTTATCTCTGATCCTTGGTTTTGTCATCTATAAAATGTTGGGAATTGAATTATAAAGTCTCCTGCATCCTTGGCATTTTCCAAATTCTGGTTTTTGTCTGTGACACACCTGAAATAATTCAGACCACCAAGGGATTCTCTTTTATTAGAAGGCTAAATAATTAGAATGGTTAAGGTAAACAATAGTTGGTTGCTTTTTAAAATTAGGGACTAAAGATAATTTTGGAAGAGAGTAAGGGAATATTTTAAAAGGAGGTGAGAAAAATAATGGAACATAAAAGTAAAGCTAGAGAGAAAAACGAATGTCAGATATCTGAAAATGTGCATTAAGACACTTTGAAAAAAATGCCTATTATAGAAATTCTATTTAATATTACCGCTTTAATGAAATTTTTGTATTCCAACCGACATTTTTTTTCTGTTTAGAAGAAGCCCTCAGAAGGAAAGGATTACTGTCTTCACTAAATAGCGCATAACATCCATGCAAAGTATTACCTTATGGAGGGAGCTAATACAAAGCATTGTCAAACAGACCAGCATGTTTTACAAAAGAAGAGATATTTAGAATATCTTTGAAAACCACAATGATGCCATTTTAAGACACTAATTCTTAAATATTTCTAAGTTTTCTACGTTTCTAAATTTATTTAAAGGAATGCTTGTTGAAGACATCAACTGCCATCAACTTGACTCATTTGCTACTGTTGCTTTCTTAATTTCCTGATGGGAAATAAAACGTCCATACTTTAAATAAATGTATTGAAACAAAAAACATCTCCATATTTATTTTAAATAAATAATCAAAAAGTACTCCCTGCTAAACCATTTTAAGTTGAACTTTGTATAATGGCGAACGTGGGCTCCCTGCTTTCAGATGATTTGCTCAGTAGGTTCCCTGGTATTTTTACGTAAACTCTAAGACAGCCCTGAGTTTTCTCTGCCCCAAAAAATCACATGGTGGCAAAATTCCAGCACAGTAGTAGTTTTGTTTAATAATTCCCACTAAAGTAGAAGTATTAAGAATAATAAATTATTATGGAACTTGCAACCTAATGAATCTATCACAGATCCTCGTTTCAAGATAAAAGCTGATTTTGAAGTCTTCAGACACTGCAACCAGGTTACTATTTTCATACAATCATGGAAATTTAAAATGCGAAGTTAATTGAAAGTATAAAGATGAAAAGCAAGTGCTATGCCTAAAATAGTGCACGACACAGTCATGTTTCACTTCACTTTCAAGTCAGAACATAAATTAACAATTCTAGATGTGACATGCCAAATACTTTAGACATAGAAGAAAGCACACAAGCACACAACAGAATCTTTACCAATTACACACTTAAACGTGTAGCTTAAAGGCAACAAGTTCATGCTGTAATATTGACGACAAATAATGTTTCCCTTATTTTAAGGAAGTGATGCTGCATAGAAACTCCATCACCACTTTGTACTGACATTTCATAAATAGCATTCCCCAAGCTTTAAATTATACCCAAAGTCAAAATATTTGAAAGGAGTAAAGAACAATGACACAGTGAGCCTATGAAAAATATTTTTTGCTTATAACACAATTCAAATGAAATAAATACTACACAATGATACTTCATCAAAAACAAATAATATGAAGTTTAACAGTATACGTATATACAATAAATTTGTTTTATGTTCTAAACTTTACCCTATTTTTGTAAGTGCATATTTTCTATTTATAATTGTGTTGAGAGTTGAGAGAAATTAGAACTTTTAACTTTTCTTTTAATCATTTTTGTTAACCTACCTCTTTTCTTAAAAAGTGCATCTGGTGATTGAGATGTAAGACTAGTTAGAAGCTACAGTTAACCAACATGAAAACAAGAAAAACGTCTCAAAAAGTAAAGATTCCTCTAGAGGAAAAGTTGAGCCAAAAAAATATGGAATCATATTCGGACACCCTCAAATAAATTATAAAACACAGTGTCAAGGAAAATTGGGGATGTTAAAACATTCCCTTAAAAATTAAATAAGTATATTCACCCAATATAAGTGAATAAAACAGGAGATATTATTCTTGTTTATTTTGACAACCATGTAGCTATAGTACAACTACAGTAAACAAATAATTTCATTCTCATATATTCATAAACAATCTCTGAGAAATCAAGGTAACAAGCACAAACAAGGTTACCCCTTCACGTAAGCTCTTTTTAAAATCCCTTCACACAGTCACTTTAAAAACTGATGTCTGCAATAACCAAATGAAGATACTGTCTAAATGTTTTGCAGATTGAAAGCAATTTCAGGAACCCACTGTCTTACAGAATTCAAGACTTTCTACTTTGTATTCTATTTGTCAATTTATTTCCTTCCCCCAACCAAACACCTACATCCCTGTTCCCATTTCCAAATTGGCTTTTAAAATCCCCAGGGGCAGAACGTATCCATATTTTCTCTATTGGCCCCAGTATTGTGGCAATGAAGATATGGGGTCCCCTATCTTATTTAATGAATGGATAACTGCATGAATGACAGTGCCACAGCCATCAGATTTGGACCTTCGATATCTTATCCCAGTCAAACGAAGATGGGTTCAGTAACATATTTCCATAGTGCAATGAATTATAACCAATAGATTGTGCTCTACATGAAAATACATAGATATATCCTTTAGAACACTGTTACTCAAGTTATGCTTTGTAGAACACTAAAATGTGGGACAGTAAAAAGGTCTGCCCTGTTCTTAATAAAAAGGGTTCCAAGGTCAAATAATTTGGGAAATCTAATTCAAAGAAATTCAAGTAACATCTCTTAACGGCTATATTCCTCAAAGCACATGACATACTAATGTGCAGTATCACTTTCTAAGAATCTATCAAAGAATGGTTTTGGCCTTGGAACATCTCAACAGAAGCGTGTTCTAAGGAACAGAGTTTAGGAAGCAGTGTTTTAGGACAATAAAAGATACCATGTTAAATCTCCTTTACCAAAGCAGAATTACGGATTTGAAGGAAATACTCAATGTTTCATGTATTATTCAGAATTCATCACTTCTGTCTCCACAGGAAGTAAAATAAAGCCAAAAGTATCATGAGGCTTCTTCTGCATCTACTTGCTCATTTTGAAAGAGTAGGGAAATATCTATTTACAGTTACTGAAGAATTTTCTTAATTTTTCTCAAAACATCTCCTGCTTTCCTCTTCCCTCTGTTCTAAGTGTGTATGTACAAAAGTAGTAGGGACCTCTGAAATAAATCTGAAAGACATCTTCTAACAATGGATCTATATGCCCGATTAATCTCTGGAAGTACGCAGAAAACAGTAATATTTATCTAACAAACAGGTGGACTATGAAATTTCCATGAGGAAAATGCCAATGAGTATTGTCAGAGTTCACGCAGGTCCATTATGATTGTGCAAAATGACCCGATTTGTCTTCTGTTTGACTAGACCACGAATACCACCATGAAAGATGTTGTTTCTGTATAGGGAGAAAAGAACTACATGGATTTTAAGGGAAAGGAGGAAGTTGGCTTAGTCTACAGATTATCACAAGATTTGGATCAAGGTCCAGCGCCACCACTAGCTATGTGACTTTTGGGATTTCTCAGTGTCTCAAGCTGTCAGATGTCTCATTTGGAAATGAGAGGAAGTAAAAATTTTAGTGGCTTTCACACTGTTGCGGGGCTGCTGTGGTAGAGGCTTATGGAGAGCAGGACACTGGGAAGAGACAAGGCCAAGGAAGTGGCTACTTCTGACCTCACTTTCACCTTCTAACCGAACGGCTCCCCTTTTACATGTTTTAGACACTGAAGTTCAGAGCAATATTTACTTTTTTTAAAAGATCCTTCTTAATTAAAAAAAAAAAAAGAGAAAACCACAGATTATATCATCTAGAGTTCTGCTGAGATATAATGTGCTCTAGTTCACATTTTTAATGAAACTGTTTTCGTCTCAGGAAAAAAAAAATGTTTTTACATTTCTTTTTCTTCATTCATGTGCTCTTGATTCAAGTAAAATAAAACCTTAATGGCTTGTATTATTTTTATATAGCTTATTTTACATTTTTGTCATATCTTATTAAATAAAAAAGATGAATCGATGTGTCGCTTTTCAAAATAAAATTAAAGACAACACAGAGATGGGATGAAGTCAACTCCTGCCCATGCTTGACTTTAGAGTTATTTTTCATGCTGCCTTTGGGCTCTTAAATACTGTCCTGCATTATCTTTGAGGTAGAACAACAACAAAAAAAGGCAACAACATTCACATAAAGAGGGAAAATGAGAAAAGAAAAGCTGTGAGAGACTTCTTTTTAACACAATTATCATCATTAGGCTTTGCAGTCTTCTTTCACACAAAGTTGAGAAATAGTCTTCTTAATACGAAGGGCGGTCAGGCGGGCTGCCCCATTGGCATACCAACACTCACGCATTATTCTCCCCATGACTCGGAGTGCCTTTAAAAGAGAAAAATATCAAACATGTTAGCCCATCACATAAACACAGTACAAGAGAAGTATAACCACAAACCCAGGAACTGATGCTAAGCTAGGAAGAAAATCGTAAACTTAAAACAATATGAAAAGATAAGGACTCAACCTCCTTAAACATCCAGTCAAAACACACACATTAACATTAGAGAAACTAACTTTTCATTGAAAGTGCAATCCATTGATTTCTGGGAATATGTAAAAGTGGCCAGTTTTTAAAACCTGAGAAAGGCCATGAAAGCCAAAAAAGGGATATGGGATGAGTAGCAAATTCCCCATACATTGGTCTGAATGGTAGGTACATATGTGTATACTTTTTTCTAAATTCATCAAACTGTATATTAAGATTTGTGCATTTTAGCGTATGTAAATTATGCCATCTTAAAATAATGATCTAAGTATAAATATCAAAACTTCTGAGTTAAAAAATAAAACCTGTACAGTGAACTGGTAAATAAATAAATACTCAGAAAGGAAAATAATGAGAAAAGATGAATCCAGAGAGATGCAAGAAATCACTGAATCAAGTGGCCACTCTGGCGACATCTGCTGATCTCATAGTCTAGACTTTCAGAATCGACGAACAACATGTGAAAGTTAGGAAACACAGCCCAAAGTACACAGAAGGTGTCAAGTCAAGATGTTTGCCAAGTCCTGAATATAAGGATGAATCAGTCTGACAAGGAATTTTGTAAATTATCTAAATTTATTTAGATTATCTAATAATTTTATAAATTATCTAAATTTTGTAAGTTACCTAAATCTTGACTCTTGGTAAGGAAAAAAAATCAAGCTCAGGCCTTAAAATGTTAAGCATTTTAAGCAACAAGCCTAAGATCATGACAAAAATTCAAGCACAAGAGTGAAGAAAGTACCATAAACAAGGATCAAGTGAAACAACAAACAGTAAAATCAGACTCATCAAAACATTAGATGCTAGAATTAAATGATATAAAATATGAAATAAATATATAAAAAATAAATTTTTAAAAAGCAAAGAGAAAATTCAAAATATAAGTTAAAAAGATCATTTTTTAAAAAAGAAAAAGTACCAATAAAACATTGTGACATAACTCTTCAAAGAAAACCGAAGCAAAAATAAAATATTGGGACTACAACAAAGTTAAAAGCTTCTTCACAGAGAAGGAAATCATCAACAAAATGAAAGGGCAACATACAGAATGAGAGAAGATATTCACAAATTATATATCTGGTAAGGAGTTAATATCCAACATATATAATTTATACTACTCAACACACACAAAATACAAATAATCTGATTAAAAAGTGGGCAAGGGACCTGAATAGACATTTGTCCACAGAAGATACACAGATGGCCTACAGACACATGAAAAGATGTTCAACATCACTATGCATCAGGGAAATGCAAATCAAAACCACAATGAGATATCACCTCATACCTGTCAGAATGGCTAGAATCAAAGAGATAAGAATAACAAGTGTTCATGAGGATGTGGAGGAAAAGAAACCCTTGTGCACTACTGGTGGAATACAAACTGGTGCAGCCACTGTGGAAAGCAGTATGGAGTTTCCTTAAAAACATGAAAATGTAAATAGTGTACGATCCAGTAATTCCACTATTGGGTATTTACCCACCACCCCTTTTAAAAAAACAGCAATGCTAATTTAAGAAGATACATGCACTTCTATGTTTATTGCTGCATTATTTAGAATAGCCAACATACAGCAGTAGCCAAGTGCCCATTGATAGATGAATGGATAAATTAAATGTATCTATATTTACATCTATATCTATATATAAATAGAAATGTATCTTCTCTATCTATCTATATATATAAATATATATATATAAATCTATGGTGGAATATTACTTGGCCATGAAAAAGGACGAGATCTTGCCATCTGCAACAACATGGATGGACCTAGAAGGTATAATGCTAAGTAAAATAAATCAGACAGAGAAAGACAAATATCACATGATTTCACTTGTATGTGGAACCTAAAAGACAAGTGAATAAATAAATGAACAAAAAGCAGAATCAGACCCATATAAACAGAGAAAAAATTGATGGCTATCAGTAGGGAGGCAGTGGGAGGAATGGACAAAATAGATGAAGGGGAGTGGGAGGTACAGACTTTCAGTTATGAAATGTATAAGTCACAGGGATGAAAGATATAGCATAGAGAATATAATTAATGGTGGTGTAATAGCATCGTATGCTGACAGATGGTAACTACTACACTTGTGGTGAGCACAGCATGATGTATTGGGTTGTTGATGTTGTATACCTAAAACTAATATAATGTGTCTCAACTATACTTCAGTAAAAAAACAAACAAAAAACCTAATAAACTCACTACCTTTTTCTGACTGAAAAAAAAAAATTCTTGACCTGAAAGATGAATAATTTTAATACTATTTAATATTGTCATTAATATTTTTTATTAATATTTTTTATTAAAAGAAACTAAATGGATGAGATAAATAGCAGGTTAGACACATTTGAGGGCCAAATTAATGACCTGGAAGATAAATATGAGATGCTACATAAAGATACAAATATGGAAAACAGGAGAGAATAGAAGACACACAAAAAACTGAAAGGTCTAACATGCATCCAATGAGTTCTCTAAAAACGGGCAAGAGAGACAATGAGAGGAGGAGCTATTTGAAGAGATAAGGGTGCAGAATTTTCCAGAACTGAAGAACATCACAAATCCTTGGAATTAGAAAGTCCAAAAATTACAAGAAAGATTAATCAAGGGACATCTATACCAAATACATCATAGAAAAACTGCAGAATACTAGAGACAGAGAAGTTCTTAAGGTAGTCTGAAAGAAAAGATAAATGAACTAAAAAAAAAAAACCAAAACAAAACTCAGTTGACTTCTCAAAAGTGATAATGAAAGCCAGAAGACAGTGAAATAACAACTTTATTTAGAGAAAATAACTATGAACCTAACTTTGTTTATGATAAAGAACAAAATAAATTTTCAGATACCCAAACACTGAAAGAACTTACAACCACTAGGTCTTCCTAAAAAACCAATTTACATAAAATACATTTAAAGAATGCACATCAGGAAATCAGAAAATGATCTTAGAAGGAAGCTCTGAGAGGCAAAAAGTAATGTTGAATAAAGAAAATGGATAAACATGTTAAGTCTCAACACACAATAATGGTATAAAATCACATGAGTATCTCATGAGATTAATACAAAATAAGAAAACTAAATACTGGACACAAATGGACAAAAATCGCTTATATCAGCAATGTACAAAATTGTTTGCATAAAAACTATGTTAGATCTTTTCTAGGAATGCATGGTTGGTTTAACAGTGGAAAATCTACAAATGCAATTTATCACATTTAGAGACAAAGGAGAAAGGCCATATCATCACCTCATACAGAGGAATAAAGTTTTTATCAAAACAAAGTCAGCTTTTATTTAACCTGATTAAAGTTATGAGAAACAAAACCTACAGCAAGTATCATACTCAAAGGTGAAATACATAAACTTTAAGGAGTAAATCAAAGATATCCAGTATCAATACTTTCAGGCAACATTATATTGAAGTCCTAGAAACTGCAATAAGAAAGAAAAGGCTTGAGGATTGGTGCTAGAACTCTCATTATTTGGAGACATGATCATCTATATGGATACCCCAAAAGAATCTACATTTTTATACTCTAAGAAATTTTTCCACAACACATGTTGTTTAAAAATATTAAAATCACACAGAAGACAAAGAGCAGAAAAAGAAATTTTACTCTAGCAATATAATGAACTACTGCACAGATATGAAAATGAACAGATTATGCTATACACATCTACGAGGGAAAGTGAAAAGAAATTAAGAGTATCTATAGTAAGTTTCAATAATATGTTTCACAATTACACAAAAGTAAACAATACATTTTTAGTGTGTGTGTGTATGTGTGTGTATATATATACATATAAAGTATATATAACATATATATTTTTCCTCCTACAAAAAAGCAAGGCAATAATAAATCATCATAACAGTAATCTCTCAGAGGGGCAAGGAATCTTTGAATGTTCTATGTTTTAAACTCGGTAGTGAATTCACTGCTTCTCATTTTATTATTATACTTATACTTTACATATATGTTATATACTCTTCCATATACATGAAATTATTAATTTTAGAAAAAAATGCACTTAATTTCAGTTTGGTTGTAAATGTCTCAAATTCTTCTTCTAAAATAATTAGTGGATAAGATACCTATACGAAATAGAAATATCAAGACATAAATCTTTCCTTAAGTGGAAAAAGAATTGAATAAAACATGAAGGAGGGGGGAAATGAGGAAAAAAACCTACTGTATAAAATAACCCTTAGGATAAAGCCAAACTAAAAATGTCACTTTCAAAAGACCTCACATATTACAATTAAATATGGTAGAATATATAAGGGGGTTGGGAGAGATTAAAGCATTAAAACAGTTCTGGAATTAGTTAGATGGTCTGTAGTCTTTGCCTCACCTTCCCTTCTTTCTCCATGTGCAAACTAGAAAAGTCTCTTCCCTCACATAGGGCCAAACTAGCACTGCAATGACCATTTATTGTGTGTATATTGCATGGTGGTCACTGTCTGTGCCGTTGGGCATGAGGAGATAACAAAAGTCTTGGCCGTGAGGAGGCTATTCTGATGAAAGAAAATAAGCTCAAACTTCAGCAAGTTAGGGGTTAGAAATAATTTAGTGACTCCAGGGATGATTGAAATTGTAATACTCTGTCTGGCATGGACATAGACTACCAAACATGTCTGTGTCCCTACAGTTACCAGCCTCTTTGCAGTCAGATGGGACTGTGTGACTGACTCTGGTCTATGAACCATGAATGGAAATGATGTGACTCACCTGAAGCCAGAGCATCAGAGAGCCACGTGTGACCATCCAGCTCCTCTCTTTGCCTGACCTAGACACTTGGAAACTATGCGTTGAGACAGCAGCATCCCAAGATCAAAGTTACCTGCATTACTGAATCAGCACAGGGTCAGCTGCCTGACCTGTTGGGGACTTTACACAGCAAGAAATCAAGTCTTGTTGTGTAAAGTCATTGGGATACCAGGGCCTGTTACTGCCACTTAACTTAGCATTCTGTATACATATAGCTAAAAGAACTAAAATCTTTCTGAGGACTGATGCAAGGACATACACTTACATACGTGGAAAGAATTGGATGCCTAGATTAAGAGAGAAGAACTATGTGGTTTCCAAAAATCTTCCCTCGTAACTTACCTTAGAATTACAATAGGTAAAACATATATAAGAACACAGCCTTACTTCACAGCTTTGCCACTGGTTGGGGATATTTGGTCGAAACTTCTGGTCACAAACAACCTTCCTCATTTCCTCTATTGATGGATCTGAAGGCACCATGTCATAATAAGGCAACTGGTACTCCTCAACAATTCCTATAAGAAATTTGCATGATAAATTTCCTAGTGTGAATAATAAACAAAGATGCTTATTTCCAAAGACAACCAATTATGTCTTCTAGGTACAAGGGGCACCCTGGGAAACTGGAAAGTCAGGTTTAATAAAATTTGGTGTCACTATGAAACCAAAGATATAGGTATTAAGCACTCAGCTGAATAATTATTATGTAAGTTTATAAAATTTATATTATGAAAATGTATATAATTTTGATAATTACATATATCTTATATAGAACAAACATATCTATTTTATGAAGTATATAATTTTGACAATTACATATTGTATATTATGTATGATTTTATAGAAATACATCACATTTACAGGATTTTAACAATGATATAAATGTAAATATATAAAATATTTTACATAATTATAAAGATTATGTAAATTCTGATTTATATAAAATACCATTGTGCAATTCAAAAGTAATGCCTAATTGAAAAACTTATAGCATGGCCTCATTGCTCTGGGAATGAAGTATGTTTCTCCATGAAATAACCTTTTCAAAACAGAATAGCTTACTCTTTGAAAATTGATGGGCAATCTTTTAAATGCTGTGTTTCTTATATTTGGATTATAGAAGTACCATACCTGAGAATGTGCCAAAGAAGCAGCAAAGGTACTAAATACGTACAGTTCAACATGAAGGTTCATATTAAAAGAGTCTCAAATACAAAGACCTGATCTAAATTATCAGAATATTACTTGAAATTGAGAATTTCCTTATAAAATTGCTTTAACTATAGTACTTTTAATGTAAAATATTTAAGATGTGCCCTAACAAATTACTATTTCAATAGTTGAAGAAAATTTAAAGACAATGACCTAAAAGCACATCTAGACAATTATTTTTTTTTAATTTTTTTTCAACGTTTTTATTTATTTTTGGGACAGAGAGAGACAGAGCATGAACGGGGGAGGGGCAGAGAGAGAGGGAAACACAGAATCGGAATCAGGCTCCAGGCTCCGAGCCATCAGCCCAGAGCCTGACGCGGGGTTCGAACTCACAGACCGTGAGATCATGACCTGGCTGAAGTCGGACGCTTAACCGACTGCGCCACCCAGGCGCCCCTAGACAATTATTAATATGAATTAAAAAAAAATGTTACAAACATGTTTGAGTCCTGCTTTTTACCATACACTGTCCTAAGCCCTTTACATGTTTTAATTTTTTAAATTAATTTGTTTATTTTTTAACATTTATTTATTTTTGAGACAGAGACAGAGCATGAGCAGGGGAGGGGCAGAGAGAGAGGGAGACACAGAATCTGAAACAGGCTCCAGGCTCTGAGCGGTCAGCACAGAGCCTGACGCGGGGCTCGAACTCACGGACCGCGAGATCATGACCTGAGCTGAAGTCAGAGGCTTAACTGACTGAGCCACCTAGGCGTTCCATTCTTTACATGTTTTAACTAATTATTTCTCAAATCCACAGACTAAAAGAGGAACCGTATTATCCCTACTCTATAGAAGGAGGAAATTGAGGCACAAAGAGTCATAAATTTGGTAAAGGTCATAGAGCTAGTAAGTGGCGGATCTGGAACTCAATCCCAGGCTCCAAAATCCTACTGTAATTTTATTGCTTCTATAAATAGCTTCATCTTCCTGAATGGTGTACTATTTCATCTGTGAATAAAAGGGGGAAAATTATGTTTTCTCATTCAAGTATAATTTTAACCTTGGAAGCTTAAAAAAATTTTTTTACTCATTTGAAAAAAAATGAGATTAGCGTAATGCAAAATGACATCAATGCGAAATATAAAAACTGAAGTTGGTTTGATAATGACAGTTGTTTTATTGAATGTTTACTATAAGCATGCTCTATACTAATTAATTAATTAATTAATTAAATCAATGTGTTAGATCCTCAAAGCCCAAGGGGTCAGTTTTATGATTCATTTTACAGATGAGGAAAGTGAGACCAAGTAACTTGCCTAAAGTCAGATATTCAGGAATTTGCTAAACCACAGCTTAGTTTTAAGTCTTTCTTCCTTGGAAGTGAAAACTCTAATCCATTTTCTAACAGTAGTTAACTTTTCTCTGCTGAGGCCAGAACTCCCTCAGACTGCATTTGTAGGGTTTCATCCTTTCAAACTCTTCCTCTCATTATTAATCTCTGAACTGCTAGGAGCATTGAGTCAGGAAGTTAGTCTATGCTCACCTCTGCCCACCATCACTTTCTCTCTTCCACATGCATTATCACAGAGGGAAAAACAAAACAAAACAGGAAAAGCCTGAAAGCTAGAAGACTTCAACTCCTATGGCTCTTGTTAAGTCATTTAACATCTTTGGGTTTAATTTCTGGTATAAAGTAGGGATATAGCAGGTGCCTGGGTGGCTCAGTCGGTTAAGTGTCTGACTTCAGCTCAGGTCATGATCTCACAGTTCGTGGGTTCGAGCCCTGGGTCAGGCTCTGTGCTGACAGCTCAGAGCCTGGATCCTGTTTCAGATTCTGTGTCTCCCTCTCTCTCTGCCCTTCCCCTGCTCACGCTCTGTCTCTGTTTCAAAAATAAACACTAAGAAAAAAAAATGTTAAGTAGGGATACAGCTAACTGCATACAAACTGAAGAAAATTTTCAAGTGCAAAATATCATTAAGAAAATCAGAATTATCAGGAGAAATGTCACTCCCACCTAAGCAGTAATCACAATATAAAATCAGCATTATACGTAGGATGCTCCACTTTTGCCAATGGAAAGCTATCCCTAAAAGGTAGTCTCTTAAATTTTAAAAAATGATTCAATATGGTGCTTAGAAAATAATACATACAAAATCATATCTTATATTCAAAGCATCAAGGAAAGACAGATACAAAATTATCCCCAACATCTTACCTCCAACTGAACACCTTCGGGCTATTTCCCAATAAACCAGACCAACAGAATAGATGTCAGCTCGTTTGAAGGACTCAAAGATATTCACATTCATAGTATCATCAAGCATTTCAGGAGCCATATACCTTGAAAAACATGCACATTTCAGATTCTGTGTATGACTTTACGGCAATCCAGTAAAATACAATCTTAATAAATCCTGTCACAAAATATAAATTAGGATAGCTTACATCATTTTTAAAAGTAGATCTAAGTCACTGTAATAAATTAAATTTAAATAATACAGTTATTGAATGAACCATAATTTAAAAAAATTTTAAATAAAACCAGAGGTCATCCTACTCAGTGTCAAAGCACAAGTGCCAGGAGCCAAATGACTTGCAAAAAACAAGCTAGAGGGAAATTCAGTAAACAAAGCACTCAAGAGGAAAGAGGGAACTCAACTTCCACCAACAAATGTTGCCATGTAAAGCTCCTTGAGGGCAAGAAGCATCTCTTATTCATGGCGGGCCCAGGACAATAACACAGTGCTCAGCAGCATACCCTAAATACCTTCTAAGAATGAACAATTTTATTTTATACTGGTTTCAAAAAATATATACACAATATACATTGGCTACAAGAAAATTACAACCTTGTTTGAATAAAACTAAACAAAAGATATCTACAGGCCACGGGACCTGACTGAGTCTAGCTGTCCTAGGGAGATTTTGATGATTTCCCAAAATATTAAGATCCGGGTGCAGTACTCTCCCAAACTCTTAAAAGCTTTAGATCCTCTTAAGGAATCCAGCATCCAAGGCTTCCCTGGGGGGCCCTAATGTGGAGACTGTCATATGGGCAAGCTGAAGTTTGCTTTTCAGAGGGAAAAGAAGAAAGGTCCCATAGGGCCGCCTGGTTTTAACAAACTGCCCTGAAGTGTTCCTGGGGCCTCATTAAATTCTAGGGAACCAAGAGAAGAGCTCAGAGTGATGGGCTTGGAATCTCTAATCTGGCTTGGAGGCCAACTGAACCAGAAATTCCCTACTCGCAAGATCCCTTAACAACTCCAGGAAAATGTTTTGGTTGTTTCTGATTTCAAGGTCAAGAACCCAGGAATTATATCAAAGGAGCATGAGCCTGATGTTCAAATAAAAGGAAATGGAAGTATGCTGGCTACAGGCTGGCCAGAACAAGAAAACACCAGAAATCTCACTCCCAACGGGCCTGTCGTAATACATATGCAGTATGTTCTGTTTATCTTGTTCTTGTTCTGAACCTTCAGAGATTCTGTTCCCTGAATGTGGGAAATATGTCCAAACTCCTATTATTTTAATATACATCAGTTTGGGAGACTTAAGGATAAGTACAATTACAGGTAAATACAAAAACTGTTACACGTCCTTAAATACTAAGGGAGTACAATAGCACATGTATGTATTTGTTTAGAGTCCCTCGCTTACCTTGCTCAATATACTGATTCTACATCTCTTGTTTAGAACCTGAAAAAATAGATCTAGCCCTGAGTTTCAGTGCATTTATAAGTATAAAGGCTTTGGAGGAGCTACATACTGATGACATGTTTTTCCTCCTATCCCTAGGAAAATGTATTCTCAGAAAGTGGCACCCGAAAAATAATGTATCACCATCTCTTCCACCATACCTATCTACTGGATTCCTTACCCAAATGACTACTGTCTATACAACTAAAATGCCACCTGTCCCTGCTTTATAAGCATTATGCCACTGGCTTCTCAATGACCCACAGAAGACTTCTTGCTTTCTTGGACCTAATGATTTTCCATTCAGACCACTCGCCACCAAAAACACCAAAACGCACACACACATCCCATGACGTCACGTTTGGGAGGCAGTCACATGTCTCAGGTTGCTACCAAAGCTAGTTATCTTACCTTTTGGTTCCTACTTTAGGATTCTGAGGTATGTCAATAGTGTTCAGTACTGAATCATGCTTCACAGCCAACCCTAAGTCTGCTATGGCACACGTTTCACACTTTTTCACTAAGATATTCTTTGATTTTATATCTCGATGAGCAATCGCAGGTTTACCTATGAAACATAAGAAAAAAAATACTCCTTTTTTTTGTTGTTGTTACTAAAGATTGACTCTCTCCAAAGGGAATCACGTTGAAGACCTGGCTCAAATGTCACCTCCTAAGTAAGACAAGTCTTGCCTGACCACACATCCCACATCCCCAGTCATTCTCCACAGAGTACCTCGTTTTGCCTTCTTCAGAACCCTTATTACTGGCTATATTGTTCATTCCCATGTGTGTCTATCTGTCTTTCCCAACTAGACTGTAAGCTGCCTAAAGGCCTGTGTCTTGCTCATCTGCAAGCCTCTGATGCTCAGAACATTTGTTGGCACTTGGTGGCCACTAATAAATTTTTGTTGAATGAACAGGGAAAGAATTGGCATCGCTACAACCACGTAAGAATATAGCAAATATTCTCTTACAAACATGTTTCAAACTTTTACTACCCTACACCAGCAGTTCTCGAATGTGACCCTAAAATCCCTGGGAGTCTTTGAGTCTCTTTTCTGAATACATATCTGTGTGAGATTACCTTTTCTTCACATACTTCAACCAAAACAACATATCGGAACCAAGTGGATGAAGAACATGCATGAGAATCCAGACATTAAGTCAGACATTAAGGAGATTTGCAAAAATGTAAAACAAAACCATTATTTTCACTAGATATGGTTTTTGTATTACAAAAAAAGGATGCAATTTTTAAAAAAATTTTTTTTTTCAACGTTTATTTATTTTTGGGACAGAGAGAGACAGAGCATGAACGGGGGAGGGGCACAGAGAGAGGGAGACACAGAATGAGAAACAGGCTCCAGGCTCTGAGCCATCAGCCCAGAGCCTGACGTGGGGCTCGAACTCACGGACCGCAAGATCGTGACCTGGCTGAATTCGGACGCTTAACCGACTGCACCACCCAGGCGCCCCAGATGCAATTTTTTTAAAAGATGTAAATTTTTGAAACGTATTTCGCATTTAATTGGTTAATTAGCATTCAGTAAATTAATAAATATTTTTTACATTTCTCAATTTTCGTTCATAATATAGTAAATGTTAACAGGTAGAACCCAAATACACAAACACTTTTGGGATCCTCAGTAGTTTTTAAGAGTTTAAGGGCCCATGAATCCAAATTAGAGAATTATTGCCCTGTCTGGACTAATGACTTTCTAGAGCCAATTCTCTATTAACTCAATAAATAGTAAGGACAGTGCATATTATTTGGCCTTTGAATACATGATATGTAAATATCTTTTCAAGATCACATTACCATCTCCCATTATTTTAGTTATCAAAGGTAAATATTTAAGCTATCAATATTCTCTGAATATAGAGCATTTGCCCCCCCCCCCCCGCCCCAAGTAAGATCTCCCAGGTGTATGTGCTAAATGGCAAAGCCAGAGCCACCAGTATAAAAACATTATTATGGCTAATATACACAATGGTGAGTATATAGATGAGAGTTGCCTGCATCATGATAATACCCTCAGTTTTATAAAGCACCTTAGTGCTTCTTTACATTTGATAATTGGAATAAATTAAAATACAAGGAAGCACTAAAACACAATTTGGTGTTTCCATCCTCATATTGAAGCAGAAAGAACTTAGAAAGAAAACACGTACCTTGTGTACCAACAATCTCCATATGTAAGTGGGCCAGACCACTCGCTATGGAAAGTGCCAGTTTTATCATGCCAGCCACTGTTACTACATTTCTATTCAAATAGTCATATAAGGAGCCCAGTTCATGGTATTCAGAGACAAGCCAAAGTTGAGTCCAAGTTCCATTATCTAAATGGAAAAAAAAAATCATTTGTTGCATTAAAAATCACTGTATTATGTTAAGGAAGAAACCAAAGGCTTTTAGCAAATGTCAGTATTGAAAATAAATCTGTATTGTTAACAAAGGAAAGTTAATTACTTTAGTGATGATGCTGACAGTCCAAGTTAGTACAGTAAAATTTCTCACTGAATCCCTGAAGATGTTGATATAATAAAACCTGTTATACATACTGTAGCTATAGGAAGCTGTGAGAGTAATTATGATAAGTGAACAAGTTCTTTCTTATTCTCTCTATACATTGATAACACCACATTATAGGAAAAACTACTGACAGATGCTCTTAGGCTCAGTGTTGTGCTATAAATCACTCTGAGCTTTTAAGAAAGATTTTTCCAATAAAAACCAGAAATGCAACAAATGTACACAAAGTATTATCACTATAATAAAAGCCCGAAAATTCTAAGAATGTTCATGTTGTTCACTTTTCAAAATATGAAGTTGATTTTCCCCAAATGCTTACATTAAGAGCCAGTTATGAAACATTTTCAAATAATTTACTTCATCTAACCAAAAGGTAATCCATCTTATGAAATATTTTTACCAGTACAGAAATTAGCTTAAAACTTCTGTAGGTATTAGAGTCCCTAGAGTTAGTTTTAGCTTTTGGAATGGAGTCTACAACAGCCCTGGGAAGCCCTGACCAGTTCTGATGCTCAGAGTAGGAAGCCATAATAAACATTTGCTCCGGACTTTTCCTATTAAATGCTTTATTTACAAAAGCTAACTCTTAATCCAAATATTTAATTTCCAAATCCGGGTAGCGATAAAATTTCCTAGGAATACAAAAATGAACATAACGTGATAAAGCTCAGTAATAAACTGACCATGAATAAAACTAATCCCTACTCCTACCCCTCTCTCTGCTCAACGCCAATGGCTACCTTTGTCCTCTCACATTAACGTCTTTGTCAGAGAGTTGACTAACCAATGGAACTGTTAAGTACCACAAAAGATTTAGAAATGAGGATGAAAGCAATGTTAGAGGTCATTTGAAAGCATGCACAAAGCCACTGATTAGTAAGCCAGTGACAGGTAGACCAGTTAAAGTGAAGAAGGAGACCATCAGGGATGATGTCTTTTGGGCCTATTGTTTTTTATAATCAAATAAACATTATGATTAAATTAGACCCATCAAGATGATCCATATAACTAAAGTCATTACTGCTTTGACAACAATGCTAATTAATCTAATCAGTAGGTATGCTTCAACTCAATCTTAGGAAGGAAAAGTTCTTAGCTCACTAAGAAATGTCTCATTTTTGATAGTCTGGATATATTTTCAAAGTATATGTAGTTGAGAATTTGGAAAGAACATCTTTCTTTTTAAAGCTCATCTTGGCTTTACTCAGTCTATACCTACCCACATGAAAAAACACAAACCATCAGCAAACACAATTGCTACCAAAATGTACAATTACTCCAGGCCTCTCTTATGTCATCTAATTAATAACAATAAGGCTTATAATAGGTCAAAATAACCATAGATTTTAATTTCCATAGGTAATGGTGAGTCCCTGATACCCATAGATCATCTGTTTTTTAGATAGATGTTACAATCTCTACCTCACCAAAGTTCTTCATGAATATTACTGATTCAAATCAAAAACATTGAGTGGGTCAACTTTTGCTTCCCTTTGTGCCTTGTCTCCCTTTATTCAGGGAACTAATGCACAGTTAGATGACTAAAATCTATGCAAAAAGAAGAAAGTACAGGTAACTCACAAACTTTATACCCAGTCCCTGATTACTCAGGGATTTACACCATATTTTCCAAATACGGATTTAAATACCAAGACACTGATGTTCTGCCTTGCTCCTCAAAACTCAAAAAGTGATACTGTTTAGGGTTGTTGATGTTAAGCCTCAACATATAAATCATGCTCAAAGTACATTAATAGAACATTTCACTAGAATTGATTTGCTGGCTGCCATTCTGATAATGTTCATGGAAAACTGGAATTCTGGAGTTGAAGCCTGTTCATACAGATGAGAGGTACCGTCCTAGCAAAGGTGGATATTCAGCTAGCATTCATTGGTATGTCTGTGCCAGTTATTAAAATATTGAAATATCTCTGTCCTCATCAGCTAACAGCTGCTATTCAAAATTCCAATCCCATTCCTTTGCCCTAGACACCCAAAGCAACCTCCCCCACCTCCCACCCCAACCCCTGACAAGGTGCCTCCAGATTTCTCCACGAACCAGAAAATAAGGCATAAAAGCTAGCACTGCAGGGTTCTCTCAGGACTCTGTTCCAGTTGAATCTTCTATTCTGACTGGTCGATTCTTGTGCCATACCAGTCACCAAATACTTTAAATATCAACCTGGCTATGGCGTCATCATGATTTCATATCAGTCGTCTGCCCTGCCTTTATTGTATGGATCTGTATGTTTATCTGTGGAGAAGAGGAAAAGCATTTTCTATCCTCAATAAAGAAATTAGACTAGATTTTATTAAAACAAGGACATTAATTAGTTTGATCTGATGACAGACATAACATTTTTACTTGCTGAACTCAATTAGATTGAAAATACCTTTGTTGGGGGCACCTGGGTGGCTCAGTCGGTTGAACATCCGACTTTGGCTCGGGTCATGATCTCACAGCTTGTGAGTTTGAGCCCCATGTCCAGCTCTGTGCTGACAGCTCAGAGACTGGAACCTGCTTCAGATTCTGTGTCTCCCTGTTTCTCTGCCCCTCCCCCTCTTGTGCTTTCTCTCTCTCTCTCTCTCAAAATAAATAAACATTAAATCAAAAAAAAATTTAAAAAAAAAAGAAAATACCTTTGTTGTCAGCAGCTATGAAACCAAGTATGTTCTCATGTCTCAGCATAACCGTTTGGTAAATTTCTGCCTCACGAAACCAAGATCTTTCATCTCTGGAGGAGAATATTTTTACAGCCACATCTTCCCCACACCATCTTCCGTGCCAGACCTCACCAAATCTACCTTTTCCTACTATCTCCTGAAGTACGATCGTCCTTGCAATTGTTCTTTGAACCAACAGAGGTAGACCTAACCAAAGAAAAGATGAAATTGATTAAAAACAAGGGAGTGCCAGAAAAGAACCATCATAATGGCCATTATTTTCACACAAATAGGGAAACATTTAAATGCTTTAATAATTTTACTGATTTTAAAGAAACAAGCACCATTATACCAAACCTTAATGTCAAACCATTGCTCAAAGGAATACTCCAAATTCTTACTATGATTTTCTCTTCTCATATTCACAAATGAAAATTTCCTGAACATAGACTACTGCTACATATATTTGATTTTTCAGAATTGCTGCAAATCTCCCCGATTTGCCCATCAAAACCAGTCACATTTTAATGGTTAAAAAAATATGCCGTTAGCCTCTAAAATAAAATGTGTTGCTTCTAGTACAACTGGGGGAGCAGAAGAACTCTCTGTGTAAAACTGCAAAGTGAAGAATAAAATTCAATAATCAAGGGAGGTAATCACGTTACACTAACAGTGAGGTATAGTCATAGAAAATATCAAATGGATATTCTGTGAACAAAAAAAAAATTCAAAGAAAATATATTCTGAGTGTATGTAAAAAGTTCAGGTTCTTTGAACTAATAACCCCATGCCTAGAATTCTTTCTTAAAGATTTAACTGCAAAATGCAGAAATATTTATGTCAAAATATTTAATGTGTTATTGTTTATAGGAAATAGAAGGAAAAATATCTGATAATAGAAAAATTGTTAAACATTGTACAGAGATTAAGAGAACAGATAACAAAGACCTGCGTTCAAATTTAAGCTGTGCAACATAACCACCAGCAAGTAATTGAACTTCTTTGAGCTTCAACTTCCTTATCTAAAAAACAGGGGCTATGGAGGGATTACTCCATAGGGGTAATCCAAGAATCAATAATCACGTTAAGCACCCAGCATAATATCTGGTATGTTAAGTGATCAATAATGGCTAGGCCTTAATATTCTGAGAACGGATTACTGAGAGTAAGTGATAATGATGCTGCTTATGAGGTATTTCTTAATGACATGCGAAAACACTTTTGCGATAACATTAAATGAAAATAGCACAGTAAATTCTATCCATCTAAATGAGCATACCTAGCTATTCAAAATAGGCACCGAAAAAAGGCTAAAAAGGAAATCTATTAAATGCCCTGATGGCTATTTCTATTTAGTGGAATCGGGGTGAATTGTGACATTCTTCGGTCTAACATACATTTTCTTAATTTCCACAATGGGTACTTACTACAATTATAATTAGAGGAAAATAGTTAAAGAGGTTACAGTACAAGCGTACTCTGGAAAGTCATGTTTAGTTATTATTGTAGTGGGATGGCTCGGAACCTCTCACTGCAACAGCTCTCTGAGCTCTGCAGGCTTCAGCCTCTGCTCCTGAAATGTGCCACGGTTTATTCAGATGTTCTCATCCTCGTGAGAACCACCCACTGTGGCTAAACAAGCACAGACTATAAGGTGGCTATTATGGGTCTTAACAATTAGTCACGGAGCCCCACGGTCAGCAAGTTCTGAGATCGTCTAGTCCAACTTTATCATTTTAGAGATGAGAAAATCGGGGTCCCACAATAATCGAAGACTTGCCCAGAACTAGGCCATAGTGGGAGGCAGAGCTACAACTAAAACACAGGTCTTCAGTCCAAAGTCTTGCCCTCACCATTCAGTGGATACCACCCCCACCCCCAGCCCTCTCCTGCTGGGAAGACTTCCAGCAGCAAACTATAAAGGCTGTTTTTGTAGACTACAGTCAATTTTACTACTTGGCCACACAATAAAAGTTGTACTAACAATTAGCAGGCCAAGTTTCAATCTCAAACTCTCTCCTCCCTCTCCCATCTTGCACGTACACACTCGCAAAAACATCACATCAGAGCTAGATAAGCCTGTGTTTTCAAACCGCAAATTGATCAAGTGCATGACCAATGCCCCAGACCATGGGCAAAGTAAGAGAACATCATCTAAGGTACTCAGCACGGCAATTAAGCTGAGACACTAAAACTCGGTGAAAGTTGCTTTGGTATCTTTCAAGGCAACCATTCCAAACAATCTAGTTCTGCTTATACGCTTAGAAATTTCATTAGAAGAAACATGGACTCCGCTTCTTCATGTAGGTTCATTTTACTCTTCTTTTGTTTTTTTAAACCAGGGTTTGTAGAAGCTGATGCCTATCTGATGGAAAGGTAACTTTCAGTAATGCCACTACTCATCAGAAGTGTTATATGGGGAGAGGAAAGCAGCAATGTGCCCAGACTCTTAGAAGCCACCTGAGACACAATCCGTTCTCAGAAACAGTCCCGCAGGACATCGGTCCACTTGCCTCTTAGGTATTCTATCTCTTTGAAATGTGTCCCTGACCCGGTCAGGGATAAGTTTCATGATTTTGGTTTCTCAACATCTAACAAAACTGCCTTTGCCTAAAGTTTGCTGGTCAATTAAGAAAAGCAAAGGGGAAGCAGAACCACCTGATTTCCTCTGAGTGAATGAGTTTTCATGATGGAGGCATTGCTGCAGCTGAACCCATTCTCTCTGATTACCAAAGGCATTTGTAGCCAGTGCTCACTGCCAAATGTATGTATCTGACTTGGAGAAAAAGTGCCTAAAACTCTTTCAAACTGGTCATTTTAAAAATCATCTGTGCTTTGGTATATTTACAGCTTTCTTTTTAAGAAAGATCTTAGAACATCCTGGGACACCTGGGTGGCTCAGTTGATTAAGTGTCTGACTCTTGATTTCAGCTCCGGTCATGATCTCGTGGTTCGTGAGTTCGAGCTCCACGTCGGGCTCTTGGGATTCTCCCTCTACTTGGGATTCTCCCTCTCTCCCTCTCTCTCTGCCCCTCCCCTGCTTGCTCTTGCTCTCTCTAAAATGAATAAATTAAAAAAAAAAAGATCTTAGAATAATATAGAGACAAGAGCCCAACAGTTAATAAATCCAGATTTAGGTTTAACGATGCACAAAAACACCACAAATCTTAATATTAATTTTTTACTTCATGTCCTGACTCATGATTACTTTCTTAAACTAAATATCCAGTCTCCAGTTATAATATCACTATTAATTTTATTTGAAAGGGACGTTCTTAGTCATCTTAAATATATTCCAGGAGTAGCTCTAAAATACACATTTCTATTTAACATCTTCAATTGAACTGAAGTTTTTTGGGGGGGATATTAAATAGGAGGTTATTTAATCACTTGAACCTTATAAAGATACTATATAAGGTTTCAAGGAACTGGGTACAAATCAGAGCTCTCTGTGCTCATATTTTGTGCCTAGAATGTCACCAGTGCTCAGGAAATTAGGGAACAGTAGTCCCCAGGATGTAATAGGGAGGACTGAGTACTAATTCTGGACAGTTTTACTTTTAAACGAAGAATGCCAGCTTTCTATGCAAGAATTTAATTTGGATTTTAGTTCTACAAACTTTGCAGTTTGGAGACAGTTCTTTCCAATATTCCTCCTTTGAAAACATGCTATCTAATTTATGCAGGGATGGCATAAACACTGAGACCCTGTTCAATGAGAGAGCAGGCAGTCTTGCCCTCAGAAGCAACAAACTGTGTGCGCTCTCTGGATGACATAATTAGGCCTCTCTTTTCTGGACTCTGGTGAGCCTAAAGCTGCTTCATGTTAAATACGGATGCTCATACAGATGCTACCGCCACTCTGTCGTCTGCCCTTGTTAATCGTGCCGCGCTCCTAAAGGCCACGGGCTGGGGAGTTTCTCAAAGTCCCCTTGGGGGAATCATCCTTAATGATTCTTCCAAAGCAAGAGGGGATCCAGGGCCTTCTGAGGTGACCCACCTCGGCTCACCCTAGTTCACATGTCTGCAGTACCACATGCCCTCAGGATTCCTGGATGTACACATGAGGAAAGGCCAGATTAGAGAGTCTGTTATTACGGAGGAATCCGCTCTGTCACCAGAAACCCAAAATGCCCTCATATGGTTTGTGCTAAGAAAAAGGTTCAGTGAGGCCATAAAATAGCCTCGTATTTTGAATGGCTTCACCAGGGGTTCTGGAGTTCCATTCAAGAGGAAGAGAGTTATCATCTCACCTCGGCAACAGCCAGCAGAGGAGTGCTGTGCTGTTCCCTATCATCTCTGTTTCTATGCTTTTAGAACACATTCTTGATTTTGATTTCAGGTCAGCTCTCTGTTCACTTCACACACACATCCCAGGGGATGCTGTGGATTCCGAAGACTTTCATAACCACGAGCAAGGGCACTCTAAGAATACCACTTTGCACAACTAACATCTTTCCCCCAGAACCCAATTCCTTAAGTATGGTAATGTTTGCGCCCATGAAGCATTACTAAGAGAGCCACAATGATTATCACCAACCATAACGGAGGCAGGGGGGAGAAGAGAAATTCTTTCTTGCTTCAAAAAATAAGTTGTGAAGGAATATAAAAGTGAGACTCGGAACACCTAAAGGCAGACAAGGCAACTGAGAAGACTTAACTCTTTCAGCCATGACGTTTTTTTCTCTTCATCAAATCCTAAAACAGGTTTCTATACCAGAACTTACCAGGTACCACGCTGAGCACTCTAAATGATGCAATTCATAATACTGGGGCCCTTTTCTACAGGTTAGAAATTGTTTTGATTTATTTTTAAATGTGAGTTTTCTTACTGCAAAATGGACAGGGGGCACATACCAGAGCCAGAGCCAGAGGCCGTCACATCGTATATCAGATCTTTTAGAGTTTTTCCAGCATTTACCAGATTGCACTCAGAGAGGGGTTCCTCCACATTCTGTCTCTTTTTCTTCCTGTCTGTGCACTGGCGACCTTGGCACGCCCATATCATCAGCGCCGCTGCCATGGACAGGAGGCAAACTGGCACAGTAATAACAACGGTCAGCTCCATGGGTCCGAGTTTTGGGGCATTTGGAGATGCTTCAGTTAAAAGAGAAAGAACACGACCATAAATCAACCCATTTAAGATACTCTAGAAATTGTAACCAGGATCACCAAAATTTCGCATCATTGATGTGGAGCTACCCAGCACGCCAGAGTTAGGATCGAGATGGGATCCAGATGGGATCCCAGATGGGATCCAGATGGGAGCCAGAGTTAGGATCGTGGAAAGCACCAGCACACGGGAGCCCTTTTCAATCCTCCAAGGCATTTGCCATTTTTCTACTATCTTCTCCCCATTTCTCAGCAGTCCATCCTTGGAGCACGTTCATTCACTCATGCCCCAAATAATTACCGAGCTCTTGCAATAGCTCTTGCCACCATTCCAGGTGCTGGAGATACAGCGGTGCGCGGCAGCCAAATCCTTCCTCTGGAGCTGCTTATGTTCCCACACGCCCACTGAACAGATGGATGTGCGACAAGAGGCCTTACGCGCTGTGAGGAAGCAGAGGGGCACGCGCGTGCCGCGGGGATGCCCCTTGCGGCAGAGTGCTCCTGGAGGCCGCTCTGGGAGGCGACAGGGAGCAACGCCTGGAGGGTCTCCGCAAGCCGCGCGCCAGGCAACGTGAAAGCAAGTGTGCAAGACCCCGAGGTGAGGCCCATTCGGGCTGCTCAGGCACAACCCGTGCCTGGAGGGCAGTGAGCGGGGAGGAAGGCAGAAGAGAGCGAGACAACCAAGACAAAAGAGCCTGTGGGGTCTGGTAGGCTAAGCGAAGGGCTGTGAATTCTATTCCAAGTAGGAGCTGTCGCAGGACTTGGAGGAGGCGAACTACGGGATCTAAGGTTCATGCTGCGTGGCCGCAGAGGGGCGCAGGAGTAAAAAGCGAAGAGACAGAGGGAGGGGCCCGATGCAGTCATCCAGGCTCGATGGTCTTGGCTGAATCTTCGCTGAAATAGTAGGACCTCCTCCTGGGTTCTGGTTCATCCTCCGCCCTTTTGCTGTTGTGTTTTAATCCCTAGGTTGTATCACCACCTGGCACATTATATATGCTTAACCGACTGAGCCACCCAGGCATTATTCAATTCCCTCCAAAGAACGCATGCTTCGTGAGGGAAAGAATTTTGCCTGCTTTGTTTTCAACTCTATCCCCAGTGTTGACAACTGGAGACGACGGATAGATCTTGAAATGGTGGAACCGCTAAAAGTTCTACTAGTTTGTTCTTAGTAAGCAAAGGATAAGGTTTTTAGTTTTAGAAAAATAAACATGATCATTGAAACCAAGCAACATAAAGGGTGTAATCAAATTTGTGACTCTCCTGTTAAAACACAGACAGCCAATTTTTCTAAAGTTCATCTTGCATTTAAGAAATCTTTTTAATTTAGGGGAAATAGTGATACATTAAAAAATCTATGATGACAGATATTTCCTGTATTTTTCAAGGAAATTATTTTGACACCTGAAATGAGCACATAGTTCATTTTCTTTTCATTCACTAAAGACAGCCTCAGCATCAATCTAATTTCATCACTGGGTCCTATCATTAGGGATGCTGGTTTTTGTTTTTAATAAGCCTTGGGAAGTATCTGATGGGATACAGGAATAGAATTCTGGAGTCTTAGGTTCTCAGACATCAAGGAGAAGTGGAAGAATGCAGACTTTGGAGAAAGAGAAGCCAAAGTGAGATGACACTTTCTCCATTTGTGGCTATAGTGCCTTGGGCAAACTGCCCCAGCTGACTAGGCATACCCTAGTGAGAGGGTTGGAGAGAATGCATAGAAAGCAACGCACAGCACCTGCACCTTAGAGTCTAAACCAATGACGGTGATAATGGACCTTGTGAATTAAGCCATTCCTCAGAATTCTTTCTTTGCAATCCTAGAGAGCTTATTATATTAAATACACTTACATCTTACTTACAATATGTAAACCAGAATAGGTAAAGACAAATTTAAAATAAATATTATTTCATTCTCAAGGAAAAGGAATCAAATTCCTCAAAAATGTGTTCATAAAAGTTTCAATAAAATCATAAAAATATATACATATATATTTTTATCATTGATAAGTAATATATTTAAAACTGTTTAGTGAACTCTGGAAACAAACATAATCCATGCTCTTCTACTTTGCCCCAGGAATTCTGGCAGATCGCCAACTTTCCCTCTCCTAAAGGTTTCAGGATTCCTCTGAAGTCATTAGAAGTTGTACAGGTGCATATGAGAAGAGGTTGGCCTTGAATGTTCTTATGACAAGGTGCTAAAAGAGTTCTCTGACTTGACTTTGTTTTAGAAATCATTAACTGTTGTACTTGCAACTTCTAAAGCTTGCTAATATAAAACAGTTTTATTATCCATTTAACTATGGTCTTTCAATCTACATTTCAAGTTGTATCTATATTTTTAGGTCCTCGCAATGCTATTCTAGGAATTCTAAGAAAGCCACAGAAAGCATTTAATCTCTTGCAACCTACATAAACATCTACTTGAGTATGCTTTTAAAAATAAAAATAAAATTTAAAAAATAACATTCAAAAAATAAAACACCACTATTAGCTACATTTATCAGGCTATATCTTATTCCGATATATGTTATCAGGAACTATCAATATAAACATTAGAGTTAAAAAGCTTATTGATTGTCTTCCTTTTAGTAAAGCTCTATTAAGCAGAGCTCAGATCATCACTATGGCAACCAATAAAGAGGCGAAAGGTCAGCAACCCTGAAAATAGAATACTCTCTATAAAAGTGTACTGTTCTCTGAAGGTTAACAGCTCTCAGAGATGTTTATTACAGATGGGCAATGTTTCTACTTTTGGGAACAAATTTACTGATACGAGTTAGTAATAAAAAAAGATTACTCAGCTAGAAAAGGCTAGCAACAACATCCAGAAAGAGCTCCTTAAACACTGAGCAATTTTTAAAGCAAACATTTGTAAAACTATCTTCTAAACCAAATGTTGATTATAATCTCTACAGGAGATAAATGAAGAAGAACTGTAGTCTATACCCAATGAGTCATGGCAAAAGGAAATAGTAGCACAGTTAAGAATACATTTTAATAAGTTACCTTTGATGAGCATATTAGTTTTTCTAGCAGGTTTTATATTATTGATCATAGGAGAACGCTTATTATTCAATAATTTCCCATTTGAGATTGTGCCAACTGAAATGCATTCTCCATGTTATAAGCACCTCCATGGTTTGGGCAGTGCTTCATTGTTCATTCATGTTATTTCACTCCTTAGAAAATTAAGTAGAATAGAATGGGAATGGGGAAAAGCACTAACCCAGATGGGTGAGAGCCTAGCTCACAAATATCTCCCCTATATAAGCTCTACAATACATTGAACCAAGACAACAGAGGGAAAGGAAGTATTAGCAAGGCAGGGAGAAGAGAACATTGATCCAGATGAGGTGGAAGATTCTGGACATCTAGAGAGAGTCATGTGAAAGGCAGATGAATGTACAACAATAAGATAAGACAAAAGAACAACAACCGAAAAGAAAGATGGACGGATAGATGCAATACTCAAAATGAAAAGAAAAAGATAATATGGGCACGATCCTCATGATCCCCATGTTTCCTTCCTTGCTGACCTCTTCTCTGTCCTTATTATAAGTTTAAAACTTACTGATGTTTATGAGACTTCTATGACCTTTGAATTAATTAATTTATATCTCCTTAGTATATGCTATTAGCAGGAGATGGCTTAGAACTGAGTTATGGACTTGATCAATTGCTTCAAATGGCCCATACTGACCACTGGCATGGAAATCTTGTAGAATCTCTACGTTCTATGTAAAGACTTTTTTTTTTTTTACTGTATTTGAATGACCTTCAAGTGACTAGAAACTAAAACATTATAGTGGAGTGAAGAATAGAAACTCTTTGAGAGTAGAGTGACTGAAGAGATATGCACTGGCTGGACATCTGTTGAAAAACAAAATCAGACAAAGAAAACAGAGGTCTCCATCGAACCAAAGTGAATTTTTTGTGAAATTTACAAGGTTAGTACTCCCTTCCCAGAAGCTGCTGTGGCAAGTAGCATACAGAATTTAAAGAAGATCCAAAAAACCCCTGAAGAAACCCCAGACTAATATTAAAACCACTCCTATTCCTTTTATTAAGGTGTTTTCCCCAACTGAAAAGATACCACCCTGCAAGGTTGTATCCATGAATGTATAAATATCAAGTCTTCAACTGCCTCCCCACCTATTCCCCACAAAAGGGGAAGCATTTCTTCCTCCTGCTTGTAGCCTGTTCTCAGGTAGTAAGCCAACCCAAAAAGACAATGTTCCTTGAGATGCTTTCTGATGGGTCCATTTCTGTCCTGGCACATGGAAGAAATGCCACCATGGTCAACTGAATGATGTGGTCCATCCACCTACCCCATAAACCCTCTATGACACAGGCCTGTGGCATCAGTGAAAAGGCTTTGTTTAGTTTAGTTTAGTTCACAGGTTTCTGGGGTAAAATGTGGAAGTAATGTCTGCAGCTAAACCAAGAGAGAACACATTGCCCCTAAGATGTTCAAAGCTACCTTTTTAACTAGCCCAACAGGAATCATTTCTTTTTCTAAAAACAGAGTGACATGCTAAGCATCGAAAAATCTCCCAAATCTTCATGATGAACCTCCTTTAACCTGCCATTTCAAAACATCATTAAATGTGGATACCACCATTTCAAACATTTGCTTGACGGTAATGAAAATGCATTTTGAATTAGTTTCTTGCTGCTCTCCTAAAAGACTGGATCCAAAGGGATTGCTTTGTATAACTTTGCACTGAGAATGACTCTTGAGAAAAGATCCCAGAAAGTGGGGCACAGTCCACATCCTGATGGAATTTAAACCCTACTAAGGAATACATGATCCATTCGGGGAACAATTCCAAAGCAATTTTGAAAATTAAAAAAATATGAAGAAAACTATATAGGAGCAAGGGAAATGGGAGATAAGAAAAGATCATCATGAAGAATTCTATTCATGATAAATCAGTCTAATATAAAACAGCATGGAACTGCACTTACATGTGGAAAGTCTACACATGTGAAATAGAATGGGTCTCAGTTGCTAAGTCAAAAATACTGGCTGTATTTGTCTAACACTCCTGTGTTAATTCTGTACTCACTAATTGCAGGAAGCCCTCCACTACCTAGAGCTTGTCCTAGCCTACTATTCTTTACAGTGACCCTTACAAATGTCATCAGGAATAATTTAGGCAGAAGTTTATTCAATTGGATCTCTCCAACATACTCCACTATAGGGAACAGCAAATGGTCACCGTTCTCCACAGAGCAAGAATAATCATGTCAAACAGGTTGCTTCTGATCAACATGAACCTCAAGTACTGAACGAGGGCAGGTTTTGTAATCTAGAAATCCAACTGAACAATGAGAAATAGCCTGAAAATTATTTCTGCCTTTTAACAATCAGATGGGCTATTGATGGGCCCTCCATTGTTTAGTGCTCAGTCTAAAAATGGCTGCCTGCATACACCGTCTTGTCGGTCTTCTGGAATGATTTCATGATTTTATAGCATGCAGGTTGCACCACACGTAAAAATATTTCCTGACAGTTCTTATGTTCCTGGGCTTCTGGGAGTATGTGAGGGACACTGGGTATCTTCAAATCTTCTTTTGTCCACTTTTGTCTCAATTTAAGGAAAATCATGTTTTTTTATTTTAAGGAATGAGGAATGTGAGATTGAAGAATATAATCTTTGGCACAGGGAACTTAGAACTTTAACTTAGGCAGAGATGAGATTAATAAAATGTAGAAAGGAGAATTTCAATCAGCTCCACAGTTTTTCTTAATTTCCCCACATGCACCTAAAAATTAGTTTATTCATATGTCATCAAAACACACATTCTCAAATGATACATATTTGTAAAGAAATTAGTTGGTAACTACTCAAGGAATATTTCAGGTTGTTTTTTTTCTTAAGCCAACCCTTTACACGGGACAAATGAAAGATCCTTGAAAGTAGCACCCATATCTCCTACCAGTTTCCCCAGCTCATAGCAAAGCCTTGTTCAGAGAAGGCATTTGAAAATACTGACCATGAGGGA
The DNA here is from genome assembly GCF_016509475.1 of Prionailurus bengalensis. Lineage (NCBI taxonomy): Eukaryota > Metazoa > Chordata > Mammalia > Carnivora > Felidae > Prionailurus > Prionailurus bengalensis. The sequence continues at coordinate 147,975,969 of NC_057345.1, forward strand.
GAAGTTACACTTCTCTGTCTTAGAGTTCATGCTAGTATAAATTCTCCCACAGCAAACACATTCACAGAAAGCAGTTTGTTCACGTGGAAAAGACTGATGTGAGATAATCCTATTTTAACCGAACCCAATGTCCTGTACATGATAATCACACAAAAAGTATTTCAGTAAACAGGTAATAGTATTTACTTAGCATTACTAAGAGAGTAGGGGCTTACATAGTGTGAAATCCTCAATTTAGAACTGGTTATAAATTTTACTTCCAATTTCCCATTACATCCCTATGAACAAAATTTCATAATCGAAATCAGTGTACTTGTTTCCCGAGATAGGAAATGCTTCCTATGTTAAACTTTAAGAGCACTTCTTTGTATGCTTATATTTCATAGCACTTTCCGAAATATAAAAATCAGAGCACCTTTCAGTTTATGGAGGGGAAAAATACCCTGTCTGGCACACCTGTCAGGTGCGCACCGAATCCTCAGAGAATGAGCTATAAATGGATTTGTTCATGTGATGGCAGAACAATTCCACAAGGGGTCCCATGAGTATTTCTCAGCATGGAGATGTCACCTTACACTGACTACTACGGCAATGGATTCGTTTAAAATAGAAAGCCATGATAAAATTGGAAAACAACAATGAATTTTTAAAAGGACTGTAAATAACAAGACTTTAAAATCCCCAAAGAATAATAATATCTGAGCCTGCAATTTTTACAATTATAGCATCCTTTGAAATTATTAATTTTTGATAAATCTAATTCTAATGTTTTGGCAGTTTATCTTCCTTCAGATGTAGCCCTTTAGTTTGGTTTAAATGAAAGTCCAATTTAGACATGTACCTAATCAATAAGCATTGTTTACCTGCTCTGACTGATATAAATAATCAATTTTCCTTTTCTCTTTACACAACTGAGAACAGAACAGGAAGATGAAAATTGTATGGGGGTTAATAAAGCACCCAATATTTTAATGTTGTGTGTGTCTTTTCTTTATTGGAGCCAATTATTTGTAAAGCAAAAAATATAATAGTATTATTAAAATAGTATGTGAAATCTGAAAGGAAATTATTACTACATTTAGCCTTTCAAGCACTGTGAGTTTTAGTAGCAGAATGGGAACAAAGATACCTGGAACTTGAATGTTTTTGATGAATAGTCTATTTCCATATGAAAGGTGGTAATTAGTGTAAGCAAGAACTAAATAGCAATTCCTATCAAAATTAACCCAGTAAATAACCAGTTTCTCTTGCCCAGGTTTCCTAAACTTATCCTAGATGAATTTTCATGGAAAATTTTAGAGTGTTCTTGATGCTGTGTGACATCACAGATATTTCTCTGAGCATGACTCTGATGTCACCTAGGGTCAGAAGAAATCATTTGTTACAAACTGAAATGCATACATTTTAATAAGGGAGAAAAGTAAGATACAAAATTGTCGAACAACTCAACTATGCTAAACTAGAAATATATTAAACTATTGATAATGTAAACTTTAGGCCAGTGGGTATAAGCTCACTACATATTGAATGCGTGAATGAATGAATGAATGAATGAATGAAAAAACAGGGAAAGCCCATGTCCACTAAGGAAGAATGACTTGCTTCTCAGTTTTAACCAACTGATAAATGAGGAAAACCTCAAGAAAGCCATAAATGATTTTTCAAGGACAAGCCAGGTATCTAGAACTTTTATATTAAGATTCTTAATTTTTAACAATGTTAAGAAATATGTTTCTTTCCTTTTCCAGAAACTGTAGGTCAGTCAAAACCTGTCTGTTGACTGGATACAACCCATATGCAGGTAGAACTCTGGATGACTTGTTTTGTTGTTTCTATATTCATTAGAATTGGGTTTCATTACAAATAACAGAGGAAACCAGACAAGTTTCCTTTTCTCTTTCATGTAAAAGAAACTTGAAGATGTTGAAGATGTCCAATGTTAGTAGGGTGACACTATGAAGTTTTCAGTCAGGCCCCTGTCAGTTCCCTTGTTGCCACCCCTGTAGTGCAGCCATCACCCTCATGGTCCAAGGCAGCCACTAAAACTCTAACCTTTACATCCAGGCAGTGTGATGGATGGTGGCATAATAACGTGCCAGTTCTGTTTCAACAGGTCTTCTCAGAAGTTCTTCTAAACACTGCCACTCATCTCATTTGCCAGAACCTAATCATATGGCCACACTTCTCTGTAAGAGCAGTGGAAAATATTGTCTGTTAGGAGGACAGCTATATAATCTGCTGGAAGTCTAGGTCCTGCTTCTAAATGGGTATTGGGGGAATCTAGATGTCTTTGAAACACTTATCTACAGACACAGTAACCTTTGATCTATTGGATTTTTTGGTTAGAAAGAGAACATATGTGCAAAACAAAAACCAAGTCAGACAGTACTGTACAAGAGTTACTAAGGAAAGAGCTACATCATGTCTTCAGCTGCTCAATACTCCAAAACCAACTCAGACGTTAGTAGAATGTGCAACCTCCCATTAACTTGCCTATATGCAAACATTACTTGGAAACTTGATGTTTGTTGTGAAATATAATGAATAAACAGAAAAGTCCATACATTATCTAGGTTGAGTATAAAAAGAATTATAAACTTCCACACATCACATCCCTCCTCATCTCCCCGCCTTTTCTTCCACTCTGAGATACCCCCACATGATCACAACCTTTTTCCTTCCCCAAGGGTAACCCTTACCCTGATTTGCAAAATAATGATTTCCTTGCCCTTGTACTATGGTTTCCAGATCCCTTTTCTTACATGGCTCCAGGCTAATATTGGCATATTTGTATACATGTTCATGAATCAGAATGGCTTGAAATTTTCCTTTCTTATACTGGCTTCGTTGGGTTTGATATCAAGGTTATGAATAAAATGAGTGAAGGAGTGTCTCCTCTTTGTCTACATTTTGGAAGAGTTTGTGTGAGAGTTCTCTGTTCCTGGAAGTGTATCAAAATTTTCTAGTAGAGCCTCTTTTCTAGTAGAACTTTGAAATTTTCTTTCTGGGAATATTTTTTACTACTTTTTAAAAACTTCTGATTCAAATTCTTTACTGTCATAAGACTATTCAGGTTTGGTATATTATAATTTTCTAAAAATTAGGTTGTTCGTAAACCATCTTGTTTCAACTCTATATAGTCTCACTAATTATTTTATCTAATTGTTTTATCACTTACCAAGACTGTGGCATATTAAAACCTCCCTCTGAGATTGTGGACATCTCTATTTCTCCTTATAGATCTCTAAGTATTTTCTTTATTTTTGAGTCCCATTGTTAAGTACATAGAAATTTAAATTCATTAAGAATCCCTGGTAAGTTGAAACTTTAGTCACTATAAAGTTATTTCTTAACTCTAGTAATTTTTTTGCATTAAAGTTAATTTTGTCTGGCATTAATATAAATAAACCAATATTTTTGTTTGTTTAATATATGTATGGTATATGTTTTCTATCAAAACAATTTCACATTTCTGTAAATTTTCATTTATCAAGACATTTTTTAAAACAACATTTAATTGGATCTGTTTTCTCCAACTTAGTATCCTTTGTTTAGTCTATTTACATTAAATTAATTATATTTAATTATTACTAACATTTGGATACTTTCTTATTGTCACATCTGTTGTGTGCTTCTTTCTCTCGCTTTTTTTTTTTTTTTACTACTTTTGGATAATTTTTATTCTGTTTCCCATTGTAGATTAGAAGGTACATAGTCACATTCTACTCTTTCAGAAATAATTTAGCAATTACAACAGGGACATTTCAAAGCATAAAGATTAACAATATATTTACCTTTCTCCTAGACAAAAACAAGGCCCTTGGAAAATTTTAATTCCATTTAAACTTCTTGACATACATAGTATATAAAAAATAGTATTCTATGTTGAATGACCATTTTATCTTATTTTTTTAAACCTCAAAAGACACCATTGCTGTTGTAGATTAATGTCGTTTAGAATCAGTGACATATTTATCATTTTCTTTGCCTTTCATTCCTCCCTGCATGTCAGAACTTTGGTATAGTTTCTTTATGCCTGAAGTACACCCTTAGAGTTTCCTTTATCAAAGAGTTTGATTATGTTAAACTCACCTATTTGTGTTACTTTGAAAATGTCTTTTGCTAAACCTCATTATTTAAAGATAGTTTTTCTAGGTAGTATTCTGGGTTACCAGTTCTTTTCTTTTAGAATATTGAAGATAAAATTCCACTTTTCTCTTTTTACTTTTTGCTTGAAAAGACAATGCCAGTTCTTCTGAACTCCTTTGAATTTCATTTACCTTTTTGTCTGTCAACTTGTAGGATTTCACTTTGTCTTTGGTGTTCTGTAGTTTTACTAAGCTATGCCAAGGTTTAGGTATCTTTTTATTCCTCCTCTTGATAGTCACTGGATTTCTTAGATTTGTAGATTGGTGTTCATCAATTCTGGAAAATTCTGAGCTGTTACTTCTGCAGAGACTGCTTTTGCCCAAACCTTTATCTCCTCTCCTATGGACCATGATAGAAAGCCACATGTTAAATCTTCTTATGTGTTCCTCTCTTTGTCATCCTCTTGTCCATATTTTCCATTATGTATTCTCTGTATAACTGCATACAAAATAACTTCTTCTGACCAGTATTTCAGATCCCTAATTCTCTCCATAGCTCTTTATATTCTATCTAATTGTTGTTAAACCTATCCATTAAGTTTTCAATTTTTATTACATTTTTAATAATTTTAAAAAGTTTTATTTTGTTCTTGTTCAAATCTAGTAGGTCACTTTTTTATAATCCTCTATCCTCTAAAAATATTTCCAAATTCGCCTTATTTTTTTTTAAACTTAGAAGAATATTTGATCTATATTTATTTTCTGAGAATTCCAATATATGAAACCTTTGTGATCTTTCTGCTGTGTGTTCTCTTCTGCTGGCTCATGCATGCTGCCTTGCATACCTGTATGCTTGGGGTGCTTATTCTTCACAAGGTACTGCTCATGTACTTGCAAAAGGGTCTGTTTTGTCTGGTTGAGACCTAACATTAAAGTCCCTTCCTCTAGAGAGCTGGTACTTTTTTCTAGACACTTTGGTGCACCAATGGTCTGGGACTAGCTTAAAGAAAGTTCTTCCTCTGAAGAGTTCCTGTACCACTCATGCAATGGGAACTTGGGCCTAAAATCCATGTGATGTCCAGGCTATGATCACAGCTTCACCAGAACAGGTTTTTTATTTGTCTTTTATTTTTCCTGCTCTGCTTAGTTAAAAGCCCAAACCTCCTCCCTGGGGTTAGAAGGAGATGGGTTTATATCTGGTTTAAACTTGCAGTAAGGAAAGAGACCTTCGATATCTCTGCTCAACATGGTGGCTTCTATTAGATGATTCAGTTTGAGCAAATCACGTTTCTTGACCTTTGCTATCCTTCAAGCTTGACATCCCTGATAACAAAACCTTTTAACAAAAATTTTAACAAAGGCTTAACGAAACCTGATAAAATTTTCCTTATTAGAAAAAGCATACACACATGAGGAAAAAAGTATCAGAAAGTTATATAATAATGTTTTAAACAATAAGGTTGTTTGCCAATTCCCATAAGAATAAATCTGGAAATAGGCTGGTGACATTGTTGAGTCTCTTTGTTAATGAATCATAGAATCAACCTACTTCCAGATTTCCTACCATGTTGAGTTAGTGAACTCCCTTATTAAGACATTATTATCTAAGTTTCTGATACTTTTAGTTGAAAACAGCTTGACTGATACATCACTCTTACAACTTATGCAAATCTAGTGGGCGGGAAAAAATGGTGGTTTTAATTGGCATCTCTCCAGCTATTAGTGATGTTGAACATCTTTTTGATACTTGACCATTTAGAATATTCTCTTCTGTAAAATCTGTTGTGTCTCTTACCCATTTTTCCCTTTAGTGCTCTCTCTCCTTCTCTCTTTCCACTCTCTTGCCATGCACACGCACACACGCATGCACACGCACATGAGCTCTTTAACTTCCCATAGTTCCTACCTTTTCCCAGTCACACATGTGGCAAATATTTCTATCCCATATTTAACTTATCTTCAGTTTTATTTATGTTATCTTTCATTACTCATTTTTATTTTAGTTTGCATGCAGTTATATCTCTTTTCCTTTTATAACAGTTGGATTTCCTGTCTTATTTAAAAACAGCTTCCATACTATAAAGTCATAAAAATCTTTTTTTCTAAATTTTCCTCTGACATTTAAATTGTTTTATATTTCACAATTAGATATTTAATCAAGCTGTAATTTATTTTTGTATATGGTATGACACTGTGGTACAGCCCTGTTTTCTTCCAGATGGATAGATAATTATGCCAGCGTCATTTCAAAAATAAACTATCCTGGAATTTCCATTTCTGCCAAGTTACACTTTAGATGTCCACAGAAGCCCTTCTTGGTACAGCACACAAAAATGCTGAATAAAATATAAATGAAAAACTTTTTTTCTATTACGTGATTAAGCTGGTGAGAAAAGAAATGAATTGCTCAGAGCCACAAATAAAGTGAAAATCCAAAGAGGCGCTTGAGCACTTGGGCTGCTATTTACCCTGGAAGCATCTGCCAGCTCCTGGTGGTTACACGATTAGTTTACCAGATTGTAGCACAAGATCAGGAGATAAAACTTGGTTCCTGAGACGGGGAAGGGCCAGATCAGAGACCCTCATATAAATCAGGCAACTATGAACGGCATTAAGTTGAAAATAAAAGTGTTCTTCAGACAAAAACAGGGTGTACGCTCCTCTATGTGTCTGTCTCAACCTTGACTTTGGTATAGCAAAACATCTTCAAGGGTTTCTTACCCCAAGTGTGTACCATAGGCAGGCTTGGAGCCTTAATTCATATTACATGTTGGCCAAAATAAACCTAATCAAAACATTGAATGGGTTTTGGTTGGTAACACCCCCAGATATCTAGTGGAAGCCAATGTAAATCTTCTCTGGAGGAATATATTTTATTATATATATATATATATATATATATATATATAATTTATTGTCAAATTGGTTTCCATACAACACCCAGTGCTCATCCTGGAGGAACATATTTTAAATACAGGCTCCAAAAATTTCCTCCACATAAGGTTCCCCAAAACCTGAGCTCACATTCAAAAATCACAAAACACACGAGGAAAGTAGCCATCAAAATATGAGTCAGCAAAATAAAATCATAGCACATTCAAACTCGCAGAAACTGTAGATATTAAAATTATCAGATGCAAACATTAGGAAATAACAGGGGAAAGATTTCAAGAGGCATAGAGAAGAGATACAGAAGGCCCAGCTCACACAGACTCGGGGAAGGAATTGTGAAAAGTGAGGAGAACTTATTAGAAGGCTCCCAGATCAAACCCATCGTACATACACCCATTGTACATACATATCCAATGTGAATGGAACTTTTTCATCTATTATTGTTTGTGTGCCATACCTGGATCCCCCAGCGCCCCCCCCCCAACCAAGGGCACACCAATTTGTGTCAACAAGTCTTTTATTTTTGAAATAGAAATATTCTTGAAGAGTGAAGAATTTACTCTTTACTTTTTTAAAGATGTTTATTTTTTGAGAGAGAGAACACATGTACATGCATGGGAGAGGGGTAGGAGAGGTAGAGAAAGAGAATTCCAAGCAGGCTCAGAGCTGTCATCACAGAGCCCAACATAGGGCTGGTGATGAATGGTGAGATCATGACCTGAGCCAAAATCAAGAGTGGGATGCTTAACCAACTGAGCCAGTTACCCCGTATCATTTACTTTCAAAGGTAAATTTTTCCCACTCAGTGGCTTCTCTCCTAAGTTCAGAGGAAGCTGAGAGTGGGCAATCTGCAGGAGTTATGAGGCAAGAAGTTTCCTGAAGCCTGGGAGTACTAAGTTAAAGTCAGAGCTGGAGTCTGGAGTCAGAACAAGAAAAGTAGCATCCAGAAAGGAAAGAGGCTATTTTTGGAACTGAAGGTAGCTATTCTTATCTGGTCTAAAAATAAACAAGAAGAATACATTAGACAGGGTACATTACATAAAGTATATGTTTCTCTTGTTTAACTGATTTGCACAATCTATATTTAATTTTTAAATATTCAGTACTACACTTGTTTTGTAAAAATAATGACATATTTGCTGTTAGTAGAAATGTAGTCAAAGTACTAGTCAAATAAATGGCTGTTTTTGGAAATGGATGTTGCCTTTCAAGTTTTACATAGGGAAAAAAAAGCCTCTAAATATTTGTGATAATACTTGAACTTGGAAGGTCACTCCAGTGACATCAAAGATACCAGCTTCAATAAGCTTCAGGGAAGGGAAGAAAGTTTTCTAATATTATATCTCCATCAAATTATAAAACTGTTTCTATAAAAAAAAGTATGATTAACTCCTAAAAATTAAACCCATGTGCAGTGTCACAGGAGAAAGTATGTTTTTTAAGGGCAAACGATTGAATTTAATGTGATCTAAGTCAATCTTGCTTGCAATGATCTAAATTAATTCTACTTAAATCTAATACAACTTAGTATAAAAAATGAATGGGTAAAAGATTTTTAAAGGCCATTTAGAAAAAAAATTAAAAATTTTTAACGTTTATTTATTTTTGAGACAGAGAGAGATAGAGCATGAACGGGGGAGGGTCAGAAAGAGAGGGAGACACAGAATCTGAAAACAGGCTCCAGGCTGTCAGCACAGAGCCCGACGCAGGGCTCGAACTCACAGACTGTGAGATCGTGACCTGAGCCGAAGTCGGCCGCTTAACCGACTGAGCCACCCAGGCACCCCAAGTGTTTATTTATTCTTGAGAGACAAGAGTGTGAGCAGGGGAGGGGCAGAGAGAGAGGGAGACACAGAATCCGAAACAGGCTCCAGGCTCTGAGCTGTCAGCACAGAGCCCGACGCAGGGCTCAAACTCACGGACCGCGAGATCATGACCTGAGCCGAAGTCAGACACTTAACCAACTGAGCCACCAAGGCGCCCCAGAAGGAAAACATTTGAGATTAAAACAGTAACTAGATTCTTAATAGATTTTTGTACTAGTAAATTAAAATAATAAGTGTCCCTGCTCCATTTTAAATTACCACATTTTCAAATACCAACTAAAGTGGTGTTTTTTGAACTGTGAACAACCTATTAGTAGGGTCTGACCAGCGTTTTTACTTGAGGAAAATGCATAGGGTACCTCACAGGAAGGGTAAGAATGTTTTGTAAAAGTCTTGTTTCAGTAGAGTTTGCATGCAGGTTGGGGGAAATTGTATAAAATGTATTTCTTTCTGTGTGTCTCAGTGGAAACATATATAAAAGCCACTAGTCTGGGTGCCTGGGTGGCTCAATCCGTTAAGCATCTGACTCTTGATCTCGGCTCAAGTCATGACCTCAAGGTTCCCGAGTTCTAGCCTTACATTGGGCTCTGCCCTGTCAGTGCAGAGCCTGATTGGGATTCTCTCTCCCTCTCTCCCTGCCCCTCCCCCTCTCGCCTGAATTCTCTCTCTCTCTCTCTCTCTCTCTCTCTCTCTCTCTCTCTCTCTCTCCCTCTCTCTCTCTCTCTCTCAAAAATAAAATAAATAAACTTGGGGCACCTGGATGGCTCAGTCAGTTAAGCGTCCAACTTCAGCTCAGGTCATCATCTCACAGTATGTGGGTTCCAGTCCCGTGTCTGGCTCTGTGCTGACTGCTTGCTCAGAGCCTGGAGCCTGCTTCGGATTCTGTGTCTCCCTCTCTCCCTGTCCCTCCACCACACATGCCTTGTCTCTCTCTGTCTCAAAAATAAATAAACATTAAAAAAATAAATAAAAATAAAATAAATAAACTTTTTTAAAAAGGCCACTAGTCTAAGGTTTTAGGAATTAGAGCCAAACACTTTAAAAGGATTTTTAGGAGGGAAAGAGCGAGCACCTATAGTTCTCCAATTGCTGAGTTACAATCGCACAAGCAGAGGGAGGAAGGGAGAGAGAAAAAGTCCAGGTCTGTGTTCAAGGCAGGAATTTTATCACAAAGAAACAAAGCAAGAGGCCAATTGTTACAGGACTTAAGCACAGAAGAGCATCAACTGAAATATCACAAACCTTGGTTACAACATCTATATCAAGTCACTACCCAGAAACGGCCCCATAGTCTGGAGTGCTGGGTGAAAGAACCAAAGAGCCAAGGATCCGCTTGACTTTCAGAGGAACCAAAAAGGGAAGTCCAGATTTTCCTGTATCTCTTCTGGTCACCTCCATACGTTTCCTTCCCCATTTTGCCCGTTAATGTGATGTAGAGCACTAACACCGTAGAAATGTCACACTGCTTATTTTTCAGAGTGCTTTTATACATTTCATGTATACGTAACCAGATTTGAAATGGATAAATCCCTACTAGCCAGAGCAGGGGATATCAATCACGCTCACTGATGACACGAGAACAGTGGCGTTGTTGGCACGGCTTGTGTTCAGTGCTCAGCCTGGAAGTCCCTTTCCAAACAGCTGCTGCTCCAAATACAGCTAATAACCGTTTGGTGCTGCCTCACAGACAGAACGACCCGACCCAAGATGCCTGCGTATACGATCCTATTCAATTTAATGTCAATTTACCATACAATGTCGCTAAAAGAAAAAAGTTCTTAGTTTAAGAAATTTGAATTGAGTAAATGTCACAGAGCATTTTTTGTAGACATATTAATTACTGGAGAGACAACACGTATATTCCCTGTTATAAGTTAAATTTGGAAATCAATGAATGTAGTCCATCACATCAATAGACTAAAGAAGAAAAGTCTTGCTATAATCTCAAGAAATTCAAGAAAATACTTGAAAAAAATTAATATTCATTTAGGATTAAAAAGACCTCCCCCAAACTACGAATTAAAGCAAATTTCATCAGTTCATAACAGGAATCTCAAAAACCTACAGTTAAAATCATACTTAATGGTAAAAGAGAGAGTGGTAATGAGTAATACTCAATACTCATTACTCATACCTAATGGTAAAAGAACATTCACTCCTAGGACCAAGAAAAAGGCAAGGATCTTCACTCTTAGCACTCCTATTTGTCAACGTATTAGCGGTCCTAGCGAGTGCAAAAAAGCAAGAAAAAGAAATAAAATGCAAACAGATCAGAATGGAAGATGCAAAATTGTCTGTATTCACAGATAAGATGATTGCGTATGTAGAAAATGCCAAATAATTTTTTAAAGAGCTACTAGCACTAAAATAATGTGCTTTGGCAAGCTTGTCGGAAATAAGGTCAATATACAAAATTAATTTCATTTTCATATACTAACAATTAACATCGAGATATTAAAAATAGCATCCAAAAACATGTGCTACTTAGCAATAAATTCAAGAAAATACACATGAGACCTGTTTCTTGACAAGCACAAGACACTGCTAAGAGTAACTGAAGAAAAACTCAATAAATGAGGAAACATGCTATGTTCATGGATCAAAGGATTTAATATTGTTAACATGACTGTTTTCTTCAAATAATCTATATATTCAACTCAATCTAATAAAAATCTCAGCATGTGCTTTTGTAAGAATTGTCAAATCAATTCTAAAATGGAAATGCAAATGCAAAGGATTCAGAAGATCCAAATCAATTTTAAAAAAGAACAAATTTGGAGCGGTCACACGACTTGATTTTAATACTTACTACAAAGCTACACTAATAAAGGAAGTTTAATAGCAATATAAAGAGAGACATCCATAACCCTCGAACAGAATAAAGAGGCCCGAAATATACGCACATATATATGGTCATTTTATGTTCAAAGTGCCAAAGTAATTGAAAGGATAGATTTTTCAACAAATGATGCTGGAAAAACGTCATCTCTATATAAAAAAATAAATTTCACCTAAACCTCACAGAGTAAGAAAAATTGAGTTTAAACTGATGCAGGCCTAAATGATGCTGAAATGTTAAAATTTCTGGAAGAAATTATGTTTCTGGAAGAAACATAAAAGAAAATATTTATGAACTTTGCACAAAGACTTCCTCAATTGGGACGTGAAACATATGAAACATAAAAATAAAAATATATAATCCATCAGTTTGTAACCTACTCTGCAAAAGACACATTCAAGAAAACAAAACGGCAATCCACAGAATGGGAGAAAATAGTCAGAATACACATATCTGATAAAGGACTGGTTTCAGTATATATAATGAAGCTTTACTTTCAACCATAGGAAGGTAACCCAATGTTTTTAATGTGCGAAAGATTCGACATTTATAAAGGCAGATATGCAACTGTCCAATATGCACACAAAAATAATTGAACACCATTACCCGTCAGGGAAATGAAAATTAAAACTTCAATGAAATACTACTACACAATCACTTGAATAGCTAAAATTAAAAAGAAACTGATTGTAACACGTGATTGTAAAAGTATGGACCAAATGGAACTATCATCATACATTTCTGCTGGGGATGTAAAACTGTACAATTTCAAAACTCCTTGGGAGATAATATTTGTAAAATGAATAGATACTCATCATATGATCCTATAATTCTGCTCTTAGATATTTTCTCACAAGAAAAAAAAACATATCCAAAAACTTGTACATTAACGTTCACAGCACCTTTATCAACAATCCCCACATGGAAACCACCTGAACACTCATCAGTAGGCGAACAGGTAAAACAGCCATAGGAGATCCATAGAATGGGATATCACCCCACAGTAAAAAAGGAACAAGCTACTAATACATCCAACAACATGAATACATCTCAAAAACATTCTGAGTGAAAGAAGCCAAATGCAAAACAATATCTTCCATAAGGACTCCTTTTTTTGCGAAACTCTGGGAAAAAACAAATCTAGTCTACACTGACAGAAAAGAGATCAGTCGTCTAGCCCTAGTCAAAATGAGGATTGACTGAGAACATTTTGAGGTGATGGAAATGTGATAGTGGTTACATGGGGTATGTGTGTGTCAAAACTCATCAAACCATACAATCAAATTGTGTGCATTTCATTATATCCCAACTGTACCTCAATAACATTGATTTTTGAAACAGACTGGTTCCTACCTGGACTTGAGGGTGGAACATAAGCTTCTCGGTAGATAGGCAGAGTTTATAGTTGGGCTGGAAAGGACCTACATTCTAGCTGCACTAAGTATCTTTAATTTGCCCAACTGCATATGAACCAGGTTATCCTCGAAGACCATTTGTTGCTGTCAAAATACTGTCTTGTGCCCATTTGACTGGCAGAACCTGGTCTTGTGGGTAATTCAATATTGGGAAGACACATCAAAGATGCCATGGCCACAGGCTAATGCGGAGACCTACCTCCCCGTCCTTAATCTTTTGGATCTTGGTCATGGGAAGACAGCATAAGGTAGAGGGAGCCTTCACTTCACTTCAGCGTGTCTTGGGCCCACAGATAACCATGGGAGAAAGTCTAAGGGAAGAAGAGTACCCAGCATAGATGCCAGATCACCACCAAATCAAGGATGTCTATGGAATCTGAGACAGAGAGAATAAATGTGGTCTAAAAAATCAAGACTGCAAGTAGCCTTGGGGATGAAATATGCCAAGTATGGCTTCTTCTGCAGTATATAGGATAAAGCTCTAGAACAGTGTTTCCCAAAGAGTGGGACAAATACCAGTGGTGGCACATGTCCCTCAGAAATGATTCTAAGGGTTCTTGAACCGACTTGGAGTGGTCAGCAAACACGATTTAAATAACACTGAATCACATGATATTTTCTCTCTAGTTCTCTCAGTGTTTCTGTATTATCAAAAGGCCTCATTTGGGGCCAGTATGTCTATAACATCACATTCTTCTCTCTTTTAAACAAAAAGAAATACAAAATACCTAACTGAAATACAGTAGCTGTTTTTTTGTTTATGTACATAGTTATCTTTTGCTTACACTAGCAAAAGTGTTACTAGAAGACTAGAAGTAAACTGGCTTCTCATTTGTGGTAGTGATGCCAAGTTTCCACATCAAATAAATGTCCTTCAGTAAAAAAGGGGGACAGTGAATTTATACAAAAAAAAACGGGTTAAAAATACTACAGTAGAATATCGATATAGTGATACAGGAACACCTAAGGCTGCATAACAGTACCTTAACATGTCGCTTTGTAAGGAAGACTATATACCTGTGTGTAGATATAAACACATCAGTAAGCACTGAATTATTACCAAATTGATAAATATGAAAGAAAATCCACTACAGAACATTTTCATGTCATAAATTGGCTTGTGGTTTTAGTGACTTGCCCCTTAATATCCCCCAAAGTTGCAGATTCCACATTGCTGATAAAAGACGAGATTCAGATTTTCTGTGTCTTGTAAATTAGGAGAAAACACCACGAAATTGGGGAAAAGGCAGGAATATATGTGCACAATAATGAAGAGTTACATTCCATTCTACCTCCATCTTCTTGCTCATGAGTGCTTGCTCTCGAGTGCAGGCAGGCAGGCAAAGAAGATACGCAGAAGGTGCCCATGAAAAAAGATTTTGTCTCCATAGAAGTCAGCAATCTACTATTTTTAGTTTTGCTCTCTTTTCTCTTTTTTTCTTGGTACACATTTTAATTTCTTTCCTTTACAAGAATCCATACAAATGGACATTTTACTTTAGGTCCATTAATCACTTCTGAAAATACAACTCACATGGACAAACGTCACAATTGTTATGCTGTTGTCAGTGTTTTGACAGTCTTGTGCAATTAAAAAAAAAAATCAACCTCAGCTGTGCTCTAGAGAATATTACCAGTCAAATAAGGAGGGAACTGTAAAACAGATTTTCTTATTTAAAGAAACATCCAACAGTTTGATTTCTACCAGGCTTCTAATTTCCCAATAGTAAAATTACATTTGGGATGAACAAAGATAAATGCCTTACCTTTTGGAAGGTGCAGTGTTATGTTGTTGCAAAAATCTGTGAAGCAGCATTCAGTTTTGGTAACATTGTTGGAACTATGACAGAAGACTTGAGCATTCAACTCTGGGAGAGAGACACAGGACTTGATCACCTGTTCTTTCCCATTGGTTAGCATAACCGAGGCCCAGCATGCTCCTTCAGTTTGGCAGGTAAAGTTTGAAGAGTCACACAAAAGACATACACACTTCAATCCTGGAAGTGTAAGGCAGAAAGCTTGAAGATACAGAAAACATCATGCAAATTTATTTCATAATACTTGAGTACAAGAGTTCAATATTAATGAAAATTGAGGTAGGGTTTAAATGAACAGCATTGGGCAAACACATGCTCCCACTGTTAGTACCCCTCAGTCATGTGTTTTATTAAATAGGAGGCCCAAATCATCCTTTATTATTACTTGTATTTTTGTGAATTTATTCAGTTGCGACTATATTTTAAAATCATTTTCCTGTCCACGGTCTAAATCCCACCTTCTTAAACCCAACTGGCTTATTCCTAAGTCAATAGCTCCTGTGAAATGCTAGGATACAGTAACACAGAGACCCAGGGGGACTGTCCAGCATCTCTTGTAAAGTGTGGTCAGAGAGCTGTGTAACCAAACATCCACTGTGCTCTGTTCATTTACCCTTCCTCCTTTAAACATTCAAGTACATGTGCAAAACACAAACCTAACCATAGAAATCTACCACTCTTGGGGCACCTGGGTGGCTCAGTCGGTTGAGCATCCGACTTCAGCTCAGGTCATGATCTCACCAGTCCCAAGTTCAAGCCCCACGTCAGGCTCTGTGCTGACAGCTCACAGCCTGGAGCCTGCTTTGGATTCTGTGTCTTCCTCTCTCTCTGTCCCTCCCATGCTCATGCTGTCTCTCTCTCTGTCTCTCAATAATAAATAAACGTTAAAAAAAATTAAAAAAAAGAAACCTACCACTATAAAAATAATAGTGTGATCCTTTACATTTATATTTGATGATATTTTAATATTATTGCTATTGCCACAGTACCTTTAAGGCACTGATGAGCCATTACACTTCCCCTCTTGGCTAAGAAATACATGTCAAAAGAAGAGTCATTTGAACACAGACCATGACTTCAGGCACTTCTCTTTAATGAACACACCTATTCCAGAAAACATAACACATCAACAGTAGAATTTAACATATCTACATAAATAAAATTTCAAAACTGAGACTCTGCTAAATTAATCCGTTCACTGCACAAGTTTCCTCACTCTTCCCCACTTACTACACACACATACATACACACACATCCACCTCTCACATACACATTTACTCCCATGTTCAAAGTGGTGCCATATTTTTCTGTCCTGATGTAAAGTATCTCTCACCATGAAGTTCAGTGGTTGTGACAATTTATTCAAATTTTATTTAATTACACTGTTTTTAAATAGTACAATACTAAATAAGGCTTTTGTATTATTACTCTAATGAGCTTTTTGTTAAATTATAACTGTTCCCCACAATTATCTGAATGTACCAAATTTTATAATAAAATCATTTTTACTGAAATTAAAGACCTTAAATTGCTAATTGCTGAAATTGGAGCTAATTTCCTAACTGCACAGTATTTGATATATAAATGACAATTTTTATCCTCAATTTCAAACACCAATATAAAAACAAATATGGATAATATTCCTTCATAACTGGGTGTGTAAGAAAGAACAAATTACATACTGAAAAGCAAAAATGATCTCTTCTTTGGTAATCTTTCTTGATTGGCAAGATACCCTCTCTATAAACATTTTTATTACTATGGGCTAAAAGAAATACAGTCATAAAACAATTTTGTTACCAACGTTGCACCAAGCACATAGTTCACTCCTCCATTTATTCCAGGGGTGACTAGTATAAATAAATACACAATTGACCCTTGAACAACATGGGTTTGAACTGCACGGGTGCATTTATACATGGATTTCTTTTCAATAAATGCAGTACAGTACTGGGGCGCCTGGGTGGCTCAGTCAGTTGAGTATCAAATTCTTGATGTTGGCTCAGGTCGTAATCTCATGGTTCATGAGTTTGAGCCCCTCATTAAGCTCTGCACTGACAGTGAGGAGCCTGGTTGGGATTCTCTCTCTCCTTCTCTCTCTGTCCCTCCCCCATTCATGCTTGCTCTCTCTCTCAAAATATATAAACTAAATTTAAAAAAATTATTTTTAAAATGCAGTACAGTACTATAAGTGTAGTTTCTCTTCCTAATGATTTTTTTTTAATTTTTAAATGTTTATTCATTTATTTTAAGAGACAGTCATGTGGATGAGAATGGGGGAAGGGCAGAGAGAAGAGAGTGAATCCTGAGCAGGCTCCACTCCATCAGCCTGCAGCCCGATGCAGGGCTTGAATTCACGAACCACGAGATCATGACCTGAGCCGAAATCAAGGGTAAGATACTTAACCGACTGAGCCACCTGGGCATCCTCACCTAATGACTTTCTTAACATTTTATTTTCTGTAGTTTCTTTACTGTAAGAATATGGTATATAATATATATCATAAAGAAAATATGTGTTAATTGTTAATGCTATTGGTAAGGCTTCCAGTCAACAGTAGGCTATTAGTAGTTAAGTTTTTGGAGACTCAAAAGTTAAGCAGATTTTGTTTTTTGTTGTTTTTTTTTTAATTTTTTTTTTCAACGTTTATTTATTTTTGGGACAGAGAGACAGAGCATGAACGGGGGAGGGGCAGAGAGAGAGGGACACACAGAATCGGAAACAGGCTCCAGGCTCTGAGCCATCAGTCCAGAGCCTGACGCAGGGCTCGAACTCCCGGACCGCGAGATCGTGACCTGGCTGAAGTCGGACGCTTAACCGACTGCGCCACCCAGGTGCCCCCAGATTTTGAACTGTGTAAGGGGTTGGTGCCCCTAACATCCACGTTGTTCAGTGGTCAACTATACTCATTTGTTGATATTTATGTGCTACAGTCGAACCTTATAATCCACACTGATTAGGATTCAGTAGAGCTAGATATATAAAATCCAGGTGATTTGAAAAATATTTTAAGTCACTTTCCCTACATAAAAGACAGTTCATATAATGACTATCCATCCACCTAGGTGTCTTCTGACAGTGGAATCTCTCTAGTACCTCTACGACTGATCTGCCAAAGGCCTTCAAATCCCAGTTATACTAGCTTTGAATTTTGGTCATCACTTGACCCCTCTGTGCCTCCATTTCCTTATATGAAAGAGGAGGAGAAGAAGAATATACCTCCTCATACTGTTGTTGTGAAGAATAAATTGATCTAGGTAAAGCTCTTAGAACAATGTCTGGCACACAGGAAGCATTATGGAAACATTTAGTGACCATGCTTTATCCTACTAGAGGAGGTAAAGTTAGTTGTATTATGTAACAATTGAAATACATTCATAATCCATAAAAGAATGGCTGAATGAACTAGGGTGTACAGACCGTTTAAAAGGCATCACAAAGAAACGCATCCCTTTCTACTCTGTGGAGTGAGTTGAATGCTCTCCTTCTCTCAACGTCCCAGGCTAGAACCTAGACAGCCAAACAGCAGGATGGTGTCTGGCCATGGTCCAGATACAGAACTCAGGAAAAGAAGGTCTCAGTTTTACCTCGGTCACTAACTTGCTCATTGACTTTAGAGAAGACATTTAACCTTCAGGGCCTCAGTGTCTTCTTCTGAAAATGGAAAATGAACCCGGGTCAGGGCCATGGATCCCAAAACCTTGAAATATCATAGAGTGCCACCATTTTATGACTCTAAGATTTTGTACTTGATGGAAATTTAGAATCATAAAATATAGAAAACACTGACGTTGAAGAAACTTAATCCACTGTGGTCATTCTTCACCCTCATATTTTAAGGGGCTGAAGTTGGGAAGAAGAACTCTCCTGACACGCAGTCTCAAACCAGTTGTTACTAGAGTCCTCATCAAAGTCTCCATGAACTTTCTATTTCCAAGAGAAGCCTAGCCTGGAAATCCAGGCAACTAACTATGGAATATGGGTCCACCGGGTGAAGACAACCATAAAGCACTCAACAACTAAACATACATTAGTTTCACGTGTGTTTATCATTACGTATAATTCCCAGTGACAGTATGGGAGTTAGTTGTCACCATCTCCATTTTATAGAGAATGAAATGAGGCTCAAAAAGATCAAGTGACTGAATTAATGTAGCAGTTATCAGACTACTCAAGCGATGTTGTTTCTGCCCTACCAAAGCTGACACATTTTTTAAAAAGACAGGTACACAAACCATTTTGCTACCTCGCTGGTTTCTAGCAATTGAATAAAACACAATTCTAATACAGCAGAAAGAAATTAATAATTAACACTTGACCATTGAGGTGTTGATCTGCACTGTCCTAATTACCTTTTAAAATACAGTTGATATTTTTAAAACAAATTCTACCCACTTATTTTCTGAGGAGACAAGCAGTTAAATAAAAGTCAGTCATCATGTGCTTTGCATCTACAGAAATAACCTTACCTTTCAGGTTGTCTAAGTTTTGTATTAAGCACAAACATTTAAGTACCTAACCTGCTACTTTTTCTTAGAAATACTACTAGCTCCTTATAAAAATGATTAGATACTAGCTCTTATCGAGGAAGAATGTGGATACTCCCTGGATGTTTAATAAGCTATAAAAATTTCCTTCAGTTTTAATTAAAAGGTACCAATTAGAAGATTAATTCCGACCTAGGTGATAGAGTTACGACATAGTAAATGCCACCTTACTTTAAGTGGCGCATGATGGAAAACATCGACAAAACAGAATTTGCTGATAATGGCTTCAAACATCTGTTAAATATTCCCATTTATTCCAGGTCAACTGGCAGTACTATAGCACTGATGGAACACAAACAGCAAACTAAAAGAAACCTAAGACGTATATCTAACATGCAACATATTCAGTCTTGCATTTTTCATTTCCCACCAAACCACTCTATGGTCACATTTGGTATATAATTAAATTATATTTATATCAACCACCCTCAACATAGAACCCTTGTGCTGCCAATTGAAACATAAGCTGCCCTTAGTGATTAGACTTATGCTTTCATATTTTGTTTTTTAAAAGACTGATGTTAATTGAGTCAATTATACTAGAATATTCCATGACAGGATAAATCTGGCTGTTAGCAGACAGCAGTCCAGCCTTATGTTTCTTTATTTTATACTTTCCCATTATAATGTACTTGAGTCATATGGAAAGGGATAGCAAATGAAGTTGAAGAAGGAGGTAATTACCCGTAATAAGGAGGTCCATTAGAGTTTTCCCCACAAGAAAGATTGCACTTTTCTTGTGTCTCCTCCCACCCCTTTAATAAGCCCCCTATCCCCCTTTTTGCCAATTAGTCTGTAAAAGCCAAGACATCTGTTACTCACAAGACATCTGTTACCCACATGAAACCCTAGGATGTGCACATTCCTAATCAACCAGAAAATAAATTTTCATCCATCTTTACATGTGATGGCAAACACACCCTGATGTCCAGAAGTGTAAAAACCATCAGACTATAGAAAAAAAACCAAATTTATCAATTTGTATCTATGTGCTATTCTTGTTAAAAGGCCAAGTATTTGTTTGGGAAATATTAGCTATTTTAAAGGGGATACTGTTTTCAAAAAGTCGGTTGCCTATATTTTGGGTCTATATGCTAAAATATCTATTGACTGATGCCTTACACAAATTTCTGACACATACCCTTTCCTCTTCTCCAGACATTAGTTGATTCAATTTCCCTAATTTTGAGCAAGCTATTGAACACATTTTTTTTTTTTAATTCAGAAAACTGTCTCAAATTTGACCGGTCGAATATGTAATCTTTTCACCATTTGCAGGCTTCTGAGTTAACAAAGGAACAAGTCAAGCTCGTCCATATGCTGAATCTGAAAAGAACACCAGGACGACTAGTACTAGTGAACGTGAAGGGAAGCCAGACAGGGTCAAAGGAAATCAGGCAAAGACCTATCTTTCCTTCTACTCCTCAACATTGATTTTCTTCTCATTTGGTCATTTCAAATAATTTATCTTTCTTCACGGTAAGGAAAAATATAATAGAGAAAGAAAGCTGCCTTCATAAAATATGGGAAATCTGAATACAAACTTTTTGACCAGATGAGTTTTCAATAGAGATTCAACTTGTAGAAATTCTACTTGCCAGGCTGTATCAAAGGACAGTCAGAACCCCTAACATATGAGAATACACCCGGCACAAAGGAAATTGTTCCTTTGCGCAAAGTGGCAATTATGTCCCCTGTTCAGGAAGGCCTCATCCTTATAGCTGAGAAGGAATGGAACAACTCTAACAGGAGGGATTCTATCCAGGAGAATGGTTTTCACTCTCAGCTGCGGGGCTGTAATCAGGAAGAGCCCAACACATTTTGAATTACAGAAGTAGCCATTTTGAATGTCCGCAGTCCACAAGCAACACTAAATAAACCTCAGGTTTCAGCTCGACCACAAACCACCAAACACAACTTCTCCCCATCTTAGATTTCTCACCTGAGAGATGATAAGGTCAGGAAGTAGATTAGGAGATTTCTAAAGATCCCACCTACTTTACAGTGCTTTTCTGCTCTAGGCCCGGGTCGCCATTCTCAATGTAAGTAACTACAGCGTTATCTTAGCTAAAAAGAGAGAGCACCCAAAGGATCGGCTTAAACCCCCAAATTCACACACGGGTTGTTCAGTGGATAGGAGGATCCTACTAGTTCATAAACTGACAAAATGTCTCCAGTCGGTATTAAAGATGATTTATCCTGTCCTATCTCATACAATGATCCAATGCCTTAACCAACATAGGCACAAGATTTTTCAGAAGTGAAGAGAAAGTTCACAGCCGGTCTGAATTGGGCTAGACACCCAGAGTCTTATCTAATCCCTCAATTAGATAGACACAGGATCACAGAAATGGCATGCGAGACCGAAGGCTATTCAATAACACCAAACTATGGCAATCTGACTCTACTAAATGGAAATGAAAACATTTTCCAATAACGTTTAAATGGCTGATAAAAAGAGCAAAGTGTAAAGTTGGTCAGGATTATATTACTTATTTACCTACCACCTCAAAATTGTGACCATATACAGAAAAGATATGCACTATGGCATAATGTCAAATGCTTTTAGGGCAACTTAAAAATTTTTTAACAGAGAAAAATGTAACCTTTTTGCTTCTCAGCACAGTATTAAATGTGAAGCTCACTTTTCAAAGGAGGGCTTTTCCAAAACTACCATTAAGAACATTAGCCCCGAAGCTCCTACAGCATGGTGTATAT
Organism: Prionailurus bengalensis; assembly: GCF_016509475.1. NCBI lineage: Eukaryota > Metazoa > Chordata > Mammalia > Carnivora > Felidae > Prionailurus > Prionailurus bengalensis. The sequence goes on from NC_057345.1 coordinate 147,998,112, forward strand.
ATATACATATATACATATGTATATATGTATATATATATATGTGTGTGTGTGTGTGTGTATATATATATATATATATATATATATATATATATGGCAACCATAAAGGGGCACAACCTAATCTAAAAGGGGGATGACAAAATTATTTGTGTGGATTTTCTTAAAATGTCCCCCATGAAAGCATGAAAATGCAGAATTCTGAGCTGGGGAGAGGACAGCCTTTTCCTTCCTGCCTTGGGAAGTCAAGGCAGTAGTTTGCAGCAGGTTGGCAGGGGCAGAGTTGCATGAGGACTGCTTTTGGCAATAGTGTGACATCTCTTAGAGTAAATCCTTGTTTCCTTAGGGAGGGCACATTTCCTGCAGTCCTCTGGCCAGCTTTAGATTTTGTAGCCATGTACGTAAGAAAAGGACCTCATTTGGGGTCTCCCGTATCAGAGCAATCATGTCAAAGAAGAAGAGTGTTCTTGATCGCAAGATACGTATCCTCTGCCACCCTCCCATGGAATTCTCACTTAATTTGAGAAGTTAGATGCTTAGGCTGGCAGCTCATTTGATGGTGCCTCATCAAACTGTCCTCTTAATCTGGGTTTTTGTTGTTGTTGTCTTGTAGTTAAGAAAATAGGTATGCTCAATGGATTGCAATTATATTTAGAATAAAACAAAATCCACAGTCATGATTGTGACCTTATAGGTTAGTAGGTCTGGGTTGTTCCCACTTCTTGAACCTCCTTTCTTTTAACTCAGCCCTTCAGACATACGGGTCTCCTTTTCATAGTTCTAGAAAATAAGTTCTTCCCCACTTCATGGTTTTTGCTCTCACGGTTCCCTTTGCTGTAGTATTCTTCCTCTCCTTCTAATTCTTCAGTGTCAGCTCAAATGTCACCACCTCAGGGAAATCTTCACAGTCTCCTCTTTGACAAGTGATCTGCTCCCCATCCTTTCTGGTATATACTTAAATCTATAGTTAACCTATTCATTGTATCAGCCTTACTAGAAAGAACACTCTGTGAAAGTAAGGATCTTTCCTGCCTCATCTACCATCACATCCCCAACACCTACAATAGGGTATGCAGATGATAAAAAACAAGAAACATGTATTAAATTGGTAAGTATGAAAAACTACACAGATTAATGCTAAATGGCCAAACATATAAAAAGACTCACAACCATGTAACTATTCTCATTGTGGTATGTTATCTTCCAGTCTATTTCTTTTTTTAATGTTTTATTTACTTTTGAGAGAGAGAGAGAGACAGACTGCCAGTGGGGGAGGGGCAGAGAGAGAGAGGGAGACACAGAGTCTGAAGCAGGCTCCAGGTTCTGAGCTGTCAGCACAGAGTCTGACATGGGGCTCGGACCCACAAACCGTGAGATCATGACCTGAGCCGAATCGGACGCTTAACAAACTGCTCCACCCAGGTGCCCCTGTTCCATATAGGTTTCCATAGTTGAATTCTACCTATAAACACAATTTTAAGTGCTGCTCTTTTAGTCTATTAGCATTATATCATGAGCTTTTTATAATACCTTGTTTATAGTCACTTAACAGCATTCATAGACCTACCATTAGTGTAACTGGATGACATCCAGCATTTTCTTGCTTTTAGACATTTCAGTTGTTTCCCATTTTTGCAATTAAATAACACCTTACTGAATATGTTTGTGGATTAATCTTTAACCAAATTTATTTTCTTAGGCTAGAGTCCCAGAAGTGGAATTTCAACATCAGACCTTCTCAATAGACACTGACGAATAGCTTTCCAGAAAAATTTTATCAATTAAGATTTCCATTGGCCTTATATGAAAGTACCCATTTCACATACACTTGTCAGCATTAGATATTCTCACTAAAACCTTAATAAAATGATAGATGGAGGTTGCAACTTATTTTAGTTTGCATTTCCCCACTAATGGGGTTGAACTTTTTTTTTTTTTCAAATATTTCCTCTGAAGTTCCTTTTGGGTGAATTTTTTGTCCATGTCATTTAACTCTCTGTTAAATCTGAAATTTCTTCCCAATTTGAAAGAGCTCTTTATAAAGATAGAAACCCTTTGCCATAGGTATTACATGTAACTTCTCCCACTTTCATATTTATTTGCTTCTTCCTAATGTAACATCTTCATTGTTTTTGAAAAAAAAATGATACTTGCACCTTGTCAAAAAGGAGTCAAGCAATATACATAATATAAAGAAGTAAAATAAAATAAATCACCCCTAATCCCGTATCTACAAAATGACTAGTGTTATCATCCTCTCCAAATATCTTTCTATGGAGCTTTACTTATAGAGATCAAAAAAACTAATGCAACAGATGGAAATCATATCAACCAATCTTTTACTCAGCACTTTCTTCCTTTGCCCTCAAGCTCAGGAAATAGTCCATCATTATGTGTGTGTGTGTGTGTGTGTGTGTGTGTGTGTGTGTGTGTTTTATTCACTTAACCTCTATATGTATGCAGTTTGTGATTTATGTAATTTGCTTATGGTATTAGATAATAAATAGATCGAATAAATAAATCTCTTTGACAGGTGATAAGGGGATTACTTTATGGTAAATTTCTAGATGTTAATTTTTAAATTATTATTTAAAGAACATCGTATTAACTATGGTTCTTCGGAGAAACAGAACAAGTAGGATGTATATGTATATTTACATGTATGTATGCATAGCATTGTAAAATATATACATGGGGGGAGAGACAGACACAGAGAGAGAGAGACACTTATCCCAAAATTTGTCGGGTGGACTGCAGGGAAGAGCTGATGTTGGAGATCAAGTCTGAAGACCTTTTGGAGGCAGAATTGCCTCTTCTTCTGGGGACCTCAGTTTGTTTTCTCTTAAGGCCTCCAACGAATTTGATGAGTCCCACCCAATTATGGAGGGCAATCTGCTTTATGGAAAGTCTAGTGCTTTATTTTATTTTATTTATTCTTCCAAGATTTTGTTTAAATTCAAGTTAGTTAACATATAGTGTAGTACTGGTTTCAGGAGTAGATTTTAATGATTCCTCACTTACATATAATACCCAATGCTCATCACACCAAGTGCCTTCCTTAATGCCCATCACCCATTTAGCCCATCCCCCTCCCCAACCTCTCCAGCAACCCTCCCTTTGTTCTCTATAGTTAAGAGGCTCTTGTGGCTTGCCTCCCTCTCTGTTTTTAACTTATTTCATTTTTCCTTCTCTTCCCTTATGCTTATCTGTTTTCTTTTTTTAAAAATTTTTAATGTTCATTTTTGACAGAGGCAGAGAGAGAGAGGGAGACAGAATTTGAAGTAGGCTCCAGGCTCTAAGTCTGACACGGGGCTCGACCTCGTAGACTGTGAGATAATGACCTGAGCTGAAGTCGGATGCTAACAAACTAAGCCACCCACGTGCCCCCTGTTTTGTTTCTTAAACTCCACATATGAGTGAAATGATACAGTATTTGTCTTTCTCTGACTTATTTCATTTAGCGTAATACACTCTAGTTCCATCCACATCATTGCAAATGGCAAGATTTCATTGGTTACGATGGCTGAGTAATGAAAATATTACATACATAATGGAATATATATCACAACTTCTTTACACATTCATCAGTCAATTGACATTTGGGCTCTTTCCATAATTTGGCTACTGTTGATAGTGCTGTTATAAACACTGGGGTGCATGTACCCCTTCAAATCTGCATTTTTGTATCCTTTGGATAAATACCTCTTAGTGCAATTACTGGGTTGGAGGGTAGTTCTATTTTTAATTTTTTTGAGGAACCTCCACACTATTCTCCAGAGTGGCTGCACCAGTTTGCATTCCCACCAACAGTACAAGAGGGCTCCCCTTTCTCCACATCCTCACCAAAATCTGTTGTTTCCTGAGTTATTAATTGTAGCCATTCTGACATGTGTGAGGTGGTATCTCATTGTGGTTTTGATTTGTATTTCCCTGATGATGAGTGATGTTGAACACATTTTTCATGTTGTCTGTTAACCATTTATATGTCTTTTTTGGAGAAATGTCTTTCCATGTCTTCTGCCCATTTCTTCACTGGATTATTTATTTTTTGGATGTTGAGTTTGATAAGTTCCTTATAGATTTCTAATACTACCCCTTTATCCAATATGTCATTTGCAAATATCTTCTCCCATTCCATAAGTAGCCTTTTAGTTTGTTGATTGTTCCCTTCAGAATATAAAAAGAGACAAAGAGTTTCTAAGACCAGCAAAAACTAAAGGACTTCACGAACACAACCATCTCTGCAAGAAATATTAAAGGGGACCCTTTGAGTGTGAGAGACCAAAAGCAACAAAGACTAGAAAGGAACAAAGGCAATCTCCAGGAATAGCAACTTTATAGGTAATACAATGGCACTAAATTTGTATCTATCAATAATTACTCAGAATGTAAATGTATCAACCAAAAGACATAGGGTATCAGAATGGATTTAAAAAAACAGGACCCATTGATATGTTGCTTACAAGAGACTCATTTTAGGGGAGCCTGGATGGCTCAGTAGGTTAAGTGTCTAACTTCGGCTCAGGTAATGATCTCGTAGTTCATGAGTTTGAGCCCCGCATCGGGCTGTGTGCTGACAGCCCACAGCCTAGAGCCTGCTTAAGATTCTGTGTCTCCCTCTCTCCCTGCCCCTTCCCCACTTGCATTCTGTATCTCTCTCTCAAAAATAAATAATAAACATTTAAAAAATGTTTACAAGAGACTCATTTAAACCCAAAGATACCTCCAGATTGAAAGTGAGGGGTGAGGGGGTGGAGAACCATTTATCATGCTAATGGACCTCAAAAGAAATCTGGAGTAGCCATGTTAGTATCAGACAAACTAGACTGTAAACCAAAGACTGTAATAAGAGATGAAGAAGGACACCATATCATAATAAAAGGGTCCATCCAACCAGAAGATCTAACAATTATATTTATGTCCCCAACTGAAGAGCAAATATATAAACTTACTGATAACAAACTTAAAGAATCTAATTTACAATAATACAATAATAGTACAATAACAGCAAGAGACTTTAACACCCCACTTACAACAATAGACAGATCATCTATGTAGAAGATCAACAGGGAAACAATAGCTTTTAATGACACAATGGACCAGATGGACTTAACAGATACATTCAGAGCATTTTATCCTAAAGCAACAGAATACATTCTTTTCAGGTTCACATGAGACATTCTCCAGAATAGATCACATATTGGGTCACAAATCAGGCTTCAACCACTACAAAAAGATTGAGATCATACCATGCATATTTTCAGACCACAACGCTATGAAATGAAGTCAACCACAAGAAAAAATTTGGAAAGACCACAAATACATGGAGGTTAAAGAACATCCTACTAAAGAGTGAATGGGTGGGGCCCCTGGGTGGCTCAGTTGGCTAAGCGTCTGACTTCGACTCAGGTCATGATCTCGCAGTTTGTGAGTTCGAGCCCCGCATCAGGCTCTGAGCCAATGGCTCAGAGCCTGGAGCCTACTTCGGATTCTGTGTCTCCCTCTCTTTCTGTACCGCTCCTCCCCTCTCAAAAATAAATAAACATTTAAAAAAAATTTTTTTAAAGAATGAATAGGTTAAATACATGGAAGCAAATGAAAATGAAAAGATGACAACCGAAAACCTTTGGTATGCAGCAAAGGTGATAAGAGGGAAGTAATAGCAGTACAGGCCTTCCTCAGAAGGCAATAAAAGACTTAAATACACAACCTAACTTTACACCTAACGGAGCTGGAAAAGGAAGAACAAATAGAGCCTAAAACCAGCAGAATAAGGAAAATAATAAAGAATAGAGAAGATATAAGTGATATAGAAATAAAACAAAAAAACAAAAAACAGTAGAACAGTTCAACAAAACAAGGAAAATCTACTGCTTTAAATGTTAATCTTATTGAAAAAATGCCTGATAACAGCATCCACACTGGTGTTTGCCTATACATGCAGATACTATGGCGCAGCCAAGTTGACATATAAAATTTACTTTCCCAAGTATTTATTATATGTCAAATTCCATGGTAAGAGCTAAGAAGGTAGGACGGAAGAAAAGAGAAAAGACCATTCCCTAAAGGAATTGTAGAGTTAAAGGACATCATGATAGTGTGGTAAAAGAGTCACTTATGTGTGCACAATGTGTTGGGGGACAGAGGTTGAGCAATGCTTAATCTAACCTGGGGTGGGGGTAGGTAGGAGCAGGCAGGTAAGATTTCCTTAAGTTGAGTCTTAAGGAGCACAATTGTTCTTCACCATCCCCAGCCCTCTCTCCTCCTTCATAGTCCCACCCTACCTTCTCAGCTCATCAAAGACCCTCTAGTCAGCCCCCACCAACCTGGGGATACCACGGCAGTCCTCACCCAGCAGACAGTGAAGTAATAATGTCTCCTGTTGTGGGGCTGATATGTACGGACTTTAACCTGCCCCCACTTTGCTAATGTGTTCTTGTCACACCCACCCTCCACGCTGAACTCCATTCCCAGTCCCAACAAGCATTTTGGCACTGCTTCAGAGGTCCCCTGGCCTCAGCTTCTGGTTGGAAAAGTTCAGCCTTCACTGGAGTTGCAGGATGCAGCTTAGAGCCCTTACCCAGGGTAAGGCCCTGGGGCCTGCTCTTCACCTGACTGGTTTGCCAGCCCCGGCTGGGGTCACAGGGACCCTCAGGCTTTGAGCCAGGCAGTGGCATGAGTGCATTCCAGACTTGTCAGCTCCTGGCTGGTTATGCCCATTGGTGCTTTTCTGATGCACCTGGGTACCACCTAGGTGTAGCAGGGAGAGGACACAGTTTGCTTTTTACAGAATGACCTCAACACTGCAGTAGCATTTCTCAAGCATTTTTAAAGCCCATATCTACTTAAACAAAGAAATCTCACACCTCTAGTCTTCTGTCAAGATTTCAAAATGAAGTGTATAGCTTATCTAAAAACAAATCCACGTAGTGGTGACTTCACTGTGTTTTCATCAGAAAATCTGCCCTCTGCTCTTTAACCCCTTTGAATATCACCACTCTCAGTAGAGAAGAATGGCTTTGAAAGGCACTGCTTGCTAGATCAGGATTTATTGACATTATTTAGAAAGTGATATCTGTCTAAATTATAAGAGGAAAAACTAAAAACTGGTAACTAAACCCTAAATACTTATTACAATTTAGGCTCTATTGGCCATATACTGCTGATAGTCACATAAAATCATACTTGATAGTGGCTACCAGATTTGGAGATTTCACCAACTAGTTAAATTTCAAAAATAATTTGGGACTCAACCAGGGTTGCACTAAATTTTTGCTTTCCCTAAGGAAGAACATGGGACCAGAGGGAAGCAATCTCTATTACCATCATTTCAAAACAGAAAGGTTATTAGAATACCAACCAAGTGTGGAAGAACATAAAGACATTAAGGACTGACTTTGCCAAGATCAAGGATATCTTTTTAAATTTTCAAGTGTTGAAAAACATAATTATTTTTTATAATGTTATATTCCTTTTGTCTTTAACAGATACAAACTGTTAATCTGGGGGTTGACCACATATCAGAAAGTGGAGCTTGAGTGGCCAACCTGTTTGTGTACTTTGTTTTGTTCACAATCTATGGTCACAATCTACACGGGAATGCTCTCTAAAATGGAAAAGGCAATATTCCACGGGGCTATTTGTACTCAGTATGGATATTCTGCAAAACTGAAAAAAGCTGAATAATAGTAGCCACCTATCCCAAGCTACAAAAAAAACTAATAGTCCCAGATCAGTCGTCTGGCTAACAAGGGACTTCCTTGTGTAGTGAACAGGCTACCAGGCCTTTCAGGCTCAACTCAATGAGCTCCCTCTATGCAATGCCTCCATCAGTACTGGGGCACAGATCTTAACACTGTGTGTGATCAACCTGCACATTTAGGTCTATTTTACACGACCGGGGGATGATATAGAATTTTTGGATCATTAAAGACCTGTGTTCCATATATTGTTTGTCAAATCTGTGATTTACTTGATGATAAACTCTTGGTCAGGAATACATCATATAATTTTAATACTGTTCTCATGGGAAATTATGACCAATTATTACCAACTCCTGAAAGATGTAATTTCCAGCAACATCTTGTAGTGATAAGCAAAGACTGCTACTCTGTTGCATACAGAAATGAGCCTGCATAAAGAGAACAGTGCAGAAGTTCTAATCAAGTCTGGCGTATTTAAGGTCCATGTTAGGAGACCTGAGGTTCTAATCCTAGTTCTGTTAATGTGGCCTTTGAGGCTTCTGTGTCCTGATGATTTCCAAATGTTCTGAAGTTATATGACCCAAAGAAGTGAATGCATCAATGGCCGCCATGAAGTATCAGAAAGAGCAATATGAATGTTTGATACCCAGAGAAAAAAGAAGTTGTCCTAGAATCATAGTTCACAGAGAAAACTGCTCAGGAGAATACTCTGTCAGTCTAATAAGGATTGAAGTGAATAATATGAGCGCATACTTTGGAGATCCATGAAGTCACAAAAATCTAGTTTTGTGTTTTCAATCTCCAGGAGGTAGAAAAGACAAAAGATAGAAACCAAACGGGAAAGGACCACAAAGAATTCAGCGATGAAAGGAAAACAGGAGCCTACGACATGGTCAATCTATTCGGGATGAAAACATAAGGTTTTTTTTTTTCAATATATGAAGTTTATTGTCAAATTGGTTTCCATACAACACCCAGTGCTCATCCCAAAAGGTGCCCTTCTCAATGCCCATCACCCACCCTCCCCTCCCTCCCACCCACATCAACCCTCAGTTTGTTCTTAGTTTTTAAGAGTCTCTTATGCTTTTGCTCTCTCCCACTCTAACCTCCTTTTTTTTTCCTTCCCCTCCCCGATGGGTTTCTTCTAAATTTCTCAGGATCCACCTAAGAGTGAAAACATATGGTATCTGTCTTTCTCTGTATGGCTTATTTCACTTAGCATCACACTCTCCAGTTCCATCCGGCAAACATAAGTTTTTAAAGCTAAGGAAGCTCTCACCTGCTTAAGGGATACAATTAAAAATAACCAGTAAAGGGGCGCCTGGGTGGTGCAGTCGGTTAAGCGTTCGACTTCAGCCAGGTCACAATCTCGCGGTCCGTGAGTTCGAGCCCCGCGTCAGGCTCTGGGCTGATGGCTCAGAGTCTGGAGCCTGTTTCCGATTCTGTGTCTCCCTCTCTCTCTGCCCCTCCCCCGTTCATGCTCTGTCTCTCTCTGTCCCAAAAATAAATAAAAACATTGAAAAAAAATTTTTTTTTAAAAATAAAAAAATAAAAAAATAAAAAATAACCAGTAAAGAAACAAGTAATCAATAATTAAGAGTCAAACTACAGGGCTAGAAGAAGATGCAGATAGAAAAAAAAAGACAAAATTATCTCAAGTTTCAAAATAAAGTAGCAAAGAATTAAAGTCCTTGAGTTCTCAGGGGTTCACTTGTCAGAAATTTTCATCATGATCCACAGTTATTCATTTATATGATCAGATATGGTAAGGAATAGATAATTCTCAATCTAGAAATAAAAGGAAACTATCCAAAGTAAGATGAGCTAACTAAAAATAGATTGGCAAGTGAAGAGTTGAAAGGGGAAGAGAAGGGCAAGTGATATAAAAGGAAAGTTTTTCTTAGAGGCTGATCCCAACTGGGCCTCTTTCTGACACTGACCCCAGGACTCAAAGGTTTGGCTCGTAGACTATACAGCATGCATAGTATGCACGCATGAAAAGGACAGCATCAACTGCCCCCCTATTCATAGAAGGTAGCTGGGAGTAATTGCTGAGGAATGGGAAGTGAAATTTTTAAATCCACAATTTAAAAAAATATTGATAATTTTCATACTTTTAGCAATCTTCATAGATGCTTTAGAAGGTAGGTCAGGGGCATCTGGGTGGCTCGGTGAGTTAAGCATCCTGACTCTTGATTTTGGCTCAGGTCATGACCTCATGACTTTTGAGATTGAGCCCAGAGTCAGGCTCTGTGCTGACAGTAAGGAGCCTGCCTGGGATTCTCTCTTTCCCTCTCTCTCTCTGTCCCTCCCCTCCCCCAAATAAAAATAAACTCTTTTTTAAAAAAGGTGGATCATACAGCTTTCCCTGGAATTACATTTTTTGTTGAGCAAAGTATTATTAAACAAAGCAACTGTTTTTATTGCAGCTGCACAAATATATATCAAGACATAAAAGTGAAGCAATATAAATTAGAGGACCTCAGAAAAGTCTCAAAGAGTTCATAGTAGCCAGACCAAAAGGAGAGTCTAAAGGCAGATTGGTTGGCCTGTCTCAGTTTTGCTGGTTCTCTTATGATAAACAAGTATAAAACAATACCAAAAAAAAAAAAAAAACAAAAACTACAGCAAAGAAACAAAGAAAAACCTTATCTGTGTAGCTCTTTTCACTTGAGTTTAATATTACCAGAACTCAGCAAGGTGTAGTGCAGGGATCCTGTGCATCTGAAGACTCTCCACCCGTAGTTGAACTCCTGAGCCACTGCTAGACCAGTTCCATGGCCAGGGAAGTTATCACACCTTTCTCAATATGACTATACACTTGTGAAGCAGGGTGGGTAATTCTGATCTCACAGGGTTTTTTGTGGTTAAGAGATATTTTAGATAAAACATCTGATGCACAGCAGATGTTTAAAAGAAAAAACCAACAAACCACTAAAAACTGAGCTCCTGCTATTATTCAGAGCTCAACATCCAAGGCCCAGACCACACTCCCTAAATATAACCCTTGGTGTGGCCGACAACACTTCTGGCTTTGATTAACTTCTTCTTTGGTAGCAGACTGCCACTTCAAGGTGATAAAATTCGCAGCTCTGACACCAAATAGACATTTTTGTTAAAAAAGAAAAAAAAAAAAAAAACGTTTTGGCATCTGAGCACGATCAATGAGTGGAAGTTATCTAGGGGTGGCTGGGTGGCTTAGTTGGTTAAGTGTCCAGCTCTTAGTTTCAGCTCGGGTCATGATCTCATGGTTCGTGGGATCAAGCCCCACATTGGGCTCTGCACTGACAAACTAGAGCCTGCTTGGGATTCTCTCCCTCCCTCTGTCCCTCACCCACCCATGTTCTACCAACCCACCCCCATCAAAAATAAATAAACTTAAAAAAAAGAGTGGATGTATCTAGAAATGTTCACTCTCCTACATTAGTTACTACATTATTTTTCTTCCCTTCTCAACCAATTATTTCTTGGGTCTGACAAACTATTTGGGAAGGACAAATGCTTCAGTAGAAAAATGAACAAAGCAGATGATTAGAGAAAGAAAAACTGTCAATAAATGTGAAAAGTGATACTTAAGACTCACTAGAGATTCAAAATGTAAAATTAATACAAAGACATTTCTATTTGCCAAGTCATAAATGATTTTGTAAATTATAACACCCAGAAATGGCAAGGGGTTATCAGTGAAATTTCCCCTTTGTTCATAGTTGGTGGAGTACCAGGTCATAGAAACTTTTGAGAGGACAATCCGAAATGTTTGTCTCAGGAGCCCTACAAATGTTTACATTCTCTGTGATTGTATTTCCACTTCCTCTTCATGAAATAATCAGGAAAACAAAATTTTACTTTAAATCTCCATTGCAGCTATTAATCACAAAGTAAAAATTGGAAATAACCGAAATCTCCCTAAATCAAAATGTTTAATTTCGACAAAACATATGATGGCATAATATGTTGTTTTTAATAATATTCAAATAGAATGAAAATTGCTCACTGTAAATATTAAATTAAAAGTAGAATCATTCAGGATATGATCTAAATTTACATACATATGCACAGAAATAAAGACTAGAGGGAAATAACATCTAAATATTAATAGTGATTTCCTCCGAAGTAAAAACTAAAGATGATTTTTCTATTTTTCAACTCCTTTCTCTAATCTGCTATAATGAACACATATCAATACTGTAATCAGATACTAACATCTTATTTTGTTAAAATCATGTCTTGCTCTGTGAAAGTATTTCATTCACAGGGATTTGTTTTGGAAAGCATAGGGATATCTTCAGTTAGCAATTCTGCATAGGACTTTAAAATGCTGCTGGCGGAATCTGGTCAATACCCACGTGCCCTCTGCCATGTTACCCCACAGCGTACAGTAACTCTATTTTCCAGACCCAAAATTGGAATTCTGTGGTCTAAAAATAGGCTAACATATGCGAAAGCAGGGTTGTCCCTGAAAATTCAGGTACGTGATTATAACAGAATGACTCCCACTCAAGACTGAAAACTTACCTGATCCTGAAATGTAAACCAACAGATTTGCTAGCCTGATGATCTTTCCATAACTTGACACCTCATCTTTAAATCTGTCTTGGAAGAGGGTCATAACAGGTATAATGACTCTCCCTGACTGTGTAGAAGACAATCAAGAAAATGCTGACTGCCCACTGTGTGCATGACACTGTACTGAACAAGAGACCCTCCAATCTAACTCAGCAAAATGAAGTTTGTTAATGCATTAATGAGCCCATGTATAGACTGCTGATGCATGCAAACTTCTCCATAAGCAAGTTTAATGCTATAGTAAACCAACAAAAAGAGCCCAAGCAGCCCATAAGTGCTCCCTCGTAGGTGATAAATGACCTTTCAAGTTGAACCAAATGCTTTCACCTAAAAGAGCAGGTGAGTAATGCTGCATTTACAATGGGCTTTATCTATGTATGGATGATGTCCCTTAGTTGCAATTTCCTTTGCTCAGAGAAGAAATCACTACTCCAGGCTAATGAATTAAACATAGCCTAATTTATCCTAATTTGATTTCATTTCTATCTGCTTTAAGCCATTTTACAGAGTGCGGATGATACACACAAAAACCGTTTAAACAGAAATCCCTTATTTACATAGAAGTTATATAACAAAAGCAAATCTATTATTTGTAATTTTAAAATGTTTTGTTCATATAACCAACCCTATAAGTGCATATGGTGAAAAAAAAATAGCATAGGAAGAATTAAAGAGTGACCCACCTCTCCACAGTCTCACTTCACAAAGGCAGTTTTACGTATTGTTGTTGCTGTTCTTTAGGACATTATCATAGGACATTAACTCTAAAAAATATACTGCTGCTCTTAATTAACCAATGTGAAACAGTATCAGCTGACTTCTTGATTTATGTAAGACTTCTTACTTCTCATACATGCTCTCCAATTTGGGGAGGAGGATCAGGCTTATTAAGATTTAATTTACATATAGTAACATTCATCCTTTTTAGTGTACAGTTTTATGGGTTTTGACAACTGCATTTCAATCATCCCTCCTTCCAGATTCCCTCATGTTCTCTTTTAGACAACTCCTCCTGCCACTCCAGCCCCCAGCAAGCAATGATACTTTTTGTTCCTGTATGTTTTCCTTCTCCAGAACATCAAATGAATGCAGCCCTTTGATTCTGGCTTCTTTCATTTGCTTCTTAAGGCATTCATTCATGTTGTTGTATACATCAGTAGTTCACTGAGTGGATACAAAACAGCTTGTTCATCCATTCATAAATTAAAAGCCCTGGGTTCCCCCACCTCCAGTTTCTGCTGATTAGGGATAAGCTTGTAATAAACCATACTCTATAGGTCTGTGTTGGAAATAAGTTTCATTTCTCTTTGCTAAATATCTAGAAGTGAAATTACTATACATTTTATGTAAAATATAAAAAGTGTTTTCTAAATTAGCTATCTTACTTTATATTCACCAGTAATGTGTGAGAGTTCTAGTTGCTTAGGATTCCTACAGACACTTGATATTGTCATCTTTGTTTTCTTGTTTTTTTTTTTTTCCTTTTGGTTGTTGTATGGCTTTTTTAGCCATTCAAATAGATATGCAGTAGCATGTTGCTATGGTTTTAATAAGGATTTCCTCAATGATGAACGGTACTGGTTTGGGTGCATTTATTTCCATTCATACATCTTCTTCAGATCTGTTCAACTCTTTTGCCCACTTCTTATTGGGTTGTTTTCTTATTATTGAGATTTGAGAATTCTTTATATATTCTGATTCAAGTGTTTCATCAAATACATGTTGTGCAAATATTATCTCTAAGACAAGGCTGTGGGGCTTGTCTTTTCATTCTCTTAACAGCATCGTTCAAAAATATAAGTTTTTTATTTTAATGAAGTCCAATTTATCAAGATTTTCTTTTATGGGTTGTGCTTTTTGTGCTTTCATATTAAGAAATGTTGCTTAGCCCAAGATCAAATTTTTCTTCTATGTTTTTTTTAGAAGTTTTTATAGTTTTAGATTTTATTTTAGGTCCCTGATTCATTCTAATACTTGTAGATGTGCAAGGTGTATTTTGAGGTATTTTCTTTCTTGGATGTCTAATTATCCTATCATCATTTGCTGAAAAGACTATCCTTTTACCATAATATTGTCTTTGTACCTTAATTTAAAAAAATCAATTGGCTACATAGGAATGGGTCTATTTCTGGTTTCTCTATTCTACTAATCAATGTGCCTCTGCTTTTGCCAAAAATGCACTTTCTTAATTATTGTAGATTTATAAGTCATCAAACAAGTTACTGTAAGCATGCCAACTTTGATCTTCTTTTTCAAAACTGATTTGGTTAGTTCTTTTGCCTTTCCATACAAATTTTAAAAACTTGTTGAAGTCAGCAAAAATCTCTGCTGGAATTTTTTTTTTTTTAATTTTTTTTTTCAACGTTTATTTATTTTTGGGACAGAGAGAGACAGAGCATGAACGGGGGAGGGGCAGAGAGAAAGGGAGACACAGAATCGGAAACAGGCTCCAGGTTCTGAGCCATCAGCCCAGAGCCCGACACGGGGCTTGAACTCACAGACCGCGAGATCATGACCTGGCTGAAGTCGAACGCTTAACTGACTGCGCCACCCAGGCGCCCCGTCTGCTGGAATTTTAATTGGAACATTGAATGGGATTACATTGAGCCTATAAACCAAATTGGGGGATAACTGCCATATTAGCAACATTAAGACTTTGATTCTGTGACTATACTATATCATCCATTTAGATTTCAAATATGTTTTATAGTTTTCAACATATACACCTTCTGTATATTTTCGTTAGATTTTTACCTAAGTGTTTCATGGTTTTTAGGTGCTATTGTAAATACCTTCCTTTTTTTCCAATTTCTAATTTTCATTTGTTAGTATATATAAAATACAATTGACTTTTTATATTAACTGTGTATCTTGCAACCTTGAACTTGAACTAGTATTTATCAGTTCTAATCCCTTTTGGGGGATATTCTTTGGTATTTTCTACATATAAAATAAAATCATCTGTGAATAAAGAAAATTTTACTTATTCCCACCCAATCCATATGCCTTTTACACATTTTTTCTTAATGCATTGGCTAGGACTTCCAATGCAGCATTGATTAGAATTGGTAAGAGCAGATATGCTTTCCTTGTTTTCACTTGTAGTGAGAAGCATCCCGTCTTTTATAGGTAACGCTGATGTTAGCTATAAATTTTCTAAAGAAGCTCTTTATTATGTTAAGGAAGTTCACTGCCATTTCTAGTTTGCTGAGAGTTTTTCTCTAAGATGTTAAGTACTGTCATCCGGTTTTTATGTATCTATTGATATTATCATATTTTTTTTCTTTAGTTTTCTGACATGGTAAGTTGTAATATTAAATTTTTGAATGTTGAACCAGCCTTTCATTCCCAAAATAAACTCTACTTGAACATGATGTATTATTATGTTATTTTCTGTTTATACTGTTAGATTTGATAATATTATATTGAAGATTTTTGCATCTTTATGAGAGATATTGGTCTGCAGTTTTCATCACTAAGATGTCTTTTCATAGTTTTGGTCTCAGTGTAACGTTGGTCTTATAAAATGAGATAAGTGTTCTCTCACTTCCATATTCTGAAAGAGTCTACAGAATAGACATTATTTCTTCTTAATTTTTAAAGCAATCTCTACACTCAGTATGGGGTACTCTGAGATTAAGAGTCACATGCTTTACCGACTGAGCCAGTCAGGTGCCCTCTTCCTAAAATTTTTTGACAGAATTTACCAGTAAATACATCTGGGATTAGTTTTCTTTAATAAAAGTTATCCAGGTTATCTATTATTTCTTGAGGGGCCATTGGTAGTTTGCACTTTTCAAAGAATTTGTTCATTTCCTAAATTTTCTAAGAATGGGCACAAATATATTTTGAAATATTTCCTAATATTTATTTTTATGTATGTAGGATGTGTAATGATGCCCCCTCTTTCACTTTTTATATTGGTAATTTGGGTAGTTCCTCTTTTCGGTGGCAAATCTAGCTAGAGGTGAATCAATGTTATTGATCTTAAAAAAAAGGTTTTGGTATTCTTGGTTTTCTTTAATGTTTCTTGTTTTTTTTTTTTTTTAATTTTCAACTTCATTGATTTCTCCTTACCTTTATTATTTTATTCCATCTGTTTGCTTTGAGTTCATTTGCTATCCCTATAAATTTCATTCTAATCACTGCTTTTGATGTATTTTATAATTTTTGATATGTTGTAGTTTCATTTTCCTTTAATTGAACATATTATCTAATTTTTTTAAACTTCTACTTTAATCCCCTACATATAACACCCAGTGCTAACTGACTTGGATGTAAATTAAAAAGTAAAAATAAATAACAAATACATAAATACATAAATAAATACATAAATAAAATTAAAGTGGGTTGATGGAGGAAGTAGGGTGGGGGATAGGTTAGATGGGTGATGGGTATTAAAGAGGACACTTGTTGTGATGAGCACTGGATATTGTATGTAAGTGATAAATCACTGAATTCTATTCCTGAAACCAATATTACACAGTATGTCAACTAAAATATAAATAATAAAAATAAACTAAAACTTAAAAAAAAACCCTTCTACTTTAATCCATGAGTATTTAGACATTTGTTGCTTAATTTTGAAATATTTGGTAGTTTTCCAGATAAGTTCCTGTTGATTTCTAGTTTATTTCCATTATGTTCAGGGAAAATATTCTATACACTTTTAATTCTTTTAAATTTATTAGGTTTGTTCTATGACCCACATTATGGTTTGTCTTGATTAACATTCTTCTAATACTTTATAAAATAATATATATTATCTTGCAGTTAGTTGGAATGTTAAATAAATGTCAATTAAGTCAAGTTGGTGTAAAGTGTTTCTCAAATCTTATATAAATCCTTACTAGTTTTTGGCTCCCTTATTCCATCAGTTATGAGAGAGGAATTTAAAGACTCAAAATATAATTATATACTTGTCTGTTTCTCCTTTGAGTTCTATCAATTGTTGTTTTATGCATTTGAAGCTCTATGATTAGGTGCATACACATTTAAGATTATCACATCTTCCTGGTGAAGTGAGCCCTTTCTCATTATGGAATATCCACTGCAATATTCTATTTTCTGAAGTCCACTTTATCTGTTATTAATATAGTCACTTTGGCTTTTTTATGATTTGTGCTTGCATGGTATAACTTTTTCTCATAATTCTACTTTTAATTTATTTGTGTCTTTATAGTTAAAGTGGATTTCTTATATTAAAAGTGAGTTTCTTAGAGCCAGCATATAGTTAGGTCTTGGGTTTTTTTTCCCAATCTGATAATCTCATCTTTTTAATTGTTGTACTGAACCACTTACGTTTAATGTAACTATTGATATGGCTGAATTAAAATCTACCATTTTGCTAGTTGCTTTCTATTTATTCCACCTGTTTGGTGTCTTTGCCATTTTATCATGATAAGGACAAGAAGAAGACAATGGAAGAGTATGATAATAAAGTTCTTAGATTAAACTATGATCATTTAAAGATGGATATTACAAAACTTGGAGCAACCACTAAAAATAAAACAAAAAATTTAGCTTATAAACTAATAGTAGAAATAATACAGAATACTAGCATTCTGTCAATTAAACCAAACAAAGGAAAAAAGGAATAAAGGGAGAGATATAAAAACAAGATGATAGTTTTAAACACAACCATATTGATAAATACATTAAATGTATAAGGTCTAAATTCTCCAGTTAAAAAACAAGTATGTAATATGAATAAAAAAGCAGGACCCAACCATATGCACTCTTCAAGAAGCCCAATTTAGATATATGATGTATACACACACATAAATATATATACACGAGTATACATATATACAATGAAAGTTTAGAAAAAAAGGATGGGAAATCTATGATATGCAGGCACTCAGCCAAAGACAGTTGAAGTAGCTATATTAAAAGACATATACAAATAGTAAGCATAAGAAAGCTGGCATAGCTATAATAGACTTTAAAGCAAAGAATATTACCACTGATAAAGATATGTCAAAATAATAAATAACACCAGGGATAAAGTGGGAGATTTCCTAATGATCAACACACATTAAGAGTACATGACATGGGAGAACTGGACAGCAACATGCAGAAGGTTGAAACTAGACCACTTTCTCACACCATTCACAAAAATAAACTCAAAATGGATAAAGGATAAATGAATGTGAGACAGGAAACCATCAAAACCCTAGAGGAGAAAGCAGGAAAAGACCTCTCTGACCTCAGCCGTAGCAATCTCTTACTCGACACATCCCCAAAGGCAAGGAAATTAAAAGCAAAAATGAATTACTGGGACCTTATAAAGATAAAAAGCTTCTGCACAGCAAAGCAAAGGAAACAACCAACAAAATTAAAAGGCAACCAACGGAATGGGAAAAGATATTTGCAAATGACATATCGGACCAAGGGCTAGTATCCAAAATCTATAAAGAGCTCACCAAACTCCACACCCGAAAAACAAATAACCCAGTGAAGAAATGGGCAGAAAACATGAATAGACACTTCTCTAAAGAAGACATCCGGATGGCCAACAGGCACATGAAAAGATGCTCAATGTCGCTCCTTATCAGGGAAATACAAATCAAAAGCACACTCAGATATCACCTCACGCCAGTCAGAGTGGCCAAAATGAACAAATCAGGAGACTACAGATGCTGGAGAGGATGTGGAGAAACAGAAACCCTCTTGCACTGTTGGTGGGAATGCAAACTGGTACGGCCACTCTGGAAAACAGTGTGGAGGTTCCTCAGAAAATTAAAAATAGAACTACCCTGTGACCCAGCAATAGCACTGCTAGGAATTGACCCAAGGGATACAGGAGTACTGATGCATAGGGCCACTTGTACCCCAATGTTTATAGCAGCACTCTCAACAATAGACAAATTATGGAAAGAGCCTAAATGTCCATCAACTGATAAATGGATAAAGAAATTGTGGTTTATATACACAATGGAGTACTACGTGGCAATGGGAAAGAATGAAATATGGCCCTTTGTAGCAACGTGGATGGAACTGGAGAGTGTGATGCTAAGTGAAATAAGCCATACAGAGAAAGACAGATACCATATGTTTTCACTCTTAAGTGTATCCTGAGAAACTTAACAGAAACCCATGGGGGAGGGGAAGGAAAAAAAAAAGAGGTTAGAGTGGAAGAGAGCCAAAGCATAAGAGACTCTTAAAAACTGAGAACAAATTGAGGGTTGATGAGGGGGTGGGAGGGAAGGGAGGGTGGGTGATGGGTATTGAGGAGGGCACCTTTTGGGATGAGCACTGGGTGTTGTATGGAAACCAATTTGACAATAAATTTCATATATTGAAAAAAAAAAAAGAGTACATGACAATCTTAATGCGTATGTACCCATTAACAAAATTTTCAAATACATGAAGCAAAAATAGAAAAATCTATTTTTCTAACAAATTCACACGTATGTTGAGGATGTCAACAATCCTCCCTCTGTAATTGATAAAACAAGACAGAAAATCAGTAAAGATATAGAAGACTTGAATAACACTATCAAGCAACTTGACCTAAATAACATTTATAGAACGCCCCACCAAACAACAGCAGAATACAAATTATTTTCAAGTGCCTGTAGTACATTCCCTAGACCAGACACATGCTAGGCTCCAAAACAAATAGATAAAACCAGAAAAACTAAAATCATACAGATTATGTTCTCTCACCCCCAATGGATTTAAATTAGAAGTCAGTAACAAAAAATAACCTGAAAATCCCCAAAATATTTGGAAATTAAACAACAGATATCTAAATAACCCCCAGGTCCCAGAAAATCCTAAAGAAAAATAAAAAAAATATTTTGAACTCAATAAAAATTAAAATACAACATAACATGATTTATGGATGAGCTAAAGCGCTTGCCAAGAAGGAAACTTAAAGCTTTAAATGCTTATATTAGAGGGGCACCTGGGTGGCTCAGTCAGTTAATAGTCCGAAATAGCTCAGCTCTTTCAGCTCAGGTCATGATCTCAGGGTTTCATGAGTTTGAGCCCACGTTGCACTCCGTGAAATGACCATGCAAAGCCTGCTTTGGCTTCTTCCTCTCTCCCTCTCTCTCTGCCCCTCCCCTGCTCACACTGTCTTGGTCTTTCAAAAATAAATAATAAATAAACTTTAAAAAAATAAATGCTTATATTCGAAACGAAGAATGATTTTCAGTGAATGATTTAAGAAAAGGTCATCAAACTAAGGCCAACTGGCTGGCTTATTTGTAAATAAAGCAACACATATTTGTTTATGTACTGTCTATGGTTGCTTTTATACAAAAATGACTGAATTAAATTTCAACAAAGACTGGGCCACAGGTCTAAAATATGTATTATATGACCCTTAAGGGAAAAGTTTGCCCACTGTTGATCTAGAATACCAACTGAAGAAGTTAGAATAAAAAGAATACATTAAACTCAAAGTAGAGGAAGGAAATATGAAGTTAAGAGTTGGAAAAAAAAAACCCTGAAAATCAAAAAAAACAAAAGCTATTTATTTAAAGAATTTTAAAAACTTATTTAAAGAATTCAATAAAATTGATAAACTTCCAACTAGACTGATCAAAGTAAAAAGAAAGAAAACTCAAATTTTTGATTCATGAATATAAGAGAGGACAGCGCTATAAATCCTACAGATATTAAAAATAAGAAATATTAGGAAAAATTTTATGAAAATGGCAATATCCAAAGCAGAGTTCAGTAAAAGCAATTCTAAAGGAGCATCTTCACTTTGATTTGACACAATAAATCTTAGTACTTTTAAACAGGTCTAGTTGTCTTAATGAAGTCAACTTTCTTCTCTGTGAAAAAGCAATACTTTTAATATAATGTAGTTAATTCATAGCTAGAGAATAGCTGTAGGAAAAAAAGATTTAAAAAGAAAAAGAGGTTCATTTAATTATGTATTTATTATCATGTAAGAAATGTTCTGCTATATTCTTTATTTAGTGTTTCAAATTTACAATGTATGATTATCTATTTCCTGGAAACATACACTACAGATTGTAAGTAGAATTTGGGTGAGAACAAGTCTCACTTTGATTATTAGAGCAGGCAAAATATTCACAGAGCAGATCTTTACCCTTGAAGAGCAACAATTGGGATGGAGGAAGAAAAATAAACATACTTTTAGGGGAGCAGGCCAGGAAAATGTCATCAGATGAAATCATGAGATGTGATGAGTTAATACTCTTTAATATATTTTGGCTCTGTTTTAAAACAATCTGGTTTCTTAAAGCTGTGTTCATCTGGATTACAACCCTCTGAGTTAACATCTCTTAGATAAGCATGTATTTATGAAACTACACATTTTGCATTAAAATGATCATTGTCCAGACCATAATGGGTTAGATTTCTTTCTTTATTTTTTCTTTTTTTGAGAGAGTGTGCACAACCATGCAAATTGCGGAGGGGCAGAGTGGGAGAGAGAGAGATAGAGAGAGAGAGAGAGAGAGAGAGAGAGAGAATCCTAAGCAGGCTCCAAGCTTGACCTGAGATCATGAACTGAACCAAAATCAAGAGTCTGACACTTAACTCACTGAGTCACCCAAACACCCCTGGGTTAGATTTATTTCTAATCCTATTTTGACCACAGAGTACTTATTTCAGTCAATAATGGTGTTAAACAAAAAATTTACAAAGAAATCAATCAATATACAGAGATATGGCGTCTCTGTCTATCATTTTACCTTACCATGAGATAAGGAAGATAAAACAAATTAGAAGAAAATACATGTGTCGCACTTTCAAAACTAAAGCATCCTAATCATTTTTTTGATGTGAAAAGTTTAATGAAAAAGTAGATTGATCTAATTTAGGATCCTTAAGTCACTGGCAAATTTAAATTGTTTAAAAAAATAATAAGCCAAACTCTTGACTCATACTGAATGATTCACCCATGAGTTCTTGAGGGGATTAATTTAAAACAGTTCCAAAGAAACAGTATATTCACATATCTACTCTAAAACACAGAAGAGGACAACAGAAAAGGGAAGTTATTCTAGAGGAGAGAAAATAAAGAATCAGGACAGAGCAGAACCTTGTTAGCCTTGTTGGCCAATCACAGCAAGTGAATTCAAAAGCCACACGATAAGGCAAGGGAGCCTTATATCTCCTCAGATATGGGGTGTTGGCTTCTATGGAAATAAAGTCTTCATGTCTGTTTCACACTCCTACTCACCTCCTCCCTCCCTTTTACTTTTCACTGGATTCCTACGTGTGAGGAGTAGCGGTTTTACTGTCCCCATTCCAGAGAACCAAAAGGCACACGTGCTTTAGAGATCCAGCTTTCAAAGAACATGAAAGGCACAGGGTTCATGACCAAGGTCCTGTCTTGTACAGAGGTAATAAATGAGGGAAGGGCAGGACGTGCTTTCTAGTATAAGAGACCCAGCCACCTCTCTGCACAGACCCTCCATCTTTTCCTCCCTGAGCAACAGCCTCTGACATTATTGCCTGAAATGTATCAGAGGTGCCATGAAGGCTGGATTAATGTGAGGTAATAGAGACAGAGGTCCTCCGCTCCGGCAACCTGGCTTCACTTTGTAGGCATAACAGCCTTTCAATCGTAGTGTCAGGGGCCAGGATTCTGATGTACCACAACTCCCCTGTCCTTTACCCTTAGGCTGTTGAATTGTTAAAAGTTCTGAAAAAAGGAGTATATTAGAGTTCTGCTATGCAATTTGGGGAGGGTAACCAAAAAAGTTACTTTGCTTTATTTTGCCTCCCTTTTCTGGATATCACCCTTAGTAACCTCTCTTAGACTGGAGAGACGCACGGCTAAGACATGACAGTATTTGGGGATTCCCATGTCTCCTTAGGAAAAAATGGAAATTCTATATCACTTCTGAACATATCCCTTTATTATCTCAGTTTCTTAAACAATGTAAGGATAAAACTGGAGATCTGACCATCAGTTGTGAAAATTTAAAACATAGAAAATTTTAAACATAGAAAATTTACAAATTTAAAACAAAACAATTCAGAGGAGGCTTCCCAGATATAAATAAGGAAAAATACATAGTACATTTTTTGTGCTAGAATTTTTCCTTTTTTTCCTGTTTAGTTCTGTTTTCTATTTACATTTGGAAATTAACTCTCTTGTTTTATTATTTGTTAAGCTCTTTATATACATGTGAACACATCCGTTTGAGCTTATTAACGATCCGTGCATAGAGTTGTACATTATACATCACTTTCTTCTACAAATCTCAAAATGAAGCCAATACTAATCATTTAGTAGCAAGTCAAGACTTAGCTAATAGCAGAAACTAAACAGCCGCTAGGTGATATTAATGTATCCCTGCCCATTTCCCAAAGGTCTTGCAAATGACTCCTTTAGGAATCTGCTCTAAAACCTCAATCTGCCTCAGATTACCAGGTCCTGTGAGGCATACCGCCTCCCTAGCTCCGACTCTGTCCATTCTCCACTCTCCTTAACCTTCTCTTATTTACAATGAGAGATGCGAGTATGGCCAAGAAAAATACAACTGTATCTTGGCTACTGCTTGGAAGCACTTCCCCTAAAAGAGAAAAACATAGGAACACTTACTCAAAAAGCAACTACTCTAAAAATGCATCTGAAAATAACAATAACATTCAGAAGACCGTGAATGTGGGCAAAACCAACTGCTTTCACACAACAATCATTTCCAGGGCATCTAGAGAGTTCTAACTTTTTCACAATCCTTTCGTGTAAAGATGAGGATTGTAAGATTAGGAAAAGCTGTCTCTCTCTGTTCACAGAGAAACAGTGGAGACATGCCATGCAAACCGCTGGAAGTGACCGTTCGGAGATTCATAGAGGGATGGCGGCAGAGCTGGAATAGAAGTGGTAAGAGACAAGTTCTAGAAAAGAGGTCTATACTTCTCTTTCTAATCTAACGGCTGGGAATATAGGTAGCAGAAGCCCTTTAGCTCACCACATTTCTCTTTAATGTTGGGTTGCCAGGTGAAAGTACAGAACACCCAGTTAAATCAGAATGAAG
Source organism: Prionailurus bengalensis (assembly GCF_016509475.1). Classification (NCBI taxonomy): domain Eukaryota; kingdom Metazoa; phylum Chordata; class Mammalia; order Carnivora; family Felidae; genus Prionailurus; species Prionailurus bengalensis. The sequence continues at coordinate 148,022,353 of NC_057345.1, forward strand.
TGGCAATTAATTTTTTCAAAGTTTATTCATTTATTTTGAGCTAGAGAGAGGGGGAGGGGCAGAGAGAGAGGGAGAGAGAGAATCCCAAGCGGGCTCTCCACTGTCAGCACAGACCCCAATGCGGGGCTCGAACTCACGAACCTTGAGATCATGACTTGAGCTAAGACCAAGAGTAGGACGCCTAATGGACTGAGCCACCCAGGCACCCCAAACAGCAATTAATTTTTAATATATGTATGTCCTCTGTCATACTTGTGTCATAATTATACAAAAATTATTTGTTGTTCTTCTAAAATTCAATTTAATTGGGTGTTCTGTGCTTTGCTAGATCTGCAACTCCATGTAATGTGTCTTTTAAAACTACCTATAAATACCCTTGGCTCTTGGTTTTTTAGCTTCAGCCTAGAATTGTGCCCTGAACCCCATACCCCAAAAAACCAGCTGTATCTCCATGTTAGTGTGTACTTGGCATTTTAAGCTCAATATACCAAAACCGAGCTCCAGCTCTCTGCCACCAATCAACTCCATCCCTGCCCAGGGTGGGGGCTCAGCCGGCCCCACCCCACTTAAGGGTCTATTCCTCCATTGCTTGGATCGAACATTTGGTGTCAATCCCCATTCCTTTCTCACACCTTACATTTATTTTTGTAGGATGATAGCAAATCAAAGGAACTCTCTTTGATAACTTCTGTAAACGTGAGGCTAGATAACGGGTTGAGGCACTACAGTTAGTGAAGAAGTATGCCCCCGAGGACTTCTGCACAAAGATCCTCCTGAGCCAAAGAAGTCTCTTCCTTGAAACCAGAAGCCTCTTGTCACATGTGTGTCAACCAACCAGGAAATGATCCTGCCGAAAGAAGGGCAAAGGTGGAAAAGTCTTTTGCATTTACACATTCAGCCAGCCCAAGGATTTCACTTTCACTTCCGGCACAGCTTAAAATGTACAGAGAGAAAAAAAAAAAATCTCCCTAACTAACCCCCTCCCCCAGGTTATTACATGAAACGGTTATCTTTTCACTTTTATAGCACCAACATCTAGCTTACCCAACTCTTAATAATCCTTTCCCAACCAGCAGACCAAGGAATTTCATAAAATTAGTAGAGAAGGCAATGTCTAAATCCATCTATTATCCCAATCACAGCTTCAAACTTCAGAACCCCAGGATATTCCATCCCAATCCTTTGTTTAGTACGCATGATAAATGTGAAGTCATGTCAGGTCTTTCTTACCAAATAACAAGGAACTCAGAAACTAAATACCTAGAGTAACTTGGAGGAGCCTAATTGTTTAGTCAGTCCAGACCGATAAATATTTTCTCTAAGTTTAACCAGCAGTTACCCTCTGAAATTCTCATCAAGGAGCAATGGTTTCTACCCCACTGCTAATGCCGACATGCCTCAGGTGATAGAGATACTGGGGAATAACAACCAAAGTAAAAAGGTGTTATTGGTTTATCAACGTCTTCAGATATTTAAAGTCCTAGGCCGGGCACTCCGCAGAGTCAACTTGGAAGGTGGTGTTTTCTGTCACCCAGCAATGTCATAGTGCCAACAGCAACCTCTCATATAACATGTCAACAATAACATGTACTGCAAAAATGAGCCTTAGGATGAACAATGTAATTTATAAAAGTGACTAGGTAAAAACAAAAAAACGACGTAGGTAACCACATGAGAAAACAATTTAAAAGATGAGATAAATTGGGGTGCCTGAGTGGCTCAGTCAGTTAAACGTCTGACTTTGGCTCAGGTCATGATCTTGAGGAATCTCAGGATCGAGCTCCGCATCAGGCTCTGTGCTGACAGCCCCGAGCCTGGAGCCTGCTTCGGATTCTGTGTCTCCCTCTCTCTCTGCCCCTCCCCTGCTCGCACTCTGTCTGTCTCTCTCTCACTCTCTCAAAAATAAACATTAAAAAAAAAGATGAAATAAATAAACTACCTGACTCCCTCTACCAAATCATCAAAGATCTGTTTAAAAGTTAATATTCAAAAAAGTAGACAGCAATAGACATTGTTTCTGTGGGACACAAAGAAGGATAAAGTTCTTAAAAGAGACTTGAAAATGATTCCATTTTACACAGAAAAAGTTCAGTGTAAAATTTCAATTTTGATAAGTACTTTCCTACTATATTGACACATTATCTCCATATCAGGCATTTTTCTGAGCCTTCAGATTTTGAGGAAAAAGTCAAATTTGAATGATCTATTTTTTTTTTCTTTTTTGTACATTTCAATGTCAAAAGTCTCCATGCCTTTTAAAGAATATAGCATGGCATGTTTTCCTATATTGGTATGCCCAGGGTCTCTGAAATTTTCTAAAGATTCTGTCATATGACAAAATATACCTTTCAAGCTAGATAAAAAATAATTGAGTATTTTTTTAAATGTCTACAGCAAAGTTATTAGCTCCCTAAAATAAAAAGGGTTGTACAGACAGCCTGTGGAGGCAATTTCACAGGTGTCTAGTCAAAACTGATATGTCGAAGGCTTTTTTCTTTCTTTCTTTCTTTCTTTTTTTTCATTTCTTGGAAATTCTATTAAATCTATCAAGAGTAGTTTGAGTATTCCAAGTTAGTGAAGTTTCCAATCATTTCTTATAAAGACTTTCCCATTGTCAGTTTTCTTCCCATTGATGAATCTACTAACTCTGAATGCAAATATTTCACTTTATCCCATCATTTCCTGGACGGTCTCTAAGTGATGGCTGTGTCTCCTAAGAGGCTGTGCTTTTCCAAAAATAACTAAAATGCTTTAATCCTCATATAGTATTAATTAATCAGTTCCAATAATCAATTTTCATTTGAATATTGTATTTAGTGATTCTCTCAGGACATCTGAAACACGAAATCTGCACATGACAGCAATCACACTATTCAAAACATTCCCCTGCACATGTCACTAAAAGGAAAACTACCCACCCTGGAGTATAGCTATTAATGTCAAACAGATTGTCATCTAGGAAAACAAAAATGCATCAGAATCAGCTTCGGACAAAATACAGCTCTACGGAAAAACACCAGGTTTTTGTGTGCAAATGTCTTAAATCTCTGATTGAAATGTTTGAAGAATGAGTTAGCAAGGAATCTGCCCCTGGTCTCCACAACCAAGGATAATGTTATAAGGAAAACAGTTTTAGAGTTAAAGGGCTTTTCATCACAGCACACTAGGATTTTAGCGAAGATGCATTTGCCCCAGTTTCTAGTAAACATTAGAAGAAACGTTGGTTTTTAGCTTGGGCCGAGGGCTCTATTTAGCCTATCAAGGCAGAGACCTGTTAAAAACGCTGGGGCGCTTGCCAGAATTTTTTTCCCCGGCAACTCTTAGTAAAGATCGTACCTCGAAAGCAATGTGCGTTGCAAACCACGCAGATTTAAGCTCCCTCTCCCGCCTACATCGCTTGGCACCAGCGGCTTTTGAGATATCCCTCGCCTCCTAAAACTCAGACCGAATCGCCACCACCATTCCCCACCGCTTCGCCACCACCATGCCACAATCCTTGCTCAGCTCTCCTAACCTCAGTACAGAGCTTTCCCGAAGCCCCCGTATATGGGGAACCCCTGGCGCCACTCAACTCCCAGCCCTCCGCACACCCACAGACACGCTCTCGTACTCCCTCCGCTGCAAACTACCCCCAAATTTGTCACCCACCTCACCCCTACTAGCCATACTCCCACGTCCCTGTCGCTTTTTCCTCTCCTCCTGGCGGCTTCGTCCCCAACACACCTGTCTACCCCTATGGTTACCAGCCGTCAGAGGTGCCCACGCTGCGCCCTATCCCGAGCCCCCTCAGTCCAACTGGCTCTTCCCACTCCAGCGCTTCCCACTCCGGGAAGTCCAAGTGCTCGCAGCACCTTCTAGCCCACCCGCGTGCCCACCCGCAGGCCGCCCCAACCCCCCCCCCCCCCCGACTCCCACCTGCGCCCGTCGTACCTGTCGAGAGCGCGGCGGCGGTGGTGAGCAGCAGGAGAGCCTGGCGGAGCGCCGCGCACAGCGCTCGGGTCATGGCCACCAGGCGGCCGCGCCGGGGCTTCGAGGTCCCAGAGCGGAGCTAGGCGGTCCGGGCAGCGCGGGCCGCTTTGAAGTTCCCGGGCCGCGGGAGGGAAGCACAGCCCGGCACCCTTTTGAAGAGCGCAGTTGGCTCTAATCCATGCGGGCGCTCCCCTCTCCAACCTCCCCCATCCCCCGCCCCAAGCGGCTGGCGGTGCGCGGCGCTCCTGCCACCGGCCCCGGCAGCAAGCTGCAAGGGGGGTGGAGGGGGACAGAGCCCGCCCCCGCTGCGCCTCCGCCCCCTGCGCCCTCTCGCAGCCGCCCGGGGCCTGGCGCGGCCCGCCAGGCGGGCAAAAGCCGCCAGAGCGCCAGGCAGTGAGACCGCCCAGAGCTGGGGGCTAGAAAGGCGGTTGGGTGGCGCGGAACCTCCAGGACCCGATAGCTGGGAAAGGGGTTGGGACACGAGGGAGAGCCCGACTGAGGCTTTGGGAAAACTTAAACCGTGCAGCGGTTGCTCCCTGGTGGTCTCTCTACTGTCTCCTACAGGAGATCCACCCGTCCAGGTCTTCAGACATTCGTTTGTAGTCCAGGGCCCTAAAGGTTTTCTAACTAGACTGAGCCATGAGACAACCACAGGTATTCGTGCGGGGCTCATCCCACCACCATGTCCTGGCGGTGCATGCGTCTGTGGAAGGGCGCCCTCTCTGTTCAGCCCTGGAAATAACCAATTCCCTGACTGCCTTAGCTACCTATAGTTAGGCCTTAAACTTTCTCTCTTACCTGAGGTTTCAGGTAACCTTCCCCTCTAAGACTGGCCACCAAAGCTGGACCACCTGCGCCTGGGCGATATGATCATCAAGCAGGCTTAGAGGCAGAGGACTCCTCCTATGATCTTTGGAAGCTACCTTGCAGCGGAAATACTGGGCCAGGGGAGGGGAATCCTACCCACGGATTAAGGGAAGGTGAAGAATGATTTAAAGTAATATATTGGAAACTTGTTTGGATTTAATTCCTGGCGCTGCTTTATCGAATGGTTTGCTTCCCGTGTGGGCTGTGATTGAAAATATAAGGGTAACATTACCAGCTAATAAAAATTAGCCCAAAATTCAATTCATATATGTGGCCTATACGCTAAAGCGGATGAGTTTGTTTTAACCTGAACAACACAAAAAGCCAAGAAGCAAATACTGGTGTTATTGCTACTGTTAAGGGGCTCCTTGGAAAGCGATTGTCATATAAATTAATTGTTTTAGAGTAGGAGATATTATGTGCTTCCTCACGCACCTCAGCTCTAACGTACGTTCTTTCTGAGGTCTACGAAAGACTTATGATGAAATAATGGATATAATTGACTTCACATCAAAAGATCACAGTAGTGGGAGTGCAATGTTTGTTGGATTTGGTGACAGTCCTGAGGATCTCACCCCCACCATTACCACCTTGGATGAATCAAAACATTCCTAAGTGTAAAGAGACTTTGTTCTAATTTTATTATGGATCCAAGCAAACAAAACAAAACAAAACAAAAATGGAGATGTGGGACAAGCCTGAGCCCTTCCAGACACCCACAAAACAGATGCTTTAAAAAAAAGGGCAAGAAAATGCTAGGGCACATAATATTTTGGCTGATTTCGCTTGATCACTATTTGATAACTGAACTCTAGATTGTGATCTACCATTGGATCATGAGATTTGGAGCTGAAAGAACAGGTTTTAGTGTCTGGGCCTGCTTCCTCAAAAGTAAATGGCACTTCATCTCTCCCTGTTTCTTGGAACCGTGGCCAAGATTTAAAAAGAGTAGTGAATGTGGAAAGCATTGGTAAATCATCAGGCATTACACTCTTGTCAGGTATTTACTTGCAATATTTGTTTTGTCTCTTGAATACATGTCTCTTGCATGTTGGAAAGCTCTGATCTTCAAAAAAAGCGAGGGTATTACCCAAGAAGTCTAATATTGAATGACTTTAATATTCTAAACAAACGAAACACTGTCCTGTGAGTCTAATAGTGCATCGTCTGCTATGGTATCCGCTTGCCAGGTGTAGAGAGTGAGCACTTGAAATGTGTCTAGTGCAAATTGACATGTGCTCTAAGTATAAAATACATGCTGGATTTCAAAGACTTAGTACCAAATAGAATGTAAAATATATCATTAATAATTTTTACACTATTATAAAAATATATCATATTATATATAAAAATATATCATATTTTTATATGATCATGTTGAAATGATCATATTTTGGAGGTATTGGGTTAAATATATTACTAAAATTAATTTCACATATTTCTTTTCACTTTTTAATATGGCTCCTAAAATTTTTAATTAAGTATAACTTGCATTATATCTCTGTTGACAGTGCTGGTCAATGAATCCTCATCAAATGGCAAAGATCATCATCTTTGCCTTAAGCACTGTATTAAAAAAATAAACAATTGTTAATGCCTTGCCAGCCAACAGATAGCCAGCCAATAAAAGAATCAGGATCTTTTGAATTCTTGGCACAAAGTTCTGTGACACATACACACACACACACACACACACACACACACACACATTCACACACCTATGGAAATTAGTCCACTCTTAATCCAATACCTTTTTGTATGAACTATTAAGAAAATGCTTTTCAGGACATATTGAGTGACTCCTGTCATTTAACATAAGCAGTACAACACATTGTTGAATATGTGATACAACACATCTTTTATATTTTTTGTACATAATAGAAAAAAATTCACATGTGAGGGGTTTTTTTTTTAATCCACTGGAAAGAATTTACATGCAAATGTGTTTCTCAGGACTTAATCTCCCCCCCCCCTTAATCATCTATTTGTACATATTCATTACCATAGCAACATTACATCATGACTCCTGGATTCTCATAATCAAAAGAAAACAACAGCAATAATCAAGGAGTTCATAACCCACCAGCAAAATAGACTTTGGGTGAATAATTCTTATATAAGCAAGGGAAATAAGCATAGGGACTTTAAATTGTAAAGACTTGATACATTTGCAGAATAACATTCCAAATTAATAAGGCAAATAAATGTATATAATAACTGGACTTTGAAAATGACTGTTGTGCCTGGTTGTTTGGGATTTTTTTTTATCATACATGTTTCTTTTTTTGTTATCCTTTCTAGAATCTCTAATGCCATGCATCTTAATTTTTCATTTCATCTTGGAACATGAACTTATCATGGAATGAGCATATGGTGAGGAGGCATACTACGATAATTTGCTATATACTATCAAGGTCTAATCTGTTCTCATTTTACTGCATTTTTCTTTCCCCAAACTTATATTCTCCCTAAAGGAGCATATGATACATTCATTTCCACTCATCTCATCTGGTAATCCCAGAAATCTTTATATTAGGGACCCTTGACTTCACTTCTGTTCTCCTCCTTCTCCTTTTGATCATTAATTTCATTCCATGGAAACAGTCATGTGTTTTAGGACCTTTATTTAGGTTCTATAGTATTGCACCTTCAATGCATCTACCTCATGGGGACAGCTCAGGACTCATAAAGAAGAAAAATAATGGCATGACTGTGGATGATACTGGGCCGTAACATAGTTTCTTAACTCAACTGCCACTGCTAAAATTTTTAAAGTACTCACATTATCTGTTTTTACCACCTCCCAGAATGGCTGCACCCCTTCTCTGATTTTCCATGTCCTTTTAATACTATTAATATGGTCTTTCCACATAATTCAAACTTTGTCTGCTTTCCCTTCCACTGACCAATGTCAGTGTGCTTTAAGTATAAAGACTTAATACTATTAATATGGTCTTTCCACATAATTCAAACTTTGTCTGCTTTCCCTTCCACTGACCAATGTCAGTGTGCTGGGCTAATTAGCTGCATTCAATACGGACTCTGTAAAATGCAGGTCAGAGATTCAGTTCCAAGTAAGTAAGCCACTACTACTTGGCTCATTACCTTATTAGAAAGGACCTGTAATTATACTCCTCCACAGTGAGGTCACAAGGAGGTTGAGAGAGTTATAGGATTCATACAAATCCATCCATTCCTGAGTGAGTAACTCAAAAAAAAAAAAACCACAGTTATTTCAACCCTAGCCAAATCAACATGGTCATTCTGATGACCTTGACTCAAGCAAAAGAGTAGTCTAAAGCTGCTGTGTTGAAGGTGGTAGCCAACCAGCTACTTGTGGCTCTTGAGTACTTGAAATATGACTAGTCTGATCTCATAGGTACTGTGAGTATAAGATATTCACTAAACTTAAAGACTTAATACCCCTCCCCCTGAAAAATCTTAGTAATTTTTAAAATTAATTATGTGTTGAAATGATAATATTTTGAATATATGGGATTACATAAAATATATTATTAAAATTAAGTTGACCCTTTTGCCTTTTATAGCAGCTAGTAGGAAACCTAGAATTATGTATGTGGCTTTCATCATATTTTTATTTAGACAGTGCTCACCTCATGAATCTTCATCCGGTGTCAGGGATCATTTTTCCTTAAAATCGTAGGAGAAACAAGCCCTTTCTTCCAAACACATAGATCCAGCACAGTTATCTTTTACTCCTTTCACTCCTTCAATAGTGGCCCACATTCAATCAATAATAAAATCACATTTATTTTCCTTTCGTGTTGTCCACTGTTATTCACACTGTTATTTCCACAGCTCAAGCCCCTAGTAACTTCATACTTCATACTTGAGTTGTTATAATTGCAAACTAAATCGCCTCCACAACTTAATGTTATCCCCATCATAATGTATCGTCAAGACTGCCATCAGAATAACTTTCATTAACATGACTCTGATTATGTTTTCCCTTGCCCTCAACTCTTCAATGATCACCCTTGCATATAGAATCAAGGCTGAATTTTCTAGCCTGCTGGTTCTCAGACATTTTGATATCATGATCCCTTTACACTTCAAAAATTTTGAGGACCCCAAAGAGCTTATGTTTAAGTGGGTTATGACTATCAATGTTTATCATATTAGAAATTTAATTGAGGGGTGCCTGGGTGACTCAGGTCATGATCTCACAGTTCTTTGGTTTGAGCTCCACATGGGGCTCTGCACTGGTGTGCAGCCTACTTGAGATTCTCATTCTCTCCTCTCTCTCTCTCTCTCTGCCCTTCCCCCATTCATGCTTTCTCTCTCTCTCTCTCTCTCAAAATAAACTGCAAAAAAAAAAAAGATTTAAATTGAGAAATTCTTAAAACATTAAAACACAGGCATACACAAGCACACAGTCCATTAGCCTTCAAAGCGATGACATCATTACACATCTTGTAGCTTCTGGAAAATTCCATTGTACCTTTGTGCCAGAATGATACTGGAAAAGACAAGTTACATGTTAGCATTACCTATAGACATAGTGTTCACCTTGTAAACACCCAAAATGGTCTTGAGCACCCCCTGGGGGGGCCTTGAACCATACCTGACGACCTGCTGGACAGGCTCATTTCTCTATACTCTCCCTTGGTGACCTAATCCTTTCCTTTTCATTGTTTATTTCTGTGTTACACGCTCAAGACTCCCAAGTCTCTGTTTCTAGCCTTGATCTTGCTCATGAGCTCCAGATTTGTATATCCTACTGCCATCTCCAAAGGTGGTCAAAACTGACATGTGTAAAACGGAACCTGCTTCCCAAACCTACCACTCCCCCATCTTACTTATCTCACTAATTGTCACCACTCAAGCCAGATACCTTGTTTTTTTTTTTTTTTCCTTATCTCTCCCTTCTTTCTCATCCTTTACATCTAATTAACCAATAGTTTCTATGGATTCTAACTCATACAAAATCTCTCAATTTTTTTTTTTTGCTTCTTTCCACTTCCCTTTCATCACCCTACTTCAGATCTACCATCTTCTTTTATTTGAAATGTCAAAAAAGTCCCCTAACCGGTCTCACTTCCTTGGGGTTTACTCTTCCCCAATCTATCCCTGTGACCCTTCAGCCAGAGGGATCCTTTAATAGCACAGAGGTGATCATAGCGCTGAAAGCTATGTAAGACATATTGCCATTTCAAACACCAGCAGTTCTAACATTGGCGTCTGAAATCAGCTTGGCACATAATAAGCACTCAGTAAATACTTGTTGAAGGAATAAGTAAATGACATTTAAGACCCTTAAGTGTATTGTCCCAAATGTCTGTCCATCTTCCCCTCTGCTCCCCTCACACTAACACTTTATTTGTTGAATAAATGAGTTATCTGAGCAACAGCAGCATTTTATGTAAATAAAGATTTACTCCCTTTGCATTCACATGGCCAAAACAGAGACAGTGGCTTGGGTAAAGTACAGACAATGAGAGCGAATGCCAAAGCTGAGAGTGGGTAAACCTTAAAAGTGACCAAAGAGTGTTCCTTAAAGATAGTCTGGCTTGTGGGCTAAGTCATCCCAGCAAAAGAAACTTGAGCTATACATCCGTCAAAGTTTTTAGTTGCAAACAAAGAAACCTACCTGAATAAGTTTAAGCAGGAATTAAACTTATGAAAGAATGGTTAAGTAGCTCATGGGCTTCTCTAGAAAAGCCCACGAGCCAGGCTTGGAAGTTATGTGGCCAGGGACACATGCCACATCCTGCCACAGACCTGGCCTCAGAGATGCCCTGCCCCTACCCCTCCCTGAAGCACAGACAGTGCATTTTGCACCATTAACACCCTGACGCTGGACAATGGATGATTCTGCTAGAGCCTCTCCAACTGCTACATCTGAACATCAGCTGTAGCTTTCTCCGTCCTCCCTGAGGCTTCAAGGGGGGGCTTGGGACCTGAGCAGCAGGTTTTATAGAGAGGTAGGGACTCATAAGGTAGGAAATTCCCCCCAACTGGATAATTGTTTTCAGGTGTTGGTGCCCCAAAAGGAACAACAAGCTGAGATCCTGAAACCCGGGGTTCTAGTCTCACTTTTCCAGGATTGAGGCAAATCAATCTTTCCAAAGTTACAATCAGAAACTGGGACTTTGCCTATAAGCCCTACATAACCACAGCTTTACCACCTTCTATACGCTTCAGCTATAAAATGGGAAAAGTACCTCTAAGACTATTATACAAATATAAAGTGGTGGTAATGTTAGTGTCACAAAATAGGGATAGTATGTTCCCAGGCAGAGAACCGTTGGCAATGACAAGATCGCGTGGAGTCTTTCTGAATTTCAAAAACGTTGGACAAACACAAGGAACATATTTTCAATCACTTAGGTGAGAAAGGAAAGAGTAGAATACCTAAATGTAATTTAAAAATCACAAGTTACATTGTTTGGTTCTATTTTTGCTAAAATTCTTTGAAAAATACTGAATCTTTGTTTACCTTTTCTGTTAGGATGATAAATGAAGTTGATGTACAAATACTGATTGGCATGAGTGACCTGTTTCTAAGTAAAAGGGACCACATATTTGTGTTTGTTCTTATTTGCCTGTTTCTTTGTCTGGCGGGGGCTTGGTTCTCCATGTTTTTCCAAGCAAAATAGAAAACATAAAATGTAGAAAATGTAAAAAGATAGCAAATGACAAAAGCCCTAAACATATATGTACACATATCAAAAAGAATCACTTTCCATTCCCTCAGCCTACGCCACTTGTCCATAAACTCAGGTATCAGGGCTTCTTATGGAACCTAATAGGAAAAAAAACCGAAAAGAGCAAGGATGGGGGACGCGACCGTCCAAAGCTCCAGAGGTGCAAGAATGAGACTGAAGGGAAGGATGGTGGGTCGTCTCAATAAATCCAAACTCCATTATTTCCTGTCAGATTTTCTATGTGACCCAATAGCTTTCACTATTCTACTGCCAGGTAAGGTACTTGTCTTGTGCTAAGGGCCCCTAAATGTATCTCTGCTCTTAGAAGTTCATAAGCCATTATCAACCCACCTACTTCCTTTGCGATGACTCTTACATCAGGACTTTCACTTGCGCAGCAAACCATGACATTTTGGACAGTGGGGTACGTTATTTTCTTGGTGCTTCTCTCCTCCTTATCTATTGTGTAGAAATGTAAAATACACTGATACCTCTACGTATGCGTTTTCTGGGACTGAGATTCTTCTGAAGACACCCTGCTGTGGTTGGGGAAAAAGCCACCCAGTACTTGGCCCATCACTCGAAACCAAGTTGGCTCATAGCTTATCATTTTCCCCACAGGGCAAAAGGACTCAGAGCGGGATCTGTTGCCTATCTCTACTTGAAAGTAAATATGCCTCAATCCAAGAAAAAAGGTAAAGTAAACCCAGCTTGCCTTTGATATTTCCAGCCTCTCTTATTTCTTTCCTTCCTGTACAAAAGGATCCCATCTCTGGCCCATTCCTCCCACTCAAGAAATGTTATAAAATCATACATGATTTGGTTGATACATTGTATTTTGGAATGAACAAAATTCTATCAGACTACCACTGTGGCTGGGTATTTGTATATGTTGCCTTTAAGCTTTATTTTTTGGGGGCGGGGAGGAGAGAAAACTTTTTCTTAAATGGCTTTCAAAGAACAGCAACCTGATTAGGGAGAAATCTGAGGGTTATGGATAAACTTTAAATGTTACTGTAAAGAAGATGCTAAAGATATTTTAAGGAGGCCAGAATTTTGCTCAATAAATTAAGTCTAATACCTTTTGTGATTTCAATGGAGAGAATATTGTCAGGTGGGGAAAGAACTGGATGGATAGATACCTAATAATCAATTCTGCTACCACCACATGGTCCCAGAGAGTGAGGACATGAGGGATGCAAGTAGAAGAAAGTTCTCACCCTGTGACACTCCGGCCCAAATGCGGAGCACAACCGTTGCTTACATTTCTAGTACTAGAGTCGATACAGGAGCATTTAAATAAACTCCACTTGAAGCTCAGATGTAATAAAAAGGGAAACAAAACCAGATTAAAAACAAAAGCATACAACTAGGCGACATAATTCACAAAATATCACTTGCAAATGTTTTATCTTGTAGTCCCTAGAGAGGCAATTCTCCCTCCTCCCCCACCTTCAGGCTCCTTTCCCCGCAGCCTATTTGGCAGAAGCCATCTTTAACGAGGTGGAGGCTGACCCCAGAGAGCAACGGATGTTTCCTCTTGCATTTTTAAGCCCACCTTCTAAATGTTCATTCTTTTCTAAGAAGCCTCCTCTTCACCACATCATTGACTCCAGGAATATCCAACTCTTTAAAATGAAACTCTTTACTCTCTGCATGCACACACACACACACACACACACACACAGTAGCAAGGGTCCCAGTTCTCTGCAGCACCAGATTTCTCTCTTCGTGAATGACTGCAGTCAAGCCTGAAATCAAAAGCACCAAAGATGAGTTTCCCTGAAGAGGGTGGCCGGTTCCATTACTCTGATGCAGCTGTCTCTTTAGAAACCAAGCCCAGAGAATAAGGTAGGGGCAGGAAAGTGGACAACCTGTTGTCATCTGCTTCTTCGAGGTCCTGAAACATGTCATGCTATATAGCACAGAGCCATCTAGCATGCTCTGGTGTCCTTAAGAGATACAAAATGGAGAACAAGAATGTTTTTGGACTCTTTCATAAACCTCAGAGGTCAAAGTTTCTGATAACACATGGCATGGAAGCAGATAGAAAACTTGCTACTTTGGGGAGCTCCTGGGTGGCTGTTAGTTGAGCATCTGACTCTTGATTCCGGCTCAGGTCATGGAGCCCCATGTGGGGCTGAGCACGGACCCTGCTTAAAATTCTCTCTCTCTCTCTCTCTCTCTCTCTCTCTCTCTCTCTCTCTCCCACTACCCCCTTCCCCCACGCATGTGCTCTATCTAAAAGAAAAAAAAATAAAAATAATAAGTTTGAAAACTTGCTAGTTTCTATCTTGATTTCATTAAGACTACTTCCACAAAGCCCCAAAGTTTTACTTAAGTTTTAAGTTTTCTAGGCCATTAATACACCTTTAGTGTATATATCAAAGCACAATTGCTAATAGCTGTCTTTTCTTCATTCATTCATAGATGGAGTGACCATGATGTGATGGAAATAGTTTCTTGACACCTGAGTCAAACACACCTAGATTCCAGAAACTCCTTTTGTTAACAAAAACCTAAGTAATCAACATAATTGTTTAGAAATAGTTATTGAACACCTACAACATGGAAAATGTTGTTCCATGGTCCTATAATACACAAGAAGATAAATTTGATCTGTCAGAGGTAGTAAGGAAAGTTTGTGGTAGAAAGTATGTCGAGCAGGACTTGGAAATAGAACAGAAATTAGGTGGGGTGAGTGTGTGTGTGTGTGTGTGTGTGTGTGTGAAGCACACAGGCAAGAAGGCGCTTGGTTTTAGGGGAACCTGAATAAGGCCAATGCAACAAGATGGGAAAGTACTAGAGATGAGTCAGAAGAAATATTTAGATCAGGTGGGTGTCTTTTAGGCCACATTAAGAATTTGGGTCCTAATTTTTAAGGTAATGGGAAGTCACAGAAAAACTTCAAGAAAGAGAATGAAGTACCCAGATTGAAATATTAAAATGTCACTTATAGATGCTAGTATGGAGAATGGGTTGTGCCTAGGCAAGAGTGAAATCTCAGTCACTAACTGGGAGGATTTTCAGTCGTCTGGGTGATAAAATATTTTTGGCAAGAACCCATTTGGGCAGGGGAGATGGAAAGAAGGGAATTTTGTTGAGGAAGGAGTAGGCAGGAAAGGAGAGGAATGTTCTCAGTACGCCCCAGGGTTCTGATCTCTGCACTGAACAAAGATGCCATTCACTAAAAAATGGAACACTGAGAAGAATCAGGTTGGGTGGGTATGAATTCCACTTAGGAGTTTAAGTTTGAAATGACCGTGAGACACCCAAGAGCTGAGGAGGGAGGAATTAGAAAAATAGGTCTAGGGTTCAAAAAGAGTGATCTTAGCTAGAAGGACAAATTTGAGAGTTCTCTTGATATGCAGGAGGTAATTAAATTTTTTTTAATGTTTATTTTTGAGAGTGAGACAGAGAGACAAAGCACAAGCTGGGAAGCGGCAGAGAGAGAGAGGGAAGCACAGAATCTGAAGCAGGCTCCAGGCTCTGAGCTGTCAGCATGGAGCCCAAGGTGGGGCTCAAACCCAAGAACCTTGACATCATGACCTGAACCGGAGTTGGACGCTAGACCAACTGAGGCTACCCAGGCACCCCAGCAGGAGGTGATTAAAACCAAGGCAGTGAATACGACTCTCCGGATATGTGTTTTTAAACCAGACATCAAATAAGAGTGTCTTGAGTTTTTTCCTGATTTGTTCTAGTCTCCCAGCAAAGCTCCATTGGCTCTTCCTGACTTAAAATGTTTTCAAGAGCCATACTTTATGGCACCAAGGTAGAGACTCTTAATCAATTACTTACTGTAACTACTTAAGAAAATTCAAAATTTTTCCCTGAGAAAAATGTTGGCGTTATGCGTAGATACTACTATACTGGTCAATTCCTGTGCCGGCGTGTTGATCTTTTGACTGAGATAGACTTCACATTTACATACTCAAGTGCACACAACTGAAAGAGAACTTTGCCCCTTTGAATCTGGGATTTATTTATTTTTTTAATTTTTTTTAACATTTATTTATTTTTGAGACAGAGAGAGAGAGCATGAACAGGGGAGGGTCAGAGAAAGAGGGAGACACAGAATCTGAAAACAGGCTCCAGGCTCTGAGCTGGCAGCACAGAACCCGACACGGGGCTCGAACCCATGGACCGCGAGATCATGACCTGAGCCGAAGTCTGATGCTCAACCGACTGAGCCACCCAGGCGCCCCTGTATCTGGGATTTAAAGCATATGGCTTTCACTAGATTCACAACACAAAATAGACACAATAGAGCTAATTCTTGGAAAATCCAATCGTGCATGAAAGTCATTTTTGCCCGAGATAAGTATCTGTGGGGGAGGAGAAACAAGACATAATCCTCTACTACGTTAATCAGTAAGAAAACATATTTGCCCAGATGCCTGAGTGGCTCAGTTGGTTAAGCATCTGTCTTCAGCTCAGGTCATGATCTCGTGGTTTGTGGGTTCAAGCCCCGCATCTGTGCTGACAGCTCAGAGCCTGGAGCCTGCTTTGGATTCTGTGACTCCCTCTCTCTGCCCTTCCCCTGATCATGCTCTGTCTCTCTCTCAAAAATAAATAAATATTAAAACAATTTTTTTGAAGAAAATAATTTTAAAAGTATAAAAAGAAACATGTTTGCCATTGAAGGTGTTTATATTATTTTAGTTTGTTACATCACCGTGAGGACCATTTTGTTGTATCTGTGAAGGTTAAGGTTTTAACAAATTTCTGCAAGATTTCAAAGCTCCGCCTCTTTTTAGACAAAGTGGTAGAAAAGGAAGAGGCAACGGATGTTAGATTTTTAATTTATATTTCTTTGTGTTCCATGAAGAATTTGAGAGGCCCTACAATAACATATGAAAAGTATATATTCAAAACATGGAAACATACAAATCGGAGTAGATGGCCATGACTAAGGAAAACGTCAAATGCAAATCTCTGGGCCAAAGACCCCTGCACAGGTACGAAAGTTGGAGTGCAGATTTGAGTCTGACATTTTGGCTTTTGGATGAAGGGATACATCATTACATTCTTTAGTATACAGAAGGAAGATATTGTCTTTCTTCCAAAAGTAATTTATTGCTCGAGGTTTTCTTTAAAAGGCTCCAAAAGATATATTTAAAAATACACTCAAAAATATCTCTCAAGTAAAATGCAGTAGTAGATTTTGTACAGCCATTTCCAGTAGCATGCTTCAATTCAAGATTAGGACCGAATCCCAAAACCAAATCCATAACAGTGATTCTGTGAAGTGAGAGAGTAGAAGGGAGATGGCCTGCATGGCCCAAATATGTGGCTCTGTGGCGGCCTAACTGAGTCCACAGCTCACCTCTGACATAGACAGATGACCGGCCCTTCACTGGTTTAGTGAGCCATTCTAAGGGAATCCGAGTAAAACTGTTATCTCTAGGAAAACATACACGCACACACACAACAAGGTAGCGTATAAATTCAGAATATTCGCTCATCCTTCAGAGCTTGGGTTGTAAGATAGCATTTTAAGTGCCCGAAGAAAAATTACATAAAAAAACTAGAAGCGACATGAGAGAGTGCTTAAGAGTATATGCTCTGTCATCAAACAGAGCTCAGTTTGATTCCAGGATCTACTCCTTGCTGGCTGTAGAATTTTAAGCAAGCTGGGGCGCCTGGGTGGCTCAGTCGGTTGAGCGGCTGCCTTTGGCTCAGGTCATGATCTCAAGGTTTGTGAGTTTGAGCCCCACATCGGGCTCTGTGCTGGCAACTCAGAGCCTGGAGCCTGCTTCTGATTCTGTGTCTTCCTCTCTCTCTGCCCCTCCCCTGCTTGCTCTCTGTCTCTCTCTCAAAAATAATAAACATTAAAAAAAAATTTTTTTTAAATAAAAAAAAAAAGAATTTTAAGCAAGCTGTGTAACTTCCCAAGCCTCAGTTTTCGCATTGATAAAATGGGGCCAACCAGTGAGGATTAAATGCGATAATGTATATAAGGGACTTAGCATATTGTTTCTAACATAGTAAGGACTTCGTTAATAGTAGCTATTAGTTATCATTAGTTTAATCAATCAATAATTAATTGAAGCCATCATTTCTGGTTACACTGTTTCCATATCCCTGTAAGAGCAAAACCATCAGAGATCATCAATCCACAAAACACTATGCTTATACGTAAATGTAAACTATTTCTCTAGGAAAGATACATATAATCATTTCTCAGATTTTCAATAAGATCCACGAATGAAAAATGTGGAGACCACTGCAAAAAGGCAAACATAAGTTGGCTCTGTTCTTTATGAAGGTACTGACTCACAATTACTCTTTCCTACTCTTCATTTTAATAGGACACTCATGAACTCCAAACATATTTATCTTACACGTTGTTTCTCTAAAAAAAAAAAAAAAGTGGTCTCATGGCTCACTAAGTGTCACTAAGCTCTTTTATTGATCTGATTCTATTTCTGGACACTCTGTCACTGACAAGTATGTGTGACCCACCCCATGGGTCCTCGGGTACTTCAAAGATGCATCAACATAAGAAATGATAGAAAACCTCCCACGGAGCTGTGTGAAATGACTTTAAAATCCCTCCCAAACTTCTCCTCTTTGGGGCTACCTTCAATTCCCTGAGTTATTTTACTTCTGTATCACTACTGCCTCTTTTTTTTTTTTTTTTTTTTTTTTTTTGCCTAACACAGACTTCCCATTTTTGTCCTTTTGAAACCTAGTGTTTATAATAAGAATATTCTTTTTGTTGGAAAACAACCAATCAGGGTAAATCTCCAAATCTTAACTCTTCCCCACAGCTTATTGCATCATGCTCAAAGATTTGTTGTTGTTGTTGTTGTTGTTGTTGTTACTGCTAGACATAAGACATGGCTTGTTGTTTATTTTTGTCCCAATTCGGAACTATTCTGAATGCCTGAAAGAAGCTCCTTCCATACAACCAAGAATTTACTCTATTGGCGTGAACATCTTAAAGCTTTAAGATTTGGAAAGTTTCCAAAAAGCCTTGCAAAATTAGGGTTAAAGATGAAGCCTGTGAATCTAGGGGTGAGTGAGCTTCGTTTTCTGCAAGCTTTGACTTGCTAACGTGTTTAT
Source organism: Prionailurus bengalensis (assembly GCF_016509475.1). Taxonomy (NCBI): domain Eukaryota; kingdom Metazoa; phylum Chordata; class Mammalia; order Carnivora; family Felidae; genus Prionailurus; species Prionailurus bengalensis. The sequence goes on from NC_057345.1 coordinate 148,040,928, forward strand.
CCATTACGTGGCTCAAGTAAAAGCCATCTCCCGCTCATGCCATTGCTATTTTACCTTTGTTTCAGTAACACAATTTCTGCTGTTAACATTTAATGCAAATATTACAACCGTGAATTTCTCACCTCAAATAATTTTTAATATTCAGATAATATCCTCACTGCAAACAAAGCAGGCCCTTTCTGAACGCCCATGATAAATAATAGATATTTACAGTGCTTATTAAATGCGAGGGTTGTATGCTGGTGTGTCGTACATTCTTTTTTTTTTTTTTTCTTTAACGTTTATTTATTCTTGAGACAGAGAGAGACAGAGCATGAACGGGGGAGGGTCAGAGAGAGGGAGACACAGAATCTGTAACAGGCTCCAGGCTCTGAGCTGTCAGCACAGAGCCGGACGCGGGGCTCGAACTCACGGACCGCCAGATCATGACCTGAGCTGAAGTCGGCCGCTTAACCGACTGAGCCACCCAGGCGCCCCTTGTACATTCTTTACCACACTAGTGTGAGGACAGCTACCCTTCCTGCATCATAGGTGAGATAAACTAAGGCTCAGAAGTTTGAAGCAACTTGCCTTTACTCATTGAGTGTAAAGTTCTGAATTTTAACTCAAGTATGTCTGACGCTAAAGCCCTTGCTTCTCTGGCTAATAAAGAGAGTCCAGTGAATTTCATCAGGAACAATGAAAGAACTGCATGAAACTGTATTTTTGAGCTCCCGAACCTTCTAATTCAGGAGATCTAGGTGGAACTCGGAAAGCTGGTAAGGACTGGATTAATGGTATCTATTGTTAGCTGTTAGTTACGCTGCTTCAGGTTTTTTAATAGGACCAAGAACATTAGAGAAGAGGTTATTAATATTCAAAACATTGCATGAATATGCAAATGTGAATCTCTGGGAAACCGTCCATAATCTTGTTCAGATTCTCAATGAGGCCCTCAAACCAAGAAAGTGAAAAACCACTGGATAGAGGCAAACACAAGTAGGTTTGTTTCTTTTTTTTTTTTTTTAACTAAGATTTCTACTCACACCTGACTACATTTTATTCGCCCTTTAAGAATACCAATGTGTTCAGAGCAGGCAGGCTTACTGTATATATTTTCACTCCAAACTCTATAAGTCACAAAATGTCCATAAGCTCTTTTATTGTTCAATCACAAATAGCTTGTACCATTCCATTTTTCACATTAGTGTGCTTCATCTATCCCATAGACCCTTGGAATCCCACCGCCCATGAAGTTCAGATTCATACCCAGTTTGGGGAACAACTACTGTTTACTGAATCTCTTGGTGTGACATTAATCGTATATATTAGCTAACACCTCTTTATTAACTAGCACTAATTAGTGGCTCAAAATAACAAAAGTTTTCCTAAATATGTCTCATATGTGGATAGATACGAGAGCAGCCTTTACACGGGATAAATCTTACTACTACAACCACGTTCATAATATGAATATAAAGCTGTTTATGAACATGAATGCCTGATCATTAGGAATGTCATCCTTGCTGTGAGATAAAATTCATCATCGAAGCACTAGGACCTGTTCTCTGAACTAAATGTTATGTACGGTGCAGCACACAATGTTGGTTATTTTCTCATCACTCATCATCCCCTTCTTTTTGATTTGCTTGTTTCCATGTGTCTAGCCCCACGGGATGTATCACCCTTGGTGCAAGTCATTCTCCTTTGCCAATGATCGGTCTAGTCGTGGGCACATAACACAGTTCTTACTCATTAACAAGGAAATTGGAGGTGGACAATCTCAGTGTTCATTCGGTGAATCACATTGTCATCAAGAACCAGGGTTCCATGACAGGTTCCTGCCATACATTGATCTAAATCTATAATTAAGCATTATTGTTTTCAGTAAAAACAGAATGATTTCTGTACGCTTCAAAGCTGGAATTATCCCACGGCATTTGTATCTATTAAAACTGATTAATGTAAAAATAACATCTATGAAAAACTGATCGATTTGATCCCATGTGATATATATTATATATTAATTTGTACATATTTGATCAAATTAGTCAGTTTCCAATGAATATGGCTAATACGAAATAATGTCTAGAAGCCTAGATAGAGAATATTATAGGCAGGATGAGGAAATTGATCCCAGACACTTCATCAAAAAGAACATTTCTATAAACAGCTGAAGGGATAATCAATTGGTTACCCTACTGCAATGGTACAATATTCTTTGGTTTCTTCGCATTAACGAGAATCCTGAAGAGTTGGTTTAAGAACAAGAACCTCAATAATGTGAAATGCTACAGACAATGTTTAGAAGAATAATTTATTCACACTATTCACAGTGATTATGGCTCAAATACTTGTCATGATTTTAGCAAGGACTCGCATATTCTGGCCGTTTCATAAGCACAGTGTCACTGACAGAACACAACCACACATGTTTCTCAACAATTCACCTTGGAGGATTGTTTTGAAAAGTCCGTAAGCAAGCTTGATTCAAATGTATTTAGTAGCTTATGTACAATTTTACATAATATATTACATGTGAAAAAAGAATTTGTCTATTCACTCAGTCCAGATTGTTTTGTTGCTGTTCTCATTTTGTTTTTGCTGGAGAACACTTTCCTATTGCCTAGCATTTACTGTGAAAGGCTAGCAAAAAGCCTTTTCATCGGAGAAAACATACTAGGTATTAGGAGCTGGGCGGGGGGGGTGGGGTGGGGTGTAGGCCAATGCAAGAACTAAGAAGCATCTAGTCTGCCTGCCATAGAAAGGAATCAATCCGACTGTTGAAATAACAAATGGAAGTCAGAAAACTTGGGTTCTCTTTCTGGCTTTTCAACCAACTACTATTATTTCAGGGGCAAACTACTTAATGTATTATGACAACTAACATTTATTTAATCCTTGCAACACGGTGAGAATTTTACCAAGCACTGAAAGTAGGTTTTCTCATTGAACAAATATATTATCCCTATGAGGGGGCTAATATCATTGGCCTCATTGATAAGATCATTTCTAAGGCACTTTTTTTTTTTGCTTTAAAATCAGTTTTAACATCTATATTTCCAGGTCCCTTGTCCTTCAGCAAAACATAACTCAGCAAGAAAAATAAGTCCTCAGTGCAAACAGATATACTGCAAGGTTATACATAATCAAAATGTCAAAGTTCAATTTAATAAATATTAATTCAGCACTGCAGAGGTACCCTGTGTAGTTTGGCTACATAATTGATAGTACATTGTACGGTTACACAAATATGAATAAAATATCCAAGATGAGAAAGCTTCCAGTTTAGGGAAGAAATGGCAAGTGTAAACTGATCAGTTTAATAATACGAAGCACAAACTATGATGGAGATATTCTTGGGATGTTTCTACAAGGAAGCACAAGGCAATTAATCCATTCTGAAATTAAGGGAGAATTGGTCAGAAAAATCCTCCTCTGGAAGTAGATGTTCAAGGGGAGCCCTAAGCAGGGAGTAGGAGTCAGCCAGAAAGGGAGGGGTGGGTCACAGAAACGGCAGAAGAAAAGACACAGGGCAGTGGAAGAGAACGACATGTGGAGGAAGAAACAAGTACTTTGATGTTGGAACCTCACCTGTGAGGCAGGATATAGCGCGTGATGAGACTGGAAAGGAGGGTAGGGCCTCATCATGGGGGAATTTAATTTTTTTTTTTTAATTTTTAATGTTTACTAATTTTTGAGAGAGACAGAGGGACAGAGTGCAACTGGGGAAGGGGCAGGAAGAGAGACGCACACAGAATCTGAAACAGGCTCTAGGCTCTGAACTGTCAGCACAGAACTCAGCCGGGGCTGGAACCCACGGACCACGAGATCATGACCTGAGCCGAAGTTGGCGGCTGTAACCAATGGAGTCACCCAGGTGTCCCTAAATATTATTTTAAAAGCCAGAAATCCTACTCGATGGGTGATGGCCAGCAAAAACACTGCATATGTTCTCTATTTACCTCCACTGTGCCCGAGCTAATAAAAGATCTACCAACCGTCCCCCACGGCACCTGGTCACAGTGTAGTAGTCCTGCTCAAGTAGTGTTCTGTGCAGTCACCACTAATGGATTGGACTTGTACTCAACATGGATTCCACCTGCCATTCCAATTAGAGCGGATGAGCAGCTAGCCAGACTCTCTTGTTGAGCTAGCTGTATACAGCAGCTAGGGGAGCTTGTTAAAAACATGAAACATGGTGTCAAATCTAGCACCCTGAGGGAGGCCGCATGGTTTGTGTTTTTTTATAACTTCCACAGGTAGCCCTGACGCTCTGCCATGTTTGGAAACCTACGATAGGGAGCATTCAGGACAAGGAATAACATATATCCCGAATTGCCAAGTGGGGGGTCCATAAGCGACATCTGGCTTTCATCCGTTTCATGGCTAAGTGACTTTTATATATTATATTTTGTACCTACTGTTGTTTTTTTACTTCTCGGTATTTAAAAATTGGTAGAAATCACATAGAACCAGGATGTTTTTGCTTCTTTTTGACAATTAGAAAATCGGCAACACTGGACTCCTGTTCCAACATGGTGGGTGCCAGCTGGAGCTGAACGGAGCTGCCTGTGTTGGAGGGAGCAGACACTCTTTCATCACAGTCCCCCTCTCTTCTTGCCTTGGCGGTTCCCTGCCTCAGCAGAGAAACATCGCTGCTGTTTACCGCCGTGTTTCCACTTTTGTTTATCCAGATAGTGCGTACAAGAGAAGAGGAAAGTGAAATATTTTTTGGACTCTTGTCTTTGTCAAAAGCAAGAAAACGAACGACAGACCACAGAGGTCAGGCTTAGAGGTGGAACATTCAGGGATATTAGGGCATCGATCTCTTTTTCATGAAATTTGAAGAAAGATTAACGACGTCCCTGTGCAACGGCTTTGCCAAACGACTGTTCTCAGTCAGTTTCACAATTTTAATAATACCAGGGAAGTTTCATCCTGCCGCTGTTTTTCTTCCATGTTAGCAAAAGTTCAGCAGAGCACAGCAGAGAAAGAAAGTCCATTGCAGAACGTGACCCTCCTTGCCGCAGTGCCGCATTCCGTGTGACGGGGCTGGATACAGTTTGTCAGCAAAATCGCCTCATTACAACGGGCTCCAGCTCTAATGAGGACCTCGGCATTATCTTAAAATATGTGCTGTGGCGAGGCCAGTCCTAAATTTAGTGGTTTATGAGCAATCCTGCTACGCTTCCTGATTATTTGTGATCTCATGTTTGAATTTCCAATGGTATTCTGAAAATATAATTTATCTTGGGTGAAATTTTAGGAGTAGTCATTCCATTAAAGTTCACAGCAAGCGGCATTGTCTAAGGATAACATGGGTGCAGGGGCTTGTTTTAAGTTTGTTTATTCATTTTGAGAGAGAGAGAGAGAGAGCATGCATGCAAATGGGGGAGGGGCAGAGAGAGAGGGGAAGAAAGAGAATCCCAAGTGGACTGAGGGCTCTCAGCACAGAGCCTGATGTGGGGCTCAATCTCATGAACCACGAGATCATGATTTGAGCTGAAGTCAAGAGCCCAGTGCTCAACCGACTGAACCACGTGGGAACCCCTGTAGGGTTTGTTTTGTTTTGTTTAAGTTTTAGTTACACAAGTGCATATGAATATATTCTAAGCATAATCCATTTAAACAACAGAGAGGTATGGAGAATAAAAAATGTGACTCTCCCTTACCTCCCCATTGCCCCCCACGGACCCCACTTTCCATTATCAGAAGTACTCAGTTAACATTTAGGTGTGCCTTTTTCCAGACATCTTTTCTACATAGTTATATATCTGATATATACTTTTGTCTGAAGGATTTCTTACCATTTATGGAATCACACTATGCATGTTATTCCGCAACTTGCTTACTTATATAACATGTTTGGGAAATCTTTCCTCATCAGTACTTACCATTTTTAACCATTTTTTAATGTTCCATATCGACCACTACTCTTTTGACAGATATTTAGGTTATTTCCACTTTTTCTTTCTGACGTGGCAATTAATTCCCTTAATCGTATGTCTTAGTGCACATATGTGTATAGAAAAGACATCCAGAGGACCGCTTGCCAGTTCGAAGTGTATGTATAGGATGATTTTTTAGGTACTCCCAAATTACATTCTACCTCGAATGTACACATGCTTTAGACTATTATAAATATTTTAAGTGTCTATCTGAAGGGCAAAAATATTTCTCTGTTTGAATTTCATTCTAACATTTTTAACATGTTTATTGACCATTTAAAATTTTTTAAAATTTCTATTAGGTTGGGTTTTTTTCCTCCCGATTTGCATGAAATCTTAGCTATTAAGGCTGACATCTTTTTATGTATAGATGTTGCAATTTTCTTTTGTCAGGTTGACAGTTGTCTTTCAACTTTGCTTTTCACATCTATTGCACAGAAATTCTCCGTTTTAAATACTGAAATCAGTCGATGCTTTCCTTTCTAAATTTGTGAATTTGGCGAATCCCCAGGAAGGCTTTACCTACTTCAGGGTTATAAATATATTCTCCTTTCTTTTCTATATGTGTTTCTCACATGGTGACCTGGGTTTGAATCTCATAATTACATCAATGTGGGTCCACAGACTTTTTGAAAAGCTTGGTAGCCACTGAGCATAAGCAAGTGTCTTCAGGGCCCAGGTGGCAATGGGCAGTGCACAATTAGAAACAGATCCATTCCCTGACTTTTAACAGAATCCAGCTCTAAAATCCTGTGGCTTTGGGAGCATGGCATGTCCAGAGACAGCATCTTAGACAATGACATGCCCACAATATGCACCTTCGTCATCACTCAGGCTCCTGTCCAGACCAGCAAAGGCAGCTGTCTCAAGGGGACTGTCCCTGACAAACTAACTTTAATGGTCATAACAAGAATAAAAATATTATTAGTTATTAATAACTACGTTAGTAGTGATTATTATGACGATCACGCTTAATGTTGCCAAGCACTTATGGGGCAGTGGGGATACCATGTGTCATCTCCTTTAGTACACCCAGCCACCTTATCATGTAGGAATTACTGCCTCTGTGACCATTAGCATCTACTCACATTTTCTGAAAGTGCCACAGAGCAGAGCCAGAATTTAAATCAAAGTTGGTCTAACTCCGGAAGCCATGATTATAGCCAAGGAATGATCCAGCCTCATACTTAGATGATTAATGAAATAATCCCTTGATAATATCCAAAAAACAATTGAGGAAGCCTAGTGACGGGGGTGAGGTCCTCAAGTAGAGTAAGTAGGCGTTTGTGTCACGTAAGTTAAGGTTCAATCTATGTAAGTGGAACGAAGTTTGGTAGAGAAAAAGAAACAATAATTTCTAGATGGATATAAGATCTAAATGTGATAAAAAAATTAATTCGTGAAAGTACTAAAAAGATCAAGTGATTTTTAAAACAATTTGGAAGAGGAAATAAGCTTTCTAACTATCAAACAAAAGTCAGAAATCACTAAAAATAGATGATAAATTCTCCTATGTAAAAATAAGAACTTTCCTCATTGCAAAAATGACCAAAAGTCAAATGACAAATGATAACTTTTGGAGAGGAAGGTGGTGGGAATTTACGATGAACATCTCTAATAAAAGGCCAGTAGCCTTAAATGAAAAGAGTTCACATAACCCAGTAAGAAAAGTCCAAGAACCAAACTGGGAAAAACAGGTGCCAAATATTAATAGAAAAGATTTTTTAAAATTGGTTCTTAAACACATGAACTATTGTTCAGCCTCACTGATAATTTTTAAATATAATAAACAGAATAATGATGAGGTTACAGTCTCATCTACCAAATTGGCCATGATAAGAGAAGGAGAGATAAGGAGAGAGGGGAAAATTATGTTGGGTAGCGTTGAAGGAAAATGCATTAAATAAAATTAATCATGAAAATATGTATTTCTCATACATTGTTGGTTGAAAACTATATTGGCATATCCTCCCTACACAGGAGGCTTAAAATTTTTAATTTTCCAAAAATAAAACAGCACATACTCTTTGATCCAATAATTCCACACTTAAATATGGCGCTGCAGATATATGACCTGTGAAAATGGTATGCATATAGATATTTCAATAGCAAAGGTGGAAAACAACTTAATAATATTTAACGTCATTAAATATTTACTATTTAATAGGATGAATAAATTGCACTATATCCATACAAAGAAATATTTCAGAATCAGTAAAAAGAAATAAGCAGCTTAAACAGACTACTCTATTATTAAATTAAAAACCAAAATACAGAGGAGTGTATAGATTATGGTAATATTTGTGGCAGGGGGGATTTTATATACAACCTCCCTTCCCTGCCACACACATATACACATACAGAGAACTTTTCTGGAAGGATTCAAAAGAATGTGAAGGAAACAGAATGGTTGGGAAACAGGAGTGTGAGTGAGATTTATTTTTCACCATATACTCGTGTGCACCTTTTGAATTTTGAATCAAGTGTAAGTGATGCCTATTAAGATTATAACGATTAATGTCATTGGGAAATTTACAAGGATAGCTTCAGCAGGAAGTATTTTCTATAGAAAAAATATTCAAGATGACTTCAATATCTATCAACAAGGAAATGATCCTTTTAAAGTGGTACATGGAATAGTGTGCAGCTGTTAAGACTTTAATCTTCACAGATGTTCACTTTTAAGAAGAAAAAACACCTACAGGCAGAATAACCGCATCCCCATGTTTATAAAACAAAAACTGCATATGTGTATGTATATGACGACATCTAGGGGTGTTTGTAAAAGAGGGTCTGGGCATTTACACGCTATGGACACCTGACAAATAGGGGGTAGCAGTGGGTAATCATTCTAATTCTTTATCCAATTCTGCGGTGTTTGAATTGCACAAGGTCATGTGTTATTTATTATTTGTCATTTATTTATCACTAAATATATATAGTTTTCACAAATCAAGTCACTGAGACCTTATTTGTAAATGGAGGATGCAGAACTCAAGAAACCAGTGGTTATATAATATTAAGTTACTTTATTATTTTTCTCTGAGTTTCCCAGACATGCATAGTTTCCACCTCATCTACTCAATATACTCCAACATTAGTAAGTGTATATAAAATAAATGAAAAATATTTACTTGTTTATAATATATTAAAGTTTATATGCTGAAATTAACCTATAGTCAACATTTAGACATCAACAAAAAGAAGTTTTTGATAAAGAGCTATAAAGGTACTTGATTGGGTTTAAAAAAAAAAAAACAACAACTGAGGTTTCAAATTAAGAAAACAGCCTCAATTCTAACTCTGAATTTCTTATTATGTATTTATTCTTTTGAAGCCCTGTGTCAGGCCAATTTACAGATGGTCTGGTGAGCCACAGGAAAATAACCCCAGTTAGCTCATGAATCATAAGCAGTTACTCTAAATAGTTATTAATGCAACTTCTCAAGGCATCTGTTTCACCTCAAGGGAACATTTTACCCATAAGTTTGAATCTTGCTCAAAAGTAAAATGGGTAGATTGATGCTCTGCTTATAACTAAAGCTGCCTCATAATGAAGTCCTTTGGGTACTTTATAATCTAAATTCCCCACCACAAAGAAGGATTAAAATTAATTCAATTTCACACAGAAGTTCTGTTCTGTAATTAACAAAGTTTATAAGAAGGCCCATGTTCAACAGACTTCACAGTTAAAATGTTGACACTCTGAAAGGCTAGAAGACCTTCACTTTCAGATTTTTTTAGAGTGCCAGCTATTAATGTGCAGGAAGCATGTTTTCCACATGTTCTTTAGTGTACTTGAATCTTTAGTTGTATTTAACAGATACTAACCAACAATGAGTTTTCCATTTTTTTTAAGGTCACTTATCTTGTGTATGCCTAAAGAACTAGTCCTGGATGGAAATAAAACCCTCCAAGCATTCAAGAAGACAAATCAAGTTCTGTTCAAAGTTATTCAAGTCCTGTTCAACTTTGTTCCAAGGATGTGGATATTCAACTTTATCGTTTTAGATAGGAAGAATGCATACTATGTATGTTTGCAATGTAACAACATGACTCAATTATAAATGATATTAAAGAGAATGGGTGTAAGAATACTGGACTATAACAACCCTGCATAATTAAGTACACTGACAATAAAATGGCTTTCCTAAATGGGTAAAGATGGATGATATTCGATGTCATACATGAAATATCCACATTAATAGGGCTTCATGGTAAGCAATGAATGTAAAAATATCCCAAGTATTCTATTTTGATCAACAGGGTAAGTCTCCACCCCTACCAAATATTTTGTTTATGGAAGAATGGAGAGCTTTGGTTTCTTTCTTTTTATCCCCTATGAAATGGACATTCTGGTGAGGGTTGCATTACCTAGAAAATAAGGGCAAATTATAGTATTAGAAAGAACACTGTACTGGAAATCAAGGAATGTGAGTTCTAATTAAAACTCTGTCAAGAACTGACTGAGTGCTAAAGAAAGTCAATTCTTCTCTATGGTCCTTAGTTCTCTCATTTTGCAAAATAAAGAGCTAACTTTAGAATTTCCCTAAGTTCTCACCAGGTCTAAGGCAATATAGAATAATGTTTAAGAGACTGTCTTCAGTGATATGTACTGGTTGTGTAAATCTGGCAAATTATTAACTTTTTGTGCTCCCAATTCCATATTGGGAAAACCGGGATAATAATAATGTATACCACGTTGGATTATTGGTAGTTACCTGTAAGTTAATATGTGTCAAGAGTCTAACACACTCCCAATAATAATGATGGAAATGATGACGATAATAATAGCGGTGATGATGATTTTATGAACTGAGCATCATGAGAGAAGGTATGGTAAAAACATTCGGATCATCTACAAGCTGTATAAAATCCTAGAAAATATGAAATATGATTAGATATACTGGTCAAAGGAGAAATTCATTTGAAAAACTTTGTAATATAAGTCTCATCTATATTTACCATTTTTGAGACAACTCGTGCCTCAGACATTTAATCGTTGGGTCACTAAATCCTCAGTTCAATTAACTGCTTTAAATACCAAATTACATTAAGCCTAAACATTGTATTTCAAGGATAGGCATTCAAAAACAGTCAAATATAAGTTTTCTATTAGACATAGAGACTCCTTGAGAGTGATACCAACTCTATTATTCCTTGTCTTGTTCTTGTCCAATGGTATGCATCATACCATGCTTCTTTTAACATCCTCACTCAGAAATGTTTGCTTCTCAATCATTTAGTCATAAAATGTTAATCCTTGAAGAATGGTCCACTCATCCAAATGAGTTATTATAAAAACATGAGACTAGCATGCAGAACATGTGAAGGCAGATCAAAAGATCTGCATTGTATTTCTTACTCTTTCCATTTTGTCTCACTCTGTCAAGACTCTGGATTGTTCAGTGCCCACATATGACATTCTTAAAAGTTACAAGAACACTACCCATCCGTTCTCTACATCATTTGAAGAAAAACAAAAATTTATAGCTGATAGTTCATCTTCAGATTCTAAGATCCACTTTTCTTGAAGTAACTAAAATATTGCAGTTCTTCAAAATGTGAAAATAAAGTGTTCCTGGTACCTTTCTTCACTTCCCTTTTTTCTCTCTCTCTCAAGAACAGAGCCACCATTCAATACTCTTTTATGAATCCATTCTCAGAAACATTTAGTCACATACTCCTACAAAAAAAATAAAAGACTCTTCACAAGTCAATGAATTAATCCATGTACCACCTGGAAATGGAAATTCTTAATACCTAGGTCCATAACCCTTCTGCCCAGATGGCTAGCAGTTTCACCCCTGAATTTAGCTGGTCCATTGGTTCTCTTCTGATTCATGGTACCTGCTTTCTCTTTAGTGTAGCCATTCCCTGGAGGAGCCTAGTCCAGTGACTGACAACATGCAGCAACTTGGGCAGACCTCCAGGAAGTACTGCTTTGCCAAAAGATGGTGAAACTCTAGCTTGATGTTCTCCCCTTCAAGTCCATGTTGTCCTTGCAATCCTTGTGGGGGGGGGGTGTAAGATTTAAAACCACTCTCCTTTGCAGAAACTCTGTAGTTAATAATTGACTGGAGCTATTACCAATGCACTAGACTCACACAAACCAATGAGAGATGATAGAGCAACACGGTCAAGGATGCAGTTATTTTTAATAAAAGGTACAGTGGTTTTAAAAACAACTGTCAAACTCAACCACGCTTTTCCTGGAAAAGGCAAATCAAATGTGTTTGTGTTGTTAAACATATTTTCTATACTCTCTCCCAGTTCAGGGGGACAAAATCAGCCCTCAGCAAAATTATAGTAAGTTTTTTTTTTTGGGGGGGGGGTTATCTAATCTCTTCTTTTGTCCATCCAATGCCCAAGGATAAACAAGTTCTTTTTTTAAATTTACTGTAAACTGCAAGCAGATATTCAATCATGTTAAAATTTTGTTTGAGATCAGCGTAAATTGGCTCAAAGTGAGGGCCTGAATTGTTTTCCTGCAAATAAAGTATATGAGCTTTAGTAAATAGACTCAGTGACTTCTATTTTGGGTACTTAGAAGTTCATTTTTACTTATTGGATGGATGTTATTTTTCAAAATTTGAGATTCTTGAATTAGTGAGCTGGCGTTGCTAATGAGCACATTTATCATTGCCTTGTAGTCTCTTAGTCATCTCCATGTCTACTATTTCTGTCACGAAATATAAACACTCAAAGATCAAAGGCTCTGTCTAAGCCAATTCGCACAGGTCTAGCTAGGCATGAGCCATATAACAAGCACAGTCTTAATGTAGGGTAAAAGCAGTAAAAGAGATTTTAACAACAACAACTCAAATTTGTAATGGAAAATAAAACTCGTATCTTCCAGCTTGGCATAGAGCTCCATGAGGACAAAAATAGTGACTCACTTACCTTTTTGTCCTCAACAGTGAATACAGCATCTGGCATATTATATATTAGTCCCCTTAATCATTAATTGTTGATAATGAAAAAATAAAGGAGATCTTTTTAATGGACTCATAACACAATGTGGCACAGTGTAATGGCTAGAATACTTACCCATTGTGAGTCTTTTCCATCGTCTGTAAATCGAGTTCAATAATATCTATCCAAGAGGGTAATTGTAGGGCCTATACTGACACAGGACCTGTCCCATGGCAGGTACTATTTGCTGAACTGGAATCTTAGATACTTTAAAATAAATTAATAGGCAAAGAGACAGCATGAGCTTCACACACTCACAGAGTTTATTTAGATGAGAATAGCTTGCGACAAGAAGGGGAGGTGGACTTTCCCTCAATATGGGGAATATTTATAGGTAGTCTCCATTCCCTAGTTATGGAGACTATATTTACTAACACTAAAGGATTTGATAAGAACAACTTGCAATAGACCATATTCTTAAATCTGTACAATTGCTCCCTGAGCTATTGGGCACTGAGTCATCCAGAAGCACTAGGTGCACAATTGAAATTTAGGTCTATAAACCCCCTTAGGCCAGCATCCTCAATCCTGCTCAGCTAAGAGACAACTTTAATGAATCTATACAACCAGTTTCATATTCAAGGGCTTAAATATCCGTTTTGGAGTATCCAACTCTCTCTCGTTTTCCTTTTATTTTTCTTTTAGACACAATTTTGATTTTAACAGATTCATTTGCAACTGCATCAAGAAAATTGTTAAGTAAGTCAAAAGAAAATTATATCATAATCAGTTACATTTATTATTTAATAGCTATAGAAATGGATTTAATGTGGACAGAAAAATGTGTCATCAAAAAACCATGGTTTCTAAGCCAACCTTTTCCCCTATTACGGTGGTGAATTGTGAAAGTGGCTAGGACTATTCTATTCAGGTTTCACAAAATACAGAGTATGCTTTTACCCAATTAATAAACTGATAAATTTAGAGTATATAAAGTGTTCCTCTTTTATAAAGGAATCGGAGCCCAAGGCTAGTGAAATAAACAACTTACCAAAGCAACAGCAACAAAAACAAAGAAACCAACTTCTTTTATGTTCCTCACTGTGACAAAAGGTTACAGTGATGGGGCTGATGATATTTATTAAATTTCCCAGGTTGACACACTGGAACCACTTGTTTACCACAACAAGAGAGCACTCCATGTCCTCCAGATTTTATTTTGAATTGTTGGGGAGGGTAAACACATCTCCTGCTCTAAAGAGGAACATTGTGTGCTGTGGGAGACATTCATTGTCTTACTACCTAAGTAACTTAAAGAATATTCTTCAGGTCTTACTGGTATTCATGTAGAAGCACTGTTTGATGGTAATCAACTTATTTCTTGCATTGGAACAGGCACTATCATGCTTTCCCACTGTTCGATATTATTCTTGCAGGGTTCCAGGAATTGTGCCCAGCGTGATGTCTCAAGAGCAATAGAAAAATAACCTTGTTTTGCATCACTTTTTTTTCCATTTTAGAGCTACCATAACAAATTATGAATAGCAAATAACTTTTTTTAATTTGCCAAACTTCTCTCCGTCAAAGTTATTAGTACCAACTTCAGCCATAGGAGAAAATAAATCATAAACAGTGAGGTGGATAAAGAGAGAGTGGGTATTTTTGTCACTGCAATCAAATGGAGCACTGAGGCATGTAAGAAAACAGCAATTGCTTCTGACCAGAACCACTAATCCCCCATAGTTGCTCTTGTACTCAAAAACTCTTCAGGGTTGACCTCCTCCTTCATAATCAAAGTATGTGCCTGCCTGATGGTGTGATTTGAGGAGTACTTGGAGTCTCTCTGGCCCCCAAATATTCACCTTGTCGGTTTTTATGGCCCATTACTAATATTCCATTGTGGAGGTTGTATTCCTTGGGGTTAAGACCTATGGCTTATTAGCATAGTGATATTCCTGAAACCCATAAACGGTAGGCCATTATCCAAACTTCCTGTACATCTTAGGTGCCTTCTCAAGAGTGTGCTTCTTTGGAGTTCTGCTCTGTCTGCTAAGGCAACTAGATCAGTGCTCTCTAACTTTGGTGTATACACAAATCATCTGGAGATCTTGTTAAAATACAGTTCCTGACTCAGTAGGTCTGGGGTTGGGCCTAAGATTTGCTCTGTTTATAATAAATTCCTTGATGCTGTTGCTGCTGATCTATAGGCCAGACTTGGAGTAGCAAGTTCCTAGTCTTTTACCAAAGTCTCCTAGCTTGGGACACAAGACAAGGGGTCAGCAAGCCTATATCGTAAAAGGACAGACAGTAAATATTTTAAATTCTTTTTATTGTTTATTATTTTTGAGAGAGAGAGAGAGAGAGAGAGAGAAAGAGACAGAGAGCAAGCAGGAAAGAGGCCGAGAGAGAGGGAGACACAGAATCAGAAGTAGGCTCCAGGCTTTGAGTGCTCAGAACAGAGCCCAATGAGGGGCTCAAACCCACAGAACGCGAGATCATGACCTGAGCTGTAGTCGGCCACCCAGGCGCCCCAAGACAGTAAGTATTTTAGATTTGTAGGTTACAGGGTCTTCACTGAAGCCATTCATTTTGGCCATTGTAGCAAGAAACTATCCACAGACCATACAGAATTAGGCATGGCTATTATAATAAAGTGTTTGAATAACACTTTATTTACCAAAACAGGCAGCAGGGCAGATTTGGCCCACAGGCCATGGTTTGTGGACCCCTGCTCTAACCATGCCTATTCAAGGCATGGAAAAAACCATTCAGAATTCAAGCACGAGAGCAACCAGGAAGCAAAACTGTGAGTTTTAAGATCGTCACGGAAAATGTGGAATTGCCTTCGGAAGCATAGCCTGGTGCTCTAAACAGACAGAACACAAGAAGTGGAGTCACCAGAGTACCCAACCACTTACCACTTTATAAGTTTACACATAACTTGCCTTGTGCTCATTTTGGGTTTACCCTGGCAGAATAAGGGACCTAGGAGTAGGAAAGGGACAAGTTTGTATCGTGTGAACTCAGACCCCAACCACCAGTCTTTTGTTGATACAGGGAAAAATCAATTAAAAAAATTTTTTTTGGCAGCCAGGAGGAGAAAAGATACTCCTGAAGAGCACTGTGAGGTTCCCTGTGCAAGCCACACACATGGCCCTCCCCTTTGTCCTGCTGACTCTTGTACTTAACCACTCCACTTGACAGCTTAGGCATGTTGACACTCTAGTAGGCATTCTCGTATGCCCAGATGCATTCATTTACACATCAGATATTTACTGAGCATCAATGTTGTAGCTGGGATAACCAATACTCCCGAAGAAAACATAGATAAGACAGTCCTGACCCCTGCCCTCAGAGTTTATGTTGTAGTGGGGGCTTTAGACAAATAATCACATCATTAAGCTTCACTATCATAAGACCCGGAGGGCAGGAATACTGGTGCTGTGAGCAATAATAGGGCAGACATGTAGCTGAACTGTGACCTGAAGAATGAGCAGCTGTTAACCAGGGTTGAAAGAAGATGCAAAGAGCCTCAGGGGGAGAGAAGTGTATGGCAATAGTCTGGAAGCAAAAGAAACCATGTATGTCAGAAGAACTGAAAGGCATTTAGTAAGACTGAAATAGAGTAGAAGTAGGGGATGGTGAGCGATAAGACAAAACAGTATGCAAAACCCAAATAATAAAAAGTCTTATAAATAGGGCGACCTTATAATCTATCAACTAAAGCAGAACACATTTGTGAGTGAAAGGAGGGACTGTTAATTATACTGAAATAACAAGCATAAACAGAGACTATTCCAGAAAAGTGAGACATTTGGTCAGCTTACTTTTAAACCATCTGAAGGAGATAGGTCTGTATCAAAGCTCAATGGGAAGCTGTTAAATATTTAAGGCAAGTGATGACATGACCATATTTGTGCTTCAAAATAATTTTTCTGTACACCTTACAGCAAAATTAGAGACGTTATTAGGCAACTACTACAATATCCAAGTGGGGGATAATGGGAGCCTCAACTAGAGTTGTGACATTAGGCGTGAAAGAAGTGGACAGAGTCAAGAGCTACTTGGGACTTAGAATCTGCAGGACTCAGAACTGATTGGATTGGCCACTGGGGGGAGGTGGCAAGGCAAATGTGGAAAGGGGAAGTCAAGGATGAATTTTTGGTCTCTACTCTGAGCAAATGAATTCACAGTGCTGACATTCAATAAGATTAGGAAGCATAGAAGTCACTATAGATTTGGTGGGATTATTATGAATGAAGCTTTATATATTGTAAGTTTGAAAGGCTATGGAATAGTCCAGTGGAAATCTCCAGTAGTCAATCAGCTACATATATGAATATGAAACACACAAGGAAAGATCAGGATGGAGATATGATTAGATGGTCATCGCCTTGTAGATAGTAATTGAAATCATAAATTGTCCACGTAGAATGTGCACTATGAGAAAAGAAAAGAAACTAAGCTGATATGACAATTCACAGGCTCCAGACTAAGACATGCAAAAACATTAACTTCCTTTATTTCTGGAAACATTACATTACATTTTACGCCCTCTCAATAAGCATCCTGGTTGAGTGAATTCCTCTATGAACAGTTACCATTTATTAAGTGCATGTTCTACAAAAGGCATTTATATAGCCAGACACCTAGTAGGCTTCTTCTTGTATCTCTGATGTGAACTGATATCCAGACCATGTATGATCCTTAGCAATAGACCAAGCTATGCTCGATCTAGAACTTCTGCTAAAAGAGGTAGTGATCTAAACTGGTCATTTTTACAAAAAATGAGACCAAGAGTATGACCTCTGAGACTATCAGGACAAAATGAGAAACTTTTCTCCCTCCCAATAGTTTGTATTGGAGATCCCCTCTTATCTGTTCCCAGGACAACACAAATGTAATTCCATCGCAGCAGTTGCCACTCTGTACTGTATCATCCATTTCCTTGCCATTTTCCCCATGAACTGGAAACATTTGATGGCAGGGACTGTATCTTGTTAATTGCTGTGGCCCAAGGCCAAGAATAGTGCCTGATAGGTAATAAGACTCTTCAAATATTTGTTGAACGAGGAGAGAATGGGTGAAAAGAAAGACGTTTATAGTATCTTCTTCTCCAATGTTCTTCCTGGTATGTTTTTATTAACCTTGTCCTTGTTACTTGTAGGAAAGAACAATTTTGGTAAATTAAAGAAGCCTTTGGGTTCAGAGTGGTGTGCCAATCCCCTGTGTACATCGTAGAATCTGGTATCAGGATCCCTGAAAACTTTTGATTGGATAGGAAAAATCAACCATGTAGAAGAGAAGCCCTGTGGACACTAAATATTAAATGCTAATGAGAAAGAAACACCTCAAACAGCAAAACTACTCCTGTGGTATATGATCTCATACGTAGGGACTCACAGGCACATTTCTAGCTTGTGACCATGGTAAGTTAAATAACAAACAAGTCAGTGTTCCAATTTCCTTAATTATAAAATAAAGATACAATTCTCTTTCAGGCTACTAAGGGTGACTAAAGACATTTGTGTAAAGTACCATCACATGATGATGCAGGCCTACCCTGTACCACATCATGTCAATAATTAGGTGCCGGTGCAGACAAGTCACCTGATAAATGTAATCATTAATGTGGGTTGTGTTTTAAAATGTTGGCCATCACACACAATGCTTTTGTTTTATTGATTTGGTCAATAATGGCTAGTTTCTCAGTGCTGATAAAAATGTGTCATGGGCTTCACCAAACCTTGACAAAGAAAGAAACAGGAGAAGAGGAAAAATGGAAGTAAAGAGAGAAAAAGAGAATAAGTGTGTTCAAAGGAGATTACTAACATCATAAAATTGTCAGTGGTTCCCTATTGCAGGAATGTAAATTCTAAGAGGTTAGCAGATTTTCTAGAAACAACCAAAGCATCTAACTTAGGGAATGAGAAACTAGAAAGTGGAATGTGAGGTTTTCATCCTTTGTGCATGTAGAGTTTCTCATCAAGAATGGACAAAATAAGACTGTACATTTAACATGGAAACATCTGATTGTTTGTCCTGACAAATCTTTTGCAGTAAACCATGTAGTGTTCAATATCACTCATCATCAGGGAAATACAAATCAAAACCACTATGAGATACCAACTCACACCTGTCAGAGTGGCCAAAATTAACAACACCAGGGAAAAACAGATGTCGGTGAGGATGTGGAGAAAGGGGAATCCTCTTGCACTGTTGGTAGGAACGCAAACTGGGGCAGCCACAGTGGAAAACAGTATGGAGGCTCTTCAAAAAGTTGAAAATAGAACTTCCTTATAACCTGGCAATTTCACTACTGGGGCACTACTGGGCATTTACCAGAAGGATACAAAAATACAGATTTCAAGGAGTACACGCATCCTCAATGCTTATAGCAGCATTATCGACGATAGTCAAGCTATGGAGAGAGCCCAAATGTCTGTCAACTGATGAATTGATAAGGAAGATATCATATATATATTGGAATATATATATATATGAATGTCATATATATATACATATATATAATGGAATATTACCCAGCCATCAAGAAGAATGAAATCTTGCCATTTACAATGGCACGGATGGAGCTAGAGCACATGATGCTAAGCAAAATAAGGCACTCAGAGGAAGGCAAGTACCACATGATTCCACTCATTTGTGGAATTTAAGAAACAAAACAGATGAACATATGGGGGTGGGGTGAGGAAGAGAAACACAAACAACCCATGAAAGACTCTTCAAAATAGATATGAAACTGAAGGTTGATAGAGGAAGGTAGGTGGGAGATGGGCTAGATGGGTGATGAGTATTAAAGAGGGCACACGTTGTGATGAGCAGTGGATGTTGTAAGTGATGAATCACTGAATACTCCTGAAACTAGTATCCCACTGTGTGTTAACTAGAATTTAATAAAAATTTGGAAATCAAATTTTGAAGAATTTTGAAGAACCACTAGTGTTTTTGCAAGAGACTTTATATAGGGAATGAAATAGAAGGTTCAAAATTTTGAACCTGGAGAACTGATTATGTAATTTTATCAAATTGGAAAAGTTAGGAAAGTAAGACAGCCAGTTTCTGGAAAAAAAGTAATGCGTTCAATTTTCCAAATGTTAAGTTGGAGATGAGAGTTTAAAAAAATTTAAAAAGCATCTTGTGGTTGAGTTCCTTTGGGTAATATTTGGTTAATAGGTTTCTTTATCACAGAACTTCTCAGTACCTTTAATAAACTAAGGTGCAAGAGGAATTTTAAGAGGGAAGACATAGCATATTGTTTAAACTTAGTTGATTACAGACCATCTCACTGAGCTTGATGTTCTCTTCTATGTTATAGTATTTACTAAAGTTCACATTTCAGATACTGTGGCAGTGTCACTCAAGAGGAGTAGAGCCTGGTTTTGAAAGTGATTGGGTTGAGGAGCCTGGGTGGCTCAGTCATTTAAGCGTCTGACTTCATCTCAGGTCATGATCTCACAGCTTGTGAGTTCAAGCCCCGCATTCGGCTCTGTGCTGACAGCTCAGAGCCTGGAGCCTGCTTTGGATTCTGTGTCTCCCTCTCTCTCTGCCCCTCCCCCCCACTCTCAAAAAATAAACATTAAAAAATTTTTAAAAAGAAAGTGATTGGGTTGATTTTAATGTAGTCATATGTTAAGAAAATATCTTAGGACTCCAGAGTCTTAGTCCTGACTGTGAGAGAACTACCAGTTCATAAAGATCGATCCTAACACACAGAGGCAGATATAGGAATCCTGAGATGAAAGCATACTCCTTGGTGGCTCGGCAATCAGTGTTATCAAACACCAGTTTGGATGGCCATGGAACTTTCTAGGGTTATTGATATGTTCTGTCTCTCGATCTGAGTGATGGTTACATACTTATGTTTAAGTAAAATTGTCAAGCTGCACATTTAAGAGTTGTAAATTTTGCTATACGTTAGTTAGACCTCAATTTTTTTTTTTTTTTTTTAGGAAAAAGACTAATTGTCCTTGGTTGTCAGAGAAAGCAGTTGGTAAATAAAGAAAGCATTTAAATTATATTTTCTTTATTGACAAAATAAGCAAATCTCGTCACCTGTGATATCCCATATGTCCCCCCGCCCACTCTCATGCCTCACACCTTATTAACCAGAAGCATAAAGTTACAAGAGTCCAGAAATTTATCACACAGGATAAACTAGAGTCTGAATAATGATATTAGTACATCTTAGCCCTTGGTCTTCAAAAAATAATAAGGTTAGCTAAAATCTATTGAGTGCCCAGGAATATAGAGCTCAGCATGCATTAATCCATTTAATCTTCACAATAACCCTGGAATATAGGTACTACTATTTTTCCATATTACAGATGAAAAAAACTGAGACATAGTAAATTGTCTAGATTACATTAACTCTAGGCAGACTGGCTCCAGAACTGCACTTTTTACTATTATACTGTACAGTCTCTCAACAAAGATGGTCATTGCCATTGAAATCCAAATTTACAGGGGCGCCTGGGTGGCGCAGTCGGTTAAGCATCCGACTTCAGCCAGGTCACGATCTCGCGGTCTGTGAGTTCGAGCCCCGCGTCAGGCTCTGGGCTGATGGCCCGGAGCCTGGAGCCTGTTTCCGATTCTGTGTCTCCCTCTCTCTCTGCCCCTCCCCCATTCATGCTCTGTCTCTCTCTGTCCCAAAAATAAATAAACGTTGAAAAAAAAAAAAGAAATCCAAATTTACATAAGAACTATAATATTGTCTTTTTATTGAGAAACCTGGGCTTGCTTCTATCACACTCAGATCTTCATTTGATCTCTAGACTGTACTTTCTAAGTATGCAGTATGTATTTGGCAGTTAAATTAGAATGCACACCAGGGACGCCTGGGTGGCTCAGTCAGTTGAGCGCCTGACTTAGGCTCAGGTCATGATCTTACAGCTCATGAGTTCGAGCCCCGTGTCAGGCTCTGTGCTGACAGCTCAGAGCCTGGAGTCTGCTTCTGCTTCTGTGTCTCCCTCTCTCTCTGCCCCTAACCCACTCGCATTCTGTCTCTGTCTCTCTCAAAAATAAATAAACATTAGAAAAAAAAATTAAATGCACACTGGACATGACACCAAAAGCACAGGCAACAAAAGCAAAACAGACAAGTGAGACTACATAAAGCTAAAAAACCTTCTGTACCGTAAAGAATCTGCAGAGTGAAAGGCAGCCTATAAACTGGGGAAAAGTATTTGCAAACCATATGTAGGTTAAGGCATTAATATCCAAAATATATAAGGCACTCTTAAAACCCGTAGCAAAAAACAACAGCAACAACAAGAAAACAAATAATCCAATCAAAAAATGGGCAAAATAGATATTTCTCCAAAGAAGACATACAAATGGCCAACAGGAATATGAAAATATATTCAGCATTAATAAACAACAGGTGAGTGCAAATCAAAACCACAATGAGGGGTGCCTGGGTGGCTCAGTCGGTTAAGCGGCCGATTTCGGCTCAGGTCATGATCTCGCGCTCATGAGTTCGAGCCCCATGTCGGGCTCTGTGCTGACAGCTCAGAGCCTGGAGCCTGTTTCAGATTCTGTGTCTCCCTCTCTCTGACCCTCCCCTGTTCATGCTCTGTCTCTCTCTGTCTCAAAAATAAACGTTAAAAAAAATTTTTTTTTAAACCACAATGAGATATAACCTCACATCTTTAGACTGGCTATTCTAAAAAAAAAAAAAATTACAAGCATTGGAGATGATGTGGAGAAGTTGGGAAAGCAAAAAAGTTCAGCCACTATGGAAAACCGTATGGACGTTTCTCAAGAAGTTAAAAATACAACTATTTCGTGATCCAGCAATTCCATTTCTAGATATATATTCAAAAGAATTCAAATCTGCACTCAGTGTTCATTTTACCATTATTTACAACGTCCGATCTATGGAAATAACTTGAATGTTTATTGATGGATAAAAGGATAAGGAAAACGTGGTATATACATACAATGGAATACTATTCAGCCTTAAAAAGGAAGGCAATCCTACCATATGCAACAACATGGTAGAATCTGGAGAACATTATGCTAAGTGAAATATGCCAGTCACCAAAAGACAGATATTGCATGATTCCATTTGTATGAGGTATCTAAAATAGTTAAACTCATAGAAGCAGAGAGTAGAATGGTGGTTTCCAGGATCTGGGGGAGAGGGGAAAAGGGAGGAGTTGCTGAACAAATGGTACAAAGGTTTAGTTATGCAAAATGAGCAAGTTCTAGAGATCTATTGTACAACATTGCGCTTATAGTTTACAATAATTTATAGTACACTTTAAAATGTGTGAAGAAAATAGATCTCATGTTCAATGTTCTTAGCACAATAACAAAAAAAAAAAAAGAGGAGCTGTCATTACACATTGTATAATTAGATCATTCCATTTACTCAAGCTTTATATCTCATCCTTCAATGTTCAATAATCTGTTAAACAACAGTAGGCAAATTCTCTTATCTCAGTCTTCCTTTGTTTAACTCGTTGTTATACTTAATAAAGAAGCTCAGAATAAAAACAATAATAAAAAAATTAAGCTAAAGCCCACAGGTGAATCAGGAGAAATTATGAAATCAGCAGCATTTAGTCAACCCTTAAAAGCCTGTCTCAAGTGTCACCTCCTCTGCAAAGTATTCTCTAGATTCCAAGGCTGGATGAATTTCTCCTTCCTCCCTGTTCTTATAGCTATGTGGCTGTGGGCTATGTTAGCATTTATTACACTAAATATTACATTTCTAACTCCACATAAGAGGAAATGTATCCTAACCAGCCTTGTATCCCAGAGCATAGCATACCTGGCATATAGTAGGTGCTTAATACATATTTGATTGCTGAAGGAATGAACTTTTAGGGGTGCTTGGAAAGGATGTTATTTTGTATATAAAGTATCACCCTTAAATTGATGGAGTAGCAACTGAAATTGACAAATACATTAAGATTAGGCATTGGATGGTTGCAAATTAGCAGTCTGCTGTGATAGTCCTTGCTTTTACTAAGCACGAATTCTTTCAGAAAAACTCACAAGGAATTTTTGAAGTCATTGACGTAATTCTTTCAATGTGGGGGTTCTTGCAAACCCCACCCCTACCGATAACTTTGAGTATCTATTAATTTGTTTCTCATTTTAATTTCTACAATACTTGACAGATTAAAACATTGTATAATTCTATTCCATGCCGCAATTTAAATATTTGTATTAATACTTTTTAAAAGCCTATTTACTTATTTTTAATTCCAGTATATTTAGCATACAGTGTTATATTAGTTTCTGGTATATGATATAGTGGTTCAACAATTCTATACATTACTCAGTGCTCATCATGATGAGTATACTCTTAATCCCCTTCACCTATTTCCACCCATCCTCCATCAATCTCCTCTCTGGGAACCATCATTTTTGTTCTCCATATTTACGAGCCTGGTTGTTTGTCTCTTTTTTCTTTGTTTTGTTTCTTAAATTCCACATATGAGTGAAATCATATGGTATTTGTTGTTTTTTTTTTCTAACTGATTTATTTCACTTAGCATTATACCCTGTAGATCCATCCATGTTGTTGCAAACGGCAAGATTTCATTCTTTTACAACTGAGTAATATTCCCTTGTATATATACCATATCTTCTTTTTCCATACATCTATGGATGGACACTTGGGTTGTTTCTATATCTTGTCTATTGTAAATAAGGCTGCAATTTGAGTTCTGGATATTTCCTTAGACCATTCTACCAAACGCCTTTGAGAGAATTACTGGGCCCGTACATGTGCTACCATGCTCAGCCCCTGGCTGATCTTTTGAACTAATTACATTCCTCTTCCCTGCAGCTTCTGAAATCTCAACACATTTCTCAAGCCAGTCATTACTAAATAACCAGATAAGCCTACACAGTATATCTGATGACCAAGATTTATCTGCCCCATACCATTGGTCTGCCTTCCAAGCCATGTTATCCCAATCATTGCCCCTCTCTCTCACTCTGTCATGCATTCCTGAACAACCTAACAAACCTGAATCTGAAAAACTACAACAGTGATGAAGGTTTTCCTTGGTCTCAGGACTTGATGTTTCCCCTGCCCTTGGAGTTCTTGTACATCTCAAGGCTTCGGTCTCTTGCCTGAACTCTAAGCCACTTGCATTCCTCTCTTCATGAATATTTTTTCCCATGACATGGCATTGACAATATTTGGTTCTTCACCTCAAGCCACCAAAATCTTACACACTGGAGTTCAGTAAGTACAATTTCCTGTGCTTCTGAATCTTCAGGGGGGAAAAAAGGAAAAAAAAAACCCTCTGTGAATGCTCAGAAGACTCCTGTGAAACATGAACAAAATATCTGGGAAAGAATTCTGAGGTCCTACTGAATATAGTGTTCACTCTCTTCATTACCATTTTACCATGGTGAGTGCCAAATTTGTTCATGGTCCTGATAGGGGTTGGGTCCTCAAGAAGTAACATATTCTCAAAACGTATTTGATGATGAGAAATACCTAGAAGATGTGATAATTTGTATCTAAGATGTATAATATCCCCAATTGCAACTCTCCATTCTTTCATTCATGTCTAAGTAGTGCAAATACAACTTACTATATATACAGCCTGAGATTCAAGAAACAGCCACATTTGTTTATGGGCATAAATTAATGTAAAATGAGTCATTTCAGGTCTGTAACAACACTACTTGACTCTTCCTTCCCAGTGCAGCTTTTCACTGAGAAACTGTTGTTCCATTATCCCATGTGATTAAGACTGAGAGTGTCAAAATGGTCAAGTGGTCTAAGACATCAGACTCAAGCTCTGCTTCCCATGTGATTAAGACATGAGTCATCTTCTGTTCATCATAAGTGGCCCACAAAGCAGGCAGTCAGCGTTCTTCCCAGATGCTTCCTATATACGGGTGCAGAGAATGAAGTTTCTCTAATTTGAAATGGAAAGCTGTACCAGCTACATAAGACCCAAGTTGATGACTATAATTCCCACAGAAAGATAAATTCTTGATGGCATTATCAGAGCTATCTAAATCCATGTATACCCAACACATTCTATCCCTGACCTTGTCAATCACATTGGTCAATAGAATTTTTTTTTTTTGCTTAAAATATCTTAAAATGGGTTTTTGTCACCAGAAGAAATCTGACTAATATATACATATATGTGAAATATACGTATTCATATGACCTATGATCTCCTTAAAATTTGAGAATCTCAAACTGTACATTAAAATATGCTTACTGGAGCTGCCACTATATTCCAACTTGCTATACCTAAATTACTCCCTTGAGTTCCTACCACCCAGGACCTAAGCATGGGCTAAGAGGTAAAAGCAAGAACCACCTTAATTAATTCCTCCTCTGCTTTGGTGCCTCCATAAGCCTCTTGAATAAAGTCTTCCTTCCTCTTTTATATCATCCTAACACCATTAACATCCTTACCACTAACTTGGCATATATGGTCCTACTTTATATTTATATTTATATATTTATATTTATTTATAATGTCTTTCTCCTTGACTAAATTATAAGATTCTCAAGGACAAGGACTCTGTTTAACACTACCTTGAGTCCCCCAAAGCCCAGAGATGAAGGTCTGTCTCAAAATTGGTTTCTTGGGATTTTTAAAACTGTCACATAAAATATTAATTTTCCATAGAAAATTGCTTTAGTTATTTATTGTGATTCTGGAAGTTTCATTAGAGGCAGCAACTGCAAAGTGATTACTAAAACAGATTCTGAGTGAAAAATAGTTTGCTGCTATTGATGTGGGCTCAAGCTTACAATTCTGTAGACTCAGCTTCTTCCAACTAAGCACTCTTCCTAGTTAAATATTCTGGGCAATTGTTCATTTATTTACTTAGTGCCATACAGCTAGAATAACGTTGGGGAATCAAACACTCTGAAGAATGGCTTAAAGTTAACCTGAAATCTCTCCATGCTTTACTGTCACCATTAAAACCTTTTCTGAAATGTCTAAAGTTCCACCTTATAAAGACAAAGCATAACTTTTATTTGGTAGAAAATACCAGAGTGTCTTAAGATTATCATTTGGAACATCAAATCTTTTTGTCATTTAGAAATAGAACGTATAGATGGTGGGCCCACATCTCTATCAGAATATTTATTTTTATCTTAATTAAATTCCTGATAGAGTTGTTATATTTGAACTTGTTTCTCTCATCTAGACGTGGAGTGCAGGGAAAAACAATCAAATCAACTGAAGGATTTGCAGATCTACTATACTGTGTTTGGATGGAGTAAATATTCATTCATGAATGAGGTATTATTTTATATACTGTAATAAGTGTATGATCTCTTGTAACCCCTCAGTTAGCCAGAGTTGACACACGAGATACAAATTCTATTATGCTACAAACACATTGTGGAGATATAAATTTTCCAACACACAAGAAACAGTAGAATTCTCTCGAGACTTAATTTGGTCAGTTTCTATTTGTTATAGTGGGAAGAAGAAGAGACTTTCGGGGGTACATTTACTTTCCATTAGAAAGAAATTTGGAAAAGAATACTACAAAGAGAGCAGCAGAGGAGAGTCTACCCACAAATTTGTTGAACAGTGGAAGACAGAAAAAAGGCTAAGTTTTAAACTGATAGTGAGGAGAGCAGAGAAGCAACTTAACTCATACTGCAGAATCCCCAAAGATTCAAGAACTACTGGCACTAGATATCTCTAGAGATGGTATGAAGGTGGGGTTAAAATCAGGATCATTGGTCCCGATTCTGATTAAGAAAAAATTTGCCTCCAAGATCCCCTCTCTCTCTTGGGAGAAGATGTAAGTTTATTTTCTGGAGAAGGTAAAATAGAGAATCCGGCTGGGGGACCCTGAACACAGTTGACAGTGGGTGTCCTAACCTGGAAAAAAAAGCAGACATGTAAAAGCATGTAAAGCAGACATGCATTTTAAATGTGATTTTCAGCCTTTTGCCCCATTTGGATTCCTGAGTAGTGGCAGCTTGTCATATACCCTCCAGGTCAAAGATTGTAAGAGTTTTCTCTCAGGAATCTGACCGGACAAAAAGAAAGTCTTCAAGATAATAACATTGCAATCTCTTTAATTAAATGTCTCACTCCATACACAGAGAGCTTTCAGTTGGTTTCTCAGATCTCCACTCTTACATATTATCAAAAAAAAAAAAAAAACCTGGAAAACAACTCTAACATGAATACAGAGGTCAAAACTAACAAGAAAAAGATAAAACATAGATGAAACAAAGAATTAATTTTCATGAAGAAGAAAACAACACATGAGTTATAGTTAATATACAGAGAAATCATAGACAAATGCCGTAGTCAGTGGCTATGAACGGGAACATGTATGTACACGCATGTTTGTATATGTGTGCGTGCATATATACATACATATACATATTCAGAAGCAACAGTAAAAATTCTTTATGAATTTAACTGATGGTACAAATGAAAAGTCCAAAGAATAAAAGGGTAGAGTTGAGAAAATTTCTCCAAAAGTCAAGCAATACAACATAGTATGGAAATACAGAGAAAACATAAGATTTCGGGAAGAAGCCAGATGGCCCAAAATCTGATTAACAAGTGTTCCAGCATGGGGACAAAAACGAGGAGAGATAATCATCAAAACTAATCGGAAGAACTTTTCCAAAACTGAACAATATAATTGTCCAAACCCAAAGGGCTGATGAAAAACTCAGCACGATGGAATCAAAAAGCCCTACTCTCTATCAGACATCTCTTCCGTAATACATCAAATCCTCCTGGTCTCCCTTGTCTCTTGATTCAGTCACTGCTATAGCAAACATATATGCCAGGCCCACACAAGCTTCACATATGTCTCACCTCAAGCCTGCACCGCATGCCTCTTGACTCCTGCCCTAAGGTTGTCTACTGTCATTAAAAAGTAAATGACCCAAATCCTATTTGACATCCACACATGTACCTACCCTGAAGCTCAGAGCAAACCTTTCACCAGTAAGAAATGGGAGCTAATGGATAAACTTCTTTCCTATTTCTTACCTTAAATGGATGATCCTGAGATGCAGTCAGTCCAAGGGGACATCCCCATGATATCAAACCATAGTAACTCATTTTCATATTGGCTCTGCTTCTTTTCTCCTTCACTCCTCTTGTCTCTCTGATTTCTGGATTTGCGCTACAAGCAAAGTAACTGCAAATAAGCTTTTGTCTCAAGTTCACTTTCTGGGGCATCAATATATAACATCATGAACTTTTAGAACTCTAGAAACAAAGAAAAAAGTTCTAAAGGGTTCTGGAAAGAAACAAAAATAGGTCATAAACCAAGGATCAAATATTACAACAACAACACAAGAAAGCCAGAAGAGAGTGAGGCAAAGCTTTCCAAATTCTGTGAAAAAAAATTTCCAACATTTATATCTATAAACAGATACCAAAAAAAAAGGAATTTGAGGAACAGAATAGAAAACCCAGAAATGAACCCACAACTCCATGGTCAACTAATCTTTGACAAAGCAGGAAAGAATATCCAATGGAAAAAAGACAGTCTCTTCAACAAATGGTGTTGGGAAAACTTGACAGCAACATACAGAAAATGAAACTGACTACTTCCTTTTTTGAAATTTTATTAATGTTTATTTATTTTTGAGAGAGAGAGAGAGAGAGAGAGAGAGCGAGCAGGGGAGGGGCAGAGAGAGGGAGACATAGAATCCGAAGCAGGCTCTGAGCTGTCAGCACAGAGCCTGATGCAGGGCTTGAATTCACAAACTGTGAGATCATGACCTGAGCCAAAGTCAGACACTTAACCAACTG
Source organism: Prionailurus bengalensis (assembly GCF_016509475.1). Taxonomy (NCBI): domain Eukaryota; kingdom Metazoa; phylum Chordata; class Mammalia; order Carnivora; family Felidae; genus Prionailurus; species Prionailurus bengalensis. The sequence continues at coordinate 148,070,542 of NC_057345.1, forward strand.
AGCCACCCAGGCTCCTCACTTTCTTATACCACACACAAAAATAAATTCAAAATGGATGAAAGACCTAAATGTGGGAGAGGAAACCATCAAAATCCTAGAGAAGAACACAGGCAGAAACCTCTTAGACCTCAGCCATAGCAACTTCTTTCTAGACACATCTCCAGAGAAAAGGGAAACAAAAGCAAAAATGAACCACTGGAACTTCATCAAAATGAAAAGCAGTAAAGGAAACAATCAAAACTAAAAACAGCCTATGGAATAGGAAAATATATTTGGAAATGACATGTCTGTTAATGGGTTATTATCCAAAATCTATAAAGAACATAGCAAACTCAACACCCAAGAAACAACTAATCCAGTTAATAAATGGGCAAAAGATATGAATAGCCATCCAGATGGCTAACAGACACATGAAAAGATGCTCAACATCTCTTATCATCAGTGAAATACAAATCAAAACCATGATGAGATACCACTCCACACCTGTCAGAATGGTTAACATTAACAACACAAGAAGCAATGGAAGTTGGTGAGGATGTGGAGAAAGGGGTACCCCCCTTGCACTGCTGGTGGGAATGCAAACAGGTGCAGCCACTCTGGAGAATAGTATGAAGGTTCCTCAAAAAGTTAAAAATAGAACTACCCTACAACCCAGCAATTGTACTACCAGGTATTTATCTGAAGGATAAAAACAATACAGATTTGATGGGATACATGCACCCGATGTTTATAGAAGCATTATTGACAATAGCCAAGCTATGGTGAGACCCCAAATTTCCATCAACTAATGAGTGAATAAAGAAGATGTGATATATGTATACAATGGAATATTATTCAGCCATCAAAAAATGAAATCTTGACCTTGGCAACAACAACAACGTGGATGGAGCTACAGTGTATTATGTTAAGGGAAATAAGTCAGTCAGAGAAAGACAAAGGCCATATGATTTCACCCATATGTGGCATTTAAGAAACAAAATAGATGAACATATGGGAGGGAGGAAAAGAGAGAGGTAAACAAACCATGAGAGACTCCTAAAGATAGAGAACAAAGCGTGCCCGGGTGGCTCAGTCGGTTAAGCATCTGACTCCTGGTTTCAGCTCAGGTCATGGTCTTGTGGTTTCTGAGACTGAACCCCACATGAGGCTCTGTGCTGAAAACATGGAGCTTGCTTGGGATTTTCTCTCTCCCTTTCTTTCTGCCCCTCCTTTGTTTGTGCTGTCTCTATCTCTTTCAAAACAAACAAACAAACAAACAAACAAACAAACAACAAACATTTAAAAAAGAGAATAAACTGAGGGTTGAGGGAGGGAGGGAGGTAGGAGATGGGCCAGGTGGGTAATGAGTATTAAAGACAGCACACGTGATGAGCACTGGATGTTGTATGCAAGTGATGAATCACTGAATTCTACTCCTGAAACCAATATTGCACTGTATGTTAACTAACTAGAATTTAAACTGAAAAGAAAAAGAGAGTGGACTTAGAGACAGTGCAATATAAATTCTCCAAATTGAAGCATAAACCAATGAGAGGAGAAAAGGAAATAAGTTGTACTGTTGTGAAGCTGTTACATTATATGTGAAGTTTTATTATGTAATTTGAAGATAGACTGTGCCAAGTTTAAAATATATATTGTAAAGTTTAGAAAACACTTTAAAATATGAAATGGAGATATTGCTAATAAGTCACTAGTGGAAATAAAATGGAAGAGCAAGAATAATGAATTATTCTCTTAAAAAAATGAGGAAAAGAATAAATAAACAGGTAGGACAGAGAAAAAAACAAGGTGCAAATTGTTAGATTTAACCTCAAACATATCCTTAAATACACTATATATAAGTATTTTAAGCTCTACAATTAAAAGGCAGAGATTGTTGCACTGTGTAAAAATGCAAGATTCAATGATAAGCCATCTTCAACAAATCTACCCTAAATTAAAAGACACCACTAGTTTAAATGCTATTAAATTAGAAATAAATAATACAAATTGCCAAATATTTGGAAATTACACAATACATTTATAAGTAACCTAGGAATTTAAGAAGAAATCACAGAGAAATTAAAAAGTATTTTTAACAAGATGAAAAGGAAAATGCACAACAACATTTGTGAGATCTGTAGTGATACATAGAGATATGCTGTCCAATACACTAGCCACAAGCCACATGTAACTATTTACATTTTAATTTTAATTATTTAGAATTAATAAAATAAAAAATCATTTCCTAAGTTATACTAGCCATATTTTAAATTACTCAATAGCCTTTTGAGGCTAATGACTACCTTATTGAACTATACATAGTACATTTTTGCCATCACAAAAAGATCTACTGGCCACACTGTATTAGAGGAAATGACCAATCATTAAATAACTATTGTAAGGAAAAATATCCAAAATCAATGATCTAAACTTATCCTTTAAGAAACTAGAAAAAAAAAAAAAAAAACAACCCAGCAAATTAAACCCAAAGTAAGTAGAAGGAAGGAAATAACAAAGATAAGAGTGGAAATCAATGAAACAGGAAACAAAGAAAAGGCAGTGAAATCAAAAGCTGTACTTGAAAGTGATCAATTAAATTGATAAATTCCCAGGTAAACCAAACAAGTAAAAAGAGAGCAGAAACAACTTACTAATATTGGAAATGAAAGGGGATTTTACTATAGATCATGCAGACATTAAAAGAATTATGAGGGAATGTTATGCACAAATTTATGCCAAAAGATTCGATAAACTAGAGGAAATAAAAAAAAATTCCTTGAAAAGCACAAATCACCAAAACCAACTCAAGAAGAAATTTTTAAAAAGTAGCCTTATATCAGTTAAAGAATTGAATTCCAATTTAAAACTTCTTCAAACAGAAAATATTATTGAATGAATCAAGCAATATGTAAACAGGACCATGCACCATGACTAAGTGGTATTACTTCACAAATTCATTCCAGAAATGCATAACATTTTAAATGTCAATTGAAATAAATAATTGTATTTACAGAATAAAAGAAAAAATATACTGTCATATCAATAGCTATAAAAACAATCATTTGGTAAGTCTTAATAACCATTCACAATAAACATTCAGCACTCTAAAATAAAAAAAGAGTTTTTGAGCTAAATCAAACACATTTACAAACAACCTACAGCTAATTTAATGGTAAGAGACTGAATGCTTTCCCTTTAAGATTACGAATAAGACAAGATATCACTCTTACCAGTTCTGTTCAATTGTTGTCCTAGAGGCCCTAGCCAGTGCAGTAAGGCAAGAAAAATAAATAAAGGCATACATATTAGAAAATAAAAGTAAGCCTGTCTTTACTTGCAGATGATATTTTATCTATGTATATACATACTAAGAAATCTAATAAAAAATCTCCAGTAAGTAACAAATAAATTTAGCAACATCTCAGGAAATATTATTAATACACAGAAGTTAATTATGTTTCTATATTCAGCAATAAACAATTAGGATGTAAAATTCTAAAAAAAATTACCATAACTTCTAAAACATTTAGGAGTAATTTTTTTTCAAGAGTTATGCATGATATCTACCCTAAAAACTAAGTTATATCACTGTGAAAAATTAATAAGACCCAAATAAATAAGTATTCTCAGATAGGAACACTCAATATTTTTAAGATGCCAATTTCCCCAATTATATTTATTGCAATCCCAATGAAAATCACAGCAGACATTTTGTTTGTTTGTTTTGTTTCAGAAATTGGCAGATAGCCAAAAGACTGTATTGGGATGAAAAAAACCCACAACATTTGAAGGATTACACATACCTGATTTTAAGACTTATTATAAAGCCACAATAATCAAGAGAGCTCGCTACTGGTAAAGGGTAAACATATAGATAATGCAACAGAGGTAGACCCCATATATATGGTCAGACGGTCTCTGACCAAGGTGCTAAATTAATTCAGTGGAGGAAAAGACTTTTCAACAGATGGCACTAGAACTGGGTACCTCTATGGGTAAAAACGAGTCTTGTATCACACATCACATGAAAAAATTAATTTGAACTGGACTATAAGCCTAAATGTAAAACCTAAAAGTATACCACTTCTAAGGAAAAATACATGAGAATCTTTGTAACGTTGGAATAGGCAAGGATTACTTAGGACACAAAGAGCATGATAAAAGAAATGTAACAAATTAACCTTCATACATATTTAAAACTTCTCTTTGAAAAATGAACTAAAGAAAATGATAAGGCAAACCACAAACTGCGAGAAAATATTCACATATCTAAGAAAGACATTACATCCAAAATACATGCCAAACTTAAGTAATTCAGTAATAAAAAAAACAAACAGAATGGGCAAAACAATTTAACAAAACCCTTAGGGGAGAAAAAAAAAACCACACAGAAAGGTCCTTAAAGCATTAAAACAATTCTTAACATCATTAGTCATCAAGGAAATGCAAATTAAATCACAATGAAATACTTTCACTTCACACCTACTAGGATAGCTAAAATAAAAGACTGACAATGCAGAGTGTTGGAGAGAATGTGGGCAACTGAAACTCGCATACTTTTTAGATGGAATACAATGTGATATTAGTACGTTCTTATGCAGTTCAACATAAACTTAACATTTGACTCAACAATTCTACTGCAGAAGAAATGAAGACATATAACTACATAAAGACTTGTACATAAATGTTCACAGATTTATTTGTAATAGCCAAAATTTGGAAATAGCCAGAGATGCTCAACATCTGGTAAATGGATAAAGAAATTGTAGTACATTCATGCAGTAAAATACTGCATAGCAATAAAGGGAACAACTATTGGTGCACGAAGCAACATGAACAATCTCAGAAACATTAGTTTGAGAGAAAATAAACCAGAGAGAAAAGAATACATACAGTAGGATCACATTCATATGAAACTTTAGAAAAGACAAATCCAATCTATGGGGATGGAAAACAGATCAATGGTTATCTATACTTAAATTGTACGTAAGGATTGACTGGGAAGAGGTACAAGGCTATCTTTTGTGGTGATGGAAATGTTCTGTATCTTGAACGTGGTGGCAGATCCGCACGTGTATACATTTTTCAAAACTCATCGCTTGCACAGTTAAAATGTATTTATTTTACTTTATGAAAATTATTGATTAAAGGCCTAAATTAAAATTTTTAAAGGGTAACCTACGGAGAGACAAAAAGGGAAGAAGAAAAGGAACTTGTGAAATGAGAGAAGAAAAGAAAATTATGACCAAGTTAGGAAAAAGAAAATTGGAAAAAAAAAAAAAAGAGAGTGAAATGGAAGGAGTCTCAAATTAAGTCTTACAGGGATCCTTGCCATGGGATTGGTACTTAACTATTTCCTTGAATTCTCACAACATTCTGCAAGTTACAGATAATTATCTTCATTTTATCTATGTGGAAACTGAGACCCTGAGAGATCATACACTTTTCCAAATTTTCAGATTTTTGTGAGCACTCCCAAACTCTATCACGTTACTAACATCCTTTGGAAGTCAATTTTCATTGGGTTAGTTCTCCAGATGCTGAGATGGAGTTTGTGTGCAGAGTATTTATCAGGGGTCAAATTCTGTGGGAGGCAGAAAGAAGTAGGATTAAGCAGAAAGAGAAGTCAAACTAAAGTGCAAGCCCAACAAAGCCTCTGCTAATGCCTGGCCAGGGGTGGGGGGTGGGTGTGCTGAAGAGCATATGGACCCTCAGAGTGTCCCATGTCACATCTGTTGTCATTCAAGTCTGCAGGGGAGTCCTGTCCTAGAAATCACCCATCTTTCACTGAAGTGATTTCAAGAGAAGAAAGGAAGGGAGAAGGAATGGTATGAATAACCATAATAACAAAAATAGTTGCTAGTATGTTTTATACGCACCATACATGTTTTAATTAACTTCATTTAAAACTCATAACAACACTTTCAGGTAGATACCACTTTTTAATCTATACTTGATGTCATAGGAACTGAGGCAGAGAGAGATTTCACACCTAGCCTGAGACCACATAGCTAGTAACTAGAAATGTTAGGACAGGATCCCACAGTCTGGCTCCAGACTGTGCTTTCCCAGCATTAAAAAAAAAAAAAAAAAAAAAAAGCCCTTTTTAGTGGCATGCTGTAGATATACTTGATCAAGCACCACCTGGAGTCCCATAGCTCCTTCTCAAATAAAAGCCACCCACTGAAGTCTTTAGGTTGTTCTTCCATTTAAAACAAGAACCTTCTGTTGTATACATCTTTCTCCTTTGGCAATAGATTCTGACCTACTTGGCCTTGAAGCCAACAGCTTTGCATATAGGAGACATCTACGGTATCTGTAAGCTGTAAGGAAAAAAAAATAGCTAAAGCAAAAAACTACCTTGAGGGAAACTAGAGTGAATTTACTTTGAATTTGAAATAAAGGGTTTTGGGTGCTAATACCCTGCCTCCATCAAGCCCAGATTGGTCTGTAACACAATCTGACTCTTGAATACTTAAAAATAGAGATAATTGAACACCCCACGCTATGATGTGGGGCCTTGAAATTCAGTGCTGAATTCGATGGTGGGAGTGCTGATTTGCATTAACTTAGTCATGCCCACCTCATCAACTTAGATAACTGATGTTAGGTCCCTAGAGTTTCCTAGGAACCTACGTGTTCCTGGGAACACATTAGACTAGGAATCAGACCAGGATTTTATTCCAAGTTCTGCATTTAACTAGTTCTCTAACATTAGACAATTTACCAGTTTCTCTGAGCTTCCTTCATCCATAGGCTTTGGAGCTTGGATTGGATAAGGTCCCTTAGCAGCTAATTCTGCAACTCAAAATAAATGAAAGATATATCAGGTGATAATGGGTGCCATAAGGGTAAGTGAAGCAGAGAAAGAGGAACAGAGAAGGGTGGCATGAAGTACTATTTTAGAAAGAGCAACTAGAAAAGACTCCTTGTTAAGATGAATTTTGAGCAGAGATAGAAGTAAAGGAGGGAGCTATTTAGCTATAAGAAGGAAGAGTGTTCCAAGTAGAGGGAACAGAACAGGCAAAGATCCTGAGATGAGAACATACTTAGAATATTTATGGAACAACAGAGCAACCAGTGCTCCTGGAGCCCAGTCAGCAAAGGGAAGAGTAGAATCTGGCATTATATCTTAGAGGGTGCAGGTTATAGGGTTTTGGAGCTAAAGTAAAGACTTTGACTTTGACCCTGAATAGGATGGGAAGTTCTTAGAGCATCAGAATAGGTGATCTGACTCATGTTTTAGAAGGATCACTCTGGCTGCTCTGTGGGCATTGATTGTAGGAGGGTGAAGGTGGAAAGAGAGAAAACAATTGGGAGTCTATACTAATAATCCAGGTAAAAAATGATGATGGCTTGAATGAGAGTGGGAGTAGAACTGGCAAGAAGCGGTCAGATTCTGGATACATTTCAAAGACAGAGACAGCATGATGCATAGACATAGGGGGTTAGAGAAAAAGAGTCAAGGAGGACTCCAAGGCTCTGACTTGAACCACAGGTTGAATGAAGGTGCCATTCACTGAACAAGAAGAGGCCACTAAAATATGTTAAGTTGAGGAGGAGGGGCCAACATAATCACATTTGTTTGTCCAAAAGATCACTCTGTCTGCAATATGGAGAATGGATTGGAGATGGACAAGAGTGGGTATTAGGTGACTAGTTAGGAAACTAAGTAGGTAGTCCTATTTTAACAGTTTCACTCAGCAATTATAGATTTATATTAATGAATATTCAAAAAAATAAAATGCACTAACCTGGTGATTTCAGGAAATTGCTTAGGAAGCAGGGTAATATGGTACCTTAAATTTGATGTAAGAAACATATTTAGTAGATAATGAGATAGTATTCATTCAGAAATGGGAAAAAAATTGTGATGATGGTATGCAGATACTAAAGTTTAGAGAAGATATTCTACTACACTGCCTGTTTGAAGCCTGGCTGATTTGGTGAGATCCTTTGAGTGTGTCATACTTTGGGGCTTACACCCAGCCCGCAAGCTAAATTATCACACACTGTCCTAGGAAATTTCCTTTGCTTGAACAATAGCTGCATTTGTTTTCTGTGACCCAGTCACTGGGTATGGCAAATGGGACCAGGCAGGGACTACTCAGATCTTCTCTTCTGGAGTGCAGACTTAGGACAATGACAGCAAACTAGTTCCTGTGGATGGATTGAATGATAGTCTGTAATCTCAGGAGCTGAAGGTGGTCATTGTCTGCTCTGTGGTATGGAGAATCAGAGGAAGCTGACTGCATGAGAAAACAAAAGGGAGCAAATGTGTGGAGAGGGGCTGAGACAACACAGAGGACTAATAGATTTTCAGCATCTAGTTCTGGTTCCTTCCTGAGGCCCAGTGGCCTTTGCATTGGATCCTAAGACATTCTGCTACAGTGATAAGAAATACAACTTTTTAGTTTAGCTCTTTAAACAGCTATTTTTTTCATTGCTAAAAAAAAGTCATACCTAATGGCTATTTTCACACTCAAGAAACAGCGGATTAAAAGCTTTATTTTTCTTGGGGCGCCTGGGTGGCTCAGTCGGTTAAACATCCGACTTCAGCTCAGGTCACGATCTCACGGTCTGTGAGTTCGAGCCCCGTGTCGGGCTCTGGGCTGATGGCTCAGAGCCTGGAGCCTGCTTCCAATTCTGTGTCTCCTTCTCTCTCTGCCCCTCCCCCATTCATGCTCTGTCTCTCTCTGTCTCAAAAATAAATAAAAATGTTTAAAAAAATTTTTAAAAAGTAAAGTCTTGAAAAAAAAATAAAAAAAAAGCTTTATTTTTCTTTATGACTACCTATGACATTCTTAAATTTTCTGTATCAAAACCTGTCACTCCAACAAAAGAAAGTTCTAAGTTGTCTAGTTTGGGGAGAGGATTCATATGGCTTTAGACTAGCTTATGGAAGGAGTAAAAAGAAGGATTCTGATGGATGAAATGAAAGCAAAATCAGTTGAGAGAAAAATTAACAAAAGAGGAAGCAATAATCCCATTTAGGAAGAAGAAAGAATGAGAGCCCCCCTAGAAAGAAATCAGTGATGAGGTTTCAAAGAAATTATTTTAAGTGAGAAATTTGATCAAAGTATGTTTTAAAATTAATTTAATAAAAATCAGAAGACTTCACATCACCAACACTATTTGAATTCCTACATTGTATGAAAGTGAGGGACATCACATCAAATTAGGGAGTCTATTTTCACATGAAGAAATGTTTTGATGCTTGTACTTTAAAAAAAATTATAAGTATGGTGTACTAGATTCTTTCCCCTCATCCCTGACCCCACCTTATCCTTTTTAGCCATGGAGATTTTCCCTCTTCAACCTTACAAATCTCCAAAGGAAAAAAGCGTATGGCTGACAGAAATATTATAGAGCCCACCAGAGTATATAAAACTGCCACAGACTGTGAAATGTAAAACAGTGATCTAGTTCTCTACTACAGGTAAAACATATTTTATTTTCTTTTGTTTGTTTAGTACGATGAAGCAATAAAATGAGAGAAAAGCAATGAGCCATGTTGTTTGACTGACATAATGGGATTTAACAGATTATGCATAATTTTGAAATTTTTCTACTTTTTAAAATAATGCATTTGAGAAATGCTGACCCAAACAAAATTTGAATGAAATATGTTTTTTAACCTAAGTTGAAGTTGGGGAGAGATCAGTCACAACTGCATCCAGCTCTTGTGCAAGACTGTTTGGCAGTCCAGTCTGGATGGAGCGAAGATGGTTTAAGACTGAGGGATAGGACAGGATAGGCTGTGAGGTACATTACTTAATAATTCCTTAAAGCTGAAAATTTAATGTTTTGTTCTGGAGGCTACAAAATAAGTAGATGTGAACATCAAAATGGCCATAATGTTAAAATGGCTGCATCAAAATGTCACCTGACCATCCGGACTGGGTAGTAGCTATCAGTGGGTCAACGCAGAGCTTGCAGCCTGGAAAGCAGTAAGGTTCCCACCTATGTTTCAGTTGCCCCTGCTGCATTTTTCAAAAATGTGATCATCATATTTGAAAAATATAAAAATCTCAATATAAAATTTGGTTTTAAACTTCTCTTAGAACACAGGATACTAAAACTCTGGGCCCTTACTTTCAGATGGCATTCTGGATCTGAGCATGGGCTGCCCAGGTTTGGGTGGCATGCTATCTCCTTAAGTCCACCAGCTGCCAGGGCTCCATTTGGGTTCACGTCACTCATCTCTGTACCTCCCTGCTTTCTCCAGTCATCTGAGTTTGCAACCCCTGACCCTGAGCCTCAAGCCCTGTGGTGGGGAATGTAAATATACCTAATAGTGAGGCAGGTGCTACTTCTCTCCGACATATGTAACCATATGATGGCTCAGTGATGGCACATATTCCAATTTTGCAAGCGAATTTGGAAATTTGTATTTTTACGCAGTATCTTTCCATATAAAAATATTAGCTACAAACTCACTTTTTAAATACTGACAACCATATAAAAACACATCTGTGAACCACAAGCCTGTGCCTGCCTGGTTGCCATTCTTCCCTGAACTACAGGAAAGAAGTCTATGTCAGAAAGTCTGTGATATTTGAACAGCCCTAGCATGGCTCCATTTCTATAAATGCTGGTGCAGAAGTCAAATTGTAGTTTTCCAAGGGAAAATCTAGCTTCCTTGATTTCACATTTTCCAAGCACTCACTGTACACAAGGCTCTCAGCGAGACACTGTAAAAAGGGTGGATATATAAGTGGGACAAAACCACACTCATGCCTTTAAGGAGCTGACAATCAACCACATCTTTGGCATTAGTGACAAATGGGAGAAGTTTGTGTTCAGCTACCTTGCTCTCCAATTCCAGTATTGCCTTTTATCTAACGGACTCCCAGAAAATTCCAGTGTTCTGTTACTCAGGTGCTTCTCTCCTTCTTCTCCTTCTCCTTCTCCTTCTCCTGCCCCTCCTCCTCCTCCTCCTCCTGCCCCTCCTCCTCCTTCTCCTGCCCCTCCTCCTCTTCCTCCCCCTCCTCTTCCTCCCCCTCTTCTTCCTCCCCCTCCTCTTCCTCCCCCTCCCCCTTCCTCTCCTCCTCCCCCCCTCCTCCTCTTCCTCCCCCTCCTCCCCCTCCTCTTCCTCCCCCTCCTCTTCCTCCCTCTCCTCTTCCTCCCCCTCCCCCTTCCTCTCCTCCTCCCCCTCCTTTTCCTCCCCCTCCTCTTCCTCCTCTCCCCTTCCCCTTCTCCTGCCCCTCCTCCCCCTCTTCCTCCCCCTCTTCCTCCCCCTCCCCCTCCCCCTCCTCCCCCCTCCCCCTCCCCCCTCCCCCTCCCCCTCCCCCCCTCCTCCCCCTCCCACTCCCCCTCCCCCTCCCCCTCCCCCTCTTTGTACTATGGCAGCAAGTACACAGCACTACAAGTTCACCATACTACACTACAAGTACCACTACAACAAGCACTACTACTCCTACAATAGCTGCTACCATCATATGTTGTGTCTTTATTTTGTGTTAAGCACTTTATATGAACAATTTCTAATGTCCACAACAATCCTACCAGATAGGGGCTCATTTTACATATGGCTCAATTAAGTTAATCAACTTTCTTGAGGTCATAGTGTGATATTCTGATTTATAATAAGAAATATGTATTTGGTCTTTATCCTCATCCCAGGAACAGTGCTCCTAAACTCCTTGGAATTTCCTATAATGAGAAAAATAAAGGGGACTTTTCCTATGTTAATGAGGTGATGTTTTGGAAAGCATCTAAGGATCTGGCTTGTTGACAGAGGAGTCAACCATGTGATTGGAGGGTTAGAACTCTTGGCCCCAGTCAGTTAGAACTGCCGCCCTCATACACACACCTCCAGGGAGGGGAGAGGGGCTGGAAGTTTGAGTTTGATCACTAATGGCCAATAATTAATCAATTGGGCCTATGTAATGAAGTCTCCATAAAAGCTCAAAAGTATGGATTCAAGAGCTTCTCAGTTAGAGAACACATGTAGATGAAGGAAGAGTGGCACCCCAGAGAAGGCATGGAAGTTCTGCACCCTTTCCCCACCCCTTGCCCTATGCATCTCGTTCTTCCGGCTGTTCTGTTTTATATTCTTTTATAATAAACCAGTATCCTACGAAGTAAAATGTGTCTCTCTTCTGTAGGCTGCTCTAGCAAATTAATCAAATCCAAAGAAGGGGTTGTTAAAACCAATCATCTATGGTTGGTGGGTCAGAAGCACAGGTGACAACCAGGACTTTGGATTGGATCTGAAGGGGGGTGAGGCAGTCATAGGACTGAGCCCTAACCTGTGTATCTGATGTTATCTCCAGGTAGTGTCAGAACTGAGTTCAATTATAGGATACCCAGCTGGTGTTGAAGAGTTTGCTCGGTGATTGGGGAAAAAACCCACACATCAGAATCTAATTGATGAACACATATTGTAATTAGTAATTTAAAAAAATGGGACTGAAATACAAGACTGTTGGAAACTTTACACCATACTGCTTTAGGTAACATTTATCTTCCTACCAAAATTTTCCATCTCAATGGCCCATTACTTAGGACGAACCCGCCCTTTAAGTATTAAACAAATCAATTAGGTTCATTTTGTAGAATGTTACAAATTAAGTCTTAAGTTATATTTTCCCTAAATAATGTTTTATTTTTTAATGTTTATTTTTGAGAGAGAGAGAAAGAGAGAGAGCAAGTAGGGGAAGGGCAGAGAGAGAGGGGGGACAGAGGATCCAAAGCAGGCTCCGCACTGACAGCACAGAGCCCAATGCGGGGATCGAACCCCCAAACAGTGAGATTATAACCTAGCTGAGGTCGGATGCTTAACCAACCGAGTCACCCAGGAACCGCCTAAGTAATGTTTAAAATAAGATCTTCCATGCCTTAATTTACAGAAGTGATTAATGAAAGGAATTTCAGTCATTACTGTGGTTTTGTTTTATGCTACTATTTTTGCACCTGTAACACTTCTAAAGTCATGCCAAATTTGTGGTCATATACAATACTGGCATCAGAATTACTCAGTTGGTAGGTAGAATCTGGAATTCAGAGGTGGGGTCAGCAGATTTTTTTTTTCTGTGAAGGACCAGAGTTTTCTCTGAAGGACACAGTTTTTATCTATCTATCTATCTATCTATCTATCTATCTATCTATCTATCAATCATCTATCTTTATTTATTTATTTATTTATTTATTTATTTATTTTTGGCTTTGTGTGTCATACAGTCCCTTTCAAAATTTTTCTATCATAACTAATCAACTGCTGTTGTAAGGCAAAAATAACCACAGACAAGAGTATACAATTGGGAGTAGCTGTGTTCCAATAAAACTTTATTTATAGACAGTGAGGCGTAATTGGCCTGAAGTCTATAACTTGCCCACCACTTATCTAAATTTGGCCTCATACCAGCTCTGTCACCATGGTGGGGGAGGGTCACTTAAACTTTATTAACCCTGCTTTCTTCATCAGCAAATATGAGGATATTGCTTCCATTTCAACTGACTTGAAAATATGATAAGGATGAATAAAATTAGATAATTAATTAGATAATTTACATAAAATCACTTTGTAAACTGCCTAGTGCCAGAGTAATTGTTTAATAATGAATACACAAACATTGAGACTTATCCGACTAATATTAGACCTCCTGACAAACTATTACCTTTATTCTCTTCTATCCCAGTCCCTATTGATCCCTGTTCACAGTTCCTCCAACACACACACACACACACATACACACACACACACACACGCAAATACTACATCCCTAGAACTGTATTCCTACCTGCTTCAGCTGTACCCTAGAGCCTTCTTTTCTCACACACCCACCAGGCTTAATTTTTACATGTTCCCTCTCAGCTGTCCCTCTTCAGAGTGGACCACTAATGGCAGAATGAATATCATGACTGGGCCAACATGCTTTCTAAAAGGAGTGATTTATAGATAAATGGCTTGTTCCAAGATGCCCTTGGAGCATCTGGCAAGAAAAGTCTAGAAATTCAAGTGGAGTGTGTGATTCTTTATAGAGTACATTAAATTACTTCTGAGAAACTCACTTATTGCCCAAAACAGCAACTCAGCTCTAGAAAATTAGATGTTCAGGCTTAAAGGATGCATGTGAAGCTACTTGCACACATAGAGTTGCATTTATACAGTGGGAGCCACTGGCAGTGTGCAAAGGCAGGTGACCTTGGAAGAAAGACTGAGTCTGGACCCAGCATACCGCCTGCCGGTTGCTAAAATGAACAAATTAAAAGCAACAGTAGGTTCACGGCAGCGGTGTGCTAGTAAATTGGGAAAGCAAGAAAGCAAGCCAGCCCCATTTGTAGCATTTAATCCATTTCCATCATGTGAATACTCCCACCACAGATGGTATCAAGCTACCAGTGATTTAAGAACCAGCTCACAAAACTGCTGACTATTTCACCATTACTTGTTCCTACCAGCTCTGGCACATCAATGGCTCCATGCCTTAACTATTGAGCTGTTTAGGTAAAAGTTTACCTCTACTAGTGCCTAGAGGAATGAACTCCTCCACGCCCGCCCCCACCCTACCCCCCCCCCCCACACCACCAATTTTATAACCCAGTCAAGATTAGTTCAGAGGCAAAGCTTTTTCTGCATTTCTTGATCCTTGATCCCAAGAAATTATGAAGATAATAAGCTCTTCCTCTGCATGAAATAGCATAAGTAGTTAATAAACTATTTCATTTACACACACACACCCCTTAGTATTTTCCTCATGAGCTAATGACTATTTCCTCCCCTAAATTATGTACTCCATATGTTCTTTTGTACATGTTAGATTTTTTTTTTTTTTTTTGAGAAAGAGAGAGAGAGCACAAGCAGTAGACGGAGAGAAAATCTTAAGCAGGCTCCACGCCCAGTACAGAGCCCAACGCAGGGCTCAATTTCACAACTCTGAGATCGTGACCCAAACTGAAATCAAGAGTCTGATGCTTAACCAACTAAGCCACCCAGGAGCCCCTCTTAGGATAATTTTTGACAGGAATCTCAGTCGTTGCTATCCAAAGTGTGGTTCTCAGATAAACAGCACCACATCACCTGTGGGCATATTAAAAAGCAGAATTTCAGATTGCACTCCTGATGAATCAAAATCTGCATTTTAACCAGATTTCTATATACATTAAAGTTTGGAAAATGCTGTTCTATGCTCCCTTCAATTTACACCTAGGAGATAGATAAAAACCCTGATGAATTTTGCTGTTTATCATATCACAAAAACAAATAATCCATCTTGCTTTTTTGTAGTGATGATTTGAAAAATTCTATATATACGGTTTTTTCACTCAGATGTAAAAATATTTCAGAATCAGTCTGATTTAAAACACGAAAGCAAACTGTCCTTTGCAGAATCATAACAGCGTACTCAGGTATCTATCAAAACTAAGGCAAATTAGAGAGATGTTCTTGTCTGGGTTCCAACTGTCCTTTTCAGCTTTATGTCTGTCATTTAATTGCATGCTCTGATAGAAAGAATACTGCCCCTCCCCCAAGATGTCCACATTCTAATTCCCAAAGCCTGTGACTATTTAACCTCCTATGGCAAATGGGACTTTACAGGTGGAATTAATTGAGGATTTTGAGATGGGAGAGTCTCCAGGTGTGCCCAATGGAATCACAAGCTTCTTAAAAGGGAGAGACGAAGGCAGGAGAGTCAGAGATGTGACCATGGAAGCGGAAGAAGGAGCGTTGCAGAACTGCGAACCAAGAACTGTGGTCTCTAGAAGCTGAAAAAATGGGAAAACAATTCCTTTCTACAACTTCCAGAAGGAACGTGATCCTGCAGACACCTTGATTTCAGCGCAGTGAAGCCCGTTTGAGACTTCTGATCTCCAGAACTGTAAGGTACCAAATTTGTGTTTTTTTTAAGCCCTAGCTAGGTTTGTAGTAATTTGTTACAGAAGCAGTAGGAAACTAACACAAATGCCTTTCTCCCTAGTTAGACTGTGAGCATTTCAAGAGCATGACTATGTCCTCTATATTTTGACTGACTACAGAGCCTAACCAGAAGGTTTTTCATGCAGGTTTGGAGAAGAAATGAGTGAAGAGGTAGTAATCCATTCTCCTACAGTACAGCTAAATCTGATCTCATTCTTTACCTAATTAAAACATTTCAGTGGTTTTCCATTATCCTTACACCCTTGACAAGACTACAAGAGCTGCATGCCAGACCTATGCCCTTTGGTCTAGCCTTGCCTCCAGCACTCCCAACCATGTCGGCTATTTTTCATGTTTTAATCTCTCCCCTCCCCTTCCAGCTCCTCTGTATTTGGTTAACTTCCATTTCTTCCTTCAGATCTCAAGCTCATCCTTCTTTGCTTAACAGATTTCTTTTATAGCACTTTCTTTTATAGCATGTACTTGCATTTGTAAATATAAAAAGTTCTCTCTCCAACACTGGATTCTAGTTCTATGAGAGCAGAGGCCATGTCCGTTGTATATTCCAGTATCTGGCATAGAGCAGGGACCCAGTAGGTTTTTGGTGAATAAAAAACATTTGTTGAACAAAGAGTATAAAGACCATGTGTAAAAGAAAATGCTTTCATGATTTGAGCTTCTAAATCCTAAAGAATTATGCATTAGAGAAACAAATCTTAAAAAAGGAATTTTGCAAGTGTCTGTAGTACACAGTATTTATTGTCTTGATATTGCAGCTACTGACCACAATCTAGAATCTTCTACACCGAGCTACTACACATACTTAATGAGAGTTAATATAAGTCTGTTAAGGAGCTGCTAAATGATAGTTGAGGTCCTTTAATCAACATGTCCTTCTATGATTATTCCATGGAGCTAGTAATATGCTAGATTAATTGTATATATTTCTTCCTAATTTTTTAGGTATTTTATGTTGGTAGCTTGAAATCTGCCTTGGTGAGGGTATTTACACCACAGAAATGAGCAAGTGCTTCACATTGGGCCCCTTTGATCTTTTTTTTCTCCTCCCCTCCTTTCCTCTGTCCCCTCACCCCCTCACCAGTTGTTAAATATGTGCCTACATACTAAAAGTGTTTTCTTTCAGAGGCTTATCATGGTTCAGAGCCTAACATAAGCCTTGAGGCATTACTGGAAAATTCTATGGTGGCACCAACTCTAAATTAATGGTCAGGTCACACATGGAGCTCTCACACCTCATTCTGTCAAAGAACTCCCAATTTCTCCACAGTCAAAATCAGCTGTGTTTAAGTGGCCTTTGATTCCCCCTAATAGTAAGTCTTCTTCAAATTCAAATGTAGCACTTTTTCTTGATGAAACTGGGTATCAGGTCTTACTGGGCTGTGAAGTTGTCAGAAGGAAAAAAGGAGAGGACAAATCCCAAAGACTCTACATTCACAATTTGTATATTTCCATCACTTAATATTATAATCTAATAGATGAATGAATATGGGCTCAAAGGATTTAGAACCTATGATAAAAACTGGGCTTAAGTATTCCAACCTATATCTCCAAGGTCCTTCTGGTTTTGGTCAAGCAAAATGCAAATAATTGACCCCATAAAGGTCTTGCACTCTCATTAGGAATATAGACTGGACCCCTGCTGAGCCCTATCTTTAAGTAGTTCCTTTCCCTTAAGATGAACAGGCTTATGTAAGTGGTTCTTAAGACTTTAGTTTATTAAGATTAATATGATTTAGTAAATGTTTTAAAAGGATAATAAAGTACATAGTCTCTCTAAAGCCTATCCGTGTTCTATACATAGTAGGGATTTACTAAATAATAGAGAATGATTTTAACCAATTTCTTATGTGTCTATTAGTATCCATTAATACAAGTGAACTACAGTTTTTGTGTCTCAACCATTTCTACCTGTTTGAATATCATACTCTTCCAGCCAAGATTTTTAAATGCTCCTAAAGTGCATGGAGAGAACATTGCACTAATATGAAGTTAATAAATAGATAAAAGAACATGTCTTTATAATCTATCTTCACGTTCCTAAAAGAAACCATATGGATAAAATTAAAATCAAGAAAATCTATTACTAGTCTCACACTTGAACTAATATCACCACTTAAATGGATCACCAGATGTTTCTAAATACTCTGATAAAGAAATTATCAGTAACACCCATAAATGATATTTATTGTTCCAAGACTGAGATCTTGAACTTGAAACTACAAAGAAGGTGATGGTGTGGTGTCTAATCCAGCTATAAGCAAAAAAAGATTTTCTTAAATCTTAAGTTGAATAGAAGGGAAAAAATGAACTCCTTTGCTTCTGCATTATTCTATTTTAAAGTAACTTTTTAAGAATGCTATTGATAGGTGTGTACCTGGCAAGATCCTGAAGGACTATTTGCCAGTAACTATTAAAATTTAAAATTTCATTTTTAAAAATTCTGAAGGACTTCCACAAATACATCAAAATATACAGATGTGTTCTAAAACTTCATAATAGTAAAACACTAATAGCCTAACCGTCCATTAATAGAACATTAAGTGAACCATAGTGCCATAATCAGCTGTTTGAAAAGTTACTGTCACAGTTAATGTCCATTACAGCATAATGTAACAGTTATTAGTTTTATTTTTGGGCTTATTTAGGCATTAAAAAGTCCAGAATGATCTGCTATGACAAACTATTAACAGTGAATATATAGAAAGAGGATTGGAAAAAGAGGCAGTATTCTCACTTTCTGTTTTGTATACATCTATATCCTTTAGGTTTTATTTGTAATTTTCTACCATAAATATTAAAAGTATTTTACTCTATTTTTGTGTGGGCATATGTTTTCATTTCTTTTGGAAAGTACCTAAGCGTGAAATCAGTTGGCTGACGCGTTCCCATCAGCAATATTCAGATTTGATGCTATTTGATAGTGGTATTGTGTTTTCATTTCTATTTCCAACTGTTTGCTGCTATGTAGAAGTCTAATTGATTATTATAAATTGATCTTGCTAAATTCCTTTAATGGCATCTATGCATTCCTTGGAATTTCCTATCTATATTTAGTCCTAGACAGCATGATCATGTAGTTTAAGGCAAACATCTCCAAGTTCTTAAGTTTTTCTTTAAATTCCTGTGGTACACCTGAAACTAATTACACTACATAACATAGTGATTCAACACCTCCATACATCACCTGGATATGGATCATGACAAGTGCTCTCCTTAGTACCCATCACCTGTTGAACCCATCCCCCCCCATCCACCTCCCCTCTGGTAACCATCAGTTTCTCTATAATTAAGAGTCTGTTTCTTGGTTTGCCTCTTCTCCACCCCCCCCTTTGCTCATTTTTTTTATATCTTAAATTCCACGTATGTGTGAAATCCTATGGTATTTGTCTTTCTCTGGCTTAGTTTGCTCATCCTAAAACTCTAGCTCCATCCATTACCTTGAAAATGGCAAGATTTCATTTTTCTTATGGCTGAGTAACATTCCATTGTGAGCGTGCATGTGCACGTACACATGTATATATAAACATCTTTATCCATCCATATGTTAATGGAAGCTTGAGCTGTTTCCATAGTTGGACTATTGTAAATAGTGCCACTATAAACACTGGGTGCATGTAATTCTTTGAATTAGGTATTTACCCAAATCGGGTATTCAGTATACAAAAATAGTAATTGTGTAATTGCTGGATCATAGGTAGCTCTGTTTTTAACTTGAGGAAATTCCATATTTTCCAGGGTAGCTGCACCAGTTTGCATTCCCCCCAACAGCGTGAGAGCTTCCACTTTGTCCACATCCTTGCCAACACCCGTTGTTTCTTGTTGTTGACTTTAGCCATTCTGACAGGTGTAAGGTGATAGCTCCTTGTAGTTTTGATTTGTATTTCCCTGATGAGTGAGCATCTTCTGTGTCTGTTGGCCTTTTGTATATCTTCTCTGGAAAAATGTCTATTCAGGTCTTCGTATTTTTTAATTAGATTATTAATTTTAGGGTGTTTGATAAGTTCTCTATGTATTTTGGATACTAACCCTTTATCATCTATGTCATTTGCAAATATAATATCTTCTCCCATTCCATAGGTTGCCTTTTAGTTCTGTTTCCTTCACTGTGCAGAAGCTTTTTATTTTGAAGTCCCAATACCTTATTTTTGCTTTTTTTTTTCCCTTGCCTCAGGAGACCTATCCACAGAAGTTGCTGTGGCTGATGTCAAAGAGGTTACTGCCTATGTTTTCCTCTAGAATTTTGATAGTTTGAGGTCTCATATTTAGATCTTTAATCCATTGTGAGTTTTTGTGTATGGTATAAGAGTGGTCCAGTTTCATTCTTCTGTATGTCCCTGTCCAGTCGTCCAACACCATTTGTTGAAGAGATTGTCTTTTCCTCATTGGATATTCTTTCCTGCTTTGTCAAAAACTGACTGGATAGTTGTGGGCTCATTTCTGGGTTCCCTATTCTATTACATTCATCTATGTGTCTGTTTTGTGCCAGTACCATACTGTTTTGATGATCATAGCTTTGTAATTCAGCTTCAAGTCCCGAATTGTGAGGCCTTCACCTTTGCTTTCCTCTTTCAAGGTTGCTTTGGCTATTTGGAGATGTTTGGTGGTTCCATACAAATCTTTTTTTTTTTTTTCTAGCTTTGCAAACTGCTGTTCCTATTTTGATAGCTACTGTGTTAAATGTGATCTTATAGTTTTACTACTTCCCTTCCAAACTCTGCTTTTCAATCTTTCTTGCATTAAGGCTGAACTTGGACCTTTTATACAATGTTAAATAGAAAATATAAAGGGTACGCCCTTGTTCAGAATTTTAAGGGGAAAGCAACTTAGCATTTCACCATTAAGCATGTTAGCTGTACACTCTTCATAGATGCCTTTTGTCAGGTGGAGAAAATCCTCTATTCCTAGTTGACTGAGGGTTTTTATTACCTATGGGTATTAAGTTAAACATTTTTTTGTATCTCCTAAAATCATGTATATATTTCTTTTAGTCATGTTAAATGGATAAATACATCGGGTCTTTCAAGTACAGTTGACACACAAAATCCTATTAGTTTCAGGTGTACAACATTGATTTGACATTTATATACATCACAAAATGATTACTAGGATAAGTCTAGTTACCATCTGTCATCCTACAGCTACAAGATTATTGACTATATTCCCTATGCTCTACAGTATATCCCTGTGACTTATTACTGGAATTTTTTTTACACCTTAATCCCCTTCACCTATTTTGCCAAGCCCTCACCCCCACTCCTTCAGGCAACCACTAGTTTTTTTTTTTCTATATTTGAGTCTGTTTCATTTTGTTCGTTTATCTTTAGATTATACATATAAGTGAGATTCTATGATATCTGACTTTCTCAATCCGGTTTATTTCACTTCGCATAATACCTTGTAGGTCCATCCACGTTTGTGTAAATGGCAAGATTCCATTCTTAAGTTTCTAAAAATCCATTTTGAGAGCAAGTAAAGGAGAGCATGTGAGAGCCAGGGAGCGGCAGAAAGCTAATCCCCTAAACTGGGAGATCATGACCTGAGTAGAAATCGAGTGTCTGATGCTTAAAAGAGCCACCCAGGCACACCAGATTTCATTCTTCTTATGGCTGAGTAATACTCCGTGTGTGTGTGTGTGTGTGTGTGTGTGTGTACCACCTATTCTAGAACCATGTATCAATGGACACAGGTTGTTTCAGATCTTGTTGCAATAAACATAAGGGTTCCTCTATCTTTCCAAATCAATGTTAGTTTCTTCAGGGAAAAATCAGAATGAATTATTGGGTCCTGTGGTATTTATGCCTTAATTTTTCGAGGAACCTCCATAGTGTTTTCCATGACCATTCCCTTTTTTCTACATCTTTGCCAACACTTATTTCTTGTGCTTCTGATAGGAGCTATTCTGACAGGTGTGTAGTGATATCTCCTTGTGGTTTTGATTTGCATCTTTGTAAAGATTAGGGATCTTGAGCATCTTTTCACATGTCTGTTTGCTATCTGCAGGCCTTATCTGGAAAAATGTCTACTTGGGTCCTCTGCCCATTTTTAATCAGATTATGTGTAGTTTGTTTTGTGTGTGTGGAGTTGTATAAGGTCTTTACATATTTTGGATACTAACCCCTTATTGGATATATTTGCAAATAACTTCTCCCATTCAGTAGGTTGTCTTTTCATTTTGTTGGTTTCCCTCCCTGTGAAAAAAATTTTTGTGTAGTCCCAATAGCTGTGTTGTTGTTGTTGTTGTTGTTGTTTTATGTTTTTTTGTTTGTTTTTTTGCTTTTTGTCTCCCTTGCCTGAAGAGACCTGTCTAGAAAAATGTTGCTAAGGCTAAAGTCCCAAGAGATTACTTCTTATACTTTCTTCTAGTAGTAGTATGATGTTCAGATGTTCCATTTAGGTCCTTAATCCATTTTGAGTTTATTCTTGTGTATGGTGTAAGAAAGTGATCCAGTTTCATTGCTTGGCATGTAGCTGTTCTTTTTCCCAGCACCGCTTATTTTCAACATGGTCTGTTCTTGCCTCCTTCCATTGTAGATTAGTGACCAAATAAGTATGGGTTTATTTCTGGGTACCCTGTTGTGTTCCACTGACTTATGTATCTTCTTGCACCAGCAGCATACTCCTTTTATTATAGCTTTGTAGTTTATCTTGAAATACGGGATTATGATACCTCAAGTTTTGTTAAGACTGCTTTGGGTAGATGAGGATGTCTTTGGTTCCATCCAAGTTTTAGGATTATTTGTTTGAGCCTTGTGAAAAATATTGGTATTTTGATGATTGCATTGAATTTGTAGGTTGTTAAAATGCCCATATTACCCCAAACATTCTTCATGAACACAGTATATTTTTCCACGTGTTTTGTATCCTCCTGTTTCTTTCATCAATGTTTCATAATTCTTAAAGTATAGGTCTCCTCACTCCAAGTTTATTACTATTCTGGTGCAATTCTAAATGGATTGCTTTATTCTACTTCATTATTGGTACATAGAAATCAACAGATTTCTCTATATCCTATAACTACTGAATTCATGTGTACTAATTTTTTTGGTGGGTTTTTTTGAGTTTTTCTATATAAACTATATCCTCTGCAAGAAGTGACCGTATTCCTTACCAACTTGCATTTCTTTTATTTGTACGAATGCTGTGGCTACAGTTCCAGTACTATGTTGAATAAAATTGGCAAGAGTGGACATCCTTGTCTTGGTTCTGATCTTAGAAGAGCTTTCCGTTTTCACCATTGAGTATGTTAGCTGTGGGTGTTTCAAATATGGCCTTTGTCATGTTGGCATGGGAATCTAAACCCACTTTGAGAGTTTTTTATTCTGACATCTTTTTTTTTTTTTCTTTTGAGATGACAGCACGGGCAGGGGAGGGTCAAAGAGAGGGAGAAAGAATCCCAAGCAGGCTAGGCACTGTCAACATGGAGCTCAATGCAGGGCTCGATCTCCCAAACAGTGAAATCATGACCTAACCCCAGATTAAGAGCCCGTCACTCAACCAACTGAGCCACCCAGGCACCCCATGACTTCTTTACTTCCTATTTACAATTTGGACGACTTCCATTTTTATTTTTTGCTTAGGATAGGACTTCCAGTACTACATAGAACAAAAAGCAGGAAGAATGGGCATCCTTGTTGCCATACAATTTATAAGAAATGTATGTATTTTGTCATTTAGATGACCAAAATGTTTCTCAGATGTATTTGGTCATCCAGAAGTCCTAAGAATGCTTCAGAGTTATGAAGGCAACATGGGTTTCTTGATACTAATAAAAGTAGCCACCTTACCCCATCCAAGGGTAGGGGCTGGTTTCCAGGAGGACCAACCATGTGAAAGAGGGTATTTTAGTCCCTCCTCCCTCTCCCCACCTGCAGGGAAGGGAGAGGGGCTGGAGGTTGAATCAGCCAATAGCCATTGACTGAGTTAATTATGACTATGAAGCCTCCATAGGAGCTGAA
This sequence comes from Prionailurus bengalensis, assembly GCF_016509475.1. NCBI lineage: Eukaryota > Metazoa > Chordata > Mammalia > Carnivora > Felidae > Prionailurus > Prionailurus bengalensis. The sequence continues at coordinate 148,094,362 of NC_057345.1, forward strand.
AAGGACTGGGTTCAGTGAGCTTCTGATTTACTGAACATGAGGTAAGGCGAGAACGAGGCAGCTGTGGAAGGCATGGAAAACTTCATACCCTGTGTCCCTTGCCCTATATATCTCCTTATCTGACTGGTGATCCGTATACTTGATCATATCCTTTAATAAAGTAGCAAACATAAATGTTTCCCTTACCTCTGTGAGCCACTCTAGTAAACCAAAAGAAATTGAGGAGCTCCTGGGACTCTGACCTCTAGTCAGTCAGAACTATAGGTAACAACCTAGACTTAGTATCTGTGAAGTCTGTGGAGAAGGTCATTGGAAACTCAAATCTGTAGCCAGTATGTTTAGAAGCCCAGGAAATAATTGGGGCTTACAACTGACATCTGAAGTATGGGGTAAAGGACCATCTTGTGGGGGAAAGCACTGATCTCTTAACCTGTAGAATCTGATGCTGTCTCTGGGTAAGTAATATTAGTATTAGAATTGGGCTGAATTCTCCAATACCCTCCTAGTGTTTCAGAATTGCTTGGTAGTGTTTTTGTGAGGAGATCCCCTCTCTTCACAGTGGAACTTTGAGATCACAAAAAGTCGGTATAAGGGGAGTTGGTGTCCGTGAAGTGGGATTTGTTAGACCAGCACTGGCTTCCAGAAACATGTGGCTTTTCTAAGAGAAAAGACAGAAAGTCAAGGGTTAGAAACCTTTGATTCCAAGGTGGCCATGTCTTTACTCAGGGTCTGGAATGGCAACTGTGCTGCAGTCAGTTATTAAAGGCAAGAGTTACCAATGGAATTTAAAAATGGTTCCAACTGGTAGGGAGTTAGTTCACTTGATACATAAGGAAATGCAACCTAATAAGAAAAAGACAATAACCACAGGATAGAATATTTTATCTGTAATAGTGCTGTGGAGGAAGGCAAAACCAGAAAACTATCGAAATCGGAGGGTTTAATGTGAAGGGGGGGGGGGGTTTCCTTTTATAGATCACTTTCATCAACTTCCTGAGACACCTTTCATTGAAATTGTGAGAGCAACCAATTTGAGGGCTGTGTCTCTTGTTCTGAATGCTACAGACTACAAGAGCATATTTAGCTTGATGCAGGACCCACAGCTCACTATGGAGCAATCACAGATGACTGTATCTAATCCAGACACACAGGAGGCTGTTCCAGAGGGAAGAGCCAGCCTGTTGGACTAGATAAAAGCCACTTTTCAGTGTGTTTATCCCAAGAGGGGCTGCCCAACTCCCCTCAGTAAATACCAAATGGAACACCTCAGATGATGCAGCTATGTTTCACGTGCAAACCATGTGGAATTGGCTTTATGATGACTGAGAGGTTTACCTGTTGGATATACTTGTTACCCGTGTTGGAGCAAATGGTGTGATTAAGGAGGCCTGTGTTACATTAGCATGCCATGTACCTTTTCTGCTACAAAACTGAATTGTTTGAGTCCTATGCTATTTACTATCTTCCCCCGTATGGTTCTTACTGATAAACATTAAGGTAACTAAGAAAATGGTTGCGGAGGGTGCTGTGGCAGTAAACAAAGGGGAGGAGTCAAGGGACTAGAACAAACAAGGTGTAAGTCTTTAGATGGCTATTGAAAAATAGGATGAGTAAAGTCAACATTGATGGAGTTAAAATAAAGCTCTTGATGGAGCACTAACAGGGATTGAATAGACCAAAGGGACCCCTTGTTTCCCCCAACTAAAGGGCCCCCCAAAAAGTCTGCTCTATTAACCACCATTTGGAAGAATTAAAAAAAAAAAAAAAAAAAAAGGCAAAGACTATGAGATACCTGACCAGCAACCTCTTGGGGCAGAGTTTTGGCAGGGTAATCAAGTTGAAGGTTGACAAAAAGGGCCAGAGTCCCTTGGTTCAACCCCTTGCTAGGGACCCAAAGTCTTCTACAAATGAGTAGTTAAAATGGCCAGGGGTGGGTTGGGGATGGTGAAGAAGAAAATTTTCCAGGACTCTGACATGGGAGTTCCATGGACCATTGTACCAAAACCCATCAGTAAAGGTTTGACATGGCCTACGATTAAGAAAAGTTAAAAACATAATGGTTGCTAGGATTATGAAGTTGGAATGTTTAAGCAGCTATTCCACAAAGAAGGGTCTCTTCTACCTGAATGGTTAACTGGGAAAAAGTATTATGTCTGGCCAAAAAAACCCTTTACCTACACAGTATTGTAAAACCGAGTCTTCTAGGTGAAGTCCTGACAGAGGCTACAGTTACAAATATGAGTTGATAGAATTATATTAAAAGCTTCTAGAATTTTGTAGTTCAGAAATGCTCTAAGTGAAATTGTGGCTTATTTTACCTGACTATTGTGGGGATGGACAATTCATTTCACTGGGAAATATTTCTCTAGTGTTGTAAAGAAGGCATATAAAACTTGCTTTCAAGCAGTATTAACTGAACATGCTAAATGGGAATCAATAAGATTGCATGAACCCACCCAGTGCAGAGTAGAAACTGAAGTACTGTGGTGACCAATTTTCTATGCCCTCGCCCTATGTGGAACCTAGGCTGGGGCTTGTGACAGGAGCCTGTAAGTCCCTCTCAATGATGGCTACTTGGCTATTGGACTAGAAAATTTCCATCTGAGGGGTATTACCACCTTGCTACTGAACATCATTAACTGAAGCCAACCCATGGCTTAAAGACCTAAAATGACCCTAAAACACAATACCCAGTGTCTAAAATGGTGTTGGAGGAATGCCCTAATAGAAATGGCAGTGCCCAGAAAAATTCCATCACATAGAAATGGCTTATGTAAAACCATGCTGCCTGCTGAATACAAGAAGATAGTCAAAAACAAGGGGTGTCTTTTCCTCTAGGACCAATTTTGGAGCTCCCTGAGAAGCTTCCAGAATGAACTGTCACATGAACAATGCCTTATGAACAGCTCTCTGCTGAACAGAGCTGCTTGGTTTATTGATCCAAGGTGAATGGACAACATACTATTTAGAAGACTACAACCATAATTGAAGATAAAAACAAGCTTGGTGGGACAAACTGCATGCTGTTTTTCTAGCAGTCACTGGATAATTGAACAGTAAGTAGTAAAAGCCCTTAGGTTTAGGTTGTTACTGGCTTATGGGAGGTGGCCAATGGACTGGCCATATGGTCAAGAAGATGTACAGTAGAAAACTGGACTAAGAATACCCTTGTGGGGAATGGCCCTAGGTAAAACACTCGAACTTAAGGAACATATAAGGAATGCTTCCCATCTGAAGAACTTGCTTCCAGGTTCAGAAGGTAAGTAAAAAAAAAAAAAAAACTATATCTCCTGGGGCCCCCTTGAGATGGCCATCTTGGTCCATTAAACAAGTGGACATAGGGATGCTGTAGCAATGCAGAAACTGGCTGAATCTGGGCATATTTCTCTTGTATCTTCTGAGGCATAAAATGCCAGTAAGAACAGTTCTGTCTGCCAACAAGTGAGACCAATTTCAAGTGGCTATGTGGCAGATTCCTTGGTGAGAATACCCTGAACCTAGCTGAAGCATAGCCCATAACGCCCAACAAGGGGAAAAGAGTTATCCTCTTCAGAGTAAGTTTAACAGATAAATGGATAGGGAAACTAAAATACTGGCCTTCTAATATGGGTGGGTGGAGGGGGCTAGAAAAAGGCCTGAAGGACTGGCTTACATGCCTTCATGAGTATGCAGCCACACTCCATAGGAACATAAGTAGGCTTAAAGTAATGTCCCGCTGGATAAATCTCCCCCACCCCCCACCCACCGGTGGATCTGCAGAGGTAGGGCTGGAGAAGGTGCTGATATTCTTTATTCCCCACATCTCCTTTTTTTTTTTTTTTTTTTTTTTTTGTCCCCTACCTACTTGATACAGGAGTCATAAGACCAGGACTGCAATTACAAGGGCTGTAAACTGGGATAATTTCTAAGCAAGAAATTGTAACTATACTTTGTAAACTTGTCAGAATTCCTAAGGGCCTGATGGGGCAAGATGTGCCTTCACTTTATTTTGCAAAATTGGATTAGCAGTGAATGCAGTTACATTGCCAGATAATGCACTGTTTCTGTGTGTGTGTGTGTGTGTGTGTGTGTGTGTGTGTGTGGCCTTATTCCAGGAAAATGAGTAGACTGACGGGTCAGCATTTCCTAGGCTAGTATTGCTCCCTGCAATCTAGACCAGCACAGTGGCCATACATGGATCTACATAGAAAGAAGTGGATCTAAATGGAAAGAAAAATAGTAACTGAGGGTGAGGGAATGAAAAAAATGGGTTCCAATACTTCATTAACACCTGGAAGGAGGCTTGGAGCAAGAGAATCTTGCCTCTTAGCTCGATTATACCAGATGCTAAAAGGGAGAAGTCTACTACTGAGACCATTCCAGACTTTGGAATCTGACAAGATCAAATAGAAGCCTACAAACCTGAGGGGGGGTGGGGCTCACCCTGGGATAACTTCTCATATGGTATAATGCTAGGCTGGATAGTTAATAGGGACTCAGTGAGATTTTAGTCATGTGATAATATTCTTGAATTTTATGACCATTCCTATAAGAGATCTGTCTGAAGACCAGGGGTTGGACTGTGATGTAACAACTTGTAAGAAAATCCTGTCGGTTATTCTTATATCTGAGAAATCTATCTGGTCATATTTTGTTCTCACCCACAGTTCCTAAAAACATTTCAGAACATCTAGGGGACATGGATGTCCTAATACTAATGCAGGTAGCTTTTGGACCCCATTTGGGATAGGAGCTTGTTCCCTGAGGACCAACCACAGAATTGGAGGATTGGGACTTTCAGCCCTACTTCCTGACCTCCAGGAAAGGGAGAAGGGCTGCAGGCAGATTCAGCCAACAGTCCTTGATGGAGTCAATCACAGCTATGCAATGAAGCCTCCCTAAAAAACCAAAAGGACTGGGTTCAGAGAGCTGTCTGGGTTGGTGAGCACACTGGACATAACAGGGAGAGGAAGAAGTGGAGAGGGCATGGCGGCTTTTGTGCCCTTTCCCCATACCTTGTCCTGTGTATTTCTTCATCTGGTTGGTGATTCATATACTTCATCATATCCTTTAATAAAGTAGTAAGCGGAAGGGTTTCCTTGAGTTTTGTGAGCCACTATAACAAGAGAACCTAAGGAAGAGGTCTTGAGAAACTCTGATCTAGCCAGTTGGTCAGAAGCACAGGTTACAGCTTGAAGCCCATGAGTGATGTCTGAAGTAAGGGATGAAGGGATAAAGACAGCCATGTAGCACTCACGGAGTCCAAAAACCTGTGAAATTTGATGTGGTCTCTGGGTAAATAATTTGAGAATTTGGTTGGTAGTCTCAGACACTTGGCTGGTGTCTAAAAATGGCTTGTTGTTGGGGGGGGACCCCTTCCCCCCACATTGGAACTGGGTCTTGTAATCCTAAAAGAGAGGTATTATGTATGTTTTATTGTTCCTGATCTTAGAGGAAACTTTTCAGGTTTTCACTATTGAATAAAATGTTAGCTGTGGGTTTGTCATAAATGGCTGTTACTTCGTTATATTCTCTCCGTATCTACTTGTTGAGCAAGCTTATTAATGGATGTTGAATTTTTCCAGTGCTTTTTCTGCATCTGTTAAGATCATGATTTCTCTTATTTTGCTAATACAGCATATCATGTTGATATAGTTATTGAATATCCTTATATCAACAGAATAAATCCCACATTATGGTGGTTTATGTACCTTTTAATATACTTCCGAATCCTGCTTACTAATATTATCTGCTTACTCAAATTATTTGAGTATATATCCTTGTCAAGGATATTGGCATATAATTTTCTTGAGTGTTATCTGCTTTTTGGTGTCAGGATAAGGTTAACCTCCTAGAGTCGAACTGAAAACATTCCCTGCAATTTTTTTTGGGGGGGGGGAATAGTTTGAAAATAAGTAACTTTTCCTTAAATATCTGATATAATTCACCTGTGAAACCTCTGGTTCTGGACTTTAGTTTTGGAGGATTTTTATTATCGGGTAAATATCACTAGTCTGTTCAGATTTCCCTGTTTTTTTTTTTTTTTTTCTTTCACTCCTGGAAGATTGTGTTTCTAGGAGTTCATCCATTTCTTGTAGGTTGTCCAACTTGTTGGCATATAATTGTTCATAGTCTCTAATCCTTTGGATTTCTGTTCCTCTTTTTGAGTCTGGTAAAGACTTAACCACCATCTAATCTCTTTAAAAAAGCCCATCATTTCATTGATCTTTTCCATTGTTTTTATTTTTCATGTATTTCTACTTTTATCCCTATTTCCTTTCTTCTACAAACTTTGGGCATCATTAGTTCTTCTAGATCCTTAAGGTGTAAGGTTAGATTGAGATTTTTGTTTGAGGTAGGCTTGTATGGCTATAAATTTCTCTCAAACTGCTTTTTCTGTGTTCCATAGGTGTTTTGGAACATTTTCATTTTCCTTTGTCTCGTTATCTTTAGATTGACTCTTGGGTTTACTCATTGTCCCAGTGGTTGTTTACTTGCATGTTGTTTAGCCTGCATGTTTCTTCCTAGTTTTTCTTCTCTCCTAGTTTCATACTGCTACTAGAACACAATGGTTGATAGGATTTCAATTCTCTTAAGACTGTGTCTATCATTCATCATGAAGAATGTTCCATGTGCACTTAAAGTGTATTGTTTTGGATGAAATGTTCTATATACAGCTGCCAAGTTTATCTGGTCTAATGTTTAAGGCTGCTGTTTCCCTACTGACTTCTTGCCCCCTCCCCTCCCCCCCCCATGGTCTATCCATTGATGTAAGTTAGTCTTCTATTGTATTGTCAATTGCTCCTTTGTGTTAGCTAATATTTGCCTTACATATTTATGTACTCCCATATTGGAGCATTATTTATATTTGCTATATATCTTTGGATTAATCTCTTTATCATTATGTAATGATATAAGTATTGCTACTTCAGCTTTCTTCTCCCTTCCATTTTCATGGTCTATTTTATCCCATCCCTTCACTTGCAATTTGTACATGTCCTCCAGTCAAAAGTGAGTCTTCTGTAAGCAGCATATAGATGGGTCTTATTTACTTATTTTTTATCTATTCAGTCACCCAACGTCTTTTGGAACATTTAGACCATTTAGGTTTAATTTTTCTTTTACACTTATTTTTGAGAAAGGCCGAGTGAGAGCAGGGGAGGGGCAGAGAGACTGGGGACAAAGAATCCAAAGCAGACTCCAGGCTCTGAGCTTTCAGCACAGAGCCTGATGTGGGGCTCGAACTCAAACTGAGATCATGACCTGAACTGAAGTCAGACACTTAACTGACTGAGCCACCCAGGTGCCCCTAGACCATTTACATTTAAAGTAACTAATAGGTTAAAAAAAATAATAGGTATGTGCTCATTGCCATTTTCTTCATTGATTTCTGGTTGTTTTTTCGAAGTTCTGTTCCTTTCTCTGCTCTTGCCTTGTGATTCAATAGCTTTCACATTTAAATTCCTTTACTCTTTCCATATCTGCTCTTGAGTTTAGGTTTGTGGTTATCATGAAGTTCATACGTAACACCCTAGCTATATAGCATTCTTTTAAGTTGATGGTCACTTAAGTTAAAACACCTTTGTATAGCAATGTTTTACTCCTCCCCCCCCCCCCCCCCCCACACATTTTGTGTATTTAATGACCTATTTTACACCACTTTTGCATCTGTATCCTTAACTATTACAGACATAACTGACCTTACCACTTTGGTCTTTTAACTTTTACACTAGTTTTTATATATGGTTGATACACTATTTCAACAGGTTTTCTGGTGAGATTCTCATTCATAATCTAATTGTGGCCTCCCCCCCCCACCCCCACCCCCACCCCCAATTAAATAATCCCCTTTAATAATTGTGAGATCAATTTAGCTGTGATAAGTTCCTTCAACTTCTATCTGGGGAAACTCGGTCTCTTCTAATCCTGAATGACAACCTTGCTGGTTACAGTATTCTTTATTGTAGTTTTTTTTTTTTTTTCCTTTGAACACCTCACAGCCCAGAGAGGTAGGTGGCATGATCTATTCAAAATTTCTGCTGAAAAATCAGCTATTAGCCTTATGGGTGTTTTGTTAGAGATGAATTGCTTTCATCTGCCATTTTGTTGGGGTCCCTCTGTGCTTCCTAGACCTGGATTTCTATTTTCCTCCCTAGGTGAGGGAAGTCTTCAGGTAGTTCTTCAAATGTATTTTCTGACTCCTCACTCTTCTCCTTCTGGGACTCCTATAAAGTAGATGTTAGGCTAGTTTAAAGGACCTCTGGGACAACTAACATACTATTAAAATTCTCTTTTTGAGAGCAAGCATGAGCAGGGGAAGGGCAGAGAGAAAGAGCATTGTAAGCAGGCTCCATGCCCAGTGCAGAGCCCAACATGGAGCTCAGTCTCCCAACCATGAGATCATGACCTGAGCCAAAAGTAAGAATCAGATGCTTAATTGACGGAGTCACCCAGGCTCCCTTGCACAGATTTTTTTTTTTTTTACACTACATTGCGGGTAGGTGCCCCTAACCCCATGCTGTTCAGTGGTCAATTGTAGTTGCAGCCTTGGTTGTCTGTGGAAGGAGGTTGGCTCAGGATTCTTGTAGTCTGCTATCTTTAGATCGGAAATTCATCGCTTTCATAATGATAAACCAAACTTGCATTCCCAGAACGTATTCCACTTTGTCTATATAACTGGATTCAAAATACATAGAGCTGGATTAAATTGATATTTTCTTTCCCCCATAGTGTATTTAGATATAACGGATACATGTATCTTGTATACCTTTATATATCAAGTAGTTATGGATTGTGAAACAATTACCACAATAAATTTGGTTAACATCCATCACCTTGCATTATTTTTTTTTTCCTCTTGTGATAAGAACTTTTAATATCTACTTAGTAACTTTCAAATCTGGTATTAACTGTAGCCTCCTCTTTAGCACGTTCACCCAATTCCTCCACCACTCACCTATGGCAAACACAAATTTAAAATCTTTTCTAGGAGGTGATTTATACTGAATCTTACATGAGACAATATAATAGTATCTTCCTTTGTATTTCACTTACCACAAGGCCCTCAAATCAAGGTCCATTCATGTTGTCATAAACAGTAAGATCGCCTTCTCTTACAGCTGAATAGTATTCCTGTATTGTATATATGTGCACGTGTTTTATATGCATGTAATACATCAATTTACTTTATCCTTTTATCCATCACTGGACATTTAGATTGTTTCTAGGCTGTTGTAAATAATACTGCAGTAAACACAGGGTACAGATATCCTCATAGGACAATGATTTATTTCCTTCAGACATACACCCTGAAATAGAATTGCTAGATAATATGGGAATTCTTAAACTCCTTGAGGAACCTCCATACAGTTAGTATAATAGCACTACCAATTTACATTTCCACCAAGAGTGTTCAAAGGTCCCTTTTCTCCACATCCTCATGAACACTTATCTTTTGTCTTTTCAATGACAGTCATCCTGACAAATGTGAGATGATGCCTCACTGTGGTTTTGATTTGCATTTACTTTATGATGAGTGATGTTGAACACCTTTTCATGGATCACTAAGCCATTTGTCGTTATAAAAATGTCTACTCAGTTCCTCTGCCCATTCTTTAATCTTTTTGCTACTGAGTTTCAGAAGTTTCTTAAAGACTTTGGATATTAACTCAACAGGTATGTGATTTACAAATATTTCTCCTATTGGGTATATTACCTTTTCATAGTTGACTGTACAGAAGCTTCTTAGTTTGATGTAGTCCCATTTGTTTATATTTGCTCTTGTTGCCTTTGCTTTTGGTGTCAAATCTTTAAAAAGCATTGTCAAGACCCATGCCAAGAAACATACTGCCTATGTTTTCTTCTAGGAATTTTATGGTTTCAGTCTTACATGCAAGTCTCGAATGTATTTTGAGTTGATTTTTGTGTATAACATAAAATAAGGGTCCAGTCTCCTTCTTGAAGGAGGCTGACCAGTTTTCCCAACACCATTCATAGTGTTGTATGTTCTTGGCATCTTTTGTATGTTCTTGCCATCTTTTCCCTATTGTATGTTCTTGGCATCTTTTGTTGTAAATTAATCGACCATCTATGCATGGGTTTATTGCTGGGCTCTCTATTCTGTTCATTGTTCTGTGTCTTTTATGCTAATACCATACAGTTCTAATTACTATAGCTTTATAACATGTTTTGAAATCAAGAAGTAAAATGCCTCCAGTTTTTTTTTTTCCCCAAGACTGCTTTGGCTATTAAGGGTCTTCCTGTGGTTCTATACAGATCTTAAAATCCTTCTATTCCTGTGGGAAATGCCATTGATAATCTGATATGGGTTGTTTCTATAGATTGCCTTGGGTAGTATGGACACTTAAATTTCTCAACCCATTAGCACAGAATAGCTTTCCACTTATTTTTTTCTTTAATTTCTTTTATCTGTGTCCTGTAATTTTAAGTATAGCTTTATCTCCTTTATTAAACCTATTCCTAAGTACTTTTGATGCAATTATAGATGGGATTGTTTCCTTAATTTCTGGTAGTTTCACTTTTAGTATATAAAATACAACATTTTTTGTACACTGACATTTATATTCTGCAACTTAACTGAATTCACTGATCAGTTCTGTTTTGTGTGTGTGTAGAATCTCGTTTCCCATATATAATATCCTATCATCTGCAAATAGTGACCATTTTAGTTCTTCCTCTACAATTTGGATGCCAATCATAAAGCCAAACTTGCATTCCCAGATAGGACCTGAGTTTTTGTATGTGGCTGAATTCAAGTTCTGTATTGCCACATTTTATTTCTTTTAACTTTTTAAGAAGTCTTGCATCTATGTCCATAAGAAATTTTGTTAATATCTTTGCTAGCAGGCTAATTTGGCCTCATAAAATATATGGATAGTCCTTAAAAAATAGTTTGCATAGGGTTGGTATTACTTCTTTAAACATTTGATAAACCTACTAGTAATATTCAGACCTGAATTTTCTTCACAGTAAGGATTTAAAATATACATTGGGTTTATTTAATGCATAAGAAGTTGCTTATGTTCTATATTACTTAAATCTGTTCATAATTTGTGCTTGAGGAAATATTACCTTGGTTGTCAAATTTGCTGACCTAAACTTGTTGATCTTATCCTTCTGAATGTCTGGAGAATCTCTAGGGTTATTCCTTACATGTTCCTGATACTGATAATGTAGATCTCTTATGTTCTGACCTTTTGATCAGTTTTCACATTTTATTCAGCTTTTCGAAGACCCAGATTTTCACTTTTTAAAATTTTATACGTTTCTGCTTTTATATTTTCTTTTTATTTCAGATTTAATTGCTTTTCTTTTCCTAACTTCTCAAGGAAGCCTAAATCCTTTGAGATAATCTTTTCTAAATAGAAGCTTTCAATGCTATAACTTTTTCTAAGCACTGTTTCAGCTGCATCTCCCAAATCTTGATACTTGGTATTCTCTTCAAGATATTTTCCAATTATCTTGATTTCTTCTTTGATCCATTGGTTACTTCAGTGTCTAACTCCTAACTTGGGAAATACTCTAATTTTTCTGTGGAGGTCAAAACGACCATACTTTATATTCAATTATTTTTTTTTAATCTATGGAGACTACTCTTGTGACCAAGGATCTAGGGTCTTCTGGTGAATATTCCATGTGCACTTCAAAAGAATTCATTTCTGTTGATGAGTGGAGAGTTGTATATAAAAATTGGGTCAAGTTGGTTTAAAATTATGTAGATGACATAAATATCTACCTGTTTTTGCATAACCAAGAATATTGAACAATAAATCCAACAGTCATTTGTGATCTTTTGGGGTTTTTTCAACCTATTTCTAGGTCCATACATATTTATGATACCTTCTATTTGGTTGACTAACAGGAACTTTCACAGGGGATCAATTGAACTCCAGATAGAGTCCTTTGGCTTGATAGCTTTATTAAAATTAGACCAGGTATCTTCTAATTGGGATTTGGATAACTTATTTCTGTGTTTTCATTTTTACTTAATCAGTCTTCTTATATTTAAAGTGAGCTTCCTATAGGCAGCATAGAATTGGGTCTTGACTTTTAATTGGTATGTTTATTTGAACTATTAATTTATTTTATTTAAATCTACCTTTTTACCACCTTTTTCCTACTTCAGGTCTTTCTCCTCTCTATTCCTGACTTCTTAGGGGCCAGTCTTTTTCAGAGTGAATAGATCTTATGTTCTCTCTACTGTTGGCTTATAAGCTATGTGTGTCTGTGCTTATGTTTAGTGGCTGGTCTAGAGTTTACAATATGGATCCCTTCAAATTAATCCCTTTATGTGTAATGTATATAAAGTTTCACTTTTCCTCTTATTGTCATACATTTTCTCTTGTTACAAACTCAACTAGACACTGCCATATAACTAAAGATTTTCAAATGAAAATTTTGTATATTTTTCAACATGTTTACTTTGCCAGTGTTCCTTATTCCTTTTTGTAAATCCAAGTTTGCATCAAATGTCCTTTCCTTTGACCATCTCTCCCTCTTTGCCTCTCCCCTGCTCACTTTCTCAAAAATAAAAACCTTTACCAAAAAGAGTGCCACTTCCAATGACTTCAACTTGCATACTTTTAAATGAAAAGTTTGAATAATTGTTCCTATGTATATATTGTGAACTCTCAAAATCCACATTAGCACTGATTTTTAACAATTGGATTCTGACGCATCTCGGTATTTTTCTTAGTTTTTTATCTGGTTTTGTTTATTTGACTTCTGGTTTGTGGGTTTTCATTCATCTCCTTGGATCTGTGTAGAAAGCATCATACTTGGTAAATTTTTAGGCCTCATTCCTTCAAATATTTTCTTTCCCCTCACTTTCTGAGACTTCAATTACATTATGTGTTAGACTCCTTGATATTGTCCCCAAATAACTGAAGCACTTTTTCTCATTTTCTTTAATTTTTATTGCTAGGTCTTCCAGGTTTACTAACTTTTTCCCTCTAATCTGGTATCCTAACAAGTAACACTTCCATTTTGTATAGGATCATGTTCACCTTTAGTGGTTCAACTTCTCAGCTTTCATTTGTTTTCTCTTTATGTTTACATTCTAAGTCTATGAACACATTAAGCATATTTAGACTGTTTTAGCATCCTCCCCTCCTATTTCTATCATCTAGATCTGTATTGTCTTTGTGGTCATTTAGTTATGTATTTTAGTTTCCTGCTTCCTTGTATGTGCAACAAATCTTATTATATGCTGGACATTGTGTACTCTCCCTGTTGAGCAAGGGGCCTTGTTAGATTTAAGGAGTTTTGAACTTGGGAGAATATCTAAATTATTTGTGAAGGAGTTTGAAAATTATAATTGGCATGTGTGTGCTTGGTTTTTGTTCTAGAATAAGCTTATGAGAGCTTTTATTTTAAGGTTAATTAAACCCTGCTACTAAGACATAGCCCTTCTGAAGTCTCTGCAGAATATTTATGTATTCAACAAGCATTCTTTACTCTGGCTATTGTGAACAATTTCTATACATGCTTGAGCTTAGGGAATTCTTAACTCTAGCTCCCCTAGGATTATCTATTCCTTATGGTAGAACTTCATAAGGCTAGACAATAAGAACTTTTAAGCATGTTCAAATTGTTATTCAGCCAGAGATTTGAGCACACCCCCATACATCTTGTTCTTTTGCCGTGGGACAGAGTAATAGAGAGGAGGGAATTATGCAAATTCCAGCTGCCATGGTTTCTCCAATCTGCTCAACCTGGAAATATTTCAAGGATTGTTTGTTGTTCCCCATCTCTACATCCTCTCTACCTATTCTTGAAGACTTACTTCATTTGGCTTTCCATTCTTTACAGCAGAAAGTGAATGTCATTATAAAGCTTAACTCCCTTGTCTCCCACCTCCTGGGTGTCACAGTCCAGTGTTGCCCATTGTACTACCTGATAATGTTTTCATTTTTGTTCTTTTTTATATTTCATCCAATTTTCTATTTATGGTAAGAAGGTAATCCAGAACTTCCTTGCACTCAGGAAGTCTGGATTATGTTTTAAGTAAATCTAACACTTTAAAAATCCTAAAAATCTAGAATCTTATAATTCACTCATTTTAAGGTGTTAGTTTCCAAATGCTCCCAAAACAAATTACTACAAATTTATTGGCTCAAAATAATACAAACATAATATCTTACAGTTGTGTAGGTCAGAAGACCAAGACTTGGTCTCACTGGGTAAAAATAGACTTCGGTAAAGTTGCAATCCTTTCTGGAAGCTCTAAGGGAAGATCTGTTTCCTTGATTTACAGCATCTAGAGGCACTCTTTCTTCATCTTCAAGGCCAGAAGCATTGCATCTGTTACGCATAGTTTCCATAGTCACATGTCTTCAACTCCTCCCTTCTGCCAACCTCTTCTACTTTTAAATTTGGTGATTACATTGGGTTCACCTGAATAATCCAGGACACTCTCCCTCTTTTAAGGTTAGCTGGTGAGTAAAGTTAATTCCATCTACACCCTTTTAATTCCCCTTTTACATGTAACCTTTTAGACTTCTGCAGATAAGGAGGAGAACATCCTTAGTAACATTAATCTACCTACAACAAAGAGCAAATAATCCATCATAACATCTTCCCAATTTTGATACTGGAGGTGGCTTAAGACCTAAATCTAAAGTAACTTTTCTTAAGTTTTTAATGTTTATTTTTGAAGAGAGATGCACAGACAGGGGTGAGTGGGGGAGGAACTGAGATGGAGATAGTCTGAAGCAGGCTCCGGGCTCTGAGATGTCAGCACAGAGCCTGACATGGGGCTCAAACTCAAAGCAAGAGATAATGACCTAAGCTGAAGTTGGACACTTAACTGAGCCACTCAGGCACCCCAAAAGTAACTTCTTATATAACATTAAACCCTACTGTTTACAGTCTTAAGGATACCATTGGCAACAGGCTTTCAAAAGCATAAAGTTAATTTCCATTTATATTTTTGTAAACTAGAATGTAAATGAGGAAAATGAAAAATTCTAATTCCTAGATCTCTAAACAGTTACTTCTTGTAAGTTAGAACTCACAAGTTATAAATAGATGTAGATATGGAGTTACTAAGGTACATCTCCTAGTAGTTGAAAATTTTACTATAAAGCTGTGAGCTTATATGAATACACTGCTCCTTTTCTATGATGTGGGGTCTTTGAGTTTTTTTCCCCACCACTTATTTTCAAACATAACTGATACCTAGCACTCATAAATTGAAGGTGATAACAATCATTTCACAATATTAGCCAAATCATCAAAATAAGTTAACATCCATCAACTCTTACAGATACAAATAGGAAAAATAACTTACTTTTCCCTCATGATTAGAACTCTTGGAATTTGGTCTCTTAACAACTTATAAGTTGGCCATACAGCAGTATCCACTGTAGTCCTCATTCTACATCATACCCCTAGTACTTATTTATCTTCAAAATGGCGGTTTGTACCTTTTTTTTTTTTTTTTTTTAGCCACATTCATCTGCCTTAATTTTAGATCCTGACATTCCTTTACCCCCTCCACCTCTGGTAACCACAAATCTGCTTTATTTTACTCTAAGTTTGGGAGGGTGGTGGTGGGTCTTACTTTTGGTTTTTAGATTGTACATGTAAGATCCCACTACATTTGTCTTTCTGTCTCCCTTATTTTACCTAGTATAGTTTGGGTGCTCTGATATTCTGTGAATAAATATTTGCAATCATTATATCTTGATTGGCAACTTCATTATATAAAGATCTTCTTTGTCCCTTAATATTTTTAGCGTAAACTCCATTTTGTCTGTATAGATACAAGCTTACCTCTGTTTTATTTTGGTTACAATTTTCTTAAAATATCTTTTACCCATCCCATCATCCTCAAAGTGTCTTTTTTTTCTATTTTTTTCTTATGTTTTTAATTTACATTCCAGTTAGCTTATAATGCTATAAGGATTTCAGGTATAGATTCCTTAATGCCCCTTACCCGTTTTAGCCCATCCCTCCTCCCACAACCCCTCCAGTAACCCTGTTTGTTCTCCATATTTAAGTCTCTTAGGTTTTGTCCCTCAGTCTTTATACTTTTGCTTCTTTTCCCTTGTGTTCGTCTGTTTTGTCTTAAAGTCCTCATATGAGTGAAGTCATGACATTTGTCCTTGTCTAATTTCACTTAGCATAATACCCTCTAGTTCTAGCCACATAGTTGCAAATGGCAAGATTTCATTCTTTTTGATTGCCGAGTAATACTCCATGTGTGTGCGTGCGCGCGCCACATCTTTATCCATTCATCCATCAATGGACATTTGAGCTCTTACAATACTTCTACTGTTGATAGTACTGCTATAAACATTGGGATGCATATGTCCCTTCAAAACAGCACACCTGTATCCCTTGGATAAATACCTAGTGATGCAGTTGCGGGGTCGTAGAATAGTTCTATTTTTAATTTTTTGAGGAACCTCCATACTGTTTTCCAGAGCGGCTGCACAAGCTTGCATTCCCACCAACAATGCGAAAGAAATTGTCTTTCTCCACATCTTTGCCAATATCTGTTGTTGCCTGAGTTAATGTTAGCCATTCTGACAGGCAATCTCCGTTGTGGTTCTTACTTGTATTTCCCTGATGATGAATGATGTTGAGCATTTTTTTTTCACGTGTTGGTTGGCCATCTGGAAGTCTTCTTTGGAGAAGTGACTATTCATGTCTTCTGCCCATTTCCTCACTGGATTATTTCTTTTTGGGGTGTTGAATTTGATAAGTTCTTTATAGACTTCAGATACTAAACCTTTATCTGATAATGTCATTTGCAAAATATCTTCTCCCATTCTGTCGGTTGCCTTTTAGTTTTGCTGATTGTTTCCTTCACTGTGCAGAAGCTTTTTATTTTGATGAGTTCCCAGTAGTTCATTTCTGCTTTTGTCTCCCTTGCCTCTGGAGACGTGTTGAGTAAGAAGTTGCTGCAGCGAAGATCAAAGGTTTTTGCCTGCTATGTCCTCTGGGACTTTGATGGCTTCCTGTCTTACATTTAGGTCTTTTATCCATTGAGTTTATTTTTGTGTATGGTGTAAGAAAGTGGTCCAGGTTCATTCTTCTGCATGTTGCTGTCCAGTTTTCGCAGCACCACTTGCTGAGGAGACCGTTGCTATTCCATTGGAAATTCTTTCCTGCTTTGTCAAAGATTACTTGGCCATGTTTGTGGGCCCATTTCTGGGTTCTCTATGCTGTTCCATTGATCTGAGTGTTCTTGTGCTTGTACCATACTGTCTTGATTATAGCTTTGTAGTACAGCCTGAAGTCCGGGATTGTGATGCCTCCTGCTTTGGTTCTCTTTTTCAAGCTTGCTTTAGCTATTCGGGGTCTTTTCCAGTTCCACACAAAATTTAGAATTATTTGTTCTAGCTCTGTGAAGAATGCTGGTGTTATTTTGATAGGGATTGCATTGACTATGTAGATTGCTTTGGGTAGTATTGACGTTTTAACAATATTTATTCCTATCCAGATGCATGGAATATTTTTTCCACTTTTTGTCTTCAATTTCTTAAGCTTCTTATAGTCTTCAGTGTATAGATTTTTCACCTCTTTGGTTAAGTTGATTCCTAGGTATTTTAGGTTTTTGGTGCAATTACAAATGGGATTGATTCCTTGAATTTCTTTCTGTTGCTTCATTGTTGGTATATAGGAATGCAACTGATTTCTGTGCTCTGATTTTTATATCCTGCAACTTTGCTGAATTCATGAATCAATTCTAGCAGTTTTTTGGTGGAATCTTTTGGGTTTTCCATATAGAGTATCATGTCATCTGAGAAGAGTGAAAGTTTGACCACCTCCTATTTCTTTTGTGTTGTCTGATTGCTGAGGCTAAGACTTTGAATACTATGTTGAATAGTAGTGGCAAAAGTGGACATCCCTGTCTTGTTCCTGACCTTAGGCAGAAAGCTGTTTTTCCCCATTGAAGATATTAGCATTAGGTCTCTTTATATGGCTTTTGTGATCTCGAGGTATGATCCTTCTATTCCTACTTTCTTGAGGGTTCTTATCAAGAAAGGATGTTTTATTTTGTCAAAGGCTTTCTCTGCATCTACTGAAAGGATCATATGGTTCTTGTCCTTCTATTGATATGATGAATCACATTGTTCTTTTTTTTTTTTTTTTTTTTTTTTTTTTCCTCCACATTGTTCTGCGGATATTGAACCAGTCCTGCATCCCAGGTATAAATCCCACTTGGCTGTGGTAGATAATGTTTTTAATGTATTGTTGGATCTTGTTGGCTAATATCTTGAGGATTTTTGCATCCATGTTCATCAGGAAAACTGGTCTATAGTTCTCCTTTTTAGTGGGGTCTCTGATTTTGGAACAAGGTAATGTTGGCTTCATAGAAAGTTTGGAAGTTTTCCTTCCACTTCTATTTTGTGGAACAGCTTCAAGAGAATAGGGGTTAACTCTTAAACGTTTGGTAGAATTCCCTTGGAAAGCCATCTGGCCCTGGACTCTTGTTTTTTGGGAGATTTTTGATTTCTAATTCGATTCCTTTACTGGTTTATAGATCTGTTCAAACTTTGTATTCCTTCCTGTTCAGTTTTGGTAGTTTACATGTTTCTAGGAATTTGTTTCTTCCAGATTGCCCATTTTATTGGTGTATAATTGCTCATAATCTCTTACTGTTTGTATTTCTGCTGTGTTGGTTGTGATCTCTCCTTTCATTTATTTGGGTCCTTTTCTCTTTTTTATCAAACTGGCTAGTGGCTTATCAATTTTAATTCTTTCAAAGAACCAGCTTCTGGTTTTATTGATCTGGTTTTGTTTTGATAGCATTAATTTCTGCTCTAATCTTATTTTCTGTCTTCAGATTTGGGGTTTTATTTGCTGTCCTTTTTCCAGCTCCTAAAGGTGTAAGGTTAGGTTGTCTATCTGAAATCTTTCTTCCTTCTTTAGGAAGGCCTGGATTGCTATATGCTTGCCTCTTATGACGGTCTTTGCTGCCTCTCAGGTTTTGGGTTGTGGTGCTATTTTCATTGGCTTCTATGTACTTTTTAACTTCCTCTTTAACTTCTTGGTTAGCCCATTCATTCTTTAGTAGGATGTTCTTCAGTCTCCAAGTATTTCTTACCTTTCCAAATTTTTTCTTGTGGTTGATTCCGAGTTTCCTAGTGTTGTGGTCTGAAAATATGCACAGTATGATCTCGATCTTTTTGTACTTGTTGAGGGCTGATTTGTGTCCCAGTATGTGGTCTATTGTGGAGTACATCCCATGTGCACTGGAGAAAAATGTATATTCCACTGTTCTAGGGTGATATGTTCTGAATATATGTTGTTCATCTGGTCCAGTGTGTCCTTCACAGCCATTGTTTCCTTGTTGAATTTTTGAATGGATGATCTGTCCATTGTTGTAAGTGGGGTATTGAAGTCCCCTACTACTAGAGCATTCCTGTCAATGAGATTATTTGTGATTAATTAGGTTCTCTCACATTTGGAACATGAATGTTTACAATTGTTAGGTCTTCTTGGTGGATAGACCCCTTAATTATGATATAATGCCCTTCATCTCGTTACAATCTTTAAAATTCTATATTGTCTAAGTATGATGACTCCAGCCTTCTTTTGTTGACCATTAGCATGTTAGATGGTTCTCCATCCCCTCACTTGCAATCTGAAGAGTCTTACATGAGACCCACTTTAGATTATAAAACAGCATATAGATGGATCTTATTTTCTCATTCATTCTGTTACCCTATGTCATTTGATTGGAGCATTTAGTCCATTGATGTTTAGAAGAGTACTGAAAAATAAGAATTTATTGCTATTATGTTACTTGTAGAGTTGGAGTTCCTGGTGGTGGTCTCTGGTCCTTTCTAGTCTTTGTTGCTTTTGGTATGTATTATTTGTTTGTCTATCTTTTTCTCCTCTTGGAGAGTCCCCCTTAAAATTTCTTGCAGGGCTGGTTTAGTAGTCACAAACTCCTTTAATTTTTGTTCGGGAAACTTTTAATCTCTCCTATTTTGAATGACAGCCTTGCTGGATAAAGAATTCTTGGCTGCACACTTTTCTGATTCAGCACACTGAATATATCCTGCCACTCCTTTCTGGCCTGCCAAGTTTCTGTGGATAGGTCTGCTGCAAACCTGATCTGTCTTCCCTTCTATGTTAGGGACTCTTTTTCCCTTGCTGCTTTCATGATTCTCTCCTTGCCTGAGTATTTTGTGAATTTAACTATGATAGGTCTTGTCAGTGGTCGGTTTTTGTTGAATCTCATAGGAGCCCTCTGATTCCTGGATTTTGATGTCTGTGTCTTCCCCCAGGTTAGGAAACTTTTCCTCTATGATTTGCTCACATAACCCATCTACCACTTCTCCATCTTCTGGGACTCCTATGATTCTGATGTTCATTTTTAATGAGTCACTGATTTGTCTAATTCTTAAATTGTGCTCTTTTGCCTTAGTCTCCCTCTTTTTCTGCTTCATTATTCTCCAGAAGCTTCTCCTTTATATTGCTGATTCTCTGTTCTGCCTCATCCATCCTTGCCACTGTGGCATTCATTGGAGATTGCAGTTCAGTTACAACATCATTTCATTCTGACTAGCTTTTACTTTTTACCTCCATAGAAAGGGATTCTATTTTTAACTTCAGCTAATATTCTTAAAAATATGGAATGCTTCATGAATTTGTGTGTCATTCTTGTGCAGGGGCGATGCTAATCTTCCTGTATTGTTCCAATTTTAGTATATGTGCTGCTGAAGTGAGCACAGTCTGTGTCTTTAAGGCTAAAGTGAATTTCTTACAGGCAGCATATTAGGGGATTTGTGTTCTTTTGATTCATTTAGCCATACTAGGTCTCTTATTTGGAGAATTTAGTTCATTTACACTTAAAGTAGTTATTGGTAAGGACTTTTGCCATTTTGTTGCTGTCTGTAGATCCATTTTTTCCTTATTTCTTATCCTGTAGTCTTTGTTATCGTTTGGTAGTATGCTTTGATGCTATAACGTCTTTTCTGTATAATTTCTTGAACTACTTAAATATAACTTTATTAAATTTTAATTAGGTGAGTCAGTTGGTTGCATGGCTGACTTTTGATTTTTGGCTCAGTTCATGATGATACGGTGGTGAGATTAAGCCCTGTGCCAGGCTCCATTCCTCCAGTCAGAGTGTGAAGCCTGCTTGAGATGCTTGCTCTCTCTCGCGCGCGCGTGCACTCTCTCGCTCTCCATCTGCCCCTCTCCCTCACTTGCACGCACAGGCTCTCTCTAGAAATAAAATTTTTATTTAATTTTTTTTGTAGAATTTCTACAGTTTTTGTTTCCTTTGTGGTCACTTTGAGGCTTACATAAAATATTTTTAGTTATAATACCCTATTTTAAACTTGTAACAATTTACTACAACTTCAGTAGTAGTCCTAAACTTCTGTTTCTCCCCTTCACATTTTAGCTTATTGAAGTTAGTTTACATACTTCTATATGGTTTATTCAATAAGTCTAATTATGATTTAACTTTTACTAGTGTTGTAAGTGAATCACACACTATATTACTGAATCTAACTTTGACTATATATTATCAGTGATTTTGGCACTACTTAGGTCTTTATCCTATTAATTCTTTGGGTGGAAATAAAAGGGTATTAATTTCCTTTGGCATTTGGTATAAGACAGGTCTAATGTTGAACTCTCTGTGTTCAAGAACGTCTTCCTTTCTCCACTTCTGAAGGACAACTTTGCCTGGTATGGGCTTCTTTGTTGACAACTTTTTCTTTCCACGTTTTGAATATATCTTCCCATTCTCTCCTGGCCTGAAGTGTTTGAGAAATCTGATAGTTTTATGAAGGGTTTTTCGTATAGAACTTTTCTGCTCTTTGTGTATTGAAAACAAAATGTTTTTGTCTTTGTTGACAATTATAATCTGTAACCCTATTGGTTCCAACCTATTTGGAGTCCTTTGGGGCCCCATGGATCCAGATATCCCTTTCTCTCCCAGGTTTGGGAAAATTTTAGCCATTATTGCTTAAAATATACTTTTTTTTCCTTCTGCAACTTCCATAATACATATATTGTTTCTACTGTGTCTTTATAATTCCCATAGGCTTTATTCACTTTTTCATTTTTCTTTCTACTGCTCTGCCTGAATAACTTCAAATGTCCACTTTTTTTTTTTTTTTTTTTTTTTTTTTTTTTTTTTTTTTACAGGACACTGACTTCTCCCCTTCCCCCACTCTATTCGGTTGATTCACTTTTGAAGCTCTCCCATGTTCTTCAACTTGGTTATTAGATTTTTTTTTTTTTAGCTCTAGTAGTTCCATTTGGTCTTTTTTTTTATGGTTTATATTTTTTATACATTGTTCTAATTTCGTTTAGTTATCTGTGTTCTTGTTCAGTGAACTTGAGAATTATTCTGAATTATTTGAAGTTCATAGATCTGTATCTTTATGGTTATTGAAGGTTTATTCATTTCCTTTGCTGGCCTGTTTACCTGAATTTTCTTTTTTTTGTGATCCTTGATTTCTTACATTACTACATTAGTATTTACACATCTGATGGCATGATCTCTTCTTCCAGAACATTTTTTTTTTTTTTCAGAGACCATTCTTTACCAGTCAGTTCAGTTTGGGCTTATAAACATGTCCATATAACCTCCCTGGACAGATAGGCTTTGCTATTATGGTCTATTTTGAGCAAAGCCACTGATTGAACTCTGAAGTTAGGAGAGGTACCACTGGCTAAGAATTGGATTGGCTTGGTTTCCTGCCCAAGTGAGGCTGTATGATGAGCTCCATGGTTTGCAGCATTCTCTACTCAGGCTTATTACACGCTCAGGACCAGGTGCTATACTGAGTAGTAGTTGGGGCTATGAATTAGCTTTTCTCACCTGTTGGGACAGCAGAACAGGCCCCAAGGCCTGCATAGCTCGCTGTTTAGGGCCCTGAATTTAACCAAGACTATGCACATGGAATTTCCTGGCTGGACAAGTCATGAAGTTCTGTTCCACAGATGGAGAAAACCACAACCTATACTCTCTGTTCAGATGCCACTATAAGCAGGGCCGTTGGATGTCCTTTCATTAGATTCCCTGGACAGGCAAGCTGAAAGTGTCATCAGTAATGAGTGAGGCTATAGATTCACTTCCTTGCCTGGAAAGAGCAGGAGAACCAGCTCCAAGTCCTACAAGCCTTTTTTTTTTTTTTTTTTTTTTTTTTTTTTTTTTTTTTTTTTCCTTCTCTGCAGTCCTGACTTGTGCTGACCCATGTTCCTGGACACATAGGGCCAACTATCTTTGCTCTGTGGATGATCAGTTCTGCCTGCCATATTCACCCCAAACATTGCTGGGCTATGCAGCTTCCAGGTAGTCTGGCCAGCCTTTCAGTTTAGGTGGGGCAGAAAGCTACAGTCAGCAGTGGGCTTGGGCTATGACTAAGATCCCCTACCTTACTTGGGACAGAATACACTCCAGAGCTGGCAAAATGTTTTGTTTGAAGACCCAAATAAGGCAGACCTATATCCTACCAAGTTCCCTGATAAGACCATACCACCAAGTTGGTTCTGCAGATGATCAAAGCCACTGGCTGGGACTATTATTTAGTCATTGCAGATAGAAATTTGGTCTGCCAAGATTTGAGTCTCTCCCCACCCCCCATCACAATCAGATTCCCAGTGATAAAGCCCACAGATTTCCCTGAATGCCTATGGAGTAAGGCCAGAGTGAGTTTCCCAAGAAATAACCCACAATGCTCTGGGAGCTGGATGTGTCCATCGTGGGCTCTTTTCCCACTAGAGGAACCATGGGCTCAGGGGTAGACCTCCAACTGTCTCCCCTGGGTCCACAGAGACCTACCCTTGCCTGGAGGAAGGGCAATACAATCAGCATTTAGCCATTTTACGTCTAACTTGGTTTCTGTAGTACAAAGGGGTGCTTCAGCCTTACCCTGTGTTCTAGGATTTTCTCAATGGTGTCTTTATAAACAGTTCTTGTTTGGGGGGGATAAAGTCAGGAATGAACTATGTCACCATCTTGGTGATATCACCCTAGTTATTTTTTTTTAATGTCTGTTTATTTTTTTAGATAGCATGCACATGAGTAGGAAAGGGGCAAAGAGGGAAATGGGATCTGAAGTGGGTTCTGTGCTAACACGGTGTGCCATGTGGGCCAGAACACATGAACCAAACCATGAGATCATGTCCTGAGCCAAAGTTAAATGCCTAATTGACTGTACCATCCATGTGCCCGTCACCCTGGTCTTTTTGGTTATTTATAAAAATTCATTTTTTGTGCATGTCCACTTC
The DNA here is from genome assembly GCF_016509475.1 of Prionailurus bengalensis. Classification (NCBI taxonomy): domain Eukaryota; kingdom Metazoa; phylum Chordata; class Mammalia; order Carnivora; family Felidae; genus Prionailurus; species Prionailurus bengalensis. Next base: position 148,118,575 of record NC_057345.1, read on the forward strand.
TGATCTTAGGTAAAGTAGTCCCAATTGACCACACATTTTGAGGTTTGTTATTTAAAGGTCATATTAAGTTTTTGCAGTGATTGGCAAAAGCTAATAAGACCTAGACTTTGTTGAGATATTTTTAAAAAGAAATCTCACTTTGTTTTTGCAATATTAGATTGCAAGAGTATGAAAGAAAATAAGACTTTCTGTGTGAGGAGATATTGGCAGAGAAACTCTCAGTCAAAAGTCAGAATGCTTGTTCCCTTCTCTGATTTTTCTCTCCCTTCCTCCTTCATATTTTGCAACTTCCTCAAATGTACTCCCCTGTGGCTGGCTCAGTTTTCTTTGGAAGCTAATTATACATTTCTGAAAATCTAGACACGACAGCTTTTATTTCTTACCTATTCGCCAGTGAATGTTACAACCACACCTGGTGCGTGATAGGTGTTGAAGAAACAGTCATAAAAATTAGCAAATGCTTCTCTTACCTCAAGATGGTGCCATCTTCCAGGAAATTCTTCACACATTCCCTATGAATCTATGGTGTACTCAAAACCTTGGGGTTTTATGGGGGGAAAAAATCTTTTTCAGACCTTGTTTGTGTTATGGACCTTGGTCAATAATGAGGATCACAGGCAAAGGGAGTTTCTAGAAAATATCTCCACAAATCAGCAGGTTCCCCAATGAACAAAGCAACTCAGCAGAAACATTTTCCTGAACTCCAAAAACCGAGTGTCATCCAGTCACATGGATGCCACAATGGCAAAGCATCACAACTCCTTAGCCTATATCCTATGAACAGCCACTTTTCTAAGAGAACAGATTTAGTGAAAGCTCTATTTAGCCCAGTGATTAGTTTCCTACACTTCCCCTTTATCTTAGAGTTTTTTCATTGGCCTCTATTCTTCACTTTTGTTCTCTCTCCTTTTGAAATCCTTGCTGCCTCTACTAACTTAAGCCATCATTACGGATATCCTCATAAACTACCATTTTTAGTGCTCATGTGTCTCTGCATCCTAACCAAATTATAAAAAAATTCAGCTCTTACAAAAGTAAAACATACATGACTCATCTAAAAAAAACTTGAACCTCCGATACTGGTGTAGCAGCTTTTTTAGTGGAAAATTTTACACAACAATACAAACTTCTGACTTTAAAAAACTGGAAAATTTAGCAACATGGGGTTGTCGTTGTATGGCAGCAATTGGCTGGAAGTGAATAACACTTGCCTCTGCTGATCGAACACATACTTTCTAGTATGTCTCAATCCCTGCCACTCCTATCACCCTTAGCCTACCTGACTTATTTAAATGTAAGAGCCTCGGACTAGACAAAACTGCCAAGACCGGCACTACAGGAAGGTCCAGCAGCCTTTAAGACACCTGCAACATTTATAATAAATGGAAGAAAAAAATATTCTGTACCAAGTATGTGCCAAGTGAATCCTACTAAATAGCTTGTAGTCTAGTAAGAGAGGCAATTAGATAAACAGTCCAGGTACAATAAGATCCAGGTAAGAAACTGCTTGTCTCTTTTGTAATCCACATTCCTCCAGGTGGCAAGTATAAACTCAGGGGAATCTGCATTTAGGACAGAAAGCAAAAAACTGAAGGAGACTGTCAATGCAAGGCAGGAATGGGGATTATCTAAATTCTCCATACATCAATTTCCTCTTTAAATGGAGAAGATAACCTCTCATTGGAAGTTCTTGATATAGTAGGTGAGCTAATGTTAACGCCCTTTAGAGCACCTTAGAACAAAGGTTTATAAATGTCCATGAGTTTATAAATTTAATATTAAACTCTTATAACTCTTAAGACCGTTTTCTAAGGAACATGATTATGGTGGCAGTGGTGAGGTGAAGGAACATGAGGACGGGGAACCAGAACAAATTTGATTACAGGGAACATGTGCAGAGCTCAGACTACAGCTAACAAAACAAAACTATAAAGACCTCACAATAAAAATTCCTGGCTAAAGATTCCTGTTACTATGATAGTACACGTTGCATTTTTGCACACGTTTTTTTAAATGGAAATTTAAAGTTTCCCAGTACCTGCTATAAGCTTACTTCTTAGTAGGTAACTAATAAAAGTTTATCAAAACAATTGCATGAAAGAAGTGTATTAATAACTGAGGACTTCAAATTAGGTTGATATCAAAACCTTAGGAATGGCAGGGCTGAGGCCAGAGGTGAGGGTAAAGGCATTCCATCTCGCAAACTAAACACCTCAATGGGTAAAAATTCTTGAGTACTCAAAATTTGTGGGTGATTGTATCAATTGTGTATTTTGTCCAGCCATTAGCAAAATCAATTTCTTTATAATTTTTCATACTACCCACGGTGTTCCTCAAGCTAACCATCTTTTCTCAAATTAGGGTCTGTTTAGGAAGAGCCTGATCATTTGAACAACGAACAAATTTTCCCTTTGGCAAGGAAGAGCCAAACCACTTACAGAAATCAAGAGAGCAGCCACTTTTGTCTCCTCTTCTGTTCTTGTCCTCTTCTTGACTGGCAGGAGAGGTGGGGTCATTATGTGGCTAAGAGACAACAAAGGCTAGAGTAAGGCTTTTAGGACAAACAAATCTGCCTGTCTGGGAATCTGGCCCGCTGCTGTTGAAAGCCTATTTTTTCTCAAGATAAATGCTTTTGCCCAACACTGTTGCAACTCCTTTTCAATGCATGCTGCCCTGTGGCATGAACTCTCCCCCTTTTTTAAATACTGCCAACTTCCTTTCTGGAGCCAATAGCCTATTTACCCAACATGGCATTAGGGATCAAGAAATCCCAGAAGCTGGCGCTATGGTCCCTGAGCGTGGTCCCTTAGCTCATTTCCCTTGAAAGCCTTATGTGCGAAATAGGATTAGTTACCACCAGTTCCCAACTCTGTACAACCCTCTCATTTCCCAAACTCCCTCTGCTATGAGGGAAGAGAAAATTTGAAAAGAGTATTTCTAATCAAGAAACTGTCCAAGAAGAGAGGCTGTTTTCTACTTCCTATATTCTCTACAGCTTAAGTAACCCCTGTTGCACTCAATCCCCTGCCTGACCAGAACCAACCTGTAAGCAAGTGAGACTGGCAGCTGCCTGATTCTGAGGACTCCAGGGCACTGGAAATATTCCTTAGGACTCCTTCTCTACCTATTCAAACTGTGAATGTTAAGACTGTTTCTCAAACTTGAGCACCTATCAGAATTATCTACAGGGCTTGTTAAAACCCAGATTGCTGGCTGTACACAATGCCTCCCCATCCAGAGTTTGCAATCCTGTAGGTCTTAGGTGTAGCCTCTTTGCACTTCTAATCTGCCAGATGATGCTGATACCATTGATTTAAGAGTCACACTTAGAGAACCAATGTCCTGAGGTATCTACTCAAAATCCAAACTTAATTTTTAAGCACTAGAGAAAATACATGCTATGAATTATATGTGTAAAGCGGTATAAAGATTTCAAATGATGTCTTCTGGAGGCAAAAGCCAGTAATTTTATGAAGAATATTCAGCTGAGTATTGATCAGTGCAGAAAACTACCCAAAGCTGGAGAAAGAGAAACCTGAAAGGAGTGGATGCAACTGTCCTTGGTTTTCACACCCAACCAGGAGTAATGCCTGTTTCTACTAAGGCTTGAAAAAAACTGATTCATGGGGCATTGGTCAGAGTACATAGAGTCTTGCCTCAGTAGAGGGAATAGCTGTCCCTAGCCTGAGCACAGCTCTAGGCCCACCTAATCTTAAAAAGCAAGAACCAAAATGATGAGGCTGCTTTTAAGTAACTTGAACCAAGAACAAAATATAAAAGTATTTGAAAGAATAAAAGAAAATCTGGCACCCGGTAAGGTAAAATTAAACAGTGTCTGGAATCCAATAAAAGATTACCAGGGTTGTAAAGAAGCAAGGAAATCGGACCTATAATGAGAAGAAAAATGAATGAATTGAAACTGTCCTGAGGTTTCCATGGGTGTTAAAATGAGAAGCCATAGACGTGATACAGTTATTGAATTGTATCCTATATAAGCAAAAGTCTAGGGACATGAAGATATTTTTAAAACACTGATTCAACTAGATTTCTAGAAGTAGAAAACTACAACAGTGAGATGAAAAACACTTAGAGGAGATTAACATCAATTGGACCTTGCAAAAGAAAAGATTGGTAAACTTAAAGATAGTAGTAGAAACTCCCTAAAATAAAACCTAGAAAGAAAACTATTAGAAATAGCATCAGCCTAATATACACAGTTAAAATCCCCAAGGGGAAGAAGAACATAGGGAACTGAAACATTGTTTGAAGAGCTGTATTTTCCAAACTTAAACAACATATTCAGGCTTAAAGAGCTCAAGAAATGGCAAGAAGAAAAATGGGAAAACAAGAAAAAAATATAAATGTTCAAAAACAGTGATTAAAGATGTATTAAAAGCAATGAGAAAGGTAAAAAAAAAAACTTTAAAAATGTTAAAGGCAGAAGAAAAATGGTACCAGAACACTGTGTGGCTCTGCAAAATAAAGAGAGCCCTGAAAACACTAACTATATAGAAGGAAATTATTAAAAGCTTTTTAATTGTTGCTTAATTTTTTTAGTGCATCATCCGGGTTTATCTGGGTAACTAGGAATTATCTAGTTTCCACCCACCCCCCACACTCAGCTTCCCCCCACCAACCTAGAAAAAAATAAGAGGTTGGGGAAGACTCATGAGGAACATGAAGCCAGCATGCCCTAGTCGTCAACATGAAATAGGAAAACATTTTAGAATCTTAATAAACAAGGGCTATGTTTCATGAGATCTATCAGTCATAATGTCAAGTCTTAATTTTAAGAAGCTACCCACTTTCTGGAAGGTTTCAGGTATACTTTGTTACTTGGGAAAGTATTTTTTCCTCCTCAGTTTCTTAGACTTATTGTCACCTCATCTTTAGCCATTCATATTTCAAAAAAACTGGTCTCTCCATTGTCCATGACTAAATCTACTTTTGTGAACAAAAATTATTGGCTTCTTGTCAAAAAACAAACTACAGAAAATCTAGAATTCTTAAATGCAGAGTGTTTTCATGGAAAAGCAAAACAATAGACCAACCCATTCCTGAGGATTCCGGAGCATTTCTCTTCGGTACCCCTTCCCCAGAAAAACCTGAATTGCATGAACCATCCATTACAATTAGAAATGGTCCTGGTCTTCTGGATGCAGGAAATATCCTTGCAGCCTAATTCCTGATTCTTTCTAGTTCCCATCAGACTTTCCCCACCCTGTCCTGAGTTCTACACATTACTAAATGACTAACATAAGGGAATCATCCCTTGATAGAAGGTAAAGTGCCTGTTTTTGAGAACCCAAGCTTTGTAGTCAAACTGACCCAGGTAATCACTATTACTATTGTCCTGCCAAGCAATAACCAACCTCCCAACTTTATAACTAATCTTTATTTGGGGCCTAAATAAGGCCACACTTGATCATATCTTGCCAGTCAGAATTTAAATACTTCTATATTATGTCATAGTTGATATTGATAACATGCACCATTGAGAAAGCAAATTGACAAATAAGAGTGAGTAGTGTGAACTAAATAGTACACGTACTGTGTAATAGAGCTTGAAGTCAGGAATTATGATTCCTTCAGTATGTTTTTCTTTTCCAAGATTGCTCTAACTACTCAAGGTCTTTTGTGGTTTAGGAATATTCTAGTTCTGTGAAAAATGTTAGTATTTTGATAGGGATTGCACTAAACGTCTAGACTGCTTTGGGTAGTATAGACATTTTAACTATATCTGTTCTGCCAATCCATAAGTATGGAAGGTCTTCCCATTTCTTTGAGTCCTCTTTAATTTCTTTCATCAATACTTTATGGTTTGTAGAGTACAAGTTACCTCCTTGCGAATATATATAAAATACAATTCTATATACTTTGTTTTGGGTGCAATTGTAAATGGGATTATTAATTTCTTATGATTCATGTTAGTGTATAGAAATGCCACAAATTTCTGTACACTGATTTTTTTATAGCCTGCATATTTACTGAAATGATTTCAGTCCTAATAGCTTTTTGGTGGGGTCTTTAGGGTTTATAGTCATAGTATCATTTGTAAATAGTTTTACTTCTTGCTTAGCAATTTGGATGCCTTTTATTTCTTCTGTTGCCGAATTGCTGTGGATAGGACTTCCAGTATGATGTTAAATAAAAGTGGTGGGAGTGGACATCCTTGTCTTATTCCTGATCTTAGAGAAAAAGTTCTGTTTTTCCCCACTGAGAATAATATTAGCTGTGTGTTTTTCATATAAGGCCTTTATTATGTTGAGTTATATTCCCTTTTAAATCTACTCTGTTGGAATTTTTATCACGAATGGATGTTGTACTTTGTCAAATGCTTTTTCTGCATTGATTGAAATGATCATACATTTTTTTCCTTTCCCTCACTGTTGTGATATATCATGTTGATATGCAAATATTGAATCATGCTTGCATCCTGGGAATAAATCCCACTTGATTGCTGTGAATGATTTTTTTAATATATTGTTGAATTCAGTTTGCTAATGTTGAGAGTTTTTGCATCTATTCATCAGCAATATTGGCCTATGGTTCTTCTTCTTTTTTTTTTTAATGGTGTCTTTATCTGGTTTTGGTATCCGGGTAATACTGCTGTCATAGAACGAATTTAGAAGTTTTCCTTCCTCTATATTTTGGAAAAATTTTGAGAAGAATGGGTATTAACTCTTCATCAAATGTTTGGTAGAATTCACCTGTGAGGCCATCTGGCCCTGGACTTTTGTTTGGGAGTTTTTTGTACTAGCCCAAAAATACACACAGAGATCAATGGAACAGAAGAGAAAGCCCAGAAATAAACCCCAATTTATATGGTCAATCAACCTTTAACAAAGCAGGCAAGGATATGCAATGGGAAAAATACTGTCTCTTGAACAAATAGTGTTGGGAAAACTGGAAAGCTACATGTATAAGAATGAAACTGGACCACTTTCTTACACATACACAAAAAAAAACTCAAAGATCCAAATGTGAGACCTGAACCCATAAAAATCCTACAAAGCACAGGCAACAATTTCTGACATTTGTCATAGGAACATCCTTCTAGATCCATCTCCTGAAGCAAGATGAACAAAAGCAAATATAAGCTATTAGGACTACATCAAAACAAAAGTTTTCTGCAGAGCAAAGGAAACAACCAACAAAACTATGAGACAACCTATTGATGGGAGAAGATATTTGCAAATGACCTACCCAAAAAAGGGTTAGTATCCAAAATATATAAGTTGATACAACTAAATACACACAAAAAATTGATCAGTTCAAAACTGGGCAGAAGAAAGACATTTCTCCAAAGACCTACAAGGGTGCCTGGGTGGCTCAATGAGTTAAGCGTCCAACTCTTCATTTCAGCTCATGTCATGATCTCATGGTTCATGAGATCCTGTGTTGGGCTCTGCACTGACAGCATGGAGCCTACTTGGGATTTTTTTTCTGCCCCTTCCTCTCTCAAACCTAAAAAAAATCAGATGGCCAACAGACACATGAAAAGATACTCAACGTTATTCCTGGAGGAAATGAAAATCAAAACTACAATGAGATATCACCTCACGCCTTTCAGAATGGCTAAACTTGAAAAATATAAGAAATGTTGGTGAGGATGTGGAAAAAGGGGAACCCTCTTGCACTGCTGGTGACGATACAAACTGCTTTAGCCGCTGTGGAAAATAGCCTGGAGGTTCCTCACAAAAAAACACAAAACCTAGCAATCCAGTAACCACACTATGGTTATGTACCAAAATAATATGAAAACACTAATCCAAAGGGATATATGCAGCATATATGCTTATGTATATGTTTATATTTATTGCAGCATTTTTTATAATAGCCACACTATGAAAGCAGCCCAGGTTCCCATCAATAGGTGAATAAGGAAGATGGGGGGGGGTGGTGTTTGTGTATATATACACACACAGTGAATATTATTCAGCCATGAAAAAGTGAAATATTTCCATTTGCAACATGGATAGATCTAGGAGAGTATAATGCCATGCAAAATAAATCAGAGAAAAATACCATATGACTTCATGCATATGTGGAATTGAAGAAATAAATGGAGAAAAAAGGATACACTAAGAACCAAAATCTTAACTATAGAGAACAGATGGTCACAGATGGGAGGTTGATGGGAAGATGAGTGACCTAGGTGAAAGGAATTAAGGAGGGCACTTGTCTTGCTGAGCACTGAGTAATGTACGGAAGTGTTGAATCACTATATTGTACACCTGACACTAATAAATGCTGTATGTTAACTACACCAGAATTAAGATTTTTTAAAAACTTAAAAAAAACTTAAATGAATATATTTAAATTATCTTAAAAAGTAAGGAAATTCATTTAAGAAATTAGATCTCAAATATATGCTTTTACTGACCTAATCTTTCTTAAAACTGCTCTTTCTGCATCCGACAAGATTTGGTATGCTCTATTTTCATTTTTATTTTGAGATCTCTATTTTGATTTCTTCTTTGCCCCGTATGTTGTTTAGAGGTGTTCTGCTTCCACATATTTGTAGCTCTTCTCACCTTCTTGTTGATTTCTAGCTTCATATCATTGTGGTCAGAAAAGAAAATTGATTTCAATGTTGCTAAACTTGCTAAGATTTTTTTTTTAATCCTATCTTATGATCTATTCTGGAGAATGTTCCATGTGCACTTGAAGAATGTATATTTTGCTATTGGATGAAATTTCCTAAGTCTATTAAATCCATTTGTTTTTTTTTTTATTTTTTTTCAATGTTTGTTTATTTTTGGGACAGAGACAGAGCATGAACGGGGGAGGGGCAGAGAGAGGGACACACAGAATCGGAAACAGGCTCCAGGCTCTGAGCCATCAGCCCAGAGCCTGACACGGGGCTCGAACTCCTGGACCGCGAGATCGTGACCTGGCTGAAGTCAGACGCTTAACCGACTGCGCCACCCAGGTGCCCCTAAATCCATTTGTTCTAAAGTATGGTTCACTATCAACATTCCTCTGTTGATTTTTCTGTCTGAATGATATATTGTCTATTTCTCCTTTAAGATCAGTTAGTATTTACTTAATACATTTCAGTACTTGTGTGTTGGGAGCCATACATTTACAATTGTTAGATCTTTGTATTATCATTATTGTTATTTAGAACATGTGCACAAGGGGGAGGAAAAAAGGGTGGGAGACAGAGGGACAGGGAGAGAGAGAGAGAATCTTAAGCAGGCTCATGCTCAGTACAGCGTCCAATCCGTGGCTCAATCCCGCAAACCTGGGATCATGACCTGAGTGACTCTTGATTTTGGCTCAACCGACTGAGCCACCCAGGCACCCCAAAGTTGTTAGATGATCTTGATAGATCCCTTTATCATTGTAAAATGCCCTCCTTTGTCTCTTGTTACCATTTTGGCTTGAAATGTATTTTGTGTGATAAGTTTTGTTTGGTTCTTAGCCATCTAGGGGGGAAAAGCCAGAGGTATTACATTTCCTGGTTTCAAACTATACTACAAAGCCATAATAATAGTATGGTACTGGCAAAAAAAAAAAAAATGGGCACAGACCAATAAGACCTAAGAGACCAGAATTGACTCTCAGCATTTGATAAGAGAGCTAGGAACACTGAACAGGGAAAGAATAGACCCTTCAACAAATGGTGCTGGGAAAAATCGGAGAAACACATGAGGAATGATGAAATTGGACTCCCATTTCACACAACTTACAAAAATTAACTTGAAATAGATCAAGGACTTAAACATAAGACTTGATGCCCTAAAAATCCTAAAAGAAAATGTAAGAAATGAGCTCCTCGCTCAACATTGGTCTTGGCAATGAGTTTCTTGGACCTGACACAAAAAGTGCAAACAACACAAGCAAAAACCAACAGATGGGACTAAAGCAAACTCAAAAGCCCCTGCACAGCAAAAGAAACAATTCACAAAATGAATGAAATGAGAGAATAATAAATCTTTGCAAACCATATTTTGGATAAGGGATTAATATACAAAATATATCTAAAAATCAAACAAATCTGACTGGAAAAATGCCCTGGTTTTCCTGCCTATTCTAAGAAAGACCTCAAAATGGCCAATAGACACCTGAGAAGATGCCCAATACCACTAATCATCTGGGAAATGCAAATCAAAGTCACAATGAGCTATCACCTCAAACCTGGTAGAATGGCTATTATCCAGAAGATGGACAACAGGTGGTGACAATGTGGTGAAGGGAAACCATTATACACTGTCAGAATAGCAATTGTTCCAACCACTATGGAAAGCAATGTGAAGTTTCCTCAAATAATGAAAAAACGCCCTATGATATAGCAATTCCACTTCTGGATATATACCCAAAGGAAATGAAAACAGAATTTTGAGACCTAGGCACTCCCAGGTTTATCACTGCATTATTCACAATAGCCAAGATCTGGAAACATCATAAATGTCCACAACAGTTAAATGGATGATAAAGATATGGTATATATACACAGTGTAACATTATTCAAGCATGAGACAGGATAACCTGCCATGTGAGCCAACATGGATGAATCTTGAACATATGCTAAGTGAGATAAATCCGAGAAAGTACTGTATATCATTTATGTGGGATCTAAAAAGAGTCAAACTCAACGAAAAAGAGTAAAATAGTAGTTACTAGAAGATGGGGATGCGGGGGGGGGGTGGGGATTGTGGTAATAGTTTGTGTTTCAAAGTACACACTTCCAAGGAGTAAATAAACCAAAGTGGATGTGCAGTATAGTGACAATATTCTACTATAATTATATAATGTAAATAGCACTATAGCAACAATCCTATTACAATATATAAATGTATTAAAGTAACACATTATACACCTTAAATGTAAACAATGTTATGTCAAATACCTTCAATAAAAATTTTTTAAATGCATTATCATAATTAGCATTTATAATGGAAATGGAAATAAAAATTGCAATGCAAAAAAGGAAATAAAGGAAATTCTGACATATGCTACAACATGGATTAACCTTAAGGATGTTGTGGTAAGTTAAGCCAGTTTAAAAAAAAATACTAGATGATTCCACATAGGATGTACTTCGAGTAGTCAAATTCATTACAGACATGGGAGAATGGTGGTGGCCAGGAGCTGGGAGAAAGGGAGCTGTGAGGAGTTGTCTAATAGGTATGGTTTCAGTTTTGCAAGACAAAAAGTCCTGGAAATTGGTTGTACAGCAACGTGGGTTAGTTAACACTAAACTTTACACTGAAATGTTGAGAGGGTAAAATTTGTTACATGTATTTTGCCACGATTTTTAAAAAGGAATGAAATTCTAATACATGGGATGAGGGATGAACCTTGAAAACATGATAAATGAAATAAGCCAGCACTAAAAGGACAAATCTTATGTAATTCCATACCTTTGAGGTACTCAGAATAATCAAACTCCTACAGAAAGAAGGAATAATAGTGGTTATCAGGGACTGGAAAGAGGGTAGAATGAGAAGCATTATTTAATGGTTACAGGGTTTGGAATAATTGCAGAAATGGAGAGTGGTAATTGCACAGCATTGTAAATGTACTTTATGCCACTGAATTATACATTTTAAAACAATAAAAATGTTACGTTTTAGATTTTATACGTCGTATCACAATAAAGAGGAAAGCATGTGATCTGAAAGTTTCCCATTTTTTAATGAAAATAATCTTAATATAGAGAACATTTAAGTGTTACATCTTTTTATATACACTGGCTGTTTCTCTTTCACATGTTGGTTTTTATGCAGGGTTCACGTCTTAAATGTATCAAATTCTTAGCTCCTATGCCAATTTTGTCCTACTTCAGAAGATCAATATAAGTTGCACCTGATAGCATTTCCTCCTTTTCTAATGGTAACCTAAATATACATTTGGGGCTTTTTCCTAAGACGTACCTACCTTTGCATATCAGTAGCTTGGGAATATATAACGTTTTTGCTACAACACTTATTGATGCGATGGCGGAAGAACACCATAAGAAGAACACTTTAGGTTACACAGAAGATGCTTCCTAACAAAGGCTTTATAAACACTTTCAGTTGAAGTTAGACCAAGAATGTGGGAACAAAGTTGACTCCCTACTCTTAATGATCTATTTGTCCTCTGAGGCTATAACAGCTGGAAGTTGAAGCTTGAGAAAAACTTTTTAAAAAATGATTAAGATGATTAGTAAACCCCAAGAAGCAACTGCTTTCCTAAAAGGAGTTGCCTACACGAAGAGCCTCTGGATGTCTTGTGACCCTGACCACCCAACCAAGTGCCAGTGAGTCCTTCGTAGCTCTAAGTGAAATCCTAGTTATATATAAAACAAAGAAAATTCTGAAAACTGCTATACTAACAAAGTATAAAAAAAAAGTACAAAGAAGAAAACACAATTTCATGAGTCATAATGGTCCTCAGAGTACGTTTATCTCTTTACAGTGGTTAGTAAAGAGTATCTAATCAGACCAAATGGATTGGTTACAAAGATGTGTTAAATCTGGCTTCATAATGTTTTGGTTTTGTTTTTTGTTTTTGTAATCTGATTGAGTGGCATGGCAGTAGTTTACGGTTCCTTAGACTTAAAATGTCCACATGTCAGACTTCTGAATTTGAAAGGCCCCTTCTACACATTAAGCCTCAAAATGGTTTCTGGAGTCTAGCTGCCTGCAGCATCAGGCCCACAACTGAACCTAAAAGGTACTGTATCAGTACCCGCTTGTGTATGACTTTCCTGCGAAGTTCTCTAGCCTATTTCCAGTCATTAAACATGAGCTCCCTGCTATTGATGACTGGGCTCTTGCTAACTCCACCTCACCTGAATTTTAAACTTCCTGTAGCTATCCTCACATGTGTTCCCCGAACAAACCTCAGTCTCTACATGTATTTGTTCTCAGGTCTTTGTTCTTTAGATTCTTCCATAAGGAGGTTCATTCAGGGCACTGTTCAAAAGGCACTTCCTGAACATGTCATTGCCAATGTATGCTGTTGTATTGGAGTAAATAAAACACCTGTTGATGGAGATTGAGTGATGAAAGATTGAGGTCAGTAAATGCAATTTGTAATTAATGTTTACTTTCTTGAGAGAGACCGTACAAGTGGGGGATGGGCAGAGAGAGGGAGACACAGAATCTGAAGCAGGCTCCAGGCTCAGAGCTGTCAGCACAGAGCCCAACATAGGGCTCAAACTCGTGAACCAAGAGATCATGACCTGAGCCCAAGTTGGATGCTTAATCCACTGAGCCAACCAGGCTCCCCAGTAAACTCAATTTGGGCTCTAATACCTGACTATAGATTGACACATTGGTTAACTCTTACGAATTATTTTCTCTGAACGTCAATTTTTAAGTTTCTTTAAAGCTAAAAATCACCTTCTTCAAACATCTTAAAATATGGAAATGTTAATGTCAATTTCTGAAGAATTTTCAACCCATTTAGGGGAAAAAAGAAAAGACATTCCCTGCCATGTGGGTGATTAATGAAATATTAGCACTTTAAATCATCTCTCCTCTAACCTTTTCATTTTACTGAACGGAGACCTGAAGGGAAATCAAGTGCCTTAGCCAGATTAGTAGTCTGGCAGTGAGGTACTTGAACTTGGATCTCCTGACTCAATGTCCAGTGTTATTTTCTCATTCCAAAATTATTATGAATGGTAACAAGGGTCTCTGAATCACTAAGGTGATGTGAAAAATGATAAACTCCTGGGCTTTATTCAGAATGACCTATCTAGTCTTAAAATCAGAGAATCCATATTTTTTTTTTAGCTCCTTACCACCAAAGAACCCTGCTATGAAGCCAGGTTTCTAATTACTGCCTCTTCCCAGCTGCCTGAGATCTGAGTTAGCCCAGTGATGATAATAAGAAAATGAATCTCCAGAAGGGACTCCAGGCTCCATACATCACAGGTGTCTGACATGATCTTATGGGGGTGCGTGAACAAATTTCTATGGGTGTATATATTCAAATGACATCTAAAGATTTTAAGCATTATGAGGGTGGACACTGGCAACATATGTTGCAAATCAGAAGAGTGGAGAAAAACCCAATGAAGATGAGCTAACAGAGCACCCCTCCCCCAAGCATTTGTTTGCTTTCAAGGTATTACAACGAATTGTTCTTAAGGTTAAGTGAATTTGAGAAATCTGTATCTACTTCAAGCCAAACCAACTCCTAGAAAATGACAATTTAAAGGGAAACATACAAGGAAACTCCAGGTTAAATGTTATAGTGCAACCAAAAGCAACCAAAAAATTACAAATATAAATCTTATCCTATTAATAAAATTTATTGTCAAATTGGCTAACATACAGTGTGTAATGTGTGCTCATGGCTTTTAAGGTAGATTCCCGTTGTTCATCATTACATGTGACACCCAGTGCTCATCCCAACAAGTACCCTCCTCAATGCCCATCACCCATTTCCCCCTCTCCCCCACCCCCCCCCCATTAACCCTCACATTGTTTTCTGTATTTAAGAGTCTCTTATGGTTTGCCTCTCTCCCTCTCTCTTTATTCTACCTTTCCTCCCCCATGGCTTCAGTTTCTTAAAATCGATGTATTGGTGAAAATATGATAACAGGCTTTCTAAGATTTATTTCATTCAGCATAATACATTCCAGTTCCATCTGAACTACTGCAAATGAAATGGTTTCATTCTTTCTCAATGCCAAGTAGTATTCCATTGTATATATAAACCACATCTCTATCCATTCATCAGTTGATGGACATTTAGGCTCTTTCCGTAACTTGGCTGTTGTTGAAAGTGCTGCTATAAACATTGGAGTACATGTGCTCCTATGCATCAGCACTCCTGTATCCCTTGGGTAAATTCCTAGCAGTGCTATTGCTGGGTCCTAGGGTAATTGTAGTTTTAACTTTTTGAGGAACCTCCACACTGTTTTCCAGAGTGGCTGCACCAGTTTGCATTCCCACCAACAGTGCAAGAGGGTCCCCATCTCTCCATGTCCTTGCCAGCATCTGTGGTCTTCTGATGTGTTCATTGTAGCCACTCTGACTGGTGTGAGGGGGTATCTCAGTGTGGTTTTGACTTCTATGTCCCTGATGAGGCTTGATGTCGAGCATCGCTACATGTGTCTGTTGGCCATCTGGGTGTCTTCTTTGGAAAAGTATCTGTTCATGCCTTCTGCCCGTTTCTTCACTGGATTATATGTTTTTTTGGGTGTGGAGTTTGGTGAGTTCTTCATAGGTTTTGGATACTAGCCCTTTATCCAGTATGTCAGTTGCAAATATCTTTTCCCATTCTGCCGGTTGCCTTTTAGTTTTGTTGATTGTTTCCCTTGCAGTGCAGAAGCTTTCTATCTTGATGAGGGTCCCAATAGCACATTTTTGCTTCAAATCCCCTTGCCTATGGGGATGTGTCAAGTGCGATGTTGCTGGGATGGAGGTCAAAGAGGTTGTTGCCTGCTTTCTCCTCTAGGGTTTTGATGGTTTCCTGTCTCACATTCGGGTCCTTTATCCATTTTGAGTTTGTTTTTGTGAATGGCGTGAGAAAGTGGTCTAGTTCCATTCTTCTGAATGTTGCTGTCCAGTTCTCCCAGAACCATTTGTTAAAGAGACTGTCTTTTTTTTCCACTGGATATCCTTTCCTGCTTTGTCAAAGATGAGTTGGCCATGCATTGATGGGTCCAGTTCTGGGTCCTCTATCCTGTTCCATTGGTCGAGGTGTCTTTGTGCCAATGCCACACTGTCTTGATGATTACAGCTTTGTAGTAGAGGCTACAGTCTGGGATTGTGATGCCTCCTGCCTTGGTTTTCTCCCTCAATGTTACTTGGGCTATTCGGGGTCTTTTGTGGTTCCATTCAAATTTTAGGATGGATTGTTCTAGCTTTGAGAAGAATCCTGGTGCAGTTTTGACTGGGATTGCATTGAATATGTAGATTGCTTTGGGTTGTATTGTCATTGTGACGATAGTTATTCTTCCAGTCCACGAGCATGGAATGTTTTCCCACATCTTTGTGTCTTCTTCAGTTTCCTTCAAAAGCTTTCTATAGTTTTCAGCATACAGATCTTTTACATCTTTGGTTAGGTTTATCCCTAGGTGTTCTATGGTTCTTGGTGCAGTGGTGAATGGGGTCAGCCTCTTCATTTCTCTTTCTGTTGCCTCATTATTGGTAAATAAAACTATACATCTGTTTTCTGTATGTTGGTTATTGTACCCTGAGATGTTGTTGAATTCCTGTATTGGTTCTAGCAGACTGTTGGTGGAGTCTGTCGGGTTTTGCACATGGAGTATCAGGTTGTCTGAGAAAAGTGAAGGTTTGACTTCATCCTTGCCAATTTGGATGCCTTTGATTTCACTTTGTTGTCTGATGGCTGAGGCTAGGACTTCCAACACTACAATAAACAACAGGGGTGAGAGCAGACATCCCTGTCGTGTTCCTGATATCAGGGGGAAAGCTCTGTTTTTCCCCATTGAGGATGATATTAGCTGTGGGCTTGTCATAAATGGCTTTTGTGATGTTGAAGTATGTTCATTCTATCCCAACATGAGGGTCTTTATTAAGAAAGGGTGCTGTATTTTGTCAAATGCTTGTTCTGTATCTATTGACGGGATTGTATGGCTCCTCTTTTTTTCTTAACGTGAGGTGTCACGTTGCTTGATGTGCGAATATTGAACCAGCCCTGCAGCCCAGGAATGAATCCCACTGGATCGTGGTGAATAACTCTTTCTACATGCTGCTGCATTTGATTTGCTAGTATCTGGTTGAGAAGTTTTACATCCATGTTCACCAGGGGTATTGGCCCGTAGTTCTCATTTTTTTGCTGGGTCTCTGTCTGGTTTGGGAATCCAAGTAATGCTGACTTCATGGAATGAGTCTGGGAGGTTTTCTTCCATTTCTATTTTTAGAACAGCTTGAGAAGGATAGGCACTAACTCTGCTGTACATATCTGGTAGAATTCCCCAGGGAAGCTGTCTGGTCCAGGATGCTTACTTGTGGGGAGATGTTTGATAACTAATTCAATCTCTTCACTAGTTACAGGTGTGTTCAAAGTATCGATTTCTTCCCATTTGAGTTTTGGTCATGTGTGGGTGTTTAGGAATTTGTTCATTTCTTCCACGTTATCCAGTTTATTAGCATATAATTTTTCATAGTATTCCCTGATAATTGCTTGTATTGGTTGTGATAAATCCATTTTCCTGCATGATTTTATCTGTTTGGGTCCTCTCTGTCTCTCTTCTTTTTGAGAATGCAGGTTTATCAATTTTGTTCAAAAAACCAACTTTTTCTTGGTTTCATCCATCTGTTCTGGTTTTTTGTTTGTTTTGGGGGGGCTTTTTTTGGATTCTATATTGTTTCTGCTCTGACTTTTAAGATTTCTCTTCTGCTGGGTTTGGAATGTGATTGCTGTTCTGCCTCTATTTCCTTTAGATGTGTTGATAGATTTTGTATTTAGGATTTTCCTGCTTTCTTGAGATAGGCCTGGATTGCAATGTATTTTCCTCTTAGGACTGCCCTTGCTGCATCCCAAATGGTTTGGATTGCTGTGTTCTCATTTTCATTTGTTTTCACATATTTTTTAATTTCTTCTTTAATTGCCTGGTTGGCCCATTCATTATTTAGTAGGATGTGCTTTAACCTCCATGCTTTTGGAGGTTTTCCAAGCCTTTTCCTGTGGTTGATTTCAAGTTTCATGGCATTGTGATCTGAAAATGTGCATGGTATGATCTCAATTCTTTTGTATTTACTGAGGGCTCTTTCATGACCCAGTATGTGATCTATCTTGGAGAATGTTCCATGTACACTTGAAAGGAATGTGTATTTGGCCACTTTGGGGTGCACAGTTCTGAATATGTCCAGTTCATCTGGTCCAGTGTATCATTCAGGGTCATGGTTTCCTTACACAGTCTCTGTCTAGATGTCTATCTCAACAGAGATCTGTCTAGATGATCTATCCATTGTTGTGAGTATTAAAGTCCCCTGCAATTCCCACATTCTTAGCAATAAGATTGCTTATGTTTGTGATTCTTTTATATCTTTGGGTGGTCCGGAATTCAGTGTATAGACATGTACAAGTGTTAGCTCTTCCTGATGGAGAGACCCTGTAAGTATTATATAATGCCCCTCTTCATCTCTGGTTACAGTCTTTAGGTTAAAGTCCAGTTTGTCTGATATAAGGATGGCTACTCCAGCTTGCTTTTGACTGCCAGTAGCATGATAGGTGGTTCTCCATCCCCTCACTTTCAGTCTGAAGGTGTCCTCAGGTCTAAAATAGGTCTCTTGTAGACAGCAAATAGATGGGTCTTGTTTTTGGTTTCTTGTTTATTTGATCCATTCGGATACCCTATGTCTTTTGATTGGAGCATTAGTCCATTTACATTCAGTGTTATTGAAAGCTATGGGTTTAAAAAGTCACTGTGTTATCTGTAGGTGTCATGCTTGTAATGATGCCTCTGGTCCTTTGTAGTTTCTGCAACATTTCACGCAGAGTCCCCCTTAGCATCGCTGGTAGGGCTGGTTTAGTGGTGATGAACTTCTGCAGTGGTTGGTTTCCTGGGAAAACCTTTATCTCTCCTTCTACTCTGAATCACAGGCTTGCTGGAGAAAGGATGCTTGACTGCATGTCTATCCTATTCAGCACATTGAAAATCTCCTGCCACTCCTTTCTAGCCTGCAGTAGATAGGTCTGCCACTACCCTGAAGTATCTACCCTTGTAGGTTAAGGCCCGTTTGTCCCTAGCTTTCAGAATTGTCTTTATCTTTGTATTTTGCCAGTTTCCCTATAAGATGTCATGTAGAAGATCGACTCAAGTTACATCTGAAGCAAGTTCTCTGTGCCTCCTGGATGTCCATGTCTGTTTCCTTCCCCAGACAGGGAAATTCTCAGCTATGATTTGTTCAAGTACACCTTCTGCCCCTTTCTCTCTCTCCTTCTTCTTCTTCTTGAACTCCTGTGATAAGGATATCTTTCTTTCTTTCTTTGGTACTAAAATTATTTTTTTTAATATAATTGATAAATTGGTTTCCATACAACACCCTGTGCTCAGTTGTTGTTTGCCTGGGAAAATGTTTTTCTCTCCTTCTATTCTGAATGACAGGCTTGCTGGAGAAAGGGTCCTTGACTGCATGTTTTTCCTGTTCAGCGTATTGAAAATCTCCTGTCACTCTTTTCTGGCCTCCTATGTTTCAGTAGATTGGTCTGCTCCTACCCTTATGTGTCTACCCTTGTAGATTAAGGCCATTTTTCTGTATTTCCTTCCAGAATTCTCTCTTTATCCTTGTATTTTTCCAGTTTTCCACTATGATATATTGCACAGAAGATTGATTTTAGTTACGTCTGAAGGGAGTGCTCTGTGCCTCTTGGATTTCAATGTCTGTTTCCTTCCCCAGATTGGGGAAGTTCTCAGATATGATTTATTCAAGTACACCTTTATCCCTTTTCTCTTTTTATTCTGGAATTCCTATGATAAGGATATTGTTTCATTTGATTGACTCCACTAGTTTCCTAATTCTCCCCAAGTAGTCATGAGTTTTTTTAATCTATTTTTCTCAGCTTCTTTTTCCACAATTTTTTCTCCACTCTGCCTCTGCAATCCCTGCTGTGGTTGCCTCCATTTTATCTTGCACCTCATTTATATCACTTTTTATCTCATCATGACTCTTTATTTCCTTGGTCTTTGTAGCAATAGATTCTATGCTGTCCTTTGTGCATTTTTCAAGCCCAGCAATTAATTTTATGATTATTATAAATTCTTCATTTATGTTGCTTAAATCTCTTTTGATCATTAGCTGTCACTTCTTCCTGGAATTTCTTTTGAGGAGTTTTCTTCTGTTTCATCATTTTGGCTAGTTTTCTGTCCCTTATGAGTTTTAAAACTTGTATTGTGGTCTGTACCTGGGAGTGCTGATATTTTAAAGGGGGTCATACACTGTCCAGGGCCTCACCCTTCAGAAGATGTTTTTTGTACTGTGTTTCTTACTCTGTTGTGACTTTGGTTTTTTTATATCCCTACTGTTAGTGATGTTTTGGACCCTCTTCCAGGTGTGCTTTGATTTTTTCCTTGAAGTAGCCCTGTAAAGGAAAACAGAAAACAAAACACATAAATACACAAACAAAAACTAAAAAACTAAAAACAATACAAAAGAAAACACCAGCTACAAATAAAGAACAGGGTGGAGGTAGTGCTGATGGAAGAGCACATACCAAAAGAGAAATGATAGTTGGGGGGAGGGGGGCAGGAATATACATTGACCAGGCAGAGAAACTGACTTAATCCAGAGAGAGAAAGGAAAATAAGGAAGCAGGGGAAAAAGAAATGAAGATAAAGTTACCCAGACAGAGAAACTATATGGCTTGATTATTCCATAGAGAAAAGAATGTAAAGAAGGAGATGTATAACATATATCAAGAGAATGGATTAAATAGGTCTGTTTAAACAAACCAATAACCAGAGTAACCAGAGTAACCAGCCTAGCGGAGAGAAGAGGTAAGTGGGAGAAATGGAGGGGGAGAATATATATCAAGAATTGTCCTAGAATTACTCCAGGCAATGCACAAGCACTGGTCTGGAGGAGGGATCCATCTAGTTTATAGCATCTATCTGGCTCCAGTAGATAACACAGTTACCAGGCATGGAGGGGCGTGGTTTGGTGCAGGCTGGTCCTGTCTCCACTGTGGGCCCTGTGGACTGGTCCCTGAAGTCCCACCTTGGTGGTGGTGGGGAGAAAAATGGTGACCACCCCAGTCTCTTCTCCACAACCTGGTGTCCCAAATCACTCCTTTGGAGCCGTCCTCACTGTGCTGTGGGTGCAAAGGAGGCTGTCTTGCTCTGCCGACTCCTTTGTCCTAGGCGCTTGGCTGGGGATTTAAACTCACACTCTATGCGCCTTGGTACTGAGGAAGCATCTCCCAATATGAGGTTCTTAATGGTTTTTTCCTGTGCCACATCCTTTCAGGGGAGGGGACCAGTTTCTCCTGTTGCTGACTGCACCCCTGATCTACCACTGACCCCAGGGGAGGCTCCCCTCCTCACCACGTATGTGAACAGGGCAGTGGGCCCCAGTCTGAAGAGATCTGCATTTAGAGATCCTCTAACCTGCAGTTAGAGATGGGATCTTTCTCCGTCCCAGTCTGAGGTTTATTTTCTCTTGTCCAGATACAGTCCTACACTTCCACAGTGGCTCTTTCTCTTCCCTTTGTTTTTCAGCAGAAGGGGATCACTCCCCTCCATACCTTTGTGGCTCATTCTATCTCCCCCAGTTCACAATTATCCACCTATGGTCTCTCAAGTTGTCCCGGTTTCTCCCTGGTAGACATAGTCTCTTTGCCTCCCACATTCTTGGGGTTCAAAGTCCTTTGACTTCAGCTCTTCTTTGTTTAGGAGAGGCAGGAAGTATGGATCCCACTACTTGTCTGCCATCTTGGCCCCCTGAGCCATTATTCTGTTTCATTGAATCACTTAGTTTTAAAATTCTCCCCTAGTGGACCAGAATTTTTTTTTTTATCTTGGCTTCATCCTTTTGTAATTTTATCTTCTATTTCACTTATTCTCCCCTCTGCCTCTCCAATCCTTGCTGTGAGTGCCTCTAGTCTATTTTGCACCTCATTTACAGCATTTTTTAATTCATCATGACTATTTTTCAGTTCCTTGATCTCTGCAGCAATAGATTCTCTGCTGTCTTCTATGCTTTTCTCAAGCCCAGCGATTAATTTATGACTATCATTCTAAGTTCTTGTTCAGTTACATTGTTTGTATCTGTTTTGATTAATTTTTTAGCTTTCATTTATTCCTGGAACTTCTTTTGAGGAGAAATCTTCCGTTTCATCATCTTGGCTAGTTTTCTGTCCCTTATGCAGTTTAAAGGTTGTTATGTGTCCTGCACCTGCAAGCACTGCTATATCAAAGAGGGGTCATACACTGTCCAGGGCCTGCCCTTCAGGAGGTATTTTTTGGAGTGTGTTACTTCTATCTGCTGTTGTGACTCTGGTTGCTTTATCTCCCTACTCATAGGGATGTTTTGCACCCTCCACCAGGTGTGCTTTGATTTGTTTGATGAAGTAGCCCTGGAAAGGAAAACAAAAAAACAAAAACCAGCTACATCAAAACAACAGGGTGGTGGTGGTGTTGAATGAAGAGGCCTTATCCCATACAAAGAGAGACACGACAGGGGTGGGGGAAAAGAAAAAGAAAATTTACCAGCCAGAGAGGCTCTATACCTGTTCTATATATCCTTTATTTCCCCCTCCTTGGATTAAGCTGTAAAGAGAATAAATATGTCTGCTTAAACAAACCAATAATCAGAATAACCAGGCTAGAGAGGGAAGAAATGAGAAAATGATGAGGAAATATAATACATATATATGTGTGTGTGTATAAAAGAATATAAATATACTTAAAAGAATCGCCCAGGAATTAAATCAGGGAGTGCAAAACTTCTGGGTGCCTTGGAACCGGAGGCAGTGCTGGTCTAGAGGAGGGGCTGTCTCGTTGGTCAGCATCAATCCCACTCCTGTAGATACATTTATCAGTTACGTAGGAGGGTCCCACCTCCACTGTGCAGTCCAGCCACTGACTGTTCCCTGAAGCCCCACCTTGTAGGTGATGGGGAGAAGCAGAACAGCACCCCAGTCTCCCCTCCATGGACAGGGTGTTCCAAACCACTTAGTTCAAGCCACCGTCATGGTGCTACAGGCACAAAACGAGGTGGTTTGTCCTGCTCTGCCCACTCCCGTGCCTCCCTGGCACTTGGCTGGGACTTAAACCCCAATGTCTTAAAGGGTCCCACTCCATGTGCCCCAGTTTTGGGGCACCGCTGATATATGGTCTCTGGCTGGTGGGCGCAGGCAGTCTTTATCCTTTGAATGGTTAGATACCTTCTTCCCACAGCACTCCAGGGAGAGGATTGCTTTCTCCCACTGTGGACTGTGCCTCTGAACTAAGTAACAAGACCTGGGCTGGCTGGGCTGGCTCCCCTCCACCCCAGGCATGCAAACAGGGCTTCCAGCCCCAGATTGGAGAAAAGCCCCTTATTTAGAGACTGGATCTTTTTGTCTCTGTCCATGGTTTTTCTCTTGTCCACATACAGTCAGTCCTACACTTCTCAGCCTCTGTGCTTCTTCAGCATCCTTCTCTTCCCTTTGTCTCTCCGCAGAAGGGGATCCCTTCCATCCATGCCTATGTGCCCCACTTTATTTCTCCTAGTTTGCAATCACACACCTATGGCCTGGCAGGTTGTCCCTGTGGGTCCCTGGAGAGGTCTTTGTCATCCTGAAGTCTGGACTCTTAGAATTCAATGTCCTTTGGTCTCAACACTGCTGTGGTTTGAGGGACAAGGGAACTTTGGGTCCCCCTACTTCTCCATGTTGGATGTCCTCACTCTTATCCTGTTCTTAATGTAGCTGATGCAGAACTCCTACCATTAGGTAAAAGCATGATTATCAAATATTTTGGCTAACTTGATTAAGAGACTTAAATATGGATTCACACATAATTTTAATAATGAACAGTAATAAAGCAATTATAAAAATTAATATAGGGGTGCCTGGGTGGTTCAATTGGTTAAGCTTCCAACTCTTGATTTCGGCTCAGGTCATGATCTTTCAGTTCATGAAATCGAGCCCTACGTCAGGCTTTGTGCTGACAATGCAGAGCCTGCTTGGGATTCTCTCTCTCCTGCTTTCTCTGTCCCTCCCCAGGTCATTCATGCTCGCTCTCTCAAACATTATGAAAAATACTAATATTGTTGAAATAATAAACTTTTAGTTGGCTTTCCAGTGTCTTACTCTTAAATATGAATAGACAACCAAGTATCTTCTGACAGTTAAGGGATTTGTCTCATGGGGAACACAAACTTGAATAAGAATCAAGAAGAAACAAATGAAGGTGTTAAAGAACACTTACCTGTAACACTCTCAGAAGGGTAGAATTTTACTTAAGAAGAGTCTTTAAAAAGGTGCTTTTGCAACTTTTGGAAATTGTGAACAAATGAAATATGAAACCTACCTTATGGAATCTATAATAAAAACATTGAGAAAGGAAAAACAACTATTAAAAGGTAAAACTGAAGAAATATCAGTAGCTAATAGTTATTGACAGTTTATTATGTACCACGCACTGTTCTAAGTCTTTTATAGGTATTAATCCTAGCAAACCTGTGAGATGGGTACTACTAGCTCCATTTATAGAGGAAGAAGCTAAATTTCCCAAAAATAAAGTGACGTCACAATTACACAGCTACCAGGTGTAGGAGTTTTCATACCTTCATGCTAAGGCAAGTACAACAATCTGGATAGTAAGTTTTTTAAATGAGAAGATTAGCTAAGAAGGTCCAACATCCAAATAGGAGCTTCAGATAGAAATGTGGGGACAAAGATAAGATTCTAAAAATTCTGAGAAACAAAACTGATTATCACAAACATTGGTAATCAGAATACATGAGACTTTCAACATAAACAGAAAAGGCTAGGTCATGTCATAATACCCTCAAAATTTTAAGAAAGATTTATAACATTAAATTCTATACCCAGGCAAACTCTTAATTAGGGGATACGGTAGAATAAAGATGTTTTCAGACCTGAAAGCACTCAAAACATTTACTAAACACACTATCAAAAATGTATTGAAAGCCATGCACTTCAACAGAACAAAGGAGTAAGTGCTAAAGATACTAAGAATCAAGATTCCTACACACCAGTGAGCCAGAGGAAATTCATAAGATAATTGTGATGGAATATCTCAGGAGCACAGCTATAGCAAGTTTAGACAGCAACCAGCTCAGGTTGGCACAGAGGGACAGAGGACTCCAGAAGGGATATCCTTGGGGGAAAATATTGATTATCTTATATGAATGAACAGAGAGGACATTAACACACTGGCAGCATGCTTGGTCAATAATTCTAGTGAGTGGGAAACTAAGCAAATGCAAAAAGGAAATCACCTCAAAGATACCAAAACTTATAGGAAAGGAAATACAATCGTTGGTGAATAATATTTACTTGATGACAAAATAAACGGTGAACATTGACTCAACCCAAAATTACATGCTGTAAAAATCTGAGGAAAGGATTTTTGTCTGTTTTGTTCATCACTGCCTTTTTTCTTATCAGTCGGGGGTAGAATGGGGATGTGGGAAAATCTGGTAAGAGATAAATGGTCATCTTCCATGAAACTTGATAATCTATACAACTTAAAGCATAATTCTATTTAGAAAAACAAAGGCAAAGGGCGCCTAGGTGGCTCCGTTGGTTGAGTGTCCAACTTCGGCTCAGGTCATGATCTCCTGGTCCGTGAGTTCTAGCCCCACATCGGGCTCTGCACGGTTGGTGCAGAGCCTGCTTGCGATACTCTCTCCCTCTCTCTCTCTGCCCCTCTCCCTCTCACACCTGCATTCTCATTCTCTCTCTCTCTTTCAAAAATGAACTTGGGGTGCCTGGGTGGCTCATTCGGTTAAGTGTCTGACTTTGATTCAGGTCTGATCTCATGGTTCATGGGTTTGAGCCCCACATCAGGGTCTGTACTGACAGCTCAGAGCCTGGAGCCTGCTTCAGATTCTGTGTCTCCCTTTCTCTCTGCCCCTTCCCTGCTCACAGTGTCTGTCTGTCTGTCTCTCTCAAAAAGTAAAATATTTTTAAAAATTAAAAAAAAAAGAAAAAGGCAGAAGCCAGAATAGACAGTTTCAAAAGTAATGGTTGCTTTTGTGGAATGAGGAAATGGATGTGGAAAATCACAAATGATAGCTACTATTGCAGTTGTAGTGAGACAGAAAGCATCATTGCAGAAGTTTAAGTTGTAATGCAAATTGATTTAAATTATGTATATTGAACAATGTTTACCACCTAAGTTAACCTACATCATCTCAAATTGATGCAAAAGACAGCAAAAGGGGAAAAAAGAACCTGGTGATGAGCACTCCTAGCATTTAGTCTCTTAACCACTTTTATATATACCATGCAGAAGTGTTATCATGATCTTTGTTATGTTCCCAGTACTTATAACTGGAAGTTTGTACCTTTTAACCACCTTCATCTACTTCTCGCTGCCCAAAACCTAGCCTGTGGTAATCACAAATCTTAGATTTTTGAGTTCGCTTTGTACATGTGTAAGATCGCACATATATGTGATAGAATACTTTGGTTTTCTCCGTCTACGTGTTTTACCAAGCATAATGCCATTAAGGTCCATCTAGGTTGTCGCAAGTGGAACAATTTCCTTTTAGTGACTTCATAATATTCCATTGTGAGTATATGTATGTATGTGGATATCTATACATATGTATGTAGAAGTATACATATATATAAATGTACGTATAGCAACTTGATCCATTCATCTTTTAAGGGCTTCAACTGTAGGTGGCTTCTATCACTTAGCTATTTTAAATAACATTGCTATGAAAATGCCAGTGCAGCTGGCTCTTCGACACAATGTTTATATTTAGATACATTTGCAGAAGTGGAATTGATAAACTATATGGTAGTTCTATTTTTAATTTGGGGGAAAACCTCAATATTGGTTTTAAACTAGCTGTACAACTTTACGTTTCCACCACCAGTGCAGAAAGAATCCCTTTTTTTCCACAGCCGCAGTTTATTTGTTATCTCTTCTCTCTATAATACCAGAGATTATTACAGGTATAAGGTTATATTTCATTGTGGTTTTTATTTGCATACCCCTAGTGATTAGTAATGTTGAGCATCATTTCATGTACCTATTTGCCAGTCATATATCTCCTTTATAAGAGTATATGTTTAGGTCCTAAGCACAATTTTAAAATTGTGTAAATATATAATATATATATATCATATATATACACATATATATGTATATATATATACACACACACATATATACACATATATATGTATATATATATACACATACATATGTATATATATACACACACACATATATACACACACACACATATATATATATCATATATAAACATACGTATATATAAATACACACCTATATACTCATACGTGCTTATATGAGTATACACATACTACATATATATACCTACACTAGTATACATTATATATACTTATGTATATGTATATTAAAGTGTATACAGATAAATAGTTTTAGATATGGTGCATAGTGATTTGAAACTACAAGTTATGGTTACCTAAAGTACAGCTACCATCTAGCATGACAAACACTATTTAAATACCATTGACTATATTACCTATGTTGTACTTTTGATCCCCATGACATATTCCATAAATGAAAGCCTCTATTTCTCACTCTGTCACTCATGCCCATTCCCTAAACCCTCGATGTTGGCAAATATCAACTTGTTCTCTGTATTTATGGATCTTTTCAGCTTTTTATTTCTTAGTTTATTCATTTGATGGTGAAATTCTACATATAAATGAAATCCTATGATATTGGACTTTTTCCTTCTAACATTTTCACTTCACATAATATCCATCTATCCATTTTCTTGAAAATGCCGATATTTCATTTTTTTATGGCTGAGAAATAATCCATTTGTGTATCACATATTCCGATCTTTCTATCTGTGTACACTTGGTTTCCTTCCATACTTTGGCTCTTATAAGTACTGCAATAAGCATGAGATGGCATTTATATATTTTTTGGAATTAGTGTATTTGAAATTTTGGGGGGTATCACCCAGTAGTGGAATTACTGGGTCATACGGTATTACTGTTTTTAATTTTTTGAAGAACCTCCATATTGTTTTCTGCTGTGGTTGTACCAATTTACATTCCCACCAACAGTGCAGGGCAGTTCCCTTTTCTCCACATCCTTGCCAAGACTTGCTATTTGTCTTTTTGATGCTAGCCATTCTGACAGGGGTGAGGTGACATCTCATTGTGGTTTTGATTTTCATTTCCCTGATGATTAGTGAGCATCTTTTCATGTGTCTGATAGCCATCTGTATGTCTTCTTTGGAAAAATATTCAGGTCCTCTGACCATTTTCTAATCAGATTGTTCTTTTAGCATTGAATTGTACAAGTTCTTTATGTGTTTTAGATATTAACCCTTTATCAGATATTTCATTTTCAAATATCTTCTCCCATTCACTGGGTTGGTGTTGTGTTTGGTCGATAGCTTCCTTTATCATGCAAAAGCTCTTCGCTTTGATGTAGGCTCAAGAGTTTATTTTTGCTTCTGATTCTCTTGCCTGAGGGGACATATCCATAAAGATGCTTCTAAGGATGATGGTCCAGAGATTACTGCCTCTATTTCTTTTAGAGGTTTTTGGTTTCAGGTGTCACATTAACATCATCGATCCACCTTGAGTTTCTTTTTGGGTATGGTATAAAAAAGGGGTTCAGTTTTGTTTCTTTTGCATGTAGCTGACCAGTTTTCTGAGCATCATTTATTGGAGGGAATAGGCTTTTTGTCATTGTATATTCTTGCCTCTTTGTCACAGATTAATTGAGCATGTAGGAGTAGGTTGATTTCTGGGCTCTTTATTCTGTTCCACTATCTATGTCTATTTTTGTGCCAGTAGCATATTGATTACTACAGCTATGTAGTATATCATGAAATTTGGGATTGTGATACCTCTAGATTTGTTCTTTTTAAGATTATTTTGGCTATTTGTGATCTTTTGTGATTCTGTACGAATTTGGGGATGATCTACCCACTTCTGTGAAAAATGGTACTGGTTTTAACAGGGATTGCATTGACTCTGTAGATTGCTTTAGGTAGTACAGACAAATATTTAATTCTTCCAATCCATGAACATGGAATACATTTCCATTTGCTTTTGGTTATCTTCTACCTCTTTCTTTTTTTAAAAAAAATTAATGTTTATTTAGTTATTGGGAGGGAGAGAGACAGAGACAGAGCATGAGTTGGGGAGGGCCAGAGAGAGAGAGGGAGACACAGAATCTGAAGCAGGCTCCGGGCTCCAAGCTGTCAGCACGGAGCCTGATGCAGAGCTCGAACTCACAAACCGTGAGATCATGACCTGAGCCAAACTTGGACTCTCAACCCACTGAGCCACCCAGTTGCCCCCAACATCTTTCATCGATGTCTTCTAGTTTTCAGAGCATACGTCTTTCACTTCCTTGTTAAGTTCATGCTTAGATATTTTATTATTTTTGGTACTACTGTAAATGAAGTTGTTGGTTTTTTCTCTTTTTTTTGAGAGAGAGAACACGCACAAGCAGTGGAAAGGCAGAGAGAGAGAGAGAGAATCCCAAGAAGGCTCTGCATTGTCACGTGCAAAGCCCAACACAGGACTCAAACTCACAAACTGTGAGATCATGACCTGTGCCAAAATCAAGTCAGACACGTGATGGAATGAGCCACCTAGATGCCCCAGTAAATGGAGTTGTTTTCTTAACTTCTCTTTCTGCTACTTCATTATTCGTGTATCAAAATGCAACTGATTCCTGCATATTAATTTTGTACTCTGTGACTTTACTGAATTCATTTGTTAGCTCTAATCATTTTTTGTAGTGTCTTTAGGATTTCCTAGATAATCATGCTATCTGCAAATAGTGACAGTGGTGACAGTTAAATCCTTGTCTTCTTTCTGATCATAGAGAAATAGTTGTTAGTTTTTCATCAGTAAATATTATGGTAGCTGTGGGTTTTTAATATATGGCCTTCCTTATCTTCAGGTATGTTCCCTCTAAACCCACTTTGTTGAGAATTTTTATCGTGAATGATGTTGTACTTTGTTAAATGCTTTTTCTGTATCTATTGAAATGACCATATGTTGGGTTTTTTTCTTTCCCCTCGTTGATGTGATATATCATGTTGATATGAATATATCAAGCCACATTTATTCCCAGCCACATGCTGGGAATAAAGCCCACTTGATTACTGTGAATGATTTTTTTAATGTATTGTTGAATTAGGTTTGCTAATATTTTGTTGAGAAGTTTTTGCATCTATGTTCATCAGCAAATTGGCCTAGAGTTCTCTTTTTTGTGGTGTCCTTATCTGGTTTTATTATCTGGGTAATGCTATCTTCATAGAATGAATTTGGAAGTTTTTCTTCCTCTTCAGCTTTTTGGAGTAGTTTGAGAAGAATAGATATTAAGACTTTAAATATTGGTAGAATTCACCTGTGAGTCCATCTGGTCCTGGATTTTTTGTTGGGATTTTTTTTTTATTACTGATTCAATTTTATTGCTAATAATTGCTCTGTTCAGGTTTTCTGTTTCTTCCTGATTTGGTTTTAGAAGATTGCATGTTTCCAGGAATATTGGTATTTTAATAGGGATTGTATAGATTCTGTAGATTGCTTTGGGTAGTATAGACAAATATTTAATTCTTCCAATCCGTGAGCATGGCATACCTTTATATTTGGTTTTGGTTATCTTCAACATCTCTCTCCCTCTCCCTCCCTCCCTGCCCCATTTTTACTTCCTTTTTCTTTTTTCCTTGATGAGTCTGACTAAAGGTTTATCAATTTTGGTTATCATTTCAAAGAACCAGATCTTGGTTTCATCATTCTATTCTTTTGTATTTTTAGTCTCTATTTCATTTGTTTCTGGTCTAATCTTTATTATTTTCTTCCTTCTTCTGGCATGGGCTTTGCTTGTTCTTCTTTTTCTAGCTCCTTTAGGTATAAGGTTAGGTTGTATATTTGAGATTTTCTTATTTATTGAGGTATGCCTGTATTGCTCTAAACTTCCCTCTAATAACTGCTTTTGCTGCTTCCCAAAGATTGGGGGCCACTGTGTTTTCATTTTCACTTGTCTCCATATGTTTTTTTTGTATTTCCTCTATAATTTCTTCATTGGCTCATCACTTCTTTGGTAGCATGTTGTTCAGCCTCCATGTACTTGTGTTCTTTCCAGATAGATTCTTGCAATTGAATTCTAGTTTCATACTATTGCGCCTGAACAAGATTCTTGATATGATTTCAGTCTTAACTTTAATGAGACTTATTCTATGGCCTAACATGTGACCTATCCTGGAGAATGTTCTAGGTACACTTGAAAAAGAATGTGTACTCTGTTGTTCTGGGACAGAATGTTCTGCATATAGGTTAGGTTCATCTGGTCTAATGCACTATTCAAAGCCACAATTTCCATGCTGATTTTCTACCTGGATGATCCATCCATCAATGTAAGTGGGGTGTTGAAGTCCCCTGACATTATTGTGTCATGGTCAGTTTCTTCCCTTAAGTCTGTTAATATTTGTTTATGTATTTAGATGCTACAATGTTGGGTGCATAGATATTTACAATTATTACATCCTCTTATTGGATTGATCCCTTTCTCATTATGTTCTATAGCACCCTTCTTTATCTCCTGCCACTATCTTTGTTTTAAAGTCTCTCTTTTCTGATATAATAAGTATTGCTACCCCAGCTCATTTTCCACTTCTATTTGCATGGGATATCTTTTTCCACCCCTTCACTTTGTCTGTATATATCTTTAGGTTGGACGTGAGTCTCTTGTAGGCAGCATATAGATGGGACTTGCTTTGTCATCCATTTGGTCACCCTATGCCTTTTTATTGGAGCATACACACCATTTACATTTAAAGTGATCATTGATAGGTGTGTACTCCCTTGCCATTTTTTCCTTTGATTTCTGGTTGTTTTTGTAGTTCTTCTCTATTCCTTTCTTCTTCTCTTGGTCTCTTTCCTTATGAATGATGACTTTCTTTAGTATTCTATCTGGCTTCGTTTTTATTTTGTATATGTCTATTACAGGTTTTTAGTTTGTGGTTACCATAAGGCTCATACACAACATCCTAAGTATACAGCAGTCTATATTAACTGGATGGTCACTTAAGTTCACATTCTAAAGGAACTTCATTTTTACTCTCCTCCTCCACATTTTTCTGTGTATGTTGTCATATTTTACATCTTTATTTTTACATACAATTTTTTAAGTTTACATATGTCTACATATAAGTTTTCTGCCCTTTTCTCTTTCTCTTCTTTTTTTTTTGGGGGATCCCTATAATGCAAATATTGTTATGGCTGTTGATGTTGCTGAGTTCTTTTAACTTACTTTTATTTTTTAATTCTTTTTTCATTATGCTTCTCAGCTTGGTTGCTTTCCATTACCCTGTAGTCTAGGTCACTGCTTCTTTTTTTCTTCCTGAATCTTCTAATATGCTGGGTTTTTTTCTATACTCTATTTCATTTATTACATGTATCATCTCACCACTTGCTTTCCATATTTTTTCTTTTTTTAAGTTCTTACTGAGTTATCTATTCTTTTCTAAAGTATAATATAATCTTTACGATCTTTATGTTGAATTCTTTATCAATCATATTTATCTCTTTTTCATTCAGCTCTTTTGCTCTGATTTTTTCTTGTTCTTTGGAAATATTTCCTTGTTTCTTCATATGTCTAACTCTTTGCATTTGTTTTTAAGTATTTTGAAAGTCAGTTATATAGGAGAATGTTAATTTCCGTGATTTTTTTTTTTTTTTTTTTTTTTTTTTTTAGTTTAACTGCTGCTGTTGATTTCTGGTTTCATCCCATGTGGTTAGTGAAGATAACTGGTATGATTTTGACCTGTTTGTATTTGACTTGTTTTGTGGCCTAACATGTGACCTATCCTAGAATATGTTCCATATGTGCACCTAAGAAGAATGTGTATTTTGCTATTGTTGGATTGTACGGAAATGCTGTTGTTGGATATTATTAGATTTATGTTCTTTATAGGTCTGGTAAGTCTATTTGGTCTGTAGTGTTGATTAAATCTGCTATTTACTTGCTGATTCTCTGTTACATGCATTTTTTAAATTATTATTTTGAGAGAGTGTGTGAACAGGGGAAGGGCAGAGAGAGGGAAAGAGAATCCCAAACAGGCCCCATGCTCAGTGCAGAGCCCAATGTGGGGCTCCATTCCAAGACTGTGAGATTATGACCTGAGCCAAAATCAAGGCTTGGATGCCCAACTGACTGAGCCACCCAGGCGCCTCCTCTGTTATATTCATCGTTGAGAGTAGGATTTAACATCCACACTATTATTGTGTTGCTGTTTATTACTATTTTTATCTTTGTTAGTTTTGCTATGGGTATTTCGGTGCTCTGATGTTGGGTATATAAATATTTAAAATAGAAATATTTTTG
Organism: Prionailurus bengalensis; assembly: GCF_016509475.1. Taxonomy (NCBI): domain Eukaryota; kingdom Metazoa; phylum Chordata; class Mammalia; order Carnivora; family Felidae; genus Prionailurus; species Prionailurus bengalensis. Next base: position 148,151,537 of record NC_057345.1, read on the forward strand.
ATGGATTGATCCCTTATTAAATTAATGACCTATTTTGTCTCCTTACCATATTCTAATTTTATTTTGTCTGATACAAGTATAGGTACCCCTGCCTTTTTTACCTTTAGCTTGAAGTATTTTTTTCCTTCCTTTATTTTCAGTCTATTTGTGCTTTGAAAGCTAAAATAATCTCTGATAGGCAACCTCATATTAGATTTTTTAAAATTCATTAACTCCATGTCTTTTGCTTGGAGAAATTAATCAATATATGGTTAAAGCAATTATTGGTAGGTAAGGACTTAATACTGCCATTTTGATTATTGTTTTCTGGCTGTTTTGTACATCCATTGTTCCTTGTTTCTAATTTTGCTGTGTTTTTGTTTATGTATTTTTTCATATCATTACACTTGGAGTTCTTTATCCTTGTCTTTTGTATAATTTCTACAGGTTGCGTGTGTGCGTGTGTGTGTGTGTGTGTGTGTGGTTATGAGGCTTAAATAAAGTATCTTAAAATGATAACATTCTATTTTAAACTGGTAACAATTCAAATTCAATAGGATTCCAAAACTTTTCACTTTCACTTCTCCTCCTTCCTCACATTTTAGTTTATTGTTATAGTTTACATGTTTTATATTGTGCATCTAATAACAAATATTGTAATTATGGTCACCTTTACCACATTTGTTCTTTAACTTTAAGAGTTGTATGTGAATTATATAACAAATTACCACATTATAAAATCTAACTTTGACTATATATTTACCATTACCAGTGAGTGCTATGCTATCTTATGTTTTTAATTATGTTAATTAGCATCCTTTTACCTTTATTCCCAGAATTTCCTTTAGCATTTCTTATAAGGCAAGTCTAGTGATGATGGACTTTCTCTGCTTTTGTTGATTCAGAAAACTATCCATTTCTGAAGGACAGCTTTGCTGGGTATATGATTCTCAGTTGACAGGATTCTGTCCCCCTCCCCCCCACTTCAACATTATGAATATGTCATCTTATTCTCTCATAGCCTGAAAAGTTTCCATTAAGAAATCTGAGTGTTATGAGTGGTCCCTTTTATGTAACTTATTGCCTTTCTCTTGCTGCTTTCAAAATTCTTTCTTTGACTTTTTATAATTTAATTATAAGATGTCTCTGTGTAGCCATATTCAGGTTCAACCTATTTGGTATCCTTTGTGCCTCATATATCTAGATGTTCATTTCTCTTCTCAGGTTTGTCAAGTTTTTAGCCATTATTGCATTAAATATACTTTCCAATCACCTTCTCCCTTCTCTTTCTGGAATTTCCAAAATGTAGATATTGTTTCATTTTAGTCCTTTGGACCTTCTTTACTGTTTTTTGGTTGGTTGATTTAGGGTTTTGTTTGTTTTTTCTCCTGTATACAATTTCAAATGCCTTGTATCCTGGGCTACTGATTCGTTCTTCAGGTCTGCTTAGTCTGCTTTTGAAGCTCTATTAAGTTCTTCACTTCAGTCATTGTACTTTTCAGCTCTAAGATTTGTTTCTTTTTATGTTTTCTAGTTCTTTATTGAACTTCTCATTTTGCTCATGCATGGTTTTCTTAAATTTGTTTAGCTGTCTGTGTGTTCTTACAGGTTACTAAATTTAAAATAATTCTGAATTCTTTACTCATATGCCTCTATTTATTTTAGGTTCAGTTACTGGAACTTTATTAGTTTTTGTTAATGGTGTCATGTTTGCCTAATTTTTCAGGATCCTTAATTCCTTACATTGGTACCTGTGCATTTTAAAAAGTGGTCTCCTCTTCCACACCTTAGAGGTTCATTTTGGCAGAGATGGTTCCTGACCACTCAGCTCAGTTTGGGGTTTCTATATATGTCTGCTGGTAATTTCTTTGGGCAGTGGGATCTGCTATTATGTCCAATTTTTTGGATGAGGCCACTGCCCTTGCTCTAGGCTGAGGGTACAGCGTGCCACTGGCTATGAACGTTTGGATGACTGCTGGCTTGGTTCAGTGCATAAGGGGGACTATAGGTTGGGCTCTGGGTTTTCCTTGGTTATCTGGTCAGGCTTACTAGATAGGACTATCCTCTGTAGTAAGAGGGCTATAAATAAGCTGCTCTGTCCTGGCAGGGCAGCAGGATGCACCCAAGTGTCTTCACAGCTCATTGTTTGGGGACTTAAATTAGGCAAGACTGTGAATTAAATTCCCTGGCCAGACAAGGCCACTAATTTGCTGTACATATAGGGAAAGCCACAGGCTGTGTTCTGTTGAAGTATCACTGTAAGCGGGACTGTTGGATGGGCTATCAGCTTTCTGTGGCTTGTTTAGGTTCCCTGCTTGGGTAAGCTAAAAGCTGTATTCAGCAATGGCAGGTCTAGAAATAAGTTTTCATACTTGGGCATAGTGGGAGAACCAGCTTCAAGGCCATTAAGGCTCTTTATTTATGGTCTTGACTCAAGGCAACTCTCCCACTGACCTCCTGGCCAAACATGCCCCGTGTCATTGCTCATTAGACTATTTTCTCTGCCTCCATTCTCTCTGCTTGATAATATGGGCGATGCAACTTCCAGATATTCTAGCCAGCCTTTCTGGTCAAGCAGGACCAAAAGCTACATTCAGCAATGGACTGGAATATGACTCCACATCCCTGCCTGACTGTCAGACTGGTCTCCAGGGCTGGCTAGCCTCTTTGTTTGAGTACCTAAATCAGGCAGACCTGTACACCACCAATTTCTCTGGCTAGTTCTCTGGTCAGCTTCATTCTACAGATAAGCAAAACCACTGGTAGGTACCATTACTTGGGTATTGCATATAGGAACTCAGTCTGCCAAGATCTGAGCGCTGATTGTTACAAGACCTTCCCCACTTCTCTGTCACATTCAGATAGATCCTCCTGCAATCCCCATGGGATGAGACTAAAGTGGGGACTCCCAAAAAAGTTATCCACAATGCTGAGGGAGCTTGATGCCCATCTTGAGCCCTCTTTACTGCCCCAAAGGAACCATAGGCCCAGGGAAGACCTTTCTGTGTTGTGTTGTGTCACCCTGGAGGTGGGGCAATGAGGTCATCATGTAGCCACTCCTCATACCCTTCTAATGCACTCTGTCTTGGTATCTGTGGTTCAGGAAGTACTGCAGCCTCATCCTTGTGTTCTAGAACTTTGTGTGATGTCTTATCCATGAAATAGCTTTTGGTTGTTTTTATGAAGTAGAGCAACATCAGGAATATCTATGTTGCCATCATGGTGATGTGACTTCAGATTGTCACTTGCTATTATAAACCTTTTATAACTATCCATCTTTTTATATAATGGCATGCATAGCTTAAGAAAAAATTATAAATTCACTAAAATAGTTTTTAGTCATCAAGTTTCTCATTAACTAGAAAAACCAGATTTCTCAAACTAGTACAAAATGGCCATTCCTTCAACATTTTATAATACATTCTCATTCTATTTTTTTTTTTGAGAGAGAGAGAGAGAGAGAGAGAATGAGCAGGAGAAGGACAGAGAAAGAAGGAGACACAGAATCTGAAGCAGGCTCCAGCCTCCCCACTGTCAGCACAGAGCTTGACATGGGGCTTGAACTCACAAACTGTGACATCCTGACCTGAGCCAAAGTTGGATGCTTACCGACTAAGTCACTCAGGCACCCCCATTCTCATTCTAGAAAGATGGAAAATATAAAAATACGAAGAAACAACTTAGATTAGCACTACTAAAAGCTAATACTGTTAGTTTTGTATAATCTGAGTTTTTTCTAGGTATTTTTTCAACTGAATTCATACCTGGCATGCAAATTTGTGTCCTATATTCATTTCTAAAATCATTGGAACTAAACAAGAGGAAAAAAAAATCACCTGGGGAGAAAATAAATGGCAACCTCTCACAACTCATAATCTACAAAATTAGTATGTATGTTCAACTGAAAAGAAAGTCAGTGATTTTATTTCCAAGCGAAAAAGAAAGCAGAAAAAATGAGTAGTTTCTTTTAACAAGCTGCAGTACATAGTATATGGAGAGCACAGGTGCTGGAATCAGTCGGCCTGGGTTCAAATCTTGCTTTACTGCTTTCTGGTTATGGGATAGATACAGTCACAATTGCCCTGAGCCTCAGTTTCTCTGTCAAATAAAATTATGATAATACCTACCTGCTCCTCTTGCAATGAGTACCTATAAAACAGCACAGTACCAAGCACCCAGTAGTAAATGCTCAGTAAATATTAACCATTATTACTGAAGTTATTATGCTTAATAACCATGTAGAGGTTGAAACTCACACTGAAAAAAATATACACAGGGCAGGATAAGCAAAGGACTGTCACGAAACCACACAAAAAGTGTTACCAGTGTGACAGGAAGGACAGGAAAAAAGACTCTGCTCTCTGGAGAGGTTTAGTAGATACTCCCATGTTTATTTGTTAAATAAGTGAATCATAGACACACTTTAGTGGCAAACCTTAGCATTTGTGGAGTGACTTGGAGACTTGATAACTTTGGGATTGATTAAGAGAAGATTGTATGTGGAGGGGAATAGCTATTGAGGGTGGTTTAGCTGGAGCTGGTGGAAACTATCAAAACAGACTTCGGGAGTAAACTCAGAGTGTAAGTCATGCATGGCTGGACACCTCCTGAAATATGTGAATTAACTGGGTTTTGAAAAACTGTATTGGGTGTCTGACAAAGGGAGAAGATGAGGCAGGAAGCTTTGGAAAGAAAACTTGGGAGTTAAAGAAGTGTTCAATGATAACAGAGACCTCCAATAGCTGAGAGAATCCTTAAAGGCATTCCAATTTAAGTTGACATATTGTCATTTATTTAGGAATAGGGAGGGAAGGAAGCTAGACCGGCTTTTCTGTACAGAAGTGAACATTCTAGGGGAAAAGCCATTAGTTCAAGCCATGTGTCACTTGATCTTCCTGTGGAATACAAACACAGTCAGAAATAAAACCACAAACACCAGGCCAAATGGCCTTCCTTTTCTTAGTCTTTATCCTAGGGATATCTATAAACTGGGGGCAAGTGTTGAGAGGCACAAGGTAAATGAGCTCTTACCTAAAGGTAAAGGAGGCACAAGGTAAATGAGCTCTTACCTAAAAACTTAAGAATCCAATTTTAGACCTGCCTCTAATTAGCTGAACACTCACGCTTTACTATTGCCTCAGTTTTCTGATCTATAAATTGGGGTTGGAACATCTCTGCCTCAAAAAGTGTCAGGAAAGAGGCAATGGGATATTGCCTCTATCACCAATAGTCAGGAGACCACACCACATTTCTGTTTATTAGAATAGTTAACTAGGTGTAACAAATTATTAATAGGGTAACTAAAAAGGCCAACCAGACACATTAAAGTGAGGCAAAGAAAGCAACTACAAGAGCAGCTTACACCCCTAAAGGTAGAGCAACAAAGGGAGGAGGGTGGAATTACTGGAACTTAGAAGTTTAAGGGGGAGGACCACAGAACTGCCATATCTCAGGGTGTGCTAATGGGCTGACACCAATGGCCCTGAGTTTAGAGGTGGGCCCCCAGGCAGCTGGTACTTTGCCCTCTAAGAAGTGAATGCTTGAAAGTTGGTGCTCAATTTTGAGGCGGGGTATAACAAAGCTACTTCTGCAAATATTAGAACAAACTGGATTTGCCTGCTACTACTAGAAGGCACTGCCCCTGCTGGAATGCTGCTGACCGAACAGAAAGCTTGGTATAAGGGGCAAGTCCCCTCTTTGTCTTCTTGCCTTTCGTCTCCCTCGAATGCCTCTTGCCCTGAGGGCAGAGCCAAGCTGGTGTGCCCCTCGGCCAACCATCACAATGTGCATTATAAAAGGGTAGGTTTTCAGCTGGGAGATAACAGCTTCACATTTGGTACAGTGCCCATAAGAAAATAACAGCCTGCTTGTCTCTTCTTACAGGTCCTTTGAAACAGAACATTTCTGTTATCTTAAAAGACAACGGCGGGGGGGGGGGGGGGGGGGGGCAGATATGCTTAAGAAAGTGAGCAGACCAAATAAGTCCTCACCCAGAGCTTTCAGTAGTGGCTATGCAGCTTGGATAATGTGACTCCATGCAAATGAAGGTGGAAGAGTTTACTTTTGAAAACTGCAATGTAGCCTGAGAAAGCTTGCAGTGGTCTTAGATCATAAGGTCTAATCCTGACTCACCAGCAAAACTCTTTGGACCTCAATTTCCTTACTGGGCACCAAGATAGTACGATTCTCTGTAAACCTGGCTTTTTAGAGGGACTGGTGTGTTTTGTTGTCCCTGACCTCTTCACGTACATAAATCTTAAATTCTGGTGAGGTTTCAAGATCAGCAAATGAGGCAGAGATCATATGTGGTCAGACTTGCTTAGAAATATGCCATTTTGAAACTTAGAGGTAACCTATGAGTCTGCACAGCCAGATCGTCCTCTAGAGTTGGAACTTCTCTTTCAAAGGATGAGTTACTAGATGAAGCTGTTAGACTGTTGAAGGCTTATGTTGTGTCAATAATAACATGTATCACAAAATGCTGGACTCAGCCAGCACCTGGCAACTGAAATCTATACATACATCATAGGACTTGTTCTCACATGGGTTCTACAGTTACTGAGAATGGCAAGAGCTATGTAAACAGTATCATTTACTCCATCCCTTCTTTGTTTTGTTGAAACACGTATACAACATCCACCAGAATAACTAAAATGAAAAAAAAAAATTAAGTACTATTGAAGTTGCAGGACAACCAGAATTCTCATGCATGGCTGTTAGGAATATAAATTGAATCCCTTTTGGAAAATGGTTTGGTAATGTTTACTAAAGCCACACCTATTCCAAACCCTATAATCCAGTGATTCTACTCTTATATGCCATCTACCAGCATTCATACTGTATAATTATTAGGAAGTTCAATAATAAATGAGTATAATCTATGCTGTTAGGAATCAGGATAGTAGTTACTCTGGGGGTTGACAAGGGAGACAGGAGAAGGAAGGCTTCTAGGGTGCTTTGAATGTTCTGCTTTTTTAAACTGAAATATATTTGACATATACATTTCATAAACTTAATGTGTACAACATGTGATTACATTTGCACACTGTAATATTGCCACCTCGATCACATTACATAACTATCTTTTTTTAGTGGCTGGAATACTAATCTCTTAGCAAGTTTGTTGCTTATAATGCAGTATTGTTTATATTCATTATACTGTGCAATATATCTCTAGGGTTTATTTACTACTAAGTTTGTACCCTTAAACATCTGTCTTATCCCTCCACTCCCCATCCCCTGGGCCCAACTGCCATTTTACCCCCTGCTTTTACAAGTTTGGTTTTTTTACATTCCACTATAAGTGATGCCACACACTACTTGTTTTTCTCTGACGTATCTCACTTCACATATTTTGCTCAAGGATGTTTCAAGGATGTTGCGAATGGCAAAATGTCCTCCTTTCTCATGGCTGAATGATCGCCACGTATGTATCCAGGAGTAAATAAAATATGCATCTTTATCTGTTCATCTATTGATGGGCACTTAGGTTGTTTCCATACCTTGGCTGTTGTGAAAAATGCGGCAATAAACATGGGAGTATCTCTTCAAAACCTTGTTCTCACTTGTTTTAAATATTACCTGGAAATGAAAAGGCTAGATCACATGGTAGACCTATCTTTAAATTTTTAAGGAAGCCCCATAGTTGTTGAATCAATTTGCATGCCCATCAACAGCATTACAGGGTTCCCTTCGTATCCTGGCCAGCACTCGTCGTCGTTGCTTGTCTTCTTGATGCTAGCCATTCTACCAGGTGTGAGATAGCTCACTGTGGTTCTGATTTGCATTTCCTGATGCTCAATATCTCTAATCTTTTCATGTGCCTGTTGGCCATTTGACTGTATTCTTTGGGAAAACTGTCATTTAGTTTTGCCCATTTAAAATCGGACTTTTTTTGATAGTGATTTGTATAATTTTTAAAATACAGTTTAGATCACTATTAATCCCTTGTCCAATATATGACTTGCAAAAGTTTTCTCCCATTCTGTATATAGCCTTTTTATTTTGGTAACTATTCATCCTGCTGTGCAGAACCTTCTTAAGCTTGATGTACTCCCACTTGTTGGTTTATGCTTTTGTTGTTTCTGCTTTTTGTGTCTTATCAAAAAAACCCATTGCCAAGACCAATGTTAAAGAGTTTTTCTCCTACTTTTTCTTTAAGGAGTTGTAGAGTAGCAGGTCTTAGAATTAAGCCTTTGATCCATTTTGAGTTAATTTTTGTGAGTATTGTAATATAGGGGTCCAATAGCATTGTTCTGCGGGTTTTCCCAACATCCTTTGTTGAAAAGACTATCCATTCCCCTTGAATACTCTTGGTTCCATTCTTCCTAATAGGAGTTGACCAGAAATGCAGGGGTTTAATTCTGAGCTCTCTACTCAGTTCCATCAATCAGTGTGTCTATTTTTGTGCCAGTATCGTATGTTTTTATTATTATAATTTTGTAGTATATTTTGAAGTGATTGTGATACTTCCACCTTCACACTTTTTCCTCAGAACTGCTTTGGCTATCAGGCTATCTTTTTTGTTTCCTTACATATTTTAGGATTTTTTTTTTTCTGTGAAGAATGCCATTGATATTCAGTGGGGATTGTGTTCAATCTATAGATGGCTTTTCATAGTATAGACATTTTAACAATAATAATCTTCCAGTCCATACACATGGGATGGCTTTCCATTGGTGTCCCCTTTGATTCCTTTCAGCAAAGTCTTATAGCTTTTATTATATGTACCTTTTACTTTCTTGGTTGAATCTATTCCTAAGCACTTGTTTTGGATGCTATTGTAAAAGGGATTATTTTCTTTAATGAGGAAACTATTTAATGAAAAATAGTGTATAGAAATGTAACTAATTTCTGAATGTTGATTTTGTTTCCCGCAGCTTTACTGAAATTGTTAATTAGTTCCAATGGTCTTTTAGTTGAGTCTTCAGATTTTCTGTAGTTAAAATTGCATCGTCTGGAAATAGCATCAGTTTTAGTTTTTTTTTTTATTTGAATACCTTTTATTTCCTGGTCTTGCCTAATTGTTTAGCAAAGATTTCCAGTGCTATATTGAATTAAAATGTGAGAGTGGGCACTCTTGTCCCTGATCGTGGAAGAAAAAACTTTCAATTTTTCTCCATTGAGTATAATGTTAGCTGTAGGTTTGTTATATGAGGACTTTATTATGGTGAGATATGTTCCATTCTTTTGAAAATTTTTATTGTGACAGTATGTTTGTATTTTGCTGTATGCTTTTTCTGTTCCTATCAGTGATAATGTAATTTTTACCTCTCAATCAATGTGATGCATTACACTTATTGATGGCATTTGTTGAACCATCCTTGTGTCTGAGGGATAAATCCCACTTGGTCATCATGTATAATCCTTTTCATGTGTTCTTGAATTTGGTTTGCTAATATTTTGTTGAGAATTTTGCATCTATATTCATCAGGGATGGTGGTCTATAGTTTTCTTAGGGTGTTTTTATTTGGCTTTGTTTTATTTTATCAGGGTAACAGTGGCCTTGTAGAATGAGTTTGGAAGTATTCCCTTCTCCTCAAGTTTTTGGATGAGTTTGAAGAGGATTGGTATTAATTATTCTAAATGTCTGGTAGAAATCATCAGCAAATCTGTCAGGTCTGAGCTTTTCTATGTTGGGAGGTTTGTTTGTTTGTTGCGTGTGTGTGTGTGTGTGTGTGTGTGTGTGTGTGTGTGTGTGTTTACTTATGAGAGAGAGACACAGCATGAGCAGGGCAGGGGCAGAGAGAGAGGGAAACACAGAATGTGAAGCAGGCTCCAGGCTCTGAGCACAGAGCCTGACACAGGGCTCAAACTCACCTGAGACTGTGACCTGAACCAAAGTCAGATGTGTAACAGACTGAGCCATCCAGGCACCCCTATGTTGGGAGCTTTTTTGATTACTGATTCAATCTCTTGTTAATGATCTGTTCAGATTTTCTAGTTCTTCATGGTTCAGTCTTGTTAGGTTGTGTGTTTCTAGACATTTATCCAATTCTTTTAGGTTACTTCAGATGCCCCTATGTTGGGAGCTTTTTGGATTACTGATTCAATCTCTTGTTAATGATCTTTTCAGATTTTCTAGTTCTTCATGGCTCAGTCTTGTTAAGTTGTGTGTTTCTAGACATTTATCCAATTATTTTAGGTTACTTTATTTGCTGGCATATAATTTTTCAAATGTGTCCTGTGATCCTATGTATTTCTGTGGTATCTGTTGTACTGTCTCCTCTTTTATTTATAATTTTATTTGTATTTTTTTTCTTAGTCAATTTTATCCTTTTGAAGTACCAGCTCTTAGTTTCATTCATCTTTATTGTTTTTCTGGACTCTATTTCATTTATTGCTGCTCTGATCTTTATTGTTTCATTCCTTCTACTAACTTTGGGCTTAATTTGTTCTTTTTCTAGTTGCTTGAGGTACAAAGTTAGGTTGTTTGAGGGATGCCTGTGTTGCTCAGTCAGTTGAGCATCTGACTTCAGCTCAGATCATGATCTCATAGTTTATGAGTTCAAGTCTGGTGTCAGACTCTGTGCTGACAGCTCAGAGCCTAGAGCCTGCTTCAGATTCTTTGTTTCCCTCTTTCTCTCATGCTCTTTCTCTCAAAAATAAACATTTACAAAAATTTAAAAAATATTAAAGTTACATTGAGATATTTCTAATTTCATACATGCACTTTCTGCTTAGAACTGCTTTTGTTGCATAAATTTTGACATGTTGTATTTCCATTTTTATTTGAAAAATTTATTTCCTTTTTGATTTCATCTTTGACCCATTGGTTGTTCAGTAGAGTTTTGTTCCGTTCCAACATATTTGTAGATTTTCCAGTATTCCTATTGAGGATTACTAGTTTATACCACTGAAATCATACCAACTATCTTTTCTGAGCACAGTCTTCTTAAATTTGCTAAGATTTGTTTTGTGTTTTATCAAATGATCTACCATGGAGAAGATTCTATAAATATTTAAAAGAAAGTATATATGGCTGCTGGTGGACAGAATGTTCTATAAATATCTTTTAAGTTCTAACATTACTGATGTTCTGTCTGGGTGACCTATCGATTGCTGAAAGTGGGGTATTGTACCATACTTTACAACAAATAGACTTAAGTCCCCTACATTATTGTATTGTTTACTTCTCCGTTTAGGTCTGTATTTGCTTAATATATTTTGGTACTCCAATGTTGGGTGTGTATATATTTATGATGTATACATTTATTGACACTCTTATCATTATATAACAACCTTCTTTGTCTCTTGTAACTGTTTTTTTGGGGGGGTTTGAAGTCTATTTTGTCTGATAGAAGTATGGCTCTTACTGCTTTCTTTTTGGTGTTTTTCACTTGCATGGAATATTCCGTTCTGTCTCTTCACTTTGAGCCTATGTGTGTCTTTAGAGATGAAGTCTCTGTAGGCAGCATATAGTTGGGCCTTTAAAAAAAAAATCCAGCCACTCTGTGCCTTTTGATTGGTGAATTCAGCCCATTTACATTTGGAGTGATTAACAATCCCTAAGTAGTTATTACTGCCATTTTATTGTTTGTGTTCTGTTTTGTTCTGTAGTTCTATTTCTTTTCTTTCCATTTCAGCCTGCCTTTGAGCACATCATCAAGGGAAAATCACCAATTCCTAACTTCTTCCTTAGAATTTGTGATTCTCTTTTAGATTTTTGCTTTGTGGTTACCATGAAGCTTACATAAAACATGTAATTCTCATTTTTACCTTTACCAGAACATGACGTATTTCATGGGTTTTGTATCACTAATTAGTATCTCTTCGTTTTTCTTTACAAGGCAAGTCTAGTACAGGTGAATTCCCTCAGCTTTTATTTATCCAGCAAAATTACCCTTGATATGAAAGAGACTTTCCCAGAGTGTTTTTTGCTGGCAGTTTACCTTTCAAAACTGAATATTTCATCCCACTCTCTTCTGACTTGTAGAGTTTATGCTGAAAAACCTGATAACTTGCAAAAAAACCTCATTAGTCTACTTTTTTTCTGTCCCCCTTGAAGTATTTTTGATTGAGATAATAGGTGTTCTATTAACATTGTGAACCTGTATGTCCAATTCCTTCCCCAGGTTTGGGAAGTTTTCAGCTATTTCCTAAAATAAACTGTCCCCTTCTTCTGGTACAGCAAGCCATCATTGTTTCCTCCTCCTCCTCCAATAGCATCTTTTTAAAATTACAACTTTATTTAGTTTAATTAAGAATCTGAACTTCTACAACAGTTTTATTTTCCTCTACTTTTTGGCTATATTCTGTGACCATCTTTTCACATGATAACAATATTACAAGATTTTCTCTATAGAATGTAGAGAAAGATAATTCAGTTTTATTTTAACATGGTTGATTACAATAGGTTCTTTAGTATTATAATTTATTTTTTTAATATTTTTTAAGTTTTTATTTTAATTCCAGTTAGTTAACACACAGTGTTATATTGACTTTAGGTGTACAGTACAATAATTTAACACTTTCATACATCACCCTGTGCCCATTACAAGAAGTGTACTCATTAATTACCATCACCTATTTAACCCATTCCTTCCACCAATCTCCCCTCTGATAACCATCAGTTTGTCTCCATAGCTAAGAGTCTGTTTCTTGTTTGCCACCCCCCCTTCTCCCTTTACTCCTTTATTTGATTTCTTAATTCTACATATGAGTAAAATTATATGGTATTTCTTTCCCTGACTTATTTCACTTAGCATAATGCTCTTTTGCTCTATCCATGTTGTTGCAGATGGTGAGATTTCATTTTTTATGAATAATATTCCATTCTGTAGTGTGTGTATATACACACATACACACACTACATCTTCTTTATCCTTTCATCAGTTGATGAACACTTGGGCTGTTTCCATAGTTTGGCTATTGTCAATAACGTTGCTATAAACATTGGGGTGCATGTACTCCTTTCAATTAATATTTTTATATTCTTTGGGTACATACTTAGTAGTGCAGTTGCTAGGTTGTAGGGTAGTTCTATTTTTAACTTTTTGAGGAAACTCCATACTGTTTTTCAGAGTAGCTGCACCAGTTTGCATTCCCACTAACAGTGCAAGAGGGTTTCCCTTTCCCTACATCCTCATCAACACCTGTTGTTTCTTGTGTTGTTGATTTTAGCCATTCTGACAGGTGTGAGGAGATAGCTCATTATAGTTTTGATTTGATGATGAGTGATGTTGAACATATTTTCATGTGTCTGTTGTCCTTCTGTATGTCTACTTTGGAAAAGTGTTCATGTCTTCTGCCTATTTTTTAATTGGATTATTCAGTTTTCGGGTGTTGAGTTGTATAAATTCTTTATATATCTTGGGTACTAACCTTTTATCAGCTATGTCATTTGCAAATATCTTCTCCCATTCTATAGGTTGCCTTTTAGTTTGTTTCCTTCACTGTACAGAAACATTTATTTTGATGAAGTCCCAATAGTTTATTTTTGCTTTTGTTCGCTTGCCTCAGGAAACCTATCGAGAAAGAAGTTGCTATGGCCAATGTTAAAGAGTTTACTGCCTGTGTTCTTCTCTAGAATTTTTATGGTTTCGGGTCTCACACTTAGGTCTTTCATCCATTTTGAATTTATTTTTGTATTTGGCATAAGAAAGTGGTCCAGTTTCATTTTTTGCACGTTGCTGTCCAGCTTCTGCAAGACAACTTGTTGAAGAGACTGCCTTTTTCCCATTGTATATTTTTTCCTGCTTTGTCACAGATTAATTGACCATATAGTTGTAGATTCATTTTTGGAGTTCCTATTCTGTTTGATCTGTGTGTCTGTTTTTGCGCCAGTACCATACCGTTTTGATCACTACAACTATGTAATATAATTTGAAGTCTGGAATTGTGAAGTCTCCAGCTTTGCTTTTTCTTTTCAAGGTTGCTTTGGCTATTAGGGGCCTTTTATGGTTCCATATAATTTTAGGATTTTCGTTCTAGCTCTGTGAAAAATGCTGTTGATATTTTGATAGGGATTGCATGAAATGTGTAGATTGCTTCGGGTAGTATGGACAGTTTCACAATATTTGTTCTTCCATTCTATAAGCATGGAATGTTTTTCTATTTTCTTGTGTCTTCTTCAGTGTCTTTCATCAATGTTTTATAGTTTTCAGAGTTCAGGTTTTTCACCTCTTTGGTTAGGTTTATTCCTAGGTATCTTGGTTTTGGTGCAATTATAAATGTGATTGATTGCTGCTTCATTATTGGTGTATAGAAATATAACAGATTTCTGTATGTTGATTTTTTTATCCTTTATGGAATTTGTGTGTATCAGTTCTAGTTTTTCAGTGGAATCTTTTGGTTTTTCTATATAGATATCAGGTCATCTGCAAAGAGTGGAAGTTTGGCTTTTTCCTTACTGATTTGGATGTCTTTAATTTCCTTTTGTTGTCTGATTGCAATGGTTAGGACTTCTAGTGCTATGTTAAATAACCAGGATGTCCACTCTCAGCATTGTCTTATTCCTGACTTTAGGGGAAAAGTTCTCCATTTTTCCCCATTGAGGATGACAAAAAGCCATGGGTTTTTCATACGTGGCCTTTATTATGGCCATATATGCCTTAATCTACTTTGTTGAGGGTTTTTATCATAAGTGGATGTTATACTTTGTCGAATACTTTTTCTGCATCTATTGGAATAATCATATGGTTCTTATCCTTTCTTTTATTAATGTGACGTATCATGTTGACTGATTTATGTATACTGAACCACTCTTGCAACCCAAGAATAAATCCCACTTGATCGTGGTGAAAGATTCTTTTAATGTATTCTTGGATTCAATTTCCTAGTTATTTTACTGAGAATTTTTGCATCCATGTTCATCAGGGATATTGGCCTGTAGTTCCTTTTTAGTGGAGTCTTTATCTGGTTTTGGTATCAGTGTAATGCTGGCCTCATAGATTGAATTGGAAAACTTTCCTTTTTTATTTTTTGGAATAGTTTGAGAAGAATAGGTATTAACTCTTTAAATGTTTGGTAGAATTTGCCTAGGAAGCTATGGGACCCAGAACTCTTGTTTGTTGGAAATTTTTTCATTACTGATTCAATTTCTTTGAACTTAATAAGTCAATTAAAGTTTTCTATTTCTTCCTGTTTCATTTTCGGCAGTTTGTATGTTTCTAGGAACTTATCCATTTCTTCAAGGTTGTTCAATTTGTTAGCATATAGTTTTTCATTATATTCTAATTATTTGCATTTCTGTGATGCTGGTGGTTTCTCCTCTCTGATTTGTGATTTTATTTATTTGGGTCCTTTCTCTTTTTTATAAATCTGGCTAGAGGTTTATGAATTTTATTATTTTTTTCAAAGAAACAGCCCTTGTTTTCACTGATCCATTCTATTGGATTTTTAGTTTCTGTATCATTAATTTCTCCTCTCATCTATATTATTTCCTTCCGTCTGCTGGCTTTAGGCTTTGTTAATTTGAGATTTTTCTTGCTTCTTGAGGTAGACCTGTATTGCTATATGCTTCCTTCTTAGGACCACTTTTGCTGCATCTCAAAGGTTTTTGACCACTGTATTTTCATTTTCCTTGGTTTCCATGCATTTTTGTAATTACTTTGATTTCCTGGTTGACTTATTGGTTTAGTAGCATGTTGTTTAAACTCCATGTATTTGTGGTCTTTCCAATTTTTTTTTTCTTGTGGTTGACTTCTAGTTTCATAGCATTGTAGTGAGAAAAGGTGCATGGTCTGATTTCAGTCATTTTGTATTTGTTAAGGCCTGTTTTGTGACCTAATATGTGATCTGTTCTAGAGAATGTTCCATTTGCACTTGAAAAGAATATGTATTCTGTTTTAGGATGAAATGTTCTAACTATAGCTGTTAAGTCCATTTGCTTTTGCTGATTGAATCTGGTAGCTCTCATGGGATTTCTGCTTTTTTAAAAAAAAAATCTTAGTTCTCTTTCCACATCACTTGTTCTAATTTCATCTGCTCTATCCTGTACCTGTGCTCTCTAATGCTATCTTCATCTCATTCATAGAATTCTTCAGCTCCAGAATTTGTTTGAAATTTTAAAAAAGAACAAATTTCTTTGGTAAAGAACTTTTTTCCTGAGTTCACTGAATTGCCTTTTTAGTTTTCTTGTAGCTTTTTGAATTTCCTCATAATGACTATTTTGAATTCTTTATCAGTTCACAATATTCTGTGCCTTGGAGTTTCATTCCTGAAGAATTATCATTTATTTTTGGTAATACCATATTTCCTTGTTTTTTTTGTAGTGTTTATTACTTTAAATGCAAAAGCAGAGGTGCATATCCTTTCTTTAGTGAAGAATCTGTTCACTTTTGCTGTTACAGTTCAAGTGGCTGATGATTAGAAACTTTTCATGTCCCAGAGGTGGTGCTATAGCTCAAGTTTTTAGTTTCTTCTATGGGGGCTGGGGACTGCACTCAGCGTACAAAACGAGCTGACAGAAGGTGTGCATGGACTTACAATGTGGGGCTTAGGGCAGGTGCACATGGCTGATAGGGGGATTCTCCAGCGTGGGACTCCAAGAGGTCCATAGGTGGACCTTCTGCAGACAGCTGGAAAGACATTCCTTTGGTTGGAATTCTTTGTCTCTTTTGGTAGGTTGGTTTTCTTTTTTGGCCTCTTCCTTTCTTTCCTCCTGGTGATGGAGATCCCTCTCAGAAATCCAGGGTCCTACTGGAGAGAGATGGGTCACTTCAGCTTCAACCCCTGCAGGCGGGCAACCACTTTTGCTTTCCACTCCCTCTAGCAGAGAGGTAGCTACTCACTGCTGCCAACAAAAACCTAGTATATTGCCATGACACCCTTGGAGAAAGTGTTTGTGGGCTCCAATGTAACTGTAACCCAGGAGACTCTAGGCCAAGGGTGAGAGGTGGTCCTGTGAGACCAAAGGAGTCTAAGGCAGACTGGACAAAGCACCCATGGCTGGAATCTGCATGAGGTAAGTTTTTATAGTGTAGCAACTAAACTATCAACTATCTGTAGCCTTTCCCCTCCTTGCATGGCCAGCGTTCTAAGGAGATCAAGGTCTGTCATCCACATATTCTTTGTTACAAAGAAGATGCTCCAGGTTGGCCATCCCCAGAGCCCCTGACCTTGAATGCTGAATGACACATTCTTCTATATCTTCTGCTTGATGAGATACAGAGGTAGGATGGGTTCTATATATTCTCAGGATAGTGATTAACAAAAGCATTCAGGATGTGCCTGTACAAACCAGCCATCTAGTGTATACCACACAGTTCCTCTCTCTCCTTTGCCTCCAAACTCCTATCCTGCTGGGATCTTCTGTCAGGTTGGCTAAACTTCTATAAATTCTCTATCTCCTTTGAGTGTTCACCTAGTTTTATGCTCTCCAGGTTCCCCTTTTCCTGATCATAGCAAAGGAAATTGAGGCAGGTTCACTCACTCCCTTGGATCCACAGTCTCCTCCCCGAGGTCCTATCCACACACTTTCAGATGCATAGGTGGGTAGAAGTTGCCCAGGTGTCATGGTATGCTATGCAGAGGCACATTTATTTGGTTATTGACGTACAATTAGTTGTAAATCAAAGGTAAGAAGAAAAGGAATTCATGCCACTGTGATGCTGACTTCACTCTAGAGAAGTCCAGATTGTGCTTCTTGATCTGGGTGCTGTTTTCATGACAGTAACCAATTCACAAAAATTTATAAACATGCATCAAGCTGTATAGTTGGACATAGGTATACTTTTATACATGTATGCAATACTTCAATAAAAGTTAAATGTGATTCCATTATTTAAGGTATGTAGCCAAAAAAAAAAAATGAAAGCAAGGATTCATAGAGATTTACATACCTATGTTCATGGCACCATTATTCACAATAGGCAAAAGATGGAAGCAACCCAGTTCTCCATCAGCAGATGAACAGATAAACAAAATGCTCTATATACGTAACACTGGAATATTATCAGCCATAAGAAGAAAAATTCTGATACATGCTATAATGAGGATGAATCTTAAGGACATTATGCTAAGTGAAATAAGCCAGTCTCACAAATACTGTATAATTCCATTTATATGAGGCAGGTAGAGTAGTCAAATTGTAATGAAAGAAAGTAGAATGATGGTTACCAAGGACTATAAGGAGTTAGGAATGGGGAGCTATTGCTTAATAGGCAGAGAGTTTCAATTTTGCAAGATGAAAGGAGTTCTGTGGATGGATAGTGGAGACAGCAGCAAAACAATGTGAATGCACCTAACCACTTTTAAGTTTGTTTTGAGAGAGAGAGAGAGAGAGAGAGAGAGAGAGAGAGAGAGAGAACACACGTGCGAAGGGCAGAGAGAAAGAATCCTAAGTGGGCTCTGCACCTCCAGTGCAAAGCCTGACACAGGGCTCAAACTCACCAACTGTGAGATCGTGACCTGCGCCAAAATCAAGAGTCAGACACTCAACCGACTGAGCTGCCCAGGTACCCCATACTTAACTACCTTTAAATGGACAGTCCAGTGGTATTAAGATGGTAAACTCTTATGTGTATTTGATCACAACTTAAGTCAATGTAATAACCCATAAATAAATGTATCTTAATGATGTTATCAACTTACCTCTGGTAAACATTCCAAAAATTCACACCTCTTAATCGGGCTATTTTAAACCTTACCTTTTCAATCCTGGTGAACACAAGAAGTGGAAAAAGCCAACAATGGACCCTCCCCAAGCAGTAGGGTGAGATGTAGAAGACTGCTTTCCACTCATGTGGGACCTCATTCATTCCATTTATACTGGCAACCCCCATGACTATAAATGGACATGCTTGGACATCATTCATCCCATTTATACTCACAACCCCCATGTGAAGAAAGCAGGTTAGAAAGGTCCGTTACTCTCATTTCACAGTTAGGAACACAGACCAAGAAAAAAACAATCACAAAGAAACAAGATTCAAATTTTCTGATACCAAATTCAAGCTGGAAATCATACTCCTAGGACCCTCAAAATTGTTACTAGACTTGAAAAGCAAATTCAGTTTACAAATTCATTTTTTTTGCTTCTATTGTTCCCATAATAAAATGCTTTTCTAGAATGCAGATATTTTTTATATGGTAAAAAAAATTCACTTTTTGACTTGAAAACCTTTTATTTAATTTATACAAATAACTACTAAATACAAAAAGTAGATTAAAACAAAATAGTTATTTTTTTCTGGCAGAGTTTAAATGCACATAATGGATAATTCCGAAGAAAATGCATTTTCCCCACAGCGTTCAGGACTAAAATTCTACTGAAATCTTTGCTTCTAAATCAGTAATATATTCGGTGGTGTCACATGGGTAATGGCTAAATACATTTCTGCATATGAACTGAAAAAAGTTACAGTCTACACACATACAAATGTGAAGCACTTAAAATGTGAATTTAACTGATAATAAAAGAAAATGTCCATTTCAGAGTATAGTGTTAAAAACATTTCAGTAATAAAATCATAAGACCACATAAAAATAAGCTTTAACATATGCACGGAGCAGTTTTGTAAAAACTGCTGAGTGCACAAGTAATAAATAATTTGCAAAGTTGTGTATAAACAATTCCTAATGTTCAGCATCATTGTAAACATCCGTACATGTGTAAAATGCAGCAAAGTCTGACATTACATTTTGTTTTGCCAAATTGAATTCCTATTATCCAAAGACAGACCAGTGGAGTACGCAGCCAACGTTTTGGCAAGTTGGGTCTTTAAAATTAAGAGTAACAGTGCAAGTAAGGAATGCAAAGAATTCCTAGTGCAATAAAGAAGAGAAGCACAGGCAATATTGCTGATAAAAATTCACCACCTCCGTGAGTTTCCCATGGGGAGAGTCTAGGAGACTTGTGAAGGATCTGCAAAGCCACTGTCTTAATGCCCAGATCTCTTTTAGGATTTCTCTGTGTTCCTCCAGTTCCCCTACCTTTGCAACAGCGTCTGTCCCACATTAGTCTCTGTAGTGTGAACAGTTTGTGAAATGCCCAGTTCACGGTCATTGAGCGAGGTTAGGGTGGTTTTGGTGTCTCCCCCGCACGCGGCTGGGTAGAATGTCTGCCTTGTCAAAGCAGCCACTTGCGGAGGGAGACAGATGGATTCTGTTCTGACGGCCGGTCAGGCCAGCATTAGGTCCCAGCTGGACAATGACAACGACAAATCTTCCTTTTTGACACCGTGAAAATGTCAACAGTCCGTTTTCAATTTGTCTAGGGAATTATCAATTTTGGTCAAAGTCTTTTTGATCCGCAGAGCTGTGAGTCTCGCGGATGGATTCTGATACCAGCATTCCTTCATCAGCTTGGCCAGAGAGGTTAATGTCTGAGGAGAAAGAAACAAACACCACAGTTAAAACAGTGGCTCTTCAGTGGCCCCAGAAACTGGGTGGATGTTAAGCGATGTTCCCGCCACCTTCTTTAAACAAATAATCAAGGCCGTGACTGCTGGATAAGGAGCCCCTCTTCAGTTTCATGAACCCTGGCCTCTGGACTCCTCCTTTCAACCAGCTGATTTTGAGGTAAATTACATGGGATGGGCTGCACCCCCTGATGTTTTATGTTTGCTAAAAGAGATCATGCTACCCGACTTAATAATGAAATCTGCAGATGGAGTCATCTCTCCATGTTTCAGATTTGCTGCTCCCAACGGGAAGCAATAAGAATCTTGAGCCAAACAGCTTCTGTTTGGAGTTTCAGATATGCAGTGATGGAAAAGAGGTTCATCTCTTGTTTTACTTGTAAAACTGCAGTCCTAGGGCTAGTGGCATAGTAATGAGTCTCCTAACTACTGGAGTTAGTCAATAGTTTAAATTCTTGTGAATATTATCATTTATTAGCAAGATCAATCAGAATGCTCTTTCAGCAACGAGACCATTTTGTGAACCTACTCAGTTAGGTCTAAGGCCCTTCTACATAAAATAGAGAAAGCAATAGATAAGGCAAATCATTCAGGAGTTATGTTATTTGCTTGCTCTGGACTTTCACCTAGTAAAAAGGTGAAGATAGTTTTAGAACTAAGAAACTGACACTCTTACCGGGTCTGAGAACCATCTATTGGGTATGTTTGGCCTCTGTTGATCCACACAGACCACCTTTCTCATATCTTCAAAACTTGGGTCATTGGGAACCACATCATAAAATGGTGGCTTATAATCCTCCACAATACCTGCACACATGGACAAGAATTGTGTTGGTTAGCAAGAGAGCAGAAGTTTCCCCTAGGATTTTACTGATCGGTGCCACAGATTATAATGTGATAGGAAAAAGTACTGAACATCTTCTCTTCATGGTGATTCTGAAAGCTACAGAATAAGTGGAGAACAAGGTAATAAGTAATTATTCTTCCTCCAAATCTGTCTAGGAATTCTGTTGGAAGAAAATGTGGCTACTACTCATGTAATTACAATGTTGATAAAATGCTCCAAGAGTGTATATAAACAACTCTAAGATACCCAAAATGTAACAGAGGACAAAATTCCTCTGGTGATCAAAAAGAGACAACATTCTGGTACAAGATGGCGATATAGGAAGACCCTGCCTCATCTCCATTGACACCCCAAATCTACACCTATTTATAAAGCAATTCCTCCTGAAGAACTGAGTGCTGAATGAAAAGCTTCTGTACAACAAAAGACCACAGAGTATGGCCAGAGAGATGGAGACAAGGCAATGAAAGGAACCCCACCCCCAACACTGTTGAACTACTGTGGGTAGAGATAGTACTGAGGGACCACGAACAGGTTGGTCTCCTTGGGGTACAGAAAAAAAATGCCAAAGTTTAAAAGATCAACTAGAATATAAAAGATCTAGCCCTACAACTCCAACAAATGCCAGGGGATCTGCTGGAACTCTCTCTCAGTCAGGGGCTGGTGTGAACACCACTCCTTAAGTGCCCCCCAACCTTGATAGTGAAGACAGGAGTGGGGTCTTGGCACCATTGCCAGGCTACGGCCTCAGTGAGCCCCAGGCTCATAGCCTACACCAGTCCCAGCCATCCCAACCAAGGCAACCACACACTGAGACACCCCTGGTCAGCGCTTACTATGGCTCCAGCCCTCTGGCTAAATTACCCAGGTACACTCCAGATCCACACCACTTAGGCTCCAGACAACTTACGAGTACCACCAGTACACAAGACCCTGGAGCCCCAAGCCTCTATACCTGTTTAAGCGCAAGCTAACCTAACAGGGTGCCCTCTTCATGTAGCACAACACTTTAACTCCACTTGCCTTGCCAGGATTCCCTCTGTAGGAGTACCCTGGAATAACCTGGCTTGCAGCCACTTCAGCTGTCCTGCAAGGATGTCCTCCATGCAGAGAACCCTAGGAACCCACAGCTGGCATCCTCTGACAGGAGAGCCCCAAGACTTCTGACCAATTCAGCTCTGGTCATCCCATCAAGGCAGCCCCAGCACAGATTAGACACAGCTCTGGACAGCCAACCAAAGTAACTAGAGACAGTCTCATAGGGGAGGACCATAAAATAGACCATCCCTTCAAGTTTAGCTGTTCTCCCTAATTCATAGAAACACTGAAAGCCAAGCAAAATGAAGAGACAGAGGAAGATGCTCCAAAAGAAAGAACAAGAATATACCTCAGAGAAAGAAGTAAACGAAATGGAAATAAGCGATCTACCTCATAACGTGTTCAAAGGGATGGCCATAAAGTTGCTACTGAACTGGAGAGAAAAATGGATAAACTCAAGAAGAATTTCAACAAAGAAACAACCAGTCAGAGTTGAAGACACAATACCTGAAATGAAATCTATACTAGAGGGAATCAACAGTAAATTGGAGGATGCAGAATGGTCAATTATCTATTGGAAAGCAGCCAAGCTGAAAAGGAAAAAAGGAAAAAAAAATAAGGATAAGTTAAGAGATCTCTTAATATCACAAAACATCTGCATTATATGGGTCCCAGAAGGAAAACAAAAATGGGGCAGAAAACTTATTTGAAGAAATAATAGCTGAAAACTTTCCTAATGTGGGGAAAACAGATTTCTAGGTCCAGAAGCACCAAAAGTCCTGAACAAGATGGAAACCAAGGAATTCCATACCATGACACATGATAAGTAAAATGTCAAAGAATAAAGATAAGGGCAGAAGCAAATAGTTACATAAAAAGGGAAATGCCATAAGGCTATCAGCTGATTATTCAGAAATTTTGCAGACCAGAAAGGAGTGGCAAGATATATTCAAAGTGCTAAAAGGAAAAAAACGTCTGAAGTCAAGAATGGCTCTCCTTAAATTCTAAATAACCTTGCTGGGAAAGAGTTCCCAGACAAAAGTTAAAGCTCATCACTACTAAATAGACTTTATAAGAAATGCTAACAGGACTTCTTTAGGTGGAAAAGAAAAAGGAAAAAAAAAATAGAAGAAAATTATGAAACTAGATGATCATTATAAACATGCCATATATAAATCTCATGGTAAATAAAAAACATAAACCTATAATAGTACACAAGAAATACAAAGCCAAGCATTGCTAAAGAAAGTCATCAGTCACAAGGAAAGAGATCAAGAAAAGACGAATAACAAAAACAACCAGAAAGCAATGAACAAAATGACATGGGTACACACCTATCAGCAAATACTTTTATTTTTATTTAAATTCAAGTTAGTTAGCATACAGGGTAGTAAAGGTTTCAGGAGTATAACCCAGTGATTCATCATGTCCACAGAACACCCCATGCTTATCCCAACAAGTGCCCTCCTTAATGTCCACCACCCATTTAGCCCATTCTCCCACCCACCTCCTCTACAGCAACCTTCTGTTTATTCCCTGTTATTTAAGAGTCTCTTACAGTTTGCCTCACTCTGTTTTTATCTTATTTTTCCTTCACTTCCCCTATGTTCATCTGTTATGTTTCTTAAATTCCACATGAGTGAAGTCATATATTTGTCTTTCTCTGACTTATTTTACTTAGCATAATATCCTCTCATTCCATCCACATTGTTGGTAAGGGCAAGATTTCATTTTTTTTTTATTGCTGAGTAATATTGTGTGTGTTGTGTGTACAGACGACCTCTTTATTCATCAGCTGGTGGACATTTGGGCTCTTTCCATAATTTGGTTATTGTTGATAGCACTGCTATAAACATTGGGGTGCATGTGCCCCTTTGAATCAGCATTTTTGTATCCTTAGGATAAGTTCCTAATAGTACAATTGCTGGATTATATGACAGTTCTATTTTTAATTACTTTGAGGAACCTCCACACCATTCTCCAGAGTGGCTGCACCAGTTTGCATTCCCACCAACGGTGCAAAAGAGTTTCTTTTTCTCCACATCCTCGCCAAACTCTCTTGTCTCCTGAGTTGTTAATTTTAGCCATATCGACAGGTATGAGGTGGTGTCTCATTGTGGTTTTGATTTGTATTTCTCTGATGATGAGTAATGCTGGGTATTTTCATTTTTGTTAGCCATCTGGATGTCTTCTTTGGAAAAATGTCTATTCATGTCTTCTGCCCATTTTGTCACTGGATTATTTGTTTATTGGGTGTTGAGTTTGTTCTTTATAGATTTTGGATACTAATGCTTTATCCAATATGTCATTTGCAATTGTCTGCTCCTATTACCTTGGTTGTCTTTTAGTTTTGTTGATTATTTCCTTTGCTGTGCAGAAGATTTTTATCTTAATGAGATCCCAATTGTTCATTTTGCTTTTGATTCCCTCGCCTCCAGAGACATGTCTAGTAAGAAGCTGCGATAGCCGAGGTCAAAGAGGTTGCTGCCTGTTTTCTCCTACGGGATTTTGGTGGTTTCCTGTCTCCTATTTAGGTCTTTCATCCATTTTGAATTTTTTTATGTGTATGGTATAAGAAATTCCAGTTTCATTCTGCATGTCACTGTCCAGATTTCCCATGACCATTTGATGAAGAGACTGTCTTTTTTTTTTCATTGTATATTCTTTCCTGCTTTGTCAAAGATTACTTGGCCATACATTTGTGGGTCCTTTTCTGGGTTCTCCATTCTGTTCAATTGATCTATGTGTGTGTTTTTGTGCCGGTACCATACTGTCTCTATGAGTACAGCTTTGCAATACAGCTTGAAGTCTGGAATTGTGATGCCTCCAGCTTTGGTTTTCTTTTTCAAAATTACTTTGGCCTTTTTCAAAATTACATGGTCTTTTCTGGTTCCACACAAATGTTAGAATTGTTGGTTCTAGCTCTGTGAAGAAACACTATTGTTATTTAATAGGGATTGCATTGAATGTGCAGACTGCTTTGGGCAGTATCAACATTTTTAACAATATTTGTTCTTCCAACCCATAAGCATGGAATGTTTTTCCATTTCTTTGTGTCTTCTCCAATTTATTTCATAAGCTTTTTACAGTTTTCAGCATATAGGTCTTTTACCTCTTTGGTTAGGTTTATTCCTAGGTATCTTCTGGTTCTTGGTGCATTTGTAAATGGGATTCATTCCTTGATTTCTCTTTCTGCTGCTTCATTATTGGTGTATAGAAATGCAACCAATTTCTGTATATTGATTTTATATCCTACAACTTTGGAGAATTCATATCCATTCTAGCAGTTTTGGGGTGGAGTCTTTCAGGTTTTCCATATTCCAGAGTATTATTGTGTCATTTGCAAAGAGTGAAAGTTTGACTTGTTTGCCAATTTGGATGCCCTTTTGTTGTTGTTGTTGTCTGATTGCTGAGGCTAGGACTTCTAGTACTATGTTGAACAACATGGATATCCTTGTCATGTTCCTGACATTAGGGGGAAAGCTCTGTTTTTCCCCATTGAGGATGATATTACCTGTGGGTCTTTAGTATATGGCCTTTATGGTGTTGATGTATGTTTCTTCTAAATCTACTTTGTTGAGGGTTTTTATCATAAATGGAAGCCATACTTTGTCAAATGCTTTTTCTGCATCTATTGAAATGATCATAAGAGTCTTATGCATTCTTTTATTAATGTGGTGTATCACGTTGATTGATTTGCGAATACTGAACCAGCCCTGCAGCCCAGGAATAAATTTCATTTGATCATAGTGAATAATTCTTTTAATGTACTGTTGAATTTGATGTGCTAGGATCCTGTTGAGAACTTTTTCATCTAGTTTCATCAGGGATATTGGCCTGTAATTCTGCATTTTAGTGAGGTCTTTGGTTTTGGAATCAAGGTAATGCTTCACAGAATGAGTTTGGAGGCTTTTCTTCCATTTCTATTTTTTTGGAACAGCTTGAGAAGAATAGGTATTAACTCTGCTTTAAATGTCTGGTAGAATTCCCCCTGGGAAGCCATCTGGCCCAAGACTCTTGTTTGTTGGGAGATTTTTGATAACTGATTCAGTTTCTTTGCTGCTTATGGGTCTGTTCAAATTTCTATTTCTTCTTGTTTGAATTTTGGTAGTGTGCGAATTTCTAGGAATTTGCCCATTTCTTCCAGATTGCCCAGTTTGTTGGCATATAATTTTTCATAGTATTCTTTTATAATTGTTTGTATTTCTGTGGTGTTGGTTGTGATCTGTCCTCTTTCATTCATATCTATTTGGAACCTCTTTTGCTTTTTTGAGAAGTCTGGTGAGAGCTTTATCAATTTTGTTTATTCTTTCAAAGAACCACCATTTAGTTTCACTGATGTGCTCTACTGGGTTTTTGTTTGTTTGATTCTATATCATTTACTTCTGCTCTAATCTTTATAATTTCCCTTCTTCTTCTGGCTTTCAGCTTTATTTGCTACTCCTTTTCTAGCTCCTTTACGTGTAAGGCTAGCTTGTGTATTTGGGACCCTTTTTGCTTCTTGAGATAGGCCTGAAATTGCTTTCCTATTAGGGCTGCCTTTACTGCATCCCAAAGGGTTTGGACTGTCATGTTTTCTTTTTGACTTACTTCCATATATTTTTAATTTCTTTAATTTCCTAGTTTTTGAATTCATTCTTCAGTAGGATGTTCTTTAACTTCGATGTATTTTAGGGCTTTCCAAATTTTTTCTTGTGGCTGATTTCAAGTTTTATAGCATTGTGTTCTGAAATATGCATCATGTTCTGAAAATATGTATGGTCTGATCTCAATCATACCTCAACCCCCTGTTGAAGGCTGATTTGTGACCCCGTCTGTAATGTATTCTGAAGAATATTCTATGTGCACTTGAGAAGAATGTGTATTCTGCTTTAGGATGAAATGTTCTGAATGTATCTGTTATCTGGTTCAGTATCCTTCAAAGCCAATTGCTTCCTTGTTAATTTTCTGCTTAGATGATGTGTCCATTGTTGTAAGTGGGATATTATAGTCTCCCACTATTGTATTAAATGAGTTTGTTATTGATTTATATATTTGAGTGCTTTCAAGTTGAGGGCATATTTATAATTGTTAGATCTTCTTGATGGATATACACTTAATGATGATATAATGCCCTTCTTCATCTCTTGTTAGTCTTTGTTTTAAAGTCCAGTTTGATAAAAGTATGGCTACTCCAGCTTTCTTTTAAAATCTAGTAGCAGGATAGATGGTTCTCCATCCCCTCACTTTCGATCTGCAGGTGTCTTTAGGTGTAAAATGAGTCTCTTGTATATAGCATATAGATTAATTTTTTAAAATCCATTCTGATACCTATGTCTTTTCATTGAAGCATTTAGTCCATCTACATTCAGAGTGATTACTGAAAGATATGGATTTAATGCCATTTTGTTACTTGTAGAGTTGGTGTTTCTAGTGATGTTCTCTGGTCCTTTCTAGTCTTTGTTGCTATGGTCTTTCTTTTCCCCTCCACTCCGAGTCCCTCTTAAATTTCTTGCAGTGCTGATTTAGTGGTCACAGATTCCTTTAGTTTTTATTTGGGGAAATTCTATCTCTCCTATTCTGAATAACAGCCTTGCTGGATAAAGAATTCTTGGCTGCGTATTTTTCACATTTGGTACATTAAGTATTTCCTGCCACTCCCTTCTGGCCTGCCAAGTTTCAGTGGACTGGTCTGTTACTACCCTTATGTGTTTACCCTTGTAGGTTAAGGCCCATTTGTCCCTAGCTGCGTTCAGAATTCTCTTTGTATTTTGCAATTTTTCACTATATGTCATGGTGTTGACCTGTTTTTGTTAATCTTGAAGGGAGTACTCTATGCCTCTTGGACTTGGACACCTGTTTGCTTCCTCAGATTAGAAAAGTTCTCAGCTATCATTTGTTCAAATAACCCTTTTTCCCCTTCTTTCTGCTTTTCTTCTGGGACTCCTATTATGTTGATATTGTTTCATTTTATGGAATCACTAAGTCTCTCCTTGTGATCTAATAATTTCCTTTCCCTCTTTTTTTTCAGCTTCATTATTTTCCATAATTTTTTCTTCTGTATCACCTATTTTCTCTTCTACTTCTTCAATCTTCATTAGGACTGTATCTAGTCAGTATTGCATCTCAGTTATAGCATTTTTTAAAATCTCAATCTGACTAGATTTTAGGTCTTTGACCTGTGCAGTAAGGGTTTCTCTGGTGTCTTCTGTGCTTTTTTCAAGCTTAGCTAGTAGTCTAATGACTGTTGTTCTAAACTCTTGTCCAGATATATTGCTTATATCTGTTTTGAGCAAGTCCCTGGTTGCGATTGCTTCTTGACCTTTCTTTTGGGGAAACCTTCTTCATCTTGTCATTTTGGCTAAGTTTCTGTCTTTTGCATGTTTTAAAAACTTGTTATATGTTTCCTGCACCTGAGAGTACTGCATTAAAAGGGATCATACACTGTCCTGGGCCTGGCACTTGAAGTGTTTCTGGTGTGTGTGGTGTATACTCTATTACTGTATTTTGGCTGCTCATTCCCACTGATCAGTCCTCTGCAGAGCTCCTCCTTGCTTGCAGTAGGGAGTGTTTGGCCTTTTAACTAGGTGTGCTTTGATTTTGTTGTTGTTGAAATAAGCCTGGGAAAAAGGCTGGGGGAAGCCTGATCCCCCCCAAAAAAGAAAAAGGGAACAAAAAAAACCAACCAGAGAATCGAAAAGTTATAGGGCTAATTCCAAAAAGAAAGGAAAAAGAAGGAAAGAAAAAAAGAGAATTAAAAAGAGAATCCAAAAGAGAGAAAAGGAAATGAAAAAAAAACAAACTATGAGCCTGATTCTGAAAGAAAAAATAGAGCCAGCCTTAATTTTTCTTTTTTCTATTTCCACCAGAACTACAGGTATCGTTTTGAAGTGCTCGATTTTCAGTACACTTGGTGCATGCAGGGTGCTGGCTGTCCTGAACTTCTGGAGGAGAGGCCTTCTGTTTTGGCTCAGTCTTGCCCCAGTAAACAAGCAGTTGCCAGACACAGGGGGTGGGGTTTGGTGTAAACAGGTCCTGCCTCCATTAGGAGCCATACTGTGTTGCTCTCTTAAGTCCCACTGTGTTGCGGGAAAAATGGAGTCACCCCAATCTCATGTTCCCAGACTGTTCAGGCAGTCCTCACAGAATAGGTAGGCCAGTCAGCTCACCCTGTGCCATAAGTTCACTGCTAGGATCAAAACCCAAAGCCTTAAAGGACCCAGGACCTCATGGACCCAACCCTCTCCTCTGAAGTAGAGCCTCTCCACAGTGTCTGAAGGCCTGTCCCTGAGAAACCATCCCACACCAGCACAGTGCATGGAATCTGTGGTGTAGCACAACTAAACGCAGCAAAGTTTATATTCCCTCTGGGTGCACCTCTGTCTCCTGCTGATGAAAGGCTTTTGGCTGGTGCCTGCAGTGTCTTTTGTCCTTGGGGAGGCAATATACCCTCTTCCAAAAGTACTCCAAGAAGGGTAATGTTCTCTCCCAATGAACCCAGGAGATCCCTACATCATGCTATGCACTGAGGGGCCAATTCCCTTATCCCCAGGAGCACGTGCCACAGCTCCATTCTGGAAAAAGTCATGCACCACCAGAACCTCAGAGTTTGAGCTCCAAGTGCTGCTAGCAAAAAACAAATGAAAACAAAACAAAAACAAAAAAACCTGTGTTACTCAGTACTTCTTGCTCCCCAGTCTATGATCCAGAGATGTTTTCCTCTTGTGCAAACTCAGTGCTACACTTTATCAACTCCTCTTTCTCTCCCCCTCTGCAGCACTGCTGTTTTTCTCTCAATTCACTTCCATGTACCTCACACCTGCCACGCTATCTCCCTCCCACTGTGGAGATCCTTCTGCCACTCTGCAGATCAATTTCCTGGGTGCTCCAAGGATCTGACCTCAATATGGCTGTGTTTGAGGAATGAGGAAAGCCCAGGTCCCCCTACTTTTCTGCCATCTTAACTCATCCCCTCTCAGCAATTACTTCAAATGTAAATGGTCTAACTATTCCAATCAAAAGATATGGATCAAAAAAGCAAGTCCGATCTATATGCTGCCTACAAGAGACTCACTTTTGACCTAAAGACACAGACCAAATGTGAAGGGCTGGGCTGGAAAGAGAGATTCCATGCAAACGAAAGCCAAAAAAATTTTTTAAAAAGTGCCTGGGAAGTAATACTTCTATCAGACAAAATAGATTTTAAAACAAAGGCTGTAACAACAAAGAAGAGCATTGCATAATGACAGAAGGATCAATCCAACAAGAGTTAACAATTGTTGGGGCACCTTGGTGGCCTGGTGGGGCTTGGTTGAGCATCTTACTTCAGCTTAGATCGTGACCCCCCTGGTTTGTGAGTTTGAGCCCCCGGTCAGGCTCTGTGCTAATAGCTCAGAACCTGGAGACTGCTCTGGATTCTGTGTCTCCCTCTCTCTCTGCCCCACTCACACTCTGTGTCTCAATCTCTCTCAACATGGAAAAAAAAAAAAGAATGTAACAATTGTAAATGTAGATGTACCTAATACTGGAGCATCTAATGCAAATATTAACAGACATAAGGGAGAAATTGACAGTAATACCCTAATAGTACAGGATTTAATACCCCACTTACATCAATGGATGGATAGATAGTCCAGGCAGAAAATCAACAAGGAAACAGTGGCTCTGAATGATGTATTAGACAAAATTTACTTAACAGGTATAGAATATTCCATCCAAACACAACAGAGTACACATTCTTTTCAAGCACACATGGAACATTCTCTAGGGAAGATCACATTTCAGCCCAAAAGTCTCAATACATTTAGGTAGATTGAAATCATACCAAGATTCTTTTCTGAATAGAAACACAAAATCACAAAAAAACAAAAACTGTGGAAAAACAAAACAGGTGGAGCCTGAACATACTACTAATGAATGAACAGACCAACAAAGAAATCAAAAGGAAATACAAAAACACGTGGAGGCAAATAAAAATGAAAGCACAATGGTCCCAAATCTTTGGGACACTGCAAAAGCAGTTATAAGAAGGAAGTATATGGCAATACAGGCCTAACTCAAGAAACCAGAAAAGAATTAACCCAAAGTTAGTAAAAGGAAGGAAACAGTGACAATTAGAGAAGACTTAGAAAATAAAAGATCAATGAAACCAAGAGCTGTTTCTATGAATATCAAGGAAATTAATAACCCTTTACCCAGACTCATCAAGCAAAAGAGAGGACCCAAATAAATAAGTGAAAGAAATAAAAACAGACCACAGAAATACAAAGGATCAAAGAGATTACTGTGAAAAATTATGTGCCAACAAACTGGACAACTTAGAAGAAATTTAAGTCCTAGAAACCTACAATCTTCCAAGACTGAAACAAATAGGAACCAAACAGACCAATTACTAGTATTGAAACTGAATCACTACAGATTCCCAAAAAACAAAAGTCCAAGACCAGACAGATTCACCAGTGAATGCTACCATTCATTCAAAGAGTTAATATCTCTTCTCCTCAAGCTATTCCCCCCAAAAATAAGAGGAGGGAAGCTTCTAAATACATTCTACGAAGCCAGCATTACCTTGATACCAAAACCAGTCAAACAAAAACAAAAAAACTATAGGCCAACATTCCTGATAAAAATAGATGAAAAATCCTGAAAATATTAACTGTTTTCAAAAATACATTAAAAGGATCATTCACCACAATCAAGTTGAACTTATTTCAGGGATGCAATGGTGGTTAAATATTCATAACCAAAGTCATACACCACAATAGCAAAAGATGAAAATCAAATAATCATCTCAATAGATGCAGAAAAAGCACTTGACAAAATTCAACATCTGTTCATTATAAAAACTCTCAAAAAGGTTTTTTTAGATTTTTTTTTGTTTGTTTTTTAGGTTTAGAGGGATTGTACCACAACATAATATAGGCTATGTATTACAAACTCAGAATTAAGGGAAAACCTTTTTTTTAAGATCAGGAATGAGACAAAGATGTTCACTCTTACCAACTTTATTCAAAATACTAGAAGTACCAAAAAAAAAAAGAAAGGCAGACAAATTGGTAAGAAAAAAAAATAAAACTGTCACTATTTGCTGTTGACCTACTACACACAGAAAATCCCAAGGACTCCATAGAAAACCCTAAAGACTCCTTCAAAAAAGCTATTAGAATGGACAAATGAATTCAGTAAAGTTGCAAGATACAAAACTCATTTACAGAAATCTGTTGCACTTCTATACACTAATAACAAAGAGGCAGAAAAAGAAATAAAACAATTCCATTTACAGTTCCACCAAAAAGAATAAAATACCAAGAATAAACTTAACCAAGAAGGTGAAAGACCTGTACTCTAAAAGCTACAAGATTGACGATGACATAAAGAAACCTATCATTCTCGTGGATTGTAAGAATATTATTAAAATGTCCATACTACCCAAAGCAACGTACAGATTCAATACAATCCCCATCAAAATAACAATAGCATTTATCACAGAACTGGAACAAACAGTCCTAAAATATGTATGGAACCAAAAAAGACCAGGAATAGCCACAGCAATCTTAAGAAGAACAAGGCTGGAGGTATCACAATCTTAACTTTCAAGACCTATTACAAAGTTATAGTAATCAAAATAGAATGGTACTGGCACAAAAATAAACATATAGATGGATAGAACCAGACAGCCCAGAGACAAAGCAGACAAGAATATATCATGGGAAAAAGACATTCTCCTCAGTTGTTGGGAAAACTGGACCACTTTCTTTCACTATACACAAAAGTAAAATGAATTATGGTTTCAGGTCTTACAGTCAGGTCTTTAAAACTCCCTAATCTCTTGGACATCAGCCTTAGCAACATTTTCCTGGATAGGTTTCCTCAGGCTATAAAAATGAAAGGAAAAATTATTGGGACTACATAAAATATTTTGCACAGAGAAGGAGACCATCAACAAAACAAAAGACAACCCAGTGAATGGGAGAAGACATTTACAAATGATATATATAGTAGGGGTTAATGTCTAAAATATATAAAGAACTTAGCCAACACCAAAACTAACAACAACCCAATTAAAAATGGGCAGAGGACTTCAACTGACATGTTTCCAAAGACATCCAGATACCTAACACACATGAAACGATGCACAACATCACTAATCATCAGTGAAATGAAAATCAAAACTACAGTTAGATAGCACCTGACACGTGTCAGAAGGGCTAGGATCAATAACAAATATTGGCAAGGATGTGGAGAAAAAGGAACCCTTGTGCATTGTTGCTGGGAATTTGTTGGTGCAACCACTGTGGAAAACAGTAGGGAGGTTACCCCCAAAATGAAAAAGATGTCATATGATCCAGTAATTCCACAATTGGGTATTTACCCCAAGAAAATGAAAACACTAATTCAAAAAGATATACGCACCCCTATGTTTATTGCAGCATTATCTAGAATAGCCAAGATACAGAAGCAACCTGTGCCCCTCAATAGATGAATGGATAAAGATGTATTATACACACCTCTCCCAGCCCTTCTCTCTGGAAGACTACTAAGCCATAAAAAAAGAATGAGATCTTGCCATTTGTGACAATATAGAGGATTTCATTTATGTGGAAAAAGAGAACGAACAAAAAGCAGAAACAGACCCGTAAACACAGAACTGGTGGCTGTAGCAGGAAAATAGTTGGGAAAGTGGACATAAAGGGATGAAGGCGAGTGGGAGGCACAAGGTTCTAGTTAATGGAATGAATGTCAGGGAGGATGAGTGGTGCTGTATGGTGACAGAAGGTGGCTACACTTGTGGTGAGCATGAAATAATGAAGAAAGTTGTGAAACCTACTATGGTGTAACCCTAAAACTAAAGTAACATTGTCCACTATACTTGAATTAAAAAAAAAAAAGAGACAAGGCCTCTGAAAGAAGGTACATGAATCTAGTGGTTTCAGACCACAAATAGAAATACGTAGCTAATCCACGACCATCATCAAGATATTCCTGTTGGTTATGAGATGCTTAGGGGGGAAATCACTGCTATGAAATAATTCCCCCCATTGGAAGAATGCAAACAATATGAAATATTCATTTCCTCATTCACTCTGGTCAATGAGCAACCTCAAACTGCCAGACACAGTTGTGTGCTTGATGGCTCTATTATTTACTCTCAGACTGAAGGCACAAAAGAAAATGTAGAGAAAAGACAGTCATTTGGAAAGACAGAAGAATGACAAAAGGATGAACTCTCCCCTTCCCTAAACCAGTATGGAAGTGGTTCATTTCAGCTTACCTTCTACCTCGGCATGGCTTCCAATGCCTTAGAAGCCCTTTTTCCCAGAAAAACTACTCTTCTTTGTGAAAGAAATTGATGTAATTTTACAAATAGAGAAATTTAAAACTTCATCACTTAGAATTAGAAAATGGATTCTTCCCTTTAAAGAGAAGAAACCAAGGAAATCATTTTTCTTGCACCATCAAAGGCTTTGACAATGAGGACAGGGGACTACTTGGTCTATTGCCCTCCTCCTCTCTCCATGTCACTTTCTTCCGTTCCTAAATACCTAACAGGTTGTTTGAGAAAAAGAAAAACTGAATTATAACTTTGCTCACAGTGTTCTAATTCCTACAAGCCACCTGAAAATCTTCAATCTCCTTTTCACTGCTCAGAGAAATTAAATGCAAGAATCCATTTCACAAACCCTATAAAAATATACACTGTTGATGCACAAGGTTAGCCATGATAATAGGAATATGTTAAAGAAATCATATGGATTTTCTTAAACTTCACAGATTTGACTAAGTTAATTTATACCATATTCCATGTTTTCAGTAATGTAAAAATAAATTTCTGGGTGAGATCGCTTAAATCTAAGTTATCCACATTGCACAATTGCATTTGTAAACTATATTATTCAATGGATTAAAGCTTTTCAAGGCAAAACATAAACCACCACTTTCAGAGGATTTGTGACAGCCCATCTCAAAGGCCTTACCTCCCCCTCTTGGGAAGATCCCATGAAGCTTTCAAACAAAACTATTTTCTTCTAGTACTAAGACATATCATGCAACTGGACATGTAAGGTAATTTATACTTTTTTTAGGGGCCACATGAATTTATAGGCCATAGTAAGAGATGGGTCCTTTACTGGTCTGTCCACTTCTCTGAAGGAGAATACAGTTAGCCTTCATTTTTTTTTTTTTAACATTTATTTATTTATTTTCAAAAGACTGAGACTGAGTGGGGGAGGGCCAGACAGAGAGGGAGACAAACAAACAATCCAAAGCAGGCTCCAGGCTCTGAGCTGTCAACACAGAGCCCGATGCAGGGCTGGAACCCACCAACTGTGAGATCATGACCTGAGCTGAAGTTGGATGTCTAATCAACTGAGCCACCCAGACGCCCCTTTAAACAAATCTTTTTTTAACATTTATTCTATTTTTTTTTTTAATCTAGCATAATAGTATAACTGTTTGCATTTGCTTAGCTAGCTATTTGGGATAATTTGCCTGGTTAGCTTGGGAAGGGCTAAGTGGACCTTTTCTATAAAGGCAGAAGAAAAAAGCATAGGTGAATTTTTTAAACACGGGATCTACTGATCCCAAACAACAAACTTCACTATGCAAAGCTGAAGTGTTCCCTCCTGTTTATATTCCCCATACTTTAATCCATTAACTGTCCCATGTTTTAACAAAAAGAATCAAATTTAAAAAGATCATTTAATTGATTATGCCTGGGATTTAGTCACACCTCTCTTTCTTCAACCACTGGTCAATTTTGGATGGTTTCTCCATCTCATTGTGGAGAAGCATGACCAGTGCCAAATAAATCCGGGATTAAACTCTGGCAGTCACGTGGAACTCCTCTGGTCAAAGAAAGCAACCATTTCAATGAATAGAAAGTACATTACGTACCTACCATGTGTAGAACACCATATTAAATGTTGAGGATGATAAAAGTGCAAGACATGCTCTTGACTGTCGAGGAACTCAAAATCTAGTGTAAGATGGGGACAAGCCCTTCTTTCCTTGGATAATGGAAATCTTGTAAAAGCTCAGAGATGTTTTTCACCCACTATCTTTGCCTTTCAGAATATATTTGTACATGCTAGTTCCTAAATTGGCACGCATAGTTTAAGGGATCAAAATGGTTATTGAGTCAGAGGTTGTGCTTGGCACTGGGGATACAAAAATAAAAAAGATGCAGTGCTGGCAATGAGGCCCAGAATAAGGGGAAAGGGAAATACGAGAAATTACAAACTAGCATTAGCAGTAAGAGCATGGAGAAGATGCAGGGAAATGGTACTCAACCAGTCTTAGAGGAAAAAAACAGCTGTGTGGCTTCAGTACCAAATGTAACTGGGTGCCATCAGTAGGCTTTCCAAGAGCTAGGGCTCGGGCAGACCTAGAAATATCAGCAGTTTACAAGGCAGGGAAGAGGATGGGGATGAGAAACATGGCCTAACAGGGGACATTCATGGCGGGGGGTGGTGGTGGCAATGAAGACAAAGGGTTACAAAGGATCCTACCCATTGCAAAGATGGAGAATTCCCTGTGGCTGAAGTCAGGTGCACATAGTGGTAGGGAGAGCAGGAGGTCAAGGGCAGACTAAAATGATGTGTTGTCAAGGTGGGAAGTTATTTACAAGTGCTCCTCATTTCTGGCAGAAATCTGGGAAGTTGGGCAAAAAGTGAACTCTTAAGTCCCTTTATAGATAGCACTCGATGAACAAGTGCCAAATTATGAGCCAGCAGAAGACAGCAAGAAAAGTGACTAAAATTGCAAAGTACTTTGAGTGGCACATGAGTGGTGTGCACAACAAAGGCACAGGAATGCAGGAGAACAGGAGCATGGGAAACAGTAGTCGAGGAAGGATGAACTGAGCCAGGCCCTGCTTTCCCATGAAACGTGGCTGGCGTGACTCGAAGGGCAAGAAGGGAATCAGAAATTATTCATAGCCTACTCCCCCACAACCCTTGGCATATGTATCTGATTTACACACTAATTTTTTTTCCCCTGCGCATATGCCTATTTGGAACTTTTCTATTCTGTGGTTCAAATATATCTTTACCAACCAATATCCCTACCATTCATTTGTTGCACGGTTCTGAGTAAACCCCTAAATTGCCATGCCTTGGTTCCAACACCTTCACACATCACAAAACTGATACACAGACCAAGAAGAATGTCCTAGACAGTGCTCCAAAAAGCATGAAATGCCACAGTTGCATTTAAACCACCCTCTGGAAAGAAAGCCGCCTTTGTGATCCTCCCCACCAAAGCCTTAGTGTACCATTTTGTTCCCCCTTTGACAGCTGTCTCTGGGACCTACAGGTATCTGTGCTTGGAAGCCTCCCCTGCTAGCCATCCACCATATCGCATCAGCCCCTGCAAAAGCCTTGGGAGAAAAACTGTGGGAAAAGCTCATTATGTCTCCATGGGATCCTGCTCATGGGCCACCACAGTGCTCCTTCACCCATCTGGGTGTCAGCCACACCGCAGTGGCTTGCAGCTTTAGCACCAGGGCACCTTTAGGTTCCCCACGGTGCTTCCTTTTGCCCAGGATACCGATTGTTATCATCATCGAATTTTCTCATTCCCACCTACACGTCTGCCCAGACTAGTACAACTGACTAGCTCCTATTCATCTCGCTTATGACTCAGTTCGTGCTTTCTATCTTCCAAGAAGACCTTCCCACCTTGCTACCACAATCCCGGAACAATTCAGCGTCCTCCCTATACTCAATCACCTCCATGTATACCTCAACCATAGTGGCTTAATCTATTAAATATTAAAATCATACATATTTTTTTTTTGCTCCACTGCTTCCCAGAGCCTAAAAAAGTACCTCGTGTATTATACACACTGCATACATATTACTTGAGTGAATGTTGATTATATATCCATGGTCCTTTATCCAAAACCCTTGAGGTTAGTTGTGTTTGCAGAATTTGGAATCTTTTACATTTTAAAGATAAGAGGCACACACCATATTTATGTGACACACTAGCAGAGTCGGAGGGATACCCCACATCAAACACATTTCTGTAGTGAAATATACAAGTAGTCCCACTTAATGGGATACATAAAGGCTATAAATAGACTCATGTCAATTAAGGTCAAGTCTGCTAAATGAATTCACCCCATAATCCCTAATGGACCTGGCTGTATTCTGAAAAATCTGAAGGTAAGGTGAAGAGACACCATGGGATATTAGAATCATGTAGATTACGTCACAGTCCTCCTTTCCTTTAGAAGAAAACACTGAGGACCACACAGGAAAACTACTTGTCCAAGTTCACAGGTAATTAATGGCAAAGCTAAACTAACATCCAATGCCCTGTTTATATTCTAGAATTCCTCCCAACAAGCCAACAATGACATAATAAAATATGCTTCTCTGCATTAATCTCCTGTCACAGTATGCTCACTTCACTATCTCTCTTCACTGTTCTCCAACTTGGGTAGTCACAACTGAAATCCAGATAACAGGTGAAGAGAACCTAGTCCCTTGCACCTGCATCCACATGGACAGCTCCTGTTAACTCCTACAAAAATTCTGAAATCTTTCAAAGACTAGAACTTTAAAACTGAGGCCATTTTAATAAAAATTAGAATGGTTGGCCTTTGGCTTCTGAGAGAACTATAAGCTAATACAGCATTTCCTTCAAGAGTGGCACGTGAGAAAATGGGAAGTGGTTCATGGACAAAACTGATCTTCACAGCCAATAAGTGCTTTCCCTCTAAGATCTGAAATAAGACAAGGATATGCACTCTTGCCTCTTTTACTCAGCATACTACTGAAAAGTCCTAACCATAACAAGAAAAAGAGAAAAAAAAGGCATCCAAAATGGTGAGAAAGTAGTAACATTGTCACTAATTTTAGATGACATACCACTATATATAGAAAGCCCTAGACTCCACCAAAAAAAGCCATCAGAATAAATGAATTCAGTAAAGTTGGATACAGAATTAATACACAGAAATCTGCATTTCTATACACTAATATAAACAAGCTCATTTACCATTGCATCAAAAAGAATAAAATACCTAGGAATAAACTTCCCCAAGGAGATGAAAGACTAGTACTCTGAAAACTCTGTTTTATACACTAACCAAAGGAATTGAAGATGACACAAATGGAAAGATATACCACAGACTGGAATAATTAATACTGTTAACATGTCTGTACTACCCAAAGCAATCTAGAGATTCAATACAATCCCCGGCAAAATAACGATGGCATTTTTCATAAAACTAGAATAATCCCAAATTCTGTGTGGAACCACAAAACACTCTGAAGAGCCAAAGCAATCGTGAGCGCGAAAGATGGAGGTATCACATTCCCAGATTTCAAGACCCACTACAAAGCTGTAATAATGAAAACGGTATGACACCAGTAAAGAACAGACACAGTGATAAATGAAAGAGAATAGACAGCCAGAAAAAACCCACATACTTATATGGTCAGTTGATTAATGACAAAGCAGGCAAGAACATACCATGGGGAAAAGACATTCTCTTTAATAAATGGTGCTGGGAAAACTGGTCCACTTTGTCACACCATACATAAAAATAAACTCAAAATGGATTAAAGATCTAAAAGTGAGACCGGAAACCATAAAACTCCTAGAAGTACCATCAGCAGTAATCTCTTGGGTATCAGCCATAACAACATTTTTCTAGATATGTCTCCTCAGGCAACAAAAACAAAAGGAAAAATAAACCACTGAGATGATTCCAAAATTAAAAGCTTTGCACGGTGAAGGAAACCAACAAAATGAAAAGGGAATTCAGTGAATGGGAGAAGATATTTCACATGATACATCCAATAAAGGGTTAATATCCAAAATATAAAGAACTTAGACAATACCAAAAAAAAAAAACATTGAATAAAAATGGGCAGAAGACCTGAATAGATATTTTTCCAAGGATATCCAGATGGCTAACAGACACATGAAAAAATGCTCAACATCCCTCAC
This sequence comes from Prionailurus bengalensis, assembly GCF_016509475.1. Taxonomy (NCBI): domain Eukaryota; kingdom Metazoa; phylum Chordata; class Mammalia; order Carnivora; family Felidae; genus Prionailurus; species Prionailurus bengalensis. The sequence continues at coordinate 148,191,644 of NC_057345.1, forward strand.
CATCAGGGAAATACAAATCAAAACCACGATGAGGTATCTCCTGACACGTGTCAGAAGGGCTAGTGTCAGAAACACATGAAATAAACAGGTGCTGTGAAGGACGTAGAGCAAAACTCTCATGCACAGTTGGTAGAAATCTAAATTGGTGCAACCACTGTGGAAACCAGTATGGATGTTCCTCAAAAAAATTTGAAAGAGAAATACCATCCAATTGAGTAATCCCACTACTGGGTACTTACCCCAAGAAAATGAAAATACTAATTCAAAACAATCTATACACACCTATACCTATCGCAGCCTTATTTACAATAGTCAAGATATGCAAGCAATCCACATGTCCGTTGACAGAGGGATGGGTAAAGACTCTATGTACGTGTTTGAAGTATTCCTGTTAGGAACGATAAGTGGGACAACAGACATAGTGGAAATACCTTTTTGATGCTCGGAAAACAGAGTTCACAGAAAGGCATTCTGTGCACATACATAGGTACACAAGGAAATATTACTCGGCTATAAAAAGAATGAGATTTCACCATTTGCAACAAAATGGATGCCTTAGAGGGTACTACGCTATGAAGTGAGTCAGACAGAGACAAATACCAGATGAATTTATCTACTATGGACTCTGAAAAAAACCCAAACGAATGAACAAACAAATAGCAGAAACAGACCCATAAATACAGGGAACAAATTGATGGGTACTGCAGGGGAAGGGGGTGAGGCAAAATGGGTGAAAAGGAGGTAACAGTTTCTAGTTACACAATAAGTCACAGGAATGGAAAGTACAGCATTGGGAATACAGTCAGTGGTATTGTTATGGTGCTGTATGGTGACAGAGAGTTGCTACAATTATGTGAGCACAACATACAGACTTGACTCACTATGTTGTATACCTGTACCTAATGTAACATTGTGTATCAGCTAGACCTCAAAAGACTAAGTTTGAAAAACTCCAATGAAAAGAGAAAGATTAAAATAAAGGTAAAAGTACCATTTCGGTATGGAAAAAAGCATGAAGTAATACGTGTACAAATTAGTATCACCGGAAAGAATGCCTTTCCGTGAACTCTGTTTTCCGAGATTCAAAAAGGTATTTCTAAGATGTGTGTCGTCTCACTTATTCCTAACGGGAGGACTTCAAACATTTTTTGTGCCATGGCCATCAAACATTACTAGCAGATAAATGGATGAGGCTGCTGAATTAGAGGTGCCGACAGTGTAGGGGGTTCTGGTCCCCGTGGGCCCCGTCTCCCTGCCGGAGGTTTAAGAGAATCAGTACCTCAGGCATTTCTGTAACCTAACACCGCATACTCACTGGGAAGCCCTGCCTTACCCCACAGCCAAGTACTCCTTTCTGAAACAGGAAGCAGGTTGGAAGAACAGCTCTGTTCCCTGCTAGGTAGAGTATACACGTGGCAGGTCCATGCCTCCTCCCGTACTGCAATCCACAGGCATATGGGACCATACACGTCACTCAAGTCAAGACTGACTCTGTTCTCAGAGATCTGTGTTAGAATTATAAAAGTAACTGCTATCTTGGGGATTCTTATCAACGTAACATAGCAAATGGTTTGTAGGTTACTGTGTAGTGAGGCCCTACTAGCAATATACATTAATGTCACAGTTAGTTGTTCAGAGGAGGGGGACAAAAAGTGTAGGTGAGCTACAGAGCCCTGCTCTAAGCTAGAGCTTAGAGGGCTTAGATCTGGCACAGTGTTAAAACCTAAAGAGAGCAGTTCCACAGAAGGTCCAAATAGTTGGCACTACAGGGGTCTCCTATGAGGTGAAGAATGTATTGTTCACTGAATGCCGGGCTGTTACAAGGTTTAACACACTGTTACTTGAACAGTACCCAATGAAGTTCTGCCTGACTCAGGTTATTTTGTCATGAGGGCATGATTGCCGTCCTCTGGTCTGGATCTCTACACCAGGGACATGAAATTCTAGGAATCAGTGGGAAAATACCCTTCCTTCCCACTCCACCTCCATATGCCTGTCCCCAGCCACTTATAATTAAAGGCTCAACCAAACAAAACACCTGAAAGAAATTACTCTAATGAATATTCAAAAAATTTCCTAATATGATTATTCCCTTTGTTCAAAACTTAATATACCCTAGTGAGATGAAATCATGAAATATAGTGGATATTAAGTTGCTAAAGAAAATATAAGTTGTCATGGCTTTCATATACAAGTGCACTGTGCTTAGGAACAGAACCCCAAGGATTATTTAGAATAAATTTGTGTTTGACACACGTACTTTGTAAAACCCATTCTAACAAATATTTCCTAGTCTTCACCCCATTAAAAGATGCAGCCCGGGGGCGCCTGGGTGGCGCAGTCGGTTAAGCGTCCGACTTCAGCCAGGTCACGATCTCGCGGTCCCTGAGTTCAAGCCCCGCGTCAGGCTCAGGGCTGATGGCTCAGAGCCTGGAGCCTGTTTCCGATCCTGTGTCTCCCTCTCTCTCTGCCCCTCCCCCGTTCATGCTCTGTCTCTCTCTGTCCCAAAAATAAATAAACGTTGAAAAAAAATTAAAAAAAAAAAAAAGATGCAGCCCGGCCAGCAAGGATTTTTTTTATGAGATACATTTTAACACTGGAGTCCATCGCAAAATAAAGCCAGTAATGGTGAAACAAGAGTGTGTCCACCCAGCACTCCCATGGGAAGTGAAGAGAAAAACAAATGTAATATCTGAGTGAAGGATTAACATACAGAGAGGTGAGGGAAGGCCAACTGAGGTCCACAAGCACATCATTGTCCTCTGGCACTCCTTTTTTTTTTTAATTTTTTTTTTTAACGTTTATTTTTGAGACAGAGACAGAGCATGAACGGGGGAGGGTCAGAGAGAGGGAGACACAGAATCTGAAACAGGCTCCAGGCTCTGAGCTGTCAGCACAGAGCCCGACATGGGGCTCGAACTCACAGACTGCGAGATCATGACCTGAGCTGAAGTCGGCCGCTTAACCGACTGAGCCACCCAGGCGCCCCCTGACACTCATTTTCAGTGGAACAGTACATACCCATGGCCCCATCACCGAACACTCACTACATGCCAGAGACACACAGATGCTTTACATACATTGTCTCAGTTCATCATCAGAGCTTTTTAAAGTGAATATTATCACCACCAATATTTTTTGGATGATGAAACTGATGTAAGTGATCAAGTCGGAGAGTATGATTTCACAGCCTGAAATGTTAAGGATGATGTCGCACCGCCTTGGGAGGGCCCAAGGGCAGTGGCACACAAAGGGCACCACTCGATAGCTTCTAGGAGCAGTGCTCTGGCCCCAAGGAAAGCCACAGCAAGGGAAGACAGAAACGTGTCACAACAAGATGTTCAGCACCCAAACACAATAAAGGAACAGTATCTATCCTATCTTCGGAATGTGTCTGCCTCTCCAATCTGGGTATAGTGCCTTTTCAAAATTGCTAGTGTATTGACGATAGTGAAGTGTGCCTGTCACCTAAATGACAAACTTATATGACATTAAATCTCAATGAAAACTGTTAAAATATGTAACAGTAGACTGTGAGCTGCATGGAGGTGAACAGAGGCTCATTCTGCCCAGAAGACACTACAAAAATATGCTGGAGGATGGGTGATGGAGATGATCTTATTTGGTTTTGAAATCCATGAGCAGGTGATCACAGTACGAGAACAACACAACTATGGGGTTTCTGCATACAGAGATATGAACAAGGCAGAACACTGAAAGCTGATGCTCCAGGGAAAGGGGCTTCTATCCTGGAGAGGTAACACACTACTGGGGGATGCTTTGAAGGGGCTACTAAAGGTCTTCTATCAGACCAAAGCTAAATGGCACAAGTTAACAGTGATGATGTACCCATTTACCTATGCAACCCCCCTGTAAGGTGCTGTCCTCACACCACACTGAACTCAGGTAACCAGACACAAATGTATCCGCAGAACTATCAAAAGAAGGATACTGCCAGAATACTCTCAGAGAAGTAGCAAAAAATCTAGAAAGGCCAGGGTCTATATACAAGACTCTTAAAGAAATGAACCCCTCTTAAGCATGCAAGAGAGAGCAAGGATCAGAAACAAGTCATGGGTATCCTGCTGGGACAGACTGTCCACATTCTGGAGGCAGTCTATTTCCCGGCCCGGGAAGACTGACTGATTCCATGTTCACATGAGATCTCAAGACTATGGCCCCTGACCCAACAGTAATGTGGAGATCACCTGCAGCCCTGTTGGAAAGGCAAGCTCTCTGTCCAACCCTAGACCTCCTAAATCAGAAACTCTGGGGCGGGGCAGGGAGGGCTCAGCATTCTGTGTTTCTAGACAAATCTGACACACATTCATTTTAAAGAACTACTGATCCAGGCCAACCCCTGCCTTACATTGATACAGAAAATTCACACAGGACAGATGAGAAAACCATTTTCCTTCCTACCAATTCCAAATTCAGTGTCAATCTAAACATAAGAAGTAAATTCCAAAAGACACTACTGAGAAGTTTTCAGATGTGCAAATGGACTTAATTCTCATTTCCTGTACAGAAACAGCATGAAGCTTATTATTAGCAGCAAATAAATGTAACATTCCAATGAAAATACAAAATGCAACATATTTTTATACTCATGGTTCACTTGAGGATCATACTGCTCCAGGAGAACTCTCTGGTCATCAATTTTTATCATGGGCTCGGAAACTCAAAGGATGCATAATTATAATGACCTTCCTAAGATAAGATATTCATATATTTAAATGAGGTACGTTTTATATGCAATAATTTCAAAAATATATATTCTTTTAATGACAGCTCCTAAAGCTGGCAAGAACGTGAAATAGGTACATCACACCCTGGGGTAAGTGAGATATTGTAAATTAGTACAACTCTTATGAAAAGCAATTTGGCATATGTATCAAGCCATAAAAACCTCCATACTCTGACCTATTAGGTCTACTTGTTTTCGGATTAAGAATTAATTCCCCAAGTGAAAAAGTTGTATGAACTAGTATGCCCCAGGTAGAGGAGACGGGATGTCTAAAATATGAAAGTGGCCACCAAAATATCACGTGACCACTTAAAACCAGACTAACGTTAAAGGCACACTCAAATGAAAAAAGATGATACAGAACTGTATATATACTATGATTACAATGGATTCAGAAACACACACGTGGGTGCACAGAGAAGTGGAAAGGCATATAGATGTTCGAACTAAGGGCAGATTTTCTCTCATTTTTCTGTTTTGGTGTAGTAATAACTAAAATATTAATAATAAACCTGAAAGTGTTCAGTCCCACATGCAAACCTACTCTGAGTTCAGATAAGGTGATTTCCATGTGTGCATGAGTGCGTGCACATGTGAACACTCATGGGAAAAGGGGGACTAAAAAGAGACGGGAAAATATCAAATTAGTCACTGCCAAGGGACACTGATTTAAAATGAGACACAACATACCCTTACCTCCTCCAAAAACTCAAACCACAACACAGAAGAGAAGCTCGACTCACCAGAATTTTAGGAACTTGAAAACCACCTAAATGATGACGTAAGAGGAAATCGATCAAAAAAACCCACCAAAATAGTCTTTCTCTCCTCATGACTTTTTTCCCCAAAATAATGTTAAACAGATGATGCAAACTACCATTTGTTGAGCTAAATTTTAAACTGATGATTCTAATTTCAAATGGACTCCTATTAAGCTTCTAAGAGCCACTTGGGTTTATGCCTGTGACACAGGGAACACGTTTGCAACAAGAATTCTTACAAAGCCCAAACCCCACGTCTCTGCCAAGTTCGGCTTTCGTCATGCAGGCTTGCTTGGTGCTGCTCCAGCACACCCACTGCCGGATTGCCACCGTCCTAGCCTCAGGATATTCGTTTCTGCTTAATTTGGGGCAGGTTCCCTGTTGCATGGTTCATTATGATGCCAATCCGTCTCTAAGTTGTTTGATAAAATAAACTAATTACAATTAGATTTTCAGTTCCAAGATGCTCAAAGATCATTGGTGAGGGGGTAGGCAAATGAAGCCGATGTGCAATTCCAGGCAAAGTTCAGAACTTCATAAATCAGCAAAACAATCTCCCTGTTGCAGATAATTCTCAAGGCACTTGAATGGCACAAAATGCAAGTCAGTAAGCTCCCAATGATTGAGAAACAATTACCAAGAAAATGTTCATGGCTCCATCAGAACAAAGAAAAGAAAAAACTAAAAGAACTGTCCAGTTACGATGCATGTATGTTTATGTTTAATCTGAAACATTGCTTTTAACAAATTCCCTAAGGGTATCAAAGCCAGACAGGCTTTGCTGTTAGAGAAAAAAAAGAAAAAAGGAAAAGTGGCAGCTTCAGCAGCTACCGTGAAGGCATGCCAGTTTTAATTATTGCACATGAAAGCTATGTTAAATTACCCCGATTCAACTTTCCTCAAAGAACTTCCTATTCTCTGGTTATGTTGTTCAGGAAAATTATGATTGCCCCAAGAATCTCAGTCCTTGAGAGTTCGCACATTATTTAATACTTCAAATCCAGGATTCCAGCAAGTGCTAGGAGGGGAAAGTATCTTTTGAAAATGAGTATTAATCTAAATATATGCCATTTTCCTGTTTTTCTGCAACAATTTCAGACATGTCCTCTGAAATAAGACTTCCAGTTCAGAAGAAGAAGTTTATTTAGATGAGTCAAGAGAGCTCGCTATAATAACCACTTTGTGGGTAGCTGGGGCGTGTGCAATTTGGAACAGTATACTTAGTTCTTTCAGAATACAGTGTACTTCTAGTAAAGTTCAACAACGTACTTGTGGCTAATGGGGACACACGAAAGACAAGAGTAAGTAAGACTTCACTGTATGAGTCACAGGTTAAAAATGATTGACCTATGCTTCTCTCACTGCTACGACAACACCATTTCAGAAAACGTACTTCTAAGAGGCCCAGCATTAACCACCTGTTCAGGACTTCCTGAATTCAAACCTCATTAATTAAGAAGGTATAGACAGCTTCTCACAAAGAAGTGAATTCTGAGTGTGCAACCTGAGCGTTATTTTCTCAATAATCCAACTTTAGGAAGTAAAAATATCTAACATAGCAGGATTCACACTTCGATTTACTCGAGCATTCTTTCATGTTAAACCTCACTTGTGAGAAGAGAAGAGGAGGAGGGAGGGTGGGAAGAAAGGGAGACTAGGAAGATGGAGAAAGGAAAGAATGAAATATCAAAATAATATCAAAAGAAAAGCTGAAGAACAGTCTTTTCCAGAAATATTCTTTTTTTTTTTTAAGAGACAGGAAGCATTTATTGGGGGCTTATACTTGAGGCACTGGGGAGGCAGCGCTAGGAGCAGATGTCCCAGCCCAAAATATTCTTCTTTTTCAACCATCACTTCCTCTTGTGTAGCTAAAATATAATGCCATTACATTCCACCTACTAGCCATAAATCAAATATAGATGCTGATAGCCTGATGTATGATTCAAGGAATAAGTATGAATCATGGTGCATTGTGGACTTAAATATTTCCTTTGCCCTTTTAAAGATCGTAGAATCAAGACCACTTGGAAAAGGACATTACTACATGAGATCAGATACTTACCATTGCTCACCATACGTCTGGCCACCTCCCACAAGACAAGTCCAAAGGCCCAAATATCAACTCTCTTGTAAGAATCAAAACAATCCACCTGAATGGTTTCATCTAGAACTTCAGGGGCCATGTAGCGTTTGGTGCCCACACGGGGGTTGTTCCCCACATCGAGCTGATTGGTACTCTGGGAATGCATGACTGCCAGGCCTAAAGGGAAGAAGACAACAGGGCAGGTCAGTTCACTATCTTTCTCACAGAGGGTTGCTGAAGGCCTTTCAAACCAACCCCAATCAGAAGCGCCCTCTCATGGTAATCGTGGTCACTGCTGCACTACATCCAGAGCAATCTGGAATACTGTTGTGATGACACCTGTCACCAACAGAAAAAAGAACTAATGCCAGAAACATTCTGACGCTATTAAGTTAACACATGAACTCCTGAGACAAAAAGAATTGGGGGAATAATAAACTGAAGCACCAAAGCACTGTGAGGCCAGTGTTTGAAGTCCACAGGAAAACAGGCTCACATGTTAAGTGGGAATCTCCAAGTGTCTTACCAGAAGGAAATTAAGTTCTCCTGCTCCGCCACAGCTCCCAACTGTGTGCAAACACAAATTTCCAACAGTGTGAGGCAGCGAATCTGTGGTAACGTATCACTACTTAAAGGGCAGACTCCATCCCTTGAGGAAGAGATGCTCATTTGAGACTTAGCAACACTGACCAGGCCCACAGGCTTTTCTCTAAAGTCATGCGTACAGACAGCATTAAACTGCCCTCAATTCAAAGCACAGCTCTCCTGTTAAATGGGTTTGAAGCCCTTTCTTAAACCATCCCTCATTTCAGAATTCCTCAATCAGAGTGACCTGGCATTCCACACAGACCAGGAGGGTTAGGCAGATACATGCATGATTCATTGTGAGGATGGAATTACTTTTTGATATCCATGCTGACCAACTGAAAATAATTCCTTTAACACACAATGAAAAGTGCCACATTGGAACAAGCAGCCTGTGTAAACCCTTGCAACCCAAGGATCCTTTGGGGATCCCTCAGGCCATCTAGGAACACTTCTGCTCCTGCTCTGTGGCTCGGAGTGTGTGGGATGATGACTCCTTATCATGCCACAGGGATGGCACCTGTTATCTCACCCTGAAAAATTACTAGAGACATCAGCGATTGCATTCACTAAATCAGACCGGTTCCTCTTTCCCTGCCTTTTATAATCAACCCCAAGATTCTGTGGCCACTGTCTCCCAAAACATATATACCTCTTTACTGTTTCCAGAACCAACGAGTCAAAATAACAGAATATAAAAAGGAGCAGTTTAAATAGATCATGGCAGTACTAACTGTGGTGGTTTAAAAATATGTCCTCAAGTTCTTTGAGACTTCTCCTTTCAAGAGGTGAAGTTCAACTCCCTCTGCCTTGAGGGTAGGCTGTGCTATCAAACAGAACCTGGCAGAAATGAGTGTATATCTTCAAAGTTAGGACATATAAGGCATCATGGCTTCCTCTCTGCTCGCTATCAGTTCTCTTGTGTTATGAGGCCACTCACACAACCCTGTGGAGAGGTCCCCGTGACAAGGAACTGAGGCCTCCCACCAATAGTCATGTGAGTGGAGCCATCCTGGAAGTTCCTCCAGCCCTCATCAAGCCTTCACGTGCCTGGAGCTCTAATTGACAGCTTGACTGGAACCCCCACCAGATCCTGAGCCAGAACCGTAGAGCTAAGTCATTCCAAGATTGCTGACCCTCAGATGACTATGTGAGATAACAAATTTGTTATTTTATGCTGCTAAGTTTTAGAGATAGTTTGTTACCCAGTAATAGATAATTATCACACTACTTAAAGAGACAAAATATCCAAATGCAATGTGTGAACCTTGGCTGAATTCTTGTTTGAAAAAACCAGAAAAATCTGAAAATGGACATTAAATGATATTATTGAATGATCAATAATTTTAGGTTTGATAAAATGATCATGCAGATATATTTTGGTATTTTTAAGAGATGCATTTTGAAAAAAAAAATTTTTTAAATTAAAAAAAAAGAGATGCATTTTGAAATATTTAGAAGTGTTGTGATGTCTGCAACTTATTTTCAAATGTATCAGCAAAGATACACGTTCAGCTACATATAGATAAAGCAAATATGGCAATACTTTAACAACTGCTGAATCTCAGTGCTGTGGGTATGAATGATCTTTATACTTACTATTCCCTCAGCCTTTCTGTATGTTTGAATTTTTTATAATAAAAAGTTAGAAAAATAAATACAATACTGAAATTTTTGCAGTTTCAATAATAGAACATGATTTCTAATGAGTGATCCTTAATTTCTGGGTATAAAGTGAAAAATTAAACAAATGATGATCTTACAGGACGAGCTATCTTCTGTTCAAAGGATCTACTCCCTGAATAATAAACACCTTAACACAGATTTTTCTACAAATCCGTGTATCTAACTGGAAGGCTACAGGCCAAAAGAAAGACAGATGAATCACGAATTACTTGGACTTACGGAAAAACACCTCTGACTCCCTATCAAGTCCCATAACCAAAGCCAACAGCCTCCTCAATTTTCCATCTCCCCTAGACCACTGGACTATAACAGCAACCACCCTCGGAATGCTTATCATTTGCAACGCAAGTATTGTAACTTCTGAATCTTGTAAGAATCATGTGAGGTAGGCATAAGTGACTTTTAGTAACATGAGTAATAGTTGAACGCAGCGTTATGAACATTTGAAACAGTACAGAAGTACAGTGCACAGTGTCAAACGCTAAAGTGTTCCTTGCTAAGCCTTTACCCTAACATCGAAAATAAGTGGTCGTGTACTCCGGGCAGGTAAATAGATTAAAACACCCGCACAGATATACGGGGTGAATAACTGGGAAAATCAGGATTCCAGCCCAGATCACCCTGCTCCAAAAGCCATGGCATTGCCATGAAAGTCCAGTACACCACAACTACAACTGCCCACAAAAAGCTTTAGAGCCATGCCCTTTCAATGCTATCCTTAGTAGCTGTCTTCTCACACTTGCAAAACATTGTAAAATAATTCTCAGCATGAATGCAAAGACTGTAAAGAAATACAAAATAAATTTTCCTGACATGTCGAGTCTTTTGTGTTTAAAAACAAGATTAAATTCTATCATTTATATCATAGAGCTAATACTGTCTAAACCTTTATCAGCCTACAAGTATGGGAATACTAGGGACAATAACTACAGGTATATGGAAGAAAATAATATAAACCATTTTTTAATCAAAGAGAGTGAGGACTCTCAATAGTCCACTGACATGAATAACCAATATTACAATTCAGTTCCCATTAGCATAATTACTCAGCCAATATCCAAGGAGTCTAAGTTGAAGATGGTTTTATATACAATGTCGCTATAAATGAAAACAGTCTTATTTATAATGCAATTAAAGCTCACACTGAGCAGTATCCTAACACCACAGGAATGAGGTATCCCAGCAGGGCAAATTGCGAACTGGGTTAGGTTTTCTCTTTCTTCATTGATAATTTTGCCATGGTTACAGAAAAAAACAACTTTAGAAACATTTTCAAGATGAACTCATTCCCTAGGTTATTTAATTGTGTACCTACTTTGTGTAAAGGTTTGGGAAATGAGAATGCTACACACTATTGGTTGCCTCTGAGGGTGGGCTGGGGCAGCGACGCACTGCATGAGCATGAAGTGACTTTCCAAAGTAATGCGAAGGTCTAACTTTCGATAGACATTTGGATTTTACAGCACTTGTCAAAACTCTGAGAATGTATTACTTAACGTTTGTTCATTTCACATGAAATTGAAATTTCACCTGGAAAGAAAAAAGTAAACACACAGTAGTCACTCTGGTGAATGACACAGTGGTATACATGCTCGAGTCTTTACAAGAAAGGGCTCTTTTGTGTGCAGTTTACTTAAAGCATCAAAGATTAAGATGGATTGATGAGAGGGGATGGATGATGTGTGGCAAAGCTTAAGAACAGTAAAATGTTGATGGCAGGATCTAGGCGGTGAGTATACAGCTATTCACTATGAAGTTCTTTTGATTTGTCTGCATGCTTGACATGTTTCATAACGAAAGGTTGCGGCGGTGGGGGGGGGGGGGCGGGTGGTGGTGGATGCAACCTAGCTAAAGGATGGACTGCAACAGAAGTAAAAATGGTAATTAAGAAATATTTTTAAAAATTTACCCAAATCTGCTATGCAACACTGTCCATTCTTCTTAACCAGGATGTTTTTGCTCTTTAAATCTCGATGAGCTATGGCTGGTTTCCCTTGGGTCCCAAATATCTCTATGTGCAAATGTGCGAGACCACTAGCTATAGACAGCACTATTCGCAGGCAGCTAACTGTATCCAGAGTAGTAAGCTGAAGATAGTCATACAACGATCCCATTTCGTGATAATGTGTAATTAACCATAACTGGGTACTGGAGTGTCTTGATGTCATGTCTGAAGCAATAAAACCTGGAAAGAGCAAGAACAAAATTAGCAGACATGTAAGAATTTCACATTATAACTTTCGGTACACAGAAATAGAAACCTATGAGATAGATACCACCTACAACAAAAAATCATTAAACTTCCATGAAAGGAGGTTTACAGAGGCATCAACAGAAAAATGCAATACTATTTATTCCATAACAAGGTACTGCTAATGAATAGGAAATTTCCATATTCATTTCCATGACAAATAATCCTTTAAAATATTATACATTGCATTAAGATAGGAATAATATCTTCGTGTTTACCCATAATGATAGCATCAAACTCTTTATCATGCTCATATTCCAAGCACAGATTATTCATCGACCACCCAGAAAGAATAAAAAAACATAGTATCTAGGGGCACCTGGGTGGCTCCATCGGTTAAGTGACAGACTCTTGATCTCGGCTCAGGTCATGCTCTCACAATTTGTGTCAGCGCTCTGTGCCGACAGTGTGGCGACTGCTTGGGATTCTCTCTCCCCTCTCTCTCTGCCCTTCCCCCATTCACACTCTTGCTTGCTCTCAAAATAAGTAACCTTAAAAAATATTTAAACATTAAAAAAAAACATATAGTATCTAGACACCTATGTTCTCATATTGACTCTGCCTGTGATTTGCTGTGTAATACTGGGCCACTCGTTTAGGTTCTCAGGATTATCTCTACTCAGATGAAAGATAAAGGGATAAATTTATATTAAATGACTGACTACTCATCAAATAAAAAAGAAACCAAATATAATAAGCACCTATGATGCTCTTTGTCAATCACACAAGGAAACTAAGATAATAGTGTCTGTTGGCTAGAGAAGAAGACAGATATAAAAAGGAAAAATTACAATATAATGTAATGAATATAATGAAAAGTACTGTTACATCTGTAAAGGGCAACATGAGTCCCAAATAGGGACTGCTAATAATTCAGACCAGATGTTACAACAGGCTTCCACCAAGAAGTGATAACTGAAGTGGTCTTTTCAAGACCACTTTTCAAGACTTCTTTTCAAGAAGTGAGATTTGACAGAGGTCGATAAAGTGGTAGGAAGAGATTTTTCTAGACATTCTGAGGGGACCCTTGAGCAAAGTGAATGACCTCTAGAACTTTCTAACCTATGGAATAAATTGTGATGTGCAGGCTTGCCTTTTCTGCTAGAGGTGTTTTCCATGCACTCACTCTCACATGCTCTCTCTCTCCATATATATGTGTGTATATGTGTGTGTATATATATATACACACACACACACACACACACCTTTTTATATACACACATATACATATTTTATATGTGCACATGTAAATATACACACACACACACACACACACACACACACACACACACACACACAATACCCCGCTAATGTCCACTACAGGCAGTGACATTTGGAACTTATAAATAAAAGAATATTAAAAACAAAAGAAAAGATGTGGCTTCAGGAAGGATTAAATGACTTGTGAAAGGATGTAGAAAAACACAAATACGTGGAACATGCCTCACACTTGCATAGTGCTTGATATAAAATTCGTGTCACTTTCACATGTATTTTCTCATGGGATTTTTCTCAATACACTAGTAACACAGATATCATTACAGTCAGTTTATAAGTAATGAAACTGCTGCTAGGAGATGCCAAATTACACATCCATTAAGTAGCTGCCGACCCCAAGTCTGGTGCTAGCCATCTGGGTACACCGTTGCTTACACAGAAAACTCTGGGAACAAAGAAATGTCCCCTATTTGATCGTCATCATCAGCAACAGAAGCAGCTAGTAAATAATGGGACTAACAAGGTGCCAGGTGCAGTTCTACACGGTCTGCACATAATCCTCCCAAAACGACAGAAAGGAGGCAAAGGACATCATTGACGTTAAGGCCAGTAATGGTCCCAGTAGCCTGGCTCTAGAACCCCTACTCTTACCCATGATGCCATCCTGCCCCCAAACACACTCCTTTCTACTCAGAGAAAGACAATTTGACACTTGTATCCATTGGACATCTGCAAAGTAAAGGAAGTAATGTTTCCACACCGTGATACCCTACCTCCTTCTCCACTTCCCTCTGAGCTGGTTCCCCCAGGCAGCCTCACTCCTGCACACTTTCCCCTCTCCAGTCTGTGTCACCCCATAGCCATTTCTCCTGGAGCCCTTCACAGGCCATAATATGTGTACTTACCTATTAGTCATTCTTACTAAAGAAAATGTTTCTGCTTTATCCTTTTAAACCAAATGATATTGTTAATCATGTTCAAAAATAAATATCCTAAACTATAAGCACCACCACTGAAAAGAAATTAAATTACTGTTTGTGTATTTATATAGCCTCTACTGATTTCTCTGCTTAAGGGAGAAAGAACAGTCTCTGACTGACTGATGAGAGAGAGAGAGAGAGAGAGAGAGAGAGAGAAAGAAAGAAGGAAAGAAAGTTTATTTATTCACTTACCTTCCCCTAAGCCCCTTAGGTTTTAGAGAAGGATTTTGTTTGTCCCGTTAATTATGCTCTAGACCTTCCAGGAAAATGACTTTTAAATAGGCAGGATTTCTTTTTAACTGTTTATCTCCCAAGTGTGAATTATAGAACTACATTTGTTTGAGAGTGCTAGAGCATTTTTATGGAACTTTTGCAATTTCAGTCAAAGCTCTCTACTGTTAGGGAAGATTGAACAGGTACCTGGGCGGAACGCAGGCACAGCCATTGGATGTGTTCATTAACAGGGAGAAAAAGTGATTAGAACAAAAGCCTCTTAGGGGTGCCTGGGTGGCTCAGTCAGTTAAGCGTCTGACTTCAGCTCAGGTGATGATCTTGCGGTCCGTGAGCTGGAGCCCTGCACTGGGCTCTGTGCTGAGAGCTCAGAGCCTGGAGCCTGCTTCAGATTCTTGTGTCTCCCTCTCTCTCCACCCCTCTCCTGCTCACACTTTCTCTCTCTCTCTCTCTCTCTCTCTCTCTCTCTCTCTCAAAAATAAACAAATATTTAAAAAAAAAATTTTTAAAAGAACAAAAACCTCTTATTTAACAGCTAAAGTCATCCTCCCAGCCTCCTCAAAAATGAAAATAAAACCCAAAATATCATGTTAGGTCACCAGTGGCCTCTGTGAGCCTCTCCTTGGTGACCCGCCCAGGAACCAGGAGCTGGGTAGCTATGACAGCTGAGGAGTGAGGCCACTACACTGTGGGGCACGTGCTGCAGAGTGTTGGGCCCCAGAGCTGGATGGCTGGGTACCAACCGGCTCCACCATTCCCGAGCTGGGTGATCTCACACAAGTCATGTAAGATCTCCACCTTGGTTTCCTCATTTGTAAGATAAGGATAACGTCATCATCAATCTCAAAGGGGTACTGTGAGAATAGAAGAGTAATTATAGGTACAGTGCTTCATATGATGCCCAACACAGGAAGTATCGAGAATAGCTGGTTAGTACTACATTTTAGAATAGCTCAGTATTCAATTAAAGCCACAACAATTCTGTAATGTACTATCTTTTGCGGGTGGCTTCCTTTACTTCCACTTTGGTCTCAAGACATTCTGATTAAGTGGTTAGGCAGTACCACTTAGGAGTATGAGGCAGTTCTAGAGATGGAGGGTGGCGATGGTTGTACACGGAGAATGTACTTAATGTCACTGAACTTCCTGCTTAATAGGATTAAAAAAGTAAACTTCACATTTTACTATTTTTTTTTTTTTAAAGAGTGTAAGATGAGACTTTGGAGTAAAATTCTCACATTGACTCAACTCCCTTGGTCTTAGTAATGAGGAAAAGAACGCTCAGCAACATATAACTTTGGCCAAAAGTCACACAGTGGGGTTGTTAGTGGTGCTGAGAGTAGAAACCAGCTTCTCATGTTCCTGACCACCGTTCCTGCCACCACATACCACAGCCTCCCATTACCCACTTGTCTGTTGACTTCTACACCAGACAGAGCAGAAGGAAGAGCTGAAAGCCACACGAGTCATTTGAAAGATATTGTTAGAGGGGGATAAACAATGAGGGTGCGGAGTTTTATATGTATGCATATATGTGTAAATGTTTGTAATTTTTTTACTCTGAGGGGCTAGAGTTAGCAATACTCAAGGGTGAACGGAAATCATGATCTGATAGCCAATACAACATGCTCCTTTGATAGAAAAGGAAATGATCACAGAAAACCTTAAAGTCTCTATATCCAGAAAACTGGTACAGCAAGGGAAAGAAATTGAACCAAGTTTAGCCAAAAAAGAAAAAAAAAGAAAAAAGAAAAAAAAAGAAAAAGTGATGCATTTTTAAATGAGCTTTCTCAACTAAAAGAACTACACAGTAAAATCAGTTCATACAGCTGCAATTATGATGATGTTATTAGAAGAATCTCATGAACACAGAATTTCCTTGGATCATTTGGTAGTAAGACATGAACAGTGTTTTGCAACTATGTGGTCACTTCTCTCATGTGAATCATTATTGCAAAAGTGACTTTCAGATTTCTCTTATGATTAAATCTAATTTACAACAAACATTTACTGAGCACCTACCATGTGCTGGGTACTGTCCTTGGTTCTGAGTATGAAAGTAAAAACAATGGAAATGATTCTTGTTCTCGGTATACAATGGAATGGTATCACAGTTCATTTAACTCAAAAGCACTGATAAAGTGATGATTTGCATAGCCCCGCAATATCTAGAGCGTTTTGCTCGATGAACCTGTGAGCCCATGAGAATAAGAAGGGGTGCCTAAACATGCCCTTCCGCTAATGAATCTCAGAGCCCACATACGTACTTATTAAGAGTATGTGCACCTGCCCATTAACAGAATTCTACCCTTGAAAGACGAGTACTCCTTATACATCACGGCTTCTAACATAACTGACGCTTTATCTGTTACTCAACCTGTCTGTCCCAGTGTCAGAGGAACAATTGGGACATTTAAGGATAGTTTTGACTGTGGATGAATTTTCACCTCATACTCTTCACTGTAGAATCACAGAAGCAGTTCCCTGAGCTCGCTACCACGTAGAGTACAGAACTGTGATTTAGAGACAGACTGCCCAGCGTGACTCTCAGCTCTACTCTCTAACCTGATGGGTGCCGGGAACCTCTATACCTTGGTTAGCTCATCCGTTAAAACTAGCAAAACAAGAGTATCCACCCTCTTATGACTGTGGTGAAGATTACTTGAGAAAATGGACATTAAGCGTGTACAGCAGTGTTAAGTAGTAACTAGTGTAACTGGTGTTGGCTAGTCATTGCTGTTACACACATGCATCAAACTATGACACAAGGTAGTATGTGAGCAGGGCCACAGCGCAGTTACAAAGCGAGGGCGTGCAGAAAAGCACAAGTAAGTCCTCTGGGATAAACTGAAAGGGAATTGGGCGATTTTGATGGAAGGAGGAGTCGGCGGAGTGTGGGGTGGGCTCATGGGTGATCAAGACCACCAAACGAAGGTACGGACACTTGAATGTTCGTGGCAATCCCAAGTAATGGCAAATATCAGAAGTGGCTGCCTTCTGGGGATATTTGTAGAGGAAGGCTGAGACTCCTTGGGACCCCAACAAATAAGGAGTCTGGGTTGGCAAGCCCAGAAGGCACAAATGTGGCAGGCCATGCAGGAGTCATCAAAGACTCCATGAGAAGTATAGCAGGGGAGCAAGATGGACTGGAAACGGGAGACCAACAGCAATGACGCAAGTGAGCATGACTGGGTGACAGTGAGAGCCCAGCAGGTAAGGTAAGGGGAGAAGACAGCAGCAGAAATACACAATTCTAAGATGGAACACACAACCATCCTGTCAAAGCAAAACTGTAGACAACTGTCAAACTGTTATTTGCGGACAACCTGACTCGGGTTTAATACGAAATTGGCAGGGATGGAATAGAAATAAATTCTAGTAATGGCCTTCCTATAAGCCACATCTCACCCAATAGCCACGAGGTGTCCAACACTATCCTATAGATAGTGTTTCTATATAAACTATATTTCTATATAAACTTTATATCCACCAATAAAGCACTCTGAGCAGCATTCCCCATACATGTATTAGTATAAACACATTTAGAGAAACTTTCCAAAGACACAGAAGTCAATGGGAACAAGGAATATTCTCACCCCTTATACTTCCAAAGCAGTATTTCAATGGGCTCCTCACATATTTCACAAATGGTTCTAAGCCTTCGTTTCCAAATTAAAATGGATGCTAAATCCCTCTGTAAATCTGGGCTTTAAAAACCATGCCTAGTTTGAGGGAACGTGCATTTAATTATGATGTCCCTGGGAGCTGTGAATCTCTAGGAAATCGTCCAAAGAGCTTTCTTAGTTTGATTCAATAAATATTCAAAAAGGGTGCGGTAAGTAGAACAACGGATGAAGCCTTGAAGTGAACAATATGGGGTAAATTTTTGTTGCTTAAATAACAACCTACAGAATAAGAATTAGCAATAATGATTTCATTTTCATCATCCAGAGAATCTTCAAACTTCGCTTCTTTGCAGATTTAAACAAGAAATTAGCATTAAAAGAAAATTAAACTTTATATAAATGCTGACGATCCCTATTATCCCTTTTTGAGGGAGACTTGCAAATTCACATCCACCAACTCTGAGAGGGCAAAGGGAGGCAACTCTTTGTTTCTGGATAAAATTAACGAGGGGATTATCTTTGTACTTACCTAAAATATTTTCATGCCTCAGCATCACAGTGTTGTACAATTCTGTTTCCCTGAACCATGACTTCTCATCCCGGGAGGAGAAGATCTTCACAGCGACGTTCTCCCCCTGCCAGCTGCCCCTCCACACCTCACCATACCGGCCCTTCCCTGGAGAAAGCAACACAGAGGTGATGTGGGACTGGTGAACAGGAGAGGTAGCCAGGACATCTCTTGCCTGCAACTATTACCCCCTTCCACTGTTTACTTGCAAGAACTGAATCTGGGGCTATAAACAGCACCACCTTTCTCCCGTGAAGACATTCAAAAGTAAGCCAGAACCTGCCCCTCCTGGCCACCCACTGTCATAACAAATTCAACACCCTCAGTGTCTGCACAGTACAACTGGCTGCTCATTACGAAGTTTACAGTTAAATTCCTCTATTAAAACCTATGAAACATATATGGTTTTTAAAAGCACCTGAAAGTTAGTGAAATTAAGAAAATGGTACAGAGTATTAGATTTCACTGTTGTGCTGAAAGCCAAAAATATAAAAAAATAAAAAACCTGCACGTGTCCAAATTGAATACCTTTCTGGACTCCTTCCCTTCAAACAAGATCAACGTAGATATTTTCTTGGGAGTCCAAATCTGTGAATTTACATACGCATTTATATTTTTCATAAGGGAGAGGCTATTAAGTTTGAGATATGCGTTCTGAAGGATCCCCCCCCCAAAAAAAATCACACGTAAACACACACACAAAAAACAGTGCTGTGTAGGAGACCGACAAGCAGCCAGTACCTTCCCTAAAGGATTTCTTGGCAGAGGATATATTTCAAAAGAGGATTTGCAGAGTCTTAAAGACATAATCCCAGAACAGTTCTGATTCCCGACATTGGTCATGGGTATTTGCTTGTTAGACAGCCCCTGTGGTGCCAGAAGTGGGCCACGTTGCAAAGGCCCCTTGGAGAAGGCATTTCCCAAAACGTGGTGTCTCTAGTGTGTGATCTGTTCTGTGGGGGGCACGCCCCCTCCTACAGCAGCAACACGTCCGTCAGCCTGTCCACCACTTGTTCCCTCTTCCATTCTTCTCCTTAATTATAGGTAGGGGTGATGGGGGAGGCTGGGAGAAGGAGGTAATTACCACGAGACTACGGGGATCAACACAGGGTATAATCAGGGTAAAGACACACGCGGCACCTAGATACAACAAAGGCAGGAGATACACCTTGCGGGGCAGTGGGGCTTTCCACCGGGCCAGTGGCTGCTGGGAGTCACAGCTTGTAATAAACAGCTGCAGCACCACCTGCACGCACAGGAACATAGCTCTTTGCTAAAAAAAACTAAGCCAAACATGGAGGACGAAACCCAAACATGGAGGAAGCAAGCTCGTCTATCCAGGTGATTATGTCCTGACACAAAATCCAAACCACTCAATCTAGAATCCCTCATGATAAACAATGTCCCTATTAAATACCAATGACTACTTCCAAAAGGATGTTAAATGGGGCCAGGAAGTCATCACTGTGGGCTGCTGTCAGGTCACAAAAATAGTATTTAGAGCAGGACTAATTTTAATACAGTCATAGCAATTGCCCAGCATTTGTAGTGCGAGATGAAGGCTAGTGCTAAGACAGTATAAAATAGGCTGCTACAAAATAGTATGCTGATCTTTTCTTGCCTTTGGTAAAATTCTGTATCTTTATTTGCCCTTTGTCCTCATATTCTCATTAGGAAGGAGAGAAAAAACATGCCGGAGAATTGTATACATTACTATAAAGTTGCCTTAAATCCCTTTTTTTTTTTTTGTAAGAAAACAGAGATGGATGTCAGGATAAGTAGACAGATTTAAAATAGAAACGTACTTCAACTTCAATGGTTTTCAAATGCTTTTAAGTTGTCAAATGCTTTTTAGAAATGCAACCTTATGTGGAAGTCGCTAAAAACAGAAGCAGGACTGCCCAAAAGTACTGGCCATGGAGCCCCCATGGAAATCCCTAAGGTATCTGAAATTTGGGGGGTTCACTAATCACTATCTGGTAACAACTGATCTAGTCCAACTTCCCATGCTTTTGAACCCGAAATGGTAACGTGCTATCCAAGCAGTTCATCCGATACATTTTTATTCAAGACTGTACCACATGAACACTAACTATAAGCTACTGAAATGGCATTGCTTTTATGAAAGTCTTTAGCACCGAAGCAACAAAATGCTATAATTGAATTTACACTATTTCAAAGAATGCTCAAGAATATCCACACTACCCCAAACAGCATGTCTTTTTAAAGGCACAGTAATATTTTGCCCTTTGGACTCTGGGCTCAGTCTCTAAAAACTGCTATTGAGATCAGCTGCCCTGTGAATGGTCACCGGCCATGGGACAGGAGGGTAGGGGAAAGTGAGACAGGAAAACATCCCTGTCACTGCCTTCTCACTCCTACGCAAATACCTGTCCCTGTTCATAATCAAATGGGATGTCAGGCAGTACAAGAGGACAAGCCTGGTTGTATGCAATGGGCACATTTGGGGCTTTTCCATTTTTCTTTGTCCACCACGGTCCACTGTAGAAGAGAAACACGAAGTGTGGTTCAGAGACCGCCCCAGCGGCTGCAGACCTACAGCAGAGGCAAAGGACTCCTGCTGGCCCCCTGTGTGCCTGAAGGCAGCGCCTGCTGCTCCAACCAGGCAGCCTAGCCCCCTTCCCATTATCAGGCCTGAGGGGGTCCTGATTTCCATGAAAACAGAAAGAAAAGTCAGAGGGTAGCAGCCAAGTGGTGAAGGCAGCAAATGGCAGCCAGCCACCTCCCAAAAGCAAAAGATGGGATGACTGGAGCTACAAAGAAAAGAAAGCTGGAGAAATAGAAACAGCATGTAGGGGCGCTGCCTACCTATCCGCCCCATGGCCATTCCTGCACACCGTCCAAAAGAGAAATTCATGACAACTACCAGGTGATCGGAAATACCCGCCAAATAAAAGTAAAACTACTAAAACTCAGGACTTCCCAAAAAAAGGGCATTTTGTACCATCTTCCCGGAGGGCGACCAGCAATTGATAAACAGCCCATAAAAATGTCACAAATTTTGACCCAGGAACCCCAATTCCTGGGAATTTATTCTGACCACTCAAAAGAAAGACGCAAGGCATGCAAAAGCCTTTCCGAGCAGTACCATGAAAATTCAACGATCATTCAAAAGATCATGATTACATAATCTTTTAAAATACTTGTGATGTGTACAGATAGATGGAAATGTACATGAGCTTAAAACTGACAGGAGGAACACAAATCGTGTACACACTATGTTACATCTATATATAAACCTGTTCCTAGACGGGGAAAATAGAACAGGCCACAGAGAAATGGATATCACTCTTGTTTAAATACAACAATTTTAAAGGTAGCCTTAGTAAATTTATCTCATTATTTTTAAAGTCAGTGGGAGAGTGAGTGGGATTGGAGAACTGCCATAAGCAAGTGTATTGTCCAAACGCCTACTCACCTCAGATCACTCAATGCCTGTAGTCAGGAGCAGCCATACTATACAAATTCTTTCCTCATTCCTTCCCATCACCCCAAAGGGTCTACCTACAACTAAAGGCTTTTGATTAGCCATTCTGCATACTAACTAGCAACAGATTCCTTTGACAAGAACTTCAACAAGTTGAGGTGCTCTGACGCAGGTCAGAGCGAACAGATACATAGCCACACCGTCTCCTGTGATTTCATGAGCAACGGGCAGCAAGGGGCAGATTTTTCAAGTCCCACCCTGCCTCTAGAGCCACAGTGAACACTGCATATAACCCACAAAGGAATAGAAAAAAGAATTACCGACACACTCCAACAGTGTGATCTGACGAGCCACCGTTCTTTGTACCAGAAAAGGGAGGCCAGAGCCGCTTCCTGATGTACATGAATGATCCAATAAATCCTGTGGTTCAAGACAAGGAGAAAAAAAGAAACTACTGAGAAACAGGTCCCGGTTCAGAGTATGAGCACGCGTATCACGGCAACACTCAACGGACACAGCAATCCTGGACATGTGGCCCGTAAGCGTGCACAGAACGTCCCACTGGAGGAAGAACTGGTTTTCTTAGGAAAACCAAAAGCTAGCCCTTTCCCCGATAGAAGACAGGTTTTGCTGAGGGATAAGTAGTCTCTTTGTGCATCCAGAGTTTTAGAATAAATATATATATATTTAAAACAAAACAGAACAAAACAAAACGCTGAGGGCACAAAGTCAAAGATGCAAATTACAAAGTCCCAGGAGCAAAGCTGAGCGCAAAGGGAAGCAAGAGAAAGAGCAGCGAGTGGAGCAAAAAGAGGGGCCTTCAAGTCCAAGGCTGGGCATAACTAACCACGTTCTGCTCTGTTCATAACTATCTATGAAAGGATTCACTATAGTTGGCATGCCAACTAAGGAACTCTAAAAAGGAATAAACGAATTAGGAATAAGGAACAAACAATTCCAATGTTGCTTATATTGGAAAGACTCCAGTGGCCACGTGGGTCATCTCCCTGGTACACACAAGCAGAGAAGGGCCACCTGGATGGAGGTTACCCTTTAGGTAGGTGAGGAACAAAAGCATCACAAAAGTTAACCCTCGGTGTCATTTCCCGGTGCGAATTCTACACAAAGCAGAGAGGAAAAATAAACTTTCATTTAAAACATAAAACCGTGCCCCAAACCTACTGGAACATACTGTGGGAAAAACTCCCAATTAGTTCATTCATAAGTTTTTCATAAGTTTTTGTCAGTGCAAGTCAAAGAGTAGATGCCTTTTTGTATCAGGACTTAATAATTTGTAGTACACAGTATTGTGCCCACGGTGATAGGTGTTGTGGTTGCAGTAATGTTGAGCTGACATTCCCCAAAGCTCATCCTTTCCCAGACGTTTTAGCTAGCCTGTTAGAGCAATACATTGATTTGTCTGCATTTCATCTTCTTTTCCTTACTCTGAGTACCACTGGGAAGTACTGTTGATCAGCAAAATTACCAAAATCTGAACATCCAAAGGAAGATATTTAGAATCCTTAAAAACCACAAAATGGATAATCAACAAGAAATTGAATGTAGATCAAGCAGTTCCATATCTCCCTAACCATCTCTTTTGCTGTTCTGTTTTCTCATTATTCATTCAATTTTTTTGAGAGAATAACTCTGAAAATTAAACAAATGTGTTGTTTTTTCATCATGTGTAATCGTGGTTTTAAATCTGGTTCATAGACTTAAGGCGGGGGAGGAGAATCAACCAGACTAACAAACATCTACTTCAACTCCTGGATCCCAAGGCTTCTTTTTCAATGTAGGAAGCTGTTCAGAAAGATAGAGTTTGTTGAGCCACATATATGAGCACATCACTTAAATAAGCAAGTATATAGATGAATAATGATAACTTGTTTTAAACAGTGTTCTTTACTGTGCTATCATATCGTTATATACTGTCATCCAACATGGCTGTGTTGAGAAGACTATTTTAGCACACACTCCCATCCCTCTTCCAGACTTACAGAAGCTACTTAACAGCATTTTACACTAGATATTCCTATCATTGTCCATTGTGGTTGGCAAGCTCTGGGGAACAGAGTTCTGACTAATCTGCTTGAGAATCCTGCTTCGCTAAAGCTTTCTCAGGATTCAGCCTCATATCTTCTTGCTACTGACTCAATAAACTCGTTTAATTTTCCTTAATATTTGAAATAAACTCCAAAATACATTTCTAACAAAAAACCGTGATTCTCTTCTTTGGGAAACAGAACGCCCTCTTCTCCTGTTTTCCCAGTTCTGCCGTCCTACAATCTAAATAGATAGGTGAACAGAAGAAAACGAGGTTCCTTCCCCCTTTCCATACAAAAAAGTACACCTGACCGGTGGCCCAATAGCAGGGAAGGCAGAGGAGGATGGGATATTTCCTAGCCTGTATCAGCTACCACCAAATGTTTTAACAACTAGCCCAGTTGGTCCAAGAATAGCGCCAGAGCTACAAAGACAGATGAGGGTGCGTCTTCTCCAGCAAAAAGGTAGTTGCAGGGCAGGCTTAGGTGGAGAAGGACCAGACACTATTAAGCTTGTCCCCTAGCAGCACAAGACTTAATATGAGATGATCTTAGGTGATGCATGGCCATGGCATTAAATAACATTGAATCACATTAGAAAGCTATGACCTTGACGGTCTTCCATCAAATTATGACAAGGAGAGTCTCGATTTCGTATTAGCATGTCTTTAACACCTAACATTCACTCATCTTCACCTTTTTCAAAGGATGCATCAGACTCAGCATAGCATCACTTTAGAAGGCTATTACTTCTCTCTTTTGCATTTTATGGTAACCTATTTATAGCAAGTGGTTCCCTTGTCTCGCTTGAAGTTTAAAGTTTCTGTAAAATTAACACTCCACAATTTTAAAAGTATGAAAGGAAGACACATTTTAATGGGATTTCATTTAAAAGTACGGGCGCCTGGGTGGCGCAGTCGGTTAAGCGTCCGACTTCAGCCAGGTCACTATGTCGCGGTCTGTGAGTTCGAGCCCCGCGTCAGGCTCTGGGCTGATGGCTCAGAGCCTGGAGCCTGTTTCCGATTCTGTGTCTCCCTCTCTCTCTGCCCCTCCCCCGTTCATGCTCTGTCTCTCTCTGTCCCAAAAATAAATAAACGTTGAAAAAAAAAATTAAAAAAAAAAAAAAGTATGCAAAAGAATAACTTTAAAACATATAAATACAATGGTGTCTGACACTGAGTTGTCCATAAATGCAGCTACCAGCCACATGTTGGCTTTTAGCAAGGGAAATGTGGCTAGCCTGAACTGATATACATGCTGTGACTGTAAAGTATACATCAGATTTTAAAAACTTAGTTCCAAAAAAAAAAAAAAAAGGGAAGGAAAGGAAAGAATGTAAAATATCTCACTCATCATTCTTTATGGTTAATGATTATATGTCAAAATGATAATTCTATTCATTTGGTTAAACATATTATTAAAATTAATATCACCTATGGTGGGGCTTTTTTAAACTTTTTTTTTTTTTTTTAAGCAGCCACTAGAAAACTTAAAATTAAATATATGGCACACATATTTTATTGGATACCACTGTTTAACCAAATGGCCACACTCCACAAGGGGGCAGCACAGGAGCATGAAAAGTTTAATTGCTGCTTTTTTGGATGTCAAATTTTAAAGTCTTAAATTACAGGGTGTTAAAATAATCTAGAAAGGAAAGTGATTTTAATATTAAGCAAAGGTGCTTTTTTGAAAGTACTTTTATTGCTAAAAATAGAGTAACTGAATTACTTCAAGCCCCCCCCCACCCCGAAATTATAGGCAACCATTCTCTGTACCTTTTCCCTTACTCCCAAAAGAAAAGTAACTACCAAGAATCTACTAAAATAAATCTCCCCCCTTATTTAATATAAGTGCCTAAAATAAATGTTCTCCTATAGGGGAGACTAAACAGGTGCCAACATATGCTTGTCTAGGACACAAGTGACCAGTGGTAAGTGTGCACGTTGTCCAGTCACCAGCTACTGGTTAGCATTTCATGGTGGGAATGGGAAAGCATCTTTAGCCATCTTTGTTATGCTTGGGATTCCCTGGGGTCACAAACTCACTGCTAAAGTGCTGTCTCCAACATTGGTGGTGATGAGCCCTTCGATGGTGCCGTACTCCACATCTCTGGGATTGAGGCGTTCTTGATTGCGCCTTTTAAATTTTCGGAGAGCGACTCCCAGTAGGCAAGCTAGAAGGCATACTGCAAACACTACAGACAGAATAATGAGGCCGACCTCCAAGTGGAAATTCTGTGTTCCAGGAAAGGATTTCCCTGGAGATGGGGGAGAAAAGGGCAATTGGCTGTAAGGATCAGTGTTTACTTACTATTCAGCATAACCAACACCTAACAAGTAGGTCCTGATGCTGACCACATAGTCTTGCAAGTCACAAACCGTGAAAACTAAAATACTTCCTAATACCTGGCCAATGGCCCAGTCATTTGAACCATTATTCATTTAGACAGAGCCAGAGATTGAAAAGATTCCACAGAGAACCAACTGTATTAATGCATGTACGTGAAAGTACTTTTCAAATATGGAGTACTACACAAATCTCTGTACAAATGCTTTATCCTCAGCCCTTACAGAAATTATGACGTAATATTCCTATGAGAAAGCACTATCTGAGTTAAATCCAAATCACCCAATCTGTGGTTCTCCTCAATGTATCTTGGATGTTTACCGCAGAATTCTCATTGATCTTTTCACATCACGATTTCTGCCTAGGATTTCTGCCTAGGAACCTATTCATTCATCTGTTCTTTTACTCACTTATCCAATATTCATTCACTCACTCAAAACATTCATTCACTGATTCACTCACTCGCCTAATCACTCATTCACCCCCTAGCTTGGCATTATTACATTACCCATTCAAACATCCGTGCATTCACTCCAACACTCACATACCACTCAGGCAGATACACACAAAGACTTTCTACTTGCCTAGTGAGGTAAATGAAAAATTTCTTGATTGGATAGTGAAGCCCCATAATTAAGAGGTCCCCAAAGAGGGGTGCCTGTGTGGCTCAGTTGATTGAGTGACCGATTCTTGGTATTGGCTCAGGTCATGATCTCGCGGTTTATGGGATCGAGCCCCACATCAGGCTCCACACTGACAGTGCAGAGCTTGCTTGGGACTTTCTCTCTCCCTCCCTCTCTGCCTCTCTTCCTCTCTCTCTCACTCTCTGAATAAATGAATAAACACTAAAAAAGTCCCCAAACAATAATTATCTCTGAATGTCAGACCCCTTATGACATGGTGTCACCGAGCCCTGTTCTTCCCCACGTATGCCTCTTTTCCACATCCCTGCCTCCTTCCACAATCCAAGTGCAAGCCTGATGTCCTTTATACATTTCTTTTAACTTTCCAAATCTTGGAGATTTAACTTCCAACTTGGCACATTATACTCCATGGTACATGTCACTTGTACGATAAAGTGTCAAACTAATTATATACAACATTAAATTATAAATATTGAGCCTCCCTAATTGAATTAGAGATTCCTTAAGTAAAGAAAATAAATTTTCTATTACAACTCAGAGTCTTGCAGTGTTCTGCAGATTAGGAACTTTCCATATTGTAGGTATAACTTTTGTGTGAGTGCAGATACTTGATTGTGTCCGTCCACTCTATTAATAACAATTTAACTCACAAAGGTTAAGAGTAAAGTTTATTCCATCAAGTACCCTTTTTGTTTTAACCATTTGAATACTTAATCTCCCTTTTAAAAATCTTCTTTTATTATTCAATGAATTAACAGAATTAACATTTGCTTATCAAAATTAACATTTTCTATATGTCTTAATGTCACCACCGTAACTGAAACACTGCACAACATAATCTTGCATCAGTTTTTTTGTCTTGTTTTGTTTTGTTTTCATTTTTCGGTCTCTCCCCCTGTTAGCTGACATTTCTGACAGTGGGCATTGCTAGTAGCCTCTCCTACTCCACTTCTAGGTTTGTTTCTTCTTTTTGTGAGTGCAACATTAAATAATTATGCCTATTAAAAATGTACTGTAGATTAAGAGAATTAACTTTGTCTTAGAGTGAGTCTACAAAGACTAAGGAACATTAGTTTTTGATAGCAATGTAGGGCTCATTTTATGGGGAAACAGTTTCAGAGAAACACTGATTTCCACTGAACATGGAATCCATTTGAACACAACATGGAAAAAGATTCCACAGAAACTACAAGGTTCATGTGAAATCTTACCCAGCTTCAAGCTTCAGTAATGGTTCATTGGGAAATCAGATATGGGAGCAAAGGTTAGTGAGGCTTTGTCTCTTTCCTCAAAAAGAAGGAAACATATTCTACTCAGTCACTGGATTCTTATGTTCCATTTTACTTCCTACACACTCAACAAAGAGATGACTATTTACCAAGCCAAACTGTTTCATAAATTATGACACCATGGCTCCTCAACAGAAAAGGGTATCTGGAGCTCTTCACCTGCTCATGACTACCAAGAGAGATCGGGTCACCCAAGCTGTTCCCCAAGATGGACACATCTTGCTCACTTGCCCAAAGATATTTATCCCCCTTCAGACTCCAAAAGGCCATGCCTTTTCCTTCTTCATCTATAGCTACCCTCCTTGTCACCCATGACCTCTAGTTCAAGGAGGAGGAGGAAAAGCTTGTGGCTACTTCCATCTTTAACCCACACAGAACAACATTAACAGAAACCCTTGATCTAGAAATAGAAAAGTCCACGGGAACCTTTGGTGGGCAGCTGGGCCGTGATGTTCCTGTTACACCAGTCGCCTTGGCAACACTCCACAGCTTGGCCAGGTGACGGCGGGGTCTTACAGGTCATCTTCCCTTGCTCGTAGACCTGGAAACAGCCTTTCTGGTAGACATGGAAGCCATCATTTATGCTCAGTGAGGAGAAGCACTGCTGGCCTTCACAGTGGTCCTCGTTCCCACAGGAGAGGCCTTCACACACACACATGTAAAGTTTGGGGTTTACCTTGGGCTTCTCATCTGCAAAGAAGCAAGAAGAAGGGAAAAAAAAATCACTGCATGGGTTTTACCCCCATGAGGGCAATAAGATGGTTTCTCCAAGACCATTACAACACATTCACCAAACAGCAAGTCAGGCCAAGTGTCATCACTAGCCATGATGTCCACATTTTGTTATCTTGTATTTCTCACTTGACTAACTACCAAATGATAATCGCCTCTCAGTACAGGAACACATTATACAAACTGTGTGCTCTTTTAGATCATACCAGGCCAAAGAATAGTTATCATGTACCCAGAGGCTTCTGAAAATGAACTTCCCCTCACTGTGGTTTTCACATTCTCTTCAGCCTGATGGGCTCTCACATCCAATTCTTACATCAAAATAAAATGTTTTTCCAGGACATAATGCTCATCACCTTTATTGTATGTTTTTTTTTTAAGGGCTCCTAAATATAGGGCAATTGTTAGTGCCAGTTCCTGCTAACTCCATACTAATCCATCAACTAGTAATACAAGGAATGCTGGTGTTCCCGCCACTATCTGTAATAGCCCAGTATAATCGAGAGTTTACAAGGATGCAGTCTATAATTACAAATGTCTATTACCAATATTTCCAGCTAGATGCCTTAGATTAATGTTTCAATAGTGACAACACTGAAGTTTTCATGTTGATTACAATGGAAATTCATCACTGCTTACACATGTTTGCCTGGCAGGAAAAAAAAAATGGCACTGATTATTGAAGATGAGGGTACAAGGAGACAAAGGGAATAGAGCAATGTTTTAAAAGTAAGGTAAGAGGTGAGACCACAGGAGCAGTCAACACCTGCTAGGTCCAAGGTGTGATGGAAAGATGTGCCTTGTCCATCAGTGAAGCACACCTAATCAGACTTCCTAATTGTCTCCTTCTGGAAACATCTGCAATCTAATTTTTGCAACCTAATTTTTCAAATCACTCTTTCTTTTCCCCTCCCTTGTGAGAATGATTAGTTCAGACTTGCTGGTCCCAACAGTTTGCACTAGGAGGGAAGAAAAGTGAAGAAAGAATGTAAACAGCCAAGTCCTAGAGGTTCCAAAGCAGTTTTCCTATAAAGAAATTCAGCTTTCAGAGCTCCCTCCAAAGGTCTATGGCACAGAGTGACTGCCTTCTGATTCTTGAACCCTCTGTAGCAGGTCTGTGAGATAACTACTTCTTTCTTAAAATAACAGGTCGGGTAGCTGCGCTTTCAAGAGGAGACCTTAAGGTAAGGTCTTTGAAATGTCAAGTTCATTTACACAGATTTGTGTGGGTGTTTGTAGAGACGTGGGTTATCTCAAAAAGAGAAAAGTGTTCTTAATCTTTCTTCTTCCCTCTTCAAAGAAGTGAAAAATAGTTCACTACCCACTGTAATGTGGGTGCCTCATCCCACAGAGTAAGTGCATGCAGACACACAGACACAAGCCTTCTATTTATAATTGACTTGCTAGTTCTTTTGAAAACCACAAGGGGCTCATCCAAGAGCAAAGACATGCCTGAAAGCAGGAGATCCAAAATAGCCGCTGACAGTGTATGTATGTCACCAGTCTCACCCCCGAGAATCAAGAGCCTCAGACATTTTTAATGAGCAAAAATTTTAATGAGCCAAAAGATAGTCTTTATTTTCCCTGCCTAGAGAAATTCCAGCACCAATCTATTTCTATGAGGATGAGAAACATATATATCTGTTGACATAACCCAGCAAAAGTTTACACTTGCCAAAAGTGAGTTGAAAGATAATATTTCCAGGGAGTCTAGACATGCTTGCCACTCTTGAATGGCACAAAGCTGGGCTGAGCATTGCCAACTATGCTGCCCAACAGGTGATGATTCTTTGGAGGGAAACGGATGGGCAGGATAAGGGGAGGGGTGGTTAACAGTATCATGTTGATTTGTTTGTGATCTACAGCAGGGAATTTAAAATACTATGTTTGAAAACTGTGCCATAACACAATGTATGAAAATCTGAAACACAAACATGTATTTTAAAATCCTAAATATTTTCAAAGGTCAAAGATATCCCAGGATATACATCCTTAGAGAGGTTGTGTCTACTGACACTGGGTTGGCTGAAGGATTCATGTGAGGATGAAAGGGTAAATGAAAATAACGTTAAGAGAGTAGCTGTTCAGGGATTGATAATGGACTGAGGAGTATGCGCCCCTCAACTCACGGTGCCCATGGTGCAGTAGGAACACCCAGAAACGAGTAACCGTAGGCAACAGAGGCCTCACTCACTGATCCTATGGAAACAGACAGTCCTGGTAAGAAGAATTAATGACATCTTGTGGTTCTAATAAAAAAGGTCAAATCTGGGGCGCCTGGGTGGCGCAGTCGGTTAAGCGTCCGACTTCAACCAGGTCACGATCTCGCGGTCCGTGAGTTCGAGCCCCGCGTCAGGCTCTGGGCTGATGGCTCGGAGCCTGGAGCCTGTTTCCGATTCTGTGTCTCCCTCTCTCTCTCTGCCCCTCCCCCGTTCATGCTCTGTCTCTCTCTGTCCCAAAAATAAATAAACGTTGAAAAAAATAAAAAAAATTAAAAAAATTAAAAAAATTAAAGGTCAAATTTAAAAAAATAAATAAAATAACAACAACAATGATTTTTTTAATGTGCTCTCAGAGTGAGCTCTGCTCTTAAAATTAGAGCCCTGGGGTGCCTGGCTGGGTCCGTCGGTGGAGCATATGACTCTCGATCTCAGGGTCAAGAGTTCAAGCCCCAAGTTGGGGGTGGAGCCTACTTAAAAATAGACAGATAGATAGATAATAAAATTAGAGCTGAAACTGAACTCTAGCTCACAGACATTAAGATGTGGACCCCCCTTCCAAGGTCTCTAGCTTTTGACAGGATGTGGGGATGGCCTGACAGATGTTTGGAATGTAACCTACAGAATTTTGCCAGAATTGAGCAGCCCTGAGTAAATACCAACTTCAGTAAAGGTCAATTCACTATACCCAACTATGAGGCATGACAGGTTATAAACTGTAATCAGACCTTATCCTGTGGGGGTCATAAACGGAGTCAAAGGGATTCATTCATTTAGTAAACACTCTCCTTGAATCTTTACATCCCTCTACTAGTTGTATGTATGCAGATGGCCGAGGGGTGACTACCTTTAAACAGGTAATTCTTTTTAAGGTGTCAAAAACTAGAGTTTTCATATCCTCACCTCCACAGTCCAGAAAAAGAAAAAAGGGGAAGAAGGACGGTTGTCAGTGCTATGTGATAATTAATTTAATCTCTGATATGAGGAATCATGAGCTCAGTCCAGCTGTTAGCTAATGGGAAAGTACACAAGCTTTACCAGATTCACGTCCAATTTTGCTTCTCACCAACATTTAATCTTCTTAAGTTGGGTATTTCCATATAACTACTTAGAAGAGCCCATCATGAATCTATTTTTTATATACTGCCAGATATAAATGCAGACCCTAAATTCATAAGAATATAAGAATGACCACATCTACCACGCACATGCCTGCATGCACACACACATTAGTTAAATGCCACTTTGCCAGTTTCATCTGACAGAGTGGATTAGTCGAAGAGATGCCAAAGAGATTTCTGAGCTAGGATTACTAACTCAACAAAGAAGGTTAAAAGCAAGACAGCAGCGTTTTCATATCTCAACATCCACAATTCTAAGGAACAGAGCAGGCCCCAGAATGCCCATGTCTCACTGTTTCAGTCTTGTCCAATTTTAGGAATAATCATAACATGTGTGGGCCTGTGATTTTTTATTTGGGGTGGGTTGGGGGTAGGGGGCACGCAGGGTGACAGAACTATTACAAAATCCCTTTTAGGGCCACGGGTAAGGGTCTGTGGACCTCGGATTTCTCCAACAGTGACATACATATAGTACACATCGAGGCACACCAAGGAATGGATAATCACCTTCCGTGACTGATTTCCAACAGTACAGACAGGAAACGCCGTATCTGATATGAAGCCCTTTGCACTTGCCTCTGCAAACAACTAGGAAGTGCCCTGGCAGAAGGCAGCAAGTCTACTCCACCTAATTGACATTCATTTAAATAATTCAGTAATTTAAATGTCAAGCCAGAGGTATTCCCTCTCTGCGAAGCTCACCCACATTGTTTGTTCTAAAAGGCACCTCCCAGCATTACTCAGTGTTATGGCTGGCACTGTGCGCCCTTTGTATCACCAGGACCAGGTCTGTGCAAACACACTCACAGGTCTGGCTGGGAGCTGCAGGGAGTTCTTGACGCCACCTGGGAGGACTGGGGGCTGGCTCCACAACCAGAGGTGCAGGCTCAGAAGCCCAAACCTCTTAAAAGATCTCGTTCTGGGCTCATCCTCTGTGCACACCTACTCTCGTAGCCTCACGACAGACTGTCGTCACAGGAAGAGGCAGAGCAGAGAGCATCGTGGACTTTTTACGTCTGTCCACAGTTTGGGATGCTCTTGTACCTCGGAGTAAAAATCTTCACATTTATGTTTTAAGTGGGACTTGAGAAATCTAAGCACACCACCATGGGCTTATCCCCCACATTCTCAGTCATGCACTCCATAACGCTTTAAAGCATTTAAACTGATTACCATTCTAAATGGTGCACAAAACCTCACATCTCCCACTAAAGTTTGACACAAAAGACAAATGAGAAACTGCTACAAGTAAACCAGCCTGCAACTATCACCCCAGAGGTCAGCAAAAGGAACAGGCTGAATTTCTTAGAGGTTCACCTCCAAGTGGCACAGATGACAATATGGTTATTAGACTATTATTATAAAAGTCAGATAGCTCAGAACTATATAGGCTAAAAAAGGAACCCCAAACATATCTGGACTCCTTCCAACAGTATAAACGATTCATTCATTTGAAATGACAGCCTATATTAGGCTTATAGATATGGGAGTCCTTCCATGGCCTCCTAATCTGAAAGTGCAGCTTGGCACTTCTCCAGAATCGGAAAGCATTTGAGATCTCTGGCATTAAACAAAAGCTCAGTGATGGATTTTGCAATGCCAGGTATCACTGCCAGAAGCCTGCTCCTAAGACAGAAACACAAAGGTCAGTCTGCAATGCCTAGTGAAGGGCATTTGATGGTCTGGTGAGAAGGCAAGCTATATGCTCGGGAATACGGTACCCCAAACACCATTAAATGCTCTCATTATAAAACCCCCATCTAGGGAACCCAAATTCCATTTGTTTTTGTTTGTTTGTTTGTTTACCCCTGATCAGAGAAACAGATATTTGGCAAAGTTGTAAAGCGAAGAAGAAAACATATTCCAGGAGTTAAGAAAGATTGAATAGGATCACATATAAATTAGAATAACAATGACATAAAATGATTTCAGGATTCCCAAGATTTTGAACTGACGATAGCTACAAATGTACCCTGCCTCCAGCGTTCTGGAACTGAGCAAATCACATCCCCATTCAGATGTAATCCTCTCTGTCTTCTGTGACTCTCCAAAGAGAGACAGGAGGGTTAATGTGGCCAGAAGTCCTTCCTGGTGGAGCTGATCCCCACATCCTTAGGCTCCCCTCTTATCCCCTCCATTCTTGGGAGGCCTCTCCTGTTCCAAGATATCAGGTCCTTTAGGTAGGGAATTTCCTCCATGTGGAGTGCTTACCTCCCTCCCTGCCTACACTCCATTTACCTAGTTAGCATCTACCCTCTCTTAAAGAAGCCTTTGTTCACACACTCAAATTTAAAGTAAGAACCACCTGTATACACTCACACACATGTGTCTGTCTGGCTACTGAATGTCCAAGTCTCTCCTCCGGACTAGGAGCGCCATGAGGGGAGGGACTGACCCTACTCTGCTCACTGTTACAGAGCCCCCGCCTGCTTCAGTGATTGACAGGAGTACAAGCCTGATGGATATTTGCTTCCGGATGAATTTTCTCTTCACGGAAAGGATTTAGAGGTGGGAAGAGACATGATGCTGGTTTTCAGAGCAGACTGAGCCTATAAAGTCTTTAAATGTCAGCAGAGATCTTAAGGCAAGGCTTAGTCACCGAGCCAGCATGTCTGTGCAAGCCATTTCTTCCTAGAGGAGTTCGCCATAGCGTCACATCTGTTCACCTACTCTGGCTTACAAGTGTAGAAAATTAATACTTGCGGTGTGGTACAGTAGGTGTTCTGTCTGCCTGGTTGTTAGAAGAAAGAGGTAAAATACAAGAGCCCCTAAAACAAGGACTTATTTAACACATTAATAGAACAGCAGGGCTTGGATGGATGCTCCTTCCTTGGATGGCTGACGTGAGGACGTTTGGCTACTCTGATGCTAAGGTGACCAGAATGATCAAAACATAGTAAGCGCCCGGCCTCCGGCCACATTAGGGGAGTCATGCAGGACTTGTCTGCTCAGCAGTGAAAAAGACGCCCCTGGTATTTGCTGCCATTTTTCTCCTATCAGTGAAAGTAATGGCGTTTTCAGCAGGGAGTAGGGAAAGACTGAATTACATCATTTTCCCCTTCTTGCTTTGCTGAAGGTGATAAGGATTCCTAAGTCATCCTGCATTTGAACTGCTGAAGCTGAGAGGGGGGGAAAAAAAAAAGTGCCATCTGTTTATTTTGTGTCTGAGCTGACTCCTTGTCTCTGAAATAATCCCTGTAAATGAAGCCCTATTGCAGCAGCCACACCTTCTATTTCAAAGCCAAAAACTTGGTCTGTGTTTAAGTGACTAACAAGTTAAAGCACATTGTGGGGTACTGACCTAAGACAATATTGGTCTGTCTTTTCCATGCGTTTTACGATTCCCAGAATGTAGCAAAGACATCGTTTTAATACTTGTACCATGTCAATGAAGCAACTCTTTAATAGGGGGAAAATAATGACCCTTTTCTTCATCATGTCTTCACACTTCTTCAATCTTCCCTTCAGAAAAACAAATGATTACAAAACCTAACGGAAATTACCTACTAAGGAACTCTCTTGGAGACCAGAAAGTATCCCCACCCCACCCCCATATATTGACAACGCCCGGCCCTGAGTGAATCTCCACTTATTGGAAGAGTAACAGAGAGTACCACAGCCTGAGAAGCGATCCCTTTGTCATTTGGATTTGAAGAGAACCAGCGATGTGGTAACCATCTATCAAATGTTGAGGCTAGAAGCCCTGTTCACAGTGTGGGAAGCACACAGTTCACAGAGTGCTTGACTCATGTGGGTTCCACAGGCTAACTAGGGAGTACACGGCTGCTCCAGTAAGGGTTTCCTAGCCAAGCGCTGTATTGAAAATTTTGCCGTTACAGGAAACCTTAACCAAGGGCTCTGCGTGGTATAGGATGATGGGAAAGGAACTACAGTGTGGACTCAGCACAAGGCTCCCACCTCTATTTGCCCTTCTGTGCCCTACCGGTGACTTGGCCTTCAAGGTTTTACTTACAATCAACAAACCACCACCACATCCCCAACAACCTTTCTGGAAGCTTTCAAACCACAGAGATAAATCCCTCAGAAGATGGGCAGGGCTCCAATTTGTTGAACAATAGTCTTAGAATGCCAGCCCCTAGGCAATGCAGTACCTGGAGTCAAAGGTAAAAATGTCCACAATTAGTTAAATTCCTCCTCTCTAGCTCCCTACTCTACCCCACCCCCAGAAAAATGCACGGAGAGAACAGGGGATTTCTAGACTACATTCTCTACAGCCTGCATGAAGCACAAGAGATTAAGCTATCCGAGGGTAAAAAGTGGGGGCACTGCTCAAGCCTCCAAAACCGCTACCACCCTATCCCCCAATTCCCCAACTCACGTCCTAAGGCCCTATCGGGTCCAGAGCGCCAAGGCAAGGTTAATTACGAGACGAATCCCATGCCTTCAATCCCATGAATACATGTCTTGTGCATCTGTACTCCAGCCTTTAGCTTCATCTTTGCTTTGCATATCTTCTTTTCCCTATCAGTCTAACTAATATGGTCCACAAGAAGCCGCTAACTCCCAAATTCAATGCTTAAGAAGAAGATTGGCGTGGTAGTCAATAGACTAAAGGATCCTGCAGTCACCAGGCCATGGTTGAGTGGGGGTCATTTTGAGCTTATTCGTTTTTCAGCCCTGAGCCCACAGAAAGGCTCCAGGTGCCTACGCTCAAGGTAGACACCGAAAGCATTTTTTGAGAGTGCTGTGGACCATAATTGGCTTTTCAAACCCTCTCTTCCCCCTCCGCCCCCAATCTCTGTGGCACTGCATACCATTCCCAGCTTCCACAATCATCTTGAACCTTGGCAGAAGAAAGGCAGCTAAATCTGAGATGTGTCACGAGGCCACTGGCTAGGGAGCAAGAATATCTAAACACAAACTAAGGCGAAAGCAGCAGGCCAGACTTTCCACAGATTCCCATCGGCTCCTGTAGCTGCAGGGCACTGACAGCCTGAAGGTAACCCAAGTATCTCCGAAGGGTCACTTTTAAATAGTAGCTTTAATACCCCCAGTCATTTCAGAAGTATTTCCTTCCAGAGCCCGCTTCCATCCACACTGACATGCCAACTGTGCCCAACAATGGCAAGCCCGCTGAAGACATGAAAGCCCAGAAGGAAAGGGAAGGATTCCCAAAGGGGCACAGGCAGCCCCATAACATGCTGTGATTCTATTCTATGGCCGCATTTGGACTGCTGAGAAAGAATAATCTAGCAAAGAGACACCATGCAGAAGTGGTCTACTGACAATCACTGGGGATTAAAGAACAGGTAGAAAATCAAACAAAATAGTTTAACGCCATGCCTCCCCGTTCTAAGACTGAAACAGCATAAACCCTGGATGGCTACCTTCCAGGAGTTTTTCAGGAAAGCTATTATCTCCAAGAGAAAACATATACCTCTCTCTCAGTCTACTGGACCACACTGTGGCTGAGCAAAGAGAACTGTATGGTGTCTTTAGCACATACTGTATATCATGCAGCCACCGTGACCACCCACTAACCCCAGACGTGCCAAAGAGTACTGCTCAGAAGAGGCTGCTGCTTTTTTTTTTTTCTTCTTCTTCTTCCTTTTCAGCCAGGGCCAAAGTTTCTAAGATCTTCCTAAGAACCATTAAAATCCACGCAGCCCCTCACCTATCCACCAAGTTGAGTCCCCACTGTCCTAAATGGCAGTCGGCCAGGGGCTGGTGTACAAGGGACAGGTGCTCAGTGGGCTATTTTCAGTTGCTATCAGCTCAATCGGGAGCCGCACATGCTCAGTAGGCAGGCAAGCCTGGGTTGCATTTCAAACT
The DNA here is from genome assembly GCF_016509475.1 of Prionailurus bengalensis. Lineage (NCBI taxonomy): Eukaryota > Metazoa > Chordata > Mammalia > Carnivora > Felidae > Prionailurus > Prionailurus bengalensis. The sequence continues at coordinate 148,230,020 of NC_057345.1, forward strand.
CCGGGCAGCCAAGAGACGTACACCTTTCACAGCTGCCAGGGCAACCAGCTGCCCAGTGCTCCTCCCAAGACGGGAGCGATGAAAACAGTATAACCTGGCCAGCCAACATGCCAGCGAGCAAGCTGTACCTCGCATTTCACCGCCTGGGTTATTCTGAGCTGGGCTTATTGACACTCCATGGCAACACAGGAACAAAGGGCCAGCTAGAGGGATTTAAATGTCCTGCAAAAGTTGCTAGAAAAGTCAGCAGCTCAGGCTTCTGTTTGCATAATAAAAGTAGCAGTGGAATTATTATTAGGTTATTCTCAGTTGCCACTGCAGTTGTTATTCGTGAATAATAATAACAAAGGTCTGTAACAGAGGTCTACTCTTTGAACTCAGGTTTTGTTTTTGTTGTTTGCCACCATTAAGTTGCCACAGTTGGGAGGCCTCCCAAACTACGGCATGTGGGCCTGTCCACCACCACAGGAGAACCAGTTTTCCTCACCCGTGTACCTCTCGCCTTGCCGTACCCCGTGATCCACTTCCGCTGCACAAATCTTTCCAAATGCAAACCACCCCTACTTAATCTTTCAATGGCTCTCGCTCCCCTCAGGATAGGGAACAACCACCTCAGTACCCCAGACCCTGCCAGGCCAGTAGGACCTGAACTCTCAACCCGGCTCCCTTCTCAAGACGGCGCTGGCCATGCTGGACCGTGCAGGTGGTGTCCTCACATTTCCCCCACCTCCACGACTTCTCTGGGTGGGGCCCGTCTCTGCATCAGAAGTCCTTCTCGGCCCTTCCTTTGCTGGTCTAATGCCCGTTCATCCTGCCAAACTCCTGCTCCCTGGACTGCTGTCCCCAGTCCCAGCCCAGTGTGATATGAAGGTCCTTCCTGTTGATATCCCCGGTGCTGTGCTTTAACCTTTGCCTTATCCAACCAGACTGTGACTCCTTGACAGAAGGAACCACTTCTAGTTATGCTGACATCACCAGCGCCTACCAGCATACTCGTGCTAATTAATCAGTCGGAGATTGTAAGACTGTGCTACAACTGATTCTTTTTTCCCAAACTCAGAATAAATTCTTCGAAAGATGTGCTCTTCTCATCTCCTCAGCCCAGACCAGTCCCTGTCTCCTCTTTTTTTTTCTTATATTATAATAATTAGTATTGTAGCCAACATTATTTATTCATTCATTTGTCAAATATTCACTGAGCACCAGTTATATGCCAGGCGCTGTCTTCGACACTGGGGATAAGATGGTGAGCACCACGAACTCTTGGCTTCCTACGCTCCAGGGCTCACTTTGCTTGTACTCCCCATAAACTCCTCACAATCATCCTGTCACTGTTTCCATCGCGCCGCTGCAGGAATAGACCCTGAGAAATGAAATAATGGGCGCATGCGCTTGCGCGCGAGCACGCGCGCGCACACACACACACACACACACACACACAGACGCGGTGAAGACGAAGGACATGGCTCATGACACAGTCTCACTCTGTCTCACTCTGTCTCACTCTGTCTCTCTCCTGAGAAAGGCCTGCTTCCTCTGCATGGCCAAGAGCCTTCCCTTCAGAAGACTCTCTGACTAACCACATCATTTTTACCTACCAAAAATTACCCTAACACTTTGCAAAACTGACATTGTGAAGCAGATGAATTAGGACACGATGTGGAAGATAAAGAGAAGCCATGACAATGTAATTCACCATGGCAGTGTGTAGTATTATAAACACACCAGATGAGTCCAATTCTAAACTGGACTATGGGTTTTTGGTTTTGTTTTTGTTTTCCTATCTATTCTTTACAACCTTTCTGAATGGATCCGATTCTTTTTTTTCATACAAACTAGCTTGGTGTAGGTACCAGAATGTAGAAGGGGAAATAAATACAACTAACTAACTAAATAAGTAAGGCCACTCCCACTCCAAATCACCATTCGATTACAGGCAGAGGTGGTTGTTTTTGTTTCCTTAAAGTGATTTTCACCACCTCCTGCCCAAAAGAAATTTCATTCTTCCTCTTATTTCTTCCCTCCTGGCCACATCCCCCAAATTTCATATCCTCGGGAGGTCGGTGCTCCGCTCTAACCCATAACAAAGAATTAGATGGAGCATTACCGTGGATCTAGGAAAACACCCTGCTCTGCAGAGCTCAGATTCAGCTGATTAGAATCAGGCAGCAGCTGTTCCAGTGTTAACGACCAAGGCTGAGGAGGCACAAATGTAAACTTCCCTCTTCCTGTCAAACTACTGGCTCGGACAGAGAGGATGGTCGGGGCTTCGTGAACTCGTGAAAAAATAAAAGGTTCCAGGCCAGCTCTGCTGGAGAACGCACAGGTCGGTGGTCAGAGCTTTCACCTGAGGGCAGCAGGCACTTCCGGGCAGGGAGCTCCTAGGAGCAGACTGGAGTCACCTTTTTAAACCATGGGGCATGAACCATTTGTGGGTTGGGAAATCGATTTTGTGGTTGAAAACAAGGCCTCTTTTTTTTCTTTTTAAATTAAAATAAAGCCGAATGGAATAAAAAAGAGAAGAAATGGGAGTACGTTAAACATAGTAAGAGTAGCTGCTGTTTTTGCACGAATTTTGTGTTTCAGATGTGTGTGGGTCCTACTCTAAAACGTTTCTAAATGTAGATGCGCTGGGTCCAACGCTAAAATGTTTCTTACTGTGAGTCACAGTGAAAAGTTTGAAAGTCACTCCGCCCTGTGTCTTACATGATCTTGGACTTGACATGAGTTCTGAGTAATTATGACTATTCCATATAATCATTATCTGTGGAAGCTTGCCTGAGGTCATGCTGGGCTGCAGAAGGAACTTCCTGAGGACGGGCTAATAGCGTTTTGGGAGTTACAAAGCAATTTTTTATTATGTCTTATTTTCCTTGGTGTTTGCTTCTTTCCAAGAGCGAAAGTTGCATATATGACACATCTACAAATTTCCTGCTTCGCAAGTTTTTCCATAAAGAGGAGATGGCAACCATCTTCTCATTCTTGAGACCTATCTTCATAAAAAGAGAAGCCGAGAAGCTATTACGCTGCCCTCTCACTGCCGACCACAAGGAAATCGTTTCATGAGCGTGGGTCTTCGATTTGTTTTCACATCTGTTCAGTATTTGACTTAGATCGAATTTTTAGAGTCTTCTCCACCTCCTACTGCTACTACCCTCCTCTCATATAAATACACTAAATATGAACATTTTATAATGTCCACTGGGGAAAAAAATGGATGTGGCTTCAGTTTACCCACAGCCAAAACAAACATCTCCTAAGAAGAAAAAACTAAAAGGAAACTTTGTCATAGTTCACCTGACATCAACTAACACACCACCAGTCTGTTAGAGAAGAAAATCTGACAATAAAGAAACAGTATCTTAAAAGTGTGCACTTCCATCAGATATTTACACTTTAGGTCCTAGTAATGAGTGGCAAACAATAGCTCAATATTTCTCATCTCTCTCCCCGAAAAGTCTCTCATTTGATGATGTGTCAGTGAAAAAGATTTTATTCTGAAAAGGGATAAATTAATGAGAAATGAGAGCAACAAATTTAATAAAGACATTTCTCTTACATTCACTCGCCCCTTCAAGAACTTCCTGAATCTTCAATAATGAGAAATTCAAAGAAAGGCTTATTCTATTCTTCTTCTACAGTCGCAAAGAGGGGCACCTTTGTGGACCCTAACAAAAAGTCCATTGAAGTTATCCCTTTCCTTCCCTCATTGGGTAATTGGGCTGGGAAGTCTTGAGTGGTGATGGCTTTGGAAATAATAAAATCAAGTCAGCCCACAAACTAATTTAGAACTTAGCAATCTTCTCTAGAACAGGCCAAAACCTCTTGCAACAAACCTCTGCAAAAGTCCAGTGCTCCCTGCTATAATAAAATCTAACTATGGCTTGCAAATTTGATAAAATGTGGGTCATCTTAGCTTAGAAATATTTCTGAAGCAATATTCCATTTTAAGTATTTGTGTCATGGACGTCACCTGCAAATGCTCTCAGGGACAAAGGGAAAGCCAAACATGGAGGTTCTGGAACAAAAATGGACTTCTCCCCAGTGGCATAAGAGCAGTATTAGAGCATGATTAGTCTTATTAATGGGAAGGGATAGGAAGGATATACGGATAATTAGGACTCAAGTGCTCTTCTCGGTGAGAGCAAATAAAACTCTTCCTGCAGCTAGAGTTGTGTATATAATGAACATGAAAAATGAATATTGGTATGAGAGATGAGAAATAAAAAAAAACATAAACCCAGGTAAAGGAGCCTGATCATTTGCTCTCATCTCAGCTCTCAAACAGACTGGACTGAGGGGGAGTCTAGCATGCATCAGATATAATGTCAGTGTGGATGTAGCTAATTTAAGGTGCAGAAAAAAAAAAAGCAATATTCTGAAGAAGGTTGATAATGATTGAAGCTCTTGAATACCATTCCTTAAAGTATATTATACCTTTTTGTTGGCTGTGTAATCCTGAGCGAGAGTTTTAACCAATTCAAAGGCACATCCCCAAAAACCTATCTCATCAAGGTAATCATGAGAATTATGGGAAATAACTCATATAAAACATTTGGCATATATTAGCCACCACTCAATAAGTATTGCCTATGATCATCAAGGAGATAGTTATAGTAAGCAGTATTTTCCAGACCTATTTAGTCTTTTTTGACATGGAGTATTTAGGATTCCATACAACTTGAGAAATATTCTAAAGTACACTCATACTAACCAAACTCTACCAAAATCACTATTGGGGACCTATTATTTGAAGTGCACACTATTTCCAATCAACATTTAAGAAACATGTGGGAGTAATTTGGGAGACAAAGGGAAAGTTGTTGTTGTTGTTGTTTTTCAATGAACTAAAAAGAGCACACTACCCAACAAAATATATTGGAATAAAATCCCTATGACTTTCTTATTTATGCCCCAGTAATGCCATCTAGCTCTACTGAAGCACAATCAATCAGGTGCCATAGCTACTTTGCAAACATCAAACATGGTTCTATTTCATTTTAAACTTGGTAGTCTAAAGGTCTGCACTCAACAATCTTTGGAGCTAGTATAAAGATTTTAGTTATCTGCCCTATTATTTTCCTCTTTCGGTGAAATATTTTGTACTTAACATTTGCTTTATGACTAATGTTGAATATATTAGAGTACATTACAATCAAGGGTTCTCAGTGTGGGTTTTTTTTTTTAATTCCTAGTAAATATACAAAAACAAAGAGTCTTTTCACAGAATATGCTATTGACAGTTAACAAGGAGTTGAGTCATGAAGGGAAGACAGGACTAAGGCAACTGTTATTAGGATTAGAGCACTCTAGGCTGTAGCAGGCACTGGATATTCTGGTTTAAAAAAAAAAAGCTATTGCAACTAAAGAATAAAGAGTCCTTTTCCTTCCTTGTAAACATCCTAGTGGTGGTGATATGTTAAAGAGCAGGACTTCAGGGGCAATCTGTTTCCATTTCAGCCAGACTGACTTGTTTCATGACATATCTGCACTGGGGCTTTAGGGGGTCATCTGCCGGATTCTTTGGGCAGTTCAAGAGCTAAAAGCAGGAAAAAACAACCCATGACATGGTTGTTAATATTGACTCATAAACACCCTTTTCTCCTTTCTTCTCCATTCTTTCTCTACTTCTTCTCTCTTCATACTACATACCCACAACCACAGGCCCACCCATGATATCGAATGAAACCAGTAAGAACTGCTTAATACCATACGAAACTGATACTATATCTAGGGAAGGGAATGGAATTTGGAGGGACTTTGTGCCACTATATTCTGTAGATTTTTTTTTCCTAGTTGCCATAGTTTAGCAATTACACAGAGGAGGAAAATTCCTGTTTTCCTGTTGGGTCTCCAGATATTGTCAAATGTTCCTTGGAGAGTAAAATAACTCCCAGGTGAGAACGACTGGTAAAATTTGTTAAAAATTTGAACTACCATCAAATTTTTCCAACCCAATTCTTACTAATTCTTACAACTTAGGACCCAACCTTTCCTCTGATTTAAACACCTCCAATTCTTTTCAACTTACCACAGGGGATCCTTAATTTATATCTTATCTTATATATTTATATCTTAATTTATAATTTCTCGGTACTGTAGCATTATTGAAATGTTTTTAACACTGCTTAGAACAGAATCTAGACTATAGATACCTAAATTGGTTACAACGGCACTGTCCAACAGAAACTTAATGTAAAGTCCATTACGTAGTATTACATAATGTAATATTATTGGATAAACATAGGAGAAAATCCAGATGACCTTGGGTACGGCAATAATTTTTTAGAGGCACAATCTATGAAAGAAATAATAAACTGGACTTCATTAAAATTTAAAACTTCTGCTCTGTGAAAGACAACATCAAGAGAATGAAAAAGCAAGTGACAGAATGGGAGAAAATATGCGCAAAAGACACACGTGATAAAAGACTGTTATTCAAAATGTGCAAAGAACTCTTACAACTCAAAAATAAGCAAACGAACAACCTGATTAAAAATTGGGCCAAAGATCTTAACCGCTACCTCACCAAAGAAGATAGAAAGATGGCAAATAAGCATATAAAAGCATATGCTCCACATCAGATGTCATCAGGAAAATGCAAATTAAAACAACAACGAGATACCGCTACACGCCTATTAGAGTGGCCAAAATCCAGAATCACTAACAACACCAAATGCTGCTGAGGAGTTGGAGCAACAGGAACTCTCTCTCATTCATTGTTGGTGGGAATGCAAATGGTAGAGTCACTTTGAAAGACAATTTAGAGGCTTCTTATAAAACTGAACATACTCTACCATAAAATCCAGTAATCACAAACCTTGGTATTTACCCAAAGGAGCTGGAAACTTTTGTCCACACACAACCTGCACAGCAACTTTATTCCTAACTGCCAAAACCCAGAAGCATCCGATGTATCCCTTCAGTAGGTCAATGGATAAATAAAACTGTGGTACATCCAGACAATGGACTATTATTCACTGCTAAAAGAAATGAGCCATGAAAAGACACAGAGGAACCTTAAATGCCTACTCACAAGTGAAAGAAGCCAATCCGAAAAAGACTACATATCGTACGATTCCAACTATATGACATTCTGGAAAAGATAAAACTATGAAGGCAGTAAAAAGATCAGTGGTTGCTAGTGGTAAGGAGGGTGGGGGGAAGGAATGAACAGGTGGAGCACAGGGGGTTTTTAGGACAATGAAATACTCTGTATGATACTATAATGGTGGATACATGTCATTATACATCTGTCCAAACCCACAGAATGCACAACACCAAGAGTGAACCCTAACGTAAACTACGGACTTGGATAAATATGACGTGTCAGTGTAGGTCCGTCAGTTATAACAAGTGTACCACTTTGGTGGGGGGATGTTGGTGATGGGGAAGGGTCCGAATGTGTGGGGGCAAAGGGTATATGAGCACTCTCTATACTTTCCTCTCAATTTTGCTGTGAACCAAAAACATGACTTTAAAAAAATAAAGTCTTAACAAAGGGGGAGAATGGAGGAGTGTGAAGTGTGACAGGATTAAGAACAACCTAGTTCACAGAGAGCCAAACACTACACAGAAACTTACCCTACTCCAAATAGCTGTGAGACACTTACCTTCCATACTAGGGGAAGGGAAAGCAATCATCATTAGCACAGGAAGAATCATCACTCCATCTACCATTGTACAACTGTGGAGGAAAAATAAGACATATAAGTAAAACAAAAAATTTAACCGTAGGATGACAAATTAAATTAAGCATACTATCTTCAAACTGCCATTCAAGGCCTTTCTTACAAATCCCCCTCACATATGTCGCCTTATTTCTCGGTAAATTTAAACATATACCCTTTACGTATTTCTAAACAAATCATCTTAAGGAGTTAATCAGATTTACCTCCCACTGGTGGCCACTCTAAGGCAGCTGCGACTTTCTCTGAGTCCAGAGGGTCTACCCTCTTAGAGGCAACTCAATAAGGACATAAAAAATTCCCAGCTAGAAGGCTAAGCATTCTCAAAGAATTTTAAGCTAGAATTTTATCTTATCCTATGAAATGCAAAATTGGCACTAAATTTAAAACCTCTGAGAAATATGAATAGACTGTTGTAACATGATGTTAAAGATTAAGTGACTGAATAATTCAAGCATAATTTTTGAACCTCACTTCTACTTTAAAAGAATTAGAGGTAGAGCATCATCACACAGCCCAAAAGGGGAACAACAACAACAACAAAAACAACACAAAAAAACCTACAACTTATCCCTCATCTATGACAAAGCAATGCAGGATAGACACAACCAGGATAGGAAGAAATCATGTAAATGTGAAATACATCAAACTATATAATCAAGAGAAAGTAAGATACCAGATATGAGTTTCAAGTTGATATTGCCCTAAATTGGCAAAAGCTCAATTTTCTAAGTCAAAGGACTACAACAAAGAACTTTTTAATAATAACTTAATTCCTGCAAAATTTTGGGAATATGATGAAGAGTCTGGTTATACTAATTCTTTAGTACAAGAATAATTTTTAAAAATTAAACCTTTGGGCCCCTGGGTGGCTCAGTGGGTTGAGCGTCCCACTTCGGCTCAGGTCATGATCTCACAGTTCGTGAGTTCGAGTCCCATGTCAGGCTCTGTGCTGACAGCTCGGAGCCTGGAGCCTGCTTCGCATTCTGTCTCTCTCTCTCTCTCTCTCTGCTCTTTCCCTGCTCACACACTGTCTCTCTTTCAAAAATAAATAAAGATTAAAAAAAAAATTAAACCTTTGACTAGTTGTGATTTTCTGGATGGTAAATAAACAAGAAAACTGGTCAAGTTCTTTAATGCACACGTTAGTGTGCTATCTATCTTACACTTAGAGCTCAAAGCAAAGAGCAAAAGCCTATTGCTATCTAAGCTGTCTGGAGTGGACACCTTCTGGTTCATATTAAAATCAAAAATTTTGGTTGGTGGTCAGACTGTTCATTCTCCACGTCCCCATCTTATCTTACCACCCTCATCTCAACTGGTCCATAATTATATTTCAGTCCACTCCTTCTCTAATAGCAATGTAAGGAATAGCAACGTAAGGAAGAAGCAATGTACCTTCTTTTTACACTTTTTAAAGCACATGAAACTTTAGTGTCCTCTTTTACTGTTATTATGTCCATGTTCACAAAGATCTTTTCTATGACAAGCCCCTGATTTGTGGCATATAAGTGCCTCATGTGGCTGCCAGTGTCGTCACAACCAGATACAGACTCCTCCATCACCATCTTGTCTCCATGCCTTTGAACGGGGAGCACACTGCTGGTTCCCTCTGCCTCAACGGCCCTAAGTGTCCTCTTCTACCCTTCTTCTACTTACTCCCCTCCTCCTGTCATTCATGACCTAGCTCAAAAGGCAAACATTTGGTGAAACACCTCTCCATCAGCAGTCACTTCTAGCACCCAGCACTGGGCTAACACCACTTGAAATCAATTACTTGTCTAAGTCAGTCTCCAACGCTAACCTTCCTGTCCCTAAAAGAGGTACATGGATCCTAGGGTCATGCAAGAACATTTAGTGAATTACAGGATGAAAATACAGATCTTACTCTTATTACAATGGGGTTACATCCTGATAAATCCATCCTAAGTTGAAAATATCAGAAGTGGAAAATGCACTTAATACACTTAGTCTACCAAACATCAGAGTTCAACCTAGTCCACCTTAAATGTGTTTAGAACACTTAACATTAGCCTACTGTTGGGCAAAATTATCTAATGCAAAGCCTATCAAAGCCTGTTTTACAATAAGGTACTGAAAACCTCATGTAATGTATTGAATACAGTACTGAAAGTGAAACACAGAATGGTTCTCGGGGAACAGAATGGTGGTAGGTGTGTCAGTTGTTCACCCTTGTGACAGCGTGGCTGGGAGCTGCAGCTCACTGCTGCTGCCCGGTGTCACGAGAGAGGGTCATACCACATATTGGTAGCCCAGGAAAAGACCCAAGGATCCAAAGATCAAAATTCGAAGTACAGTTTCTATTGAATGTTTATCACTTTCACATCATGGCAAAGTCAAAAAAATCTCTAAGTCAAACCCGAAGATCAAAATTCGAAGTACAGTTTCTACTGAATGTTTATCACTTTCACATCATGGTAAAGTCAAAAAAATCTTTTAGTCAAACCATGAGAAGTCAGGGACTGTATATACTAGAATTTGTATCCTATGCAAAATCTAATAGAGCGATAAATAACTTGAGGCTTTATTTGGTGTCTCTCTCAGTTCCTTTGACAGTCTAGTTCAAAAGATGTCTTCCAGAAAGAAATGTGGACATGATTTGCTTAGAGTATAGCCATGTACTATACTTCTGAGGGTCAATTTAAGTATGTTATGAAACAAGCCCTCCCCAGATTACAAGTGTTCTAAAACTACAGATTGAATATATTATTAATGAAAGCACCAGAAAGAATAATAAAATGGTGGAGTTGATATCTCTATTCCTAGTGGTTGTTTGTTAATCACTTTACTAGAAAAAAAGCAGTTAATATTCAGTTCAATCTGACAAGAAGCAGGCTCCCCAAATTCAAAATTAAAAACTACTTGAAAATGGATTTGCTTCCAGTATCATAAACAGTAAACATTATCTTGAATAATACAATGTTATCACCATTAACAATACCTTAAATATTTCACTGTCAATCTTTTTAAAATTTCTATTTTATGTATATTATATCATACATAGTTTTTATTTTATATGAAACTTACAAGCAACACACACAGTGAGGGTACATGCTTAAAAATATTTTTAATGGATGGGATAAGTCCTCAAAAGCCTTTGAAAACCACTGGACTACCTTGTTCTTATCTGTGAATTCCCAATTCTCCTTTCCTTCCTTCCTTCTTTCAATACCTATTAAGGGTCTACTCATGTATTAGACATTAGAAACTTAAAATGATAAAGATATATAAACATAGCCCTTACTATCATGGAGCTTTCATCTATGGTGATAATCAAATAGTCATCCAAATGATTTTATAATTAAAAACTAAATGAAGTGCCAGTTATAAAAAAACAAATGGGTTAAGTAGGACTGCTAACAAAATAACTTGAGATTTTCTGGGTAGAAGAGCTTCCCCAGGAAGTTATATCTAAATAGGAATCAGAAAGATGAGAAGATACCAGAACAAGGATGAGTGTGTAAGCATGCGTGTGTGTGTGTGTGTGTGTGTGTGTGTGTGTGTTGGGGTGGGTAGCACCTTGAGGTGGAGGGTTGCATTTAAGGAGAAAGGTGCAGCTTCTCAGCTTACGCAGAGGCCCTACAGCCAGGACAAGCATGAAGTCCTACAAATTTACGCATATTTCAGCAGTGAAGAAAAAAGCCAGGCTGGGTCACAGCCAGCCTAGAAAGAAGAGTTAAAGAGGGTGGAGAAACCCAAGAAGGCTGAAGGTAGGCAGAGGCGGAACTTCGATAAGGCACAAAAAGCCCAGGGAAGCCCTCCACTCACTCACCTCTGGACATTCTTGCCAACCATGCCCCTCTCCCTTCTCACATCTGGTCCCTAACTAACCATCCATTTTCCCAGGCACTCTAACCAGCCGGCTTCCTAGCTTTGTATACATGATGCTCTTCAAGAGTAGGCCCTTTTTTTTAGAGTCCAACCTGGCTAATTCCTATTCAGCCTTCAAGTCTCAACTATCACCTCTTTCTAGACTGTCCTTGCCTCAACCCTCACAGCCCTCATTACACTTTCATATACCACTTTGTTAATTTTCATTCACAGCACTTATCATAATTAATAATTATATGTTCATACCCGTGTGTGCTTTTGAACATCTGTCTCCTCACTAGACTATAGATTCTGTGGTAGCAAATTCTACAGTCAATTTTATTAACTACTACCAAGTAGATGCACATTAAATATCACTAAATTCAAAATTTCCCTGAAATAATCAGCTCAATTTAAGTTTAAATTCTGAAGAGTTAGCTATCACTCCCAAGTCCCAACACACAAGCACATACACACTGCAAAGAAATAACAGGATTAAGATATTTATCATCTCTGTGACTTTAATCTCTACCATTTAGTTTGGGTACTAATAGAAGTCAGCAGTCATGGGGCGCCTGGGTGGCGCGGTCAGTTAAGCCCCCGACTTCAGCCAGGTCACGATCTCGCGGTCCGTGAGTTCGAGCCCCGCGTGGAGCCCTGGGCTGATGGCTCAGAGCCTGGAGCCTGTTTCCGATTCTGTGTCTCCCTCTCTCTCTGCCCCTCCCCCATTCATGCTCTGTCTCTCTCTGTCCCAAAAATAAATAAACGTTGAAAAAAAAAATTAAAAAAAAAAAAAAAGAAGTCAGCAGTCAATAAACTTCAAAATCAAGAATCTTTCTACTATTTAAAAAAAAAACCCTAAAAGACTAAAATTAAAAGACTATCACCATTGGCAATTTTTCCTGTCACAAAGCCAACAAAAGCCCATGCCCCAAAATACATTTTAACATATTATGATCATACAAGCAAAATTAATACATTGATATTAGGCTCATAAATGGAAAACAGGAAAAAAAAATTATAAAGTTAATCTCCCATTCTAGTCTGTTTATAGGATAGATAGCTCAAACCTGCCACAAGAAAAAAAAAATCTTTGGAAAAAAATATGAGGATCGCTACTGGTTGCCATTTTGTTCAGTGTCTGGAGTGTCTCTGCGAGCCAGTTAATTCAGCTATTAAAACAGTACATCTAGGGGCGCCTGGGTGGCGCAGTCGGTTAAGCGTCCGACTTCAGCCAGGTCACGATCTCGCGGACCGGGAGTTCGAGCCCCGCGTCGGGCTCTGGGCTGATGGCTCGGAGCCTGGAGCCTGTTTCTGATTCTGTGTCTCCCTCTCTCTCTGCCCCTCCCCCGTTCATGCTCTGTCTCTCTCTGTCCCAAAAATAAACAAAAAACGTTGGAAAAAAAAAATTAAAAAAAAAAAATAAAACAGTACATCTAAAAGGAAAGGGGAAAATAATGTAGAAAGGAGAATGTTCTGGAATAAATTCCCTGGTCATATTTTAATTATTAAAAAAAAATCAGTATCCCAAAGTCCCAACTTGAGGCCTCAAGGATCTATTCCCAACTTTAAAATACACTGAAAAGAAAATATTGTTTTTAAAGGTAAATTTTCAATTATCCTGCTCTCAAGTATTTCGGCGTATGAAGTTTCAGATGTAGGTTGGCAAAAAAGAGGGACTGGTAGTGGAAAAAGAGAGGAACAATAATTCAATAGTTTGGGGATGCCTCACTCCACTGGCTTTCACACTTTTTGGTCTCAAAATAACTTTACAGTCTTGAAAAGTATTGAGCCCCTTAAGGAGCTTGCCAATGTGAGCTTTATCTATCAATATTTACTCTATTAGAAATTTAAACTGAAGAATTTTTTAATACTGTATTTGTTTTAAAATAACATTAAACATGCTGGAGTGCAAAGGTGATTCAGTCAGTTAAGGGTCCAACTCTTGATTTCGGTTCAGGTCATGACCTCACAGTTTGTGAGACTGAGCCCTGTGTTGGTCTCTAGGCTGACCATGCACAGCCCAGGTGAGATCCTCTCTCTTTCTCTCTCTATGCCCCTCCCCCATTCATGCGCACACCTTCTCTCTCTCTCTGTCCCTCTCTCTCAAAATAAATAATCAAATAATTGTTTGAAAATAGAAATAAAATAACAATAAACATACTACCCTGTCCAAAAAAAGGTAGTAAGAAAAGTGGCATTATTTTCCATTTTTGCAAATCTCTATGTTTGGCTTAGTAGAAAACAACTGGATTCTCTTATATAATTCTGCATTCAATCTGCTATGCCATGTTGTACTTGTTGAAGTACATATAGAAAATACAACCTTACACATATGTATCAGAGGAATCAGAGAGATGATTGATATATAAACATTCTTGGAAGGACCTCTTGGAACCACTGAGAACATCACAGAGACTCCACGAAATTCTGGACACTGAGAATCATTGCCCTACTCTTTTAAATGTTCATTTTTTCTACCATACCAGACAACCAGATGGTACCTGATATTTTAAGATAAGCATTTACCCAATACATGACAAAAATGTTACTGTTCTATAGCTTTAGAAATCTCATTAACTTCTCTATCATCAAAGAAGTCAACAAGTCTAATGGTCAAGGAAGAAGGCATTAGACTTTTGTTTGGAATGTAGGAAGAATACTTTATGTCCACAACTAAGTATTTTTTACATGTGACATAAAACCTGTGATAAGAAGGTACTCAACTGTTCATCTACTTTGGTTGAACCAAAATCCATATGCAATGTTCTACGGTTAGCTAACTGAAAAATCATAGACTACTGGGGATTCCAGTTTATTATCTGAAGGGTACAGAGTATAAATTTTTGCCTCCAGTATATGTCATCTCCTTTCTTTTCTGGGATAAGGTCTTCTATCCCTAGTAATTGATCTGTCTTTCCTTTAGACACAAGGGAAAGAGCTATTCAGAAAAAGTTTAAGGACCCACCCATGTTAACTAAGGTATCCTCTTTAAATCAAAACCATCTCTTACAATGTCTCAGGACTACTCTCTTAGTTAGGAGAAGGAACAGCCCCATGATTTTCTGCTACAAACAGGTATATCACCAGGGCAGAACAGATCCACTTTCAAAATCCCCTGGTACTTTTTAAACTCCATTTATAGATCAGACATATCCAGTCAAAGAGCTCAATTTCGAACACATGTGGGCTTGAGACCAAGTGTGGCACTTGTTTTACGCATCACAATTTTACAGCTGGACAGGAGCCAGAGACACATTGTAATACATTAACTCCTCTCCCCCCAAAATCACAAAACGCTTTGATATTGATCACAGAATGAACAAGAGGATAATACACTTCTATATTCAATTTTTGGAACTCATATTAAGCAATCTCGTTGCTAATCCACTATTAGAACAAAGGATATTCCTAAAACCTAGACTTAAGGACAGCAAACAGCTTGTTATCTGCGATGTTGGAGATGAAGGAAAATTGTAAGGTGAATTAAGATACTTTCCCATCAGAAAGGTCTACAAAATGTTCATTGTCTGGACCGGTCTAAACTCATTTGGTCTGTCCATTTGTTCAACACATAATTTACTGAGTACTTACTTAATAGGGACTTTCTTGATACTCTCCTCAATTCATCTTCTAACAATCTCCAAGTTAGAAAGAATCTTAAAAGCCGAGATTGTACACCCACCTCTCCCAATTTTGAATAACTTTTACACCATCTACATGCGGTTGTTCTCTCATCACTGGTGAGAGTTGTCACTACTTTTCCAGTTTTTTTCTTTGTATTTCTTTATTGGTCTCTGCCATGCCTTCCATTAGGAAAACAAATTCAGTCTCTTTAATATAAAAGGTAGAGGCAGAGCAGGAAAAGGAGCAAGAGTAATTCTGTTTTCTCTTGTTATCTGTTAACATTACATAGTTATCACCCTAACAGTAGTGGCACATACTAACTAGCCAGGCACTGTGCTTAGAGATCATATGCACTGTCTCATTCAATCTCTCCCTCAAACACTCTAAAATAATACTCATATTAATCCCATTTTACAGATAAGAATGAGTGGGTAGAAGTAACTTGCTAAAGGACACAAGATTAAACCCAAGACCACCTGACCAGAGTTCAGGTGTTATTAAACCATGACTTACAACCTTCATTAAACCAGCCAGCCACAGTTTAGCAATGTGTGTTTGTCATCCTTAACATTTTATCCAAGTTTCAACACATTCTGTGCTTTAACCATCTTGATTTTCCTCTTAGAAAATAATCTTTACTCACGGCTATTTGGACCATCTTTCAATCATGCCCTCTTTCCGTCGCTCTAACCTCAAAATTAATTTCATAGGCTCTGCAAACTCAGATTATCTCTGCACTCCTGAAAACAAGATCTAAATGTGAAAGGAAAACCAAGCCACTCTGATACTGTTCATCAAGTTGTTTCCATCTCCCACCTCTCAATCCACTCTCTGGTTCTCCTGTAGCTCACATCTCAATATGAAAGCAGAAATTAGTGTAAGCCAGGCACATTTGGGACAGAGTTAGTAGTAAGACAAATTCTGGACATAAAACTTTGCAGGAGGGTATACTTAAAACAACCACCCCCAAGTAGGACAAAAATCATCCATTATGTACCAACAATTCTGTCTCTTCTATGCTCAACAGGCAGAGAGACAACCCAAGGACAGCTTGCTCGCAACTACCTGGACCTGTGGAAGGGGTGAAAAGAGGGCTGTCAGTTACGCTGGGAAGAAAAAAAAAAAAAAAAGCTAACCCGAAGCCATCATACCATAAAAGTCAGGGACTTTTCTCCAGTTCACAAATGACCTGTGAAATATATTTAACACCACACTGTGTCTGAACTGGCAATGTGTAAGTTGCCAGGGCTTGGTTTTATATAGACTTCACTGCTGCTGGAGGGTTTCTGGTGGGATGTTACTTTCAGAATATTAGCATGTAATTTGATCTTCCGCGATAGATGAATACAAATAGCTTCTTGGACAAGTCCTATAGAACTGAAACCCAGCCCCTGGATCAGTCCATCCTGTAGTTAGAGGAAATAATTACAGATTATTTCAGGAAAGAAAGGGTTTTGACTGAAAGAGTTACACTACAAACATTCCAGCTGTGACAGATGGACCCAAGATAAGGCTTGGAAAGGAGGGGAAAAGAACAATATAATCTGAACGGGCTTTGGGGGGTGGGGAAGATGAGCCTTCATTGAATGAAAAGTGAAAGGTTTAAGTTAGGCTAGCATGTAAGAACCAAAGAGTCCCCAGTAAATTTATTTTAAATGTATACAGGACGAAACTGACTTTGCTGCACCCCTACCCAATTTACAGATAATACTAAGTAAAGCTTCTGAGATTTTGATGTTGTGATCACCCACTGCATGCCTTACTGGTATCCAAAGACTAGGTTTTATTTCAACACGCTTGACTGCATGGAAACTGTCCCTCATTTTCCACTTCGTTCCCTGTGTATCAAATAGCCATGGCTCTCCTGCTTTGTTTCAACTTACAGGACCCCATCAACTCCCAGCTGTTTTGTTATATTCTCCTAGGTAGCTCAGGGCTCATGCCTCTCCCTCTAGTTCACATACTATGACTGGAACGATTTTTCCTTTTTTTTACCCAGTGGTAGGAAGGACCCTGTTATCCCTAGTCCCTCCCCCCACCACTGGCCCGAGACAAAACTTGTGGATGCCCAACTGTGGAGTCCATCTAAAATCCCACTTCCTCCCTAAATCCTCAGTCAGATGCTGCCTCGACCCTCTGTCTTCTCATTTCTAACTATGCCTGAAGTTTCCCCTTTCACCTAATAGTGCAGACTTTTGTACCCATTACTGGACAAATGGTGTTTCAGGCAACTACTGTCTGATAAAACTGTCCCAATTCTAAGGCTAATATGATTAACCTATAATAATTTGAAGGCTGGAGGGAAGACTAGGATGAAATAAAAGAGACACCAGTACCAAGGAGGTATCTCTCTCTCATTTTTTTTTTTTTTTTTTTTACATTGGAGACACTAGAGCATATTTCTGTGGAGGTTAAAAAACAAAAACAAAAAAGAAACAATAAAACCTCAAATAAACCCACCCTTTATACGCCAGCCTGACCAGAACCTTCCTTCCCATCCATACTACCTACACACTCAAGCCTATTCCCACCTCAGACCTTCCCGCCCTCGCCCCTACATTATATTACACTGCCAAATTTTCTCCTAGCACTTAGCACTGTGAAATCTGTTTTGCTGATTTATTAGTTCACGTTATTATGTTCCCCCCTCTCCCATCCCTCCTTCCCCCACTTGTCAAAATATAAGTAATGGGGCACCTGGGTAGCTCAGTGGGTTGAGCGTCCGACTTTGGCTCAGGTCATAATCTCATGGCTCATGAGTTTGAGCCCCACACTGGGCTCTGTGCTGACAGCTCAGAGCCTGAAGCCTGCTTCAGATTTTGTCTCCCTCTCTCTCTACCCCTCCCCTCCCTGCTTGTGCTCTGTCTGTCAAAAATAAATAAACATTACATATATGTATATATTATATATTACACATATATATATGTATTTAACACAAGAGTAAAAAATAAACATTACATATATATATATATATATATATATATATATACATATATTTAATATTTAACACGAGAGTAAAAATTCTACCTAACTCATGGCTACATTGCCATGCCTGGCACATACTGGGCACTCAATATCAATTAAGACACGGTAACTTTAACTTCTTAGTCTATGCTATACTTTGGTTCAGGTGGAGAGAGGGAGGGGAGGTTTAAGGAATTGTATACAGCCTGGCAAGGAAATGACTGGGGGAGGGTAATACTCCTCATTCTCAATTTAATATGGTAGCAACCAGGTATTTGAGATAAATGAAAAGATCTCCTTTGTAACTTGGATTTCAGCTTTCCAAGGTGTCATCCAAGAGAAGCAGCCAAACAAAAAGTCGGCTGGCAGACTCCGGGTATACCAGACAACTCCCTGGTGGACAATATCCCATTTGGAAAGGACTGCATGGAGCTCTAGTTGCAGATACCAGCCGATCTGCCCAGAGCCATCCCCAGTGACCTCTGAGACAGCTTCTGTAGCTTGAAAATACATCTTCTACAAGTCAGAAATTGACATATTATCTCCTCCTCCCACCCCCAGTCTTCTAACAGTTATTGATGCTATTTGGAAAGCCATGCTTCCATGCCTATTAATAACCTCCAGAAAGAACCCCAAGGAAGTGTCAAGAGAAAAACAGATCTGGCTGGTGGAAGCCAAAGACTCAATCAGAGTTACAATTAGCAATTAATATATTTGAACAAAAAAAAAAAGTTGTAACATCTTCGGTATCATAGGTTATCTGTCCAGGAGGCTTACAACAAAATACTCTGCCAATGAATTCATGAAATGTTCAGTCAAAAATACTGGTCTTTACAGAAAGGAGCACTTTTAAAGGACCCCTTATCTGTTTAAACAGACCAGCACCAGCTACTATCTTTATCTACACAGCAATGATTCCGTGGAATTTTGCTTACAAGACTGATATCATTAAACCTTTATAGTTATTTACATCTTTGTCAAGTTTCTTCAGGTGACCCCTCAAAGAGCAACTAAATCAACCTACTCTAAAATAATGGAGTAACTAATTAACAATCTCTACAAAGACTTCTCTTAGTGGTCTTCTTCCTCTCCCCTCCCCGGACTAGAATGTGATTAATGGAATTCTCTCACAACTTAGCTTGAAATATGCTTTTGCCAGTTGAGCAGCTAAAGCAGAATCAGATAATTGTGGTATGACTCAACAAATGCACAGCTGTTCATTTAAATATATCCATCAAAAGTATAAATACGATCATGAGAAAGAAAATGGAACTGTGTACACAGGGACAGTGCACAAGTCGAACGGGTTAGCACTGAAGTAACCACAACAGACAACAAGGAGGAGAAGGGGAGTCACGGCTGGGAGAGGTTCTGCATCCCGGGCAGAGAGAGACCAGAAAACCGAAGGAACTGAAAAACCACCTGCCCAACCCCAAACACTCCGTGACCTAAAAAAGAAATTAATGGCAAGTTAAACGTAAAAATAAATGAGTTCTACTACGTGGGGAGAAAGAAATGAAATCTAGGAAATAGCTGATGCTCCCAAGTACTGTGAGGTAGAAAGCCTACAGGGTAGAAATGAGGAATCCAATCTGTTATTCAAAACAAAAAAGACCGAAGGCCGGCCCGAGGAAAACAGGAGGAACGGGATTGTCAGTCCTCTCCCCACAACCTTCTAAGACTGTGATTATGAAATCGTGAAATGTGGGAATCCCTCCAATAGTCCCAAAGCAAATAACAGAAAACTATCACCCCACACCAGGCAACACTTTTTAGAGGTTCCACGCACATGACAGTGCCCACCTGAGCACAAAGGAAAGGAAACCAAGAAAAAGAAATCAGAGACTGTGAAGAGGAACAAAGAGAGCCCTGAATGACAAAAACAAGTGCCTGGTCAGTCCTGCAGACCCCATTCCTTCCTTCTTCCTCAGGGATGGGCCCTAAGGCCTGATGGAACTTGAGAAGCAAAGGTACTGAAGACCTGGGCGCCTCTCCTCTTTTAATACGTAATTCAAAATAATAACAAGTAAAAGGAACATCTATTCCATGATGATGATTTCCAAGCTTTCCCTGAACCATCAAAAATCAAGTTCTTGCCAAAAAATAATCTCTCCAGTTGAGGGGTGGCAGATGCCCATGTTGAGCCTGACCATTCGGCCATCTTGCCTGGGGAACCATTCATGTTCTCCATTTTAACAGACAAACCTCTTCTATTATTGTAAGTGACAGCTATTTGGACACCACCTCCTACCTCAGGCCCTAGTCCTCCCACATTGACCCTCTTCATCCTTCATAGAAAACTTTCTAGCAAGAGCAATCTGCTCCTTCCATGTGTTCCCACTCCTCTATCCAATCCATCACTGAAGTGCCTCTTGTTAAGGGTCTCTTTGTAGACCTTACCTTATCCTTCATATCTGTAAGGGATCTGAGATTTTGATTCGATTGACCAGACATGAGGCCCAGGAACCCCCCAAGCCCTCAGCAATTCAGGTGGTGCTGAGAATAGAGGGGGGGCTCACTTGCCCATTCTGCAACATGGTGGTGCTGATGACCCCTTTCTGTCCCTGGGTTCCTCCCTGGCTGGGATTCTGAGGCTCCACTCTCCCTAGATCTTTACTTTTATGGTTTGGACCTTCTCAGTTTCCTTGGATGGGGTTTTCCTCTTCTGCCACTCATCCCTGAAATCTTAGTTTCCCACAGGGCCTCACATCTCTGCTCCCTCTTCTCACTCAAGATGGTACCCAATTCCTTAGCATCAAGGCCACCGAGCTAAGACTGAACCACCAGGTGGAGAATGGGATCGCCCATTCATTACTCATATACTCCTATCCTTATCACCTTCTTCTCCTACCATATGTCCTTGTCTTTCCATTGTTTATAAAATTAATTTAAAAAATTGTATTAGATATTTCTAATTACGTAGAAACTGAGAAGTATTTAAAAAAACCCAATTTTTGACCCCCCAGGTTTAATCATAAGCACCATCCTACCATCTAGTTTCAAAAATAAGTGATCTTATTTCCTCTGTTCTGCCCATTTTCTTCCTGTGGTATTTTAATGAGCATCCCAGATGTCACATCATTTCACCCGCAAATTCTCTCACAAATAAGGACTTCTTCTAAATACAACTATAAAATCAACATCTCACCTAACAAAATTAAAAGTATCCCTCTTCCAAATATCATCTAAAAGCTAATCAGTGTTTCAATTTGCCTGATTTTCAACTATAAACATCCCCTGCATTCCCCCCCCCCCACAAAAAAAAATTACAGGGAAAATGGGGATAGCATACCAATAAGTTGTTTTCACTGCTTTCCGTTATTATAACGAGAGGTTCAGTGTTAGGATTGTGGCAGTACTGAGAATACTCTGTATAATGTGGCAGAAAGCAAATGAGTTACTATGGTATATTCGAATTCTAGCATCTCCCGCTGTTTCGGAGAACCAGAAATCTGTGTGTGAAATAAAGGAAATATACATGTAATAGAGAAAAGGTTAAGTAAGAACCATATAAACTCAATTTGAATTGGAAGCACCAGTATGAACTTGCGAAGTATTCTATATATAGTTATCCTTTGTCTACTAAAAGGCCTAGAAACAATGACCTAGGCAGTATGTATTCCTAGTGCCCAGACAGTGGAGTTAAAACACCACTTCTCACTAAAAGAAAAAGAACAAGTTGAATTGAACCATGGTTACCATCACCAAATCCAGCCAGTAGGAAATTAGAGATCAAATGGATGAGTTCTTCAACAGATAACCTATAAGGAAAGAAGGAAAGGAAAGGGTTGCTGAGGGAACCTGAGGTTTGAGAGACTTAAAAGACATAAAAGGATGCTCAAGACTAGAGTACAGGGGCTAGGTATGCACACATGGGTGATAAAACCATAAAGAAAGGCAACAGAGCAATTATTACAGAAGTGAAGAAAGCAGTGACTTCTGGAGGGAGAGAGGGGCTATGTCTGGCCTGGGACACACCAGAGGCTCAAGAGAAACTGCTAATACTCTCTCTCTTGATCTGTGTGGTGGTCACAAAAAATATTCCCTTTATAATAATTACCTAAACTATGCATGGTTTATGTGGATAGCTGTGTTTGATCTTATAATAAAAAGATAAAAAGAAGACCAAAGCAGAATGTATGCTGTTAAAAAACAAAAACAAAAACAAAAAAAAGGGCACATTCATGATAAAACACACACACAGACTCACATGCATGCTCGCTCGCTCTCTCTCTCTCTCTCTCTCTCTCTCTCTCTCTCTCAGGAAGTAACAGCACTGTGTATCATATATATACACAAAAATCTCCCCAGTTCTGTGACATAAATAAGGTTTTGTAAATAAACTTTTGAAATATCAACTATTTTTTATCTTCAACATGAAAACTGTTTTTGCAAGTTCCAAGTTTATTAACTGTTAATAGAGAAATAGGCATGAGTTAGCTAGTCATAATCAGAAATCAAGTATTAAATAAAATTAATACATCGTATGATAGGTTGGTCCTTCCTCTCTCCTCCTTCAATTATATAAGTTTCACGGGCCAAGGATATAGGAAGATTGTAGAGTCCAGATCAATGTTTCCCAATCACAGTGTAAAGCTATCATCAAGCAACAAAAATTAAAATCATAAAGATGTGAGCCCTCATATATATACATATAACAATCCCGATAATGATATAAGCAGGTGTTCTTCTTACAGGGGAGAGAGTGGCGACTAGATATGATTATTTTAAAGTTCATGTATTTTTAATTTATTTTTATTATTTTTTTTTAATTTTGAGAGAGATAAAGAGTAAGCAGAACAGGGGCAGAGAGAAAGGGAGAGAGAGAATCCCAAGCAGGCTCCACACTCAGCACGAAGCCGGATGTGGGGCTTGATCTCACAACAGTGAGATCATGACCTGAGCCACAATTAAGAGTCAGACACTTAACCAACTGAGCCACCCAGGCACCCCAAGTGCCCATATACTTTTTAAAACCTCACACATGAAAATAGACATGAATGAATATTCTGTGAAATGGCACTTTAAAATTCCACCAAATGGAACTTAAAGAAAATATGAAAATTCTGCAAAATGGAACTGCCCCCATCACAAGGAGTAACACCCATAAGCTCTGAGAGTTAAAAAGCTGTGATCCTGGTACATGCATGGGCATATAGATCAGTGAAACTAAATGGATACCCCAAAAATGGACCAAGATGTACAGGAGAATATAGAATACAAAAGAAATCAAAGAAGAAAAGTTGGGACTTTCAGTAAAATTGGAACAACCAGCCAGTGTGACAGAGACCACTAATTTCTCACTAAAATTCCTTCTTGGCTGCTTCTTGGGCACATGCTGACCCACAGAGACTGCATTCCCCACTCTCCCTTGCAGCTTGATGCACCCCAAGACCACGTTCTCACCAATGGAAGTATAAGTGGTGTATGTGCAACTTCTGATCACTTGCCCTGGACTTTCTCCATTGTCCTTTGCATGGAGGGAGCCCAGATACAGGAGCAACCCATCTATGACCATGCAGATAAATACTGGACAGAAGGAACATAAGTCTCAATGACCAGTGGATAGGGGCTGGTCTGCTGACCTGGTTTGCTCACACCGGTACCTTTAGGTGAGGACAAAAATCAACTTCCATGTTCTTTGAACCATAGCATATCCCCTGGTTACAGCAACTCAGCCTTATCCTAATTAATAGAGAAAAATTAAGTTGGATTCATACCTAACATTCCAGATGGATCAAAGATTTAAACCTAAAAAACACCGAGCCACATGACATGCAAGGGACCATGAGATAGATTTTTAGTTTAGAAATGGAAAAGGTCTTTTTCCTGTGATACGAATTCTTGAAGTCACAGAAAGTTTGATTATATATGTAGCGCTACAAATGTTTTTGAACATCTTTTATTGACTGTCTCTTCCACTACAATGTAAGCTCCATGTAGCAAGAATTGGGATCTGTTTTCTTCACTATTATATATACACAGCTGCCCAGAACAAGTGCCTAATATATAAGAGGCATTCGATAAGTATTTGCTGAGTGAATAAATTGGTATATTTAAGTATACACGATTTTAAATAATATGCACAGCACAATAATTATTTCTGTGTAAATGACAAAACATAAATATCACTTGTCACACTTAATTTTGTTAATGCATAGGAACACCTATGAACTGATAATAAAAAAAAATCAATAACCCAATAGGAAAATAGACAAAGGACACCAACATACAAGGAACACAATTGGAAAGTGTTTAAAATTATGAAAAGATGCTCGATGTCAACGGAAATAAAAATGCAAACTAAAGCTACATTAAACTGTCATTTCTCACCTATCTATTTGGCAAAGAAAAACACCTTTGACAATCATACTGTGATCAGCAAGGGTATGAGGAAGCAGTGTTCTCATCCACTGCTGTTGAAATCAAAAACTCCACAAGCTCAATGAGCAGAGCAACTTGGCAATAAATTTATACAAAATTTAAAAAGCGTGTACCCTTTTACATAGCAGTTCTACTGCAAGAAATGGATCCTACAGATATGTTCGTGACCCTGTTTGAAATATTATATGTACAAGGTTATTCCCTACAGCCGTGTTCACAATAAAAAATAAACTAGAAGGGATCTAGATGGCCATCAACATAGCACTGGTTAAGTAAATTACAGCACTGGTCCACAGTAGAATACTAGGCATCCATTAAAAAAGAATGCAGTATTGGGGTACCTGGGTGGCTCAGTCGGTTGGGCGTCTGACTTCTGCTCAGGTCATGATCTCGCACTTTGAATTTGAGCCCCGTGTCGGGCTCTGTGCTGTCAGTGGGGAGCCCACCTCGGATCCTCTGTCCCCCTCTCTTCCTGCCTTTCCCCCACTCACTCATGCTCGCTCTCGCTCAAAAATGAACATTTAAAAAATTAAAAAGAAAAGAATGCAGTATTAATATGGAAGATCTTCCAAGAAATTTTATCTCAGTGAAAAAAAGCACAAAATAGTATATATTGTTACCATCTGGGTTAAAACACACACACACACACACACACAAAAGAAATTGCAATAATCTGTAGGTTATGTGTTGTATATTATATATGCCCTGAAATCTCTGAAAGAAAACACAAAAAACTGGTAGGAATTTTTGGTAGGAATTGCCTCTAGGAAGAATAATTGGGCACTTGGGAGATGGGGAGGAGTGAGGCTTATTTTTTCTCACTTTTGTACCTTTTTAATCTTATAAACATTGATTGTATCACCTCCTGAATATAAATATTTTACCAAGTAAAAACATTACAAATATTTATCTCTAACCCCTAGAAATCTGAACACTTCTCTGGTGATTCTTAACTGTCAAACACACTTGGAAAACCAGTGAGCTGAACAATCTTAACCCTGTTTCATAATTAAGAATCACAGGGTTAGCAATTAACAAACACCATCATCTCCTACTCGTTCAAACAAATACATATGCAAAATAAAGTCAGTCTCTTAGTTCCGTCCCTGTTATTCATTACTTCCTCTTAAAACTAATTCAACCTCATGCCCACCTTAAATGGGCATGAAAATATTTCAAAATGCTCCAAGGATGGCAGCCAGAACCAACAATTCCACTAATATATTAACACAGCCTGGTGCCTAAGAAGTTCCTTGCAGTCACATAGAAGATGAAAAATTGCCATAACTGTCACCTGGGCAACAATCCAAAGCTGTGCATCATCTGCCTTGGAAAATAAAAACTCACATCGTTAAGACTAAAAGTCCAATGTCAACAGCCGTGGCTTTTGTTTTCTGCCTAATGCGAAAGGTCTCCCCCCGCACCCCCCTTTAAATTATAGGCTAACCCCTCACTTGAGGACCGGTTATTACGTTACAGCCTTATAAGGAACACTAAGCAGTCATTATTTAGACTGACATTCTGCTTAAAAGGAAAAATTCTTCTTGAAAGGGAAAATGTCCACAACTTATCAAGTGGAAGGAAAAAGCAACTTGTAAAACAAAATGTATAGTCATGTTCATCAAGCTTTCAACATAATGAATATGCATACTGTTTGTAATACGATAAGATCTGTGTATGAGTAAGTATGTGTTTCAAATTATCAGCTATGGGCAAAAGAGCAAAGACAGAGAGGAAATTTTACCTGTACCTATGTCTGTATTTTACATTGTTTTGTAATACTTGCAATTAAATAATCAAAAATAAACTATTTATATAAAGAATAAAGTTTTTAAAAATAGTAAATTAGACTTTCCTTTAAAAAAACAAAAACAAAAACAAAAACGTCGGACAGGTACTGGAAACTTTCCAAAAGTGTTGAACCAAGGAGGCTGCATAGACCGACCCTTACAAGCCTTAACCCTGAGTTACGTGTTTCTGTGTCTATGTGCAAGTTTCCAACCATATCTGAGCAACCTGAACATTCAGCTCAAGAGACACACCCACCAATATTTAGCACTTCAGGCCTCCCCTCACAGAAACATCTTATAGACTCTATTCTAAAGTAGGTATTTTGGGGTGCACAGCTGACTTTGTCAGTAGAGCATGCAACTCTTTTTTTTTTTTTTAACATTTATTCATTTTTGAGAGACAGAGAAAGACAGAGTATGAGCGGGGAAGGGGCAGAGAGAGAGGGAGACTCAGAATCTGAAGCAGGGTCCAGGCTCTGAGCTGTCAGCACAGAGCCTGATGCGGGGCTCGAACTCAAGAACTGCGAGATCATGACCTGAGCCGAAGTCGGACGCTCAACCAACTGAGCCACCCAGGTACCCAGGCACCCCTCTTTCTCTTTTTTTTAATGTTTATTTATTTATTTTGAGAGAGAGAGAGAGAGAGAGAGAGAACAAGCATGAGCAGGGGAGGGGCAGAGAGAGAGGAAGAGAGAGAATCCCAAGCAGGGCTCAACCTCACAAACTGTGACATCACGAACTAAACTGAAATCAAGAATCGGGTGCTTAACAAACTGAGCCACTGAGGCACCCCAAGCATGCGACTCTGGATCACAGGGTTGTGAGTTCAAGTTCCACACTGGATGTAGAGGTTACTCAAAATAAAATCTTTAAAATAAAATAAAATAAAAATATTTGTATTCCCCTATAGCTTAACACAATGATAGCAAGACTGCTTTATATAGATTTCAAAATACTCCATAGGAAGCATATTATGAAAATGTAGTTCTGGAAAAGGTAAAAGTATGGAGACAATAAAAAGATCAGTAGTTTCCAGGGAGTGACTGGGGGAGAGAAGAATTATTAATAGATGGAGCACAGAGGATTTTCAGGGCAGTGAAATTTTTCTGTTCGATACTGGAAATGGTGGATAGGGTCATTATACATTTGTCCCCAACCTATAGAACAAACAACACCAAGAGTGAACCCTAATGTAAAACCATGGGCATTGGGTGATAATGATGTGTCAACACAGGCTCAACAACTGTAATTAATGTACCACTACACTGATACAGTAGTCCCTCCTTATCCATGAGGGATATGTTCCAAGACCTCCAATGGATGCCTGAAACCATGGATAGTACCGAAACCTATATATGCCACGTTTTTTTCTTACACATACATACCTAAGATAACGTTTAATGTGTAAGTTAGGCACAGGAGAAGATCAACAACAACTAATAGTGAAATAAAACAATGACAACATACAGGACTATAATAAAAGTTATGTAAACGTTTTCTCTCTCTCTCTCTCTCTCAAAATATTTTCTATGCACTATACCTCACCCTTCGTGTGGTGATGTGAGATAATAAAATGCCTACATGATAGGATGAAGTGAGGCGAATGACGTAGGCATTGTTACCTAGCATTAGGCTACTACTGACCTGCTGACCACATATCAGAAGGAGGATCATCTGCTTCATCTGCTGACCATGGCTGACTATGGGCAACAAACCATGGAAAGCAAAGGGGCAAAAAAAGGGGGTCCTGCTGCAGTGGGAGAGGTTGTGTATGGGGCCAGGGGGTACAGGAGAACTCTCTGTACTTTTTGCTCAATCTTGCTGTCATTCTAAAACTGCCATGAAACATAGTCCATCTGAAAGAGAAAAAAAGAAAAGTGGCCCCGTAAGGGGGAAAGAACGGGAGAAGTATTTCGTATGTAGGGAAATATTGATAATATTGAAATAAACTGGCCAAAGTTAAAGAATAACCGAGCAGCTCCACCACAGAGACAGAGAGAGAGAAGCCCATCTTCAAGGCAACTCAAGAATTAAGCACTATGAGGCTAGAGCCCCAACCTTTTTATACTGGATTCATACAAACCAACGAAATAATCACTGTGGCTAAGAATTTACCGTGTAGATTTGATCTCTGCCAAAGAGCATTAAACGAGGTGATCTGTTGAAATGGCTCTAGAGCTGGCTCTGGCAATGCTGCTCCGGAGAGCTCCTGGGTAAGCTGACTCAGCTACCTTAGGGCTGGTGCCCCGTCATGTCGCGCCACGGTCCCTCGGGCAGGGCGCTCTGGTTCAGAGCTCCGCTCTCTCGTCCCCCATTCACTGGAGACCAGCGGAGTGGGAGAGGTGCTCCTCGAGTCTCCTGGAGGAAAAAGCTTCCCAGTAGTTCTGCTCCGGCAATGTGACACTCACAAGCGGCTCCGAGCTGCAGTTGGGGAAAAAGAAAGAACACCAGCTAAGAGAAGAAAATTCCGCAGTGGTGAGTGTGCTGGCTCAACGTGCACACCTGACAAGCCTTTCAGTTGGGGCCCCAAAACTAAGGCCAATTTACAACTGAGGCAAATATGGAAGGAGCTGAAAAACAATGACACGCAGGATGTTGGTAAACTTCAAAATCAAGTTCTTTCAAAGCCCATATACCATGGACTCCAGCCCATTACAAAAACAGCAAAAAAAAAAAAAAAAAAACACAAAGGCTTTGTACATATTAATTATTATATGTACTTGGTTAAAAACAAAACCACTCAAACGGTACACAGGTATAGAATGAAAGTCTCTCTCCAGACCCCCAGCTGCTCCTAGATAGCCCATTGCACCAGAGTAACCCGTTCCTTGTGTATCCCACCCAGAAGCAATCTGGTTTAAGTCCACTTCCAACCCATTCTCAGTCATAGACAGAACTAGTTCAAAGGCTCATAAAACAATAGTGGGGAAAGAACAACAAGCGGAAGGGAAGGGGTCTAGATAACTAACAAAAAAACACAAAGCCACCCAAGTTCCCCTTCCCTTTGGGAAGACTTTAAAAACATCAACATTTGCCAAAGGAAGAGGAAATTTTTATTAGAACCAAACCAAATTTTTCCATCCAAATAAGTCACACAAAACACTGAAGAACTTACTCCTTTCAAAAAAACAGCACCTTTTTTTTGTTTTTAACCTCAGGGAACATTTTGCCAAGAAAACGTTCATGTAAATAAATCTAAGCAGAAAACAAACCCAAAATACAGCATTCCTAAATAATTATTGGGAAGGAAAACCACATGAACCTTGAAATTCAAGGGGAATGCTTTACAACTAATACCAACTCTTTCCTTGCTTCAGTTTAAATGAAGGCTCACAACCAATTTGAAAAGACAGCCTAGCTATGTAAAAGGCACACAAAAAATAAGACAACAATATCTCCCCCATAGGAAAGTCAACCAGAAATTTTGCATTTTCAGCAATCATTTAGTGAAGTCAGAGGGTAAAAACCCATTTCTAGAGTGGACATCTGTAAAAACAGACTCATTCGTGAAGCAGCATCCACAACCTTCAGTTTCAGAACCAATTGCTAAAATCCCGGTGTTTTCCAAGCCGCTGGAGCCAGGGAAATTTGGTGGTCAGGGTCTCACATTGACGTTGCCTTCCCCTTGGGCAAAAAACTGTGTTTTAGAAGGGGGCCGCTGTTAAGCTACCCCGCCTGGCACTAACCATGTCTTTAAGTCATAGGTACTGTTTGGGAAGGGGCTTTAGACAATAGGAAAATAAGGAAACACGGGTGCATATTTTCCTGATTCTTTCAAAACAAGAATCATCCGAAGAACAGTCAGGAGATTGACTGTTTAATTACAAAGGTGCTTCTATTTCCCTTCCAACTCCCCAGTCTTACCTATTACCTTCACCGCAAGGAATTCCTTCAAGAGCGGGCTCAGCTTCTCCTGTCTCTGTTCAGCCTTCTCTAAGGATTCTTCTTTTGTCCAGATCTTTCCACTCCGATTCCTCCAGTATTTTTACTCTATATGACTCAACCTGGCACTTGATCCCCTGCCTTGAACAAGGTTTGTCTCACAGCCAATTTAAAACTAGAAGAGATTCACATATTATCCTTCTGCTATATCATTCCTTCCCAATACCTAACACATAGTTGGTGCTCAGGAGTTATTGGATAAAACTCTTCAAATTAAACGTAATTTAAGATTTGCTTTAGAGTTCGTCAGGCTCTCAACCATGGATTGAAGTCAAAACAGTGGTGTACCACAAGGAAGAACAGGTTGGCAGAAAGGGAGCTAAGTGGAGAGCAAATGCCAGAAAGTTAGGTCTTCAAACGTTCTACTCAGGACCCATCTCCCCACAAATATACTTCATGCCAATAAGCAAGCTTGGCAGAGCCTGAAAGGTAGTGGAAAGCAGTTATGCACAAAACCCCAAGAGTGATTAAAAAAATAAAAACAAACCAAAAGAAAGAGAGAGAAGAGAGGGGGTGAGGGGGAAGTGCTATAAAAATATCTATGTAGCAAACTTCAGCATCTTGTCCCAAAACTTCCATTAAGCTGAGTTTTTTCCTAAAATCTTAGCCAACTCATTTGTTTGGCTATTGAGGTTTAATTATTGGTGGCTAATCGTGCCATATGAAAATCTGACCCTTTATAGAAGCTAGAGGCACATTCCTGTGAAGTGGTGAAGGGTGAGAGCGAGGAAAGGGGAGAAAGAGAAATTAAAAAAAAAAAAAGTTCTTACTCCAAATGCGGGTTTAACATAGCAGTATATTTTTCTTTAATCCAATTTAAGAGAACATGCATAGTTTCTTAAAAGTTATTGTAATATGATGGGACCCGAGTAACAGGCAAGCATAAAAGATACTTAAAATCAAACAAGTTCTTGGCAGTCAACATAGCAGCTAAGCAACAGGAAGAAAAAAAAATTCAGGACAAGTTTCCTCAACTATTTAATTATAACTGTATCCTTGGCCTCCAGAAATTGTAGCTTCCAAATACTGAAAAGTCTTGTCCTTTCAAGACATCATCCCTTGTACGGTGATGGATGTTAAGGAAACTCATTGTAGTGATCACTTTGCAATATACATAAATTTCGAATCATTGTGTTATCTACCTGAAACTAAGATACTGTTTTATGCCAATTATACTTCAATTAAAAAAGGGGCGCCTGGGTAGCTCAGTCGGTTAAGCGTCCAACTTCGGCTCAGGTCGTGATCTCGCAGTCCGTGAGTTCGAGCCCCGCGTCGGGCTCTGGGCTGACAGCTCAGAGCCTGGAGCCTGTTTCAGATTCTGTGTCTCCCTTTCTCTCTGACCCTCCCCCATTCATGCTCTGTCTCTCCCTGTCTCAAAAATAAATAAACATTAAAAAAAAATTTAAAGGGGCACCTGGGTGGCTCAGTCGGTTGGGCGTCCAACTTCGGCTCAGGTCATGATCTCGCGGTCCGTGAGTTCGAGCCCCGCGTCGGGCTCTGTGCTGACAGCTCAGAGCCTGGAGCCTGTTTCAGATTCTGTGTCTCCCTCTCTCTCTGACCTTCCCCCATTCATGCTCTGTCTCTCTCTCTCTCTGTCTCAAAAATGAATAAACGTTAAAAAAAAAATTAAAAAATTAAAAATTAAAAATTAAGAATTAAAAAAAAAAAGACATCAACCCATACCTTCCCTGTTTATCTACCCAGCCCCATAACCCAAATAAACCATGGTGGATCTTGCTGTAAAATTACCGTTAACTGAAATTACTTTAAGAAGCACCATATGGTTGTAAGAACATGGACTTAGGGAAGAGCCAAACCCAGTTTTCCAACCCATTTAATGTGATCTTACCCAAATCATTTAACTTCTATGGGTTTCAGGTTCTTTCCCATGACACAGGGTAAATACCTTCCACCTTTGAAAGTTACTAATATACACCAGCTATCGTTTAGTGTGCCCTTAGTTCTAGAACCGTGCTAACCGCACACTTGCATTATCTGATTTAATCCTAACAGCACAAAAACTGGGGAAGGTGTTATTATTCCCCCTTGAAAGATAAGAAAACAATGTTAGAGAGGTTAAGTAAAACTGCCCAAGATCATAATTTTTAATAAGTGGCAAAACCAAGAATCAATTCAAGTTTTTCAGACTCCAAAATCTATGTTAATTGCCATTAAGTAAAATTGCATCGTGACTGTTTATAAGAACTGAGCTGAATGCTCATAGTAAATATTCTTAGTTCCCTTTCCTGTTTTCTACTCCTTAGAATAATAGAAAGTGCTAAAGCACTGTGGTAGGAACAGCATAAAGCACACCATTCCCAAACAATAACACAAGTCATCTACAAAATCACACTACAAATGTCCTCTTGTCTCACTACAACCAATGTCGAGTATCCTTGAAGAATAATCTATTCCAGACACTTCAATACATGAGAAAGACAGGTATGATTGCTTAGTAATGCTGGAGAAAGGCAATGGAGATATCAGCCGGTTCCCAAGATTACCACTTTCCCAGTGGAACAAATCTAGGTCACATGCCCTAGACAACTGATAAACTCAGGGGACACCATGGAGCAGGGAGAAAAAAAAAAAGAAAAAAAAAAAAAAAACAAGGAAAGCCATACAAAGCTGAGAAAAGATAAAAGCTGACTGAACCAGGAAGCAGAGAGGAGCATGGAGATATAGCAGATCCCCTTCTCCAGGCGTATCCAAATTCTCAACAGATACTAATCTTTGGGACTTAGGGATGAGAAATGGGAATTTCCAGGAATTTCTCCAGAATTCCCCAAATTATAGCTTTTCTTAAAATACTTCCAAATACTCTTTACTCATTATTATGGGTATATATATTTTTGTTTTTTAAATGTTACATATGTAAGAAATAGTGTTATTTACAAAGGATTGTAGCCTATAACAAATATTCAAATGCTAGGAAATGCCAGTGAACATTATTGGGTAGTATTCCAATAGCTGGCCAAATCCAGCCTGCAGTCTGTTTTGGTAAATAAACGTTTCACTGGAACACAGCCCCACTTGTTCATTTTACGTATAGTCTACGGCTGCTTTCACACTAAAACAGCAGAGCTGATAGTTCTGACAGAGTCCATATGCCTTGCAGGGCCTAAAATATTTACTATCTGGCCCTTTGGAGAAAAAGTTTGTTGACCTCTGAAATAACCTGCATTTGGATCTATGAGGAAGGTTAACCGCACTACCCCGAATCCCATGTGGCAGTTGCCATTTCCAAGACTTCTTCTGCTTCAGAAACATATTTCTTGGAATACCGCTCACAGGATTTGTATACAATATGCTATGTATATAAACTTATTTTATTTGCAACGATGACTCACTGGTAGCAGCAGACAGGGCCACAAACACATATTTATAACATAGCAACAGCTACAAGCAATCACGACCAGTTCTTTCCTCTGTGCTCCTACCCTGTCCTGGCTCTGGGCAATGTCAGTCTTGTCCTTCGCTCCACAGGTTCACGTTCAACTCAACATCAGTGGGTTCCTTCAGTCTACCACGGTCTCTATTGCTAATTGTTTAATTCTCACAGGAGAATTGCAACACGCTTTTTCCCGTTCACCTGATTGCTCCGGGGATCTGAAAAGACATAAATTTCCCAAGAAATCCCTGGAAGGAATTCTGCCATGGAAATAAACTATTCTCTTCAGGTGTAGCGAGACTGAGTCTAGATCACACTCACTGGACTTTTAAGGGATAGAAGAAAAAGAGTTGAGGAGAGGAGGGAGGATGAGGAAAAACAAAGTCTCCGGGATGTTTTAAGGAAAAGATTAAGGTCTGTCTCAAAGCCTAGAGAGAAGGGACACCTAAGTGGAGGTTCAGATGAAGACGACATTTCCTAAGGCGATGGCCCCAGTGACAGATTTAAGGCCCAAATATCCGAACTTAAGTTCTAATTTGGCTGCCATGACAGGCATTCGCTGTGAGTTATGACAGGAGTTAAGTGTAATTAAACACCACACTATTTCTGAAAATAACCTGCTCATACTTTATAATCTCAAACACCCTCTTCTGAAGTGGCTGGGTGATCCACCAAAATCCCCTTTATCCATCAGTCCGGCCAAAGATTCCTTTATTTGTGCCAGAAATACAAAGCATAAGGACAAGGATAAAACTCAAGGGAACAAATGCAGTGGGATACAGCAGCACCAAAAGGGTTCTAGGCTTGAACCAAAGAGTCCTGGGTTGAGTCCCAGCCCTGCCAATCACTAGACAGGTGATCTTGGGCCAACTGGCCAACCGTCTGAGCCTCAGTCTCTCGCAGGCAAAATGGACATCATGACTTCCTTGCGAAGCCCACAGCATGTGGTGGGTGTTAATAAATGGCAGCTATTATTATAAACAAAGCATTTAAGGAGCAGGAATAAGAGGAGGAGACCGTGATAAAGACTGAGAATCAAAAGGGTTGACTTATTACACTGAATCATTTGAAAATGCTGACATTTGACCATTTTGACTCACAAAAATAGCAGTTTTTAAATAAATACTATAAAGGGCTCTGCGGGGAAGCCTGAAAGGAGACAGCATGAAAGACTAATACCCCATCCTCATTCCCCCACTGGGGGAAGCTTAGAAGGAATCCAGACACCAGATGGGAAGGCTGCAGACTAAAATAGAATACCCCTTAGTCAACTCCTCACTAGAGAGGAGGTGTGACTTTAGGGAGGAGAAGATTCAACAAAGGACAGACAAACACATACACCTCACTCCTAGGTAGCCCACGTACCTCGCTCCCTCTCTCCTTCCTTCTCCACTGCTGCCCTGTCCTTTCCCTTCATTATTTCCTTCCCTAGGCAAAGCCCAATGGTGTCCTGTTAACCAGCTGGGGAAGGACAGAGCACTTCTGCTCAGCTGACGTTACTGAATGCACAGCAAGCTTTTCGGTAGGCTTCGTAGTGCAGTTGGCAGCTCAATAAAGATATCCAATGAATCCGCTGCATTTTCTCTGTTATTTTTCTGTCTTCCATTCATACCGTAGGTGTTAATTTTTTCAAGTCCTCCTAGACCTCACCCAGCTGATGGGTCTGTGGTTGATCCATGGGCGTCATGACAGTTCCTGGATGAGATCTGAATTTCAAGCCCCCTCACCAGCCCAAACCCAAGTAGCTCTATTCCAGCTATCTCTAAATCTCAAAAAAGGTGCTAAGTGAGGACTCAAAATACCTTGTGTACAGTGGATGAATAACAGGTTAGAGGTAAAAAAAGGAGGAACATGTCATTTCTTCCATCCTCCCAACCCGTACATTTAAAAAACAGAATTAGACTTCCCTGGTAATTAGCTTGCCTTTCTCAGTCTGTTGGGTCAGCTTTAACAAATGTAAATCCAATTCCCGCAGCATTTCAGCAATCCCCATTGCTGTGTTTTATCTGCTGTCTGGAAGTAATGTGGCAATCCTTGATGATCACCCTCACACATTAAACTATGGAGGCTTTCATCAGATGATGATCTCAAAGCACTTTTACAAGAGTTCGCAGGGATGCCTCCCACGTGGGCCAGAACCAGATTTTCTGGTTTTCTAATAGGGAGTCTGGCATTCTGTTTCTCCTAAGCTGTACTCTGGTGTAAACACTCCAGAGTATATATGCCCTCACTAGATAGACATTAGCAAAGCTTCAACAGGGAAGCTTCTTGGAAGCGAGGACTCTGTGTATACAATATCCTGCTGTATCTCCAAAACCTGGTCTATGATCACCAGACATTTAAGTATTTGTGGAATAAATGGAGCTTAAAATTACAGAAAAATCCAAAGTATTATCAACTGCAAGCTCTTAAACTTGTTAAAAGAAGCTTTTCTATCACTAAGTGGCTAAGTTTCTACCCTACATTTAAACTCAGAACAGTGCAAAACATACTAAATACTCTTATTTGAGGGGAACAGGTTAACACAAAAAGCACAAAGAAACATATAAAAAATTGTGGGAAAAAAACTATTTCATAAAAGCAGGCTTCACTTTAGAATAGCAGTAAGTTTTCTTAGTACACTTATTAACTAAACAACTCCAAATTAAGGTGAAGTTTTTCAAAATTGTTATCTACAGAAATGTCCAGAAACACTGAAGGGCCACTGCAAAACAGGAATACCAAAACAAATGAAGAGAGAACTAAAGCTTTTAAAAACCATTCTTCCAATGCCCTCTTGAAAATATTTATGTCAATTACCAACCTAAATAAAATTTTTACCAGATCGTTCTCCCTAATTGAGACTCACTGAGAATAAATTGGAAAAAAAAAAAAAAGGGCAATCGACGTTCTTTTTCTAATTGTTTGGTTTAATGTATTTCCTCACAGGCATATAAGCATTTCCAAGGAGACGCAAGAAAACTACCTGCCCCCCTGTGCAGAGAGAACAAGGAAACAAAAAACAAAAACAAACAAGCAAAAATAAAAAACAGTAAGGTTAAAAGAATTAAAAGTGAACAGTATTCTATATGGCTTTGTCTTCTTGTACTGTTTCTGTGCATGTGTGTATACTACATGCCCATAATTATGTCAGACAAGCTATGCATTTTATAAGTAGTTGCCAGCCCCATAATGAGTTATCTGAAAAACTAACCTGCAACTTCTTAAAGAGAAAAATAGCCTCTTATTTATCTTTAAGCTTTATAATAATTGGGGCAGCATCCCTTCCATACGACTCAGCAAATATTTGCTGACTGATGAACAGGGAGATTAATTAAAGTAAGATTCAAGTCAAGACTCCAGGTGACTCTGGGTCTACCAGAGATTACATAGCCTTCCACTCTGCTCCGTCATCTTGATGGGATTATTGTAGGTTGCCTTCAAGGTATGGAGGAAAAAACACTGAGCCAAGGAGCTTGACAGGTCCCTGCACCACACATGTGTGACAATGGGAAATCACTTATCGTCTCTGACATCCATTTTCCCTGATTATAAATGGAGAATGGGGGTCCAAGCTGCTGAGTTTCCCTCCAGCTCCAAATTTTCTGTTTAGATAGTTCTTTTACAATCACTAGCAGGATGTCTCAAGAGTTATGCTAACAAGAAAGGCTACGTCTTTTCATTAAAGATGGTTTTCCAATCTACTCCTGTACTGAGATGGCACACAACCCACTCATTAGAAAAAAAAAAAAAAAAAAAGGAAAAATAACATTTTTCATTTAATTTAGCAGTTTCGTTCTTAACTCATACAGGTTTGCTTTTAATTTGCTTACCAATAATTTGTTTGCCAACTGAAGGATAATTAAGAAAATACACAAAAAGAAGTGGCACAGTGGGGTGTCTATCAAGAACAGTAGGGGCATGAGAATATGCCCAGTTCCCAAGACAAGGAATCTAGATGAATAAAACTAAAGTCAGCACGTCCACATTACCCACCACCCCAAATGTGCCAGTTTTCCTTTGTTTTATCTCACACAGTGGAATCACACCAATGAACCTCGACGGCAAGGTTGGAAACTAGGGGTTCATCTTACAAACCCCACCAGTGCCTTTGTCCCAGCTCTTGTTGTCTCCCACCAGCAAGACTTCCAACTGCCTCCTCGGTGATCTCCTCTGGGGACCTGCCATCAGTGCAGTCACTAACCATTGAGCAGCCTCTCCTCTGCTTAACCATCAGCGGCTCTCCTCATCATGAACAGAGTCCCGATTTCCACGACCTGGCCCGAGACCTCTCCACTCTCATCAGTCACCACCCTTCAGGTACTCTGACCCTGACTGCACCATACAGCACTATGAAGATGCCATACTTCTGTTTTCCTTCATGCCTTTACCCTTGCCCCTACCCCCAAATGTCTTTTTCCACCTGTCAAATCCCTATGCTTCAGGATCAGCTCAAGAATCACTTCCGGATGGAAGCCTTCCCTGAAGCCCCCATGCCTACACCCTGTCTGAGGTACATGCACCCTCCTCTGTTGTTCCCAAACGTAATTATCATGGCACCTAAAAAGTACATTTCACTTTTCTTTTTTTTTTTTTTTTTTTTTTTTTTAATTTCACTGCTTAGTGAGTCTGTGACTCCTCAAAGATAAGTAGTATTTTTTCATCTCTGGAACACCAGGGGCAGTCTTACAAATAACAGGTCCTTAATAAACACTGATGGATGAATGAATGGGTGAACCCTGATAATGGGCTCAAAGCATAAGAGGAATGCTCCAAAAGAAATATGAACAATAAAAACTGAGAACTGTGCTAATGGAAAAAAAGAGGTAGGCCTACCAGAATCCACTTTTAGTGCTGTCGTGGCTTTTAATTCAAGGCAAAAAAGAAAAAAAAAAAATCCCCAAATCCTCAATTATAGAGACTGAGAACTAAAGTGTTTATTTCATACAAAAAAGACAATGTGTAAACTAAATGTATACACTAAACCATAGTCGCTGACTGACTTACATATGAAAACAGGGAAGTATTTCCTAGTCCAACACTTTAGAACATAATCTTCTTCTAAGTTATATATACAGAAAAGTAACCTGAGAACAACACTTAAATACCATGCTAACACTGTAATATTACTGGAAACTAAGATGTTGTCAGTAAAATGTAAGAAGGAAGATGCTTCATCTTATAAGAAAAACATTAATTTTTTCCCACAAAATTATTCCCAAGATGGTCACTTGGAGCCAGGCCCCCATGCGGTTCTCAAGGCTAGGCTCTGACTCCCTGGCCTCCTTCCAGATATCTTCAGTAAAGGTGCTGAGGGCCAGGGGGGGCAAAAAGGGGGGCTCTTGCTCTTACCATGACAAGGCTATCTTAATGTTCTTCCTCATCCCACTACCCATTTCCCCAGCCCCAACCTTTCTATACCACATAGCAGGAAAAAAAAGAACAAATGCATAAATTGCTATGTAATGTAACTGAGCTTAATTCAAGAAGCACAAAGTAGGTAACAGAAAGGAGGCAATGGCCAACGCTGAATATTAAGGAAAAGAGAAGGAAGATCCAAGGAAAACACTTGGCTGTTGGTAGTGCTCACTGGCTAGGATCACTTTAAGTTTACACATGAAATTGCTTAATGCATGAGTCACTTCAAATCATGACTGTATGGATTCATTTAATATGTTCAAGCAAACCTGCAATGAAGATGACCTAGAAGTCTGGAGATGCACATGATTCTCCAATCAAAAGAATGGGGGTGGCAGACATATTGTAGAAAAATCAAAAACATAAATGTGTTTGGAAAAAATTTAAATCCTGTCGTTTTCTTATTACAATGGGCAGAAGAATGTCAGACAGTTTATCAAAATTGGATGAGTTAAGAAAAAAAAAAACCCACCAGGTTCAGAAATGACTGTTCTGAAGGTTTCTGGGACACAGTCAAGAACTCTGTTGCCCACTAGGGGACTGGTCCAGGAGCTCGGCTTCTCCCTTGACCCAGTGTACAGGATGATTGGGAGCCTGACTTTGGCTTCTACTGAAACAATCTTAGCTTTAAAATCAGTCTTAAACGCTGATGATTTCTCTCTGGGGTGATGAAAATGGCCTAACATTGGACTGGTGACAGACGCACAATCTGTGGATTTACTCAAAGACACTGAATTACACACCATGAAAGGGTGGATGTTATAGTATATAAACTAACTCAATAAAACTGTTTTGAAAACAAAATCAGTCTGGAAGCTCTTAGGCCTTTTTCCGTACAGCTTAAGACCTTAAGCGTTTGCTATGCTGTGCTTGTTAACTACATAGAGACATTCCGTGTGTCTCCCAATTCATTTCTATGGAAAGAGCTGAAGCTTTGAAAATCACAGTTCAGTTTGGGAACTGAACCTAGGTCTGTCATTTCCTAGGCCCTGGGATCTTGAGCATGTTACTGTCTGAGCCTCAGTCTCCCCCCTCCCCGCCCCCCCCCCCACCTATCAGATGAGCAGAATGAGTCTGCAGATCACCAGCGCACTCAGACTGATGGTAAGTGGCAGAAAATTAAAATGGAAGGGGCTGTAAAAAAGGACATGCCAGCTGGCGGGTGAAAACTAAAGGGAAGACACAAAAGCAGAAAAGATGCGGTAAGTGAAGAGTAGGGATCGAGGCCAGCCTACCTAGAATCAGGGCAAACCCTTCTGGAATCCTCTATTGAGTTCCAATGATGCTTTGGGGTCAGAGTGACGTAGGGTAGGGAGATGGGATAGTCCTCCTCCTAGAAGCATGTGTGATTATCAGCCTGCATTATTTATGACACCTAAATGTCTGGATTCCTTACCCAAGTAATTCTATTTTGTTTGTTTTGAGAGTGAGAGAGTGTGCATGAACGTGACCAACAGTAAGGGAGGGATAGAGAGAGGGAGGGATAGAGAGAGGGAGAGAGAGAATCCCAAGCAGGCTCCACGCTTAGCATGGAATGCGCAGGGCTCGATCTCATAACCGTGATATCATGACCTGACCATAAATCAAGAGTCAGACGTTTAACTGAGCCACCCAGGTGCCACTTTACCCAAGTAATTTTATATGAGTAACCACAAAGCAGACACATTTTCCATACTTTTAAATCACCTCAAGAGTCATTAAGCATTCAGCCCACTAATGGACTATAGGTTCTTAATTGGGACTATTAATTAGAACACATAGTTTTGCACCAGGATTCATTTTTTACAGATTAATTCTATAAAATAAAACATGCCTGAAGTTGACTGTGTTAGCAGATTTTCATCGCAAGCCCCAAGATTCCACACCTGTGATTTAATTTACATCAGCACAAGTCGAAACACCAGCTTTTCGATCATTTGTGATATTCCAACTCTTTTTTTTTTTTCAACGTTTATTTATTTTTGGGACAGAGAGAGACAGAGCATGAACCGGGGAGGGGCAGAGAGAGAGGGAGACACAGAATCTGAAACAGGCTCCAGGCTCCGAGCCATCAGCCCAGAGCCCGACGCGGGGCTCGAACTCACGAACTGCGAGATCGTGACCTGGCTGAAGTCGGACACCTAACCGACTGCGCCACCCAGGCGCCCCTGTGATATTCCAACTCTTAAGAAACAACTTACCTGACAATGAATACGAACAATCTATATTTACCATCAAGAAGTCAAATTCCCAACTGGGTCAGAATTTCTAATGTGAAGTTAATTCTTCATGGTCATTTTAACACTACCATTGTCACCTAAAATGTGCTCTATTTGATCAAGTAACTAACTATACACACACACACACACACACACACACACACACACACAGGTTGTATATATATGTACACACACACACACACACACACACACACACACATTTAAAAAGTTTCAACTTTATTCCACACAAGTTTCTACTCTTGAAAACAACTTGAGAGGAACTAAAGAGACTAGCAAGTTATCAGCCCTGCCCTCCCCCAGGTAGAAGCTACACTATAGCCAACTAAATTCTCACACTCAAAGATCCTCAAGAGACCAATGGGTAACAAACTAGTCTTCCTCAGCTGCGCGCTACAGCGCCTGGAGATTGATCTCTGGTATAAATGGAGAGTGAGCTGCATATCACTGAGCTGGGATTCTTTCAATAAGATGACGAGGCCATGAAAGCACCACACAGAGTATTAAAAGGAAATAAAACATTAGCAACTGCCTCTGTTTACCATTCATACTGTCAACAACTCTGAGAAAAATTCTGTTGAGTTTCACGTCACTAAACCCTTGTCCATTTTATAAATATTTGTCTCCCTGATTTTGTTTTTGTTTTTTTTTTTACTTTTTTAAATCCCAGAGGGAAATGATAATGTTCTGTAAGTTTTAGAATCGCTTATTTTCCAAAGTTGGCAGGAGAGGAAAGGCTAGCTTCTGCTAGCTCTAATTCTGAAAGCATGAAGCAGTGAGGGAGGGGTCTCTTAAATAATAATTTTTTAATAAAATTTTAGTTGTTTCCTGAGCAGCACTTTTGTTGGTTCTACCAGCATTGCTGTGCAGCCGGGTTTTAAAATAAACACACTCTAGCATAAACTCAACGGAGTCTCCCAGAACTTACAACCAAATTTAGACTGGTTTAACACAACCGTGAGGAGTCCTTCCATCATTTCTCACTTTGGACATACAACGAACAGGTCAAATATATGTTTAGAAGGTATTTTGCTTTACATTTAATTTTGTATGAACTTTCTTAGCATGTGCACGCATGCACGTGTGCACATACACACAGGCATGCACGTGCGCGCGCGCGCACACACACACACACACACACACACACAATGCTTTCTCTTCTACTTCAGAATTATACTCAACTCCTAATGCCTTTGGCAAAGACAAGATCCAATATGTAAGGTACTTACGGGGGAAAAAAAGGCAAATAAATATGAATATTCCATGGAAGTAGTATGCCAGGTTTGGGAAAAGCTTCCAAAACTTCTGTATATGAATATGCTCTTTCTCTAGAGGGAGATAAGCGTTTCCCTACTATAGGGGTTTTTGTACATCCAACATCAAGAATGGTAGGGA
This sequence comes from Prionailurus bengalensis, assembly GCF_016509475.1. Classification (NCBI taxonomy): domain Eukaryota; kingdom Metazoa; phylum Chordata; class Mammalia; order Carnivora; family Felidae; genus Prionailurus; species Prionailurus bengalensis. Next base: position 148,272,645 of record NC_057345.1, read on the forward strand.
AACTAAGTATCTCACACCCACATCTGTTATTTCTCAAATACAGTGTGATCTATGGATGTGAATTATATGAATGTATATTTAATCCATACATATTTAAAATGCAACTAAAACCTTTAGTGAAGGGCCTAGTTATTTTTCCTAGGAAACTACCAGCACTCCGTACCCTACCCCAATCATATCTTCTTCCTCCCCTATACTGAGCTAAAACCCAGAACTGAGTCCAGACGGCCTGAATCAGAATCTAGACCCTGCATTTTGCTATCTTGGGCACATAACTTAGTGTGCCTCATTTCCTTCAACTGCAGAATTAAGATTAAAACAAAAACAAAAACTAAAACAAGAAACTGTACCTACCTCACAGTTATTACAAGGGTTAAACGAGTGAATATATGTAAAACACTCAGAACAGAACCTGAAATATATGTACTATCAAAGGGTAAGTCATTACTGCTGATGCTGTTGTTACTATTAGAACCATAATCTTAACTTTTATGATACTCCTTTCCTTCCTTTTCTTAATAGTTCTTACCTTTTTTTTTTTAATTTTTTTTTCAACGTTTATTTATTTTTGGGACAGAGAGAGACAGAGCATGAATTGGGGAGGGGAAGAGAGAGAGGGAGACACAGAATCGGAAACAGGCTCCAGGCTCTGAGCCGTCAGCACAGAGCCCGACGCGGGGCTCGAACTCACGGACCGCGAGATCGTGACCTGGCTGAAGTCGGACGCTTAACCGACTGCGCCACCCAGGTGCCCCTTTAATTTTTTTTTTAACCTTTATTTATTTTTGAGACAGAGAGAGACAGAGCATGAATGGGGGAGGGGCAGAGAGAGAGGGAGACACAGAATCGGAAGCAGGCTCCAGGCTCTGAGCCATCAGCCCAGAGCCCGACGTGGGGCTCGAACCCACGGACCGCGAGATCGTGACCTGAGCTGAAGTCGGACACTTAACCGACTGAGTCACCCAGGCGCCCCAATAGTTCTTACCTTTTAACAACTAAAAACTATAGTTACTTTGGCTTATCTTGACATAATAGAAGGCACTGGGGAGTGAGGTGCTGAATCAGTTCTAAAATATGTCAAAACTTCTTTACCTCAATAATAAATAATAAAGTACTTGTGACACTCACACTGGACTGCCATCTAGCTCTGCCCCATTGCAGAACTGCAGACCAATGACAAAAGCAAGGATCCTTCAACCAGTAGAGTTTCTGGACAGACTAAAGAGGAACCTTCATATTAATACCAACTTCGCAGGTTCTATCCCTCGGAGGTTATCCACGGAGGAGAAAACTGAATTCAAGTCACCACCAACCAACCAGCCAATGACACTTTAATTAACGATACTTTATTTATTTTTTATTTTTTTAATGTTTATTTATTTTTGACAGAGAGAGAGACACAGTGTGAGTAGGGGAGGGGCCAAGAGAGAGGGAGACCCAGAATCCGAAGCAGGCTCCAGGTTCGGAGCTCTCAGCACAGGGCCAGACACGGGGCTCGAACTCACGAATGGTGAGATCATGACCTGAGCTGAAGTCAGAAGCTTAACCGACTGAGCCACCCAGGCGCCCCTACTTAACGATACCTTAATTCGGTACACAGTGCCTCTCTCTGTCCATATGCATGCATATATGAACATCTATCAAAATCACTATGGAGCCATATATACGATAAAATCTAAAAATGAAAACCAAAGACTCACATCTGGAACTCTCCCAAGTCCTTTAAATAATGTAAAATTAATACAGTGATGGTCTGACATTTCACAAAAGACAAGGTGGCACAATACTGTAAACATGACATGTTAAAGGCCATTTAATACCTTATATTAACCACTGAGGAATCCCTGTTTCCTCAGAACAGTCTCTCGAGTTTGCCATCTAAATAAAAACTATACTAGGAAAGGCCACACACGTTAAAATTTTTTTCATCTAGGGGTGCCTGGATGGCTCATTCACTTAAGTGTCTGACTTCAGCTCAGGTCACAATTTCACAGTTTGTGGGTTTGAGCCCTGTGCCACGCTCTGTCTCTCTCTCTCAAAAATAATAAGCATGAAAAAAAATTTTTTAACTTCTTTTCATCTAAAGAAGATAGTTTGCCCATGAACCTTACTTTGCTATCTTTATTCATAAGAGGGAAGAGACCATGCTTCAGACATCATGGCCACATCGGCCCTGTGGCGTGGCAGGGAAGTGGCCTGGGAGGGACAGATCTCCAGCTAGGATCCTTGAGAATGCTAACAATCCAAACATGGAGTTTCTGAAAGGGAAACACAGGTCACACCTAAAATCAGATTTGCGTCTCCTGGCCCTGGCATAATGTCTGACATAAGGCATGCACTCAAAGGAGTGTGCTGAAAAATACAGGACTGTCTGTCCTCACCACAGAGTCTTCCAGGTGCTCCTACCCCCCCACACCAGCATTCTGGAAGGTCTTGATAGAGCACTGCCACACTCAAGTATCTGTTCCCTCCACCTCATATACCATAAATCAAGAAGTCCAAGTAACTTAGATTATAAACTCCCAGGAAACAGAAACACCTCTCTTTTGAATTTCCAAAATTGCTTTTCTACACCACTCAAATAGCATTTATTTCCTGCCCTTCTCTGGAGGCGGCCAGTGCTTACCCATCCTCAAGACAGTAAGTTTCTCAAGGGAGGTCCCTCCATGCAGCCCTGCCTGGCCCAGGGTCCAAGGAGAGGCTTTACTCAGAGAATGGGCTCAGAAAGCACACACAGAATGAATGTGATTAAACCAAGCCTTTGCCACTCTCCAAAATGAGATACATTGGGGGAAAAATTATTATTATTATTATTATTATTATTATTATTATTGCTACTAATTTTGAACGGAAATCCAAAGATGTCTGGAGAGAAACTACAGAGTTACATCAATGACAAGTGACTATTCTCCCGGTTCTTAAGCAGAACCATCAAACTTTAAGGCTCGTAACCCTTGGATACACTTTATATAAGTTAACAATTTCTACTGTCAAAAACTCAAACTAACCCAGACAAATAGGCTTGGAAACTACCAGCCAACTTCATTCTGTGAGTAACCATTAAGTTTTAATCAGATGTGGTTCAATTTCTGGAACAGCGAGCATTAAGAAGGGCTCATCGAGGAAAATGGGCAGAAGTGGGGGCAGGAAGAGGGGGAGGAGGAGGAAGGGGAAGAGGATGGGGAAGAAGAGGAGGGGGAAGAGGATGGGGAAGAAGAGGAAGAGGAAGGGGGGAGTAAGAGGAAGGGGAAGAGGTTGGGGAAGAAGCGGAGGAGGGGGGGAAGGGAGGGGGAAGAGAACAAAAGAACTGCCCCCAAGCCGGTCGTGGAACACAGACTCTTGACTGAATGCTTCTGCCCTTCTTTGCAGCTGTTGTCTCCTGCAGTTGGCACGAAGCACTACCAGTCTGGGACCGGCTTCCAGTGAGGACAGCATTGTTTTATTGGCTACTTAGGCAGTGCACACACCATTAATGGAGTTTTTATCTCTCCATTTTCCTGTCAGTACAGAACCAGCCAGTCTGACTCTGTTATTATCATTAAGAAAGCTTTTTCCCCCCCTCCGCACACACATCTTTAATCCAAACAACATCTGGGAACTTCAGCCTCTATCATATAAAAGGGAAACAGATTTAGAGGGAGGGGGGAGACCGTTCCATCCACACTGAACAACAACCAAATTCCAACAGCCAAACTTATCTGGAGCCATTCAAGATCTCCGAAATGTTGTTCACTTCAAGAAGGCAAGGTAATTCCCACCGCATTGCTTTAAACCTCCTCCTCTAAGACCTTTGCTATATGAAAATAATCCCATTGTGACATGTCACTTAAAAAAAAAAAAAAGAAGAAAAAAATTTATTACTGATTTCTTGGGTGGCAAGTTCAGTTGTGAAAGAAGTCAAGAATAATATTCGAAAGATGATTTTTAGGAGAATGCATTTTTTTTCAAAAAGGGGAAAAAAAAATAAAGACCCTTTATGACACATAACAAATGAGTACATCTCTAGTGTACAAATTAATAGGAAAAAAACTGGCGCCATTAAACCCAGAAAATATGTCCTCCTGTAACAGACAGCTGTCTCCTCTGTAGTTTAAATGCACTTTTTGCTTAGATCACTCCGTGAGTCATGGAATCAATACAGGAAAATGCACAGAGCCAGCCACACTGCAGATGCACACGGCGGAGCAGGTTCAAGCCACTCAGCAACTGTCCCTTTACCGTCTCCAGCACATGCACTAGGGGGGGAAATGGACACCCGCTTTCTACCCCAGGCTTGCACACGCCTCAGGCGGTCCTCGGTGCTGGTCTTCTCAGCATTCCTTCTACAGAAGCAGAAACTAAAGTTACAGACCTCAGCCGCCCAGTTGTCAAGCAATCCCTCCTGCCCCGCGCCCTTGTCCTTTCTGAGTTTTCTAGAACGCACCGACAACAACCATACTTAGGTTAGAAGGGACTGACTTCCCCAGAAGCACTCACTCATCATCCCGTAGAAGACACAATCCGAACTGAACATTTAGGAAAAGCCCAAATTTGAGAGTCAGCAAAGGTTAATAGTTTATTTTCAATTTATCTTTTTGTTCCATTCAGCGAAACGGGGGAGAAATCACTCACTGTCTGAGCCCCAGGCTCCTGCTCACTGGAAGCTTTGCCTTAGAGCCCCTTGCAGTCTGTGGTTAATGACAGTCTCAGTAACCTGATCTTCTCACAGTGGGAGACTTGAGTAAGCACTGGCCTCTCTCCGGTCTCGCCTTTCCATTGTCCCACCCTGCAGGGCCAGCTGTTTCTGACAGCCAAATTGCTGCGTGCTAAGTAAGCAATGAATGCTGTCAGAGAAGGAATTTTCATTTCTATAATGCATAGGCCTCTGTGGACAAATTATACAGCTTATGGTGCTGGCTGCAGGACGCTGCTCTGGGCTTGAAGTGTTGCCAAAATGCAGCCTTTCCTCCCTTCTCCCCAGCCCCGGGCTGACAGTCACTCAAAATGAACCTTGAATGGTCAGGGAGAAACGGAACACGTGCTCTCAGGGACAAACAAAACATATGTCAAGAATAGCTGTCCGGCTACAATCTTCGATGTCACAGCATACAGTGAGAGCTAATTGAGCTAATGTCACACCAAAGAGCTACCCAGCGCGGCATCCATTAAGACCTACTGGAATTTGATACCCTGCAGTAAGCATCCCTGGGGCATCAGCAAAATCACTGGCCCTCTGCTTCCCACGGACGCCAAACCTACCTAGGAAACACATCAAGAGCTTACCACTTCCTGAAAACCAAGGTGGTAACCACCAAGCAACAATCCAGGAGGTCCCAAAACAATACTCTTAAATGGTAACAAAGGCTCCTGATACGAATCGTAGAATCATTTTTAGGAACTGCGTGCCTCTCCAATACCACCCCCTCTTCCAGCAGCAACCCGTGACTTGGGTTGGAGCTATGATCCCTCCTTTCTTGAGTGAATGTTAGGGTAGAGGGACTGGCCCAATCGACACACCGCATGCGATTGTGGGGTGGGACGTGACCTAGGCTGGTCCAATCAGAGTGACTCCTGGGATCGTACCAGAACCGCTGGAAAAGAAAGTTTGATTTTCTCATTATACTGGGATCTGGGAGAATATGCCACAGCCATTTTACTACCATGACGGGAGAACCTGACTGAGAAGGGAGCCGGCAAAGAAAGAAGAATTAGGGAGAAAATAGGGCCCCAGGGACACCTGCGTCAGTCCTAGGTCAACCCCAATCGCAAACCTGCCCTACTCTGGACTCCCCAGTACAGCAACAGTTGAATTCTCATCTTACTAAGGCCAGCCTGGGTTTTCTGTCACTTGCAAATGCAAACTCACAGATGAACCAACATTCCATCCTAAGAACACCCACCGGTTAACACAAACACACATGTTGTACCTTACCATGTAAGAAAGAAAAAGGGTTTGTATTTTTGGTTGTTTTCCTGGAGAACTTACTCTTTCACTTTTCCCTTCTAGTTCTTGTACCCTAATGGCCACCTATTTGTGCATATTTGCTAAAATATGCAAAGCATCGTCTGACTTGGGCCCCTTCTGCAAGGGCAGTCTAGACCTCTGACCTGAATTCAAAGAGAAACGAGAAACCTAAATTCGTGATCTGCATTTTCTTTTGGTGTCGCAGACCTTAACATGGCCTGGCCCATGTGGCACAGAAAACGTGGACTCTGGTCAGCAAGTGGTCCATCAGCACTGTATCAATGAAGCCGACTCAGAGAAAGGCCAGGAAAGCGTCGCCGCCCTGACTAGAGGAGGGAGGGGGACATCTGCTCCTCTGCTAGGGCTTCAGGTCAGCCAAAGCACAAGCACCTGCAGGCTGCAAGCCGCCAAGGCCATCACGCGCGCCACATCCTGCAGCCGTCCGCTTTATCATTAACTACTGTCTGGCCAACGAGGGCAGGGTTCGGTTCAAGAACACCGGGAACTTTAAGGCAGGAGGCATATCCAGAACCACGGTGGGCTCACAGCCACTCACTACAACTATAAATATCCTCCTGGCTGCCGGCCCGACAGCAACCACAATTCCTGCTCCCTTGTTGGTAATAGAACTAACTGCAGGCCTTTTTCCCCCCAAGAAATTCAGCACAACCGGGGATGGCCAAAATGATGACATATGCATGCAAGCGAGCTCAGTGCCCTGGCAAGCCTTGCTTCCCACCCTCATCTCATCCATACCTGGCGTCTGATCCCCAAGATCAAAATGAGGAGACTTTAAAGTTGAAAATCCTATGGCTTAAATCTCAGTTTGGGGCTTACAAGACACTGTACAACACAGGATCAGAACTGCGAGAGAGAGGAAGAGAATAAGATCAACCCACTTTCAACCCCCCCTTTGCATCATGATGGTCATGAGGTTTGGATCCCAGACCCCTAGAGTCATTCTTTATTGGAGGATATGAGGGAGCAGGGTGTCCTGACCCCTCACTCGTGGGGAACAGAAAGCAGCACAGGAAGCCCACTAAAACCACTTAGGGCAATCCTGTAAACAGATGACGCATTTGTCTAGCTGCTTCTCAAAGGCAATAAAATGGACCAAAATTCTCAAGACTGACTTAGCCGAAGATCCACCCGATCCCCTGAATCAGAGTTCACGCCAGTACTTCGGGAGGAGTCATTCTGGGGAAATACCTTTTGTTACAGTCACTGTGGAAACAGAGAAACCACAATGATCCAAATAGTGAGGAAGAACCTAGATAAGATCTTTTGCACCATTTCATCTCTAGCACCTGGCGCAGTGCATACAGTTGGCATCTCAACATGCCATGACCCCAGTATGGATGGATCTCTCTTCCAAACAACTTCTTGACCCTTAGGGAAGGCCCCTCCAAAAATAAACGGCATAGAGGGCAGAGGGTGTTCTGAACCCTACCAAGTTCACTGCCTTTCCTCCCCATGGTCATTCATGCACTTGACCAATATGTTCTGAGCACCTACAAGGAGCCAGGCACTGTTTTAAGCAAATGTGACCAAGTTCCTACTCTTACGCAGTTTACATTCAGGCAGAAAACTCTACATGGAAGTTCTTTCATGCATCTAACCACATGTCTTCTGCTATAAGGACGTAAATCTGAAAGAAAATTCTCTCCATTATAAGAACCAATACCCCTACATAGAAGGAATTCTTCAAGTCATGAACCAATTAACTCTGGAAAAAGTCTTCAACACCCAGTCACAAAAATAAAGTTCAGTATCAGATGATGGCCCAATGTACTCAATTTCTACCACTTTGTGCTCCCTCCTCTTTTTTTCCCCTGAAATGATCTGATACACAGAGGGGCTTTAAGGAAAGTCATTTTAATCCACAATGATGCTTTTGGGCAAGGGACTGTTCCAATGCTCATCTACTATGGTTTCTTTTTTCAACCTGAATATCAGTGAGGTAGTATATGAATTGAAGCTTTCCTAGTACAAAGAACAATGTGTTTCATCACATCTCTAGTATACAAGCCAGGTGACACAGAATTACTCTCAGACTTTAAAGCTCTCGGACTGTAACCATCACAAAATTATTACTAAATACATGAACTTAACACTCATCGAGCCATACTGTACATTCGACCCTCCCATTGACTGTGGAGACAGAAGCCTTGAACGAATGAGAAGTGTAGCTCTATAAAGCTAGCACAATACATGCCTCCGACCATGTGTTTTTATTCCTGCCATTTTTCTATGTTTCTACAAACAAACCAAATAAATAATCACACAGCAAGATCATAACGACTGACATATTCAACACTGCATCACCCAACACAACACTGGTCTGTTTCCTAAATCCCACAGGTTAGGATCTTACTGTGGGTAACTTGGAAACATTCCTTAGTATTACTAGTATCCCAGTTTTCCCTGCAAAGTGAATAATAATAACACCCACAAGTTTTGAAACTTTTCTCAGGTACCAGAGAGTGCCGTTAGAGATCAGCGTCTCCACTATCACACTGGGTCCTCCAACATGGATAATGATGCAACAGGAATTATGATCTCCATTTTACAGACAGCAAAACTGAAGCTCAGAGAGGCTAAGTAAGTTCTCTAAGGTCACAAAGCTGGACCCCGCAGAAAGAAATTCACACCCACAGTTTCATGACACCATCAGCCATTCTGACCCATTCCGTTAAAGTCTCTGCATCATGGGGAAGGATTAACAGGGACCTTATGAAGCAATCTTGCCACAGAATGATGTCACTGTAAACAAGTTACATTTCACAGACTCGACCAGTTATATTAGGATTCATGGATATAGTAAAATTCCAAATGAAGATATCACCAGCTCAAAAATACCAAAAAGGCTGAACATCAGTCACCTTCAAATGCTTGGTACAAAAAAGCATCAGAGTCCCACTTAAACTTTAATAGGGTTAGACTGCCAGCATCCATTCAAAATAAGACTGAGACTAAAGAAAAAAAAGGTATTATCAGATAACCTTGAAACTAAGCCAGATGAAGAGAAGAAAACAGTTAGGAACGCAGCTGTGCCCACAGGGCAGGCCAAGGAGAGGACCTTGTGAAGCTGGCTGGCTCTTCAGGGAAAGCAAGGTTGGGCGCTGCCCTTAGCAGGGTGTGCCATCGTGCTGAGGGAGATCAAGTTTTGGTGCCTATGAGAACCATCCTCTAACGTTCCAGAATCCACTGGAAAGAGTTCCAGTGAAGCCAAAAACTTCCATGTGAGCAGGTAAGACAAAGTCCCAACAGTGACTGTCTGCCAACCAACCCCAGAGCTTTACCTGTGGCAGGGCTCCAAACCCCACCGGCCCCCCAGGTCTGCCCCACCCTGCAAAGGCTCCTCGGTTCTGTTTCAGTTCCAGCCTCTCCCAGCTCCTCACTTAAGGTTTCTGAGAAATAAGAAGCTCCCCCCAAAAGAATACCAGAAATGAATAAACAAAAAACTTGCGCTGAGAAAGATCATTTGCTATATGTCAAAATGGCACCCTGACGATCGCCATGCCAGGATTTTTACATGCCACTTTCTGTTTATTTAAAAACAAAAACAAAAACAAAAACAAAAACACTTTATCATTTCTTAAGCTCCCTGCCAGGAGCTAAGGGTTGCATAGCCAAAGAAGCCTTTTTGCCTTCAAGGGCAAGAATTATGCATTAAAACACAAAATAATAGGACAGAGATGAGGGGTTCCAAGTCTAGAGTTATGCCACTAATGCCAAGAGGTGGAAGAAATAAACCATGACTGCTGGCTGAGACGTGTAGTGGGATGACTGGTGTGCCACCCCCACCCCCACCCCCCCCCCACCGCAGAGAAGTTCTAGCCACATCCTAATTCCTAGAACTTGTGGATGTGACTTTATTTGGAAAAAGCGTCATTGCAGATATAACTAAATTAAGCATGTACAGATGAGATCGTCCTGGACTACCCAGGTGGGCACTAACTCCAAAGACAAGTGTCCTCATAAGAGAGACAGAGAGAGTCATGGAGAGAAGAGAAGAAGGCCATGTGCAGACAGAGCAGCGGCTGGAGTCATGTTGCCACAAACCAAGAAATGCTTGGAGCACCAGAAACCAGAAGTGGGGAAGGATTTCTCCCCCGCCCCCACGAACCCCGCCAGGGCTATCAGAGAAGCACAGCCAGGTCCAACATCCTGATTTCAGACTCCTGATCTCCACCACTGTGTAGGAATAAAATCCTGATGTTTTAAAGCCACGAAGTCTGTGGTGGTTCGTTATGGAAGCTCTGGGAAACAAACACAGATGGTGAGGAAAATGCTGCTCGAGGAAAGGCCTTGCAGGATGGCCAAGGGCAGCACAGGCCGGAGAGCCAGCGGTGGAGGAACAACAATGAGGAAACGCACGCTGTGGTCCCAGAGACCAGAGAAAGAAGCCTGGACGTAACACAGGGGAGACAGCGACTGGAACGTCTATCTAGGTCATGTTAATTTTATTGGCTAATACGGGAGTCACCAAAGACGTCTGAGCGAGGCAATCAAATGTGCCATGTAGTGTTCAAGGAAAATTAATCTAACATGAAAAGGGAGAATGAACTAGAAGCAAATATCTAACAAACCTTCCTTTTGTGAAGAAAGATTCTTTGAAGAACAGAAACCAAGTATCCAAGTCCTAATCCCCAGAACCTGTGAACGTTACCTTCTATGACAAAGGAACTCTGCAGATGTGATTAAACTAAAGATCTTGAGATGGGGAGATTATCCTGGATTATCCGGGCTGGCCTTAAATGTAATCACAAGTGTCCTTTTAGGAATAAGGCAGGGGGAGGTTGAACTGCAGAGAGAAAGCAAAGGGACAATGGAAACAGACCCAAGGGACAAAGGGATGTGCGCTTAAAACAGAAAAAAGGAGGCACCGACCAAAGGAAATACGCTCCCCTTTCAGAGCCTCCAGAACTGTGAGAGAATAAATAGGTTTCTGTTGTTTCAAATTACTGACTTTGTCACGATTTGTTACAGTGGCAACAGCAAACTAAGTTTTATGTTTTCTTCTCTGAAATTTGGATAAACCTTTCTTACCCTGAATTCCTCCCAAAATGATTCTTTCTCGCCAATCCCCTTGGTTCACCTAGGCTAGTCCTGTTTTAGTCTTCCCAAGTTCACGTTCAACATGTTTTATTTTAACACTTCCTAACTCAGTTGTTTTAGACCCTCATGAACTTCAAAACTCAACATTATTACCTACATATGCCAGGGAGGGAGTTGGAGAGAATCTACTAATTTACTCACCCACCCACCTTGTTCCAGAAAGGATTTAAGAACAAGCTCTTTCCTTCTGGGATGAAAATGTGTTATATCTTCATCTGTGTGAGTTTACATGGATGAAATAAAATGTCGAAATTCATTCAGCTACAGGCTTAGGATGTGTATATTTTACCGTATGTATGCTGTACCTCAGCAAAAATATAAAAGAAAAAATATAATATAAAATATAAAAGAAAATAGATCTGATTCCACCTCTTCTCTTGAGGACAGAAGAGGAGGCTTAAAGTCTTCAAAAGAGAAGAGAGAAAGCAACATGTCACACTGGGCCACTGGGCTGGAGAGGTGAAGAAAAGCTTGAGCATAAAAGATCATATATAGGGGCGCCTGGGTGGCTCAGTCGGTTGGGCGGCCGACTTCGGCTCAGGTCATGATCTCGTGGTCCGTGAGTTCGAGCCCCACGTCGGGCTCTGTGCTGACAGCTTGGAGCCTGGAGCCTGTTTCGGATTCTGTGTCTCCCTCTCTCTGACCCTTCCCCGTTCATGCTCTGTCTCTCTCTGTCTCAGAAATAAACGTTTAAAAAAAAAAAAGATCATATATATACAGTACCCAGATCATGTATATATGGTACTTATCTACAGATAAGCCCTTAGGTAAAAACATCAAAAGGAATAAACTTTAAAAAAAAAAAAAAAAAAAGGAATGCCTGGGTGGCTCAGTTGGTTAAGCATCTGACTTCAGCTCAGGTCATGATTTCACACTTCACGAGTTCAAGCCCGGCATCGGGCTCTGTGCTGACAGCTCAGAACCTGGAGCCTGCTTCAGATTCTGTGTCTCCCTCTCTCTTCCCCTCTCCAGCTCATGCCCTGTCTCCCTCTCTTTCTCTTTCTCTCTCTCTCTCTTTCTCTCTCTCTCTCAAAACTAAATAAACATTAAAAAAAAATAAAAGAAAAAGAAACACACTAGAATACCAAGAGTTTAGAAGGCAACTGAATAGGAGTATCTTTCAAGCGTTTTTGATCCGCACCTGTAATAAAAAATATCTTACATTTCAACTCATTACGTGCATACATAAATAAAACTGAAACAAAAATCTCACAAGGCAATTCTTATTCTTGCAATATGTGAGTTTTTATTCAAAACTTTTATTAGCTTTTATTTCTAATGCTGAGTATGACTCACTAAATTGATCTAGTAATAGATAGCAACCCACAGTTTGCAAAAACAATAAAGCATGGTTCGCAGGGATTGAACTGGACAGGAAAAAGGTGTTATCAAAAGGCTACTCCCCTCCAACATTATGCTACAGGGCAGAAAAGTTCAGAAGTTTCACTTTTCAACAGAAAGCCAATAAAAAAAAAATCTTTGAAACAATTTGTATTAAAAGGAAACAATCTGTATTAAAAGGTAAGTTTTTAAGTTTCTCATTAAAATTTTCTACTTAACTACTGCCAAGTCCCAACCCATCTGGGTCCCAAATTTAAGACTGAGTTTGATACTGAATGTTCAATTCGAGGAACGTATCTGCTAGGAGATAGGCAAAGGTAAACAAGATATGGTCTTTACCTTCAAGAAGTTTATAATCTACCAATAAAGAAAATAATAAAGCACTAAGGGGAAAAGAAACTGATTTTAGCCAGAGAATAGGATGTGGCAAGGTCTGCATGGTAAAATAAATGGCATTTCAACCAGGGAGGGAGGAGAGGGTGGAGGGGGGGAGAAAGAGGAGGGAGAGCAGCTGACGGACAGAATTAAACACAGAACAGAGGAAGCTGGCTAATAGTAAGTTGTGGGCCCCAAAAGTCATTGGCTCTCTTTCCATCAAAACGTGAGATCTATATCCCCTCCCCTTGGATCTTGGCTATGTGATGCTTGACCAACAGGATGAGGTAGAAGTGACACTGTAATGGTTTCCAGGAACAAGGCTCGAGACACATATCAGCTTCCATTCCCTGTTTTCTCAACACTTGCTCTTGGAACTCAGCCGTCATACTCTGAGGAAGCCTGAAGAGACCACATGTAGGTGTGTTGTAGCTGACAGACAATATCACCCACCAGATACGTGAGTGAATGAGACTTCAGATAATTACAGCCCCCGACCTTCAAATATTCTCAGCTAAGTCCCCAGACACTGTAAAGACAAGTAAAGATAAGTGGTCTTTGCTGTGTATTGTTCACATCCCGATTCACTAAACTATGATCATTATAAAACGGTTGTGATTTTATGCCACTACATTTGGGATGGTACATTGTGCAGCAATAGATAGACTAGAATAGTACAGCCAAGAGTAGAAGAGAAAGTGGTAGAAGGTAACCATGTGTGTGAAGGAAGTGAAGGAAGGTAACCATGTGTGTGAAGGAGTGTGAAGGAAGATGCCACATAATCTTAAAAATCAATCTAAGCAATTTAAAATTTCTTCTACATGCAACGGTGAGTAGTTGATGGGTTAAAGGTCAAGGGAATTATATGAATGGATTAGGGAGATTATATTAGCAGCAGCATAGAGAAGGGATTTCCAGCAAACTCCAGAGAAACACTTGAGGTAGATAGACAATCCCTAGTGCAGATCTCCTAACTGTCCCATTTTACAAAGGAAGGGCTTGAGGGAAAGATAACCTAGAATAATCTGACATCTAATCTAGCAGCAAATCCCATTGGCTCTATCTTCAAAGCATATCCTGATTCTAATCAACCTCTTCTCATACTTCCAAGCCTGGTCCAGGCCATCACTACCTCTCATGCAGACCAGTGCTTATCCAGCTGAATTCACCATATGGGATGGATCAATACTGGATGTAAAACATCCTGTCCAGTGAGTTGGGTCCACTGATCACATGTCAGTCATCAAACTGCCTTAACAGCTTCTAAACACTTAAACATAATTTCTGAACCTATCACATTACAGATTAGGAACAAGCAGTTTTAGAGATAAGCACCATCAATCATTGGGCTCTAAGGACACTATGGACTATTGGGTCCAAATCCCCTGTAGACATCAATCATTGGGCTCTAAGAACACTATGAACTATTGGGTCCAAATCCCTTGTAGACATCAATCGTTGGGCTCTAAGAACAAGAAGCTGGAATTCCTCGAAATTCTGGAAATCACAAATTATTTTTAAAATATTTCCAATATTCTTCACTCTTTACTACTATAAATTTCTTTTAAAAATTATTTCATAAGTACATAATGTTAAGTTTAGTAGTATTTACAAAAACTGAAGCATATAAAAATATTCAAACACTGGGAAATGACAACAAATATATTAGTAGCACTATGCAGAATCACATGTCAAAATTACCAATTTGAGATTTTGCTTGCAAAACTAATCATCACTACCCACAGAGTTTTATTTAAAAAAAAATACTGCACACAAAAATGTATTAATATTTATTTGCAAAATGACTCATTCTTAGCAACAGACAGGGCCACAAATATACCATGCATGGATAACCTGGCAATAGCAACAGGCAAGTGTGACTGGTTAAATCTTGGCTACTTTTCTCCTTGGTGCTCTTCTTTTGATTCCCAGAATAGTCAACCTTAACCTTCTACTCTATGTGTCAGTGTTTCCTGCTCTGGCTTTCCACTTGAAGTCAGAAGCCTTCTTAGAGCCAATAACCTCTCTATGTAAATTGTGGCTAGTGGCTACCTTACTGGACAATGGAAATATCAAGAATCTTAGGCAACAAATGAGCAAAGGAAAAAGGAAAGGGGGGTGGGGGGTGGGGAGACAAACCAAGACACAGGCTCTCAATTATAGAGAACACACTGATGGTTACCAGAGGGGAGGGAGTGGGAGCATGGATGAAATAGGTGATGGGGATTAAGGAGTGCACCTGTGATGAGCACTGGGTGATGTTAAGTGTTGAATCACTATATTGCACATCTGAAACAGCTATAACACTGTATGTTAGCTAACTAGAATTAAAATTAAAACTTAAAAAAAAAAGAATCTTAGGGGCCCTTGGGTGGCTCAGTAGGTTAAGCAACTGACCCTTGATCTCGGCTCAGGTCATGACCTCATGGTTTGTGAGTTCGAGCCTTGCGTCAGGCTCCATGCTGACAGCATGGCACCTGCTTGGGATTCTGTCTCTCCCTCTCCCTGCTCCCCCCACCCACACTCTCTCTCTCTCTCTCTCAAACTATATAAACTTTAAAAAGAAGAATCATCATCATCATCATCATCATCATCATCATCTTAGAGGATGGAGACTAAAAGAAACACTCTATCTCAGAAAATTCCAAAATGTGGGGGAAAGGGTACAATGAAGCCAGTAAGAACCAAGTCAGAAAGGATTAAGTAATCAATAAAAGCTCTGAAAAAATTTTAAACAAGGGGAAATGTTAACAGAATACAGACACAGACCAAAGTCCCAGGCAAGATGTGAGAATGGATTTTAAACACTTAGCGAGTGATAATCCCTGGGGACCCCAATGCTAAGAGCAGGTCATACAAGATTAACCTAATTTCCTTTTTCAATAAGATTCTGAAACTGTGAGTTCAAGGAAATATACACTTCTAGATTTTAGCAAAGCGGCTGACAAAGGCTCTTATGAAATACCTGTGGTCAAGATGGGCAAAAAGATAAGCAGTTGTATCTGTAAGTTACTGCATTCAAAGGGTGCATTGGGAAGATCTCATGTCTTCTTAACCTTATGGAAATGGAATCCAAAATGTTCAAGGTTATTGCAACAAATAGCAACTGACAAACTGAAAATGAATCAAGGCACATTTCAGTTCTTTTATGTAGTAAAGGGAATAAAAAACAATGACACAGTAGCCAAGCAGAATTCGAGGGAAACATGATCCAGCAGCAGCATCTATGATATGAGGTAGATATGATATAACAGAAATTCTGAGACTTCTATTGGTAGTCACCTCAGTTAAGTAGGACCATGTGGCTCTCCGAATTATAGCAGTTTTGGCTGAATACAAGCATGGGAGTCAAAAACTTAGAAGAGAGAAAATGCAGTCGGATACATTGCAATCTGCTGTAAATATCAAGTTTGAAAGACTTCCAATCAAACAAAGACAGGGGCAACAAGGTGGGCAAGACCACCAGAAGCTCCAGAGAGATTCTGCTCAGATACAAGAGCACCAGGGGTGAATGTGGAAGCTCTAATCATGTAAATACAGTAGTATACTCTATGTCTTATAGCTAAACAAAGAACTATGACCAGAGGATGGACAGCAGCTGCACTTATTACAGACAAAAACAAACAAACAAACAACAGCCCCTGACAGTCAACCTTGTCTAAAGGCAGAGTGGGCTCATAGTCGACACTGTGTCCCTTAACTTTGCAGACTTTCAGTGAGGCCTGGGGGCGCCCAAAGAGGGTACAATGCGGGACCACTGCAGAGTGGTTGGACTAGAGCCTCCCAACCTTGTGACCCTACCACTAGGAAGAGACCACTGAGGTAGCCACGAACACCCCTGAGGCACTCGCATCTGATCCTAAGCTGGCATTGCAGAGACATCTAGTGAAGGGGAGTAACTTTAGAAGAGTAAGGGGGAAAGAGACAGAATGTTAGGTTTCATGGACAATGACAAGGGGCTTTAGAGGCGGCAGCAGCAATGAATACAGACTGTTTTTTGTTTTGTTTTGTTTTGTTTTTTTAATGCTTCCTCAGGATGCACCTTATGAAAGTTATAGGGTTCAAAACATTTTGTTTCATGATAGGGAAGATGTAAACCTATTTCTAAGCTCAAGGCAAAAGCCAACAAAAAAGGATAAACTAGAGGAGGTTGGGAGGAAAGGGCAGACAGAGAATAAACAAGACCTTGGGAGAGGAGAACAGACTCAACCTGAAAATATCTGGGACACAGTAAGGGCTGGGTGACATGTTTTAGACACACAGTCACATGTACAAATAAAGGTACTCAACATCGTTCTTGTTTACATAGCTATGCAAACGCACACAAGATAGGTACCATAGGTATCATGATCCTCTAAGTGGTATCGATTCCCAGTAAGCCTAGTTTCATTATTACCCAAGTAAATAAAATAGACCGTATCAGTCCATTCAGAATGCCACAACAAAACACCGTAGGCTGGGTGGCTTAAACAGAAATTCACTTTCTCACAGTTCTAGAGGCTGGGAAGTCTAAGTTAAAGGGATCAGCCGATTCGGTTCCTGAGGAATACACTGGTCCTGATTTACAGATAGCTGCCTTCTTGCCATGCCTTCATGTGGCAGACAGCAAGCTTCTTTGGTGTCTCCTTATGAGTGCATCGATCCTATCCTGAGGGCCTCACCCTCATGACATCATCTGAATGTATTTATCTCCCAAAGACCCTTTCTTCATATACAGATGGTCTCCCACTTAGGATGGTTCAACCTATGATTTTTTTAATGTTTATTTATTTTTGAGAGAGTTGAGCGAGACAGAGAGAGAGAGGGAGAGAGCTTGAGTGGGGGAGGGGGAGAGAGAGAAAGAGAGAGAATCCCAAGCAAGCTCCACACTCAGCACAGAACCAAACATGGGGATCATGACCTGAGCTGAAATCAAAAGTCAGATGCTACACGAACTGAGACACCTTATGATTTTTTTACTTTACGATGGTGCGAATGTGGTACACATTCAATAAAAACCAAACTTCAAATTCTGAATTTTGATCTTTACCCAGGCTAGCAATGTAGAGAATGATCCTCTCTCGTGATACCCGGCAATGCAGCGCCCGGTCAGCCACGCGATCGTGAGGGTGAACAACTAATACACTTACTATACCACTCCATACCCAGACACCCATTTTGGATTTCCCTTTCAGTACAGTGTTCAATATGTTCCATGAAGTATGGAATAATTTACTATAAAATAGGCTTTGTGTTAGATGACTTTGCCCTACTGTAGGCTAATGTAAGTGTTGTGAGTACATTTCAGGCAGGCTAGGCTAAGCTCTGATGTTTAGTTCAGTTAGATGTATTAAATACATATTCAATGTAGGATATTCTCAATGTAGGACATTGTTCTATCCTAAGTCGAGGGAGATCTATACCATCACACTGGGGCGGAGGCAGGGGAGGGGGTAGAGTTTCAACATGTGAAGTTTGGGGGTGGGGCACACACTTCAGTCCACTGCATAGATGAACAGATAAAATCATCAAAGATTACCTTCAAAACTTTTGCCAGTAAAGGTTCCCAAATCCAAGTCTAACCAAACTCCTTTCTTACCTAAAAGTCCCTAATAGCCAGCATAGTTTGGGAGTAAGATCAAATTGTTCAGCACAGAATAAGGGGTCTTTACAATGCAGCCCTCGCCCATCTCTCCAACCTCACACCGCATCAATCCCCACCTACCACAACTTTAGTTAAACTAAAGTCCCTTATGGCTCCCGGCATGCACCATGCTCTTTTCATGCTTTCTACCTTTACTCTGAATGTTTGCTGTGCTATAATACCCTGACGCTGCACTGTCAGGCTAATTGTTGCTTATTTTTAAAGTGTGCGCTCAGTACCTCCTGGGGTCAGAAACTTCTCTAGATCCTTCCCCGCAAGGTGGGGTAGGTATTCCTTCTCTGGCCTCACTGCTGTACCTTCTGTACACTCCTGTGATGGACAGCACTTGCCCATCTATACTGCAATCACTGATGTGTGTGTCTTGCTCACGAAGACCTGAATTCTCCAAGCTAGGAACAGCACCTTTGGAACCAGCACAGGGCCTACCATCTCACCTGTATTAAATTTAAAAAATGAACAAATAAGAGCATGAGTGAAAATACACCATAAAGGTGCCTGGGTGGCTCAGTCAGTTAAGCTCAAGCCCAACTCTGGATTTCGGCTCAGGTCATGTTCTCGTGGTCATGACATCAAGCCCCGTATCAGGCTCTACATGGAGCCTGCTTGAGATCCTCCCTTTCGCTCCCTCTGCCCCTCTCTCTGGCTCTTGCATGTTCTCTCTCTCAAAAAAAAAAGGGGTGGGGGTGGGGCACCTAGGTTGCTCAGTTGGTTAAGCATCCAGCTCTTGATTTCGGCTCAGGTCATGACCTCACAGTTCATGAGACTGAGCCTTGTGATGGTCTCCATGCTAACAGCAAGGAGCCTGCTTGGGATTCTCTTTTCCTCTCTATTTGCCCCTCACCCCCTGTTCATTATCTCTCTCTCTCTCTCTCTCAAAATAAATAAACATAAAAAAGACAATAAATACATAATAAAAGTTTGAAAAAAGAAAGATGAATGAAGCATTTTTTTTTTATTCCTAGCAATTCACATCCATCTTCCATAGACATATTTCCAGTTAGAAATTCACACAAAGTTTTCATTATCTGAATCACCGGCAAAATGGAACACAACATAGAAACCACTGGAAGATCAAGAACAAAGACAGAGGGAAAGAGAGATGGCACTTGGCCACAGGACTGGCCAACACACAATGCACAGCAGGGTGTTTATCCATAAAAAAAGCTTTACACTCCTCCAACCAGAGTACTGCCTTTTCTCGTTTTTCATGAAAGCCAATGAATGACTGAAGGGCCCTTAAAAAAAACTCGATCCCATTCAGACTTGATGGCACTTTTAGGTTGTAAACTGATCAAAGCCCCTTCCCTAAAAAAACAACTCACCTGCACCCCGCTCCTCAGCAATGCCGACTTCATATACAGGAGTCAGAGCAAACCTGTGGGTGATCCTGGGGGAAGCCACACAGAGAGAGGTAAGGTGGGGACAGACGCCAGCCATCATGACTGTCTGAATTAGCCTTGTGGGTCAACAGTCCTGCAGGAGGGTGGCGGCTGAATTAAGTGCGGGAAATGCCCTTATGCTCTGACTCATATTTTGCCTTTTTCTCCTCTCAAGAGAAACAAGCTCCAAATGGGACATTTTCTGATGACCAAATATTAACTCATCTGCCTAAATTTCCTCAGTGACTACAAAGTTCCCCACTTCATACTGAACCGGTAGCTTGAAATTTTAACGTAAATACCAAAAAAAAAAAAAAAAGGGACTCCAAATTTTATTCTTCTTCCTCAATCCGTAGCACTCTAAAAAATAAAATATTTTAATGTAGTCTGAGGTACAGAGTCTTAGACATGGCTCTACAAAAAAGATTACACACTACCATCCCTTAGTAGAAGTGGAGGGGGGGGGGGTGAGTACTATAGTGTGCTTTTGTCCTGTGGCTATAATTAAGGTTGAAAAAGACCTTCGGTTTTCTCCTCTAAGACATCATCAGTTTAGAATAACTCCTGTCTCATCCTCCCCTCCCCTCCGTGGACTCCTTTAAAAGTGCCTGACATCCTCCCAGTTCCCCCTGGGCGACGCCTTCCTGCTTTCAACTTTTCACTCAAAATCTCTTGTCTCTTGTCCTAAAACCTGCTGATTCCATTTCTCCATTCTCTTTCATCATTCCCTTTCCCCAAATCCTAACACCGTATCTTTAATGACCCACAGGGAAAAGAAAGACCATTAAAAAAAAAAAAAAAAAGTTGGTAATGGTCCATGGTGATAAAATGGAAGAATACAAAACAGCGTCTCCTTTATTCAAAATAACAAGTATTTGCTGAGCTCCCACTACAAGCCTTGCAGGGATTATACAATAAGATAGCTTTCCTGAACTGTTTTGTCGGAGAGGCTGATTTACCTTCACAGCACTCCACACTGCCCGTCAGAGTATCTCATACCGTAAAGGAGAGCCCCTCTGATGTCCAGAGAGGTTTGGGCCTCTTCTGCAATAGATGACTTCTGGTATTAAAATATGAAGAAACGCCAAAACAGAGTGACAAAAACTGTGTATGTATCAAATATTTACAAAACATGCTAGGCCAATAAATATTACTGGGCTGGTGTCTAGATAATTACATGGTCCAGTAATGAGACACAAGTTCAGTGTTCTGCGACCCATGATGCCTTCTTTCAATCCTGTTGTTTTTTATTTCCAAGGCCCTGTCATTCAAAAGTAATGTCAAGACCCAGTGTGAGGCACCTTGTGAGAGGGAGGCTTGGCCAACAGGCCCTTCTGCCCACTGCCACTTCCAAAGGCCTCTTCATAGTAGTGAGTGAAGAAGTTCATGAACAACAGTGAACACACGGTCGCTGCCCTCAAAGAACTTATAAACTAATTTAAAAAGGGGGTGGGGGGAGGAGAACACACTCTCTGCCCCCACCCCTTCCTGAATATGATGGAAGCAATAATGGGCCAGGAGACCAGGATTCCATCCGGGACCCATCACTATGTCATCAATCATGGGCGAGTCCTCAATATATTAAACTTTAGAACTTTTATTCTTTTTTCCCTGTAAAATGGAACGATACTGGTTTTAGCCCTGGCTTCTACACAAAGGTTATTTAGAGGCTCATGTAAGATGCTGTGTTGCTTTGGTAAACTGCAAAGCCCTCCACAAATGGGAACTACACAGAAACAAAGGTGGCATACTGAATCACAAGCTGCCTTATCATCAGCATTTAAAAAAAAAAATGCTGAATGACATTTAGAAACATATAGATTCAGAATTTGACATCGTTGTGTCCAGGGAATAGTAAGAATAAGAGGGAAACGGTGAGTGGCTATGATTGGAGAGTAAAACAATTTTATGGAGCCCCAGAGAGCTCAGGCTACTTGTCTGTGAATACCTGATTATTTGTTATAATCTTTGCTCTTTGTTGAAATAACTTCTATGAGTAACCAGAGGATGACTACTTCCCAGACAAACCCAGATTCATTCCCTAAGATCCCATACTATCCTAGGATTTTTCTTCAGTTAAAACTAGCTCTAGTGAGTCTGTTTCTTCTGGACTCGCTATAATCTTGTTTCCTCCCTCATGCTAAATTTACACAAACATGACTAATGATGTCCTAAATTACCAAAACAAACTGCCCTTCAGAGCTCTTATCTATCTGTGGTTCACAGGTCTACCTTCCTTGGGGCGAATGGAGGAAGACACACTCTCCTTAGCATCACGCCTACTCCTTGGCTGGTCCCAGACTCTTCTCTCAGGCTCCTTACCCCTACACTGAGCAGAGGTCCTGGGTGTAGATCACCCTCCCAACCCTTTCCCCCAAGCAAGTTGATTCCCCACCTGGAACTTCCCCCGGACCTGCAGAGGCTCTTACTTGTTTCCAGCACAGACCTTTTTAGCCACTGACTCTTTTCTTCTGACAACCCTCCCTCCCCAAGGAGGTCCCAAGGCCTCTCAAACAGGACTCGTCAAATTCAGCCCTTCCCCTTCCTGCATTCTCTACTCCTCCCTATTCAGCCATGTGATCACCATCCATACCTGCTATCGCCTAAGAGTCTCCTCCTTTTCTACCAGACCACACAGATCACATCGGCTCAACCCCCTAAATGGCTCTGAAATCTGCAGTGTCTTCTCCAGCTACATTTGTTACCACTTCTTGGCCACTCTGATGCTCCCCAGGCCTCCAACAACACAAGTGTTTCCCACAGTGCGGAACAAGTCCTACTGGTGGTCGCCCAATATGATGCTAGCTAAAGTTATTTAAACTTTTTTTTTTCTTTACCGTGATTATTGTTTCTATTATACAATAGAAATTAAATTAATTAAATGAAATGAAATGAAATTCTTAAGGTGCACATCCATACTGCATTTTCAGTTATGGTTGTTTTGAACAAGCTTTCATGCCCCTAACCTGGAAACCTTTAAAACTTCCACTGCCAGGGTACATCCAGACCAATTAAATCACAACCTTGTGGGGTGGGAATGGGCACTGGGTTTGGAACCCCCCCTCACACTGGGTGCTTCCACTGTGAGAACAGATTTGGGAATCGCCCCATTAGAATGAGCCTGAAACAGGCATTTAAGGGAAAAGGTTGAGCCCATCAAAAGAAAAGGAACTAATTAGTCAAAGGCACAGTAAACAGTTAGGAAGGGTACCTAACTCACCTGGCCGATCCAGGACTTTAGAGCTGAAAGTCCAGCAACCTAGGATGGTTCTCAGTCCCAGGCAATCCCAGACAGTTTGGCCACCCTCTGCAGGTAAGACAGTGTCCGAAGTTTGGGAATGAGTGCTAGCATTTCCCAAAATGCTTTCTGCAAAACGCTATCTACTCTCCCTAGGCTGTTAACAGTTATGCATATAGCTACAAAGGGTTCCACTGTGGAATAACGTGAAAGACCAGGGATATTCCAGGGATATTCCAGGATAGAGGATTAAGATAAGGTGTTCCTCAAGGCCGGCTTCTCAGAACTTTCAGTGTAGTATGAAAATTCACACTGAGAAAAGGGTATAATGTCCTTCGTTTCTCAAACTTATTCGAGGGCATTTTTTTCGTGGTGTACTTTTTGATTTCGGTTTCAAGAAACTTCTTGTAACATGCTGCCTCACTTGTACTTCCAGATAATTTGGGGAAAATATAAATCTGATAATGTTACCTCTTCATTATCAATCCCATGCTTGAACACCGAAGTCCAAAGTCCTAACCAGGTCCTCTACGTCCCCAGCTCTCCCATCTTTTGCCTATTCCTTATGTTCTAGTCCAGTGTTTCTCAAACTTCAGAAGTATTCAAATCACCTGGGGATACTGTTGCCACACTGATTTTAAATCAGCAGAACTGGGTGGCCCTGAGACTCCACATTTGTAGTCAGGCCTGTGCCCAAACCGTCCCATTACTGCTGAACCAGGCACCACACCTTTGAGTAGCAGAGCTCTGGTCACATTCAGTTCTGAAGGATACTGTTCTTCTGATACTTCTGTGCCTCAAAGGCCCTTTTCCCACCTACCACCTTCCTCCTCAACCTTCAAGATGCTCAAGAGTATCATTCCTCTGAAAAGATGACCTCAGATGCCCTCCCGAACAAAACTGCACATCCCATCTTCATGTTTAGAGTTCCATTCTGGTGCTTTGCTCTGTGGTAGCTGGACTCTCTGCCTCTGAGCTCTCTGATGACCTTTTTATGGTTATAAGCTCAGTGCCTGGCACATAGTAGCTACTCAACAAATCTATATAGAAGGAAGGAGTAGCCACACAAAGGAGATAATACATGAAAGGTCCAGGGAGACCTTTAGAAAATAAGTTGTTATGCAGAATCAAGTTTGAAGCTTTGGAGTTTCGTGACTGGGGACCTTTAGCAAGAGAAGTAGAATTTAAGTGAACAGTGCAGAGATTCAAGTCATAAATGAGTATCATCACCTTTTTTTTTTTATACTATACAAAAAAAATTCCCAGTTTTCTCAAAATGAAAACTAAATCCAGATAATCTTCTGATTAACATTTAACAGACTAAAATCACCAGGCACAGTGGGAAATAAAGCACCATTTGACCTCCAAATCTGTGTTCATCTACTTTACAAAGAATCCTTCCGACAATTCTAAGTTTAAACAAACCTTTGTGCAAAGAGTGTTCCAACAGCTTTAATGTAGTCACAGCTGTCAAAATCATGGGCAATGTATCATACTTAAGAGAGCATTTGAAAATGTGTCAATAATTATAATTAGACACTTGTACCAGATCTAATATACTTTCACTACCCTTTAACTTCAACTGATGTAAAATTAAAACCAGTTTCTTAAAAGTGCAACTCTCAGATCATAATTTAATTCTAAAGTAGATATAAAACCTGTCACGCTACAAAGATACAGTACATTTTACTCAAGAGGAGAAAAGGCCGTGGTATTGTAATACATCATTTTAGGTAAGGTGAGCACCTTTAATGCTGAAAGGGTAAAATACATTATTGAGGTGACATAATCTTCCAATATTTACCTCACCCATTTGTATTAAAAGATTTTTCTCTTCAAAATTAGGCACAACCCACAGCTCAAAGACAGTAACTGTTAATATTCCCGTTTATTTCCTATCAGTCTTTTTTTTTTCCTCTGTCCATACATACGTAACTACAAATGTGGAATTGTACTATGTTTTATGTTTACTTACATTTATGGAATTGTATACAATTTATGGATATGGAATTGTACCATTTTTGTGTCCCACTTTTTCTACTTAATTTTGTTTTGTATACTCTTCATGGTCTATTCATTCCAAAAATTCCTGCGTGCCTAAATAAAATAAAATAAAGCAATATACTAGACACAGGATACACATGTACACTCAGAATACCAAACAAAGTCTCTGTTCTTGATATTTACCCCAGAGATACTGGTAGTGTGTGTGTGTGTGTGTGTGTGTATATATACATATATATATATATATATATATGTATATGTATATATATACGTATATATGCACATATATACGTATATATATGCATATATATACATATATATATATATAGTAGTATATATGTAACATACAGAAAAGGAGGAAGAATCTAACTAGATGGGATAGCCAGCAAAACCCTCTTTGAGAAGGTTCCATTTTAAGGTGAGATCTGTCCCTGAAAATTCATCTAGGATAATACTTTTGGTGATTATATAATATTCCATTTTATTAATAAAAATGTGTGTATATATATAACATACATATAAATGTTATATATGTAGGTTATTATAGAACATTTAAGTTGTTTCCTTCTTTGTTGTTGTTGCTACTCTACAGCTAGATGAATAAATTTGTATATTTAAAGAGTGTTAGTATTTTTTTTTTTTATGAGTAACCAAGGGCTCAAAATCTTTTCAAGGAAAATTACATTTATACTAGCAGTCCAAAATTTTTAGGTCTTTGAAAGGAAAATCCAAGCATGTTGCTTAATTCTGGGGGAGCCAATTTCTAAAGAAAAAATGCAGCATGGGAAAAAACATGAATTTTATATTAAATTTTATTTACTTGGGTTTGAATTCTTAAATCATCTAATTTGGAAACTGCCAGAAAACCCAACTATTTTATTAAGCTACACCAGCTAGACAACTCAAAATTCCCAGTAATCCCCTATTGTATCTTCTTCAGATTATAAAAACTTTGAGAGATCAAAAGCAGTCCACTCTGGTATGCTCCCAAATCATAAATAAAATTTTGCTGTTTCTTGAAAACTGTCTATCATAGGCTTATTGCTTTTTAAAAAACCTATTATAAAAATAAAACTTTTTTCCCTAAGTCTAAAAATCCATTGCCTCTATTCTTCATCAATAATAAAAAGCTGACTATACGAGTTTCTTGGTCACTAAATGCCTACTTACAACTCACTGTATTTTTTTTCTTAAAGATAATCAGCCCCATAAGCTCTGCTTTTAACATAAAGCACAAACCAGACACGGTGCTTTAAAACAATCAAAGTAAAGCTGTGGTTAGCAAGGCTTCCAAAGCTCAGGGTTCTTTAGACTCAAACTTACACAGGGGAAAAAAAAAAAAAAAGTCATCAGGTTCCATTTACTGGAAATACAAAAAAGGAGGGAGACTGAAAGAGAATCAACAAATAAGTAAACTTTAGAAATAGCTGAGTCTATGCTCTTCCTAACAGATGAGGAAAGAAAAGCACCACGAAGTGGTGCTTGGTTTACACCGGAGAACAGACCCTGCTGGAGTCTTGCGGGCTGCTCTGTCATTTCCACCAGGCCACTTTGCTCTACTAATACAGCTCAAAAATTAAATTCTTGGTACAACCTATACTGTAATTTACAATGTAGGGGTACCTGGGTGGCTCAGTCCGTTGGGCATCTGAATTCAGCTCAGGTTGTGATCTCAGGGTTCGTGAGCTCCAGCCAGGCAACAGGCTCTGTGCTGATTAGCGCAAAGCCTGCTTGGGGTCCTCTGTCTCCCTCTCTCTCTGCCCCTCCCCTGCTCTCACATGCACTCTCTCTCTCTCAAAAATAAACATTTAAAAAATAAATACACACATACATACATACATACATACATACATACATACATAAAATGTAAAAACCCTTAGATTCAGTAATTCCAGTCTTTGATATTTACCCTCAGATATACAGCAGACAGACAGGTACATCTACACCTACATATAAACCAATCTATAGACGCGCATAGTAGCATATGTGAAAATTGTCACTGCAACATTGTAACATAATGTTACCTAAAATACGTAAAAGACTAGTTAAATAAATTATGAAACACCCACACTATGGAATACCTTTCAAAACAATAAGGAAACTGCTCATACTACTAGGAAAAGATTTCCAAGATAAACTGAGTGAAAAAAGCCAGGTACAAAACTGAAACATGCACACTATGATACTGTATTTATAAGAAAAACACATTAGTGTATGGTTGTAAATGTAGAGATGATCACTGGAAGGATATACAATTAGTTTCTTTTTTAAGTTTATTTATTTATTTATTTCGAGACAGACGGGGAGTGTGAGCAAGGGAGGGGCAGAGAAAGAGGAAAAGAGAATCCCAAGCAGGCTCCACGCTACAAGCTGTGCAGCCCTACTGGGCGCTCAAACTCACTAACTGTGAGACCATGACCTGAGCCGAAACGGAGTCCATCACTTAGCCGACTGAGCCCCCCAGGTGCCCCTACAATTAGTTTTAATGATGGTATTTCCTTAGGAAGAGAAAGTAGAAGTCTGGAGGACAAAAGTTACCTTCCTACACTTCAAATCTTGTACGGAGCACATATAATACAACATAAATGACGTCTCTAAAACATAAGCTATTATAAAAAAAGTATATATCTTATTTTTAAGAAAAAAATTATGGGAACCCATATTAACATACTCATGTGATAAAATAAAGCTATGAATTAGAAATAAAAACACCAATGTGATTTTTTTAGAGTCATGTGGCCCAAAAAGGAGACCATAATGTCTGAGACAAAAGGTATGAGAATAACACAATACCGTATATTAACTGTACTGGAATTAAAATAAAAAGCTTAATTTAAAAACAGTATGAGAACGGGCACTGGGTAGCTCAGGTGGTTAAGCGTCCAACTTCGGCTAAAGTCATGACCTTAGGATTCGTGAGTTCGAACCCCACATAGGGCTCTCTGCTGACAGCTCAGAGCCTGGAGTTGGCTTTGTATTCTGATACTCCCTCTCCCTCTGCCCCTCCCCCGCTCACGCTCCATCTCTCTTTCTCTCAAAACTAAATAAACATGAAAAAAAATTTTTAATAAAATAAAACAAAAAATAATAAAAAATGTTTTCTAAAATAAAAGTATGAGAACAAAGGAAATGCCCTCCTGGAAGATTTTCATGCTAACTATCCACATCTGTGAAAGATTCTCTCCACCTGTGCTTAGAATGTCCTACACCGGTAAGACCTTCAGGGACCGAACGGGAACCAAGCGGGAGAAGGAGAGCAGCTGAGGAGGACCTTGCTGATTAAGTAACAATGAGCTGGAGGGAATCCTAAACAAACAAGCCAAGAAGAAAAAAACAAAAAACAAAAAACAAACCAAAAAACCCTCATCTGTAATTTGAAAAGGACATTCCATGCTAAACAGGCTAAAAGAATAAATCTCAAAAGAAGTCATTCACTTCCGGCATTGCTTTCCCCATCTCAGGGCTACAGCAACCACTTTTTCTATCACCTGTGATATTAAAAAAAGAAAAAAAAATCATTGTCAGGTTTGGGTTTTTTTTTGCCTATTTTAAGTTCAGTGAAATAGTCGTAAACATAAAGTACAGGTGTCATCCTTCAAACAGTACAACAGTCTTTGATTCCATGAGCTGTTTATCAGGTCCCGTGTTCAAAACTTGAAGACTGTTACTGTATCCTTTTTTAGGATAAACATTTGATTTATTTGCAAGATAAGGCACTTGACCCCCAAAAAAGTCAATAAGAGACTTTGAGCTGTTTGTAACTGGTTCATTTTATCATTCAGACCTTAGCCCACTTCTTGCTGTTTCCAAATGGGACCTTTCTCCCCCAGATCCAAATGTCCCAGGATGGCGTCCTCTCACACGGATCCAAGAGCCACAGTGCCAACCCCTTATCTGCCGGTTCCAGTGTCATACTCCTTGACGTGAGCCTCAAGGAAGCCCACTTCTATGTGCTTACTCCACCAGAACCTGAACCCCAATACAAGCCCTACTCGAAACCAGCTCCTCTCACCCCTTCGTTTGAAGATCAACACCTTTTTCTCAGCCATCCATGTTCCATACGTCAGATACTTCCGCCTCCCACGCACCCTTCCTTTCTTCACAAAAATGATTTGTTCACCTTGTGGCTTCTCCAGCCGAAGGCCAAACCCCTAACTGTACCCTACTCTCATTTCCTTTGGCTGCTGGGCCTCTACCCTTCCCACTAATCTGTGGCTATCTAACAGGCTATACAGAAGGCTATAGATATCAGAGGTTTCAAACCCATACGCCTGTAGGGACAAGGTAAAGTTAGGATGTAAGAGAGAGCAGGCTAAGAGAATAAAGGAACAATGGCAGGTGAGGCTGGGCCTCAGTGTTGGGAGAAAACAGGGTGAGCCGGGACTGTGGCAAACAGAGCACACATGTCCGCTCAGACAGACAGAATCACAAGGGGCTCTGGCAGGTTCCTGCAGGAATGCAGGTCTTGGGCGGCCAGGGCTTGCAGTTCTGCCGAAGGAGGTGGAAACTGGAACTTCTTACAGGAAATCTCCCCATATTTAAACAACGGCAACCATTTCAAAAAGAAAACAAGTAAAATGTTTTACAGGCGCAATCTGACAGGACATAACTCTCAGGTGTAGTCAGTCCGGGGGGCCACCAGTTTTCAAACCCTGCTTTACAGCAAGTGACTTTGGAACATACAGCCTAAGTTAAAGTTCAGATGTATGACTACAGACAGTTTCCATCACCCGAGTCTCAGTTTCTCCTTCTGTAAAATGGGGTAATAAAAGGTACCTTATAGTGTGGGTGTGAGCGATAAATGAGAGAATGCAAGTAAGGGGCCTGACCAGGGCCTCCCTTACAGACGTTCCGTTACAGTTGCTGTTTTAGGATCAAGTCAAAAATCGTTAGCCTGGCGTTCAACATAAACCTTCATTTGGCCCTAAGGCTTCCTTTCGAATCTTTCCTCTACATTGCTCATTTTAGTATACTCTACACAGCCACGTCACATCCTGAGGCTTTTGACTTCCAGGAGTTACCATACACACTCGGCAGAAAAAGTAAACAAATAATGTGGGGGAGGGGGTACAACAGAGCCGTTTAAATGGTACCCACCATTGGAGTTAACTTTGACTGTGGAATCAGCGCATGGCCAGACATGAGTTGGCCACTCCTTCCAATTGTCTCAGGGCACGAGGCCTCTCTGAGAAGCTGCACCTCAAGGCAGTGAGTCTGAGTCTAGCGACGAAAACATGGGCAACTATGTTTTTATACAACTTGGCTCTTAAGCAAAAGCCAACTACCTCTTACTTACTTGCCTCGTTCCCTGGTTTTGACAGGTTGCCTACTCCACAACCTATACATAGACGGATCTCTCTCAAAAGGATAACATCAAAGTGGTACCTTTTTCCAAGGCCAGCCAAACAGTCACTTCCTCAAAGGTGTTGTGTGATCGTTATCCCTCTGTATCTTGTGACCAAGGTACTTGGCCTTCTGCCATTTATAGTTAGATGTGCAACTCTTCAATCCCTTCCTCAAGTGCACCTGAAGATCTACTTTATTTTACTGTACTCTCCATGCCCAGTCCCAAGGACAGGAAGACTTGACAAATGCTCAATAAAAGAAGAAGAAGAGGGGAAATGATGAAGGATGGGCAGCAAGGCAGGAAGATTTTAATGATAAGAACAATGAAAAAAAACGGTAAGGACAATGACAACAATGGTGACTGCAGCCACCAATTAAGCTCTTACATCTTTAAATGCAAAGAGTTGTCCCCTACTAACCTTGTTTTGTGTTTGTGAGCAATAACTGTATCGGGTGATCTTCTCTACATCTCTCCCATCCTTTTGGTACAGGTGACCTAAAAAGGGACTCCCATTGTCCCCTTATTACTGAGAGTCACCATCCCATTCAAATATAATCTTAGCAAACAGGGAGCTAAGTGGCTCCTGCCACCAGCTTAAATTAATTAGCCCCACCTTTGATGCTGATTAGGATCAAGATGATGATACCCTCTTGGAGCTGGTCCAAAGCACATATTAGTCACTTTAATCTGATGTGGAGAAACACGCAAAGACCCCTACACAGAGAAAAGAACAATGGCTCGGGGGGAACGGTGGGAGAGCAGAAGGGCCAAGGCCATCTGTAGAATAACTGAGACTCATACAAAAAGAAAAACAAAATTCTCATCCAGGTTAGCAAATGTCCAACAAACAAATTAAGGCTGATTTCCACAATATCTAGAAGGTTTTGTTTTTGTTTTTGTTTTGTTCCCAAACTCCTGGCTAAAATGCATCAGCAAGTTGTGAAATCAATTTAGTCAATAAAGATCAGAATTTTTTTTACGTTTACTTATTTATTTTGAGAGAATGAGAAGGCGTAAGTTGGGGAGGGGAAGAGAGAGAGGAGAGAAAAAAAGAATCCCAAGCAGGCTCTACACTGTCAGCACAGAGCCCAATGTGGGGCTTGAACGCACGAACTGTGAGATCATGACCTAAGCCAAAGTCGCTGCTTAATGGACAGAGTCACCCAGGCACCCCAAGACCAGATTTTTTTTTATAAAAATTGACCAGAGGGATGCCTGGGTGGCTCAGACAGTTGGGTGTCAGACTTCAGCTCAGGTCGTGATCTCATGGTTTGTGAGTTTGAACCCCACATAAAGCTCTCTGCTGTCAGCTCAGAGCCCACTTCAGAGCCTCTGTCCCCCTCTCTCTGCCCTTCCCCCAGGTTCTCTCACACTCTCTCTCAAAAATAAACATAAAAAAACTGACTAGAAATGAGGAAGCCCTACTGTATTTTTTTTAACGTTTATTTATTATTGAGAGACAGAGAGAGACAGAGCATGAGCAGGAGAGGGAGACACAGAATATGAAGCAGGCTCCAGGCTCCGAGCTGTCAGCACAGAGCCTGATGTGGGGCTTGAACTCACAAACTGCAAGATCATGACATGAGCTAAAGTCGGACGCCTAACCAACTGAGCCACTCAGGTGCCCCACTATTGTACTGTTTTATAAAAAATATAATTCAGCCTTATTTTTAATATGCATGTGTGTATGTGTGTGTACTCAGTCATGATGTAAAAAAACGTATTGCTGAGAGTAGAAAATGTTTCCAAAACACTGAAATAGAACATTTATGTTCATATAATCTCCAGGGATTGAAACTTTCCATTTTTCACTAGGCCATACTCATAAAATAAGAGAATATTGGTTCTTGCCACCTGTTGCACACAACAGTTCAGTTCTTCCAAGTTCAAAACACATTTAAGAAAATATCACTGGGTTGGGGCACCTGGGTAGCTCAGTCGGTTAAGCGTCCGACTTCAGCTCAGGTCACAATCTCACGGTCCGTGAGTTCGAGCCCCGCGTCAGGCTCTGGGCTGATGGCTCAGAGCCTGGAGCCTGGTTCCGATTCTGTGTCTCCCTCTCTCTCTGCCCCTCCCCCGTTCATGCTCTGTCTCTCTCTGTCTCAAAAATAAATAAACGTTAAAAAAAAAAAAAAAGAAAATATCACTGGGCACACTTCTCCTTACCACGTTCTTTATTCTCAAAAGGAAGGTAAAGGTAACTCTAGATAACCACCTACACTTTTTCTTCCTACTGGATGTTCCTATGTATACTTCTTCCTTGTGTAAGTCCCTGACATCAAGTTACAAGCCCCAAAGCTCCAGCTTTCTTAGTGGTATTCACTTATAAGTATTAACCTATAACATAAGGAAAATGATCAGTCAAGCACATTATGTTTTCACCAAGAGCATAATGTCATTCATCAACAGCTTCAATTCCGAACTTGGTTGAAAATATCACCTCATGCTGTTTTAAAGGGACACATGCACCCCAATGTTTATAGCAGCACTATCAACAATAGCCAAAGTATGGAAAGAGCCCAAATGTCCATCGATGGATGAACGGATAAAGAAGAAGTGGTATATACATACAATGGAGTATTAACTCGGCAATCAAAAAGAATGAAATCTTACCATTTGCAACTACGTGGATGGAACTGGAGGGTATTATGCTAAGCGAAATTAGTCAGAGAAAGACAAATATCATACGACTTCACTCATATGAGGAATTTAAGATACAAAATAGATGAACACAGGGAAGGGATGCAAAAATTATATAAAAACGGAGAGGGACAAAACAGAAGAGACATAAAAATGGAGAACAAACTGAGGGTTACGGGAGGGGTTGTGGGAGGGGGGATGGGCTAAATGGGTAAGGGGCACTAAGGAATCTACTCCTGAAATCAGTGTTGCACTATATGCTAACTAATTTGGATGTAAATTTTTAAAAAATTAAAGACAGTTAAAAAAAAAGACACATCACCTCAACTCATCCCCTCTACACCTGAATGCTTTTCCTCAAGTTCTTTTCATTGCACATCTTTCTCAGTACCCACTGTCTTCAAACTCCAAGTACCATCCCACATCTAATATCCAGCTTTGCCTAAGACTACCCCTATGTTCATTTATCCCCTCTGTACATTTCCTATCAAACTCAAGGTTATTTTTAGAGGTTCAATCAATAATTCTTTCGTAATTGCCTAAAAAGGAAAAATAAAAACTAGAGCACTCTTATTTTCTTTTGTTACTATTTTTTAAGTAAGCTCTACAGCCAATGTGGGGCTTGAACTCGTGACCCTGAGGATCAAGAGTAGCATGCTCTACTGACAGAGCCAGCCAGGTGCCCCAGAACCATCTTATTTTCAATGTCATCCATGCTGCATGGAGGCTAGCAAAGACCCATCCCGGCTTTCAAAGATGAGCAAGGCACCCTGCTATCAAGTATTCAAGCAGAAAAGGTCTACATGGCACGCCCACTCAAATCAGCCCTTAAAACCTATCAAAAGAGAAGTTCGCTCTAAATTCCATCCATCGTCCAAAGAGGTCATCCACATTCCACCTCTCGCAAGAGCACTGCCTACCACGCTGTTTTCACTGTCGACCGTTTGTGAATAGGCACAACAGGAGAAAGTCAGTGAAGGAGTCAATTCATCCAAGAAAGTGAGTCCCAGCCATATACACAGGATTCCACGTTCTGTAGTATATTAAGCATGAGTTGAGATATTCTTCCAAAAACAAAAAAAAAAGGTTTTTGCCCTTAAATCCAAAACAACCTTAAAAAAAGCATAAACTCAAATGATTCACTAAGTTACAGTATTTCCTAAACTCATCCTTAAGGACCTCTGTGTCTTACCAGAGGTCATCTTCTCTCAGGCTGTCCCCCTGAGTGCTGGGCTTGTCTGCTTCTCTAATATGCAATCATCCATTTAGTCTCTCAACAAGTAAAAAAAATGGTTTACTGACTGTGTGGTCTGGACCAGGCATTGTGTTAGGTGCAAAACATATACAAAAGATGAATAAGACACAGTCCTTGCCCTCAAAGAGCTCAGTGAAAGAATTTTGAAAGGTTTAAACTGGGAAGAACAATGAATTGTGTCCAACAAATAAATGGAGGAATGAATAACTTGAAGTCCTTGCCCTTAAAAATGTCAATCAAGTCCCAGGATGAGTAGTAAAGATGATAAAATGCTAGGAAAATGTCAAAACACAAAATCCAGGAAGTATTCCTGTAATGAGAGTACTCTGAGCCCCGAAGGATTTGGCTGTCCCCAAAAGTGTATGGGGGGGGGGCAATGCAAAGGGACAGACTCCAAGGCTTGGCCTTATGATGAGAAAGAGCAGAACCTATCAGGACACCTATGCTAGAGGGGGACCCCCTAAACTTGCCTCATCATCCAAAAAAACAAATTCAACCTACTGCATGAACCTCCATAAAATTTGGAAAAACTAAAACTCAGTGTCACTTTCCTGGTCACAGAAATAAAGGCCAAGTACCCAGAGCAAACAATGAAGCAACCCGAATGGGCAAAGTGGAATGTTGGTCAGAGGCTGAAACCCAAAAATCAAACAACTGAGTAGTGGCTCTGAAAAACAAAACTCTCATGGATCACAGAAGAGACTTTAGACATATAAACAAGCTCAGATTTCCCCAAATGCATATAAGAGCACAGGAATATTATTTGACTCTGCAGTTTGAATATTGGGGATGGGAAAGTATCGGTTTTAACTTCAAAAAGGAATCTGCTAGGTCTCGTTAGTTCATTTGGGGAACATAAGGTCAAGCAAAACTACCTCCCATCGGAACCAAAGGCCATGATTTGCCAACCGCACCATCCTGATGAAGCTCTTTCAAAAGGAATCTTTTATTTGAATGCCCTTTCCAATAGACAAATCCCACTTTGGAACTTCTGATTCTTAAACTAGCCCGGCAAGCAAGAGCAGTCTATGGCCAACTGCTGAAAAAGAAGAGGTAAACCTTCCACTTGGTCCTTCTGAGAGTTGAAATTGGCCACAGAAAGAAACACAAAGTTCTCACTCCAAGAGATCAAAGAAGGCATTTTGTACCAGGAAACCGAATTCAAATTCTCATTTCCAGGAATAAAGCCGCAGTGCCCAATACTTGCTTGGGAAAATAAAACAAGAGACTATGTGGACTCCAATTAAAATCTCTGATGGCTTTATTTCCCAGCCTCACCAGTTTAATGCTGTTAACATTTTACCCAGGCTTTGCTTTAACTTAAACACCAGCTTCCCATTCGGAATGGCCATACTTACCCACTGGGTAAAAAGGAAAGCGTTGTTAACACTTCATGACAGCATTTTTTGTCCCATCCTGAGCACTAGATGTAGGCGACAAGGTGAGGCTGACAAGTGCCAGCTTCAGCTAAGCCCAAGTCCCCCATAACCACAGTCAAGAGAAACCATGCTGCAGCCCATGCTATTATTTTAGTCACAATATTGAAATGCATGTGGCAGCAGAGTAGAGAAGAGGGGACATACCGCAATCTCATTCAGGTATGACAACAATCAGCTTGCTTTAAAATTATCACCTGGGGTCTCACCAATCGGCCAACAGATTTACATGCCTACTTCATTCACACAAGCACCAAGCTAAGTCTGTAGTCAGAATAGTGTGGTGAAATATTCCCCAAGTAATCATTATGTTAATAGTCATGTGTTTAATTTTATCTTTTTACAAAACAAAAATATGTATTATGTATGCAGGCTATAAAGTCTAAAAATAAAATCAGCACCTTTGAACCCACCGCTCAACCCAAAAACCAGAATGTCACCCACGCTCTATCATCTACCTACCTCCTCCACCCTGATCCCCAGGTTCTTGCAAAACACACACACACACACACACACACACACGCACATGCACACACGCAAACACACACCAGGTAATCACTGTCCTGTATTTGGGGTTTTAGTTTAAGTATAAGTGCATCTTTATGTCCTATTACCAAAAAGTGAGTTGGCTTTCCAAATATGGCAGTGAAATAGTGTTTCCTCTTAAAAGATGACATCTTTTAGGGTTTTTTTTTTTTAAGGTCAATCACTGCTTTAAAGAAAAATACTAAATGATTGATAGACTGAAACTTAGCCATGGTAAACTCATGAAGACAGTGTATGAGTCAGTGAAATTTGGCAAACACTGGCAAAAGTGCCCAAGAACATGGGTTCCAGAGTCTCACAAACTCCTGGTTCAAATCCCCAGTCCACTACTGACCAGCTCTACAATGAGGGCAACTCGCTCAATCTTGAGAAGCCTCAATTTCTTACCATAAATGCCTGAAATAATGATAAAAACATATGGTTGTTGTGAGCATGTAATGAAAAATGCATGTAAAGAGCTGAGCATGGTACCTCACACATGTCCAGAGCTCACCGTCATATCTGTCATTAAATTCACTCAAAACCTATAAGTGGGTTTTGCTACCATTAACAGTTTCCTTCTCTCCAGTTTCTACCAAGTTGTGCATTAGATCTCTTCACATAAAAATAAAACAAGGTGCAGGGATCCAAGAGAAGAACATGCACAGAGGACAGTTCCCAGTCCTTGCTCCTCTTTGTCTAAAGTACTTTTGACACACACACACACACACACACACGTTGATCCCATCTTCACCTCGTGACCTTGAATCACAGGATCATTTTTCAAATGCATTTCTGCCCTGTCCCTTCCTCCCCCAGAAGGCTGGACTACTTGATCTAACCTTACCTAGAAGTCTATCATGATCATCACAGTATTAGTTCAGGGAAATCTAGAATAAGATAGAGGCATCGTCTCTATCTACCGATTCAATCACTGTTAGCTGTTCCATGGACAGATGCAGAAAATTTAGTAAATCACTACTTTGAAAAAAAAATCATTACAATGCTAGTAATGGCATTAAGTTCCCCACTTCTGAAATTAATTACATTCCCAAATAAGGCATACTCCTCGATCTCTACTCGGCATCCTTAATATTCTTTTAAATTACTTAGAGATAACAAGAAACTTACTCAGATTCAAATAATCACTCTCTTCCAAGGTACAAAAGTTGTAAAACTACTACCCAAATCAAATTTTATTCAAAACCACTCTCACCATTTCATGTAAAATTCGCCCAAACCACCAGAAAATGAGCATGAACCCCATCCATACCCATTCCAGCCCTTGATTTTTGCCAGCTATCCAGAATTTATTGCAACCTCATTCACCACCTTTGAGTGTTTGCATGAGAGGTGACAGTAGCAATGCTATTACCCACCGCACAATTCCATCAATTTAAGGCCTGCACTTTTCAGCTTCAAAAGACTTCCGTTTTGTTTTTGGTTTTTGTTCCAGGCCAGAAAACAAAAAACAACTGAATCACAAAAAAACGGGATTTGGTCTTAGAAGCCAGATGGTCCAAGTCCCGTCCAGGCCTTAAGATAACTTCCTGACCCACGTCCCCATCAGTGAAATAGGTGAGGTCCATATTTCACACTTAGGCATACTGTAAAGCTGGATGGCCAGACCAGTGCCTGAGGTCAGCACAAGTCTAATGTCTGCTGGCTGCCCAAGCCCGGGCCCCTGGCCAGCCACCCAGCTCCAGAGACAAGTGCCAAGACATACTATAGTGTTTCCATTTAAGGCCTGCCACTTGGATCAGCCCATCTCTGAAATTTCTTAACACCACCTTTCCAGGAAGAATTTTTTTGGGGGAAAAGGGAGGTGGTGTCTATTTTTTGCCACCGCCTTCCCTTGGGCTGTCAGAGCAGTCTGCATCTCTGGGACAGGATTCTTTAAAACCACTGGGTTATATCTAAGTCACAATTAGAGGGCCTCTTTTCAAAAATATACAAACTATGTATGAGATCAGTCCTTTTTCTCATCACGTAACTCCCATCTCACACACACACACACACACCTCAAAAAAGAAAGAAAAGAAAGCCCAATAAAATGAACAAATCCACTGATTACTTCACTACCTCTCTTTAAAAGCCAAATTAAGCACAACTTTTAAACCAAGACTTTTCTTCTGCTACTAAGTGGAATGTTTTCTTCCCTAAGTAGTTTCCTACTTAGAACAGCGTTTCTCCCATGCAAGGAGCGTTCAAAACTCCAGGGAAATGAGGGGAGGAGGGGAGACATGTCTGGCGCAAACTGGACAGACCTAAGCCAGCCTAGAACCCGAAGGAAGTTAGTGAATCCAGCGGCCCCAGAGGCCCCACATCTCTCCCCAGCGCGCCCAAGGTTCTAGCCTCACTGTTTTGGTTACAGTGTTGAAGGAAGGGTTTTAAACTTGGCAAAGTACCGTGCAACATCTGTAACCACATTTGCCTTCTGGGGATCGGGAGATGAATCCCACATTCCTGGCTTTGAAGCTTTTTGAAACTGCAGCTAGGAAGAACGGAGGGCGGGAGGGAGTTGAGCAGAGTTTATTGGCTGTCTCTCCAGCAGAAAATTCCTCTTGGAAGAGACGGATATTTTGAGGGTGGGGGTGATTAGCCCATCCCTTCACTCCGTACCAAGCTCAGCTGGGAAGGTGAGCCCGTGGCCAGGCGGCCAGATCGATTTACAAGTCAGCGGCGCACACCCTGAAGGAGTTCACTACACACACACACGCACACATACACACACACACACACACACACACACACACACACACACACAGAGGCACACGCGCACACTCCGCAAACCAGAGACCCCCCACTCCATGCCTCTGTCCTCTCCCATATCCCACCAGCAGTTCAGGCCCAAAGCAAGACAGTTTTGTTCCGCGGCTGCTTCCCCCACCGAGAGTGGATGAAGCTTGGGGGAGAAAGGAATGAAAGCGAGGGGGAGGCACCGCAGACGCCCACCCTCCCACCCCCAATCCCAGCCTCTTCTCCAGCCAGGCTCCCTCCTCCCACGGTCCTCCCGGGTCCCGCGGCGCGGCCGGCGACCTGCCCTCACCTCTGGTCCCGCCGCGGCCGGGGCTGAGCCGCGGGAGGCGGAGTGCGAGCCAGCCGGGCGCTGCAGGTCGGCGCGGAGCGGCGCGGCGCGGCGCGGGGCGGGGCGGGGCGGTGCAGCCGGCGAGAGAGCCCGGAACTCTGCGGGGCCGAGGGCCGGCGGCCGGCCCCGAGCGGCGGCCGCGGCGGCTGCAGCCGGGCGGTGCGTGCGGCCACGGGCTCCCCAGCCCTCGGGCCGGCGCGGCTGGCCGAGGAGCAGCCTGGCAGCGGCGGCGGCGGCAGCGGCAGCCACCCGGGGGAAAGAGCCGGGGGAGGGAGGGGAGGCGGGGTGAAGAGGAGGAGGAGGAGGAGGAGGAGGAGGAGGAGGAGGAGGAGGAAGGGGAGGAGGGCGGGCGGAATAAACTTCCCGAGGCGCAGCGGCACGGGCTTGGAGGGCGGCCGCGGGCGGGGCGGGCGGCCCGGGGGGGAGGCTCGCCCGAGGGGCGGCGGGGGAGACGGTCACTGAGAGTAGAAAAGTTCCCCCGGCGCGGAGGGGGAGGCTGCGGCGGCGGCGGCGGCTGCAAAGAGCAGGAGCCGGAGCGGGAGGAGCGGGAGGAGGAGGAGAAGGAAGTGGCTGCGGAGCGCTCGGCCAATGAGTGTCTGGAGCTGTGATTAACCAGGCAGCAACACATCATTTCCTCCCGGCGCGGATCCAGGGAGCCGGGAGGGAGAGGGAAGGCGGCGGGGCGGGGCCGTCCCCGCGCCCCCTGCAGGCGCCCGGCCGGGGGCGAGCCCGCCGAGCCCCGCCGAGCCTGGCCTGGCCGCCCCCGGCGCGCCCGGCGCGGTCTGGCGGGCCCGGAGGAGGCTGCGAGCGCTGTCGCCCGCGGGGCTTCTCAGAGGCGGGGCGGCGGCGGGGCAGGCCCGAGCCGGGCTCCCGCGGCCGGGGTGGGAGGAGGAGAGGCCGCGCGGCGCGGGTGAGTGCCCAGGTAGGCGCGGGCGGGGCCGTCTGGACAGCTCCCGGGGGCGCGAGGGGCGGGAGGGCTGCCTCCCGGGCCCCTCGACTGCGGGCGGCGCCCGGCTGGGGTCCTGCAGGTCAGAGAGAAGCCTCAGTGTTCTCATCCAGGCCATTTCTGACCTGCCTTCAAATCCCCTTCCACTTTGCTCATTTCCTTGCAAGGTCTGGGGTTATGCAAGAGCTTACCATTTTTGCAGTCGGCCTCCTTACCGATAAAACTAAGGGGGGAGAGGGGGAGGAGGGAGCGTGCGGGGGAGGGGGCTTCTGCAGTCATCTAGCCCTGTCCTAGGCGCCAGGGGAGCTTACTGTGGAAAGGAAGGAACATTCCCCGCCGCCGAGAGGCTGACAACCTCGGTCCTTAGATACACAAAAACACTCCAGTGTTCTAATATTATCCAGAGCATCAAAAAGGCATGCGAGGATCAAATTTTGCATGGTGCCTGCTGAGTGTAAGGAAAGCACCAAGCCATTTCCTCTGCCCTCTGGAAGCTTATAATGTACTGTCCTATCACAAAGCAAAATAAAAGCATGAAACCAATAAATGGGGATACCATAAAGTATTTTTATCTCTACAGGTTCATTCATGCAGCAGGCATTTATTGGGTGACTGCAGTACTGCAAAGGTTGCAAAGGAAATGGAAGATCTGGTCCCTGCAGGTCAGTTTACAATCCAATTAGGAACGCAAGGCATATATACGTGAAACATCTAGAAAATCATACCCAGGTATTATTACATAAGCAAAAAGATGTAGAAAAGGGGGGGGGGCATTTTTTCATAAAGGGAAGGACAATACCTGTATGCCTGGTGAGAATCAGGAGTGGAAATTCCAGGTCAATCAACCAAAAGTGCCTATATGCCTACCTACTCTGTAGAACATTAGAACAGGGACCTCTGTGTCACTTAACTGAAGCTCTGCCATTTATAAACTGTGTGACCTTGGGCATGTATTTAACCTCTATGAAGGGAATAAAGCCTGTTTCCAGGTTTGTTGTGTGATTCAAATGAAATTACACTTACATAAAAGCTTCTCAAGGTGCTGTGTGAATGTTCCTCAACTGGGTACGTTTCTGGAGCTCTCATTTTACTGGCCTCTTCTTGGTGGCCTTTGTAGTCTCCCATAGGCTGTAAGCTCCATGAGGGCAGGGGCCAGGTTTGGTGGTGTTCACTGTGTATCATCATCATGCCTAGCAGAGTGGCACATGTGGGTGCCCAGCAAAAGTTTGCTGAATAAGTGAATAAAGGAACTAATGAATCCTGCTATGCTTTTAACTGTTCATTTTATGTGTTCCTTCAGTAGTGGTCTTGTGTGACTGGCTCAATGCAAAACCCTCTAACTCGACCTTCCTGTGACTAACTTGTATTCCAGGAGACTATCTGG
Source organism: Prionailurus bengalensis (assembly GCF_016509475.1). Classification (NCBI taxonomy): domain Eukaryota; kingdom Metazoa; phylum Chordata; class Mammalia; order Carnivora; family Felidae; genus Prionailurus; species Prionailurus bengalensis. Next base: position 148,314,312 of record NC_057345.1, read on the forward strand.
GAGGATTCAAGGTAGTTCTTGTGGCCTTGTAACAATAAAGTGATGATTGCACATGTGTGTACATGTGCATGTGTGTGTGTGAAGCAGGAGGATAGATAACGCAAGGGTATAGCCCGTCACACAAGCCCTAGCCACACAAGGATACAGCCCAGATACAGTCCTTTGCCTTTGGATACCTTAATCCAGAGTTGGTCAGCCTAGGTACTGTTGACATCTTTGGCTGGATAATTGCTGTGGGGTGTGTCCTGTGCATTGTACAATGTTTTGCAGCATCCTTGACCTCTATCCATTAGATGCAAAGAGGATGCCTTTTCTCCACAGCTGTGACATAGTTTTTACTTTTTTGGTTAATGTTTATTTATTTTTGAGAGAGAGAGAGAGACAGAGCAGGCGCAGGGGAGGGGCAGAGAGAGAGGGAGACACAGAATCCGAAGCAAGCTCCAGGGTCTGAGCTGTCAGCACAGAGCCCAACATGGGGCTTGAACCCACGAACCATGATATCATGACCTGAGCTGAAGTCGGACACTTAACCGACTGAGCCACCCAGGCGCCACCTCCCCACTGTTTAACATTTAAACATGCCTCCAGACATTGCTAAATGTCCCCTGGAAGCAAAATTGCCCCCGATTGGGAACTAGTGCCTTACCCCAACATCTAATCCATTGATTTAACTCTGGTGGAGAAATCACACAAGTAAAGTAACTTGAAAGAAATACATCTTCTGTTATTCCAAGATTCTTAGATCTCTTCCATCATATGTTTCAAGGAGCACGACTCTTGTTAATTAATTGCCTGCTGCATTGTGAATTGGCATCTCTTCTGTTTTCTGCATATCCTCCTCCTTTACACCCAGATCAACATGTTCATTTCTAAAAGTCAACAGCTTTCAAAAACTATTAGGAAACAGAGTCTTGAGCAACCTAAGAGTCCTGTATAATATTTTCCTATAAAATTTGGAGAATTCGTTCCATAAAATTTTGCAGCAAGTGTCCCTGTTACAATTAAGCTCTTGGACTTACCGCACAGCCTCTCTGCACTCAGATTGTAAGTGATATAGAATATAAATTGTGATATTTAGAAATTTTTTCATTTAAAATATTTAAGTAACTACTTTGAGTGATTTTTCTTTCATCCTGAAGCCATTTCTCTTTGGTACCGAAATAGTTCTCCTTTCATAGTGGTATAGAGAACGTGGTTTATTAAAACCTATAAAGCAAACATCAGCTTAGTTGTACATATCAGCTTCTAGAAGCAAGTTCTTTAGAATGTTTGAATGTTTAGAGCTGGTGTTGTTGAAAATCCTGATGGGCTGATAAGCTGCTGTTTAGTTTCTAAAGATTTCTTGAAATAAAAAATAAAGATTAATGGTTGAAGAAATGAACTAATTCTGATAAGTCTGTTCACTCAGTGTGGGCATGTAGAACCAACAACAACAACAACAACAACAACAAAAAAAAGCCCTGTTCCTAGCACACATCAGTACTGTGTTTACAAGGTGAGCAGACATTTTTGTTCAGCAAGACAATATCATCTGTCTCATTAAATAAAGTTATTTGAAACATTGGTTTTATAGCTTTGTTCGTATTTCATTTTGGTTTTACAGTTCTGTAATGGTTATAAGCATATGGAGATTAGTTCACATCCAGTTTAGTGATTATTCACACTTAAGTTGAGCATTGAAGACAAGGTAGGCATCCAAACTGCTTAAAAAGAGGGCAGACTTTGAGGGTTGGATGTGGCTTATGGGAAAGCAATTTCTGTTTTGTTAGACTGGAAGTGGGACTCCTACTCCAGGGATCTCCGAGTTTTCTATAAAATCCATGGAATTTGTGGTTTTGCTTCAGTTAATGATATTTTTAAAAGAAATTAATATCATGTTAATATGATGCATATTCTGGGTCATATGAATATCATGTAGCCATGATCCCACCACCCGTTTTTTGCCATGTACCTATAAGAATATGTAGTTTATTGAAATGATACTTTTATAAATATAATTTAAGGCATCACTGAAGGTGTGTGGAGATTGTTTTCTTTTTAAAGGTGTCCTTTATAGGACTCACATTATGAGAAACAGTGACCCAGCTGCGTCATAACTATCCTTGGAAAATGATGAATTTATTGAATGACAATGATATGGAATTTATTCCTAATCCTAAAGCCCGTAAGAAACCATTATTGCTTTCCAAAGATGGAAGTAACTGGATCAGAACAGTAGGGGGATAGAAGGGAAAATCATAACCTGTTGGGGTCACCAGAAATCCTATCAGTCGTGGCACCCTTTCCCCAAAAGGTAAACATTTAACCAGTCAGGACAGACACTTGTTTATCTTCCAGTTAAACTTTCCCAGGTGTATGAATGACTCATTAATTGTTCATTTCATACAAGACCTTTTTGGCCACCCACCATATTCAGGGAACTGTGTTTGCTTCTCAGGGAGTCCTCAAACTGCCTACAGCTGCTTCCCACTGGGAAAGTTAATCCAGACACTCTGAGCACAGCAGGTTACATGCAAACTAGCATACAACTATGGGCTGACCATGTGATAAAAGAGGCATTACAAAACCATTGTAGAAAGGAAAGATTATTCATTCAGCGGTGTTGAGGCACCAGGAAAGTAAACTGTTAGTGCTCCCTCTCACACCATTCCTGAAAATATTTCCAGAGGGAATAAGAATTAACTTTTTTTTTTAACTGTAAGTTAACTCAAAGCAAATATAGGTAGATGCGCATCTTCGGATGGGAAAAGGACTTTGTACGTAAAAGCTATAAATAAGATTAGCTGACTTGACTTTGTCTCCCATCCAAGCACTAAGTACTAACCAGACCCGACCCTGCTTAGCTTCTGAGATCAGGTGAGATCAGGCATGTTCAGGGTGGTATGGCCGTAGACTGGTTGACTTGACTTTGTAAAAATTTTTCCCTAAATTTTTTCTTAGGAAACAAATAAAAGGAGGGGAAAAGCCAAGTAGTGAAGCTACCTACAACCTATACTCAAAGGGTTAAAATCTTTAATATATTAAAAAAAAACTTATGAATCAACAAAATGCACCCTTTAATAGAAAGCTGGTCAGATGTTATGAATAGACAAAAACAAAATTATTATGTGTGAATATTAGGGAAAAAGTTTAAAGATTCAAGGGAAGATAATATAAACAAAACTGAGATAAAATATTCCAGATAATTTTTCAGCAAATGAACATATTCCCTATTGGTAAGACTGACTTTATAAAGGATGCTCAGTTGTTGCGGAGAGAGTAAACTGGAAAACAATTTCTTGAAGATAATTAGTAGGTGATATGTATCAAACCCCTTAAACATATTTCTACCCTCTGACACTTTAATCCCATGTCAGGAACTTATGCTATGAAAATAATCATCAATCACACAAAGATTTGTATAAAATGATAATCATCTACTAATTTTGGAAATGCCAACAATAAAGCACAAACTGAAAAAAATGGATGATAAAGGTTATATTTTGGTTCCATAATTCTTATAAACACATGAATCTCTCATGTTCACATATCCTTAAAGGTGAAAAACTAGAGGAAAATATTCTATGATGTACAGTAACTATCTTTGCATCATGGATATGTTTGACTTTTATGTTCTTCTTTACACAGGTCTATGGGTTCCACCCTCTCTATAACATATTAGTTTTATAAGCAGAAATTAAAAAAAAAAACACATTATAAAAGGAGAAATGCAGGGTGCCTGACTGCTCAGTCAATAGAGCATGAGACTCTTGATAGTTCAAGCCCCACTTGGGCCTAGAGCTTACTGAAAAATTAATTCATTAATTAATTAAAATAAAAGTGGAAATGCACATATTTTAAAAGAGTCTGGCAATCATGGAACAAAACCTAACTGGTGAAAGTTACATATGAATTTATACTTGCGAAGTGGGAGGTAGGGTGTAGAGAATGGAATTCAAATTTGGCATTTTCTGTGCTCTGCAGGAAGGTGCATTTCTTTCAGAAAGTCATTTCCCGGAGGGCTCAGCCTTATCTCATCCTTTGCCTGCATCTCAGTCTGTGACCCATTTCCTTGTAACCTTGAGGGCTAGATGCTCATCAGGACTGTCCGTGGTCTTGCTCACATTCTGAAGCTGCTTGAGTTTCTAATTTACTTAACTACGGTTAATTTAGCTACGTGGCGGAGATGTGGATTTTAAAAGCTAGTCCTGTGGATGAATGCCCTCAGGACTATCAAATTAATTTCTTCCTCAAATTAAACAAATATATTTCAAATATAATTGTGTGGTTCTTGGTAGAATCCAACATCACAGAGGCTTTTCATTTTTAGGGAACATTCTTTTGCCTGATTGGTCCCTCTGAGCATTGGCATCATGAAGACATTTTCATGGATAAGAAATCAAATTAATTTTCCAAGTCCTAGTGTAGCCCCACTCTACCAATATCTAAAATCTAAAGGCTTCCTTTTTATTAACCTACTTTTGTTTAATGAAACTCCAGAGATCAGCTGCTAAGGTTAATTACATATAGCAGAGAACTAGCTATGTGACCTCAGGCAGATAACTTCCGACTGTAGAGCCTCACTTCTCCTCAGGTGCAAAGTAAGGGATGGGTTGCATTTTGGAGGTCTCTCTGTTTTGAAATTACACGACTTGAGTTGGAAGTCCTAAAGAAGCTTATTATCTGAAGTTGCGGATGCTGCATTTGACATTTCTGGGGGCGAAGAGCTTAAGACTTCCAGGAACTGACAGAAGCCAGGGTGATAGGAATCAAAGGACCACGTGGACAAACGGCCTTAGAGAGGACTGAGGCGGCCTGGCCCAGTCATGCAGGTCTCAGAAGAAATGTGCAAGGGAAGGGACTGAAAGGGGCTAAGCAAGGGACTGAGTGACAAGCTTGCTTAATTAACATCACTTATCATTACAACCAAGATATGTGTGTTCTTCCATTAGCAAGATTTCCCAGATGATTATTTTGTTTAAAAAAGAAATACAAAATATGCATGTGTGCAAAAGGATATATTGTATAGTGGAAAATAAATTCCAGAACTACCAGCTTCTCAGCTAGCCACTTCCCTCCCCTAATGCTACAGCTTCTCTATATCCTTATAGAAACGTGGTAGGCATATGAAACTATACCCATATTCCCATTTGCTTTAACAGGGATAGTAGCATGCCATACACTCGTCTATCCTTTGCTCCCGTATTTATCAATATAACAGCATATCTTGATAAATACTTTGCTATTATAACAAAGCTATTATACCAAATTTCTGTTATTGTGCCCCCACGCAGGGAAGCAGAGACTCGTAGAATCTAAAATTGGAAGGAACCAAGATCTCATCTAGTCCCAGTTCTGTCTCTTACATATAAAAAAGTTTGTCCCTGTGGGGGACCTGGCTGGTTCAGTTGATAGAGCATTCACCTCTTCGTTCCTGATCTTGGGATTGTGAGTTCAAGCCCCACATTGGGCATAGAACTTATATTTTAAAAAGGGGGTGGGCTCCTGGGTGGCTCAGTCTGTTAAGCATCAGACTCTTAGTTTCAGCTCAGGTCATGATCTCATGGTTTGTCAGTTCAAGCCCCCCAGTCGGCTCTCATGTTGACCGTGCAGGACCTGCTTGGGATTCTGTCTCTCCATCTCTCTCCGATCCTCCCCCAATCGTGCTCTCTCTCAAAATAAATTTAAAAAAGAAAAAGTTTGTTCCTGAAAAATCCTGTGATTCCTCAAGTTCTCATGGCTCCTTAAAGGAAGGCTGGAACTGGAACTTGGTTGTCCTAATCATCCTTTGGTTTGATTATACTTTTTGTTTGTAAAGTTATACATGTTATAATTAAAAATATTTTTCAAATGGTATGCATCATATGATCTGATTTTCATTCTTTAAGGAAGTATGTATGATGCACAGAAAGGAGACTATAAGGCTATGTACCAAGATGCTGGCAGTAGCCATCTTGGGATGGTAGCAATACAAGGGATCTTTCACTTTTTTATTTTTTACAGCAACTTCATTGAGATACAATTCACATACCATTCAGTTCACTCACTTAAAGTGTACAATTCAATGGTTTTTAGTATATTCACAGAGCTGTGCAAATATCACTACAATCAATTTTAAAACATTTTTATCACCCCCAAAAGAAACCCTATGTACATCACCATATTTACACTTTTTACTCTTGCGTTGTATTTCCAAAACATTTTGCAGTGATTGTTATTTTTGTAATAAAAATAAATAAATCTATTAGAAAAAAATTAAAATAGGGGCGCCTGGGTGGCTCAGTCGGTTGACCGACTTCAGTTCAGGTCATGATCTCACAGTCCGTGAGTTCAAGCCCCGTGTCAGGCTCTGTGCTGACAGCTCGGAGCCTGGAGCCTGTTTCAGATTCTATGTCTCCCTGTCTCTCTGCCCCTCCCCTGCTCATGCTCTGTGTCTCTCTGTCTCAAAAATAAATAAAGAAATAATTAAAAAAAATTTTTTTTAATTTAAAAGAACAAAAAAAAAAGAAAAAAATTTAAAATAATGCCACATTCGCTATAAAAACCCAGAGAGAAAATACAGAAAAGTATTTCAAAGAAAGTAAAATTACCTAATTTTACTATTTCCAATATAAACAGATATAATATTTTGGATAATTTTCTTTTTATCTTTTCTGTGGATATACATTATATTATACATAAATACACATTGTTTTCCTTGCTCTTCTTCATTATATTACGAACATTTTCCTAGGTTATTAGATATTCTCTGAGAGTATGATTTTTGGATTGATTTAAACCCCTGAAGGTATCATGTTTGACAGCATTGCATTGTTTTCTTAGGATAGTTTCCTAAAAGTAAGAATCTAGGTCATATTTCCAATTGCTAGGTGGTTTGAACTGTTTCCAGGGGCTTGTCCCACTCACCACACCCCTTATCGTCTCTGTTACGACCCTCTCGATTATACTTGCCAATTTGGAAATTTAAAAAAATTCTGTTTTCATTTGCACTTATTTGATTGCTAATGAGTTAGCACCTTGCTCATAAATACATCAACTGTTTGTATTTTTCCAATTTTCTTTTCAGTTAATGCCCTTTACCTATTGTTCCATTGGAATGTTAGCGTCATTTTTATTGATAAGAATATAGAGAGCTTTCTCTTTTTCTTTCCTGCTGAGCACTGAGCACGTAGACATTCCAATCTATTAATAACTGCTAAAGATTAACTTGGTTTCCAGTCATTATTTCCCACATCTTTGCAGTGGGACTGGTTACCTTTCTTTAGGGGGACTCTACATTTCTTGCGTACTAAAGAGATTGCTAGGGATGAGGTAGGGACCAGTCTGTGAAGTTCCTTACATTTTGATAAAATGGTTGTTTGCCAATTTCATTCTAAAGCTCCCCAGAATATATTCACTCCCAATAATATAAAAACGGCATTAATAAGCTTTGATTTTCCCAAGTAGCCATATAGGTTGTGTTCCACCAAATTCATCAGTCCCTATAAGGGATAATGACATCAATGCTGGATCAAACAGCACCAGGGTGTAGAAGATACACCTACATCTCACTTCACTTTTCTCTCCAACAAGCATGAGTGGTGACACCAATGAACAGTCTGAAGTTTAAGTCTAACTCAGGTCCTCTTGATGCTCCAAACAGAGCACTAAAGGTTATCAGACGCTCCAGTTTCTAACAGAGATCCTATCTGGAAGAAAGGAAGTAAACGTCTCACTCTTTAAACAGCTAAACAGGGGCACCAGGGTGGCTCGGTCAGTTAAGCACCCCACTCTTGATTTCGGCTAATTTCAACTCAGGCTAGAATCTCATAGTTATGAGGTCGAGCCCCGCACGGGGCTCTGCACTGACAATGCAGAGGCTGCCTGGGATCTTCTCTCTCCCTCTTTCTCTCTGCGCCTACCCCGCGCTTGCTTGCTCTCGTTCTCTCTCAAGACTAAATAAATAAAGTTAAAACTAACTAAATAAAAATAATAGTTAAAGATGTTCTACTGATTACATCTAAGAAACTGGAGTTGCAAAATATGAAAACATCTGAATCTCTCGATAATGGAATGGACCTTGGAAAACAAAAGAAATACACAAACACCAAGGAAAAAGTGTTGATGAGAGTGATTATTCATGGATAGAAAATGGCCATATAATGTATTTGATTACAAAAAAAAAAAGAGAGAGAGGAAAAAGGCAATTTGTTGATCTGGGTGAACATACCACAACCTCGTGTAGAGCTGAGATGAGCTTTTCATTTACCCAGGCTTACTCTGCTGCTGCTAGCTGTTAGGGTTTCCTGTTGACGAATCAAGTGTAGATTTGGTGACAAATTTGTTCTGTTCATCAGAAGTTCTTCCACTGTGAATTGTCTACTTCTTGGTTTTCACTGATATATCAGGCATCGATAAAATGTAATAACCAGAACATAGCCTTAATTTGATATTATTTGATTTTGAAAATCAAAATAGCTTTATATTTTGTTTTTATTTTTTTAATGTTTATTTATTTTTTAGAGAGAGTGAGAGAGAGAGACAGAGCACGAGCAGGGGAGGGGCAGAGAGACAGGGAGACACAGAATCTGAAGCAGGCTCCAGGCTCTGAGCTGTCAGCACAGACCCTGATGCAGGGCTCGAACTCACTAACCACGAGATGATGCCCTGAGCTGAAGTCAGATGCTCAACCAACTGAGCCACCCAGAAGCCCCTGAAAATGGCTTTATATTTTGACAGCCATCACTATTCAGTCTTTGAAATACAATGATGGGGTTTTCTATTTTGAAGAAAATTTAGAAATGATTTAATACAGCTTCCAGGTTTCTTTTTCCTTTTTTTTAAGATTTCATGATATGGGTGTTTCTTTTTAATGAAAATTTTCGAACAGAAAATAATCAGAATAAACAGAATAATCAGAAAGAGAAAAAATAGGATAATAAACCCCATATACCTAGCACCTAGGTGAGCAATGATCAAGATTAGCCTGCACACATTGCCCCCCACCTTAGCTTTTGCAAATTATTTGAAAGTAAACTTCAGCCACCATGGCATTCCATTCCTATGCATTTCAGCAAGCATGTCTAAAACATATGGACATTTTCTTACCCAGCCATAATGCCATTATCAAACCTAACAAAATTAATGATTACTTGGTACATTCAATTCCCAGTTGAGATTCTAATTGCATCGACTTTCTCAGAGAAGTCTTTTATCAGATCAGAATGCAGACAATGACTTTTTATCATTTGGCTGTTTGGCGTTTTATAAAGTCTCCTTTAATTTTGAGATCAATTCATCCTTCCATCCTCCCCCCAACTCCACTCCGTTTTGTCGGTAGTGGTGGTGGTGACGCCATCAATTGGTTGATAAGATCAGCTCAATGGGCTTCTCCACTTTACTTTCTGTTGAAGAGATGCAGGCTTAAATAATGAATCCCCCCAGAAGAGGTAGTGAATCAATACAGAGTGGAATCTCCTAATCCCATTCTATCACACCTTCCCCATATACCATGTTGCTATCCCACAGTTTTACACCATCTCTGTCTTTAGCGTTCTGGTGGTTCAGAAAACATTAGAAACGTTTTTAAACTCTACTTCTGCCACGTTTGCTGACATTTAAAATCCCCAGTATTTTCCAAAAGTTAGTCAGGACTTAGAATTTGCAGCTTGCTTTTCCCTAAGGCCTGGCCCATTAAAGTTACTCTATAACTGTTACTTTCTGAAAAAATGCCAAAACTAATTCAGAGACTCAGGTTGTCCAAAAAACAAAACAAAACAAAAAATCTCATAGCGGACCAATGAAAAGTGCTACTGCTTTCACTGGGAATGGGAAGCAAAACTACTCCAACAAAACTGCACAGACACACAGACCAAAAAGTAGACTCAAGCACTAAAGACGAGGAAAACCTCCAAGACAAATTGACTTACTATAGCCTATTTTCGTCAAGCAGGGTATATATCTTTCTGTTGATGATATGATTAGGACGTGAAATAAAGTGTGGTCATCGACACTTTATATGTTCCCAAGAAGCATGGAGGTAGAGGGGACATGGTGGAATTGAGAGCAGAAAAAAACTCCTCACTCATTTCTTCCAGCCTCCAGAGAAGATGGAAAGAAAAAACAAAAACTTAAATCCATTTCAGCAGCTCTGGCTTTGTCCTTTTTAACAGGTCAACCAACAAATCATTTCTTTAAAGCCAGTTTTAGCTATTACAGACTTTTATTTGCATATGCTCCATGCATTCTTCCTGTGTTCTAGAATTCTGATTAGGAATTGTTGCTTTCAACCACCACAACTTCCTCACATAAAAATGAAAAATTCTTGGCTACATTTTCCCCTCCTTCCTTATTAGGCTGTTAAAACAGGGGTCACCTACCACTTTGTGGGGTTTGTTTATTTCAATCCTTAAATATATCTGAAGAGATTTTAAAATATTACTTGTTACAGTGGAATAGATTCTGCATGGTTGCTGCTGAGTCTTTTTTTTTTTTTTTTAGAAAGAAGGAGGAAAAAACCACATTGTTTTGAAAAAACATGTTTTTAAAATAATTTTATAGATTGCAGATTTTGTAAATGATCATGTTAATTGTTGGAAGGGGGTTCCCAACCTTGTTAATGTCCCCTTAGCATTAGGCTTTTGTTCCCCAGCGTTGAATATGTCATTTTCTCCCACAGACTGCATTTCTAGGGGTATAATTGCTGTCTCCATGTAAAAGACAACTCATGTGCATAAATTTCCACTCACTGAAACAAGACTCTGCCTCCCCTAATTTTAATGCAGATGTGATCCAGGGGGTAGAGTTACACTTACTTCCCCAAGCAAAATGAAACAGATTACACATTAAATATTGTCTTTGGAACCAGGTGCACAGAAACAACCAATTACCTAGACAGCTCATCAAGTCCTGATATGTTTACCACATTGTTTTTTGTTTTCTCTTTAAACATTTGGTGAATTATTCTGAGGCTTTCATTCCTCTATAATGAACAGAATATGCTTATTAATAAAGGTCCCTTTTGTGTGATTCATTACAGTTGACTCACAAAAGCCTTTAAAACCATGTCTGAAAGTTTCTGAACTGGAGTTCCCGTGAAGACAAAGCCTTATTGCTACAAAGAGGCTACTGCTTCTGGTTCATCTTCTTTCCTAAATAATGGATATCCAAAAATCACTGAAAGGAGAAGGGACATGAATTTGTGAAAAAGAGACGGAGGGAGGGTGCTTCTGTTCCCCCATTAGATATTTGGAATTGTTCATACTTAAATAACAGTATCCATATTATCAGGTTTTGGTCACTGCTCATTATAGCCTCTTGAATTTTGTGCATATCATTACTTCTTTGGGATTTTTAATTAATTGAAAATGCTGATGAATTCAAGAGCTCTTTCAAGACTCGTTCCTGTTATTCCAAGAGACTTTTACCACTTCCTGAGGAGGGACTGTTTTAGATTTCCACAAAGTCATTAACCTCCCAAAGAATGCGAAGAATAAATAGAATGGGGTGGTGCAAAGATGTAATGGGTACAAACTCTTAGGAAGGTCAAAAGCAGGGGGCCTGTGCGGGCGTGCCTGACGGTGAACAGAGGGGAGGGAGGGTTGGGCATAGGGAGGAGGAAGATGTTTTTGGAAACCCTACGGAAAGGCTTAGTGGTGAATGGCCTGGAGATCAACCATCTGCTGATGGAGTGGTTATGCACCACTGACTTACTGAGGGTATCCCAGTCTTTAAACTATGTATCCTCTGAGCTTCCGATGGAAGTTAGGGGGAGCTCTAAGCAAAATAGGTGAAAATGTACAACAGAAAAAATTCTACCTGTGCGTATGCAACCAGGTTGCAGAAACTGGGCATAAATTTTATGTGCTTCTTTTTAATAAAACAATTTGAGACATTTTAGAGAAGGTGAAACTTACAGGTGTGGGAATAGAAAAAAAATACTTGAAATATGGACAATGCTGAAAGTTACCCTCATTCATTAGGGTCAAATTGGAAGTTGGTATAAGGTCTGTGGAGGGTAATTTGACATTATATTGCAAAATTACAAATGCACCTATCCTATGATCTTCAATTCCATTCTAGATTCCTAATTTCCTGCACATATCCTCACCCACCTGTGAAATGATGTATGTACAAAGTTTTCATTGCAGCGTTACATGCAAAAGTAAAAGGTTGAAAACAACCTAAATGTATTTTTTTTAATTTTTTTTAATGTTTATTTATTTTTGAGACAGAGAGAGACAGAGAGTGAGCAAGGGAGGGGCAGAGAGAGAGGGAGACACAGAATCCGAAACAGGCTGCAGGCTCTGAGCTGTCAGCACAGAACCTGATGTGGGGCTCAACCCATGAACTGCGAGATCATGACCTGAGCTGAAGTCAGACGCTCAACCAACTGAGCCACCCAGGCACCCCAACAACCTAAATGTTTATGGATAGGACACGGTCCCTAAATTATGATACATTCTTACAGTGGAACACTATGAAGCTTTTAAAACAAAATAACGAAGTTCTGAATGTATTGATATGATTGAGCTCCTCAATATAGTGGTTAAATGGGAGGGGGGCGGGGAAGCAAAGTTCAGGAAATTGAATTACATGCTATCATTTGAGTTAAAAAGGAGAAATAGCCATGTATATTGGCTAGTACAACTGGACAAAAATTCTTGAAGACAGTGGTGGGTGAGTGGGAATGGAAACAACAGAAAGGCAGTGAAAAGGTGTTTCACTACTTTGAACAGGAAAAAGTTCAAAGTTTAGAAGAAAAAAAAAATTGCTAGGTCTGGAGTGAGGCAGGCCTGGTTCAGTGGACCGGTTTTAGCCCTTTCTGACTCCATAAACTTCATTTCCTTGTCTGCAAAGTAGAGAAGATAATATTACCTGTCTCATGAGGGAGCCGAAGATATTAAACGATGGTACACATACAGTGTGGGGTGGGTGGTCCCTCGATATGGTCAGTAAGTGCAATGGGTTTCCGTTACTCTTCTTATTAATACCACCTCCACCTTTCTTACAAATCACTGGGTATTTGGGGGAAAGGGTGGAAAAATCACAGTGGCAGTTAAGGCAATGATTACATTTTCATCTCCAAAGGGGTCTGCTGAAGGAATCAGTATCATCAAAACTATTTTGGGACACCTGGGAGGCTCAGCATGAGTCTTTGGCTCAGATCATGATCTCTCAGTTTGTGGGTTCGAGCCCCACATTGGGCTCTGTGCTGACAGCTCAGAGCCTGGAGCCTGCTTCAGATTCTGTTTCTCCCTGTCTCTCTGCCCCTCCCGTGCTCCTGCTCTGTCTCTCTCTCTCAATAATAAATAAACATTAACAAAATCGTTTTTAAACATTTATAGACCACTTCTCTGTACCTGGCATTCTTCTCTTCGCAATTAACAAATAAGGACCCTCTCCTGGGTGTCCTATCATGCGCATCTCTTTCCAAGTTCTGAAGGAAACTGGAAAGACACTTATTTGTCTGACTTGGGGCAAGTGCCTTGCTCGAGGCCAGTCAGTGATGGCCACACTGGAAATGTCAGCACTCACAGACACCACATTGTTGGAGCAGGGAAGGGAGGTGGACAAAACACAAGAGACCTCAACTGCAGACGTTTTTGTAGTATTTCTGACTTTAAAGGGGGGGATGGTGGGGAAAGGGAAGAGAGTGGGTATTCTGTGTACTACCTATATGAGTCCTGGTAGCAGCCTGCATGGTTTTGCCCTGGGCAGACAGTGAAGGAAGATGCTGTTCCTTGCAGAAATATAGGTGTAGCTTAGAGCCTCAAATGCCGACCTATGAACTTAAGAAAGCAAAGAATGGGATTGCCAAGCAAATGGACACAACCTTGAATATATGAACTTGAGATCTCCGGGAGTCCACAAGATAAACTCTAAGTGGCCCTCAAAACCCACAAATTATAAGCAGGAGTTTGTTTATATATAAGAATATACATTTTCCTGGGCAAATCCATAAATTTCTCCAGATTCTCAAAGAGGGCTGTGATCTCAAAATGATGATAAGCCCCCACTAGGTGGATGGTGATAGTAAAAGCAGGGACCCAAGGGATATGATTCATCCAACATGGGGACCCTGAGGCTCATACAGCCAGGCTTTTCCAGGAAACCATAAGGAAAGAATTAAAGAACCACTGCTCGCTACAGTTGCTTTCTAAGCCACCATTCTTGTACTTCTGCTTTTGTTTTTTCATATTCACTTTCATTTTATTTAAAACAAATTTTTTAATGTTTATTTTTGAGAGACAGAAAGAGAGAGAGAGAGACAGAGACAGAGACAGAGTGTGAGCAGGGGAGGGGCAGAGAGGGAGGGAGACAAGAATCCAAAGCAGGCTCCAGGCTCTGAGCTGTCAGCACAGAGCCTGATGCGGGGCTTGAACTCATGGACCGTGAGATCATGACCTGAGCCGAAGTCGGATGCTTAACCAACCGAGCCACCCAGGCACCCCTGCCATATTCACTTTTATTATTCCTTACTGAATGTTCTTCTTTAAATTTTTCATTTTTGAAACTTAAATGCCTACTTTAGGCTCATCCTATGAAAAAATATCTGGGAAATCATGGGTATGTTGTGCTATTTGCAGGGTTTTTTTCCCTAATGTATATTAGAAGAAATTTCTTTCTTTTAAAATTTAAAGATGTTTGTATAGTTTCCAAACCATTCACTGCACGCACAGAGGTGGGCCTGTGGCACTTTGGAAAACCCTGTTTCTAAGTATTCTAAAATTCACATCACACATTCCATTTTATAGAGAAGGAAGCTGAGGCATGAGGCAATTAACGTAACTTATTAGAGATTCTAAGCAAATGTGGAAAAACTTTAAGTCAGGTCCTGGGCAATACCATATCTGCTAATGACTTGGCCATGCTGTCTTTCTTATTGCTCTGCAGACAGTTCAGAGAGATTTCTAAATGCTCTCACATTTCCCCACCACCACATAAAGAGGACCAACTAGGCTAAAGTACAAACTTGATCGATTTAATACTCTGGTAATGATCCCAATAACTGAAGACTCGGGGAGGGGGGGGAGCCCGTGAGTTTCTTTCTACTGAAATTCCATCTCATTTTTATTTTCTCTTAATGTTGTTTTTTGAATCCCAAGTTCCAAAACCTGTCCCCTATTATGCAGTGCAAACGAGAACAGATGGGGGAAAGTTATGTTGGAAAGGGCTTTGGAGGGCCACAGAGAAGAGAAATATGACTACTCAATGTGTCACACACCAACTTGCAGCTGCCACCAGCCCTTGCACACGATGCGAGCCGCGTATGGAACCAGCCCGCGGTGCTCAGAAGGAGCGGGCAGACTGCAGCAAGGGAGCGCAATTAGAGAACAGTCACTTTACTTGTGTTTCCTTGAAAATATGAATAAAGAGCATAGCAGCGGCACAGCCAGCAAAAGAGAAATAAATCCGAAGGCCAGCCTGAAGGATGGTTAGCAATACCCCCAAGCGTCCCAAAGGTTAGCCGATAATTGGCTTTACCCCTGCCTTTTTATATCAATGAATTGCCTCCGCCTTCCTCAAAGTCACCACTCAGGTCTTCTCTGTGTCTAGGAATTACTCTTCTAGAAAGGTCATACTAGCTTACATGCCTGATGTAGCTTCCAGCAAGTGTTTTTTTTGTTGTTGTTGTTTTGTTGTTTTTTTTTTTTTGGTACTCACAGGGTGCTTAGGAGTTCTCTACATGTTTCCAGGGGGAGGCAGCTGATCTGGTTTCGAAGGGCACGTCTGCCAGTTACTAGCTATGAGACCTTCAGCAAGTCCCCTAACTTCTCTGAGCCTGGGACCCATCCCCTATAAGACAGAGACAGCATGACTTACTTTTGAGGGTTTTTGTACTTGAAGAAAGGTATATAAATTCCTAGTGCAAGATCATCATTCGATACACAGCAAATATTTTGCTGTGATTATCAGAAAACATAAAACATGCTTTCTCTTTTCCTTGAATTCAAAATAAAGATACAGAGAAAAAAATATATCTATTTTTAATGTATGTACATATATACATACACATGTATCCCTAGGAATCTACGTTGAAAGTAAGTATAAGGTAAATGTAGTTGACATAGTTTATTCAGATGTGACTCAGGTCATAGAGATGGTATCTGTGAACAAATCGTCATGTAACAGTTGTGTTAAGTCCTACAGGGACTTCCTCTGAAATCATGCCTGTCTTTGCAAAGTACGTATGCAAAGACTTTATGTCATAGAACATTCTTCGTCCCCAGGGCAGTTCGTAAATTACCTATGTCAAAATCTCTATGGGAGGGTATTAAAATATGGTTTCCTGGGCCCACTCCACACTATATTTTCAACTTTTTAAGCTATGGGATCCTCATTTTGAATAAAAACGATGGTGATTCCTGAGCACGCTAAAGTTGGAGAGCCACCTTCTGAAGAAATAGGAACAGTGATCATGCAAATTTTGAGTCATTTCCAGCTGCCTTTCCTCTCCCACCACCCACAGCCAGGCTCAGAAATGCAGCAATTGCTTGCGAGGCAGAGGTTTGGATCTAGTAGCTTTGGCTTCTGTTCTCTTATTTTGCGTGGTGTTTAGTTAAGGCTGGACTATTCATACTATCTTTGTCCATAGGAGATATTAGCTTGGTTATAGTTTATCCTAAGAGGATGGCCATGCATCCCAGTTTGCCTGAGGCAGCCCTGAGTTGCCCAGCATCGTTATTAATAGCACTTCTTTGCATTATCAAAATTGTCCCAGTTTGTATGATTAATTATATCATTCATTACCTTGGAGGTCTAGAGGAACTTTGATTAGTACATGTAGGACATGAATAAGGGCTGGCAAAATGTCTAACGCTTCCTATTCACTAGTATAGGAAAGATACACTCAAATACCATCAGCAACCACAAGGAGGTATGTTGGGCTGAAGCAACATAGGAAGGATGAAAAAAAATTATACTTTTTCAAGTTATTCTATAAATTGGTATTTAGAAAGAAGAGCATGGACAAATTAGGAATTCTATACTAGTTAATGTCTCCCTTCTCACCCAAGCTGCTGAACAAGAAAGCATGGATCTTGGCATCATATCAAGTTAGATATATCCCATTTTTCTGTTTACTGGCTGTGACCTTGGGCAAGTTATTCAACATCCCCGGACCTTACTTTACTCATGTCTGAAAAAGATAATAAGGCTTACTTTGGTTGTGAGGATTTAAAAAAACATATGTATAAAATATCTGGCACCATGGTTAGGTGCTCTGTAATGGTGATTCTGACATTATTCTTTCCATCATGGCCACGGCATTGTGGTTCCACCAAATAAACATGACTTTTAAAATAATGAGCCCTTACAAGAGGAGTCATGAGGATGCTGTGGAAATGGGAATAGATTCTAGGGTATAAAACCTTTTTCTTTCTTTTTTCTTTTTCTTTTTCTTTTTCTTTTTCTTTTTCTTTTTCTTTTTCTTTTTCTTTTACAAACCCAGTCATACTCTTTCAGATGGAAAAAAGTAAATGGGTAAAGGGAAAGAAAGAAAGAAAGAAAGAAAGAAAGAAAGAAAGAAAGAAAGAAAGAAAGAGAAGGAAGGAAGAAAAGAAAGAACAGAAGAAAGGAAAAGAAAGAAAGGGAAGGAAGGAGGAAAAGAAGGAAGGAAGAAAAGAAGAAAGAAAAGAAAGAAAGAAAGAAAGAAAGAAAGAAAGAAAGAAAGAAAGAAAGAAAGAAAGAAAAAGGTAAGGAGGGAGGGAATGAGGAAAGAAGGAAAGAAAAAAGAGAAACAAAGGGGGTGGGATGTGATCTCCAGCCAGCAAAATCTGTGTAGAATTTGGCCTAAGAACTTCCACAAGAGGTCCTGCAGTTTTGGGGGGTCTAGGGGGTGGGAGGCATAGTCCATCCAATGGAAATGATACTACTGTTCATCTAACTGTTGCCTTGCAGCCCCAGACTGCTGTTTGGGTGGGCGGGATGGAGAAATACTACTCTGTTAAAGCTGAGAGTTTTGAAGTGGAGACAAACACAATCTGGTAGTATTACACAGGCATTATTCACCCTGATGACTCACTCTCGTTGGCTCCCACACAGCAGAAGCAAGAGGTAACATCAGTGACCTTGAAGATGTTGGCCAAGTATAGATCTAGCCCTAAGGCCTGATTTTTCAAATGAACACACACACACACACGTGTGTGTGTGTGTATGTGTGTGTGTGTGTCTATGTATGTCTGTGTGTGAAGAGAGAGGGAGAGAGAAAGAGTGAAAGGATTATTCAACTAAATAATAAGTATTTACAAGGAAATAACCATCACATGAGTAGGTCTCAGCTCAATGCACTAAGAAGGTAGCTCAGTGTAGGAACATTTAAAATAAGCATTCTTACCTAGGAGTTGAATATGAATCCAGTCCCTATTCCTGGGCTCAAATCTTCCTTGTTCTTTCCATTCATCATGACTCCATGAATCCAGTTTATTTAGAAGAATCTTTTCTATGTTCCAAACCACACACTACTTTGTGCTCACAGCCTACAAATAAAATTCAAACAGATGCAGTCCCTAGGTCTTTGACAACATGCAATGGAAAGCAGACAATAAAAAGGTGCATCAGAACATACAGATGTGCAGGCAGCTGCAAAAATGTCAAACAGAGCTCTGGCTGTAGACCAGATGGTCCTTATGGTCCAGCAAAAAAAATTAAAAAATCAACGTGGAACCCAGCAATGGTTTCAGGTTGGTAGAGATAGTTCTTGATTGTACATTGAAGCCTCCAAGAAAATAGAAGCCAAACCATAAAGTTATTTGAAGCTAACAAAAAAAGAGCACATTACAGGAGTTAAGCACTAAACAGCTAGAGTAGAAAGGGTTTCTAGTTATGGGAGATACCTCATGGAAAAATCAGGGGGTGATAGGGAAGCATGGCATTATAAACCTTGAAGAATATTCAACTGATCACCATGTTTGTCTGGACAAATGAGGTTTGGATCGGAAGGGCTGTAAAAGATGGCTTAAAAATAGACTTGGGACAACTGGCCTCATATAGCTTATTCTTGCTGTAAGTTTCCAAAGGTTTATGATTATGTTTTGAGTTATAGTTTTCCCTCAGTGTTTCCACTTTAAACTTTTGCTTTGCATGGGTACATATATGTTATAGGAAGTAAGGTACAGTTTGCACAGTTTTCATAGATATAATTAACCAAAAAACACTTAGCGTCTTTTTTTTTTTTTTTTTTTTTGCAATGAGCAGAACTCAACACAGCCCAAGGGAAGAGGAGACTTCATTATAAGAATATACATGTGTTTCCCAGATCCAAGAACTGGCATATGAGTGGTTCTCATAAACAACTGGAACCACACTTAAATACTCTTTTGTCTTTGCGTCTCCATCGATCTGCTTCATTCTCCCCCTCTTTCTGACTCCTAACATATTTCTGGTGCTCATGAGTATTCACAGGAAATACACCACCAAAAGGCCACAAGTTCACATTTCTTCCATTTTCAAAAAGCAGCCAGATGAAGCTTGACTCTCTTAGTCTAATTCCAAATTCCCTAGTAAGGGCTAAGTTTGGGTCAGGTACTTATTCCTGAATGAATTAACTGTGACCATAGGGTCGCCCTGCATTAACTTTGCTCCCATCATATCCATGTTTGTTTAGGTGTGAGGAGGCAGTTCCTAGAAAAGGATGGTGTTATCTGGAGACAAGGTATCTGAGTATTAAGTTGCTTTGGGCTATAAGTAAGAGGATATTTGTTATCTCGTATAACAAAAAGGAATGTCTGAAATTTGGCGAATCTGAGATTCAAGACAATTCAATCCAACCAATATTCAACAGTGCCTAGTACTGTTTTAGGTGCTGGAGACGTTTGAACAAACAAAGCAGACAAAAATCTCTGTCTTCAGGGAGCTTATGTTCTATGATTGGTTAGTTCAGTGACTCGATAACACTAACAAGTTTCTAGACAAAGTTTGTTTTTATTGAATTCTGCCAAACCCAGCATGTCAGCTATAACCCTTTCTCACAAGAAGAATCAAACTGAAATGTACAAAGCTTTTGTAATTTACCTGAAGTCACACAACTACTAAATAAAGGAATAATGAGCCCAGATTCTTACACCCTGTGGTGGTGCCACTTTTTGCCCTGAAGCTGGAAAGGAGCCCTGCCTCCCTGAAGCACAGGGCTACCTGACACCTGTACAAAATTGGGGTCTAAGATCCAGGAAGTGATAAGGGATGGCTTCTGGAGAGGGAACTACAGTGATTTCTACAGCCTGCTGCATTGAGACTTCTTGGATCGAATGGATCTCTAAGTCTCAGGATTGACCATTTTATTTTTAGTCTGGTTAGAAGCTCTCTCAAGGTCATGGTTAGGAGATCAGGAGAGAACCTGAGGTGGCTCACACAGAATCAAGGCGACTGTGGGTCAAGGTTTCTATTTGCAAAGGCAGTGATCAGCGCAGAAGGGTTGGGGCTGATGGCCATGTCAAGAGGCAGTTTTCCTAAACCCCAGAATAAGCAGTTTGATAGGCAGAAAGCATACAAAGCTGGAATTTAGAGGCTCTGGGCATCAACTTCTACATTGGAACAGCCAGAAAATTCTTTAAGTATGTTGGGCATTATTTTGGCAGAGGCTGATGAAATTGTCATCATTTGACTATAACCAAAAAGGTGCTTCTCCAGCTCAAATTCTCAACATTGCTATAGGTGACTACTATTCGGTGGTGGGAACTACAACATTCCGGGTGGGGAGGGGAACATGAATTTAAACAGAATTTAGATAAAGTTTAATAATGTAGAAGGAAGAGGAGGGGCGGTCATAAATAATTACTTCTGTGAAATACAAACTGGAGATATAACATCTTATTTAAAGAAAACAATAATAAACCTTTACACTAAGAGACAAGGAGGAGTGCCTGGGTGGCTCAGTCTGTTAAGCGTGGGACTCTTGATTTTGGCTCAGGTCATGATCTCATGGTTCGTGAGTTCGAGCACCGCGGGCTCTGTACTGACAGCACAGATCCCACCTGGGATTCTCTCTCTCTCTCTTTCTCCCCCTCTCTTTCTGCCCCTCCCCTGCTTGCATTCTCTCTCTCTCTGTCTCTCTCTGTCTCTCTCTCTGGAAATAAATAAATAAAACATTTAAAAAAGACAGAGACAAGGAAATCATCAAAAATGCTGATTAATACACAGAAGGGAGTTCAATTGTATTTGCAATGTTTCATTTTATGCACCGAGTGGTGGGTACATGGGTACATATTTTATTACCCATGCTTTCCTCTATTTTTTTCTGAAATCGTTCATTAAAAAATAAGTTTGTTATCATTTGCTTTTTTGGAATCCGTTGTTTGTGATTTCATGCATTGTCATTAATGAGAGAGGTGGAGAAAAGACTCAATTCTGAAGTCTTCTTCCTTCTAGAAAGAAAGATAAGACCTTGGGTCCCTGATTTTAGATCATTAGCAATATTCCTCATATCTTTGCAAGTTGTGGCATTGCCTTTCTCTCCCGGTTCCCTCCCCCCTTGCAATTTTTCCCATTGCATTTGGGAACGCAGTTACATCCTAAAATTTGCAACTGCCCCAGTTGTACCAAGGAGTGTGGGTGTAGTAGAAATTCAATATCCACCGCTATGTGTCATTGTTCCTGAGTCAACTTTGCTTTTCAAAAACACAATATGTTATTAAACAAAATCTCTCCTCTGCTCTGAACAACAGACTAGCGGTTGGGTTTTTTAATATAGATTTAAGAAAATAGTATACATGTTTAGTCCACCCAAAGGCTAATCACTTGCCAGGGTTTATTGAAAGTTGCTAGGGTGGTTCCCTCCCCCCCCCCAACCCCCCACGCCCCACACCAGTTTTTGAGTCACATAATGGCAACATTTTGCTATAAAAATGCTAACTTCTCTTCTGTTGTGCTTCTGCTGTTATTCAAAAACAGCCAAATGGATGTTATTGAAATCCGGTCCCAAAAAAGGTTGAAATTGCTCCCCAGCTGGGCCTGAGACCCTGTGTGCCAAATTTCAGCCTAAAGAGAATTCTTATATTTGAGTCACTGTGAGCAGCTGAAAATATGAGGTTTGGGGTGGAAATGCTAACAGACTCTTAACTATCATTTTGCAAACCATGTGATTATAACACAATGCAAACCTCCTCTGGAGCAAGTCTCTGGCAAAAGCAACAGAAACAAGATGTCTGGGCCCTGAAGTTCTGCCTTTACAAGCTTCTGCTGGGCCAGCAGGAAGCAGGGAAGGCTGGCGATGACATTGCCGACATTTCTGTTCTTGCTGAGGTTAAAAGATGGGTCCCATCGGTGAATTTCTGTTAGAGAACAGAAGTGTGTGCAGCTCATTCCTTTGCAGGGCTCCTTGGAATACGGGTTTATGGTCACCCTTGCTTGTTCTGGAAGTGTTATCGCCAACACAGTGCTTGGTTCCAACCAGACACGAATTGTTTGCCACCTCTAGTCCCATTGGCTTAGTCACACTTGCTCCCATTCCAACTTGGCAAAAATGCCTGCACTGCTTGGCCACTTGCTTCTGTCATCTGGCATTTAAATGTGGGCTGAATCTCTCCTCAGTAACGTCCAGGGCCACAAAGATGCTTTAGTTCCAGGCTTCAAACACATGTTCCGGGCGGCGAGTGCCCAAAAGTAGGTAGAGTTTCCATAGGCCAGTCCATTCATGGACGCTTCACGTGATGAGAGGTGATCAGAGCTTCTTGAGGACAGCCCCCAGAGTGCTGTTTCTAGAAGAGGCCTCACTTCTTCACACTTTCTGTCACACTTTCTGCAACACTCAGCCTCCTCTAGGGGCTGAGAGAGAGCTTTGTTCCCAAAAGCCCAGTCAGAATGTGGTTTATCTGTTTCTGCCACTTAACAGCCAGTCTGCTTTGGGCGAGACACTCAACTACACCGAGACTCAGTTCCTTCATCTATAAAATGGGGATAGCACCTGCCTTCTATCCACTTGTAAGGATCATAGAATGTGAGAGTGTTTCCTAAATTGCAATGCATTATACACGTTTTTGGCAGCGTTGTTATCTCCAGAATCTCATTATAGCTGCAGAATTCTAATCTGAGTTAAAACTGTGGCTGAAGCCAACGGGAATGGATTTAAAAGATCTGCTCCTATTAGAAATAGCAGGCAGGCTACAGGGGCACTTGGCTGGCTCAGTCGGTGGAGCATGAGGCTCTTGGTCTTGGGGCTGTGGGTTCGAACCCCACATTGGGTATAGAGATTACTTGAAAATAAGATCTTTTTTAAAAAACAAAAGAGGGGCACCTGGATGGCTCAGTTGGTTAGGGGTCCGACTTCAGCTCAGGTCATGATCTCACGGTTCATGAGTTCGAGCCCCGCATCGGGCTCTGTGCTGACAGCTCAGAGCCTGGAGCCTGCTTCGGATTCTGTGTCTCCCTCTCTCTCTGCCCCTCCCCTGTTAATGCTCTGTCTCTCTCTCCAAAAATGAATAAACATTATTTTTTTTTAAATGAAAGAAATAGCAGGCCACAGGTTCTAAGAATGAATATATATTTATTGGACGTCTCCTACATGCTCAGCTCTGTTAGGGGCTACAAAGGATACACAGAAAGTGAAGACATGATTCTTAACTTTGGGAAGAATATAATTTAGCATGAAACACAAAGATAATTGAGTGATAAATGCTTTAGATACACTACAAGTTTGGAAGTGGCGAGAAGTAAGGAAGGCTAGGGAAATAGTGGGGGCTTCATGGACAAGGCATGTGGTAGGTCCGAAGATCCCTTCTTCAGGGAACTTGATATTGTTTTCTTTTTTTTTTAATGTTTTTAATGTTCATTTATTTATTTTTGAAAGAGAGAGAGAGAGTGAGAGAGAGAGAGAGAGCAGCCAGAAAGGAGCAGAGAAAGAGGGGGAGAGAGAATCCTAAGCCAGGCTCAAACCCACGAAATCATGAGATCATGACCTGAGCCAAAACCAAGAGTCAGATGCTTAACCAATTAAGCCACCCAGGCACCCCATCAGGGTACTTGATCTTCTACCCTGCAAGTGGTTTTACTGGGTTTGCCAGTCACAGTACCATGTGATTATAACACAATGCAAACCTTCTCTGGAGCAAGTATCAGGCTATACGTGGACATATGCCCAGGGTCAGCTACTGTAGCTTCCCACCCTTCTGGCCAGAATGATTGAACGAGGGAATGGCACTTGATCCAAAGCAGGCCAATGAACCTCTCTCCTCCCCTCCCCACCTAGATATTATAAGTGAAAGAGAGAGGGAAAAGTTCTTTCTTGTGGGTGATGCATAAGACAGAATGATGTAACTTTGGAGCTTTCTGTGGCCTTGTGTCAGCCCCTTCAGTCGAGAAAGAAATGCATAGAAAAGAGAATAAGTCCAAGGCAGAGTGGACCTCGTAGCACTGTTTGGATCCCTGGCTTCCCTGAGACAAGTTCTTCCATTCTTCTGAAGCCAGACTTCCATCTTGTGCCCACAGAAGTTTGGTGTGGATTTTCTGCCATTTGAACCAAAAGTCCTAACTCTTAGAGAGTGGGATTTGAACGATGTATTTAAAAATGGGTAGGATTTTGATATCCTCAGGGAAGAAAGCAGAGTATCCTAGGCAAGGTCCAGAGATGAGAATGAGCATGTTTGGGGAATCTGAGAAAATCAGCCTAGGTGGAGCAAAGGAAGTAAGTTGGGAATAAGCAAACAGGTGCATTTTTAAGGGAGAGGCCTGTTTTGTCAAATTAGATAAGAGTTGACGTTTGATTAGGAGGAAGCAGTTTCTAAAAATAAAACAAAGAAAAACTGCATGTGTTTAAAGGCAAAAATTAAAGTCTGTAGAATAAGTCTGCTTGGGCTGCCATAACCAAATACCACAGACTGGGTGGTTTAAACGACAGACATTTACTGTCTCACAGTTGTTAAAAGTTAAAAGTTAAAAGTTCATGATCAAGGTGTCAGCAAATCTGGTTTCTGGTGAGAGCTCTCCAGCTCAAAGATGGCCATCTTCTTGCTGTGTTTTCACAGGGTCTTTCCTCTGTTGTGTGGGTGGAGAGAGAAAGCTCTGGTGTGTCTTCCTCTTCTTTTTTTTTAATGTTTATTCATTTTTTGAGAGGGAGAGAGACAGAGCATGAGTTGGGGAGGGGCAGAGAGAGAGAGGGAGACACAGAATCTGAAGCAGGCTCCAGGCTCCGAGCTGTCAGCACAAAGCCCGACATGAGGCTTGAACTCATGAACCATGAGATCATGACCTGGCCGAAGCCAGACACTTAGCCAACTGAACCACCCACGCGCCCCTCTTCCTCTTCTTATAAGAACACCAGTTGTATCAGATTTGGACCTCGTTTGACCTTAATTTCCTTCTTAAAGACTCTATCTCTAAATACAGTCACATTGGGGGTTGGGGCTTCACATATGACTTTTGAAGGGATACGATTCAGCCCATAACATCTGTCAAAACTAAGAATAGGAGATGAGGGTAATGAGACTCTCATACACTGTTAGTGGGAGAAGAAATCTGAGGAGAAAAATCAGGCAAAATCTAGTCCTGTTGAAACATGAATAACCAACACCCAGAAATTCTATTCTGAGATTTGGAGTCTTTTGCATCAGTGCACCATGAAGTACATTCAGAAATGATTCTTACAGCATTGTTTTTAAGACACAAACGATCGGGAGTAACCCAAATATCCATCAAAAGGAACAATAAATGTTAGTGCATTCACGCAATCCCCAGCCTTATATGGCACTAGAAGTAAAAGATCCTAGAAATACATGCATCAACGTGAGTAAATCTCAAATATAATAATGATGAGGGGGAAAAAAATCAAGTTACCGGACATGTAGAGCAGTGTGACGTATCAGTGGAGTCCGGGAACTAGTTCATGTCTTTCGGGCTCATTCCTTCCCAGCTCCGGGTTCACTGACATCAGGTGGTAGCTTGAAATCAGCTGTGGTGGGAATGTTTACACCATAGAAACTGGCAGATGCTTTAAATCAGGTCTTTTATTTTCGAGTTTTTTCCCTCCCTGGAGATCCAGTTGTTAAGCATTTACCGGGATGCCATTGAATAACATTTTTATAAATCTTAAAATATTTAAAACATGATACACCAGAGTAATCATAGAAAGACAGTATTTGGTATGATAAACACCACATTCAGGATAGTGACTACTTCTTGAGAAGAAGGGTCAGAATGTGAGAAGAGAGTGATACACAAGGCTTCAACTGATCTTGAAATGTTTCCTTCTTTTTTCTTTTTCTTTTTAATGTTTATTTATTTTTGAGAGAGAGAGAGAGAGAGGGAAAGAGAGTGCAAGCAGGGGATGTACAGAGAGAGGGAGACACAGAATCCAAAACAGGTTCCAGGCTCTGAGCTGTCAGCACAGAGCCCGACGCGGGGCTCAAACTCACAGACCACGAGATCATGACCTGAGCCGAAATCGGATGCTTAACTGACTGAGCCACCCAGGTGCCCGAAATGTTTTATATCTTAAACTGAGGAGCACATACATGAGTTAGTTAATTTATATTCTATACTTTGTGTTTTCGCAAACAATTTGTAAATCAACGAGATGTGGAAGCCAGTTTTCTCATACAGCAGCGTTACATGGGTGAGACAGGGGAGGCACCAGACTTAGTCCCCCTCCTTGAGCCATCCTGCTAATTTGGCAGTGATGGGAAATCTGTGGCTCTCAGATTTGGCCACGGCAGGGTCCAAATGAATCTGTAGTATTTCTGGGGCTGCACCCAGGGGCCATGTTTATTCTGAGGTTCCAAGAGAAAGAGGGAATAAATGCCATCACAGTGAAGAGGTGAGATAATCGAGGGAAATCTTTGGGTGGTTTTCGTGAACATCTACTTAAGTGCCATGTTTGGCATCCATTCTGTCTAAACCAACCCCCGTGGCCGCCCAGCACACAGGAGAGTGTATTTGGTTCTGTGCCTCAAACACAGCTTATTTTGTATAGGTGCTTGTTCCTAGTCAACTTGGGTCATAAAGGCACTCAGAATCTCCTAGAAAAAGGCATATGTAGGAAATGTTAAGGCAGATTTACAGCAAACGTAGGTCAGGAGATGCTAGGAGAGGATGACATCGTTCCTCGGGGAAAGACCTTTTAGCCTTTCTGTTTGGATTTCTGCCACGTTTTCATTCCTCCGTGAGGTGCGCTAAAGTGCTCTATTTTAGTTACAACCCCCTGCCTCTGAAAGCGAGTGAATAACGCATTTATAGGCTGGTCTGGCTTTCGTACCTCTCCCTGACCTCCCTCCCCCCCTTCACATTTAGTGATGTTTAGAGTTTGCTAAACACACCATGCTGTTCTCTGGGCCTGGAACCCACCACCCCACCCACAGTCCTCTGTCGTGAAGCTCCTCCTGTGTGAAGACTCTCCTCCCACCCCTCCACAGTAGAGGAGTCTGGCTGTGTCTCCTGGGGGCCCTCCTCCTGCTAAAACGCAGCTGCGCCATTTTCCTTAACACACAGTATGGTAGTTACTGCTCGTGCGTCCATCCCCCCGCTGCGATGTTGCGCTCCCTCACGGCAGAGACCCTGTGTTATTTAACTTTCTACCCCCGGAGCCTAGCATCCTCTCTTTTGCTGTAGGCCTACCATCCACTCTTTTCTCCTTAAAATGATCTGTTGACACCCATGCAGAATTCAGTTGTAGGCCAAGAACCAAGGCAAGAGAGGTGGGGTATACCAAAGAGGAGGAAACAGACACTAGCTGGCACAAAAGGCATAATTCCATGCATTCGCGGAACTTCAGCTGACGCTGTGCAGTTCGTGAAAAGTAAACCATAGCTGACACAAAGGCTTGAGGTGCAGAGAAGGCAGGGGTCAGCGATAACAAAGCTCCTGGTACCTCTTCCTTCCCTTCAGCTGTGACCCTCTTCCGCTCCCCCTTTTTTTTTTTTTTTTTGGTCTCCTAACCTGGTCTAGAATCTCCTGAATTGTTGTCAACAGCTAGTTATTCCATGTGTGTTATGCCCTGAATCCTGTTCTGAATACAACGCTAGTAGGTTCCACTAATTAATTAAATTGTACTTCATAGACTTGGAGTCAAGGCTCTTGAATACAAGATGCAAATTTATGCAACATATGCAAATCACTCATGTTCTCAAATTCCATGAACAAAATCTGGTAGCCTTGAGATAAAAAAGCCCCTGCCAAGCATCATCTCTTCTAATTATTTCTTAATTCCACCCCCCCCCTCCCCCTTTAACACTGAACTAACACTTTCAGGCTTGGCAGAAACTGGTAGCAATACAATGAGAGTTGGTTACAAACAGGAAGTTCCTTAAGGGCAAAGACCCTCTAATCTACTTTATGTTCTCCGGGGGCTCCTAGTACACAGTTGAGCACACATAGTCTTCCATAGGGCACGGCACCAGTAGTCCTAACTACTAAATTATGGATGATTTGGATGAACAGAAGTTGAAGCCCTGCAAGCTTTGTCTAAAACATGACATTTAAGTCTAGGAATAAGGATACAATGACCTGCACTGTCTCTAACACGTGGGGTTATATAAATTCAGGTGCATTAAAATTAAATAAAACTAAAAAAAAAATCAGTTGTCAGAATAGTCACATTGACTGACAACTACACGTGGCTAGTGACCTGCTGGGCAGCACAGATATGAATGTTTCTATTTCCATACAAAGTTCTATTGGGCAGTGCTGATCTAGGCGTGGCTACTCGAAGTCTGATCCTTGAGCCAGCAGTATGGCATCACATGGGAGCTTACTGGAAATGCAGGATCTCGGGCCCTACCCCAGGTCCACTTCATGAGACTCTGCAGTTTAACAAAATCCCTAATTCATTCATACGCATGTCCGAGTGAGAGGCATCGGTCTAGATCCAAAATAGAAATTAGTGGTTCTCAGAGTTTAGCATGCATCAGAATCATCTGGAGGAATTATTAAACACACATTGCTGGGCATCGATCTGAGAGTTTCTGATTTAGTAGGTATATTCTAGTTTCCCAGTGCTGCCATAACAAATTACCACAAGCTGGGTGGTTGAAAACAAAAGAAATCTATGCTGTCTCTCAATTCTGGAGGCTAGAAGTTTGAAATCAAGGTGTTGGCAAGGCCGTGGTCCCTCTGAAGCCTTCCTTAGGTAGGGAAGAATCCTTCCTTGCCTCTTCCTAGCTTCTGGGGGTTTGCTGGCAATCTCTGGTGATTCTTGGCTTGAAGGTACGTAGCTCTGATCTCTGATCCCATCATCACACAGCATTCACCTCTTACGTCTGTGTCTCTGGGTATGTCTCTCTTCTTAAGAGGACACCAGTCATATTGCATTAAGGGCCCACCCTGCTCCAGTATGACTTCATCTTAACTTAGCTAATTGCATCTGTAATGACCGTGTTTCATATTCTGGTGTACTAGGGCTAAAGACTTCAACATATCTTTTTAAGGGGCAGGGGGCACATTCAATAGATAACAGGAATTCCAGGGTGGGACCTGATAATTTGCATTTGTAACAACTTCCCAGGTGATCCTGATGCTGCCCCAGGGATCACACTTTGAAAACTACAGGTCTAAGATACCTACAAAATAGGAGTACATAAAACTAAAAGTTGCATTATACTGTAGAAACAACTGTGTTCAGGAATTCTATCTTAAAGCATACTTGGAAGATGGTCATCCAGTCTACGTGTGAATACTTCCAATGACAGGGTTCTCATTACCAGCAGATCAGCCTTTTCCACAGCTATTCCTGTGAAAATTCACACCCTTTGAACTTTCTAAATATCTGATATATCTAGACATCTCTAGATATCTGATAGCAGCTGAATATCTCAATATTGAACTCTATCTATATATCCCTTGTGTGACAGAATTCTCAGAATCCACTAGATTCTGGGTTGCTGCTGGGGGCATACTTGCTAAGGTTTTTGGGGATGATAGTCATGTCTCCCATTATTATACATTAATTAGAACTAGACACTAGAATCCAGCAGATTAAGATCAAAAGGTCAGCTCTATTTCCAGCAAACATATATGGAAAGTACAACTTGGACCTTCACTGCAATCAGCCTTCCTTATAACCCCCACCTAGTTGAACTTATCTTTACATAGTCAGATACAGAGAAGCAGGTTGCTTGAATCTACACCAATGTGCAAGGTTTTGAGGGTAAGAGTCACTGCTATTACCATATAAAGGCTTCACCACTAGTAGACAGGTTTCCCTGAAAGAGAAAGGAAAAACACCTAGTTTCTCTTCCCTCAAACTCACCCATCTAAGAAGACAGCCCTTCTCCTCTGGTGGCCAACTTGCCACCCACTCCCACTATTTTGTCTCTTTCAAACACATCCCCAATGTTACTTATAGAAGACCCCTCTTCCACGTTGCCCAAATGTTGGAAGGTGACCCTATTCTCAACTCAAGCCAATCGTAGTACCTCTAATCCCCTTGCAAGTGATTGGTTCTAGAATTCAGCTTTCAGCATAGCATTATTATAGAATGCTATAGAATGCACAGCATTATTCTAGATCCTGCAATTGGACCAGGGATGGGCACATGATACAAACTAGCCTAATTAGACTGAATAAGAAGTTTGCTTGAACATTGGAAAAGAGATTTTCTAATGAGGAAGCATTTTGTTCAAGGACTGAGAGTAGCCATCTTCTAACTGCAGAAGAGTCAGTCTGAAGAAAAAAGCCTTCCCCTAGAGGCTGAGAAGAGGCAAAGAAGAGCAGAGAAATAGATTTCCAGCTCTAATAGGTTTGCTCTATCTTTGTTCATTTGTTTTTGTTGTTGTTTTTTAATTTTTTTTTTGAGAGAGAGACAGACAGAGTATGAGCTGGGGAGGGGCAGAGAGAGAGGGAGACATAGAATCTGAAGAGGGCTCCAGGTGCTGAGCTGTCAGCACAGAGCCCGACGTGGGGCTCGAACTCGCGAACTGTGAGATCATGACCTGAGCCAAGGTCGGACACTTAACTGGCTGAGCCACCAAAGCACGCCTGTTGTTGTTGTTTTAATTATAAAAGAAACTAAATTTCCTTATTGTTATTTAAGCTAGGTCTATCAGCATTTCTGTCATGTCCAGGTAAAATAATTCTTACCAATAAAATACTCAAATATTGTTCCCACGGGTTAGTAAAAGTTGCCTCATGAAAACCTAAAGATGTAGGACTAAATCTTCACCCACCAGTGCTCTATTTTAACTTATTAATGCTGCTCTTAAAGTATGTGCCCTTCACTGGACAGATTGCTCCAGACACTGTGCTACTGGCAGCTCCCAGAACTCATCACAGTGTCTTCTACGGAATACACTGTAAGCAATCATTTATTGAGCAAATGCAGATGGAGACTGCATTAACATTTTCAGCAGACACATAATAGTTGTCATAGTAAGTTCAGATAAACTAAAACCCCTAGAACATTTTTTACATAAACTAATGTCAAAGCTGTCTGTCTCTACCCTGTGTCTGAGCAGTTGCATTGTGTATGGAATTTTCTTTTTATCATTTTTACCTAAATAAAGGCCTTGATATTTATTGCTAGCCAGTTATATCTAGGAGATTCCAGCCTGGTGGATTCCAGCTCAGTTGAGATTATTTTTTTTTAAGGATTTATTTTATTTATTTATTTATTTATTTAGAGAGAGAGAGTGGGGCAGAGGGAAAAAGAGAGAGAGAGAGAGAGAGAGAGAGAGAGAAAGAGAATCCCAAGCAGCTCCACGCTCAGCACGGAGCCTGATGTGGGGCTTGATCTCACGACCCAGGATTCAGGACCTGAGCTGAAATCGAGAGTTGGACAGTCAGCTGATGGAGCCACCCAGATGCCCCCTAGATAATGTTTAATAGCAATGTTATCATTTGTCATGTCAGCTATTCTCCCTATTTTGGCACCAGCTTCAACAAAGATATACATTCCTTCTGTATTTTCATATGAATCAAATAGCAAAATATTGACTGAAACAGTGGCAGTAAGAGAAGACTCACTCTAGGTTCTCTCATTGTTTGCCAGGAGTAGTCACTCTAGTCCTCTCCATGCATTCCTGACTTGGCTGGTAAAATAAGAATTCCTGCCTTTCTAGAAATGTCAGGTTTATAACTTCTGCCACGTCTAGTCTATTCCCTCTACTTCTGCCCATGTTTGGTGATTAGTGACTTTTGGAGAAAGCACTGAAAATAGCCCAAGTGCATCCTCTCTGAGTTCTTTGGAGTTGCCTCTGCTCTAGGAAACTCTTCACCACCAAACACTGAGCTGTCTCCTCAGGGATGACCTGTTGTGGCCCAGCTATGCCATGACTGGATAGCATTGAAATATTAGGAACTGTTAGGGGAGAGATTGTGGGCATATACCCAGTCAGGTTCTTCCATCAGTTTAACCAAAAACAAGGCCTGGGTTTTTTTTTTTTTTTTCTTTATTAGGTTGACACCTACATTTATTTATCCATTGCTTCAGAATCTAGACACATAAGAACAATTTGTTATTAACTGCCTGTTTCCAAAGATTAATTTTTTTTTTTTTACTTTTTAAATGATCTCTACACCCAACGTGGGGCTCAAACTCACAACCCTGAGATCAACAGTTGCATGCTCTCCCTACAGCCAGGTACCCCAAACAAAGCTCAGGCTTTTTCTCATTGTTCAGCCTACATTTGATTGTTCAACAGCTTTAAATGTATCAAAATATATTACTATTCAAGACTTTCAACATAATCAGGATTAAAGACAGATCTATGATATTCCCCTAATCGGACAACATGATAATCCAACTAAAAAGTGAAAAGTAATGAATTAGGTACGACTTATTCCAAGCAAACACATCATAGTTTGAAATGATTGTTATCTTCGTTCAGGCTGCTATAACAAATTACCCTAGACTGGTAGGCTTGAACAACAGAAATTTATTTTCTTACACTTCTGGAGGCTGGAAAGTCCAAGGTCATGGTGCCAGCATGGTCAGGATTCTGGTGAGAGTTCACTTTTTGGTTGGCCATCTCATGTCCTCAAACAGTTGGGGTTGGCAGAGGAGGGGGTGGAGAAAGAGAGGGAGGGAAGAGACAGAAAGCTCTCTGGTGTCTCTTCTAAGGGCACTAATTCCATCATGATGGCTGTATCCTCAGGACCTAATTACCACCCAAAGGCCCTGTATCTTAATCCTATCACATTGGGGATTAGGGTTTCAACATATGAATCTGGGAGAGTACACAAACACTCAGTCCATAGCAATTATTGTGTTCTTATAAAAACTTACGAGTTATCTGCTGTTTAGCAAAACCTAGATGAGTATTAAAAAGAATTAGCCTTCAAGTTATATATTTGTATTTTCCACAATTCTCACTTTTTCTCCTTTCTGATAATCAGACTACTCTTTGTCTTGTCTTTTAAAGCCACTCCCATGAACCACAATTCCTCTAAGATTTCTGTGGCTGTCAAATGGCACTTGCATTTCCTTCAGTCCCTTGGAATGTAATTCCCAAGGTCCAGAGACGTGAATTCAAAAAAACCAAACAGATGAATTCCTACCAAATCTTGTCTCTTGAGAAAATTAAAACAAACCATAGCAATTGTCACTCCAAGCTGTCAACTGCCTGAGAGATTCAGAGATCCATGGTCGGCAATAATTTGTTACTTTGCTGAGCATCTGGTCTGGCCCACTCTCATAAGTGGTAGGTGGCATCAGTTCGCCTAGCTGGTGACAGCCTAGTCACCTGCCCAATGTCCCCATCTCAACCATGTGTTCTGTGTGTACTTTTTATCTCATCATGGTGATTACAACCACTCTGTCTTTATGAAAAAGATGCTGGGGGAAAACGTGATTTCTTATTGCTGTGATGGAAATCAAAAAGGTCTAAAGAAAAGATGGCAGTCCTGAATTTAAAAGCTTAAACATGTCTTGAGTCAAATGTCTCACGAATGCCAGTGAACTCAAGCACTTTGGTGGCATGATGGTTTCTTGAAATGTTGATTTGTAATGTGTTCTCTGTATTTTCCTTCTCCCTTCATTTCAAGAAGGTGGTTGGCCTATCGGTTGGCTGAACCTGAAGCTATGTCAGAATAACTTTGTTTCTTATCTTCTGGGAAAAGCTGAGCTTGTTGAAAAGTTTATGTTAAGAGTTCTAGAGAAGATCAGAGAAGAGAGAGAAAGAGATTTTGCCCAGGCAGGAAAGGGTTAAGATTTGATGGTCCCATGATGCCTTTTACCAAGAGAAGTAGCAAGACCACAAGAGGACATGGCTTCTAGCCTCACTGTATTCTGCAGCCACAGAGAGAACCTGGCTTGTATGGACCACGTGGGGTGAACAGAAAAAATAACAAGAAATCATGTGGCCTGAAGATTAGATATTTTGGAGAAGAATGCTAAATTCCATCAATATCTACTTCACCCATCCTTCCTGGATACACAAGTCAATTCTTCTTATCTGCTAGTCCCATTCCATTTAATTAGAGCCAAGTGCCTGAGTCTGGCTGAAGTAATGTACACCACATTTAGGCCTGCCCCTTAAGGATGTCTCCATGATCTCCCCATTACCACCTTAAATCACTTTCTGGTCTGAGTGGCAGGAAGCAAAGGATTGCAAAGCCCAGAGGATGATTGGAAGATCCCATGATGGAAAGATTCCCTGAGTTACCACTTGACAAGAGCTGCCCAGCATGGCTACCTGACCAGGAATATCCATGTTGGACTTCATGCGAGTAAGGGACAAACCTCTTATCCTAAGAGACTGTGATCTGGAGTTTTTTTTTTTCTTACACAATAACTAGCTTTAATTGCCCTGCCCAATTCAGATGTCTAACCCCTCGCTCCCATGCAACACATACCTCTCAGAGGCTTATATCTGGTATAGAGCAGGATACCCAAGTAACAGCTGAGATAGAGCTGTTCGCTAGTTCACTGGGATCCTAAGAGTTGCATTGAACTTGATGTAAAGGAGACATGTTACTTTAAAAGAAGATTTGACGTTGCAGGCCAAGAGTTTTATCTCATTTCTCCATCTGAACTCCTCTTTCTTTCTGGAAGAGACGCAAATGGTGGAGTCCAGCCTCCCTAACAGACAAGACTCTCCACAACACACCTGTGATTCTTCCTGCCAAGGTAGGCACCAGCTTTCTGGCCTCCCGCTTTAATTTCCATCCTTTCTTGGTCCTTCCACGGTACAGGCATGAGCCTCAGAGGTCTGGAGAGCAAAGAGTTATGCGTTCTTTTGGGGGCTGAGGGGGGAGGCTTTTTGCTTCTTCAGTCAATTAATGAGATCAAAATTTCAACTTGAGGATGCTCTGCCCGCGTCTCTAGCCCGTGCTATCACCTGAGATACTGCCCGCCACACACATGCTTTTGACAGCAAGAGCCGCTCAAAAGCCTCTCCATGCCTCTATTCCGAGAATAATCCGAGGAAAGGGTTGCTACCTGTAAAAGCTGTGAGTGCCGAAGGCCTCCCTGTCCGCCGCTTCAAAAGAACAACTACCCTCAGTCTGCCTTTATTTTGCATTATCGCTCTTCTTTTTCAATGAAAAGTCCCTGCTCTCTATTCATTATAAAGAATAAAGAGCTTTTCAAGTGTGAGTTGCTCAACCCAGAAGGGAACAGAGCTATTTTTAAGAGGGTTTCAACTCAGAGCTGTTACACAGGCCAGCCTGCCAGCAGAAGAGGTCTTCCAGGGAGGCCGAAGGCAATCGCGGCCTCTCGTCAGGAGGGGATATGCAGGAAGGAAGCTCCTGGGGCAGAAATATTCTGGCTCTCTGGCCCACAGACAGCCCTGGTGCCTTCACACCTGGTTCCTCCAGGCAGAACCTCACAAGGGGGTCGGGGGAGTATTTTTTATTCTCACCCATTTGGGGTTTGCCTGCTGCCTTAGGTTTCTCACATCGACTTCCTCCAAATAGGAAACAATCTGCTTGATTCTCATCCAGGAGCACAGAGAGGAGGGGGGCCGCCTTTATGTCCTCTCCTATCTTCGTCAAGCCATATGCAACTGGCAGCCACCACACTTCTCTCAGTGGGAAGAGGATAATCAGAGCTGGATTCCTGAATGAAAGGAGGAACATGCGGAGTCGCCTGCCTCTCGCCCAATGGCAGTGGAATCCTTGTGGCCTGAGTCAGTCCAGAGCTCATCTGAAGCCCGCGCCCTTTAGGGACCGGGATGGGCTCTCAGATTCAGAGTCAGAGGGGCCTGGGTTCAAACCTCGCCTGTCGGGCCCCTGTTCTCTTAGGGTAAATGAGGATAACACTACCATCCTCTCAGAGGCGTTGTGGGGAGGGTTACCCATCCTACAGTGGCACACACATGTTCATCATGGATCTGGGGGCTGGAAAGGTATGTTCTCTAATTTCTTTGAAGAACAGAAAATGGTGCTGCTGGATGACAGAAGAGATATTGACAATTTTATAGGAACTAATGATTCAGGAGGATTGAGATGGCTTTCTATTCTCACATTACATTAAGCTTCTCCAACAGAGAGAAGGGGCAGGGAATTGAAACTATTCCATTGTTCTGGTAGCTTTGGGGAGTAGAAGACATGCGTGTATCCTAAATGATGAGAGGGGACAAAAATGTCAACTAGTTTCATACAAAGAATTGCCAAAAGAAATAGAGAAACTTTTTTCATTACAATATACCTTGCACCATGGAGGTACAGAACTTATAGAGTCATCTTCAGTAAATTTTTTTAAGGAAAAGTAATAGCCAAGAAAATATAGGCTATTGGACCCAAGGGCAAAGATAACACAAAGATACGCAGGTATAAGGTGATACTGTTAGAAAGATGGGGCAACCAATGAGGCTCTGAGCTTCCAGTAGGCCAAAGCAGAAAGGGAAATATTATGCTACCAAATGTATATCTTTCATGAGGAACCCCCTACTGCTACCAATTCCTCATCCTTTTTTATCATAAGATTCATGAGCATGGATAATTATCTTCAGGAAGAGAATACTTGGGGAGTTTCACTACGGCCTCTTTCAAGTATTTGATGGGCTGCCAAGTACAAAAAGGAAAGATTGCTTTGGGTAATTCCAAACCACAAAACTAGAATCAATGAGTGTAAGTTAAAGGGAACAGATTTTGGTTAAAAATAAAGAACTTTCTAACAATTAGAGTTGTCCATAAATGGAATGAGCTGTCTGGCAAAGAAGTGAGCTCCCTGTTACTGGAAGTGATCAAACAGAGGCTGGCTAACCATCTGCTAAGGATAAAAAGGATTTGTACATAATGAGAGAATTATGCAACAACATAATACAAGGCTCTTCATGACAGTTTTATTTATAATAGTGGGAAAGAAAATAGAATCAACCTAAATGTCCAACAGTAGGGGATTAGATTTTTATGGTACTCTCATATGATTTATTTATTTTTTACAGATTTTACAGATGTTAAACATCAATAAAATGATGACATGGGAAATGCTCATAATCTGTTAGTAAGTGAAAAAAAAACAGGCTATAATAGCATATATATTGTGATGCCATTTTGTCAAAAAATATTTGTGTGTGGAAGAATAACACTAAAAAGTCCGTACATGAAAACATTAATAATGATTGCCATTAGTGTTTGAATTATGGGTGATTTTCCTCTTCAGAGCTTCTCAGGGTTATCCAAGTCTTGTATGTTGAGCACTTACCACTTATGTAAGTGGGAGGGGGTGTGGGGGGAGTAAAAAGAAAAAAAAACAAAACTCCAAAATCTCTTATTCACTAGTAGCTTCAACTAGATGATCCCTATAGTTTTTCAAACTTAAGATTCTATGATTTTTATTTTAAGTTTACGTTGATTGTTTTTCTCATAAAGTAACTTGTTTTTAAAAAAGATTTTAGTCAAATATAAACGCCCCCCCCCCAAATATATTGGCTTAAATCATAAAGTTTGGGTATAATCAAATATATTTCTGACTGCCATGGCCATTTTCATCTGAAGTCTCTTTTGAAAATATTTGGGATATAATTTTAAAAGTCTATACAGGAGAGTAGAAAGAGCTTATAAATTGGAATCAGACACTGCTGGATCTCAAATTTTGGTTCCATTATATACCAGCCTTAATTTCCTCAACTTTAATGTGGGATAATAATAATAACTAAGATTCGTTTAAGATTCACTACGTGCCAGACACTGGTTAAGTGCTTTACATGCAATGGAATCCTCAATAAAGTCCCCTGAGGTGAATTCTATTTTCCTTATTTTTCAGATGATAAAACTAAAGCACAGAGAATTTCTATATCTTGCCAAGATCAGACAGCTCTAAGTGATGGAGGAAAAATTCAACCTCAGGTAGTCTAACCTTAGGAACCATGGTG
This sequence comes from Prionailurus bengalensis, assembly GCF_016509475.1. Lineage (NCBI taxonomy): Eukaryota > Metazoa > Chordata > Mammalia > Carnivora > Felidae > Prionailurus > Prionailurus bengalensis. The sequence goes on from NC_057345.1 coordinate 148,352,444, forward strand.
TTAACCACTATACTATACTGCCTTAGAGAGTTGTGGAAGGATTGATTAAATTAACACACATAAAATGCCTAGCAGAAAAGCAGGCAGTCAGCATGTTAAGTTTCTCCCTAAACTTTTCCATAGCTATTTGGCCCCAGAAAGACTTTTGATTGTCTTCTCCAAGAACGCATTCAATGAATACACTGGAGAAATGTTGACTGTATGGTAGGCAGTCTTACAACAAGTTCATTATCAATGGCATTGATGTCAAACTCAGAGATATTAGAAATAATGTCCCACAGCATTCATTCTGGGACTGATTCTTTAATATTTCATCAATGATTTACATGGATAGAACAGAAAATAAGCTCCTAAAGCTGACAGATGATACATGCTGTTAGCAGATGACACCCATCGTCAGTTAGGAGGGCTAGCATCCAGGACAGGATTAGAATTCCAAATGGTCTGGCAAGATGGAGAAGAGGTGGAGGCAAAAAGAATGAACTTCATTAGCAACTAGCACAGAGTAATACATTTATTAAGAGGGAAAACATTATACCAGCATAGCAAGGGCAGTGACTAACAATGAATAATTGTTGCTGGAAAGAGTTAATGGTTAAAGTTGCTCATAAGCTGGAAGTGAGACAGAAAAGTCAAGTCTGATTCTGGAAATGTACTGAAAAAATAAGACTTTGTTAGAGTAAATCAATTTCCCCATTATATACCATATTTGAAACACTCTTTTGAGTCCTGTGTTTTTTTTCCCCTCAATATTGTTCTGGACTTATTGGAAAAGGCATACAAAAAGTAAAGGAAATTTTTACAATTACAAAATACAACCTGAGGGAATAGTGAGGGAACTGAGATCTTTTAGTTGAAGACCAGTCAATTGCTGACAATTCATTTCAGAAATGCTTACTGAGCAGTATCTATATGCCAGCCTTTGTGCTGGGTGCTGGGAGACAGAGAGAGTCAAGATCTGGTTTCTGCCCTTGAGAAGCTTAAAGACAAGAGAATAATCACTCTTAGGTTTATAAAGACTGTTATTTAGCTCTGATATTTGTGTCATTCCTGGCTAACTCCTATGGATCTCTTTCTTTTATCTCCCCTTCTTTCCCTCATTTCCTCTTCTTTTTCTTCCCTTCTCTAGGTGTTAGGTCTGTGATTGGAGCCCACTAGCATGGCAGGTTAGCTAGGTATATTCAGTAGGGTCCCATTTGAGACTTTGCCAGGATACTAAGATCTTTTCTTCTTCCATCTCAAAATATTTCTATAAACATCTTTCACCCTTCACAAACTTCCAATAACATTTCAGGCAATGAAGCAAGGCTGGGAGAGAAAAAAGTAGGTTGTCAGATGCAGAATAGATCAGTTTGGCTGGAGAGAATGCTAGAGTAGGTATATTATGAATTTTATAATATTAAGGAATTTGAACTTCCTCTTATTGGTGACAGAAAGTCAATGAAAGTTTGTGAGAAAGGGAGTGACAAGATCAACTTATGTTTTAGCAAGAGTGATCTTATTGTGGTAGACAGAATGGGTTCTTAGCAGACCGACTGGAGGAAGAGTCTTGTTAGAAGGTGGTTATTAAGCTATAAAAAATGACCAGGATTAGGCAGTAAAGTTAAAAGAGGCAGAAGATATGCAGACGTGAGAGACACTGTAAAAGAAAAATAAATAAGATTTGATGCCTAAGTAAATATGAGAGCATCAAAGGAAAGAGAGGAATTGAAAACAACCCATAGATAGTAGACAAGGGGTTTGGAAATAAAAATGTCATTAACCAACTGGGGCAGTGGGAAGGTCAAGATGTTTGAGGTAAGGCAGTCATGATGGGTTTAGGGCCAGACAGGTTGTCTTTGTGTTGATGGAATATATAAATAAAAACCATATATCCAATGGTGAGCTAGGACTAGATTTTCTAGATCATCCTCACAGAGGTAATAGTATGTCCTGGAAACCTCCACCTGTATATCCCACTGACACATCACACTCTGCGTGCCTAAGACTGAACTCCACTGTCAGTCACAAACACGAAACTCAATTTGTGTTTTTCCTCAGGTTAATCATGCTTTTAAACGCCCAGGCTACCAAACTCAGAGTCATCTCTGGCACCTTCCTCTCCCATCCTTTCCACTCCCACAAGCAACTAGCCACTAAAACAACCAATTCTAGGAGCAAAATATGTTGTATATCAATTCCTAGTGCCATAGTTAATGCTTGCATGGTATGTTCTCTTAACTATCACACAATTTTATAACAAGTTTTTGTGCCACATAAGTCTGTATTTTTCCACTGGCTACTGAATGAAATTCAAAGTCTTCCAGAATAAACATACTTGTCCAGTCTAATCATTGAGTATGTTTACACATACCCAACCTGAAAAAGCCGCACAAGCTTCCCTGCCTTTATTTAATGATGCCAGGCATTTGTATGCCTGGGTTGCCTTTATTGATGATGTTCCATTACTTTGGAATAAAATTCTCTACTCAAGGAAAATATCTTTCAATTTCTGAGTCCTGTGCTAGCCCCATTATGAGGGCTTCTCATTGCTTGTTCTCTTCACTCATGTTGTTTTCTTTGAAAGCAAGAGCCTGAACCAGGGAGGTGGAAGTAGATGTGGGAAGAAGCAAAGTAGGTAATAAAAGTCTAAGCAAAGGATTGTGGGGAAGATGGACACAGAGAAGGGAGAAGTTCAAGATAAAATGATAGTCTTGGCCAGGCCCAGTTACCTGGAGAGAATTATCGTGTCTCCCTTGACAAAAGGGAAGAAAGAAAGAAAGAAAGAAAGAAAGAAAGAATAGGGGAGGGGAGGGGAGGGAAGGGAAGGGAAGAGAAGGGAAAGGAGGGGAAGGAAAAGAACAAAAGAAAAAGATTAATTTGGCTTTGAGTATGTTTGAGTTGAGAGATCAGCAATGAACCCAAATTGAGTTGATAATTAAAAAGCCTTTCAGAGGGGCGCCTGGGTGGCGCAGTTGGTTAAGCGTCCAACTTCAGCCAGGTCACGATCTCGCGGTCCGGGAGTTTGAGCCCCGCGTCAGGCTCTGGGCTGATGGCTCAGAGCCTGGAGCCTGTTTCCGATTCTGTGTCTCCCTCTCTCTCTGCCCCTCCCCCGTTCATGCTCTGTCTCTCTCTGTCCCAAAAATAAATAAACGTTGAAAAAAAAAAAAAAGAAACATTAAAAAGCCTTTCAGAAATGAAAAGAGTGGTTCAAGCTAGAGAAAAATATTTGGAATTTACATGCAAAGAGATGATACCAGATGTGTGGGGAATAAAGGGATAGAAGATTCTGTTAGGGAAAAGGTTGGCCTGAGGTTAGACTATAAACATGTTATCAGAGTTCCAGTCCAAAATGTCAACATAGGAAGACCCTGAACTCACTTCCTCTGTGGACACACCAAGTCTACACCTATTTATAAAGCAATTCCTCCTGAAAAAAAAAATAGAAAAAGAAAAACAAACAAAAACAAAAACAAACCAAATAGAGAATGGCAAGAGAGATGGAAGCAGGGTAACAAAGGGAAACCCCGTCTGCCCACATGGTGAACTACAGTAAAGAAGGGACGTACAGGGACCATCAACAGATTCATCTGCACTGGGGCACAGAAAAAAAAGCCATGGTTTAAAAGGGCAACTAGAATATAGAAGAGCCATCTCTAGAAACCTGCCAAACAGCAGGAGAGTTGCTGGAACTCTTTCCAGGTCAGAGGAACTGATGAGTGCCAGAGTTTACATCTGCCCTTTACCTTGATTGTGCAGACAGGAGCAGAGTGCAGGCACCATAGCTGGCCTGCCACCTCAGCAGGGCCCCAGGCCCCTAGCCCACACCAACCCCAAATGCCCTACGGCACAGGAAAAAAAAAAGGTGTAGTCTAAAAGAACAACTAGAACACAGAAGAACTAACATTAGAGCCCTGCCAAATGGTAAGGGGGCTGCTGGAACTCTCTCTGGGTCAGACAGGCTTGCAGGTGGCATGGTTTACATTCCCCTTCCACTTTGAGATGGGAACAGGACTCTGGATATCATAGCCAGTCTACCATCTCAGTGGGACCCAGGTCCCTAGCTCACATCAGTCCCAGCTGTCCCACCAAGGCAGCCCCAGCTTACTGGGACACCCCTGGTCAGCTCTCACTATAGCTCTAGCCATCTCACCAAGATGACATGCATGCAAAATACCCTGAACACTTCAGGCCGACACCACTTCAGCTCCAGATGACTGGCTAGAGCACCCGCAGAACAGAGCACCTCAGGACCCCATGGCCTGCACCTGCCTCAGCTCTATCTGTCTTGCCACAGCACCCCCTGCGCAGAGTGCTTCAGGATCCCTGGTCCACACCCCACCTTAGCTCCAGACTCTTTCCACTAAGGTACCCCTGCATGGAGCATCTGGCTTACACATGCCTCAGCTTCAGCTGCCCTGCCAGGTCTCCCCTGCATGGAGGACCCTGAAATACCTGAGCTTGCATCCACTTCAGTATCACCTGTCATCCCAGGGTGCCCTCAATACAGACAGTCCTGGCCTGTGCCCACTTCAGCTCCAGCCATCCCACCAGGGCAGCCCCAGCACAGAGTGTCCCAGGACCCCCTGCCCATGCCAGCCACAGCTCCAGGCAGCCAGACAAAGTCACCAGGCACACATAGTTTACAAAGGGTACAAACATACACAGAATCATTTCTTCAAGTTTAGGAGCAGTAGCTGTCCCATTCATAGAAACAAACACAGAAAGTCAAGCAAGATGAGGAGACAGAGGAATATGCTCCAAATAAAAGAACAAGACAAAAGCTCAGAAAAAGAACTAAATGAAATAGTGATAAGCAATCTACCTGATAAAGAGTTCAAAGTAATGGTCATGAAGGTGCTCTTCAGACTAGAGAGAAAAGTGGGTGAAGTCAGTGAGAACTTCAACAAAGAGAAAATACAAGAAAGAACCAAATAGAGTTGAAGAATACAATAACTGAAATGAAAAAATACATTAGAGGTAATCAATAGCAGATTAGAGGATGCAGAAGAACAGACCAGCCAATCTGGGAGATAGGGTAATGGAAAGCACCCAGGCTGAACAGCAAAAAGAAAAAAGAACTAAAAAAAAAAGTAAGGATAGGTTAAGGGATGTCTTAGACAACAGCAGTGAACAAACACTTGCATTGTAGGGGATCCCAAAAGGAGAAGAGGGTAAGGGGACAGAAAAATTATTTGAAGAAATAATACTTGAAAACTTCCATAATCTGGGGACGGAAGTAGACATCCAGGTTCAGGAAGCACAGAGAGCTCCAAACAAGATAAACCCAAGGAGGTCCACACCATGACATGTAATAATTAAAATGTCAAAGATTCAAGATAAAAATGCTGATTCCTTACCCAGAACTATAAAATTAAAAGGTCTGAGTAGGCATGAAAATCTGCATTACAACAAGCCCTATGTGTTTCTCTGTGCTTACCATAGTTTTTAAAGAGCTATTTGATATTAGAATGATGGATTTTAAATTCCTTAAGTTTGCTTGATGCATGTAAGAATTTATAATGAAGTGTGTGAATATATGGTGGGGATGGGGAGTGATGGATGGGGTAGGAGTGCTGAAGTTTGACAGACCTGGTAATCTGGGAATTGGTTATGAAAATGACAGTTTTCTTGAGGCTGGAGAGTGTGGCTTTCAGATGGGATGACAGAGAAAAGGTATGTGAACAGGCACTGGTAACTGAGTTGTCTTATGTGTATGAGTAGTGCTTGTTGGCTATGTTTCACTGCATAAGTCCCTCTGTGAAATAAACCCTGTTATGGTGATCGTTTTCAAAAACTATTGTGAGAAATAAACCAGAGAGACAAACATATAATGAAAAACATGTATTTACATTTGACCAATTCCTAAAAGATGAAAGATGATATTTTTTGGAGTATGGTATCATTTTAAAGCCCAAATATCACATGAGTCATTGTTTTTGATAACTTTTATCACTACCAATCACTCTCAAACAAAATATATAACTTTAACTTAACAAGCTATAACTAACAGGTTAAACAAATTTAATAAACTAGCAGTTTATCTAATTTCTTAAATTTGTTAGCTCCAGTACCTATTAGTCTTAGAACTTCTCTCTGCAGAAAGATAAACAAGCTTTAAATATAGACAATATATAGTGAAAGCTTTCCACTCTATAAAAATTTGCCACCAATGGTAAGCTTATCTATAAAGAGAATAGTTATGAGGGAAAAAAAGAAAAAGAAGAAATGTGGCTGTCACCCTCAAAAATTTATTCATGCCCTTTGTGATTCCCTCCCTCTCATCCCTCTTCACCCTCCACTTGGTTCCAGGTGACCACTGAATCTGCTTTAGTTATTGTAGATTAGCTTGCATTTCTAGAATTTTATATAAATGGAATCATATGGTACGTATGTACTCTTGTTTTCATCCGACTTCTCTCACTCAGCATATTATTTTAAGATCTATGCATGCCATAGTGTTTGTAAATAGTTCACCCATTTTTATGGTGGAATTGTATTCCATTGTGTGACCATACATTCATGTTAATCCATTCACCTATTGATGGACATGTTAATTGTTTCCAGTTTTTGGCTATTACAAATTAAGCTGCATTAAAACACACACACACACACACACACACACACATAAAACACGTTACTAGTTTCTAAGATGAGAGGAGGAATTCTGAGTAGCAAAAGAGCCAGACAAAGACTGGCCACCGAGGTAAAATTACACATTTTAGTTTTCCAAAAAAGTAACTTTTTTGTCTTTAACGTGTTATGGAAACTAACAATTTCTGAGACATCATACTTGTGATTTGAGGAAACTGCCAATCCTCTGCTCAGTTGGGTCCCTTTTGATTAGAAATTGTGAAAATTCATCATTTTTCTTCCAAAAGAGGTATTCTATTCTTATGTGAGGGTATCTAACCAAAACCAACAACCAAATATTAGGCCGTAGAATTTAAAGAGAAGTGTGTTAGTAGGAGCTGTTTTCACATCATCTAATAACTTACTGGGGTGGGGGACTGGAATAAAATGTGTTAAAATAGATTCAATTTGACCAAATTACAGCTTTTGAAAGAACTTCTTTTTAGCACAGGGTTTCTTTGTTGTTTTTAGAGGAATTTATTGAAATAAAAATATTATAAAAATACATGCTTGTTGTAAAATGAATCCAAACAATCCATAAATAAAGAAGTAAATATGAAAGCCTCATCATGTAAGCAAGTTGGTCTATACCCTTATAAACTTTTCAGAATACATACATAATTATATATATATATATTTTTTTTTTCTACATATGACTTGTCCAACTTCCACCATCTCATTTCCTCTAAAAATAACAACCTATAGCAATTAAAAATTACATTTAAAAAGGTTACATTTCTACAGGACACCCACATGTATAACATTTCACATTTGTTACATTCTGACCCTTACTCTGATGGTAGAAATAGGCAGGGTAGGATTATTGGTGCCATTTTATAGGCAATGTTATTCACGCAAAGTCTCAAGGCTACTTGTGCTGAAGAAGTTGTGACTTGAGTCCTCCATACCAAAAAACATGTTTCTTTACTACATCGCACTGTTCCCTACAGTGGGATTTCCACATCTGAGTCTTCTCAGCCTCAGCTAAAGTGTTCTACAGTGTACGTCAGATCAAAACCTGAATTAGGATATGATTTTGAACATCACCATGTAGTTGCCTAGTAGTTTTCTTTAGATAGGAAAAGAGTGGCCTTCCAAACTTTACCAAGTATCTGGATTACATCTTGAAGTGATGACAATGGAGGGTATGATGAAAATTCTACAGGACTCCACACTGATGTTTCTATATATAACCTAACTTTATACATAAATATTTCTGGCAATGGGCACATTCACTACTGAACAATATGCTGGTAAAACAAAACAAAACAAAATAAGACAAAACAACACAGTGGGCCCAAGGAAGAGTCACTTATGCTAAACTCCACAACACCAATCTGAGACTTAACCATAGTTTCTGCTCTCCCAGAAATGGATTCTTAAACCATTCAATCAGGAATCGCCTGATCAGCACCAGTTAGGGTATTCTGCCTGATAGAGCCCCATCCCCTAAAGGAAAGTAACCTTGCGATAACCAACCCACTTTTTTGCCTAGTAAAAAAAGAGCTGCTCCCTTCTGCCTATAAAAGTCTATCATTTTTAAGTTTATTTTTATTTTGAGAGAGAGAGAGAGAGACAGAGAATCCCAAGCAGGTCTGCACTATCAGCTCAGAGCCCAATGCAAGGCTCGAACTCATGAACCATGAGATCATTAAAATTCTATCATTTTGTACAGCTCCGTGGAGCCCTATTCGGTCTGCTAGTTTGGATGCTGCTTGATTTGAGTTTATTTTTGCCCAAATAAACTCTTAAAATTTTTACATATGCCTATGTTTATCTTTTAACAGTTCTAGTGAAGGGAAATTGGTAGAAGAGATGCAAGAGATAACACAGAGGAAAAAGCGCTACTATATTTCATTTCTGAGAAACACTTTTTCCCACATCTTACTACTTAGAAATAGGCATTCATCTTACAAATCCATGGATCTTTGATTTGGTGAAGAACACTAAACAGAGACTCATTAAAACTGGACTCTTGTCTAAATTCCGATAGTTCCCCATTTGGGGAGGGCCATTTAATCCCCCAGTATTGTGAACAAGACATGACATACGTAATGCTCACTACAGGCTATGCAGGAATTGCTCTTAATAATAACTAACATTTATGGAGGGTTTGCCCTGTTCCAGTTACCGTTCTTAGCACATTGAGAGGATTTTCTCATTTTAATCCTCATAGCAAACCTCTTAGGAAACTCCTATAAATATCCCAGTTTTATAGATGAGCAAAGTGAGATTTAAAAGGTTCAAATGAATGTAGCTATAGGTGAAAACTGGTAAGTGGCAGAGCTGGGAGTTGAAGAAGGAAGTACAAGGCCAGAGGCTCCCCCACTAACCCCAATACTATTGACCTACTTGCTAGCTATGATTTCACCTCATCGCCTTTTTATTTTCCTTCTTCCTGTTCCATTCCTCCACAGGTTTACTGCTGATCCTGATTTATTATAGACTCAGATGCCTTTAGGATTATACACATAGAAAGAACTGGTGAAGTATGATCAATGTTAGGGATGGTAAACAATATGATTCTCAGCCTGGGCATGTGCACACACACACACACGTTAAACAACACATCAAATTAAACTGAAAACCAAACCAAATAGCCATGGACTAGCTTTTTAAAAAGTAATACAAATTAAATTTATTAGGGATCCTTGGAATGTCCAAAAAAATGTGTTGATTTCAGCTACCAGTATGGGAACTTCGATTAAGTCTCCAAGTAATCATATCTATTCCAGATAGATTATAGCAACACCTGCAAAAACTTCAGTAAACCTAAGGAAAGAAGGTGACTCAAATGGATCTATAAGTCCCTAAAGAGGAGGTCTCCAAAATGACATTTTTATTGAGCACATCCTATCAAATAACAGGTACTTTTGTTTCATGCATCTTCTCCTTAAACCATTTCTAAGGAGGACTAGAGGATCTTATTTTTTTGGTTACCCAATTAAGGCTCTAGGGAGTAAATAACTTGCCCAAGACTTTCAAAGCCTCAGCTTTTCCTGTACACTCACGGGGTCAGAGATGGATGTATCATTAAGCTAATGAAGACCCTCAGTTCTTTCCAAAGCCCTGAATCTGTTTTTATTCATAGTTTTATGTTCTCTTTCTTTATAAGAGCCCTCCAAACTGTTTAAACATTATGGTCCCTCAAAACACAGATCCATGCTGTAGGGGAGTCAAAAGGCAGTGCTAACAGCTATCTTGAATGAGTCGCCCTCTGATTCCAGCTCCCTCCCAGTTGAAGAGAAAGCCACAAACCGCACAATCTCTGGCCCACCTCAGAACTGTGGGAATTTATACATCCTGTACTTCTCCTGAGAGAAGCATCTAGCTCTCTGCTGTTCACCCTGCAGAGACACTTGGAGGACAATGTTGACTATATTTTTGCAGCCTTGGTTTCTCTATTAATTGCCAAGTTGCCCCTAGCCTGCAGGAAATGAGATGCCAAAAGGAAGGGGAGTGGATCCCTTCCAGACCTCTACAACTCTCAGATTATACTAAACCAGTAGCAAAAACCCTCTTTAGCATTTGAAAGGGAAGGCAATTGTATTGCTAAGCCTCACTCTACCGCCTCCAGACTTTTCTCAGCCAGAGAACAAAGGGAAAAAAGCAAACACCACTTCACACTCTTATTCATTGGAGGTTAAAAGAGACCTCCCACTATACAAAAGTCCTTCTAAAGGTCAGTTTGGGAGTGTATTGAGGAGGGCACTGGCTGGGGAACAAAATGTTTACCATCACTCTCAGGCGGCTGCTTCTGTTTTTCTTTCAGCACGTGCATGGGGTACATCTGTCAGAATTGGACGTTTTCATCCCCAGTTAGCTTGCTGGTGGTCAAATTATGCTTCCTTGGCCCTCCTCAGTCTTTTGCAGATTCTTAATTCCAGTTGAACTAAGAAAGCAGGGCCACCGCGGGCCAGGACAACTCCCTGGGGACTGTTATTCATTCATATTCATTGAGTCAACAACTACTCATTGAGTACGGAACATGTGTCAAGCACTGTTCCTAGGTGCCAGAAGGATGTAACAACACTAGAGCTGATGCAGTTGTCTTAGAGCTTCCATTCAATGGGGAAAGCCTGACATTAAACAATAAAACATGCACACCATCTTTTTTTTAACTACAACTGTGATAAATATCTGAAGGAGCACAGTGTGCAAAAAGAGAGGTTAACATGAGAGTGGCTGACCTCACAAGGCCTGTAAGAGAGGGGGACTTCTTTGAGGAAGTGAGTGGGAGTTAGCTATGTGCCAGAGAAAGTTGGGATCATGCTGGGTATCGCAGGCAAAAAGTCCCTGACTTGGGAAAAAGATGGCTGGGCACAGAAATTGGAAGACTAATGTGGCTAGAGCCCAGAGGGCAAGCCAGAATGCAGCGGGAGATTGTTCAGGAGGGGAACTTCTATAAGGTGTCTATTCTGTAGGCTTTTGCCTTCTGTCTCCAAGGCAACAGTGAGGAGGGGGATCTTGGGGGGGGGGGGGGTTAGTTACAGGATTTAATAAGGGAAGTGACTTATGAGGTTTGTAGTGTCAAGAAAGAGTTTTAGGGGCAAGACACTGATCCAGGGAAACCAGTTAATAAGCTATAGCAAAAGTCAACATGAAAAGTTCTCAAATTTTAATGAATTGCCTGGGAATCCTGTTACAATGCAGATTCTGATCCAGGAGTGATCTGGGGTGGGGCCTAAGATTTGCATTTATAACCCAGGTGCACAGGTGCTGGTCTGAAGATATACCACAAAGTTTCTACTAGCAGTTTTATTATTTTAAAGTTTATTTATTTATTTCGAGAGAGGTATAGAGCTCTCAAGAGTGGAGGAGGAGCAGAGAGAGAGAGAGAGAGAGAGAGAGAATACCAAGCAGGCTCTGTGCTGTCAGTGCAGAGCTGGATGTGGGGCTCTTCTCATGCCAGTAAGATCATGACCTGAGCCTGTACCAAGAGCCAGATGCTCAACAAACTGAGCCACCCAGGCGCCTCTCTACTAGCAGTTTTAGATTAAGGTGTTTGCAGTACAGATGAAGAAAAGCAAACAAACTTGAGAGCTATTGTGTGGGAAGTGAAACAGGTCTCTGACTTGGGTGACTCTAGTGGAAGGGAATCGTATTCTTGGAGATGGACTGTACCAGAAAAGAAAGAGCAAGTCTGGGTGGCGGGTAAAAAGCTCAGTTTTGGACATGTTGAGTTTGATATGTCTGAGGAATCTCTAAAGAGGCTATGTTACATATGAATATGAAGCTCAAGAAAGAAGAAACTGGGGATACAAATTTAGGAGTTATCAATATGTAGATGGTATATGAAACCATGAAAATGGATGCTGTCAACATAGGGAGAGGGTATACAGCAGGGGTCACAAACTCAATTTTGACCTGCTGGCCATCTGTGAGTCCTCTCTTAACTATTTTGGGAAGAGAAGAGTCCCAAGGTGAAGCAAGTATTTAACTACTGAGTGAGGAGGAGAAGCCAGTAAAAAAAATTGAGAAGAAAATGTCAAAGATGAAAGAAAACCAACTTGCTATCCAACAGCCAATGTCTTTCTTTTTTGCTGACAGAACAGATTTGAGACATGGAGATGGATTGGTATTAAAAAGATAAGTCCTCTCTGTAGTCCCTGTGGCTGAGTTGTGGTTGATCTAAACGAGGCATAATCTCATGCCACTCTGCCCAAAGATTGGACCAGTTGTGGGCTCTAACCAATGAGAAGAAATGGTAAAGGATGTAGTGAGTGGGGAATTCACGGAAGGCATTTTTCTTTCCTTTATTATAAAAAAAGAACAAGAAGAACTTCATGCATGGTGCCACTGTGCATCCCCAACCCCCCTTTACTGTTATGAACTTAGACATGGTGTCAGAGCAATGTCAGGCATCCTAAGGCTGAGAGAAAATGAAATGGGGGTGATAACTCGACAGTAGAGGATAGCGAAATTAAAAACGAAAAGTGTCCATGTTGCCGATGACATAGCTGGGCTGCTTAGCTACTCTGGAACCACCTCCTTCTACTGTTTTTGTTAAGTGAGATGATAAATACTCATGCTACTTAAGCCACAGGTAGGGGATTCTGTCACTTGCAGCTGAATGTATTTCCAGGTGTTAATGAGTGCATATTGTGTAGTGACATTGTGTTGTGTAGACCTGGAGTCAGATAGATGTGATTCAGATAGATAGTGTTTAACTTTGGACATTTTGTGTGTTTCCTCATCTGCAAAATGGAGATAATAATAGTATCTATCCCAAGAACTCTCCTATACTGTTGATGGGAGTGTAAACTAGCAAAAGTACTCTGTAATTTGGCAGGATTTACTAAAACTGAAAATGCATGAAGCCTAAAGCCCCACCATTCTCCTTCTAGGTAAATCTTAGAGAGACTCTTGCCCAATGCATTGAGGGACATATACAAGATTACTCATTGAAGCGTTTTTTGTAATAGGAAAGAATTAACAACAGGGAGAAATACATAGATATCTATCTATACATAGATTCTATCAGGGGGAAATATATAGATAAGCTATAGTATATCCATATGATAGTATACCATGGAGCAGTTTAAACAGATGAACTAGCTCTCTCTATATATATCAACATGGATGGGTCTCAGAAACATAATGCTGAATAAAAAAAGCAAATTGCAGAGTTAGACATGCAGTATGATCCATTTATATATATTTTAAAAGCAGACACTACACTACATATTTTTGTGGATCTGTAAGTCTATGGAGAATAGATTGGAACAACACATATTCGATATACTCAGGAATGAGGGATAAAGAAGATAAGAAAAAATAGGGGTCATGTCTAGACAGATGATTATATCATGCCAGTAACAGGAAAGAATGACTGACTGAATCAATTCAATTCTGTGCATCTGCAGTTCAACCTTAGAAACAAAATAAAACAAAACAAAACATAATAGTATCGCTCTTCTAGGATTAAATGACATCATAGATCAGTGGCTCACAGTAAGGGCTTAACAAATGGTGGTCATCATCATTATTATTATGTCCACTTGCTGTCTCTGCCTTTTTGCTTTCTATAGGCTCTTTCTATTACAATAATCTTAGATGGGGAGTTTGGTTGGGTACTACACTCTGGGCCTAAATTTCCAATTCCCATTTATTGTTTGGAGGCCTATAACAGCAAAAGGCTTGGTTTCAGCCAGGTGTTGATGTGCATTAAGAATACTCTAATGGGTTAAAAAAAAGTGCTATAAGGCCCACCCAATGGCAACCCCAACCTACTGATGTCCCAAATAACCACAAAGAGGGGAACACCTTGCTGTTGTGACTCCTTGCATTTTGCATACATAGCTTGTTTAATCAGAACTAGATTGAGCAAAACAAGAAATTTACTCATGCATGTGAAAATTGGAAATTTCAAGAAAAGAACTGGCTTCAACTTTTTCAACCGAATTGGAGGATTTCCACTGCCTTGTACCTACCTACATCTGCTATTTCCACGGCTGAGATTTCTGTTGCTTGCAGTGCTTACTTCCAGATACCTATTTTGAACCAGTCCTGCAAGCTACTGGAAGAAGCTCTGAATCATCTATGTGGAAAAAGGAAGTTAGTGGAAGCATACTCAATAGCTCACAGAATTAAAGGAAATGCTGAGAGCCATGTGTTGGGAAGAAAGGGAAGGAGGGAGCTATAGGGTCTCACTGAGGAATACATTCTCTTTCCTTAGTTGTGACATGGGAATAGTACAGCTCCACCTACCTAGAGTCCCTCTGTCATTCTCCCTGAAGAAAGAGTCTGGTGGATTAATTTGTGATGGGGCACCTTGTAATCAACTGTCCTATTAAGACTCCATAGAATTGTAAGGAGTAGTCGGCCCAAAGACAAGCTACTTCCAATACAAGGGGAAGGATGCTGGCTAGCAAAAATGACAAATGTCTACTACACTGTTAAATATAGTTTAGGAATTCCAAAGGTCATACATGGAAAGATAAGATATTACAACTTCATTATCTGCTTGTTTAATGACTTGGGGAACTAACTTCACAATTCTTTCTTTTCTCTCTTTCGTACTGGCAAAGTGGGGTTCATGACACATACTCCTTTCTTAGGTCACCAGATGTAAGTCTCAATAAATTAATACTAACTCTGAGCTGGAAAGAGTCTCAGATCTCTTAAGGTATCTATTCTCAATCTTGCCGTGGCTGTGCATTAAAGTAACCTGGAACACTATTTTAGAACGCACACACCCAGAAAGCCTGATTTAATTGGTCTAGGAGGGAGAATTTGGGCATCAGTACCTTCCTTCCTTCCTTTCTTCCTTCCTTCCTTCCTTCCTTCCTTTTCTTTGTATTTCTTTTCTTTGTCTTTCTTTCTGTTCTTTCTTTCTTTCTTTCCTTTGTATTTCTTCTTTCTTTCTTTCCTTCCTTATTTCTTTTTTCTTTCTTTCTTTCTTTCTTTCTTTCTTTCTTTCTTTCTTTCTTTCACATCAGTATATTTAAAAAGTTCCGAGGTCAGACCTGGGAGTAACTCAGTTGCTTGGTGGTTCCATATGTCTGTCCATCTCCAGGTGCCATCATGGCAAATATGGTCTGTCAAGTGCTCCTGGGCTCCTGCCTCACTATCCTGTCCCAGTCTCTCATGCACTTGAAGGTGCTCATCCAGGTGGGATATAAGCCTCTTCTTCCAACAATAGAAGGAAATATTTGGGGGCAGCAAGTATGTCAGTTTCCTGTCTGTTTTATCATGTTCAGCACATTGGGAGCATAGATGAGAAGCATGAGTTGTTCACAGACTCTAAGACTGTGTTCAGGAGTCCTTGGAACTGTGGTCTATGGTAAAGTTTTACAGGATTTAGGCCCTGGAAATGAACAGAAAGAAGTCACACCTTCCTTTGACCAAGTTATGAATGATACAACTCAGGAGAGATGACAGTTCGTTCTGCTGCTACCATCATCATAAATCCCTTACACATGACCAACTCTGAGATCTATGGTACAATTCATTGGCAGAGAATCCAAGTACTGTGGAATTTGTGACTCCATAGTAACCTTCTATTGTGAAGAGGGCATCCTAGGATTTTTTGTGGGTTTTATTCCTCAACTCCTAGGTGACATCATTTCCTTGTGGCTTTATAACTCACTGCTCTGTTACCTATGCACTAGACAGTGGGGTTTCTACCATGAACGAAATGAAGTTATTCCCAAGCTGTCATAGGACTTTTTACCAGTATGTTGAGCTACTCCTTTGTGCTTGTCTCTAATCTTGTGGCTGTCAACAACTGGGGGCTTTCTTGGATCCCCTCCTTACTCCCCAGTGTATATTTCTTGGATAGGTAGCTAGTACATGCTACAAAAAGAGGGAAATATGAGCTGATGAAATAGCTTGTCTTTCCAGAAGGTCCCCTTTGGGAAGAGTTATTGTCGTGACTTGAGAATGTTAATTTGAAGCTGTGGGGCAGGGACAGTGATATTTCTATAGTCCCAGATGCAGAGAATTATGGGAGACAACATTGATTTCCCTCCCATGAGTGGCATTCTTTTTTAAATAATTATTTAATCTTGGAAAATAAAAGTAAAAAGTTCCCAGGTCATTCTAATATGCAGCCAAGGTTGAGAAGTCCTGGGATAGACTTAGAGATAGTTTGTTCTTATTCTACTGTCCTCCTATGGAAAGTCCCTCTGTATCTCTGAAAGGTGACTGTCAGCTTGTTTTAATTCCAGTGAGGAGAGGATCTTAGTCTGCTCAGGCTGTGATAATAAAACACTGTCGGCTGGTGGCTTAACAGAAGTTTGTTTTCTCACAGGTCTGGGAACTGGGAAGTCCAAGATCAAGGTTCTAGCAGGGATCAGTTCCTGGTGAGAGCTCTCTTTCTGACTTGCAAATGGCTGCCTCTTTGCTGTGTCCCTTCCACGGAGAAAGGGCAACAAGCTCTCTGATGCCTCTTCTTATAAGGACACTAATCCTATTGGATCAGGGCTCCACCCTTATAACCTCATTTAAGCTTAATTGCTTCAATAAAGGCTCTTTCTGCAAATACAGTCACATTGGGGTTTGAGGTTTCCACATATGAATCTGGGGTCGGGGGAAACACATTCAGTCCTTATCAATGAGGTCACAGCTAATTAGGTTGTAGGGTGACTCAAGTTGCTAGAAAGCTCTTCATATTAAGCACAAGCCTTTCTCTTCCTAAATTTTCCCTACCTCTTGGGTCTTAATTCTGCAGCAAGGGTTAAGAGAACTGGGAGGCATCTAAGACAAGAACAACTATTTTTGCATGCATTACAGTCTCTGGAGCCTCAGGAGAATATTGTGAGCAAGATATCATTATCCCCAGTTTATAGATCAGAAGACTGATACCAGAGAGGATGAGTCATCTGCCTAAATTCATAAAGCTGATTAGTGGCAAAATGAGAATTCACACCCAAGCCTTTCTCCTTCCTAAGCCCGGCTCTTTCCAGCACTGTGCTGAAGTGATTTCTATACAACAGCCCCTAGGATATATGAAGGTAAAGTTGACTGACTCCTGAGAACACGCCTTGTTTGTCCAAATGCTGCTTGTGCTATTGCTTGTTTTTGCTTTTCTATTTCTCCCTTTCTCCCCTTTATTTCATCCATCTATTACCTACTCTTCATTCTAGCTCTGATTTACTTCTTTCACCTCATAATCTTATTTTTCCTCAATGTCTTTCCTGGAATTCCTTTCATTTTACAAACTGTAGTATGGATCAAACTTTAGCATGTGTAAGAATCATGCAGAAATATTCTGATTCAGTAGGTGAAGTGGGGCCCAAAGGTGTGTACCATCGTTTGTCTATAATGTGTTTACAATTTTTTTATACCTGCTCTCCTTCTCCACCCCCATTTTTTTGCAACAGCCTTTCTCTTTCTTTTTTTAGGAAATGATTTTAGCCCACTCTGTGTGATTCTGGTGAGTCTGTCAGTCATGTGGTCCCATGTAATCCACCATAGTAATAGACACAGGAGTTAGAACAGCATGTCAGAATGTGTACACCATTTCTCTGGACACAGTGATTGGTCTGCTTGTCACTTAGCACCTGATCCATGAAGAGCCAATCAGAATCTTTTCTCAGGATTGCCATGGATGCAGGGAGAAAAAGAGTTCTTTTCCTTGATGTTGCTGACTGTTAGTGATGCTGATGGCCATCTTTGTTCTCACACAGATAGAGTCTACCTGGGAGTGAAGTGAACACAAAGGGAAGGAGAACGTGAAGATGAAGAGTGAGAGGGACCAGTCTTGATGGCACTGCATCTAGATTCGCTGAAGGCTGTTTCTCCCTTAGGTTGCCCATTCCCCTGAGTCAATAAATACTGTTTTGTTTAAGCTTGTTACAGTTGGGTTTTACCTTCTTGCAACCACACTTAAGCTATAAAACATGTCCATTTTAGGCATGCCTGGGTGGGTCAGTCAGTTAAGCATCCAACTTCAGCTCAGGTCATGATCTCATGGCTTGGGTGTTCCAGCCATGCATCAGGCTCTCTTCTCTCAGTGCAGAGCCTGATTCGGATCCTCTGTCTTCCTATCTATGAGTGTTTGTGTCTCTCTCTGCACTCCCCCACCCCCACTGCTTGCGTTCTCTCTCTCTCCCTCTCTCTCTCTCTCTCTCAAAAATAAACATTTTTTTAAATGTCCATTTTATCCAACACTGCAATCAATACCTGCTCACAAAATAGGCACAGAGAGATTTCTCACTGTACATTTACTTTCCTGGGTCTCCAAATTGGCTGAAATACCACAACTCTTGCTGGAAATTCATGCAGAAACTGCTTTGGAATCTTTGATTCCTGGGCTTCAGCAGATACCAAGATGGGAACAGTGGTTAAGAATCCAGTCTTCAGGTTGGGCAGAAGTGGGTCCAAATTATGGCTTTATGACTTGCTACTAAGCTGCAAATTCTCTGAGGCTCAATTTTTTTTTCCCATTTATAAAATGAGGGTAACATTATTTATGAAGCAATTATCACTTTGGTCTGATCCATTCCTCCTGCTCACTCTTTTTCCCCCTATAACTGAACGTACCTCTGGCCCATCATGGGCATTGTCTCAGGGAGGGCCAACATTAGTACCTTTGTTCCAGCGGAGTCAAATTAAACTCTGCTTGGAATTCAAATTGTCAGTGAAAACCCACAGCGGAAGGCAGTGTAGGTAGAGTCATCTGATGATAGGGCCACAGACGGAGAAGAGAACCGAGAGCTGTGGCTGAGTGCCTCAGAGTGTTGTCCTTTCTGTCTTTCCTAACCCTGTTTGTGCAGCTCTTCTGATTCACGAGCCAGTCCAGAGGCCTACTCATAAATCTGTTTTTGGTTATGCGGGATCCAACCAAAGAGCCTTAGTGAATCACTCCACCTCAAAAGGTAGCTCTGAGGAGCGACTGGGTGGCTTAGTTGGTTAAGTGTCCACCTCTTGATTTCGGATCAGGTCATGATCTCATGGTTCATGAGATCGAGCCCCGGGTAGGGCTCCATGCTGACAGTGCAGAGCCTGTTTGGGACTCCTTCTTTCCCTCTTTCTCTGCCTCTCCCTTGCTTGCATGCACACACATACACTCTCTCAAAATAAATAAATAAACTCAAAAAATAAAGTTAGCTCTGAGAAATAAGATAATATGTGTGAGGTAATTCACTCAGTACTGGGGATATAATAAATGTTTAATAAATGTTTACTAGTATTCCAGCTTGACTTCCTGACCGGTGAATCCTACATGGTTAAATAATCAAATCCCTGCTTATTACCCAGAAATCAGCTATGTGGAGTTTCCCATGTGAGAAGACGTTTGACTCTGAACTGGAGACTATATATCAGTGTCTACTCTTATACCTTTGGGTAGGGTAAGAATTAGATGGAAAGATTCTGATTCAGAAGGTCAGGGGTGGGAAAGTCAAATTTGAAATTACCAATTATTTTCTCTATCTATGGTGTGTTAATTCATATGGTAGTTTTCTTCTGATTGGAAGATACATGAAACTCCCATTGTTTCTCAGTATTGGGTTCTAGAAGCAGATTGGTCTTTGAAAAGACGGAGCCCCACAAACTGATTTCACATGTATTACATGTTTTAAATCAGTCCCTTGGTAGTAGACTGAATAATGGACCTCAGAGATGCCAGTCCTAATTCCTGGAACCTGTAAATGTTAACTTATCAGGAAAAGGGGGTCTTTGCAAATGTGATTTAGTCAAGGATCTTAAGATAGAGACATTATCCAGGATTATATGGGTGGGCCCAATTTGCTACAATGTCCTTATAAGAGAGAGGCAGAGGGAATTTACACCCACACCCAGAAAAGAGGGGTATGTGAAGACAGGCAGAATCGGAGTGATGTGACTGCAAGCCAAGACATACTGACAGCCACCAGAAACTGGAAGAGTCAAGGAAGGGATTCTCCTGTAGAGCCTCCAGAGGGAGTGTGGCACTGCTGATGATTTGATTTTTGCTTAGTGAAACTGATTTTGGATTTCTGGCCTGCAGAACTGTGAGAGAATAAATTTCTGTTGTTTGAAGACACCAAATTTGTGATAATTTGTTACAGCAGCTGCAGGAAACAAATACACCATCTTAAATACATTTGTCAAATGTATTGAAAATCTGTCTAACCAAAAGCTATAAAAGACAGAAATTTTATTCTATTTATGTGAGTTATTTGGCACATTCTATCCTGCAAACTTACCAAAAAGCTGAGAAAAGTTGTTCTTGTTCTTTTTCTGCACCCAAAGTGGGGCATGAACTCACAACCCCAAGATCAAGAGTCATATGCTCTACCGACTGAGCCAGCCAGGTGTTCCCAAGAAAAGTTATTAATGCAGAGATTCAACTCCTTCTGTGGTATCATGTACAGACCACCCCCAACTGAATGATTTTCTTTAACAGGCACACAGGTTGCTCTGCTTCTGATGCAGTTTCCATTGCTCCTGGGTCTTAGTTGCAAAGCTCTTCGACCCCCTTCTGAAGAGAAGTAAAAGAATATGGCTGACTGCAGATAACAAGCACTTTCCCCCTCACTTCTCCACGAGCAAGAGACTGGTTCATTGCACAATGGCCTTCACATATCCCTTCTCTCCCCAAGGGATGAGGTCAAGTGAGGTCAAGCATCTTGCGGGAAAATAAAGAACATTACTAAAGACTTCTTTCATTTCTCTCCTCTTATGGCAATGATCATTCTAATGTTTCTAATACTTTAAAAATATTGTACAAATATTTGTAAAAAATACAGAAGAATGTATAGTAAATAGTTCAAGTTCCTCTCTCCACAACTTCCCATTATACTCCCTTCCATATATTTAACCGTGGTAAAATGTTTCCTTCCAGAAATTTCTTTAAATGCCTGTGTACTCCAATGGCATGTATGTGCCTGTATGTGTACTTGTACACATAGACACAGAGGATTTTTGTTTTTTTGTTTTAATCTGATATCAATAATTGGAAAAGGCCAATTGCTGAATCAAAGCAACTCTGTTATGCCAAGATCAGGGCCATGGTTCAAAAATATAGAACACTGACACTCAAGCTGGAGACGTTTGGGTAGATGCTATTTAAGCTTTTGAACCCTTGACTTCTTTGAATCCTCCTGGTTCACAGAAGTGATCGCCCATCTCCATTAAAAGCCAGCACTCTTTCCTTCTTGAGGACCATTAAGATGTCTTTCCCTGCATGCAGAAAGTGCCTTCCTCATGATCTGCCCCCATTTTTCTTTCTGGTCATTAGGCCTATATCATTAGGGTTAACTTTCAACATAACATAGTTGGGGGACATGCTGGGCCTGATAAGGAAGGAAAGAGACTTACCTAAAGGAGTTTTAAGACCTAATTATAATGTATTGGTAGTAGCTGAGGGAGTATTACAGAAACTGGATTCTGAGGCCACTCCATCACGCAGGCAGAACAGTTGGATAAAGGAGAGTTTACTGATTTGTGGACACTTCTCAAAATATAAGATTTAACAGCCTGTCAAAGATCTGAGGAGACAGTGTGAACTCACCACTAGTATGGATGCTAGAAACATGGAAAAAAGGTGGCTCATGCTAGATGAAGGTGAAATGCCAAAATTGCTATGGTAGACAGTGGAGAAAGGGATTAAATGCCCAGGGAAATGGGCATGCTTAAATGGATATATATGTAAGGCTAAAAAGACACCAGATGATTATGTACCCTGGAAAGGACTAATGGGCACATCATTCCCAAGGTCATAAGTAATGCACTCACGGGAGGGGCAACAGCATCACTAAAAGGTTCAGTGAGGAAAGTCCTCGATAAGACAGGGTTAACATTAGGAACGATTACAGAATTAGGAAAGTGGGAAAGTTACAGAATTAGGCTCAATAATAGCAATAGGGATGTTAAGACTCCAAAACAATACAGAGTAGGTAATGCCACTTAACTGCCAGAAGCAAGATGGATGTAATTTTCTTAATGAGTGGCAGAGTCATAGGGTACCTAAGGGGGCCTGATCTGCAGAAAAATAGAGATGGTTAATGGACACAGTATGCCTAGGGGCAAAGTAGATGGGCACCCAATAAGGGTACAACTCAGCTTATACGGTTAGAAGAAAAAGAGATGGATGGACACTAAATTGAGGGCAATTATATGCTTTGATGTCTTGCTATGATCCTGGACCTGAATTGTTTTTCAGGTGTAGAACCCATTGACTGAATAGTCACTTATAGTTAGTTATCACAAACATTTTGGAGACTGTGGGAAACAAAGGTCTCAGTTAACATAGATCTTAAGATACTCAAAGTATCATCATGGTTTTCCTGAATGGAGGTTTGTGGAGTTTCGACCAAGGTCCTGCTTACAGTGAACCTACTGGATCTACTGATCTGCCCAACAGTCATTTTCATGATCTCCAAATGTGTAGTTGGGATTGACCTATGTTGTAGTTGGCATAACTCCAACTTTGGGTTCTTGGCCTTTAGGGTATGGGCTGTCATAACGGGGAATCCCTAGTAGAAGACTCTGAAAATATTTCTTCATCCCCCCAGTCCCATCTAAGAACCAAAACTAATATCACAACCCCAGATAGGGAGATGGCAAAAGTTAAGGCTATAACTTTTGTAGAAATGGAGGACTCTACCATATCTCCATTTAATTTGACTACCTGGCCCCCAGAAGAAGTAAGATGGCTCTTGGAAAATGATAGTTTATGGCAAACTTAAATGAATTGTCTCCCTAATTGCAACCATGGTACTATGTATGATTAATATATTTGCTAGAATAAATTAATATGGTTTCAGGTACATGACACATGCCAATTAAGTTGGCAAATATACTCTTTTATATTCTGATTAAAAAATAGCATCAGAAACAGTTTGCATTTATATAGAGTAAATAATACATTTCTACAGTTTTTCCCAAAGCTATGTTAATTCTATGTTTTCTATAAGAATATAGGCCAAAATGATCTGGACCATCTGGGCATCTCAGAGAACTTCACATTGATCCGTTATATCAATGATGTTATGCTAATTGGAGCTAATGAATAAGATTGGTTAGCATGCTGGAGGACTTAGTAAGACACATACATTCCATGCAAGATGAACCCTATAAAGAATGAGAATCCTGACACATAAATAAAATGTTGTAGTCTTTTTTTTTTTTTTTTTTTAGAGAGAGAGGCAGAGGGGAGGGGTGGGCAGAGGGTGGGAGGGAGAGAATCCCAAGCAGGCTCCATGCTCAATGCAGAGCCCAATCCAGGGTTCAATCCCATGACACTGAGATCATGACCTTGAGCCGAAATCGAGTTGGACACTCAACCAACTGAACCACCCAGACACCCCAAAATTTTGTAGTCTTGAGGTCAGTGGTGTGCTAGGGCATACCTTCCAAAGTAAAAGACAAATCATTATACCTTGACCTCCCAGTACTGAGTGGGAACTCCTATCCTTGATAGGTTGCTCTCAGTTCTAGAGTCAGCATATTCCACACTAGAGAATACTTATCTAGCTCATATTCCAGGTGACGAGAAATGATGCCAGCCTTCAGTAGGTGCCAGCACAAAAAAGAGTTCTTCAGCAAATTCAAGCTGCAGTGCAAGCAGCTTTGCCACCTGAGCTGTAAGTCCCCACAAGTCCCATGGTATTAGAGATAAGTGGCAGGAAAGATGCAATGTAGCAGCACGGTTTATGGCAAGTCCCAGCGAGAGAATAATGGTGCACATTCCTGAGATTCTGGCATAAACAACATTATATACTTAAAAGAAACAAAAACATCTGGGGTGCTAATGGACATTGGTAGAGATGGAATGCCTGACCAGGAGACACTAAATGACCATGCTTCTAGAACCACCCATTCAGAGCTGGGTTCATGTAAGGTTGCTAGAATCCTGTAGCAGTCTATTGTGAGATGAGCACGAGCTCAAGCACGCGAAGGACTAGAGAGCAAAAACAAGCTGCATGAGCAAGTAGCCCGTGACCCTCACCACTGTGCGCCAGCACCTCTCCCTCACCTCACTTTGATCATACTGGGAATCTCTTATCCTCAGCTGACGGAAAAGCAAAATCTACAAGCTTGGTTTACAAATAGAAAAGCTTAGTATGCCAGTGCTTAAAAATGGAAGCAGCCACACTGCAGCCTCATTCGGAAGTGGCTTTGAAAGACACTAGTGAGGGAAAATCCTCCTGATGGGCAGGCGTTTGGGTGATGCACCTGTTTATCCACTTTGTGTGAAAGAAGTGGCTTGAGGTTGCAATATATCAGGACTCACAGGCAGATACACAGAAAAGAGTAAGATTTAAAGAATGGAGCAAGGAGGTGGATGAGCATAGTGGAAAAACAGAGTATGAAAATCTTTGCATTATATGTTAATGCCCTCCACAGCCACTATGACTATCCAGAAACTTATGGAATATTTTATCCCTGAGAAAGGATCCTATATAAAATTGTGTCAGAACACAGAGCCTATTTTACTGCAGAAGAGATATGGAAGGGGCACCTGACTGGCTCAGTCTATACAGCATATGACTCTTGATCCTCAGGTTGTGAGTTCGAGCCCCCACGTTGAGCGTAGAAATTACTTAATAAAGAGAAATTCTTTATTTAAAACTTTTTTTCAAGTTTATTTCTTTTGAGAGAGAGAGAAAGAGAGCAGGGAAGGGGCAGAGAGAGAGAGAGGGAGAGTGAGAATCCCAAGCAGGCTCTGTGCCATCAGCACAGAGCCCAATGTGGGGCTTGATCTCACAAACGACCAGATCATGACCTGAGCTGAAATAAAGACTCAGGTGCTTAACCAACCGAGCCACCCAAGCGACCCAAAAAAATTTTTTTTTAAAAGGAGGTATGAGAGTGGGCTTATGACTACTGGATCCACTGGTCATACCACATACCATTGTAATCAGAAGTGACCTACCTGATAGAGCCTTAAAATGATCTTCTGAGGACACAGTTGAAATGCTAGCTTAGAAGCAGCCCTTTGTAAGAAAAGGTATCCATCCTCCAGAAGACTGAATTAAAAAAAATTTATATGACACTGTATCCCCAAGTAAGATGAATGCATAGGTCCAGTAACTAAGGGATGGAAGTAGGAGAGACCTCAATTACTGTATCTCCTAATGATCCACTAGAGACTTTGTCCTTTTTGGCTCCATAATTCTACACTCTATAAGGTGAGAGGTCCTGGATTCCAAAGGAGGACACTTTTGCAAGGGGACCTAGCAAGCTTCCCATTGAAATATAGACTACAATTGCCACTACAAGTGCTACTAGGCACTTCAGATTCCTTGTGTCAAGGGACTGGCCAACAAGGAGAGGAGTTACCATCTTGGAGGGGGTAATGGGACCTTGGTCTTCAGGAGGCAGTGGAGGTGCTTTTACACAAGGGGTAAATATGTGTGGCATCCAGATAATACACTTGAGTGTGTTTTTGTACTCCTTTGCTCAATTGTAATGGTAAATAGACATGTCAGCAACCCTGGCCTCAAGAGGACATGGTGTCCTGAGACTAATAACACCCCTCAGGTGTGGGAGTCTGGGTAACACCAATAGATAAGTCACCAAAATCAGAAGTAGTGCTGAGGTAAGAGGAATCTAGAATGGATATTAGAGGAGAAAGACGATGAGTATCATGGTCCTAAGACCAGCTCTAGGCAGGAACTGTAATTTGTCCCATTAACGTTTCTCTTCTAAGTTTCTTTTGGGAAGAGAGGTACATTAGAATCCTGGAAGAATCACTCTTCATATATATGTGTATTGTCCTTGAAGAAATGTTTCTGAGTGGCACCAGGAGTGAACAGTAATGGATATGGACATGAGCTACAATGATCCCCTTCAAGAAAAGACTCGCTGTCCTGTTAGCTCCTTCAGACTTGATCTCAGTTGCCTTGCTCAACACCACACCCTTTCCAGGGTATCTTATATCCAATGACTTGTCATGTGAGGGTTTAAAGGCCTAGCCATTTTGGGTTACTATGCAACAACTTTGATTAACTATATATATATATATATTCCAGAGTTCCCAGTGCAGTTACTTAAGACTTTGCTAGAATCCCATTGTAGTTCAACTTCTGTCTCTGCTCAATCATACTTCCTTCCCCTTCTTTCCATGAATGTTGATTTTTTTAACAGTTTTCCTTTGCATGAAACTTTATCTCAGAGTTTGCTCCTGGAGCTCAACCTATAATATCAGCCTTGATCCCTACTCTGAAGATGTGAGGAGGGTATCCTCAAAGTGGCACTAGTATGGAATGGGACAGAAGAACTACTGATCAGGGCAAGGAAAGCATATATAGGGAAGCAAGAACGACGGCAGAGTTTGAAGATTTACAATACTGGGGAATTAATCAAACAAATAAAAATGAATAAACTGATTCATTGATTAATTTTGTAAATAAAAGAGGAAGGGTTTTAAAAAAATTTCTAGATCAGAGAATTTTCCAGGTCAGGGAGAAAGGGTAGATAAATGAAGACAACGTTCTTGATTCAAGATCTTGGACAAAGCTGCCTACTTCATGGTGTCATCTGCTTCTGGAGCCTGAGTATGCTCAGGAATTTCTCAACTTGCGGTCCCTCATAGATGGGGATGGCCTTCTGATGGTCATGGGGGCGATGATCTGGATCTAACTTGTGGCTTATGTGAATCCAAGAAGATTTTTATTTTGATGACAGTGTACATGGTTAGCAGTACTTCCTCAGGCCTCTCCCAGTGAGGTGATCATGCTTTCTTCTAAAAACTTTGCTGTATACTCCATGTCCTGCACCTAGAACTCAAGCCGCTGCAGCCCCGCACACATCCGCGTCTGGGACAAACTCCCCAGGGCCCCCGGGTGGGTCCCAGCTGGCTCCCGCAGCTGCAGCAAAGTGGCAGGTGCTGCGCCCTGGGGAAGTGAAGCTCCAGGTCGTTCCAGCCCGGGGGTGCCCTCTGGGAGGCCTTCCTGCAGCTCTGCATGTCTGTGCCTCGGGCGACCCCTGGGACATACTCCACCGCAGCTGGCCAGGTGGACGCCGAGGGGTCCTCTACCCCTCTGTCCTGGCGGAAAGCTGGGGGAGCTCTGGCGGAGCAAATCTGGAGGGGTCGTCAAACAAGTAAATATAAATTTAAGACAGTGGAAGCCGGTTTTCTCACTGTTGGAGAAGTACAAACACAGAAAAGGAGAAAATAAGAATACATTCTTGAGCTTGGTGGGGGAGGTATTGGTGTGAACTCTTGGTTGTTAACATATAGATATAGATAAATAAAAAATAGATGCAACTGTATGTGTGTGCGTGCACGTGCGTGCGTGTAGCTGGCTGTGTCTACTGAGAAGGACTGAGCCCAGGGACATGCTGACCCTAAGGAGCATATTTAGTACCAAGATGTGTCTTTGTAATACTATTTTCTACTCAAGGAACCAGAGCTCGTTGAAGAAATGGCTGAGGCAGGAAAAGAACAAGATGATCATAAAACATCCTATTGTTCTAGAAGCACGTTTGTTAAGAATTGTGAAGGGTCGGAGAGTTTACTCTATTTGCAGATTAACAGGTTAGCCTGCCATAGTTTCACTGGTGCCCACAGAAGACATGAAACGCAGGCGTCAGTATAAAGAACTTTCTTGGTTCTGGCACAGCAAGGAGCTTCATGTTTGTGTAAGTGCTCTTGCCCCTCAACCCCTGTGGAGCACAGCACCGAGCATGTGCACATGCAGTGAGTCAGGCACGGCTGAGGAGGCCTGAACTTAGGGATCCTGTACACTGTTACTATTTTCAGGAAGCCTGCTCTAAACCCCCCAGTTTGGCCTAAATGCTCTTCTTCTGAATGGCCATCACACCGTGTAATTGCCTCTATCTCAGTACTTATTTAGAGGTAATCAAATAGACTGTAAGCTAGTTGATTTGGGGGATTGTGTATTACTAATCTTTGTACTCCTTGTGTTAAGTCCAGTACCGGAAACATAGGAGTTACTCATTTAATGACTTTTTAATGCATTTGAATTGAACTGAACCAATAAAGAAATCACAGTTGATGTGAAGTTACCAACTGGTGTTAAGTTACCTGGCCTACCCAGTCCTTATGACCAGGAACGGGTGGTGATCGTGTTAGGGGGGTTTAAAAAGGGCATGGTTAACACATTGCCCACCAATTAGGGACTAACTACATAAACAATGGCACATTCATGCTATGGAATACTCCGCAGTAATTTAAAAACAGAGATGGCTCTATATGTATACTGAAGCAGAAATAAAAATCTACAAAACATATTAAGATTTGTAAAAGAACATTGAGATTAAGGGTAATATATAAAATAAGTATGACTATGCCTATATTTGCTAGTCTGTGCATGTGCATACTTATGTGGGCATATGTATATAGGTGTGTGTTTATTTATTTATGTGACAGACTCCGATGTTTTCCCACCCATTGGCCTTTCTACCTTCTTTCTTGCTGTAATATGTGTTATCCCAGGACATGAATTATATATGATTGGTTTAAACCATCATGGAAATCCCATTTCTCTTTGACTATAATTGGTCTAGAGGCATGTCATCAAGTTCTGCTCTGATGAGAACTTGAGGAAAAGACCAGCTTCTTAGGTAAGAGAAAGGCATGAAAAGAAAGTCTTCTTTTAACCACTCCTCCTCCCTTCCTGTTTAGGTATTTTGTGAGACCTATGCTTGGAGTTCCAGCAGCCACTCTATGACCACAATGGGAGACTTGGTTGACATGTGGAGGACAGCCCGGAAGAAAGATAGGAAAAGCCCTAGACCCTTGACTTCACCATGAGCTTCCAGACCAAATAGGGATCACCTACTTCCAGATTGCTCCCAGTTGAAGAAGAATTGTCCTAATGGTTGTCACTATTGGTTGAGTTTTCTGTCCTGTGCAGGCAAAATTTTTCCATTTGCTATGTGCTATTATTATTTCACAGCATACTATTTGAGCATTCCCCTTTACATTCTTAATTACAAAATGTACTATATATATATATATTCTTGTTCTCTTCAATTTCCTACATTTTTGCCTTGTATTTCACCCCTATATCCTGCATAAGTTTTCTTACTTTAGTTTTGGACCACCTCCACAAGCAAAACAAGAAAAGAGTCCACACTGTCAAAGACCTATTGGATTCCCAGTAGAACCAGACCCATCTCTGTTTCTCTTTACCATCCACATAAATTTTCAGATAGCTTTATGGGTTCAATTAATGCCTGGGATTTTATAACCCTCTTGTGGATATTTATAAAGCACAAATAGGGGCACCTGGGTGGCTCAGTCGGTTAAGCGTCCAACTTCAGCTCTGGTCACGATCTCACAGTTGGTGAATTTGAGCCCCACATCAGGCTCTTGCTGACAGCTCAGAGCCTAGAGCCTGCTCCAGATTCTGTGTCTCCCTCTCTCTCTTCCCCTCCTCTGCCTCTGTCTCTCAAAAATAAATAAACATAAAAAATGTTATAAAGCACAAATAATCACAGATATAAAGCTATGATAAACTGAATTATGGTGACTTTCAGACATTTGCCCAAGACTTAGGTGAGTCCAAGGGTCACATTGTATTTGAAATCTCTCATCGGATTCTGATAATTTGCTTACATAAAATTTATCTGGTAGTGCCATAGGGAAAGATCTCAACATGAAGGAAGAAACCTTCACGTACCAAGCACAAGAGATGGGGGGGTGGGGGGTGGGTGACTGAGTAAGATGATGGCAGAGTCATAGGAGGACCCAGCATAATTGGCTAATGAGGACATTTTAAAATCATAATAAAGGTGAACATTGACTCCCTTCATAAATACTCTGCTATATGAAAGAAGTTTGACTAGAACTTCAGAGAGCTCGATCTCCACCTTGTCAATTAATATTTGACACTTACAAAGTGGGGTAACAGGATTGTTACCTTGAGGCTCCAAGGCAACTATGCATGTGAAATTACTTAGGAAAAGAAGATTCAGTGGAAGATGTTCATATGGAAGCATAAGCCACTTTTTTTTAATCATTAAGCTCAAAGAAGGAGATAGATTTTCCTGACCATACACAGATATTCTCATTTCCCACCCCCCTTTTTTTCCAACATGTAAAACATACAGTAGTAGATTAAAACTTATTTGGCCTCAGGAGTCAGAAAATTTGGATTTTCATTTAGCTGTTAACACTTGCTCACTTTTGTTTTTTTCTTTTTTTTGGTTTTTTTTTAGTATGAAATTTATTGTCAAATTGGTTTCCGTACAACACCCAGTGCCCATCCCAACAGGTGCCCTCCTCAGTGCCCATCACCCACTTTCCCCTCCCTCCCACCTCCCATCTACCCTCAGTTTATTCTCAGTTTTTAAAATTCTCTTATGGTTTTCCTCCCTTCCTCTCTCTTTTTTTTCCTCCCCCCGCCACCCCTATGGTCTTCTGTTAAGTTTCTCAGGATCCACATAAGAGTGAAAACATATGGTATCTGTCTTTCTCTGTATGACTTATTTCACTTAACATAACACTCTCCAGTTCCATCCACGTTGCTACAAAAGGCCATATTTCATTCTTTCTCATTGCCAAGTCATATTCCATTGCATATATAAACCACAATTTCTTTATCCATTCATCAGTTGATGGACACTTAGGCTCTTTCCATAATTTGGCTATTGTTGAAAGTGCTGCTATAAACATTGGGGTACACGTGCCCCTATGCATCAGCACTCCTGTATCCCTTGGGTAAATTCCTAGCAGTGCTATGCTGGGTCACAGGGCAGACCAATTTTTAATTTTTTGAGGACGCTTTACACTGTTTTCCAGAGCGGCTGAACCAGTTTGCATTCCCACCAACAGTGCAAGAGGGTTCCCATTTCTCCACATCCTCTGCAGCATCTATAGTCTCCTGATTTGTTCATTTTGGCCACTCTGATTGGCCTGAGGTGATATCTGAGTGTGGTTTTGATTTGTAGTTCCCTGATGAGGAGCGACGTTGAGCATCTTTTCATGTGTCTGTTGACCATCTGGATGTCTTCTTTAGAGAAGTGTCTATTCATGTTTTCTGCCAATTTCTTCACTGGATTATTTGTTTTTCAGGTGTGGAGTTTGGTGAGTTCTTTATAGATTTTGGATACTAGCCCCTTGTCCGATATGTCATTTACAAGTATCTTTTCCCATTCTGTTGGTTGCCTTTCAGTTTCGTTGATTGTTTCCTTTGCAGTGCAGAAGCTTTTTATCTTCATGAGGTCCCAATAGTTCATTTTTTGCTTTTAATTCCCTTGCCTTTGGAGATGTGTCAAGTAAGAAATTGCTGTGACTGAGGTCAGAGAGGTTTTTTTCTGTTTTCTCCTCTAGGGTTTTGATGGTTTCCTGTCTCACATTCAGGTCCTTTATCCGTTTTTAGTTTATTTTTGTGAATGGTGTAAGAAAGTGGTCTAGTTTCATCATTCTGCATGTTGCTGTCCAGTTCTCCCAGCACCGTTTGTTAAAGAGACTGTCTTTTTTCCATTGGATATTCTTTCCTGCTTTGTCAAAGATTAGTTGGCCATACTTCTGTGCGTCCTTCCTTTGGTCTATGTGTCTGTTTTTGTGCCAACACTTGCTCACTTTTGCATGATCTTAGACAAGGTACACTTCTGTCAATCTTTTACTATATGTAAGTCCCCCTTACTTGTGCTCTTCCCTTCAAAGGAAAGATGTCACACCTCTGTAGAAATAAATCCAAACTTTTGGAAAGATGATTTCACAACCCTCCCCAGGAGACACCAGGAATGGGGGCAGTTTGTAGAGAGGCACGAACTTCTAAGTAATCTGAGTGAAACAGCCATAGCATATAAACTCAGATGCTTAAAATCTATTGGCAGAGAATTCCTGGGGAGGGTCAACTTTTCCAGACAACCAGGAGTTTTCTTTGTCTGCAGACATTTTCTTAACATACCTTGTAAAAACAAATTAAATACTATTAACAATTTCTTAAAGATATGGAATTATTAAAACCAGTGACTCTTTCTTTTAGGTGTGCAGTATAATGATTCAACAATTCTATACATTACTAAGTGCTTATAACTACAAGTGTACCCTTAATCCCCTTCACCTGTTTCACCCATCCCCACACCTCCCATCTAGGAACCACTAGTTTGTTCTCTATAGTTAAATCTATTGTTTGGTTTGTCTCTTTTTCCTTTGTTTGTTTTATTTCTTAAATTCCACATATGAGTAAATCATATGGTATTTGTCTTTCTCTGACTGACTTATTTCACTTAGCATTATACTCTAGATCCATCCAGGCTGTCTCAAATGGTATGATATCATCCTTTCTCCATACTGTTTTCCACAATGGCTGAACCAGTTTGCATTCCCATCAACAGTGCATGAGGATCCTTTTTTATCCATGTCCTTGTCACCACTTGTTATTTCTTGTCTTTTTGATTTTAGGTATTCTGACAGGTATGAGATGGTATCTCATTGCAGTTTTAATTAGCATTTCCCTGATGATGAATGATGTTGAGCATCTTTTCATGTGTCTATTGGCAATATGGATGTCTTCCTTGGGAAAATGTTTATACCTGTCCTCTGCCCATTTTAAATTGAATTATTAGTTTTTTGCTTTTTTTTGTATTGAGTTGCATAAATTCTGTGTATATTTGGATATTAACCTCTTATTGGATATATCACTTGCAAATATCTTCTGCTATTCAGTAAGTTGCTTTTTTATTTTGCTCCTGGTTTCCTTTGCTGTGAAAAAGCTTTTTTTTTATTTAATTTTTTTAATGTTTATTTATTTTTGACAGAGGGAGAGACAGAGCATGAACGGGGGAGGGGCAGAGAGAGAGGGAGACACACAATCCGAAGCAGGCTCCAGGCTCTGAGCTGTCAGCACAGAGTCCAACACAGGGCTTGACCTCACAAACTGTGAGATCATGACCTGAGCCGAAGTCGGACGCTCAACTGACTGAGCCCCCTGGGCACCCCTGAAAAAACATTTTACTTTGGTGTAGTCCCAATAGTTTAATTTTGCTTTTGTTTCCCTTGCCAGGGAAGACTTATTTTGTAGTATTATTATCTGGTGTTAGTATCAGGGTAATGCTGCCCTTATAGAATGAATTTGGAATCTTTCCTCCTTTATTTTTTAGAATAGTTTGAGAAGAAAAGGTATTAACTCTTTTTTTTTTCTTTGCAAGAATGAGAGAGCATGAGATGGAGAGGGACACAGAGGGAGAGGGAGAGAGAGAGAATGTTAAACAGGCTCCACACCCAACGTGGAGCCTGATATGGGGCTCGATCTCATAACTGTGAGATCATGACCTGAGCTGAAATCAAGAGTCAGATGCTTAACCAACTGAGCCACCCAGGTATCCTATTAACTCGTCTTTAAATGTTTGGTAGAATTCACCTATGCAGTCATCTGTTCCTGGACTTAGGCTTGTTCTGAGTTTTTTGATTACTGATTAAACTTGATGGCTAGTAATCAGTCTGTTCAAATTTTCTATTTCTTTCTTGTTTCAGGAATATAACCATATATGAACAGACATTTCTCCAAAGAAGACATCCAGATGGCCAACAGACATATGAAAAGATGCTCAACATCATTCATCATCAGGGAAATGCAAATCAAAACCACAATGAGATATCACATCACACATGTCAGAATGGCTAAAATGAAGAACATAAGAAACAACAAGTATTGGCAAGGATGTGGAGAAAAAGGAACCCTCTCGCACTATCGGTAAGAATGCAAACTGGTGCAGCCACCGTGGAAAACAGTCTTAAGTTTCCTCAAAAAGTTAAAAATAGAACTACCCTACCATCCAGTAATCACACTACTGGATATTTACCCCCCAAATACAAAAACACTTACTCAAAGGGACATATGCACCTCTATGTTTATTGCAACATTATTTACAATAACCAAATTATGGAAGCAACCCAAGGGTCCATCAATAGATGAATGGATAAAGAAGGTATAGTATATATATATATATATATATATGTATATCATAATATTATTCAGCCATAAAAAGGAATGAAATCTTGCCATTTGCAACAACATGGATGGAGCTACAGAGTATAATCCTAATGAAATAAGTCAGTCAGAGAAAGGTAAATACCATATGATTTCACTCTTATGTGGCATTTAAGAAACAAAACAAATGAACAAAGGGAAAGAAAGAGAGAGAAACCAAGAAACAGACTCTTAGCTCTAAGAGAACAAAGTGATGGTTACCAGAGGGGAGGTGGGTGGGGAGCATGGGTGAAATAGGTGATGAAGATTAAGGACTGTACTTGGCATGA
Source organism: Prionailurus bengalensis (assembly GCF_016509475.1). Lineage (NCBI taxonomy): Eukaryota > Metazoa > Chordata > Mammalia > Carnivora > Felidae > Prionailurus > Prionailurus bengalensis. Next base: position 148,386,669 of record NC_057345.1, read on the forward strand.
TGAGCACTGGGTGATGTATGGAATTGTTGAATCACTATGTTGTACATCTGAAATCAATATACACTGTATGTTAACTATAATAGAACTAAAGTTTTAAAAATAAAAAAAAATTTAAAAAGGAATATAACCATATAATAACAGTTATAAATATTTATGCACCAACATTTGAGCACCCAAATACATATAGTAACTATTAACAGATATAAAGGAAGAAATTAATAGTAATATAATAATACTAGGTGACTTTAGCACCCCACTTACAACAATGGATAGATTATCCAGAGAGAAAATCAACAAAGAAACAGTGGCTTTGAATGACACATTGGGCCAGATGGATCTTACAGATATATTCCAAAAATTTCATCCAAATACAGTGGAATACACATCCTTTTCAAGTACACATGGAACATTCTCCAGAATAGATCACATTAGGCCACAAAAAAAGTCTCAACGAATTAAAAAAAAATATTGAAATCATATCGTGCACCTTTTCTGGTCACAACTATATGAAACTAGGAATCAATCATGACAAAAAAATCTTGAAAGAATACAAATACATGGAGGCTAAATTACATGCTACTAAACAATGAATGAGTCAACCAAGAAATCAAAGAGAAAATTTTAAAAAAAGTACATGGAGACAAATGAAACTGAAAACACAATGATCCAAAACCTTTCAGATGCAGCAAAATCTGTTCTAGAGGGAAGATTATAGCAAAACAGGCCTGCCTCAAGAAGCAAGCAAAATCTCAAATAAACAACCTACTCTTACACCTAAAGTAACTAGAAAAAGTAGAAACAAATGAAATCCAACGTCAGTAGAAGAGAGGATATAATAAAGATCAGAGCAGAAATAAATGAAACAGCAACTGAGGAAACAATAGAATGGATCAATGAAACTAGGAACTAGCTCTTTGAAAAGATCAACAAAATTGATGAACTTCTGCCCTATAGCCAGAGTTACTGGGAGAGAGACAGAGAGAGGACTCAAAATCAGAAAAGAAGGAGCAGAAACAATGGACACCACAGAAATACAAAGGATTGTAAGAGAATATCATGAAAAACTGTGTGGCAACAAGTCGAACAATTTAGAAGAAATGGATAAATTCCTAGAAACATATAACCTTCCAAAACTTAGCCAGGAAGAAAACCAGCAACTCTTAGTTCTATCAAAGTCCAGCTCCCCTGTTTATGATAGATATTTTATGGTCTGATTATAATTCTGTCCTTAAATAAATAAAGAATGTATGTTAAATGAATATAACATACATATGTACATAATTTCAAAAAAGCAACACAATGCCTAATTATAAATATAAAAGAGTAATAAAAGCAGAGTTGGTTATTATAAACTAGTGTGTACTTATATGTGAAAATGTCGAGGTTGACTAGTAGACATAATAACATAGATGTTTGCATCTATATGTAGAATCTTGTAAATGAGACCACAGCAAATGTAAACTGATACAAGTATATTATACCAGAGACTCAAAAACTTTGTGCAGCATGCTGCTCCTGATGTTATTTGCTTAAATGTTGAATAATTTGTGGTAAATTTCTAACAAAATATTCCTAGAAAATTTAAATCTGTTAAACATGTGCAGAAAATATTTGGTATTTATTTGTAGAATGGAGTTAGGTTCTAAGTTCAGATAATTAAAAAACCACTTCTACCTAAAGATATGTCCCAGTGGATGTCAAAAAGTATGAAGGATACGGGACAATTCTTACTTCATGGGACTGCCCCATGCATTTTAAGAAATGCAATGTTCAGGGGCACCTGGGTGGCTCAGTTGGTTAAACATCTGGCTCTTGGTTTCAGCTCAGGTAATAATATCACAGTTGGTGAGTTCTAACCCCACATCAGGCTCCATGCTGATGGCGAGGAACCCGTTTGGGATTCTCTCTCCCCCTCTCTCTGCCCCTCCCCTACTCACTCTCTATGTCTCTCTCTCTCTCTCAAAATAAATAAATTAATTTAAAAAAATAAATGCAATGTTCTTAGTACCATCTAGTAGATCCCAGTTATTTTGATACTGTAAAGTCCTTGTAACAAATGTATATAATGATATCAAGTAATATCATGCTTATTGAGAAATTCTGCTATAAGCACTATCTGTCACTTAGTATGTGTTTAATTCCCGTTTATTGATGGGATGGATGAATGAATGTATAAATGTTATATTTCTTTTTTCTTATTTTTTAAATCTTAAAAAAAAATTTTTTTTAACATTTATTCATTTTTTAGAGACAGAGACAGAGCATGAGCAAGGGAGGGGCAGAGAGAGAGGGAGACACAGAATCCGAAGCAGGCTCCAGGCTCCGAGGCATCAGCACAGAGCCTGACGCAGGGCTCAAACTCACGAACCGCGAGATCATGACCTGAGCCGAAGTCGGACACTTAACTGAGCCACCCAGGCGCCCCTAAATCTTTACTTTTGAGATAGAGAGACAGAGCATGAGCAGGGGAGGAACAAAGAGAGAGGGAGACACAGAATCTGAAGCAGGCTCCAGGCTCTGAACTGTCAGCACAGAGCCCGATGCAGGGCTTGAACTCAAGAACCGCGAGATCATGACCTGAGCTGAAGTTGGACACTTAACCAGCTGAGCCACCCAGGCATCCCTGAATGTTATATTTCTAAAAATAACTTTAACTTCTGATGGCAAGTAGCAAAAAATCCAGCTAACTCTAGTTCGACAAATTAGAGTATACAAACTTTTTTTTAACTAAGAAGTTTAGAGTTAGGCCACCCAGGTTTGGCGCCACAACTCATAACATTGTCATTGTCTATGGTTCCTATTTTCCTTCCATTTTGCCATTTGGCAAGTCTGTTCTTTTATCACTTCATGAATTAAAGATCACCACAGCATCTTTGGGTCTTACATCTGCGTTCAAAGCAGAAAAGGCGAAGGAAGAGGAAAGGATCATTGCTAGTAGACTTCCTTTCCTATCTTATTGGACAGAACTGTGTCACATGGCTAGTGTTGGCTGCAAGGGAAGCTATGATCCTCCCACAGAAAGCAATAATACTGGCATATCAAATGTAAAACACAAAGAGAGAAACAAAACCTTTTAGGTACATCACTGAGCTGCTAAGAAGTAAAGATTGTAAGAAGCCAAAAAGCGAAGTGAACAAAGAACTCCTAGGAGGTAAGGAAGTCCTAGGCATGGATTTTGCCTTAGGTGTATGTGACAAACTCTGGTGACCTTGATATTTTCACTTTTAATGGTTTCACAGGAAGTATGGATGTGGGACAGATGATAACATTTAAGATTTGTCCGATGTATGAAGCCTAGTAGAGCCTGACTCAAAGTTGGAAAATGAAAAAGCAAGCCACAGACTGGTAGCAAATATTCATAAACCTTTGTGTTCAGAATATATAAAAACTACAAATCAGTACCAAAATTAAAAACAATTTAAAAATTAAAATGGACAAAATCTTGAAAAGACACTTTAGAAAAGACAATACACTTGTAGTCAATAAACACATAAAAAAACACTCAACATGATTAGTCATCAGAGAAATGAAAATTGAAATCACAAGATACTATTATATATCCATTAGAAGAGTAAAAATTAAAAAAAAAATGAACCAAACCAAATGGTGCTGTGGCTATAGAACAATTAGAACTTTCATACATTGCTGATGGGAATGTTAAATACACAAATACTTCAGAAACTCCTTGGCAGTTTCTTACAATGTTAAACACACACTTACTATACATCCAAGAGAAATGAAAACACATATGTACACAAAACCCTGTACTTGAATGTTAATAGCAACATTATTAACAATAGCCAAGATGTAGAAACAACTCAAATGCCTATCAACTGATGAATGGTATACCACAAAAGTGGTATCTATCCATCTAATCGAATATTATTCAGCCATGAAAAAGCAAGTACTGATATATGCTATGACATGGATGAATTTTGAAAACATTATGCTAGATGAAAAGAAGCCAGCACAAAAGCCACATTGATACTATTTATATGGTATATGTTCAGAATAAGCAAATCCATACAAACAGAAAGTAGATTAGTGGTTGTCAGGAGCTGAGAGAGGGAAAAGTGAGGTGACTTCTAATAGGTATGAGGTTTCTTTTTGGAGTGGTGAATAAGTTCTGGAATTGGATAGTGATGATGCTTGAATAAGTATACTAAAAACCAGTGAATTGCACACTTTAAGTTGGTGGAGTGTAGGGTATGTGTTATACTCAATAATGTTGTTTAAAACAAAACAAAACAAAACATATATAAAGATTACTGGCATTGCCACCATCCCAAGATTACCACAGCCATCATCTTGGTGCATAGACTTCCAAAAAATCATTTCTATGCGCCATATGTAATTTTATAAAGAATAAAAATTGTGTCATAGCATGCAAAAAGTATTTTTAGCTACAACACATAATTATAAAATTATAAAGTAATGTCAGACTGCAGGTGATTGTCTTGTTCCTGGCTCTTGGTAGGGGAAACATCCACTCTTTCATCCTTAAGTATGAGGTTAGCTATGGGAGTTTTTATAGATGCCTTTTATGAGATTGAGGAAGCCCCATTCCATTCCTAACTTGCTAAGTGTGTTTTATCATAAAAAAGTGTTGGATTTGATCAAATATTTTTTCTGCATCTATTGAGATGATCGTGTAAGCCTTTTCCCCTTTATTCTATTAATATGTTATATCATATGGATTGATTTTCATATGTTGAAACAATCTTGCACTCCCACAATAAATCTCACTTGGTAAGGTCTAAAATCTTTTTATATGTTTTGCCAAATTTAGTTTACCACTACTTGGTTGAGGAGTTTTGATTCTATATTTATAAGGATATTGATCTGAAGTTTTCTTTTCTTGTGGTCTTTGTGTTGCTTTGACATTAAGGAAATGCTGGACTTAAATGATAAATTAGAAAATGTTCTGTCCTCTTTTATTATCTGCAAAAGTTTATTCAGAATGGTATTAATTCTTCTTTAAATGTTTGGTAGGATTTACCAGTGAAACCATAAAGTCCTGGGCTTTTCTTTGCTGGAAGTTTGTTGATTACTAACTTAAGCTATTTACTCGCTATATGTGTTTTCAGATCCTCTATTTCTTCATCAATCAATTTTGTTTGTTTCTGTGTTTCTAGGAATTGGTACACTTCATTTAGGTTATCTACTTTGTTGGCCTACAATTGTTCACCACAGACTGCGTTGTTTAAAGAGTAGAAATTTATTTCACAGTTCTGAAGGCTATAAAGTCCAAGGTCAAGGTGCTGGTTGGTTTGGATCCTGGTGAGAGCCCTGTTCCTGGCTTACAGACAGCCACCTTCCCATTATGATCTCACATGGTCTTTCTTCAGTGCATGCACATGTTGAGATATATAGAAAGAGAGAGAGAAAGAGAGATTTTACTCTCTTCCTCTTCTACTTCTAAGGTCATTAAACCCTTCATGAGGGGCCCATCCTCATGAGTTAATCTAATCTTAATTACCTAATTAAATTCCAAATGCCTCATCTCCACATACAATTTCACTGGGGTACAGGGCTTCAACATATGGATTTGGGGGAGGGGCACAAACATTTAGTCCATAATATTCCAGCCTAGGCTCAAATTCACGTTTTCTCAGATGCAAAATATATTTTTTCCATCCCAACAATCCTAAGAATCTTAACTTGCTCCAGTATCAACTCTAAAGTCTAACGTCCAAAGTCTCATTTAAATATCTAAATTGGATATAGTGAAACTCGAGGTGTGATTCATCCTAAGACAATTTCCTCTCCAGCTGTAAACCTGTGAAACCAGACAAATTATGTGCTTCAAAAATACAATGGTGGAACAGGCATAGGATAGACAATCTATCTCCAAAAGGGAGAAATAGGAAATAAGGAAAGAGTAATGGGTCCCAAGCAAGTAAAAACCCTAGAGGTGAGTTCCATCAGATCCTAAGGCTTGAGATTACCATCTTTGGTTTGATGCTTTTGGACCACTGAAGCAGAGATCCTGTCTCTGAGGCTCTTTTGGGCTGGGGTTGTGCCCTGAGGACTGCCAGGTAGAGGCTTCGCCCCCACAGAGCCCACAGTTCTGCATGATGGTCCCAATTCCAAGGTCTCTGTGAGAGGCCTTCTGGTCTATTGAAACCAAGGTGTGGTTCTGATGATCTCTGAATCACCCTTGGGGTCATTTTTTCTTCTTCTTGAAGAATAACACATGTTCTAGATGAATAGCACTATCATCCAGTGCTATTAATTTCATAAAGTCCCATAGCATTTCTTCATTTTGCCTCACCTCCATTTTCTTCAGTTCAAACCAGCAGCATTTCTGATTATATGATCCCACAAAGTCTTTATCAAGAGACACAGGCACACTCATGGTGTTCTCTTTAATACATATGTTCTAATTTTTTGTAATATGGATAGGTGGAGAATTTTTCAAATCTTCAGGTTTAGGTTTGTTTTTGCTTAACAATCCCTTCTTCAATTCATTTCTCTCTTTTTGTGTTTTAATATGAGCAGTCATGAGGATCCAAGATACTCCTTCAAAACTTTGCTTAGAAAGATTTTCAGCTAATTCCAGATTTCAAGATACACTACAAAGCTGTAGTAATCAAACGATACGGTACTGGCACAAAAATAGACATATAGATCAATTAAACAGAATAGAAAGATGAGAAATAAATCCATGATTATATGGTCAATTAATCTATGACAAAGGAGATAAGAATATATCATGGGGAAAAGATAGTCTCTTCTATAAATGGTTCTGGGAAAACTGGACAGCTACATGCAGAACGAATCTGGACCACTTTTTCACGTCATAAACAAAAATAAACTCAAAATGGATCAAAGACCTAAATGTGAGATATGAAACCATAAAAATCCTGGAAGGAAACAGGGTTGGTAATTTCTTTGATATTGCTTTAGCTACATTATTCTAGACATATCTTCTCAGGCAAGAGAAACAACAGCAAAAATTAACTATGGGGACTATACCAAAGTAAAAAGCTTTTACATGGCAAAGAAAACCATTTACAAAATGAAAAGGCTACCCACTGAGTAGGAGAAGATATTTACAAATCATATATCTGAGAAAGGGTTATTATCCAAAATATATAAAGAACTTACATAGCACAACACAAAAAATATCCCAAATAATCCAATTTAAAATGGGCAGAGAATTGGGGCACCTGGGTAGCTCAGTTAGTTGAGCGTCTTTTGATTTTGGATCAGGTCATGATCTCATGGTCTTGGGATCGAACCTTGCATTGGGCTCTGAGCTGACAGAACGGAGCCTGTTTGGGATTCTCTCTCTCTCTTCCTCTGCCCCTCTCCCACTTGCATGCTCTTTCTCACAAAATAAATAAATAAACATTAAAAAATAAATAAAATGGGCAGAGGACATGAACAGACATTTTTTCCAAAGGGTGCCAGATGGCCAAGAAACACATGAAAAGATGATCAACATCACTCATCATCAGGGAAATGCAAGTCAAAGCACAATGGGATATCACCTCACACCTGTCAGAATGGCTAAGATAAAGAAGACAAGAAATAACAAGTGTTAACAAGGACATGGAGAAAAAGGGACCTTCATGCACTGTCGGTAGGAATGTAAACTGGAGAAGCCACTGTGGAAAACAGTATGGAGGTTCCTCAAAAATTAAAAATGGAACGACCACATGATCCAGTAATTCCACCACTAGGTATTTACCCAAGAAAATGAAAATACCAATTCAAAAAGTTATACACATCCCTACGTTTATTACAGCATCATTTACAATAGTGAAGACATGGAAGCAACCTAGGTGTCCATCGATAGACAAATGGATAAAGAAGAAGTGGTATACATAAACAATGGAATATTACATAACCATAAAAAGGAATGAGCCCTTGCCATTTGCAACAATGTGGATGGACCCAGAGGGTTATTATGCTAAATGAAATAAGTCAGAGAAAGACAAATACCATGATTTCAGTTATTTTGGAATCTAAGAAACATAACAAATGAATACATGAACAAGAAAAAAGCAGAAATATAGCCATAAGTACAGGGAGACAAGCTGATGGCTGCCAGAGGGGAGAGGGGTAGGTGATGGGCAAAATAATTAAAGGGGAATGGGAGATACAGGCTTCCAGTTATAGAATGAATAAGTCTACGAGGATGAAAGGCCCAGCATAGGGAATATAGCCAATGATGTGGTAACCATGTTGTATGTTGGTACATTTGTGAAGAACATTGCATAACATATAGACTTATTGAATCACTATGCTGTAAACCTGAAACTAACATTACATTGTGTGCCAACTAAATATTTCAAGAATAAAATAAAATATATTAAAAAATCTCTTAAACTAAATATTCAATTCCATAACTCACAAGTTCTACCTTCCACAACACACGAGGACACAAGCACAATTCAGCCAAGGTCTTTGCCATTTTATAACAAGTATCTCTTTTTCTCCAGTTTCCAGTAACATGCTTCTCATTTCCATCTGAGCTTTCACCAAGGACTTTCAATGTCCATATTCCTACCAAAGTCCATTTATGATTCCTTAGGTCTTTTTTAAGAAGAAGGAGCTTCCTCTTTAGCTTTCCCCTTCTTTTTGAGCCCTTACCAAAATCTCCCTTAATGTCCACATTTCTGGCATGCACTTCAAAACTCTTTCAACCTCTATTCATTATCTAGTTTCAAAGCCACTTCCACATGTTTAGATATTTGTTACAGTGGTACTCCATTTCTCAGCACCAAAATCTGAGTTAGCTCAGGCTGCCATAATAAAATGCTATAGACCGAGTGGCTTAAACAATAGAAGTTTATTTTTCACAGTTCTGGAGGTGGGGAAGTCCAAGATCAAAGTGCCAACTAATTTAGTTCCTGGTGAGAGCTCTCTACCTGGCTTACAGAGCACCACCCTCTCATTGTCTTCACAAGGCCTTTCCTGGGTGTGTGCACCTGGGATGGGGGTGGCGTGGGGAAGAAGGGTGGGGAGAGAGAGAAGAATCTTTCTCTTCTTTTTATTTTTAATTTTTTAAACGTTTGCTTATTTTTGAGGGAGAGAGAGACACAGAGCCTGAGTGGCAAAGGGCCAGAGAGAGAGGGAGACAGGATCTGAGGCAGGCTCTAGGCTCTGAGCTGTCAGCACAGAGCCTGATGTGGGACTCAAACTCATGCCACGAGATCATGACCTGAGCTGAAGTCGGAGGTTTAACACACTGAGCCACCAAGGTGCCTCTCTTTCTCTTCTTCTAAGGTCACTAATCTCATTATGAGAGCCTCACTCTCATGACTTACCCTAGCCCAAATTACCTCCCCAAGGCCCAATTTTTAAACACCATCACACTGAGTGTTAGGACTTCAATGTAAGAATTGTGAGGGACATGAACATTCAGTCCACAATACCTTAGAATCTTTTTTTTTTTCCCTGTAAGTTTGGTAGTGTTTTTTCTTTTGTTGGTAATTTTAGTCTTTATTTATTTGTTTGTTTGTTTATTTATTTAATGTTTATTTTTGAGAGAGAGAGAGACAGAGAGTGAACGGGGGGAGGGGGGCAGAGAGGGAGAGAGAGAGACACAGAATCCAAAGCAAACTCCAGGCTCTGAGATGTCAGCACAGGGCTTGACATGGGCTTGAACCATCAGACCGAGGGATCATGACCTGAGCCGAAGTCAGACGGTTAACTGACTGAGCCACCCAGGCATCCCAGTCTTATCTCTCTTTTTGCTTGATTAAGCTAGCTAAAGGTTGGTCATTTTGTTAATCTTTTCAATAAACCAACTTTTGTTGATTTTCTCTATTGTTTCTCTATTCTCTATTTCATTAAAAAAATTTTTTTGTTTATTTACTTTTGGGAGAGAGAGACAGAGAGCCAGTGAGGGAGGGGCAGAGAGAGGGAGACACAGAATCCGAAGCAGGCTTCAGGTTCCATGCTGTCAGCATGGAGTTCAATGAAAGGCTCTAACCCAGGAACCATGACATCATGACCTGCACTGAAGTCAGATGCTTAGCTGACTGAGCCACCCACGTGCCCCAATTCTCTATTTCATTTATTTTTAGTCCAACCTATATTATTTACCTCCCTCTGCTTGCTTTGGATTTAGTTTGCTTTTGTTGTTCTAGTTCCTTAAGGTGGAATGTTGTTACTGATTTTAGATTTTTTTTTCTTTTTTAAGACAGGCAATTACAGTTATAAATTTCCCTCTACATACTGTTTTCACTGTATCCCTAAGATTTGGTATGTTGTGTTTTCCTCAAAGTATTTTCTAACTTCCTTTGTGATTTCTTTTTTGGCCCTGTGATTATTTATGATTGTGTTTAACTTCCATTTGTAAATTTGTTTAACTTCCTTCTGTTATTAATTTCTAGTTTCATTCATTGTGATTGGAGAGCATACGTCACATGATTTCAGTCTTTTAAAATTTATTGACACTTGTTTTATGGCCTAACATACATTCTACCTTGGTAAATGTTTCACATTTACTTGAGAACATGTATTCTGCAGTTGTTGAATAAAAGGCTCTATAGGTCTGTTTGTTAGTTGAATTATAGTGTTGTTCAAGTCTTCTATTTGCTTGATGATTTTTTTGTTTAGTTGTTCTACCATTATTGAAAGTGAGATATTGATAATTCTGACTATTGTTGAATTGACCATTTTCTCTTCAATTATGATAGCTTTTGCTTCATAAATTTGGTGTGTATATGTTTATGGGTATTATATCTTCTTGATGAGTTAATTCTGTTATTATCAAATGTCTTTCTTAGGCTCTAGAAATAATTCTTGTCTTAAAGTCTACTTTGTCTGATATTAGTATAGCCATTCTAGGTCTCTTTCGGTTATTGTTTACCTAGTATATCTTTTCTCATACTTTTATTTTCAACTTCTTTGTGTCTTTGAATAAAAGTGTGTCTCTAGTAGACAGCATATAGTTGGGGTTTGGGTTTTTTGTTTTGTTTTGTTTTAAGCTATCCTGAAAATCTCTCCCCTTTAATTCAATCCCTATTAATATAATGAAATTACTCATAAAGTCAAGTTTATGCTTGCCATTTTTCTATTTGTGTTCTAAATGTATTTTTTTATACTTCCTCCATAACTGATGACTTTTGTTTTAAAAGAATATTTTCTAGTGGACTATTTTAATGTCATTATTTCTCTTACTATATTTTTTGAGTTGTTTTCTTAGTAGTGGCTATGAGGGTTCAATTATCTTAATTCATAACAATCTAGTTTAGATTAATACCAATTTCATTGTAATAGTATGCAAAACTTTGCTCTTATATGAGTTCAACCTCTCCCCTCATTTGTGCAGTAAATTGCATCTTTATAGACTGTGTGCCTATCAACACAGAAAATATAAGGAATACTTTATACATGTATAAGTTATACTTGCACAGAGGCCATACTAGTCTTGTTTGTATTGTTTCAATTTCAGTATATATGCTGTCAAATTGGGCATAACATGATCTAATATTGGCATTAAAAACTACTCTGATTTCAGTGTGAAAAATGAACCAAAGAGGAGACCAGTCTGGAGGTGAGAAGACCAGTTAGAAAATGCTGAAGTAAATCAGGTAAAAGATGATAGAGGTCTGATCTAGATTCAGCACTAGTTTATTGGAGAATAAATGTAGGCAACTTAACAAATTTGAAAGATATTTAGAAGATAATATCAACTAGCCTTGGCAACTGGATGTATAGTTGAGTAAAAGGAGAGACAAAATGACTAATTCTCTGAGAGAATTATGGTGCTATTCACAGATAAGGATAACATTGAAATAGGAGCTTTGGGGAAAAATACAATGAGTTCAATTTTAGACTTTGTAAATTTGTGATGCTAGTAGGATATTTAAATGAAAATAGGAGAGTTCACTAAAGATGGGGTATCTAGGTTTGAAACTTAAGTGAGCAATAGGAGCTGTGAGTAAATATTTGAAAATGATTAATATGCAGATAGTAATGAAAGTCTTGAGAGTTTATTAGACTGTCCAATGAGAGTGTATGAAGTGATGATAGGAAAGGACCAAAGGTTGAAACCTAAGGAATAGTGATGTTTTGAGTTTGAGGATTCATCACAAGAAAATGAGAATAGCTCTAGAAGTAGCCAGCAAACAAGAAGAGTGTGTTGTCATGGAAGTTGAAAGAAGAGAATATTTCAAGAATTGAGATGTCACGTAAACTAAGGACCATATTGTTTTTATTGGAGTTAGCAATAAGGAAAGCCATTAATTACAGTAGCATATTAAAGAGAGCTGCAAATTCTTTGCTATTCCTCACGTCAAGAGATAAAATCATTTTCCCTTCTCTTGAATCTGGACTGTATAGAGCTTATATTGACCAATAAAATGTGGCAGAAGTGAGGTTGTTTAACATCTGGACTGGAGAGCTTCTGCTTTCACAAACTTAAAACATTCCCTCCTCAAGCTTAGCTTTCATGCTGTGGGAAGCCCACATATGGAAGAGCCATGAAAAGGAGTCACTTCCAGCTAAGCTCCCAACCAAGAGTCAACACCACCTGCCAGCCATGTGAATGAGACATAGTGGATGTTCTAGTCCAGTCAAGCTTCCAGATGACCACAGCTCCAGCCAAAGCCATGCAGAAAAAAAGTATCCCCTCAAGCTTAGTCAACGCACAGAATCATGAAGGATAATAAGTAGTGGCTGCTGTTTAAAATGATTAAATTTGGGGCAGCTTGTTACTTAGCAATTGATAATTTATTTTATTACTATGTTTTAATCTTTATAAGAGACAATGTCCTGTTGAGGTTTTGCAGGTGTAAATTGCCATGGATTGAAGAGTGACAAAGGACAGAAACTGGAGACAACTATTTTAATAAGTTGATTATGAAAGAGTAAAAGCTATTTAGAGTGATATATATAAGAAGGCCTGAATTTTACAAAGGTGTTGTTAGCTTTTTATATGAGAAATTTAAATGGTATTTAAGAAGGTGCATCCCCACGCCACAGCACCAACACTAATATACCTGCATGACAAAAGAAAATACTTAGAACTATGGTTCCCCAGTGACCCAGTAAAGAGATCCTTTCCACAGAAAACATTGAAGATACAGAAAAGAGATAGGGTAACTTATGGAGAAATGTTCCTGAGAAGATGAGAGAAAACATTATCTTTTTCAGACTCCTCCAGAAAAGATCTGATTAGTCTCATCAGACATGATCCATTATAGAGACTCTGCTTGTGAACTCTCCTATCCTGACTCCTTGGCATTCACCATATGGATGGCTGCTTTCAGCTCAAGCGGTAATCCTTTTCTAATCATCTATGGCTAGGATCTTAGGTTGTATTAGTTAGGATATTATATTTTGGGCCACAAGTAACAGAACATATATTTCAAAGTGGTTGAAATATAAATCTGAAGTTTGAGGGTTGGTGAATTCAATAGCTCAATGGCATTATCGAGGTCCCAGGTTCTTGCACAGCATTTTGCCCTGTCATCCTCAGAGTTTTGTCTCATTCTCTTAGGTTGGCTCCTGTGATTGTCTCAAGATGACTGAGGGAGTCCTGGGGATTATATTCAGAAGGTAATGTCCTCGGACAGAAATAGGAGGTTTTTCCTTGCATCTTCCTTTCCTGTAAGGCATATAGCAGATTTCTCTTCTAATGGTTAGAATCTCATAATGCCCAGTCAATTCCAAGGGTGATTTTATGTAGATTATTTATACTTTCTGAGCTTCAGTTTCACATTTGTGAAATAGGTAGCATAGTACCTGTCTTAAGATTATTGTAAAGAATAAAAGAGAGTATTCTACTAAGTGCATAGCACATTGCCTGGATCACAGAGCCTTCTTTCTTCTATTTCATCCTCCATACTGTGTTTAGAGTTTATTTTCTAAGAAGCAAACTTAAGATTCTCTTCCCATATAAAAGACCATAACTGGCTGGAGCTTCTGGGTTGCTCAGTCAGTTGAGTGTCCGACTCTTGATTTTGGCTCAGGTCATCATCCCAGGGTTGTGGGATCAAGTCCCTCATTGGGCTCCATGCTGAACGTGGAGCCTGCTTAAGATTCTCTCTTTCTCCCTCTGCCCTTCTCCCTGCGCTCATGCTGTCTCTCTCACTCTCTCTAAAAAAATTAAATTAAAAATTAAAAAATTAAAAACCATAACTGGCTTAAAATAAACTTGATTTGTCTTCTGGTGCTGGGCTCTACTTTTCTGAAAGCACTCAGAAGAGAAAAAATAATTGAGTGTGTATTATAAAGGAAAATGGCTAATGGGTAAGTAATGGTATCTGCCACACAGGACCACCAGTATGTAAGAAACTGTTCTGATTGCCTTGACTCTGGGGGTGCGAGGATTCCTGTGTGCTGGGTAGAAACTGAGATGTCAGAATTTCATTTTAGGGGTAAGGGTGGGGACCCAGGGCACAGATGGAGTACAGGTACTGATATGTGTGTTTGGGTGATCAAATGAATGAACATTCAGTGTGATTTATTCTTATCCCAACTATATCCCTTATAGAATGGCCCTGAGCTCTGCCACAACCCTGCATCTGAGCCAGAATAATAAATCACAAAGTTCCTTAAAGCTCCAAAGAGGGTGCTAACATGAATACTGAGTAGTATTTGTGTTATCATGTTACTAAATAGAAAAAAAAAAATGCATTCTTCCATGCAGTGTGCTTTTTCCAGAAATAATTAGATTTCCCATCTAGATTCCCCTTTTGCTTATCTCAATAGACACAGTGCCATCTACTGAAAATAAAGCACCAATAGCCATGACACCCCAAAGGGATTCCCAGGAGAGCCCCCCTCTCTGTGGGCTCCCTGTCTCACCCACCTCCCAGATGGACTGGAGGGAGTAGGCGGAATCCACAGGCTGTTCTCCTGTCACAAACTGTAATGCATCTGTTCCCTGGTGCTTTCTGTGAGCAGCAAGAGTAAGACATTCCTGTAGGGACCTAAGGAACCTGGCCAGAAACTTAAAGTGTCTGTAAAAGCTCTTTTAGGCTATCTGCTTGTCTTCCTTTGACCAGGTATAAAATCAAACTATCTTATCTAGATGAGGCATACTTTTATATTAAATAATAACAAGGATCATTGACACGTTTTCCTTTGGGTAATTATGTTCCTTTCCATGTAAGCGTTTAGCAATGTATTGTAAGTCTTTGTATTTTTCTGTGAAATTTTAGTGGGTAGAACAGACAGGAGATTAAGAACAGAATCCTGGAACATTATCAGGACTGCTATGTCTTTGGGGTTTGTGGATAACCTATGTTGCTACAAAATTCACTTATGCCAAATTTTACATTCTAGTCAATTGCGTTCTCTCCAGATTGCAGTGTTTCTTGGTTTCATAAATGGAGACATGGAGAAACAAAAGGAAGATTGTTGCTTACATTTGGCCATCACAGTCAGCAATAAAATAGAAAACGGAAGCTCTTTAAAATGCACAGCCTTCTGGAGGACACACTCAATGCTTGCCCTCTCCACCCCTCACTCTACCATTCTTCCTCCCAAGGAATCTTGGCTCCATCTGGTTATAGCCCTTCAATGACCATCTATAATTTAAAGCTCTGGTGTGAATTGATTTGGATTTGGCTTGTGGTAAGCAGAGCTGGCATTTCTTCCATTCACCCCTCCAAGTCTGGCCCCATTTTCTCTATTGCCCTTGCTGTTCATTCTTTCTGCTTTCTTCTTATTAGGTTTTCCAAAAACAAAACTTCCCACAGTTAAGTTTGTGGTCTGGTAACTTATCATGAATATTCTCAAATTTGCCTCATTAAAAGGGGTATTTGAAGCTGAAACTTAAGTGTCTGTTACCATGGTAACCACCACCAACTATTTAGAACTGCCTGCCTAAAACAGAGAGGTAAGGAGTGCTGTTGGCAGCAGATTGAGGGTAGACTAAAGACTACTGGGCAGGAAAGGCAGAAAGGGAAGGAAGGAAAAGGCCTGTAGACCTTGATGTGGAATTCTCAACCCCAAGTTGGATATCCCTCTTTTTTTTTAAACATATTTTTAATGTCTATCTTTTTATTCTAAGAGAGAGTGAGTGTGAGCAGGTAAGGGCAGAGAGAGAGAGGGAGGGAGAGAGAGAATCACAAACGGTCTCCACGCTGCTAGCACAGAGCCCGACGTGGGACTTAATCCCACGAACCATGAGATCATGACCCAAGCTGAAATCAAGAGTCCAGCACCCTACCAACTGAACCAACCAGGTGCCCCTAGATAGCCTTCTATGCAACAAGACAAATCAAGTTGGTGCCATGCTCCCAAATTCTTTACATTATGCATTTGAGGAAATTTGAGAATGGGAAGTCCTTTTTATCATCAGGTTATTGAGTAGAATTTGGATTCAAAGTTTACAACTTGAAACTTATTTGATCACGTGTTCTTTTTATAGTCATTTACCTCTCTGTGCCTCATGTTATCATTCCTTAAAAGATGGACAAAATTCTCTCTATGTTACTAGGTTATATGACTATCAGTGAGGCAATAAGGTGAAGCCATTTTGTAAACAAGGTGCTACGCCCATGCAGACTAACACCCATGTTTTGAGTCTACAACTGTTCTCTAGAACCTCTTCTGGGTTTCCATCAGTCAACCTCTCTTAAAGAAAACATGATTTCTCCAAGAGTAAGTAGCATCAAACTAACCCTACTGATTGCTTTTTCCAAGCCAGGATTCTCTAGGTTTTCCATTAGTCACTGGGCCTATAAAAGAGTGAACAAACACTGGCCGTTAGGCATGTCTTGAACTTTTACAAAAGTGGTTATATATATAAAAAAAGTATATTTGATAAATACTGAAAGTTACAAAGATTACAAATTACATTCTTTCACCTTCTGTCTTCTTTGCATTTCCAGTTGAGATTTTGGATAAAATGTTAAAGACACGATCAAGAGTGGCAAGCACTGTATTTGAAAAGGGAGACATGGCAGGTCAGGGAATGTATATGGGAAATGTAGAAAGACCGACATTTTAAAATTGGTTAAATGCTTGGGAGTCTTCTATATGTATTGCTTTCTTTGTAGAAAGATAATGCAGTGAATCGGTAGGATTAGATACAAATGACAAAGGGAAAAATACATCTTGATCAGCAACATATGGAGGGATACAGACATAATAAAGAAGAAAATACTGCACAGTGTTCACATTCCTAGGACCACGAGAGAGGGGACACTGGATGGGGTCTTGGTAGGAATTCTTCTGGAACATAATAACTAGGAACATATGAGAAGGGGTTAGACTATGAATATAAATGAACACATGAAATTTGCCAGATCTACTACTTCTTGGGCACCGCACGCTTTTGTTGTCTTTCTCATTAGCACAACAGCCATCAGCATAAATAATTGAAATATTAGTGAATTTTGGATGACTCATTTGTGTACCAGCCTGAAGGACCTGGGTTAGGCAGAGTCATTCTTCAGCTGATCATAAATTGGCAGTCTGATACTTCAAATGTTCTAAATTTCCCCCTTTCTACCAAATGAGTAGGGAGTTGAACCTTCCCAGAGATAGGTGGGGTGTGAAGGAGTTCCTCAGATGTTGAAAATAGGCAGATGTTCAAATCAGAATGAGTTCACCAGCAGAGATGTCTTGCACATGTTTTGAAAAAGAATAGACAAAACAATTCGACACAAAATCCTTAGTTTTATGGTTGTTAATGAGCAATGTCCAAAAACATACCCTTACTGTTTATGTTTCAGACCTTATAAATCCTGAAACGTAGTTTCAAATTGTAGTGTAAGACCTATAGAGTAACATGGGTATTGCTGTTAGCTGTAAATACAGTGCTTTATTATGGTTGCAGCTTGCTCTTCTTAAAATAAAACTCAGCATTTGCTGAATTTAAGTTTAGCTTGGCTTTCTTCTCTGCCAAACAGAATATAAGTATACCGGATACAATACTACGTTAGCTTTCTTTTCAACATCAACCTCAAATCTGAATGTTCTTATTGTTTATTATTAAACTGTCGTGCAAAAAGAAAAAAAAGGGAAAATTTAAGGACATGATTTTTGGCATCAGATAGACCTAGTTCAGATCTTGACAGTGCCACTTCGTTGATTGCTAATTCTCACTTTGTCTGTAAAAATTGGGTGACAAAAATGCCTATCTCTTATAGTAACTATGAAGTTTAAAGGAGCTAATGGATGTAGATGGTACTAAGGTGTTTGTGTAGCTTCAATAGAAAGTACTCATTTTCCCCACCCAAGTTCTGAACCAATTAACAAATAGACTAGAGTAGGGCAGACAAAAGACATTACCATAGGAAAAGCTGACACTGGTAAACATGGGCTTCCTGACACCAACCACCAGAAATGAACAGACTGACCAACCGGGTCACAAGCAAGCCTATACAACAGATCTCCTACTGGGAAAGGGTATTTGCTACTAAGCTTAAATTAAAGCGTGCCTGAGATCAACTGAGAACACATGTTCTCTGTGAGATTTGCTACAGAGAGCGGAAGAGGCTGGATTATAAATACCCAGTTTCTTCCAAGCTCCCCAATGAAACAAATCACTCCTCCCCTGGGGGTGGGTGGAAGGTATCCATTTGTGTGTGTTACAGCTCATGGAGCTTCCTCTCATGGGAAAAAAAACATCGGGAGTGGAAAATTAGTGGTCCCTGCAACAGAATATTTAACCCAGGATCTGGCACAAAGAAACATTTATTATATGATAATATAATCAGATAAACTGAGGCATATTAAACATGGTAAGAGTTTATTTGAACAAAAATTGATTCAAATCAGGAAGCATTCCAGCTAGCAGGTAAAAAGAAGCTCCTACGAGCTGTACAAAATGAAAGACTCCGCAGAGGGGGCAGGACCAGAGAAGTCAGACTAGGCCAAAAGATGGTTGGTTATTGCAAAGTGGCTTTCTATGAAGGGATGGCAGGGGTCTGTTAGCCAGATTGCCTAACTAGTGCTGATCAGGCGAATCCTGCCTGACTGGTTTAAGATTACATTTCTGGGAGAACTGAACCTAATTAGGACTCACCTTTGGTGATGTAAGGTTTAGCTTAAGCCTTTATGGCCTGTTGTCTTATTTTTAACATATGTCCACTTACACCTATTATAATTATTGATTCTTAAGGAAATGTGAAAATATTCACAAATTATACATTAAAGTTTTTATTTATTTATTTACTTACTTATTTTGAGAGAGAGAGAGAGCGCGAGCATGAGTGGGGGAGGGGTGGAGAGAGAGGGAGAGAGAGAATCCCAGGCAGGCTCCACACTGTCAGTACAGAGCCTGACATGGAGCTCGAACTCACAAACTGTGGGATCATGATCTGAGCCAAAATCAAGAATTGGATACTGAACCAACTGTGCCACCCAGGTGCCCTCACAAATTGTATTTTAGACCTTAATACATGAGACAGTGACAGGTGGCATATCCAGAGAAGTGCATAAAGCCTGGTAGTAAAGATCTTCACGTGCCATAATGTACATTTTTATTTTGTTTTATAGATAGTGGGTAACCAAAAATAACTTTAAGTTGGGGAGAGACCCTCAAGCTTACATTTAGCATATGAATTCTTGCTGCAGTACACACGATGGAGAAGACAGAGTTCCACAAGCCAGGCACTAGGCCATACACTCAGTGTAGGAATAATGTTGTATATATGTAATGGTCTCTCTTAATTATCACAACAATCTTGGGAACGTTGCTGTACTCTCATTACTCTGATTTGACAGATGAGAAAAGTAAAGCTTTAAAAGTTTAAGTAACTTTCTGAAGATACTCACTCAACTTATAAATGAAAAACCTTAGAATTTGATTTCATGTGTACCTGACTCCAAGACTCAGCTCTATGTACATTCATACCAGGCTCTGTGCTTAGAAGGGTCCCATTCTTGGTTTGCTCTGTTGTCACCATCTTGAAATGCTTCGTACTTTTAGAACAACAGGCCCCACATTTTCATTTTGCACAGGCTCCCTTAGATTATGTAGCCAGGCTTGCCGAGACATCTTCTCTTTCCACTACTTCAGTCACCACTTTCATCAAATCTGGAGGGTTCTACACAAATAAAACTCTTTTAATCAAAGAAATACGGAAAAATAACTACTGTAGGTGGACTATAAATATGTGTATGATTATATGTGGGTGTTTTAACATTTATACCTATCCATATCCATAATTCAGAGCCACATCTCCATCACCAAACAATCATTCTCAGAATTTCTTTGGTGTCTGGAGACCTCCCCAGTGCTGCATGTGGGAGCCAGGCCAAGAAGTGGTGAGGACCAGGTCTGAGGTTTAGTGGGGGGTAAATACATTCATGTCTAAGCACATGTGTCTGGTCATATTCCAAACCCAAATCCAAATTAATTTAGGATTATCTTTGTGATGTTTTCCATATTTCAGCTCCCATCAGTTGGCACAAATAATTAAGGATGATGGAACACATACTGGCACAATTTTGCAAGTGTTTTGAAGCTATAGGCCCACTGAAAGTCAGGCAGCTATTATAGAAGATAGAGAAGAGTATTTTAGAAGAGCATGCTCTGTGAGCAGCCCTATATGGGTGCCTTATTTTCAATCACCTTATTTAATTATACATTCATAATTCTCTCTGAGGTGGTTGGCTACTCTTAATATCTTTTTTAAGAAAGAACTTTATGGGCACCTAAGTGGCTCAGTTGGTTTAGTGTCCAACTTCAGCTCAGGTCATGACCTCACGGTTTGTGGGTTCAAGCCCTGTGTCAAGCTCTGTGCTGACAGCTCAGAGCCTGGAGCCTGCTTCAGATTCTGTGTCTCCCTCTCTCTCTGCTCCACCCACACTGGTGTTCTGTCTGTCTGTCTCTCTCAAAAATAAATAAACATTAGAAAAAATGTTTAAAAAGAACTTTTTTAAGTCAGAGAAAAATTAGACAATACAAAAAGAAAGACTCTAGAAAAATTATTCTAAGTCCTTCCATATTTTTTTATATGCACACACATACTCACAGAGTTACAAAATGGAAAATAATGGGCATATGGTTTTAACCTGGATTTTCTTCTACTTAGTGTACTGAGCTTTAATAATTTTGAAAAAAAAAACACACACAAAACAACCACTTCAATGGTTCTCTTGGGCATTTTAATTATTTCCATTACTTTTTAATTTTTAATTTTTGCTATAAAGACCATTGTAAAAAAAATCTATTTTCTTAGGCTAAAAGACATGAAAAATTTTGAGGCCCTTGATGTATATTGCCAATTTGCCCTACAGATTGGCTTTACCAATATATAATCACAGTTTAGTGTGAGAATGCCTATTTGCATACACCTCTTTTTAAAGTTTGGATCATGGGGGCAACTGGGTGGCTCAGTTGGTTACGTGTCTGACTTTGGCTCAGGTCATGATCTCATGGTTTGTGAGTTCGAGCCCTGCGTCAGGCTCTGTGCTGACAGCTCAGAGCCTGGAGCCTGCTCGGAATCTGTGTCTCCCTCTCTCTCTTCCCCTCCCCTGCTCATGATCTGTCTCTCTCTGTCTCTCAAAAATAAAAATAAACATTAAAAAAATTTAAAAAATAAAGTTTGGATCTCAATCTATTTAATTTTCTCCTTCTAACAGCTTGTCAACCCAAGGTGCATCCTGTGAACCTCAGGAGAGCAGAGATGTTCGGCCACTATACCACATCCACTGGGTCCACATGATTGTAGAGACCACAAATTTATCTCTCCTTTGGAGAAAAGAGCTTTTCTTCATGATTTACTATAGCTTTTCTATGCCTTTATTCACCATAGCTCTGGTTAGGAGACATGACTAGTCCCTAAACATACATTTTTTTTTTAAAGCTAAGCTTTAATTTTCTCTAGGCTTTTCTTTTCTTACTAGAAGAAAATGACTAATTGATTCTCTCACATGCTGCCCTAGAACTTGTTTATCTCCTATCAATGGAAGGTTTCCAATCTGAAGTCAGAGTTAGTCCTGTTGTTGCTTAATTTTGCCTAATTTTGAACTCCTAAAAATGACTTAATGAGTATTAGATCCTAAAGAAAATAATTCTTCCAACGAATTCCTTTTTTAAAAATATTTATTTATTTATTTTGAGAGAGATAGAGAGCGAGCAGGGAAAGGGCAGAGAGAGAGGGATAGAAAGAATCCCAAGCAGGCTCCACCTTCAGTGCAAAGCCCAATGTGGGGCTCAATCCCATGACCTTGAGATCACCACCTGAGCTGATACCAAGAATCAGATGCTCAACTGACTAAGCCACCCAGGAGCCCCTCTTCCAATTAATTCTAAACCTTTCATAGCCATTTTTATGCTTGTGTTGTGTTCTTTGAGGATTTTCATGGCTATTAAAATTCTAGAGCTTTCTAGATTTCAGCAGAGAAGCAGCAGTCTGAAAACCAACATTTTGGGTAAACTCAGATATTACTCAAAGGGGCTTAGATACTTCTCCAAATTCTAGGTTTGCTTTACTGGAGGCCATGCCAATCAGGGCTCATATCAATGAGAAATTTAATAGAGAATTGTTAAAAAGAAATCCTCTCTAGCCAGAAATGGAGTAAGTAATTTTAAGGCAATATGACATGTTTTGAATGATAAAGTGCATTTTGAAGAGACATTATTCAGTCATACTAATGAAGTAATCATAATTCTTTTCATTAACTGTTTCCATCTCAACTAATACATTTTAGTCAGCAAAAGGACCAAGAGAATAATAACACCAACTTGACTTTATCTTTTAACCTCAGCTGTGTATCTTTACACCACTCTAGCAGCCTCTAGCAGGCTGAAGGAAGGACTGCATACAAGAGTCCTTCCCTTTCGTTCTCTTATAACATCTCTTTGGAATTGTGTCCTAAACTTGAAGGGTAATTTGTCTGCCTGGAACCTAAGGGGGCTGCTTCTCTGGTTATTAGGTCAAGTAGGAGGATGAATTAGCTCATCAGAGAATCAGGAAAACATATTTGGGACACCACATAATATTTTGTTTCTTTCTGTCTCTCACTTTTTGTTTTGCTGCTAGGCACTCTACTGCTCATTTTGGAAAATCTTTGCTCATATTTTTTTTTATTATAGGGTTATCATTTTATAATCCACTATTGAACATGTGTAAAGATCCCCACGTTTTTAGGTAGCTAAAATTGGATTTCAATATTTTTTTTAGAACCCTGTTGCTTAGTAGTAATAGAAAGAAGGCAGGACAAGAGACTGGAAATAGCTATTTTTAAATTGTTAGCAAATTCTGCTTTCTCTAGAGATAAAAGTTTGAATTCCCTTTTTAGTATGGATTTTCCTGCTCCTCCCACTCCTTAATTTCCAGATCTATGTATATTGGCTATGGTGGAAATGACACCATGTAATGGTCTCTGACTCAAAGCATATACTGCATCTGGTAAGACAAAACTTCCATTTTTTTAGGCTATTGTCTCAATAAACACCATAACAGAGTCTTCAGTAAGCCATCCCAGCCCTCAAATAGCCCAACCATTTCTGAGAAATGGGTCTGTGGTAAGACCATGTAATTCCATGATCATTTAGTTCATTGTTGTACTTTCTTGACTGGGAAAACCCTGTGATAACCTCACTTGGGGCAGATGCCTAGAATGGAAATGTCCATTTTCTTAAGCCTTACCACAACCACCCCGTTACCATGGACCAATGGATTGAGTCAAATCTCAGCATGTTCCAAGGAAATGGGTACACACTATGATCCAAGAGGAAACAATTTACACCCCAAAAGAATCTCAAGACCTTGCTAATAATATGTATCAATAGAAACCTAGGGCATCCCAAGGGCATTTGTCCAAAGAAGATATAACAGTAGATTGGTTTGAACTCATTGATATAAGTGCACTTCCTAGAGATTCTGGATTTAATGTGTCAGTTCATGAAGCTGGAGGTTGCTCTAACATCTTTCTTGGTCAATCAGTTAGAACTTGGACTTAGTGGAGACCTGCATTTAATGAGATGACATGTCAAAGCTTCCTAGACATGATGTAGAGGAGGAAATCCACAGGCTGGGGGAGATAGGAATGTTGAACCGGATTTATCATCTGCAACTTACATACCATCCCACACCTTTGTTCCACTAGAAGGCCCTTGCATTAAGCCATTGAAAAATGCATTAGTGAAGGGAATATCTGCATCTTTTAAATACTGTAGTTGCTCTCATTTGAAGGCCAGGTACGAACTGTCGGGGATGCTGTCATTGATTATGAAGTGCTTTGGTATGGTTTCTTCTCGTTTGTTTTCTAAATTAGGCTTTATTAAGTTTATTGGATCTGGATGTTTATGTTTTTCAATAAATTTGGATAATTTTCAGTCATTATTTTCTCAAATATTTTTTCTGTCCCCTATTCTCTCTCCTTTCCTTTGGTGACTACAATTATATGGAAGGTAGACCACCTAAGGTTGTCCCATAGTATGCTCTGTTGATTTTTTTCCCCAATCATTCTTTTCTGTTTCATTTTGAGTAGTTTCTATTGACATGTCTTTGAATTCACTAATGCTTTATTCTGTAGTTTCTAATCTTCTTTTAATCCTATCCAGTATATTTTTCACCTCAGGCATTGTATGTTTCCACTCCAGAAGTTTGATTTGGGTCTTTTTAAAAGACTATTCTGTATTTTTCCCCCTAACATGCTTATGGTTCTCTCTACTTTCTTAAAGATGTGGACTATAGTTATAATGCCCTTAACTACTTAGTTCTAATATATGTGTTATTCTGGGTTAGTTTTATTTTATTTTGCTTTGTTTTCTTTTAATTCTAGGGTAGTTAATACACAGTGCTATATTAGTTTCAGGTGTGCATTATAGTGATTCAGCACATCCATGCATCACCTAGTGCTCATCATCTATTACGCCACCACTATCCCCACGTCCCCTCTGGTAACCATCATTTGTTCTCTCTCTCTCTCTCTCTCTCTCTCTCTCTTTTTAACGTTTATTCATTTTTGAGAGACAGAGAGAGCCAGAGTGTGAGCAAGGGAGGAACAGAAAAAGAGGAAGACACAGAATCTGAAGCAGGCTCCAGGCTGTGAGTTGTCAGCACAGAGCCTGATGTAGGGCTCAAACCCACCAACCATGAGATCATGATCTGAGCCAAAGTCAGATGTTCAACTTACTGAGCCATCCAGGTGCCCCCATCATTTATTCTGTTATAGTTAAAAGTCTGTTTCTTGTTTCTCTCTCTCTC
The DNA here is from genome assembly GCF_016509475.1 of Prionailurus bengalensis. Classification (NCBI taxonomy): domain Eukaryota; kingdom Metazoa; phylum Chordata; class Mammalia; order Carnivora; family Felidae; genus Prionailurus; species Prionailurus bengalensis. Next base: position 148,411,754 of record NC_057345.1, read on the forward strand.
TCTCTCTCTCTCTCTTTTTCCTTTGCTCATTTGTTTTGGTTCTTAAATTCCACATGTAAATGAAATCATATTGTATTTGCCTTTCTCTGACTAACTTAGTTCACTTAGCATTATAATCTCTAGCTCCAAGGTGCCTGGCTGGCTCAGTCGATAGACATGTGACTCTTGACCTTGGGGTTGTGAGTTCAAGCCTCATGTTGGTTGCAGAGATTACTTAAAAATACAATCTTAGGGGTGCATGGGTGGCTCAGTTGGTTGAGCACCTGACTCTTGATCTTAGCTCAAGTCATGACCTCATGGTTTGTGAGTTTGGGCCCTACATCAGGCTCTGTGCTGACAGTGCAGAGTCTGCTTGGGATTCTCTCTCCCTCTCTCTCTGTCCCTCCCCAACATGTGCTCCCTCTCTGTGTCTCTCTCTCTCTTTCTCAAAATAAATAAAACTTTAACAAAAATATCTTTAAAAGTATATACTCTCTAGTTCCATCCATGTTGTTGTAAATGTCAAGATTTCATTCTTTTTTTATGGCTGAGTAACATTCTATTATATATGTACATACTATATATATATATATATATATTATACACACACACATATATATGTACATATACATAGAACTATGTATATTCATCTATTGATGGACATTTGAGCTGCTTCCATAATTTGGCTGTTATAAATAATGCTGCAATAAGCATAGGGGTGCATGTATCCCTTTGAATTAGTGTTTTTGCATTTTGGGGATAAAAGCAACTTTTTGAGAAACCTCCATACTGATTTCCATAGTGGCTGTATCAGTGTGCATTCCTTTTTTTTTAATGTTTATTTATTTTTGAGACAGAGAGAGAGCATGAGCAGGGAAGGGGCAGAGAGAGAGGGAGACACAGAATGTGAAGCAGGCTCCAGACTCTGAGCTGTCAGCACAGAGCCCGACATGGGGCTTGAACTCATGGACTGTGAGATGATGACCTGAGCCAAAGTCAGACGCCCAACCAACTGAGCCACCCAGGCACCCCAGTGTGCATTCCTACCAACAGTGTGTGAGGGTTCCTTTTTCTCCACATCCTTGCCAACATTTGTGGTTTCTTATCTTTTTTGGTTTTAGCCATTCTGACAGGTAGGAGGTGATATCTCATTTGGTTTTGATTTGCATTTCCCTGATGATGAGTGATGTTGAGCATCTTTTTATGTGTCTGTTAGCCATCTGTATGTTTTCTTTGGAGAAATGTCTGCTTATATCTTCTGCCCATTTTTAATTTGATTATTATTATTATTTTTGGTGTTGAGTGTGTATGTTCTTTATAGACTTTGGATGCTAACCCTTTATCAGATATGTCATTTGCAAATATCTTCTCCCATTCAGTAGGTTGTATTTTAGTTCTTTTGGTTGTTTCCTTTAATGCCTAGAAGCTTTTTATTTTGATCTAGTCCAAATACTTTATTTTTGCTTTTGTTTCCCTTATTCCTCAGGAGACATATCTAGAAAGATATTGCTATTGCCAATGTCAGAGAAATTACTGCCTGTGTTCTCTTCTAGGATTTTTATGGTTTCAGGTCTCACATTTAGGCCCTTAATTTATTTTGAGTTTATTTTTGTATATGGTGTAAGAAAGTGGCCCAGTTTTATACTTTTGCATGTAGCTTTCCCAACAGCATTTGTTGAAAGGACTGTCTTTTTCTCATTGCATGTTCTTGTCTCCTTTATCTAAGATTCATTGATCATATAATTGTGGGTTTATTTATGGACTTTCTATTCTGTTCTATTAATCTATGTGTCTATTTTTGTGCCAGTACCATACATTTTTGTTTACTACAGCTTTGTAATCTAGCTTGAGGTCTGGTTTGTGATACCTCTAGTTTTGTTTTTCAATACCCCTTTGGCTATTCAAGGTCCTTTGTGGCTCCATACAAATTTTAGGATTGTTTGTCTTAGTTCTATGAAAAATGCTCTTGGTATTTTGATAGGGATATTTGGAGTTGGTTTTAATGGATTTTTCTTTATCGTTCATTATGGGGTGTTTTTGTTTTGTTTTGTTTTTAGTTTTTTGCATGCTTAGTAATTTTTTATTAGATGCTAGTAATTGTGAAATTTACATTTTTAGATGCTGTATATTTTTGTGTTTCTACATATATATCACTGAGCTTTGCTCTAGAATATAGTTAATTTACTTGGAAACAGATACTTTTAAGGTTTGCAGTACTGACAAAGTCTAGGGCTGATGCTCTCCCCCTACTAATCATGTAATTTATTTCTGAGTACTCTACCTGGTGTCCCATGTATTACAAGATTTTTTTTTCATTCTGGCTTGTGGGATCACCATCTCTTTCTGGATATATGTGAGCTGTGAAGGTCATTTCACCTGCTTCCTCTGAGTGTCTTTCCCCAGACTTCAATGGTTTCTGCACATGCATATGCTGATCGATATGCAGCTGAAGAATCTCCAAGTAAGCCTCATCATATTTGTAGGATATTTTTAATGGTAAATAACAGAAACTCAACTTAGATTAGGTAAAAAATAAAAAATATTTGTTGACTCATAAGAAAAATCTAGGGATAGAACCCACTTGAGGACAGTGGATGCAAAAGCAAAACTAGGTCTTCTCTCTTGTGCTCACTCTTGCCCTTTATCCAGCTAACTCTGGTCTCCAATGTGTGTGCATAATAACATATGATTTCTTACTGGAGAGACCTTCTGCCAAGCAGAGTTGTAAAATGGTTCCAAGCAGTAGCAGCTTACATAATCATCCTGCTAGCCCCTTCCTTAAGCCCATACAACTAATCTCAAGGAAGACTTATTGACCTGTTTGGGTCAGTTGACCAGTTGACTGGTCAATTGACCAGTTTTGTTACTAGAAGTTACTGAGGGAGGGGCATTGAGTTGACAAAACAGCATTGATCTCCAGCACCCAGTTTCCTCATCTGTAAAACAATGTAAAATGTGATAATGTATTAAGAGTTGAGCACAGTGTCTGGCCTGTCATAAACGCACAGTACATCTTACATGACTATCACTAATCTGAGTTTGGTATTTCCAGATGTCAGTAAATTTACTCACTTCTCTGCATCACTAATTCTCAGTAAAGAAGTTTCTCCTTTGTCTCTCTGGGCCAAGAATGACTTGAATTCTCACCTGTGGGCCTCAGTTCCCAGGTAACTGGGTTCCTGATCATTTTCCATTGTAATTTCTCAAATATACTTGTTTCTGCCTTCCCTATGCAGAAATCCCCTGTGTCAACTTAGCAGCAGGAAGCAGACAGTCCACTCGAGGTGGTAATTTGAAGAGAGTTTAACAAAGAGATTATTAACAAGGGTGCTGGCAGGTTATAGGGAAATCAGGAGGGGTGGGGCAGGACCCAGGGCTAGTAGGAGGGTACTGCTATTTTCCAAGGCCTGAAAGGACAAAGGACAGAATAGTAACTAGAACCAGAGAGAGAGGGCACCTGCCAGGGCTGGGACATTCAGCCAGCCTGTAGTAATCCCACAGACAGGGAGCCAGTGAATAAATAACCTGACCTCTACCTCTCCCTGATCTCTAGTGCTCCCCACTAGGTGAATCCAGCAGGAAGCCATAGGACAAGGAGCCTGTTGTTACAGTCCAATAGGCCAGCCTCCTGCCTGGGGAAGAGAGAAGGGGGGCAGAGGGCAAAGAGTAGACTAGACGAACAAATGGGGCATGTGCAGCATATGCTAGATCTTTGGGCCTTTTCCCTAGGGGTGTGCATCACGCCCACCTTAACCCTGTTGCTTGATATGCCGGTCCACTTGGATTCAGGGTTTTGTCCCTCTTCTCAGAACAATCTATTCCCAATCATATTCACAAAACCTTTGGATGTTCAGGATTTCTCTGGTCTCAAGGTAGGAAACTCTGGGCTTCTATAACCTGGAATGGGGAAAATGACCTGCAAGCCACAGTCTGGTATTTAAGAAAGCAAAATGCCAGTTGCAAGTGCCTGACATATGCAGCCTTGGGACAGGAGGTTTTGTTCTTCAGCCCTGAACTAAATCAAGCCGGTTTTTGAAAGGGACAGTTTTACTGCTTGACTGGAGAGAATCTGCATCAAAAAAGGAGTGCTGTTACCTTACATGGACTCATGTAGGAGGACACAACTGACAGTGGCTTTAAAGATCCACCTCAGGGGCGCCTGGGTGGCGCAGTCAGTTAAGCGTCCGACTTCAGCCAGGTCACGATCTCGTGGTCCGTGAGTTCGAGCCCCGTGTTGGGCTCTGGGCTGATGGCTCAGAGCCTGGAGCCTGTTTCTGATTCTGTGTCTCCCTCTCTCTCTGCCCCTCCCCCGTTCATGCTATGTCTCTCTCTGTCCCAAAAATAAATAAACGTTGAAAAAAAAAATAAATAAAGATCCACCTCAGCATCTACCACAGACACAAAATTCACCTCAGTTTTCAAAGTCTTTCTTTTTAAATGTTTACTTATTTATTTTGAGGGGGGAGGGGCAGAGAGGAGAGAGAGAATCCCAAGTGGGCTGCCAGCACAGGCTGACGCGGGGCTAGATCCCACGAACAGTGAGGTCATGATCTGAGCCAATATCAAGAGTCGGTCGCTTAACCAACTGAGCCACCCAGGCACCCCATAATTTTTCAATGTCTCTAGAGAGAAAGCCACTCGTGTAGGGCAAGGAAATACAAATTAATAGTAATAACCTACAAGAGAGGGGGGAAGAGGTTGAAGCAAGTTGCTGGGAAATATACAGATAAAAGTGAAGTCAAGGGGACAGGTGAAGAATTAAAATATGGAAAGTGAGAAGTACTGGAGATAAACTTGCAGCCTGGAAACCACAAGCTATCCTGTAAGTAGAGAGAAAGAGCAGGACTTACTCTAGCTTTGGCTGTGACAGATGAACCACAGGCCAAGCAGCTGCCGATTAACTCGGTTAGAGGCAAATGCAGGTCTGGCCTGGGAGCCTGCTCTTTATTTTGAATCTGGCCTTTTGCTTTCTGAAACACCTTGGAAGCAACTCAGCCAAGGCAAGTGAGGAAAAGAGAGAGCCTGACTTTCTAGCAGGCCTGCACCAAACAAGAGATTTGCTGAGCCATTTGAGATTGGGGCCGGGGCCGGGGGGGGGGGGGGGGGGGGGGGGGGGGTAGGGTGGTGATTTCACTGGTACCTGAAGAGATGGTCCCAGTGGTGGTTTGAATATCCTGGATATATTACCTAATATCTCAAAAGAAAACTCACAACCCAAGTGCCCTCTGGCTTAAGTGCATGTTTATTTTCACAGCCTTTGTCTTTCGGAGATCAGCACTCTGTCACTGTGTTGCTATTGTAAGGATGGAAAAAATAGAACCATTTTAATATTGTGCTGTTTGCATTTCCCGACAGTTAAGAAGCAGCCCATTATTAGCTGGTAACACTGTTGTGACATCAGTGGTGACTTTGCTGCTTGAGATTCAGCTCATGAAATATTTTCCTCTCTCGTGCAATTATTTTTCTTTTTCCTTTCCTTTATTTTCCTTCTTTCACCTTTCATGGTTCATTTTCATGCAAACAGGTGGCTAAATGGCCATCCATGCTCCTAGTCTTTTCAAGAATTGATGACCAAAGACACCAACATGTTAGACTTGACCCAACTTCAAAATATTAGCCCCCTACACACACACATACCAGTTTCTTGCAGCTGTTCCTCAAATGGGCAAGGGAGCTGTCCCTGCTGTGTTGGGATGAGTTGGCTAGTAGAACAGGGAGAACCTGGCATGGAGGAAGGAGAGTGTCTATGCTCTGTGCTGGCATGGGTGTCAGAACATGAGTAGGGGGAGAGGTTATTCCATGAAGGGTGGGAGGGAGTGGCAAGAGTGGCTGATGTGGCCTTGGAGACTGGGAATGAGAGAGACACTCCTACTGGGGGGTGGGGACAGTGGAGGCAATAGGAGATTCCTTATACACAGGGGGATGGATTCAGTAAGAAATATACTGAGGACAATTGGAGTCAGACTTCTCATTATTAGAAAAGAGAAATATACATAAAAAGAGAAAAATGGGGGTGCCTGGCTGGCTAAGTTGGAAGAGCATGTGATTCTTGATCTTGGGGTCATGAGTTCAAGCCCCATATTGGGTGCAGAGCTTACATAAATAAATAAATGAACTTTAAACAGAGAAAGAAAAATAAAACTCTGTGATATAAGAATTAAATTATGGATATTCACATGATCTCATGTTTTTCAATGAATGGAGATATAGAAGTAAATATAGATGTGAAATATACATGGGTGTGTTTGTGGGTGCTTTGCATGTTGCAACCTTTCTCTAATTTGAGATGGTTCCAAAATCGAAATTAAAAACATGTTACTATAGGGTAGAGGTACTATTTAAAATAGAGGTATAATGCTAACAACATTGAGGTGTTAAAAGAACTAAATGATATAATTCAAGTAGCAGGTATAATATAGTGCCTGGCACATAGTAAGCTCTAAGTAACTATTATTATTATCCCCTGGGATAAAAGCCTATCACGAAGACTATGCTGCATCTTGTTTCTGTTTTCACTAAGAATATATCTTGGAGATCTTTCCATAACAAAACATACCTTGTTTTTTAAAATTAATAAATCTAGCTTTGTTCTTTACCTTATCACTTTTATAATTAGAAAAAAAACCCAATAATCGTAGGGGGATAATCTGCCTTAGTATGTCATCTGCTGATGACTCATAATTTAATTAATTCTTGTTGCTAATGGAAACCTCTGGTTGAACAAGGCATAGTTGTATTTTAATAGCAGTGCTTTAGTAGAAAGAATGAGAAAAACATATCCAACACCAAATCCACGAACACATGGATATTTACACTAATTTTTCCTACTTTTGCACAGCTCTGAATCAGAAGCACTGGGTGATTAAAGCGGCTATCAAAATTCATTTATTTATTCTATTTTTCAACCTATGGACAAGACCCTACTTAAGAACTCCTATGACCAGATACTGTTTGATGTGCTATGGAGGCTGCAGTGAACAAAACAGAGTCCCTGCCCTCATGGGGCTCTCTTAGTCTAGTAGTGGGGAGACAGATAATAAACACCCAGTCTTATATGATACCCAGTTGGTGATAAACTGAACATTAGATCAGTCCCTTTCCTTCATGAAGAAAAGTAATTTGGTAATTTTTAAAAGTCTACGTCTTACTGATCATTTGACTTTTAGTAACCTTTTGAGCTTCCGTTTCCATATATCAAAAATGGAGATAATAATAATTATCTTATAAGGTTGTTGTAATCAAATATGTTAACTGTCTGGCATAAAGCCAGCCCCTTAGCAGGTACTTGATAAACAGAAGCCACAATTTTGGGTTCTTGCTTTTGTGACTAAATAAACAGGGTTGCTTTGATTTACAGGGAAGCTGTTGACTTCCCTGGGTTGGGAGTGTCACTGATAGATCCCTAGACCTTACCAACCTACATGATTAGTCACATTTTCTTTACTGTCTTATCACACCTCTCTCCCACAGGGATAGGAAGTCCATAATTCTATTGGGTTACCTTCCCGAAGGAATCCCAAGAAATCTGTCACCGTCTCTTGTCACTTACCCAGGAGTCCACACTTTAAATGGTCACTTTGGCACTGCCCTATAATTGGGTTTTCCAAGTGGCTTTTCCCAGAGGCCAAGGCTTGTACTAAAGTCTCCAAAGCACATAGAGTTTAGATTTGGCCTTGCAGAGTATGCTGAATACTTGGGTCTATATCCGGAGAACACTGAGAAAACAGAAAGGTTTTAGGAAGAGAATGATTGACTTCACTTATATTTTAAAAAGAGTCCTCAGGTTGCTCTGTAAAGAATGGAGCAGAAAAGTCAAGAGAAGAAGCAGAAAAAGCGGGGCTGTGCTGTAACCCAGGTGGAAAATGTGGAGGCTGGACTGGAGAGGAAGCTAGGACAGGGAAGCCGCATGGGCTTGGGATGTGGTCTACTTGGAGGCAGAATTGAAGTACTTGCCGATGGATTTTATGTGGGAGTGGGAAGGAATAGGGGAGTTTGTAGTTTAAACTTTTGGGTAAATTTATATGGCTGTGCCATTCGTTAAAAATGGGGAAAACCCATGGCAAAGTTTTATTAAAACTTTGTGCCAAAGGAATCTCAAGAAATATTGACTGCCTGACACTACAGGGACCAATGGGTACTTTTGGGGCTTACACCTGGCTTGAAACAAACTTTGGCGTCTCAGCCTAGCCCCTGGAGGTCTCTGCATGGCCAGCACCAGCCCAACGCCCTCCTGCAAAATGTCCAGGCCTCTGCAAGCCTCAGTCCCATGCCTAACCCATCAGTCCCCTTGAAGCTAAGCACTTTTCTCTCCTCTTCTATTCTGATGCGTGTTTATCTTCTACCTCAGGATGATTAAGGATGGGAGAAACCATCTTCCACATGGGGCAATGACCTCAGCTACACCACCCAATCAGCAAAACACCCCAAAGTGAATTTCTCAAAGTCTGGGCTCTTTGGTAAAGTACAGTAAGTGGGCGGATAGTCCAGTTTATGAAATCTTATGGCCAGAAAAAGATTCATTAAATTCTTTAAGAGCACAATCTACTTAAAAATGTTCATAACTCCCACTATGAAGCACAACACTTCACATCTTGCAGACTGTAGCATCTGTACTCAGATATCTGGAAACCTCCCGTCATTGCCAAAAACAAGAGAGAGAGGTCCTTGCTTCACATTTTTGGAAATAAGGGGGCCATTCACATAAATACAAAATAAAGGCAACTCCCAAGAATCAGTTGTTTTGGCAAACAAGCTAAAAAGCAATCTCTTCTTAGTGGATGCCCTACCATGTGTATCTGCAAGACCCTTTCTCATTTCCATTCTTATTTAATAAATGCACTTGTAATATAACTGGGTCTCGATCAGACACGACACTAGGTTTTCTTTCCAGAGCAGCTACTTCAAATGGCTGGATTCAAAGGTATCTATAAGGGATTGTGGGGACAGGTGGACATCCTTAGTGGAAAGATTTAAGTGTACACGATTTTTATGAAACAAAAGCCATTGGCTCAACTCAAAGAGCAGTTAGGAGAGCCCTAACCCTCCTGACTCCCTTTGCCTTGCTTCCTTCATCCCCTAGACTTGGACGTCTGTGAGCACCCATTCATTTCCTACTCTGAGGCTGGCACTCATTCCACTTTGCCAGCCTCTCTGGCAGCAGCAGCAGTAAATTATAATAGCTCACAACATTTGTTAAGCCCTTTCTGTATACTGTTAGGCAATGTGCCAAGCACTTAATGTGCATCGTCTTACAACCTTGTAATAATTCTGCAAGGTGGTAATATAATATTATTATACTCATTTTACCCATGAAAAGCACCAACCCTGAGAGATTAAGTCCTTTGCCTGAGGTGACACAGTTGGTAAGTATCAGAAGTCAGGTTTTTGTGACTTCAAAGCCCAAGCTCTTTCCTCTTTGCATTCAGCCCTCTCTTGTTCCCTTTCCTTGTTTCTCCTGGCTCGTGCTTCCTGTTACTAGCCTCTCTATTCAGCTGACTTCCTCACAACAGATTGATCTTGCCCAGTGCTTGGTGTCCTGAGGGTTCCCTGGCAACCACGGTGTCTTGAGGGCCTCAGCTTACCAGTGTCTTCCCAAGGTGCTCTCTGCCGCCCCCACCTGGCAATCCTTACTACTGACTAGCGTTCCTTGGGCCACATGTTTGCTGAGGAGCATGACTTTTTTACATACTTGTATTTTCATCAATCAGAAGCCTATGTGTTACCACATAATTGTACAACCAATGGTCAACATTAGGTTCTAAGAATATGCTTAAGGTCTCAAAAATGGATTAAAAAGAATGCAAATTTAACTTTAATTCGATAGATGGGTCCTCAAGACAGGTTAATGGGAAACAAGGACATTTCAAATTCAAAATTCTTTTCTTAGAAAGGAGAAATTACAATTACAAAACCCATTGTGTGTCTCTTTAACATGGTTTCTTACTTATAAATATGTTTGTTCATGAAATTTGCTAGAGTCTTTCAGGAATGCCAGTCGAAAGCGTAAATATACTGATTTGAGGCCATTGCTTCTTTAGCTTATTAGAAACAAGCCCATGGGAGATTAGCAATTATCTCTTGGAACACTAAATTGGTCATTTGATTCTCTTGTGTGCCAGGTATACAGTAGGTGTTCAGCAAATGTTTTATGAATTATAATGAATACTTAAATAGCTTTTATAAGTTATGGCGGAGTGGAGGAAAATGTTATTTGACTTGGGTTAACACTAAAATGTGTCCCAAACTACACAGTTGTTTGGAGAGTTTATTCAATAAAATGCTGTACAAGTACAATGAAAGGGATATCCTGTTCCCCCAAAGTTAATGACTTTCTCAAGCACTTGGCTTTCTTACCGTGCGCTTAGCACCATTATTTCTAGGCCAATCAATAGGCACAATTCCAAGATTAAGAGCAATTTGGATCATTATTCTCCTTTCATCACATATTCATTATTTTCTGTTCGAATAAGACCTGTAATCAGTGTTATTTACCAATCTTTACAGTGAAACTTTAAACCACCGATTGTTGCTGTCTTTGCAGGTATTAAATGCCATTTCAAATATCCTTTCAATAATTTTGTAATAGCTAATGGAGTCCATTTTTCCAGATTTGTCAGTCCACTAAAGGAGCACTGAACCCCCCCAGGAGTCTTTAAAAAGTATGTGTTGTTTAATTGGTGGCAGCTGTTCCTTAGAAAGTTACCCAAGTATATAAAAGTGTTCTTTTTTCCCCGTTTAATGGCTTTTTAAAAAATCATGGTTTAAGTTATCCTTGAAATATATATGGAATACATCTGAAGGTCCCCTGAAGTTCTTTGATATTGAAATTTTCAGATATTATTAATTCCAACATATGTAAGAAATTATAGGACAGTACCCTTTAATTTTGGATTTAATTACTAAAACTTAAAAATACATACATTCTCTTGGTACCCTGGATAGATTTCTTCAAGACAAGTTAGTAGTTTATTGTAGTTAATTGTAAAACATGTACATTCTGTATTACTTGAATGCAACATTTTTCTTGCCTTGTCCTTGAATTCTTTCCAAAAATCATTAAGTATTGGATACATACAGCAATAGCAGATTTGCTTAAATGTCACTATTAATCCAGATTATAACCTCCAACATTTTGTATGAGGAATTTTGGAAAGAAACCCTGACATAGACATCTAATGTCCAGAATAACCAGAGCCAAATATAATGATTTTACAGTTGAAGGATAGCCAAGATGCACATTTTCTATGAGTGGTTTTACTGAGAGGCTGTGTGCAGATGAAATATGGCTTTTAAGAACATAATCTTCATGGAAAAGGTCTTTCTTGTCATAGCACTGGGCTGACTTTCAAGCCAAGGTCAAAGTACTTTCTGCAGGCCTATTTTTAGGTTTTCCATTTCTCAACAGGACGTTCCCAGTTTTAAGTTAGTGCAACACAGACCGTCTGGTGCTGTGGAGGAGGAGGGAGGCCTGGTCTCTGTGCCTTCTCCCAGCTTTGCTCCCCAGACCCCCCTGCTTCGTGCACCTCCCGGGGCAAGGGGACTGGAACTCTCCAGCTCCTTGCCCCCTATGGTCACCTGGTCCCATTAATCCCTGTCCTTTCTGAGAAGGCAAAAGCATACCGAGGGGACTCTCCCTCAAAAGGGGGAGACGGAAGTCTCTTTTGGATTTTTCTGAGAGAGTGGCAATCTCACGTTATCATTATTCACCCAGAGTTGTCCAGATCTTCAAACTATAAACCTGAAGGGAATAGAAGTAGTGAGGTCAAAATGATTTCATTTAGATTGAGGATGAAGAGAGCCGGAAACAAGAGCATATTGATAGAAAAGGTCAAATGCCATGCATTTGTTTTCGAAATTGAATACAGAGGACCTGGAAGCCTGTAACAAAAAAATAAATCAATGCATTTCCATTTTATATTGTGGCCTTTCACAGAAAGAGACACTGGAGTGAAGAAAGGAAGGGGGGAGGGGAAGACAAGTAAACAACTTTGATGTAGCCAGAATCTCTGAAAGGAAAAGATCTAATGTAATAACCATGTATTTTCTCCTCAAAAAGGAATCAGTAGGCTTTTTTAAGGAGTACTCCCTAAATTTGTTATAAGCAGCGCCTTGATTTTATAAAAAGTTTAGCAGCATATACATTCACAAAACACGTTTTTCTTATTTTTTAGAGAGGAAACATTTCAAAGTTCTATTCCGGATGTTGGAGAACACTGCTTCCTCTCCACGTGCTCCATAAAATTCTACTTTCCCTGCGTTAACAGCCCCATCTTGTGGTTGTCCGGAATCTTTCCATCAAATACACGTTGCATTTTCACAGTTATGGGCATAAGTGGGATCCTCCCTTTTAATTTGCCCTGTAATATGGATGAAATTAAGGAGGAAAGAAGAACGAGCATGCATCCATTCAGTTTTAAAGTCCACAGACTGGAGGGAAATACTGGATGAGTTTATGTTGAGCGAAGGGGGAGGGGACCGTGCTTAAAGCTGAGAGAAAGTGCAATAAGGTCCCCCCAATGCAACATCAGCTCCCTCACTATCTTGCTAAATCATTTGACCTTGCACCTACCCGCTTCACGAGCCCTAGGAGGCTCTCTTATCCATCCCCGTATCCTACCATTTAACACCGAGCTCTGCAATGCTAGGCGCCTGCACTGGGGAGGTTTCAAGTGGCAGAAACCAGCTGGAAGGTAACGGCTCCTGTAACCAAACAGCCAGAGGAACAGAAGAAGTGGTTAACTAGGGAGGACTGAAACAGGGATTTGAACGCCAGCAGGACTCTTTCTCCACCTTGTGTCTCGGAGTATCTCTGCTTGTTGTCCCATTTTCTACTCTGCTTCTTAACTGGCTCTTTGCGGCTTCCAGGCTCACACCTTCCCAGCTCTCTAACTGGAGGGAAGCAGCTCTCTTTTCCTATCCAGGTTTTGGAAAAATCAAGAGACAAGTCCGATTGGCCTGTTTTGGGCCACATGACCACACTTTGGCCAATTGCAATAGCCCGAGGAAATGAGTCACTTTGATTGGCTAAACTTGGGTAAGTTGGCCACCACCCAGCCAATCACTGTGGGAAAGCATCCTGCGAAATGACAGAACACCGATCTGGAGAGAGGGAGAGAAGGAGTAGTTTCTCTAAAGAGGGAGGGAAATAGTTCAATAGACATACTTGAAACAGATTCCCACCTTTCTTGTCCTGTCTATCACGTCACCCAATAATATTTACTTGATGAGTGACAAATTTTCTAACCGATTAGAAGATCCCAGGGTAGGCATAGGTGGTACTGGGGCGGGGTTAGAGGTGGGTTGGGCTATTTTCTGGAGCTGGAGACACCACAGGTTTCCTTTCCTTATTAAAATCGTGTGGCCTTTCCCCATCCCTGGCTGTGGTCATGTATATTCTTCTTCCTTTGTCAGAGCTCAAACCAAGAATCCTGTTTTTTGTTTGACTGTTTGTTTTTTACTTTACTCAGTGAATGCATTCTTTATCCTTTGGGTATTTCTGCCTTCACTTTCCTGAGCACCCCTGTGGTTCTTGTCACATAGGGAGAACAATTAAAAATAGCAAACATGAGGAAGTTTCAAAGGTTTCCCCTTTTAAGGTATTTGAAACATGTGCACAGTCAAAAGGAACTTTTGTCTCCACCACAATGCTGTAACTTTAAATACTGAAGCAAGTTATGTTGCAGAAATCATTTAAATTCACTTTTGCTTTTCCTGTAACATTTTGTCTGAGCATTTCTTTTCTTTGGATCTTTATAATATTTTATTGTATTTTTTCCATAACTGTAACTATTACTTTGTTCTTGGAATTTTAGTTATTTGCAATTTTTATTTTTATAAATAACATTGTGATGAATTCCCTTGTGATCTTTAACCATATGTTAATTTTCCTTAAAAGAATCTTAAAAATGGGATTATTAAAGTATATGGATATTTTCATTAAAAATGTATTTCATTTATTATAGCATTTTTGAAAAATGGTAAAAACACATACAAGAAAATAAATATTATTCATAATAAGCTCACTACTCGAAATAGCAACTATTATAATTTTATTGGATATATAATTTTTCATGCATACATAGACTTTAAACAAGAGTAATTACAAAAATACTTTATTAATGTTTATTCACTTAAGAGTAATTCACATTTTTCTATATTATTAACAATTTTTAATAGCTCATTGTTATTCTATTATATGAATGGATACTATAATTAATCAAAATGCCCCATTGTTGAACATTTACACCGTTTCCAGTTTATGCTACTTTAATTGGTTCTTATACATAAGTCTCGGTGAATATATCTGATGCAGGCATGAAGTGTCTGTGTTTAGAGATATGTTCTAACTTTTAAATATTTAGACATATGGTACATGGATCTCCAGTCGCAGTCTTGCCCAGGCCCCACAGATGTTAGGGGTGGGTCCGGCTGAGAAGGGTCAGATATTTCGTTCAGATGTGGAAAGGCCTGGAGTGGAGAGGATTAGTAAGGGGAGATGGTAAGACACCATTTTTGACTCCCTCTCCTTCTCCCTCTCCCTGTCCCTCTCCCTGTCTCTCGCTGTCATTTTGAAAGAATAAAAACAGAAGCATAACCTTGTGTTGGATGCCAGCAGGCTTGGGATAGATGTGATTGATGAGGTAGAGATGAGATTATGGGTGCGGAGTCTCTGGATGGCAAGAAGCACTCAATATTAGTTCATTTTCCCGAGAAGGAGAGGGTGCCCATCTGTGAACCTTCTAGGTATCTTTGCATATCTGGACAAAAACACCTTTACACAGCAGTAAACCTAAAGGAGGAACAGCAAACCAGCGTATGAATGTGAAGGAAGGTTTTGTTCCGCTTGCTTGTATGAAAGATAAGCCCATGGGGTTTGTTGTATATTGTTTACGTAGGAAAGTCACAGACAGAGGCTTCTGGAGAGACTGTCTTCTGTAGCCACGGCCTGTGTCTAACGGTTGCAAGAGCTGCCTCTCCCTCTGACACCCGACAAAGAGCCGACAGCCTGCAGGGTCCCTGATGGGGAGGAACCGAGTTGTTTAGGAATGAACTGCCCACCTACTGTTAAGTAATGTTCTGTCTCTAATACACTCTTTCCACTTAGGAAAACATGCTATGCACTTGGCTGCAGCCTTTACCGCGCATCTGCTTGACAAGCCTGGAACTGAGGCTCTGAGGCCCAACTCTGAACCGGCAAGGGGTCTCTGAAGACGTTGCCGTCATCAGGAGCCAGGCTACCGGAGGGATGGGTGAGGGTAGCAGCCAGTCTTCCAGGACGGTCTGGCAGAGTCAATTAGGAAAGTTAAGCAGGGGAGCCCATCAAGCGACGATTGCCTGTCCTAGAACAACCCCATCCGCACGACTCCCTGGAGCTCAGCAAGCAGCGACAGGCTCTGGAGAGCGGGCCTTGCTGCAGCATGAAGCCGGAAGATAGGGAAGTTTTGTGATGGGCTTCCCAGCATCCACGCTAAAGCCACGGTTTCCTTAACAGTGTTCCAATTGCACCCCATATTTTAGTAAAAGTATAGTTAATCTGGACTCCCCCCTCCTTAATGTCGGAAATGAAATGTGTTTCTGATAATCAATGTTCCCTTTGCTGCACAGCTATATTTCATCAGGATCGTGGTTAGCAAATTGCTGGTGCACAGCATAAAACTAAGCAATGAAACATAAGACATGTGCCTTGTATAATTGGCTCCGGGTGGATGCAGGTAGTCTCTAATACCAAAAACACAGAAGCAGCACCCCAAAAAAATCGTACCAAATTCCACCACATCTCCCATTCCAAAACACCCAAACCATTGACTTTCCTGGGGAAATTTGGTTGCTGACTGTCAGGTCACAGATTCTTTGGAAAATAATGCTTATATTCCAAAAGGATCCTTAGGCTCTATGGGGATACCGTGTTTCAGAATGCCCGGCCAAGTTGTTTTATAAGAGGCAGAAAACTTGGGCTAGCAGCCCTATGGATAAAAGTACCTGCATTCCTATTCTCTAAGGAATCTTCTGAGCATCGTTTAATTCATCTTGCTTATGGCCATTTAAAAGAAATGAACAAGCATCTTTTAAGATGGCAGATCTCTTTTTTTTGTTAATGTGAGTTGAGAAAAGATTTTTCATCAGTCCTTCCCATGAAGACCTTCTTTGAGAGTCTTGGTATTTATTGAGTATCTTGTAGGGATCAAGGTCTCTCTTAAAGGTTTCACCTTATGCAGAAGTTGATGGGCAATTTATGTCAGCAAAAAAAATTCTTGTGAAGCAGGTGATGCGGTGAGTTTT
This sequence comes from Prionailurus bengalensis, assembly GCF_016509475.1. Classification (NCBI taxonomy): domain Eukaryota; kingdom Metazoa; phylum Chordata; class Mammalia; order Carnivora; family Felidae; genus Prionailurus; species Prionailurus bengalensis. The sequence continues at coordinate 148,428,011 of NC_057345.1, forward strand.
ACATCATTGGTGTGTTTCTGCCATTTTGTTTTTAAAAACTAAGTATGATAAATGCTGTAGGTCTACGTCTGGATGACCCAAGCCCACCCCCTCTTCCTGTGGAACTTGAACTTGAGATTAGTTCGGGCAACTTTGATGATTGCTAGCCCTCCTCTCTAACCCTGGAGGGAACCCAAGGATTTCGCAGTAATTAAGTGTTGAGAGGAACCCTTTCCCTCCTCACCTCACAAGCTGAATCAGGTAGGTGATGGTTCAAGCTTAAGTCCAATCCACTTCAAATTTTCCTTCTGCACAAAGAGGAGAGCCACAGAAGAATGAGTGACTAGACTTTGTAACTGCTCATTACAGGGCCATTCATTACACTTTTTAGTATGCAGTATGTTAATAAGCCAAGATATTATGGCAGAGGGTCCATAACTAATCTACTGTAATAAATAAGAGTAATGGCAATGGTACCAGTATATTCTATGGATACAATGTGCTGCTGGCAAAGTGTGACATTTTAAATAAACTTTATTCTTGAGGTATTTAAAAAAACATAAAGGCGGTAATGAAATATAGAGCACAACATTAGTTGACACAGCAATTCCTGCCTCCCCAGACCCTGCTAAATAACCAGAGTTTAAATCTTCATCTTGAAATACACAGCTCGTCTATGATTTTAAGTGAGTTGTAAAACTTTTATGGAGTGTGCCCTAACTTTATTTAAAAAATATTCTCCACTTTTATAGTAAAGGTGACCCAGAAGTACCTCGCGAATAATAGAACAACATATTTAAGCTATTAAATTCACCTCTCTCGACAATACATAAGCCTTTGTGGGACTCACATCTCTCCTGGAAGGAAGTGAGAGCGGGAAGAAACTTGAATTAACAGTTTACCCAAAACACAGCTTTTAACTCCAGAAGTGACAGAGTTTTACTTCAAATGGGAAAACTTAAAACTCCTGCCACCAAGTTGAAACGGGGACTCAAAAGCTAACACCACTTACTACAGAAACATAGAGAAAGTCAAATATTTGTATGCCTGAGTGTTGAAACTGCGAAAAGTTCATACCCCCAACACCTGGTTTAGGGTTGTTGTTTTTGGACTTTTAAAAGCTGATTTAGGCCTGTGGGATGAGTTCATTCCCATATATGGAGAACTAATTTTAAGTCCAAAAACTAATTAAGATTCTCAAGTGCTTTTTATTTACTGGCAGTTTCATCACTGAGTTGCAATCCCCTGATTACATCAAGCTCCCGTACATTTCTCTGTCAAGAACAAACCGTTCATTTTCTACCTTTGTTTTTTTTTTCTTTTTAATCTTACACTCTTTGAAAATAGTTGTTGTCTATTAAATATATATATTATGTATGTATGTATTTATATACATACACACAGAATGGTCTTCAGATGAACACAATATGTGCAGCCCCATATGGATATCGCAATGGTGTACAAAAAATGAGAAAGCAGTGATTCATTTATTTCTTCTCTTTTTCATTGAAGTCACGTACAATAACTAGAGTGCGTCATAACCAATAGAAAACATCTAGTAAACAACTTCTTTTCTGTGGTGCCATATTAAGCATTATTCAAAAGACGCTGGTTTTCGTCACTGAAAGTTCTGCTTTCTGCAAACTCCATAAAATATCTACCTGCAACAATACTTGCAAGAATGCAATTATCTACAGAATTCAGAGGTCTTGTTAAATAAGACCCTTTGGATTGCATGAATACTGTCTATGTCCGTTTTTAGAGAGGGCAGGGAACGTGGCACTGTGTCTTTTTTTTTTTTTTTCTCAATAGGAAATCACTGTGTGAGCCTCAGCTGCCTTTTTATCAGTACTCAGTTGTACTTCTCCTTTCTTCTGTCTCTACTTGTAGCCTCAGTTTCTTTCTAAGGGGAGAAGCCGAGGAGAGACTGAGCGGACTGAGCTGAGAAGAAAGAGCAGGCTGCCAGGCTGGAAGGCTTGGGCATGGCTGTGGCCCATGTGTCTTTGGGAAGTGTGCTGCTTAGTCTGGCTGGCTGGAGAGCGGGTGGGCAGTGTGGACAGGTGTCCTTTATTTCAGGGAATGTTAGGTGAACATAAGTCTGTACTGGGGGAGGTTTTAGTGGGAGGGAAAAAGGAAATCCTTTCCCTTTTGTCAATAGACTCTTCCATTCCCATCATACTTGCCAGCGATGTAAGAGTGACAAGAAGGTAGAAGCCAGCAGGGTGAGATACAGGGATGGAGGCATGAGGGGAAGAGAGAAAGAAGCTAGAGGGAAGCCAGGAGCCTAAGCGAGTGGGGGCGGTGTCTGAGAGTGAGGGCGGGCTCAGGAGGTGGGGAGGGTGAAGGCCCTCCCCTGGGTGATGGGGAAGGGGAATGCACAGAGGCCTCCTTCAGAGGCTACAACTCTCCTCAGGCATTGCCCCACTGTTCACAGTATGCTCTGATGTCTTCTGTTACAACCTGAAAACAATCAAACCATCATTTTGCTTTGAAAAATTATTTTAATTTGTTTTGTTTTGAGAAAGAGTATGCACTCTCGAGCAGGAGAAAGGGCAGAGGGAGAGAAAGCGAGAATCCTAAGCAGACTCCACACTCGGCAGAGCTGTGATCTGAGCCCAAATCACGAGTTGGATGCTCAACCCACTGAGCCACCCAGGCGCCCCTGCTTTAAAAAAGTATTGAACAGCCTCTTCAACAAGGGCCTGTGTGGATTCTTTTTCAATAATTATTATATCCTCAAAAGTGGAAGGAAATCAAATCCTCTAGGGTTGCCTGGGTGACTTAGTAGGTTGGGCCACCAACTCTTGATTTGGGTTCCATGATCTCATAGTTAGTGGGTTCCATCCCCTCTTCAGGCTGCTGCGCTGATAGGGTGGGGCCTGCTTGGGATTTCTGTCTCCCTCTCTCTCTGCACCTTCCTGGCTTGCTCTCTCTCTCTTTCAAAAAATAAATAAATAAACAAATATTTAAAAAATCCTTTAAAACACACACACACAAGTTCTATCTTCAAAGAAAATGCAGGGGCGCCTGGGTGGCTCAGTCGGTTAAGCATCCGACTTCAGCTCAGGTCATGATCTTGTGCTCCGTGAGTTTGAGCCCCGCGTCCGGCTCTGGGCTGACAGCTCAGAGCTGGAGCCTGCTTCTGATTCTGTGTCTCCCTCTCTCTGCCCCTCCCCCATTCATGCTCTGTCTCTCTCTGTCTCAAAAATAAATAAAGGTTAAAAAAAGAAAAGAAAATGCATACTTCATTTTACAACTATCCCTGTAGATTTTCATTTATGTGTACACCAGTATAATTATTTTGAAAATCATTTCAAAGGGCTAGCATTAAGGAGATTTTTGGGGTGATGGATCTATGTATAGAAGGTGGTGGTTACACAAATCTATACATACGTTAAAATTCATAGAACTGTATGCCAAAGAAAAAAGTCAATTTTACTGTGCTATAATTTTAAAAGGAAAATAAAATACAACATTTTACTGACACAAGAAAAGCCCAGCTCCCTTGTAAGATCCCAGGTCTCTGTCTGTCTGTCTGCCTGTCTTTCTGTAATTGGCAATAAAGGCTAAGGTGGCTATTGGGAAGAGACTAGATTTACTTGAAATGCCCAGTCGTGCTCTGCTAAAACATTAATGCATTCAACTAAAAAAACCACTTATTAAACACTTGCTGTGCAGTTCCCCAAAAGTCACTTTCTCTGAGAAGAGGGTGTTTTGTTTCCCCCCACGGGTGTTCACATAGACTAAAAGTCAAAAAGTCTGTGCCCTTCTTCTGACTTTGCATCTCACATCTCTTGAACTTCACTGGTCCTCCTCTGCAAAGTGGGTTTGATTCCTTTCCTTTCCTCAGAAAGGTTGGGGTGAGGAGGAGAGTCCAGGGAGAGAGCTGTGTAAACGGCACTGTGTAACACAAGTATGGGCATTATTTGGACCAGCTCCACGCACTCTCACGTCCAAAGACCAGACATTCGGGTCGAGGTAGCACCTCTGCTCTTTTGCTGAAAAGGAGAAACAGAAAAGGAGTTGGTTTGCCCTGTTCCCCAGGATACTCTTAGTATTGACACTCCCAAGCATGTGCTAAACATTACCACCACCACCCCCCCCCCCCCAGCCATGCCTTGATATTCCAGGAAGAAGGGAGGATGCAGCAGGGAATAATGTCCAGAGAGCTAGAGAAGCCCACTGGGCAGCCATAAAAAAGACTCCAGGCACAGGGCTGAAGTTCACACGGGCGTGCATCTGAATCACCTGTTTACAACTAATATCCATTCCAATTGGTCAGTGGCTGTGCTCCAATGTTCACTGATGTGAACATAACCCCTGTGGAGAGAGACCACTGAGGCAGCATAAACAAGTGGGGCAGCTTAGTATTAGAATTTCGAGTCTCTCTTGTCTTGGCTCCATTTTTCCCCCAACTTTTGAAAGAGATATGAACACAGGGAAGTATTTCATGACACTGGGAAAAGCATCAGTGCAGTGGAAAATGGAAATGGATGCGTGGCCTCGGAGCAAGTAAAGACTGATGAGAACTATGGCCAATTATGGGTAAAAGGAGCAGCTGCTGGTTGGCCTAGACTAGGGGTTCTTAACCTTTATCAGGCCATTGGCCCCTTTGGCAGTCTGGCGAAACTTCCAGATCCCTTCTCAGGATGCTGTTTTTATTTTTTATTTTTTATTTTTTTTTATTTTTATTTTTTTTAAAATTTTTTTTTCAACGTTTATTTATTTTTGGGACAGAGAGAGACAGAGCATGAACGGGGGAGGGGCAGAGAGAGAGGGAGACACAGAATCGGAAACAGGCTCCAGGCTCTGAGCCATCAGCCCAGAGCCTGACGCGGGGCTCGAACTCACAGACCGCGAGATTGTGACCTGGCTGAAGTCGGACGCTTAACCGACTGCGCCACCCAGGTGCCCCAGGATGCTGTTTTTAAATGAAATAAAATACATAAGATTACAAAGGAAACTATTATTTCAAAACACAGGGATTCCATACGTCAAGGTTTAAAACAATTGTACCTGTGTAGCAATGTGGGTGGTATAATGCCTAATATTTTTATTTTCTAACAGAAGCCAGGTTCCAAATTTTTAAATGAAGCTTTCTGATTCTTAAGTTCAATGTAACATTTTTCAAACACTAAGCCATTTTACCTCAGCACATGTCTGGGTTTGGGGTGCCTGGTGATCACCATTTCGAAACCTCCATGTTAGACGTTGTAGGAGATTCTTTGTACTAAAGTGGTGGTGACAATCCCACATGATGTCAACAGACAAGAATGGGGACAGTATCATAAAGCCAAACCAGGGAAAGCCTAACATTTGGCCATTTGTCCGATGGAAGAGGACAAAATATGGCATAAAGGATCCTATGTGCTTGGGTTCTAGTTCATGACAGGGTCAGTGATTATTTTCTTTCCTTTGTGATCTTAATTTTAGCATCCCATCTTCCACTGTGATTTCCCACTGAGATATTTGGATAGATTTTAAGTCTGGCTTTAGAATTTAAGGTTTTTAATTTGCTTTCATCACTTCTTTTCACTAACCCTTAGAAAATGGATTTTTTTTACCCTTATGGGAAAGAGGGGAGACCTAGTGTCATGCTGACAGCCTAGAAAGGTAACACAGGGGTAGACACCAAAGCAAAAACAGAGGGGAAGACCCTTATTTCAGAGAAAATTTCTTATAATAATAATATATAAGAAGGATTTTACCTGTTCTGAACTTAATTAAAATTAGGTAAGATCAGGTAATTATACTTTCATATAATTAGAAAATATATTGATCTCTCAAAAGAGTTATTGACTCCGTATGCATTTGCTTATAAATGGGGCCACCTATTCCAATAAATGGAAGTCATACCATAAGGTAAGTTGTTTTTTCAAATGGAGTCAATGAAGTATATAGGGATGGCATTTCCTAAATCAGTGGCTTCTATATTTTTTGACCACAATATGTAGAAACATATTTTACATCATTATATATGTGGGTGTGATTACATATATATGTATACACACATATACTTCTAAAAGTTTTTTTTAACATTTATTCATTTTTTGAGAGACAGAGAGAGAGCACAAGCAGGGGAGGGGCAGAAAGAGGGGGAGACACAGAATCCGAAGCAGGCTTCAGGCTCCGAGCTGTAAGCACAGAGCCCGACGTGGGGCTTGAACTCATGAAACGTGAGATCATGACCTGAGCCAAAGTCAGACCCTTAACCGACTGAGCCACCCAGGCGCCCCTACACACATATACTTATAAAAACAAAAGTTCCATCAAATGTACTTGCTCTTACCAAAAGAAATGTTTTCTAATTTGATTCTGTTCTATTTCCTTTTAAAATGTTGGTCTGAACCCACTAAATTGATTTCACAATCCTCCAATGGTCTGTGACTTGTGCTTTGACAATCAATGTTGTGATAAGTCCCCATGTTTCTTCAACCCTAAGCACAGACCTCCATTCCTGGGTTCTCCCCATAATACTTCAGGGCCCATCGAGTCTGGACCCAGGCCTTCCTTCATCCATGCTTGTGTGGAGAATAGGTGTGAAGCTTCTGTATAATAATCAGCTTCCATCTCCTTAACTCTTGAGTGTATTCGTTTACTCACTTTTCATTCTTGGCTTCATTTATTCAATAAAATGCTTATTGAATATTCACTGTGTGGTAGACATAGGTCTTACATCTAGGGCCACAGGCATGCAGATTGATTATCACATCACGCGTTAAGAACTGAGCCAGGTTACCCAGGTAGTGATGGAATCACAGAGAAGTGGCACCTGGTGGTGGAGAGTTTGAATAAGATAATAAGAAGGATGGGCCGGATAATCTCTGACTAGACAATCCCTCGCAGCCATTTCAGTGCCCTCTAAAATAAGTTCTCAGGTAGGAAGTGGATCCATTCACCAGAGGCCTGGGGTGAAGGGTGGGCACAGGAAGGGAGTCTGTGATGACAGGGTGAGCTGAAGTCTTTGGGTTATAGTGGGGGGAGGGGAGAGGAAATGAGGAGATCATAGGGTTGTGGGGAAATTTGGAGATCTCTTGGCCCAGTGCTGAAGTTTTTTCCCACAGAGAGTTGACAATGCAGAAGTGTGTTATTTATTATTGTTATTTGTCATTTTCATGTTGACAAAGGATCTCATCTTTCACTGTGACACTCCTTAAGAATGGATTCTTGCCAACAGCAAAGACTAGTCCTCTTCCCCTGAAAGTTCAACATTACAAGATCTGGTTAGCAGTGGAAGAAATTCCATAATGGTCATCCAACCACTTCCATTTTATAGATGAGGACAACTGAAGCCAGTGACCTGCCCAAGTCCACACAGCTAATCAGTGGGAGAGTCAGGACCGGAAGCTGGTGTCCTGTCTCCTGCCCCAGCCTGGGTTCCACATCCATGACTACCTGGTGAGGAGCTTCTGGAGGGCTGGACACAGGGAGCATGGTAGTCTCTCCTTTTTCCTTTTCGCTGCTTCCCATACAAGCTGAGGGAGGCGCCCTAAATAGGGGGGTCACTCTTTTGGTAGATGATGGCTTCTTGTTTAGAGGGTCCAGCTGAAGTCACAGGTCACTGCAGTCTTTAATGGCGTCTTTGTTCAAACAGCAAACATTCAGCTAGGCAGGAGCTTTGGAACAGCATTAGTGTCTTGAGTTCTCCTCTGTTCCAAATTCCCTCCCTCCCAGGGCCTAAGGGAGACTCCTCAGGGTCAAACTGTTTAATTCGTTAGATCCCTGTCTAATTTCCTTTTTGCACAGACTAAAATGCAGCACTGTTAGCAATCTAATGTGTATAAAAATCAACTAAGAGGGCCTCCTGGGTGGCTCAGCCAGTTGAGCGTCTGACTTGGTGGGCTCAGGTCATCATCTCACGGTTCTGAGTTTGAGCCCCACATCAGACCTGCTGCTGTCAGCCTGTCAGTGCAGAGCCTGCTTTGGATCCTCTGTCCCCCTCTCTCTCTGCCCCCCTCCCCCGCTTATGTTCTCTCTCTCTCAAAAAATAAACCAAACATAAAAAAAAAATCACCTAAGAAACTTGTTAAAAATGCAAATGCCAGAACCTATCCCTATACATTCCAATTCTTAGGTTTTAGCGTAAGTGTGCCCAGACCTGCTTTTTAAATATAATCTTCAGGATGGTGGTACATGTATCCCCTTAGGGCACATTTTGAAAAAAAAATACAGGGATAAGAGCATATAGGGTTTGAAGAAAACAAAGAGCTGGGGTCCCCTGAAGTTGTTCCCTTTCCTTATGAAACCAAGTTAAAGGACCAAAAAGGCATCCTTCAACTAGACCACTGAGGCCACTTTGAATTGACACCTTTCTCCAAATTGCAGGAAGTCTCCACAAGTGGACCCGCAAAGAATCAGGATTAGGGTGTGAACTGCATGGGAAAAGATCACATTAGAAGGCCTCCATTTTCATTAGCGGCAGGGCCCCAAACCCGGTGACAAACCAGCACAAGTCCAAGTGGCAGATTCCACAGTGGCCACAAGGTGGCGATCTTCTGCATCTATTTGAAACGCTCTGTGAGTTTTCAGGTTTAGCTTATTTCCAATGTTAAATACATCATTAGTTTTAGAAGTACGCATTAATTTTAAAAGGATGCAAGGAGAAATGGTTTAACGGGCAAGCCTTCAAACTAGCATTTCAATCAAATACTGACATACTCTAGATGGAAGAACTTAGTGAGATTTCCACATCAAACCCCAGAAAAAAAAGATAAAAATCTGTTTGAGTAAAGGCTGTAGTCTTTGCAAGATGAAAAATGTCACTCAAAGAAAGTATCTTAAAAGCTTTCTGAGAAGTTGAGTTTTTCTTGAGAACTAGCAGGTACAATCTGGTCATTAAAAAATAAAAAATAGAAAAAAAAGCATCATCTGGTAAAATTTCCTTTTTATTGGTCTGTAGTCAGGATCAGAAAATGAAAGAGAGAGAGAGAGAGAAACAACTCTGGATCAACATAACACTGGTGCAGTTCTGAACCAAAAGTGAAGGCGGAGCTGCGGCTTGGGTGGTGTGGACCTGAGTTTTTCCCAGCAACTCCGCTAGGCCTCCTGGGAGGTGCAGCAGCAGGCGAGGAAGCCAGTGGCCTGAGAGCAGAGAGAGGAGGCTGTGAGCGCTCACCACAGCACAACTTCAAGCCAAGCAGCACAGCCTCAGACTTGAAAGGCCAAGCCATTGGCAAGGTCACTGTGGTCCTGGGACTTCAGGAGACAGAGAGGCTAGTAGTGGTTGGCATGAAAGGGAGGCCAAGACAACATTCCACAGGAATAGGCTACAAAAGACAGCCAAGGCCTCAGGCCAGTGGAGAGTGCAGGGGACAAGGTTGCCGATCACCTTGTGGGCTTTGGGCCATATGTATCTATGTCTTACCCCTTGGCCACAGCCCCACGTTGAGGATGTCCCTGACACATTTGAGTAGAAACAATGTGTCTAGAAAGGCCAGTAGGAGAAGGGGGCCGAGGCATAAAAATCAATTCTCACCTTTCAAGGGCACTTGGCAAAGTTGGCTTCATATTCTACCCTCTTAACTCAGCTTCCACTCAAAGAAGAAACCCTGGAAGGCATGGGAATATCGTTGAAGGAAGCACGAACGGCCACCAGGACATAAAAGGTGGTGAGGAAATAGAACGGGCCTCAATAGCTGGGCCTTCCTCCCTCCCACCTTCCCAGTTTCTCCCATCGTGTTCTTGGTCAGGACAGGAAAATGGTTGGAAGGGGAAAACTCTTTTCAAGAAGAAAGGCTGAAGGTGCCATTGTCTTAGAAATTCAGAGACTGCAGGAGAGATGTCGGATATATTTCTTTTCTCTTTATTCTTCACAGTGTGGGGCTGGGGCAAAGGCTTTGAGGTCCTGGTTGTTTTAAGGGACAGCCATCCTTTGGTTATTCTCTGTTCAGAACCCCCTCACTGCAGGGAAAATCATATTAGAGCTTTGGCAGACAGGATGGATGTTCTCTATGGAGCCAGTGTGTCTGCAGGACAGTGTCCCATTAGAACCTTCCCTGTGCTGCTAAGCAGCTGAGCGAGACGCTTATATAGCTGAGGAGAGGGGATGCCTGAGAGACATTCCCCTCGACAAGACCCCTTTTTCACTGCATTATCCGTGGATTTGGGGAGATGGGCTGCCCAAAGCTGGACACACAGAAAGAGCTCATATCTCGCCAACTGTCATGAGACCTTGGGCCATGAGTAATGTAAAATATCATAGGTGATTTAAGGATAAGCAGTTTTATTTAGTGACCCTCTAAATGCAAACCATATCCCACATCCAGTGTGATAAATGCCTTAACTCTGGGGTACATGTGTCTCAGACCTGGGCTGATTTCCTTACACTCAGGCAATCAACCATTAGAGGCAGGAATAGAGAAACACAGAAGAAGATAGCGTTCACCAGCAAGTTTTTGAGTTTTTGTTTGGCGGGGTTTTTCCTTGCATGGCAGATTTTATGTTGGAAGATGAAGTTCCTGATCTCCCAGGAGGTGAGCTGGTGCTCAACGTGATTTTCTGATGAGTGGGAGTGGATTTGCACAGATACGTCCTCTTCAGTCTCTGCACAAGCGTCGGCATTGTGCAGGCAGCCCAACCCACAAAAAGCGAGGGAAGTTCTCTTGCACGTCTGCTGGGGGTCTCAGGGACCCAGAGCTCGGGTGCAGGGGGCACCTGCTCCACCTGCACCCACACCATTCATTACACACAGCTCACTCGCCTGCCGGACGGTCAACTGGAAGTGAATCGTGCCTTAGCTGAGACATCTTGGCAAGTATGGATGGTTAAATCATAAAATTAATAAAGACAACTTCCCTCCCAATATTTAGAAACATTAAACTAATAATAAAGGCACTGTTCTCAGATCAAAGCAGCTCTTCTTAACTAATTGAAAGAGTTTCTTATAATTAGATTTCTTTTAAAAATTTATTTAAAAAAAATTGTTTCCTTTGGAAGCAGATGCTGTGTTGACTGGCAGTCAAAGTACCAGAATCTTAGACATTGTAATATCACTTTAGATAATTAGCCGCATTGCTTTAATTTTCAGCTACTGTGCCTTTGAGTTCTGTCTGGCAGCCGTGTGGGTATTAGTCTCACAGGAAATTTGCTGAATGGCCAATATGTTGAATGCCTTGGCAAGGCCACCAGAATGACAATATATAGTATGCTCCTTGCTAAAAGCAGAGTAACTATGTAACTTACTGTCCAAACTGGGATACTTTTGAGAATAAAAGGAGGCACAATTAATAATCACTCCAGGAAAATAGATATAAACTGGGACTTCCTTGCTTATACAGCAAGCTTTTGTCCTTTAAAGTTGTTTCACAGAAAGAAGGAAGATACAGATAGAATTCTCAATGTTATTCAGGTTCTCATGAACTTACTCATATTCCAGGTCAAATTCCTTTTTTGTTAACTACAAAATGCTCTTTAGGAAAGACATCCTGAAACGATTCAGCCACTCCTAGTTTTGCATTTTTGTAGAGATCAACTAATGCAAATCAGATTTTAAAAGGAGGGATAGAAATTTGACACAGATTTCACAATTATTCCTGGGTGAAGTCCCTCATCATTTTTTTTTTTTTTGGTAGGATTTTCCAAACAGTCACAAAAGCAAAAAAAAAGTAAGTGGTTGTGCTGTTAACCTATAGGATGAATGGAAATTCCTGTTGTTATGAAAGTTTACGGTTTGGAGGAAATATTTCAGCAACATCATCATGCTTGATTTTTAAAAGTACTATATGTCAAACAACTGAAGCGTGAAGACATGTGCTCTGGATGACTCAGCAAAGGATAAAAAAAAAAATTGGCCATTGTCATGAAGACGGAAAATGTATGTGGAGACTGAATGTAAAGTGGAAAAAAAAATGTTAAATTAAGCATTATTTTATGTAATACCAACTTTTAATATCAATATATAATTTAATTAACAAATTCAGTATTTTGATTAGACACTTGAATATTTTATTTATATTCCCCAAAGCTTATGTGTCCAAACCACGTGGGTTTCTGTTCTGTGTAGGTTGGTAGCAACAGGCTCCTGGAATTCAGGCTGGGTGAATACGGGGGTTCCCCGTGACTTCCTGCCTGGGCAGAAAATTTATTAGGACTCCAGGTGAGAGCAAAACACTGAGCCTGTGAGCTATGTCTTTTTGTTTTTTGTCATAAGTCCAGCTGCTGTCTTTTAGAATACCACCATGCATGCGGTAGGGGGTGATGAATATGAGCAGGTGCAAGATTCACTGATGAACACCAGGGTCTCTGCAAGCAAAGTCTACACTGAATGGCTCAGGGACAGGTCCTTTCCATCACATGCCTAAGAAGCTTCCATCATGGACCCTAGCCTAACCCATGGTGTTAAGGTGGCCTTGGATACATCAACCAAAGACCAGCCACTGTGTGGATCTGGAAAGAAGAATGTGTCAGTCTGGTCTCTTCTGGCCTCCTGGCAGCTGAGAGTCTAGTCAGTGCTAGATAAGATGCACTCTTGGACTAACTGGCTGTACAACATCAGGCAAATCCCTCAAACTCTCTGACGGAATTAGAGGACTTTCCTTCCAGAGCTATTGCTTTTCTCTATGAAAATAGAAGCAAACGGGCAGGGAAAGGTTGCCATTGATGGTACAGAAAATGAACACCTCAGAGGTAAAAAGAAACAAGAGATCAGAAGCTTCCATGATGAAGAGAAATGAGGCTTCTTTCTTCATTCGCTGTAAACTTAGTAGTACAGATTTTGGAGTAGAAGTATGCTGAAGGTCAGTGAGGAGAATTCACTTACTTAAACCTATATAGATACATAAAAGGCCCTTAAGGACCAGAGAAAATAATCTAGGCTTCTAAACCCTGAAACGAGGTATTACTTGCTACATTGAGTGGCTTGGGGAAAAGGAAATCATGTGATCCTGGTGGCCTTCCTCTTAAATTTGATGACTCCATTCTCTTGATTTGGCCCTTTAAAGGAACTTCAGAGATTTTGAGGAGCAAGAAGCAGGCTTAGGAGTGGGGGACAAGTGTAGAGATGGGGAGCCGGGGTGTTGGAGCACCTCTAAGACTGCTAGGGTACTTGGAGAGTCAGCCAGTGGTGGTTTGGGAGGCTTGCAGCTTAGATGCGCTTCATTTTCTAACTTGCTCTGGTTCCCTTTTTGGTTCGTAACATATTCCTGGATAACCAGGTACATGAACTTCTTTGTAGAACACACACAAACCACAACTATACCATCAAAAGGCTGTGAGATAAAATTTAAAAAATGGATTCCATGTTTGTTGCAATCCAGGTGGTTCTAATTCTGACACTTTTGGGTTTTTTTAGAACTGGAATCCCTTGGTTGGGTAAAAATCCTTGCTTGCTTGCTTGCTTTAAAAAGCATTTCTTCCTTGTTTTAAGCAAAGATCATTGGAATCCAGTTGTGTTCGTCATCACAATGAACATAAAAAGACCTCCCTCAAGTGCCTCCATCCCTCTGTTTGGGCTAAGATTGCACATATTCAATAGCTGAATATTGCACTTAATTCTGGGCAGCACTTTTAATGAGGGATATTGGAAACCAGAAAGCTCCCAGGAGAGGGGGATGGTACAGGTCTGGAAACTACAATAAATGAAGAACAGGCAAAAGAACTGAGTGTCTCTAGTCTGGCGAAGCAAATCTCAACTTAAAAATTGAGAGCTGCTGGCTACCCAGATGCAGCAGTGGGACCTGGGACACCTGGGTGACTCAGTTTCTGAGGGTCTGACTCTTGGCTTCGGCTCAGGTCATGAGCTCACGGTTTGTGGGTTTGAACCCCATGTCAGGCTCTGTGCTGGCATCATGGAGCCTGCTTGGGGTTTTCTCTCTCCCTTTCTCTCTGCTCCCCCTCCCCCACTCGCTCTGTGTCTCTCTCAAAATAAATAAATAAACTTAAAAAAAAAAGAGGCAGATCCAGATATTGCTCACTTTGGCTTTGTGAAAAGAAGAACTTAATAAAACTTGGGGCTAGTCAGTATTGAAATGGGCTAGGATGAAGTCATGAAGTCATGGGAAATGTCCATGGAGAGAAAGGGACGCCATATCCAGGATACCTCCTGGGTAACTTGCAGTGAAAGGCTCTGAGTTTAAACTGGGGATACAAATAGATGTATGACAAAGTGCCTCCCTTGTCAGCACCTACTGTCTTCCAGAAGAAAGGATGCCTAAATAAAAATATAAGTAACAATGTAAGAAGTGCATGCTACAGACCAGGGGAGATACTGAGAGCTGTGGGAGGACCTGGAATTGGCAGATGCAGAGGGCTTCATTAGGAGGTGGGATACGGGGTGGGTGTTGAAATGTGCTGAGACTGAGATAAACGGTTGGGGAGATTCTAGGGGTGCAGCTGGGGCTACAGGGAACACTGTAAACAAAGGGCTATGCTAGAACAATGTGGACACCAGAAATAGAAGGGTCTGTGGGGGGAGGACTCAGAGATTGGAGGACTCAGATAAATGGTTGGGGAGATTCTAGGGGTGCAGCTGGGGCTACAGGGAACACTGTAAACAAAAGACTATGCTAGAACAATGTGGATACCAGGAATAGAGAGGAGGGTCTGTGAAGGGAGGACTCAGAGATTGGAGATAGCTGTGAAGGCCAGATACTGGAAATCCTTGAACTGTAGGTTGTTGGAGTACATTCTCCACTGGTACCTGAGTTACTAAATAGCAATGTCTTTCATACTTGACAGGCTGTATTGGCTTCCTTGTGCAGTGCCTCAGAGAGGCCAAATGTTAGGGTAGAAAGCAAGTAATATCATGGCATTTTCCTGACCTCTTTCATCAGTGGAGTCTCTAGCCCTAACAGGCTTTTAAGGGGAATAGTACATTCTTTTGGCATTTGCCAGTATTAGCCTACCCACCCCTAAACCCTCAAAGCCCACTGTATAATTACCCCCAGGGGGCCAGAGGTCATTTAAAACAGCAAGTGTAGGCAACACCCAGCTATTAGAACTCAAATTTCAGAGCTATCCCTAAATTCTGGCCTGAAGCATTTTGGAGATGGGAGGGGGCCCCAAAGGTGGGGAGACTTTGAGGTTGGTATTTCCTGCCTGCAGTGAAGGCATGTGGTTTCTGAGGTTGGCATGGGTAGGCTGTGTTCCTGTAGGGGGGCTGCAGCCCACTCCCATGGAGGCCCTCTCTCCTCAGCACTGGCTTCAGGCCTCCTCTTGGCCCCTCCACTTCCTCAGAAGCACATACTTGTCTGTTCTCCCTCTTCTTGCATTTAGCTCAACTCCTTGGGTGGGAAGATGAGAGGAGTTTCAGGGCTGCTCCTGTGACCCACTACCCCAGATGGGAGGGGTGGTCCAGACAGAGAGTGGGAAGGAAAGTTATTCCAGAAGGAGTCTTCCAGTCTGTCTCCAGGTAGCTACCCAGCTAGCCAGTGCTTCTCTGGTTTCCTGAGAGAAGGAGAAGTTGGAAAGTGGGCAATGCAGCAGTTGGTCTCCATGCAGGATGAGTGCTTGGCCAAGATGGCAGCAATAACTACCTTGCTCTGTTTAGGAGCTGCCTACAGATAACTGCCCCACATGTTCTCATTGAGGGGCCCCAGAAGCCCCTCAGTAGCTTCCACATTAGCCTACTCTGAGGTTTAAAATGCTACCATTAAGATGGATTCCCTGGATTTTATTGTAAATCTCACCCTTAGTTTCTTTTTAAAGATGCAGTTTCACTGGATACAATAAATTAGTCAATTGAGTCATTCCTCCCTAGTAAGAGGAGTGCATTGCCCTGGAAACGTTAGGAGTTGGAGAAGGTAACCAAAGAAGCTAAATATCTTGAATTGAGAGAGCGGAGAGTACCAACGGCCACATTCACTTCCTTTAGGATTTGCCATGGGCCAACACAGACCCAGTCAAGCAGCATCTCCTGGGCTCTGGAATGCCTTAAATTATGATCTAAAATGGATGCCTCTAGGTGCCTGCATTGTTCAGTCAGTTAAACATCTGAATTTGGCTCAGGTCATGATCTTACAGCTTGTGAGTTTGAGCCTCCTGTCAGGTTTTGTGCTGACAGCTCAGAGCCTCGAGCTTGCTTTGGATTCTGTGTCTCCCTGTCTCTCTGCCCCTCCCCCACTCCTACTCTGTCTCTCTCTCTGTCTCTCTCAAAAATAAATAAAACATTAAAAAAAATATTTAAAATGGATGCTTCTGAAGCCCTATTTTATTCAGTTTCTCCAGCAGGAAAACACATAGGAACCCAGAGTTTGACCAGAATTACCAATTCCACCCTTCTAATCTTGACCTGCTTTGTCTGCTATCTTGCGTTCATTTTTACCATAAGGGTCTTGTCTTTGAAGCTTGCTGGAGATTCTCAAGTCTGTTTTCAGTGGGAAGGAGGCACGTTTTCACTAAGCAGACACAGCGCTCATTAGAGCATGGAAAGTTCTCCATTTCTATCCCAGTCCAGAAGCCAATGTCCTGGGACCATCATTCATAGATCAAAAACCTGCTCAGATGCTTTCCAGAGAGAGGGAAACCATCCAGCAGGTGTCAGTAAGTTCTAAGATGTGCGGGGAGTCTGGCTTAACAATCAAGTGTGTTCTTTTCCAAACCAGCTTAGTTTTCAAGGCCTTCTCAGGGGATTGTGACTGACAGAAGGGCCATGATGACTGGAGTTCCCAAAGAGGAGGGCAAAGAGGGAAAATAGAAATCCTTTTCCTTGCGGAGAAGAACTGAGATTTGTTGTGTGTCTGAGGATTCTAGGAAGTCTGTACCATAGAGCCTAGGCTGAGAAATGCAGGATGATTGACTAGAAAGATATCGCAAGGCACCAGAAAGGGGTTTGTTCTGTCTTTTTCCTTGCCTCGGGGCACAATTCCATCTGACCTTACCTAGAGGCAGCCTGTTCAAATCAGCTTCAGGTTTCTCATTCAGCCTGCATGAGGCCTTAGCTGAGGTAATTGTGGAGAACCCAGGCCACGTCAGACCAGCCTAGTGGACTCCATTCTATACTAAGGTGACCCTCCACCACACGAAATTGTGCAAACTGGAAGCCTTAGAGCCACAATAGCTTGGGTTGGGGCCCTGTTTCTGGCTTGGCATCAGACCAGATTCTAGGAGAGATCAGGCAGAGGTATGGAGAAGAGTCTTTTCTTTCTTTCTTTCTTTCTTTCTTTCTTTCTTTCTTTCTTTTCTTTCTATCTCTCTCTCTTTCTTTCTTTCTTTCTTTTATTTAAAGATTCTATTTTTAAATAATCGCCCACATGGGGCTCGAACTCACAACTCTGAGATCAAGAGCCATACATTCCACCAACTGAGCCAGCCAGGTGCCCCTGGAGAAAAGTCTTTACATCCCTACATCCTCTTTGTCTGATCAGCATTTACTGAAAGACTGCTGATTTCAAAGATAGTGCTAGAAACTATGGAAGATACCGAGAGATATGATGTGGGGGTGCCTGAGTTTAAGGGAATCAGTATCTTGTGGACTCTGGTATTCATTGTTGACCAGCTACTAGCCTGTCCTTATCGTGCTGGCTCCATTTAGAGGAGCTCCGCCCCAGTTTATAGGATATTGGTAGAGGTATCAATCAGGCATCATAACCAGCTACCACAGGGATGGGATTGTGATCTAACCTGGCTGATGAGGGCACACTGACATCACTACGTAGTTGTTCTCTGTTTCTTACAGCTAAAGGAATGAAACTAATCCATAGATTGACAATGTTTGGTCAACGAAACTGTTTAACACTATATAAAAACCAGCATGAAGTTTCCCAGGGAGAGGATTGACTGATCCAGAGATGTTCTTATCTTACATGGGATGCAGTTGCTCAAATGTACAGGTATTGAAATTGGTTTTCATCTGATAATCAGCTACTATCATTATAAGCTACTTGGACAGGGATGTCTAGGAAGTTGATTTTCTCATTAAACTTAGCTTAGTGAGTTCTGAAGGACAAGGATTGTGTCAAATAGATGCCCGATAGTTTGAGCCCTTGGATATGCTGTTGCTGCTCTGACATGTGAATCATTTGGGCGGTAGGAAAAGGATCCTGAACATGGACCTTGAAAGAAAGAAGTCTCACAATTTGAAAAGTAAAAGTTACCATTTTAGGGACACCTGGGTGACTCGGTTGATTAATCATTCAACTCTTGATTTTGTCTCAGGTCATGATCTCATGGTCATGAGATTGAGTACTGAGTTGGGCTCTGCACAAGGCATGGAGCCTACTTAAGATTCTCTCCTCCCTTTCCCTCTGCCCCTCCCACCTCCAAAAAGCAACCATTTTAAAAAGGCAAAATACCAGCTTTGCTTCTTTATTCTAAGATATTAGATACATTATCATCAGAGAATGGCTAGGAAAAGTGCTTGTTGAGTTCCTTAAGCCATTCTCCAAGATTCATAGTGTCACACATTCTGTTATTAAAGTTATATTTTGTGTTTTACAGTTTTCTTTTCGATGTTGAACCTAAAGTCTTTCCACTTGAACCTGAAAAGGAGGGGATGGCAAAGAGTCCATTCACCACTGTTATAGCCCCATGAGCTAATCAGAGACATTACGTGTTCCTGCTAAGTCCAGGGGGCAGTCTTACAAAGTACTGAACTTAGTACAAAGCTCTCCACCTTGGCATTCATTACTCAGTCCATTAGTGTTGGCCTACTGGATGCCATGCAAGATGAAAGCCACTTTCCATCATAAATTGTAACCAGTGATCCACATTTATGTAAGACCCTGAGCAGAAATTTTGCTAGCTCCTATCTGTTCACAAGCTGGTATAAGTCTCAGAGAAAGACACAACTTCAAAATCAATCAACTATAGATTGCAACGGTGATGCTGTGAATATAAATGCTTATGGAAAGGCAAATGAAGATAAGACCAGTTACTTCCAAGTACTCAACACGTCAGTTTCCTGTCCCTGTGGGCAGAAGATAAATATTCATTGAATGAAGCCAAGAATGGTGATCAGTTGAAAGGGGTAGAGTCAAGGTTTCACATTTCTAGATGTGTTTTGCTTCATACTGACAGGTCCCAAACAGTCAAGGAGACCCAAGGTCATCTATATGTTCTTTAAAAAAAAAAAAAAGCGACACATCTTCAGCAAAACACAGATCAGTCCTAAGCCTGCACTGGGTTGGGAAAGTTTCCTATCTTCAAGATCATTTATTTCCTAAAATCTCAGATTCATTCCCACCTGAGAGAGCCAACCAGAGTCTAACCTTACAGAGGATGGAAACATAACAATCCTTATGAGGGGGATATATTAATTTCCTAGAGCTATGATAATAAAGTACTATAAACTGGGTGGCTTAAAGCAAATAAATCTATTCTCTTATAGTTCTGCAGGCTACAAGTTCAAAATCAAAGTGTCAGCAAGGCTAGTAGCTTCTGAGAGCCTTGAGACACAAACTGTCCACTGCCTTTCTCCCAGCTTCTAGTGACATGCAGGGATTAATGGCCTGCAATCCCTGGCATTCCTTAAATTGTAGATACAGATCTCCAATCCTCACCTCCATCCTCACATTGGTGTTCTCTGTCTGTCCTCACATGGCCATCTCCTTGTAAAGACACCAGGTATTTTGGATGAGTGGCTCACCCTACTCCAGGAGGACCTCATCTTAACGAATTATAACAGCAATAGCCCTATTTCCAAATAGGGTCACATTCTGAGGTACTACAGGTTAGAGCTATCACATATACAGATATATATATATATATATATATATATATATATATATATATTGTTGTGGGGGAGGAAGGATACATTGCAACCCATAATAGGAATGAGAAACTATCTGGCCCTGTCAAATCATGAATGTTGCCAAAGCATGTATGGTAACATCTTGGATAGGTTTGATGTGTAGTGGCAGGTCCAAGGGGCCTTTGAAACTAAGACATCCAATAATGTATCCCCAATGGATAGAAGTGTTTCTGTTTCATGATTTTTCCATCTCAGCTCTGATTAGAATGTCAACTGTCACCTAGAAGAGAAAGGTTTCATATCCCATCACCAAATTTCAGATTCATCTTATTTTTAGTGTCTCAAATTTGAAGATGTCAGGAACACATCTTTCAGTATCTGATCAATAATACAAGTTTTCTGTATTTGTTCAGGTGGCTTCCCTCCCCGGAGCTTTCTACCTACCAGATTTTCAACATGACTTCAATACATGTACAAACAGAAAAACTACCCCACAGAGGCTAAAGTAATATGAAGATAATTTGTTAAAAAGGTTGTGTCTTTAGGATAAATGGATACACAAATAGTTGATTTCAAAGAACTAGATGGATAACCCCATTTGGATTGCACCAGTAGTGAGGACAACCAAAGCAATGATACTTCATAGCATATATTTGCTAGTTGTTTATAACTTTTCACTGGGCAGATGCTGGAATGATTTTTTTTTGTATTATGTAGCAACACTAGACAGACAACTAATATGTTTTTCCAGTTCAGTTATTCATATCTCAGCACTGCAATAGAAAGAAGTCATCTCGTTCCCTTTACTGCAGAAAAAAGAGTTTGTACTTCTCCATACCATTGACTTGGAACAGCCTGTGCCTAATGCAAAACCATATTGGGAGAGGATTTTTTACTCTCTGCTTTCTGACCTCCCCAAAGACATCACTGTCAAGTGTGAGCATTAAAAACTCTATTGAGGGCTTTTATAAAGACAATGGAGGTAAAGAGAGAGCTGTATGTTTCCAACACTTGGACTAGAGTTAACTGTATCCCTGGGGAACAGGTCAGCAAGACTATACCATAGGTTCCATGGGGCATCCACAATCTTCCCCAGGGAGGAAATGCATTCCCTTCAGAGCCGCAGGGATCTGTATACTGCACTAAGGAGATCTAATCCATTTTGGCTGGTTGCACTGAGATACTCTCTGTTCCCAATTAAATCAATTATCTGGGTAATCTTCATAATTAACAGCAGAAGACTTGAGCTGTCAGGACTGGCTGTAGCAAAAATATTTGGGCATGTGGGTTAAGCCACAGTTGTTCTGTGGGTGTCTGAGGCCGGGGCAGGAAAGTGGGCTGAGCGCATGCTGGGGCCAGCTTTCTCAATTATTGTTGGGCTCTAGCTAAACAGCAGAAAGGGCTTTTGCCTAGAAGTCAGGAGATAGTGTTCTCACTCCATCTCTGACACTAGCAAGCTGTGTCACATTAAGCAAGCTTCTTCATGTCAGAACAACTTATCTTTACATCTGCAAAATGAAGGAATGAAGCCAGATGGTTTTAGTTAGCCTTTACAAAGCAGATGCTGAATATCAGGCACTGTAGTAAACCTTATTTCATTTAATCCTTATAACTAAACTTTTATGAGAAACAAGGCACAGAGAGGATAAGTAACTTGCCTGACATCACACAGCTAGGGATTTTCAAAGACCAGATGATCTTTAAGCTCCCTTCTGACTAAAATTTTAATCTCTATTGCTGTGGAAGCCAAGTGGAAGCCCCTGTGTCCCAGATAAGGCTTAGGCTAACTTTTATTCTTGCTACTCAAAGTCCATGGACCAATAACATAGCCATCACCTGCAATCTTTTTGGAAATTTGGAATCTCAGATCTCACTCCAAATTTATGAATCAGAACCTTCATTTTTAACCAGATAACAAGGTAATTCATGTGCCTAGTAAAGCTTGAGGGGCACTGATCTAAGACTGACCAAAGGCCCAATTGGAACCACTGCAAGGGATTTCTGTTTTCTGCCCCCACTGGTAAGCATTGAAGGCCCTAGACTGAGGTGCCGGGGAAGGGTTGCGGTGACTTCTGTCCTGCAGTTCTAAGCCATTGGCCCAGTGCAAGGATCTGTGTTTCTTCTTTGCTTTCTTACCCAAGTCATATGGTCCTGACTGTCGGCTCTACTTCCAAAAGGAAGCTTCCAGTAGCTAGAACAGATCTTTGTATCTCTATGAGCTGACCACAGGGCAGAGGCTATTGTGAACAGATTAATGCATGTTCAGGATAAAATTCTCCAATGTCCTTTTGCAGGCAGGAGAAATTGCTGTTCTCACTTTCCCACTGACTTCCCTCTTTTATTTAACAATGACTCTACACAAAGGCTTTCTATAGAAAGATAATTGGATTTCTAACTCTATTTGTTCAAAACTCACTTAACATTATAATGGCCCTAGTTATATTGTTTGTATCAACTCATCAGTAGTAAAGTACCAATTTCTGAATAAATATGTAGATTTTTGTACATACATCTAGCATTACCAAAGCAGGAAAGGAAAAATAAGCCAGAAATAGAAATCCATTAATAAAAACAGATACTAACTAGATACTTCGCTGCACTAGGCTTAAATGTGCTGGGTAAGTTTAGATTTTCAACATCTGAGTGCTATTTTTGTCTTATGTATGTATTTGCTTAGTGTTTAATCACTGTGGAACTTTTGGCCAACAGGTCATCGAAGAAGAATATAGCCTGCTGTATTCACCACTGAAGTACCAATTTAACACAATCTTAAATGAACTAAACATATACTTTAACAATGATTATCCTTCCCTTGCCATGGGGGTTGCGACAGAACCTGGCTTCCTGAATACCCTAGAGGTTTCCCTTTGACATCTTTAAGGCAAAAGTAGAGAGGGGAGAGAGAGAGAGAGAAAGAGAGAGAGAGAGAGAATTTCTAGGGATTTTTATGTTTTCATTACGTTTGATAGAGATTTCTTTTCCACCTCTCAAACGTATGAAACAAGGCCTTTTTTTCCATGTTTTTTCTTCTCTGTTCTTTCTCTGGACAAGGAAGAGGCTACCACTGAATAAATGAAACAAAGAGCAGAATGCATTATTTTCTAAGCAAAAAACCAATGAACATGGACTCTGAAGAGAGCAGATGCTTGCTCTTATATGGGGCTTGGAGAAGCTAGGCACTCAGAGATTGGTGGCTTCTCAGAAGCAGGAGTGGTCAGGGATTGGCCATGGAAAGCAGTTACTAAAACTGGCTGCTGCTATTGGCTGGCTTTCAGAAGCTTGATTACCATTTCAGAGTTGTCATTAATTGATTGGGAAGAGTTTACAACTGAATCTGGTAGTTACTTGTTCCTACGATCAAAGAGTAGTCAATCTTTCTTGAATTTGGAGTATGGACACTTTTTATGTTCACCTCCTGCCCCCACTTGCTACTTCAGGCAGCCTGTGTACTCACTGTGGTATGAAACATTAAGGAATATAATCTGAGTCCATTGAATCTCAAAGTGCCATACCTTGGCACTCTCCCATAGGGTAAATAGGAAACACATGGCCCGTGTGTGGGCCAATTCCCCTTCCAGGCTTGCTCAAAACTCGTGCCACTCTTTGCCACGGAGCCCAGATTAAGGCTTTGGCTTCATTCTAGCAGCTTCTACTCATTAAGTGGGATTGCCAGCTGATGAAAGAAGATTGCCATCTTCTGTGGAAGAAGCCTGTTTGCCATCCCTGCTCTTGAACAACTTTGTAAAATTTAAGTATCCCGTGTCCCATTCTTTTACCTTCTCCTTTATAAACCAGCTGAGGAGAGTTCCAGGCAACTTCCCTCTGAGATGTAATGTGTTACACAATGCGTGGTTGTCCTATACCTGTTAAAGACAAAGATCCTGAGCTTCGCTCTGGAATAAATCTATTCCTGGAAAAGGGCACTGTGGTGTGTCAATTAAGAGCACCAAGATAGATAAACACGTGAATTCTAATTCTAGCTGAAATGTCATTTACCAGCTGTGGGACGTTGGGCAACTTACTTAACCTCTCTGAGCCTTAGTTTCCCCTTTTGTAAAATAGGGATAAAGCACAGTATTCATATCATAGGATTATTGTAAAGATTAGATGAGAGGAACGTAAGACACTTAGGGTGGTACCTGGTAGATAGTAAGTACTCAAAATGTTGGGTATGACACAATTTGCTATTTTTGTCTGTAAAGAAATCCCTGGGAGTCTAAAGGTCTGGGTTCAGATATGCCTAATATTATTAACCATGTAGCCAACAGTCAATAAGAATACTTGCATTGTTTACATGAGCGAAGCTAATGTTTACTAACTTCATGGTGCTGTTCAAATCACCCTTTTGGGGCCTCAATTTTCTTGTAAAATGGTGCGGACAGCTACTCAGTCTAACAGATAGCGTCACTGTGAATATTAAATCAAATAATATACATGAAATGGCAAGGAACCATGGGAGAGACTCATTTCTTGAAGATAACTGAGATTTAAAAAAAAAATTAAAGGAGAAATCACTTAAAAGAAGAACGAAAATTTTACCATAAATGGTATTTTTAGGTGTTGGTTGAATTCTATTGTTAAAAATGAAACATTAAAAATAAGTTTATCTTCTATTTTCCAGAATCTTATAGCTATAATTATTTGCTAATTCTTGGAATCATAAAATGAATCAAGTGTCAATTTTTTTTGGCTTAACTTGACTGACAAAACGCTAAGGTCTCCTTTTCTTCACATTTGATTTTTGCTACACACTTACTGAAAGGGTCAGTTTTTGCCAAAATATTAACGGACTTGGCTCATTCTCCCAAGGGTCTCTTTTAATTCTCTGATATTTAAATCAGTCTCTTTTGAAGCTCAAATTGTCCCTCATCCAAGTCAGATGAAAGCCCGCATCTTTTGCAGGATATGCAATTTCACTTTGTTGCAATCAATTTGCATTTGATTTGCATTGTATTATTGACCACACGGGAGGGTCGAACAAAGATCTTGATACCATATGTGAGAATAGACACCAGCATGATGGAAAGTTATGATTAAATGGGAACTAATTGTAAAAATGGTCAGTTCATTAATGAATCTTTTTCTGTCCTGGAAACTTTTGCTTCCTCACCAAATCTTGACACTGCAAAGATGTAGTTAATGAGTCTCCCTGTTCCCATTAAAACTGTATAGGATCCATGTCCCAAGAATTTGATTTGGGATCAAATTCTTAAGAATCAGATTGTATTTCAAGTGCCCTCACATAAGAGATACTATTTTAAGGCATCCTTTGATGTTTCTCAAGTAAAAGGAAACACCTACCCAATCCCTGACTTAATCTTACTTTTCACAAACCTGAATTTCCAGGAATCACATTTTCTTAGAGCAAAGTTCATCCCTATTGCTTTAGGGAGTTGGGGGTCGAGTGATGTTGCCTCACCTTTTTTCTCTGCAGGCAATGGGCCAGGTCCAAGAACAATTTGAAGCAGGCGCAGGAAGGCCAGGTGTAGAAATGAGTCCCCCACCTGGCAGGAAGGAGGGAACTCCCCTTCCCTGCTGCCTAATAGAGGCCTGTAGAGCAAGAGCTCCTCACGGTCCCTTGCAAGCAAGACGAATGGATGATTAGAGACATGAGCAGGCTAGGGAAGCATGGCCCTACCTTTCCTTAGTGCCTCCCTGTCCTATCACTTCCCTGGCATGTCTGGAAGGGGAAGCGTGTGATATTTGTGGCAATCACAAAAGCCACCCTTCCCCCATCTTGAACCAAACTCCACTCTTCTGTCCTGGGGGCTAAGGAGTGAATATGGCTAAGATCAAACAGGATTTCATGGTGCTTTTGTTAGAGTTCCTAAACAGGCAGCTGTGGGCAAAGATTTAAACAAACAACAAGACTTTTAAAGGGGTTCTTGAAACGATCTTGTCACGTCATGGGTAACTGTGTCGTTCCCAGGCTGCAGTCTGACCTTAGTATGACAAGAAGCTTGCACTCTGAAGGACTGGGGAGACCCCTTTGAATGTGCTTCATTCTTTTCTTCCTCTCAAGGGTGGGTAGGGGAAGGAGACAGAGAGAGAGAGAAGAGAGAGGGGGGTGAGGGGCAGAGGCTCTGGAGAGAATGGCATGCTGCCAGGAGAAGAAGGGAGACACAACATGTCTTGTTGGGAGAAAATGAGCCAGTTGCACCCCCCAGCCCCACCCCTGCTAAGTCCTCTTACAACAAAGTGGCCACTGCCAAGATTTCTCCTGCCAGGCCTAGGTCTGTGGAGCTCCCACACACCATCTACAAAGACCCAAGACAAACGTGGACAGCCTCAAAGCCTCACTTCACTACATCTTAAGGCAGTCCTAAATGCTTGTAGCTTCTCATTTAGGACAGCGAAGAGAAATCCCCTTGGGAAAACTCGCTTTGAAGTCCTGAGCTCTAATGTTTAAAATCTGTTAGCAAACCACACATTTCTCCACTCTCGCTGGGGCAGCTGGTTTCTTTCCAAATAAATCACAGGGCTGCTGAGCATTCTAATGCAGGATCTTTGGGGTCTCCTTTCAACACTGCTCAAAAGGCCCAGCTGCAGGGCAGTTGGCCTGAGACCACCTCCTACGGGCTACAGTCCTATTTATAAAATCCTTTGGGACAGGTGTCTGGAAGGTGGATTTAGGAACATTGTGTGACTGTGCAATGCAAGAGGGTGTCAGGTGGTGGCCAAGATCCTGGGACATCAGAAGTCAGGCCTGGAAGATAGGCAGAGAGAAAATAGAGTCTCCATGAAGATATCCGCTGCCTCCTACCTTTGGTGGTCGGCACCTTAACCATGCAGGGGCTCATAGAACTTTCACAGGAAGAGAGAAGAAATGCCTAACCTCAGCAGAGTATGAGAAAACCTTGAATATGAAGGTCACATTGTTCTGTATCTGAAAAATGATGACTCAACAGGAAAGGACAGTTAGGGAGGAGATAAGAAGTGCCATTCAAAGGTCTATTATGTGCCTGTGTAGGAGGACAGAGAGCACAAAATCATGACCTTGCCATATAGATGTTTATAGTGTAGTTGGGGAGAGAGATGAAGACAGATGAAGTCAGAAGGAGCAATTCTCTGGGGGTGATAAGCCATACCAACTGAAAGGATGGCCTCTGGAGTCCAATTTCTCAGCACGAACCCCGCCCACATCAACTTGCCAGCTGTATAACCTTAGGCAAGCTTTCAAATTGCAGAGGAGACTCTGTTTCGTCATCTTCAGGCATACATATTTAGTGCTCACCTCACAGGGATGGTGTGCATCAAATGAGCTATCCCTGTGAAACACTTTCCCCATAAAAGGTGCTCAATAAATATTATCCATTGATATTACCATTATTCAAAGATGGAATATAACTAAGCCCTAAAGTAGCATGATATGGCATAATGTAACCGACAGTTCAGAGAAACAGAAAATAAGTTGCTTTGAACCACTTCAGTGGCTTGGAAAGAAAAATGGGCTGGATTTGAATGGTCAGTGGAGAGGAGCACAAATCTGTTCAGGACATGCAAAAAACATGAGAGAAGGCACAGACAGTGGTGTTCCTATTCATGGGCCAGACTAAACTGGAGGCATGGTGAGCAAAGAAAGCATTTGGCTTAGTTGACAAGGGCAGAGACAACAACAACCCGACTGGGGCAAAAACAACCAACCAGAGAGGAGGGAGAAGCCTGACATCTCTGAACAGCAGTGGATGTGGTGAAGGTGGAGTTTCAGGATGACTAACGGGGCAAAAGTTGGAGGATAGCAGAGAGCAGAGGGCCTGGAGTCAGGCTGGCCAGCCAGGGTGATGGGGCAGTGATCTGGGGGTGTGACGCTGGGGATCTGGGGCTGGGTGGAGGGATGGATTAGAAAGACCTTTACGGGAAACAGGAAGTGAGACTTGATGCTCATCTGCTCAGCATACACGTTGTGAAGTATGAAAGCCTTAACTGAAGGCTCTTGTTCATGCACGTATTTTGGCTTTAAGGAACAGAAATGCACTCAAGTTAAATTGAGTAATTAAAAATTTGGATACAAGCATAGGGGCTCAGGAAAAGCTAAAGAAACAAAAGGAGGCCTCAGGGAGATGGTAACTGGAGAGTTTTCTCTAACCTAAATGGCTCTAGTAAAATGTCCATGTGTTTCATTTTAGTGCTCTACCAATAACAGACTTAATTTTTCTCCGAGCTTCTGTATCTCCATCTCTCACTTCTCCCCATGTCCCTCACCCTTAAAATTATATTTTGTAGTCTCTATAGTGTAGTGGGGATACTATTTACAAAAACATTAAACTGATATGTTTTATTTCCCCTCTTAAATCATGTTCATTGTAGCTCTCCACCTCTGAGGCTCAGCCATGAAATGTTTTGTCCTATAAGAAAATATTTGTTCTGAAACCGGGGCTTGGGTGAGGAAGATTTTCTAAACGCCTTCAGAATTTCAGGAGTTAACCTGTTTGGGTCAGATCATAGAACTCCTTGCAGGGCATGGAGATACCTTTTCCATCTAACCTAGCCATGTCCCAAGGCTTGACTAGAAATGGTGGAAGGATGATCCGATGCAGGTGAAATGATGGAAAACCCCACTTTCTGGCCTGAAGGACCTTGGGAGAAAGGAGAGAGGTAGAGGTGGAGGAAAGGAGATACCAGACACTTACTTTGTTCTCTTATCTCAGCCTCAAGGCCAAACTTGAAGGACAGTGGGTAGCTTTAGGAACATCTAGGTAACTTGGAGTCTTCAATGCCATGAAAGTTCTGTTGTACCCCTACCCGGGACTCCAGAAGGCAACCACTTCCCACGTCACCTCTGGGACAGCTTCCTCAAAGTAATCCTGGTGGTGTCGTGTGGTGGAAGAGACAGGCCTATCTGATGCTTTAGTGTTTCTTGTTTGCTTTTGGTGCTCCAGTGGTGTGGATTCAACACAGAGGAAACTGAGAGTTTGGGGAGCTCTATTTCTGAGCAAGAGTGTTTTGATGTTGTGGCAGATGAATGGGAGTCACGGGCCTTTCAAATCAGCAGGAACAGCGTGAGGCCACATGAGATGGAGGGCCACCAGCCACAGTCCAAGATGCAAGAGATCAGATCACAGGTAATACCACCTACCAATGGCAGTGGTGCATGCCAGCAGTTCCAGCTGTGACTGAATATTCAGGATCATGGCTGTGGGGAGGAAAAGAGACACAGGATATCATATGGCTTTTAGGGCTCTTTCCTTCAAAGCCATGAAGTCACTTAATCCCTATTTGCCCCATAGACCCACATGCCATATTGAAATAGAGAGGGGAAAGAAATAAAATTCTAAAATACTGGGTAATGCCTAAAGAAATGTCAAAATTATTACTTCAAGCCAAGAAATGGTCTAAGATGTTTTGTTTTATTTTGCTCTGTTCCTTTTGTTGCCCAGTCAACGGGGCTCATGAAGAAGATTAAAGGAGTTACAAATCAAATGAGGAAGCTACACTTTCTCTACACTGTGGAATTATAGTTTAAATAAATTTATAACCCTACCACGAGGCTGTCTGCTTGCTCATAGTTTCCACTTGAATATGGTCCATCGTGACTTTCCGGCCAACTTCCCAATTGCTCTCTAAATCATTATCTACAATTTCATTCCTCACTAAGTGTCTAATTTGCCCACTATTTGTTAGCTTAAGGACTCACCAGTCTTCTTTGGCCAGATCGTCTTTTTGAGCCAGGTTGTGCATTGAGATTTGACCTCTGAGTCAGGCAATAGGAGACAGAACCATATGAAGGGGAAGTTCTAGGAAAACATCTGAGGTAGATAAAGTGATAGCATAGTCAATTCTTTAGTATTTCACCTATGCTTCAAGTCATGACCAAAGGAAAACTTGGAAAACTGCCCTATAAAGGCATAAAAATGTTCTATCTCAACAAAATGTTCCTACCTCTGTATCTCACCAGTAGACTTTCATAATTATGATTGAGTTTCTCCCCTACCAGAAATAAGCTTAGGGTGTCCTGTGAATTTCACCTCCTTCTCCCATATGGGGAACCAGGGATCAGTCAATTCTTTTTTGCAGAATTTTATTTATATAGTCCAGTTACTCAGCTATTACAGTTAATAAAATTTTGCCATTGTATAAGTAGAATATGATTTTTCAAAGAATTCAAATGTATTGAAACAGATAAATTAAGTCATTTATCCCATGCTCAAACACACTATTCTTATTTGAAGATTCTGAAGATAATTTAGTATTTTGCAGTCTCTCTGGGTTGTAATTATGAAAATCAGTTATCATTGTTCTTTATATGTGCATCTGAGTTCGGGTTAACAGTCCAAGTCAATTTATAATTCTGTCTCATGTTGCATTTATTCCAAATTTCCTTCCATCCAAAAGCAACTTTGCACTGCCCTGTGGTGTATTTCCTCTCTCGTGAACACCTTTGTCAGAAACTCCACATGTTCACACAGCAGGGATGTTAAGTCTCATCTAAGGAGAAGCAATCATGAAGCCCACTCCAGGTGATCCACACTTCGGCATGAGCCCGGGGCTGATGAGCTAACAGGAAAGCTACATCTGAGGGGTGTTTGGATACATAGGTGGTGGCTGGTTTACTCATTTGCCTAATATCAGCATAAGTTTAAACCTGCCCTTTTCTCAGATTCGTATGTCAGTAGCAAGAGCAATATGTGGATAGGAGGATTTGGTGGCTGACATCACTTGTAAACCTGGGTATTACCGCCTACCCAAAGGCATGAGACCAACACAAATGGGAAGACACAGAAAGTCTGTTTCATGTTTTCTAATTCAGTGCCACTCCTTAGTGTCATATGTGAAAATAACATCACTTCAACATCAGCTGTAACTGTTGAAAATGAGGAAAGATAGAGCCAAATTATAAATGAATGTACCTCCAATTATACCTGCAGGTAGGGAACAGCTTATCACCCTTATCCCATGCCCCGGTGGCTTATCCATTAATGTATTTTTATTCAACAAGCATTCAGTAAACATTTACCAGATTCCAGGCTTTTTGTAAATTGCTGAGGCCCAAATCTCCTCAGCCAGCTTTCCTCCAACCTCAGCCCTGGCATATTAGGGTATTTGCTCGTTTTGTGGGATTTTCACTCCTGGATCAGCTCAAAATCTGAAGAGAAGAGATACGGGGGGTGAATAGTCCTGAGCAGCATTTGGTCAAGGGTAGGTAAAAGGGTGAGGGCCTGTGAGAATCCATAGCCAGCAGTTCAACCAGAGATGGGGGGGCTTCTGCCCCCTGCCAAGCACCTAATTGAGAAAGGGCACTAAGTATTACAGGGCACTAAATAAGAAAGAACACAGGTTTTTGCAAGAACTGTTCTCAGAGATTGTACTCATTTGGAAGGAATGCTTGGACAAGTGGGGTGGGCAGTGTCAGGGGCAGGGGCAGTGTGGGACCACCCACTGGGTAGGCTTTGGAGACAGAGAATGTTAAAAGAGTATTTTTTTATTTATTTTTTTTAAAGTCTTTTTTTTTCAACGTTTATTTATTTTTTTTGGGACAGAGAGAGACAGAGCATGAACGGGGGAGGGGCAGAGAGAGAGGGAGACAGAATCGGAAACAGGCTCCAGGCTCCGAGCCATCAGCCCAGAGCCTGATGCGGGGCTCGAACTCACGGACCGCGAGATCGTGACCTGGCTGAAGTCGGATGCTTAACCGACTGCGCCACCCAGGCGCCCCAAAGAGTATTTTTTTTAATGGAGACAGAGAATGTTAAAAGAGTGCCTCTAGTTGTCCACATGGGTGAGGTCCTGACCAGAGCTGAGCTGCTCAGGAATGTAACTGAGGCACTGAGGACACCCCCACATGTCTTCCCTCTCGGTTTACCTGATATAGCACGTAGTCTGTACTCTAAGTCAAGCAAGTACTTAAAGAATATTGGTTTAGGGGCGCCTGGGTGGCTCAGTCAGGTAAGTGTCTGACTTCGGCTCAGGTCATGATCTCATGGTTTGTGAGTTTGAGCCCCACATCAGGCTCTCTGCTGTCAGCACAGAGTCCGCTTCAGATCTGTCTCCCTCTAGCTCTCTGCCCCTCTCCCACTTGCACACTCTTTCTCCCCAAAACAAATAGACACTTAAAAAAGAATATTGGTTTAAAGGGGTGCCAATTATTAGCTATCCAAATTCCTGGTTCCATGTTTAACCATATTCTTCTAGTCTCTCCAGGACCTAAACCATTTGAGTGGCTTGAAAAGGACATCGGAAAGCTGCATGAGGACCTGAGGGGTGTTGGGAAATAGAGGTGAGCCCCCACCCAATTTCAACCCCTGCCCATCTCCCAGCTAAGCAGAGCAGACTCTTTACAGATGTGATGTGAGTGAATGTGACCTCTGCCATCTGTTTTCCACTGAAGCCCCTCCCCTCCTTCAGGCGTCAGTGCTGGTGGAGTGAGCCCTGACAATTTAGGTCTCCCCGGTGTGGCTCCAGACATTCTGCTTGCCCACCCCCATCACAACTTAATTGTTTCGTGTTGGATCCCCTTAGGGCTTCATTAGTGACTTTTACCAGAGTATCATATCCTACAATAATGGTGGATTATGGCTCAATGTCCAGCTTCTTTCTCAGAGGGAGACAAAGAGGTGAGAAGGAAAGCATGAGAGATAGTTTATTTCAAAGGAATATATCTGGCATGGTAGGCTGTGGGACAGGTGGAGAATGATTTACGGGCTTGTGCCACCTGACAGTGCACCCTGCAAATCACAGTTTCTGGGGGATAATAACTTCCCCATTCATGCCACGGCCCTGCTCTCTTCTTTTAGTCTCATGAGTTAAGTTCCGTGTTGTTCTCAGGTGCAGTGCAAACCAGAGGACAACAGGTCTTGTGTCCTTTCCCCCATTTTCCTTTTTAAATTTCTTCATCTGTTTGTGGCCCAGTGTTTCTTAGTAGCAGAGAATGGTTTTTCAGGCTCTGTTCGTTTTCAGGTGAGATACAGTAGTGAGTTTTTCCCCTACTGTGAACGACAGGTGTATGGAAATCGTAGTTGGAGAGAACCGGAGACAGCGATCAGAGGCTCATATACCCTGCAGGAAGTAGGAGCAGTGAGCTCTTGGACCCACTCATGTCTTTGGGATCTAAAGCCATTTCAAAAATCAGTCCGTACGAGAATAGTCATCAGCTTTCATTTAGAATTCTAAAGTGAGCTGGGAACTATTACCTGGAGGGAAGAAGTTTGTAAATGTTTTCCATTAGTTTCTTCTGATTATATGTTAGAATTCAAATGTATTTGTTTAAGGCCTAAGTCCTATGGAAAGTGTTCACTTGCAAGAGACTCCAGCAAAATGGCTCTTATGTGGTATTATTTATTCGGACCAACAAGCCCCATTGCAACTTGAGACAAGCGTGCCCTTGGTTTCAGGTTCTTCCCTAACAGCAGTGATTTATTATTTTTTATTTCTAATAGTCAATATCTTCGATTTTCTCAATTTCCTTTTTCTCTTTTCTTCCTGATTGGAGAAGTGAAAATATTAAGAATGATTGGCAATAATGGAGAGTAGGGGGCTTTAGGCTTTGTTCCTGACAAAGAAATTTAGCGAAGAGATTTAGCTGGGAAGATTCATGAGGAATAAACACCTTTGTGGACTGAGGCTTTCCGTGAGCATATTCTGACATAGACCATCTCCTGCAGACAGAAAACTTATTATTTTCTCTAGTCTGCATTTTGAAGAACTGTGTGAACTGTTAGCAACTATTTGCTAAAAGCCTACAGGTAGAGACTCGAAAGTGAAGATTAGGAGGTGAACAATTTGGTTCCAATTTGTTTACATGGATTACTTGGCTAAGTTGGGTTTTCTTTTTTTTTTTTTTTCCTTCCTTCATGCTACTTTATCCTGTCCTTGCTTTCCAATAAGGTAACAGATGAAAAGTGCATTGGCTCTAACTAAAATTCCAGTCTCTGAAAGAGTTCTTAGAATAAGAAGGATCTGGCATTTGCTGAGTGAACAAAGAGGACAAAAATTCTATTCGTCAATAAATTTTTTTAAAAATGAGTTTGTATTTGCTGCTATCAAATGTAAAGATGAAATTTGAATAAGTGTGGCCATCAGAGCAGCTATTACTGGTGGTGAGCTATTAAAATTTATTGTGGGAACTCCCAGGAATATATGTATAGAATATCCTTCATTTGATCGCAACCTAACTTGGTTGACTAATTTTTTTCTATGGAATTTATAAACCAAAGATGATTTTGTGTACTTCATATTTAAATCAACTTTAATGATCAGTGAGATTCCTCTGTCAGATGCTGGAAAGGAAGGAGCTTGGGGACAGAATCCAACTGGGCTGTGCTGAGGGCATATTGAAGAATATGAACTGAATGTGAACTATTAGAGGGAATAAGTAAAATGAAATAACAAATTTTACTTGGAGAGGAAACAATGATTACTACTTTCTACCAAGCCCAGTGTTATTCAATACAACATTTCATTGAGTCTTCACAAAACCCAGCCAGTATGATACTATTATTCCCATTTCATGGGAGTGAAAGGTAGGTACATTGAAATGTAGGTATGTTGCCCAGTGGTCCTGGCATACACATCCTGTAACAAGAAATCATGCATTCTTTTTCCTAATCCACAAGGCCTTCTATGTAAATGTCCTATGTGAATGTCCCTGCAGTGGATAATTCATCTTCTAGCTACCAAAATATAGCGATTGGGTTAAGGTTGCCAGTTTTAGCAAATACAAATATAGGACATCCTGTACATGTCCTAAATATTCTATGGGAAAATTTTTTTCCATTAAAATTATTTTAAGTGTGGTAACACACATGTAACACAAAATTTACCATACTGAAAATTATTTGTTGTTTATTTGAAATTCAGATTTAACTAATGTGCTATATTTTATCTGGTGACTCTATATGGGGGATCATGAGCATTTACTGAGCGGGAAAAGACTGAAGGAAAAAGCAGGCAAGAAATTGGAACCCAACAATGAGCCTAGAGTCCAATGAACAGCAATGAATCTTCGTAAGGAAAAAAAAGGTGCACCTTACTTACCCCATTTGCACATGCAGCTGTTGGAAAAAGTATGAAGATAGAGACCCCAGAATGTGAATAAACTTGGAAAAAGTGTACTTGTGGTAAACATCCAATAAACAGTGACAGAATTAAGGTCTGCTATTATCTAGAATGGACTCAGTTTATTACCTAGAATAAGATATACCGTTATATCCCTAATGGCTAATGCTCTGGATACCGACAGCAGTCACTCGTTATATAGGTATGGCACTACTAAGTTAAGAGCACAAAGTTTGGAGTGATATTAGCTGCCATGTATTATCTCTGTCACTTTGATTGTGTTACATGATATCTTTGGGCTTCAGTGCCTTTATTTGTGTAATAGAGTTGATATTACTCTAAGAGTTATTTTTACTCCATAAATGGCAGACATGGCTTTTTTTCTTCATCATCATCATCATCATCATCGTCATCATCATCATCATCTAGAATGGGAATTGGTAAACATTTTCTGTAAAGCCTCAGATGGTAAATACTTTAGGTTTGATGGGTCATAATGTCTCTGTTACAGTTACTCAACTCTGCCCATTGTAGTGAGAAAGCAGCCACAAACAATACACACAAGAATGGCTATGGCTCTGTTCCAATGAAACTTCATTTACAAAAATAAGCATTGGGTCAGATTTGGCCTGTGGGTTATAGTATACCAATTCCTGATTTAAAGTGGGGATCCTCAGTCTCCCAAATCTCATTATCATGGGGAAGGAAGGTAAGAGGTGCTTTTGAAACTGGTGGATAAGTGTGAATTTATCTCTGACAGGGCATCAGTTGTGTGTGGTGAATGGCAACTGCTCTCTCTCTCTCTCTCTCTCTCTCTGTCTCTGTCTCTCTCCACACACACACACACACACACACATACATATGTGTGTATATGAATAATGTGTATATGTATATACATATATATGATCTTATTTTTTAGAGCAGTTTTAGATTCACAGCAAAATTGAAGGGAAGGTACAGAGATTTCCCATATTTTCCATATACCCACATATGCATAACCTCCTTACCAACATCTCCCATCAGAGTGGCACATGTGTCATAATGATGAACTACCGACTCATAATATCATAACCCAAAATTCATAGTTTACATTAGGGTTCACTCTTGGATTTGTACATTCTTTGAGCTCGAACAAGCATGTATCCATCATTGGACATGTATCCATCATTATGGATACCATACAGAGTATTTTCACTACCCTAGAAAGTCTCTGTGCTCTGCATATTCATCCTGCTTCCCAACCCTCAACCCCTGGAAACTACCGATCTTTTACTCTTGCTATAGTTTTGCCTTTTTCAGAATGTCATGTAGTTGGAATCACATAGTATATACAGACTTTTCAGATTGGCTTCTTTAGCTTTGTAATATATATTTAATGTTTCTCTATGTCTTTTCATGGCCCGAAAGCTCAGTTATTTTTAGTACTAAATAATAAGCCACTGTTTGGATATACCACAATTAATTTATCCATTCACCCACTGAGGGACCTTTTGATTGCTTCCAAGTTTCAGCAATTATTTTTTTTTTTTTTTAATTTTTTTTTTCAACGTTTATTTATTTTTGGGACAGAGAGAGACAGAGCATGAACGGGGGAGGGGCAGACAGAGAGGGAGACACAGAATCGGAAACAGGCTCCAGGCTCCGAGCCATCAGCCCAGAGCCTGACGCGGGGCTCGAACTCACAGACCGCGAGATCGTGACCTGGCTGAAGTCGGACGCTTAACCGACTGCGCCACCCAGGCGCCCCGAAGTTTCAGCAATTATTAATAAAGTGCTATAAACATCTGTTCACAGGTTCTTGTGTGTATGTAAGTTTTCAGCTCCTTTGGGTGAACATGAAGGAGCATGATTGCCAGAACAGTAAGAGTATGTTTAGTTTTTCAAGGAACTGCCAAACTGTCTTCCCTGTGGCTGTACCATTTTGCATTCCCACCAGCAATGAATGAGAATTCCTGTTGCTCCACATCCTTACCAGCATTTGGTGTTGTCAGTGTTCTGGATTTTGGCCACTCTAAAAGGGTCTAGTGGTGTCTTATTGTTGCTGTTGTTTTAACGTTTATTTATTTATTAATCCATTTATTTTTGAGAGAGAGATTGGGCAGGGGAGGGGCAGAGAGAGATGAGGGGAGAGAGGATCTGAAGCAGGCTCTCTGCTTATGGCAGAGAAGCTCAAACTCACAAACCATGAGATCATGACCTGAGCCTAAGCCGGACACTAACCAACTGAGCCACCCAGTTGCCCCTCGTTGTTTTAATTTGCATTTCTCTGATGACATATGGGTGTGAAACATCTTATCTGATGACATATGCTTTTGTTATTTGTATATCTTCTTTGGTGAGGTGTCTGTTAAGGTTTTTGGCCCATTTCTTAATAGAGCTGTTTTGTTATTGTTGAATTTTAAGGTTCTTTGATATTTTGAATAACAGTCCTTTATCAGATATGTCTTTTGCAAGTTATTTATTCCCAGTGCACCTTCCTTTTGAGAATTCCTGACCTAGAGGAATAAGGAAGAAACATGTAAGCTCTTTGTCAAAATCCTGAAGGAAAAAGTTGAATTTTATGCACTTTTGTAACAATATCTAACATGTACTGGATGCTTATTGTGTGCTGGCAACTGTGATAGGAATTTTATGTACATTATCTGATTTAGTACAGCTCAAACTCTAAAAAGAACAAGTAGTATGACTATCCCTACTTTGCACATGGGGAAACTGATATTTGGAAAGATTCGCATGATCACACAGTTAGCCAGAGTTTAATTCATGCAGTCTGACCCCAGTGTCTGGATGCTTGACTCTCATACCATATTACTAGCACCTTGTACTGGGCCTGGTTCAGTACTGTTCCATGATTATTTGTAGAAGTGAATGAATTAATACATGAAGCTATAGCTCACAGTTCTTCCAGGGAATTTTAAGCATTTTACCCACAAGTTGTTGAACTCATTACCATTACTTTTGAAGGCTGAAGGATTTACCTTCTATAAGTCAAATGTGGAGAGCTGGGCATAGACAGATGAAGGTCTTTTTAACTGGAGGTAGAAATAAATAGTGAAGAAAATAATAGAGTATTATTCCAAAGAAGGTGTTTCGTTTACTAGGTTTGATAAGACAGTGTATCTGCTGTAAGCATTTGCACAATTTCACTCTGACTTACAGCAAGATATTAGTAGCTGTGTTGAGTAAAGATCTGTATATGCAGGAAAGCAACAAAAAGGAAAAATGCAGGTTTGCAAGTCCTAGTTTACTTTCTCATGGTTTTGTTTATTTGTTTTGTTTTCTTAAAGAAGAAAATTCTTATAAAGTATGGGAAGGAAACTAAATATTGTATTTCTCTGTGTGCTTTGGAGAGTCATGGGCTTTACATATTGAAGGTCATTTCTCCCTGGTAACATGAGATTGTGCTGAAATTGCTGTATTGGGACATGCAGAAATGTGAGGCAATCAAAAATGTGCAAACCATCCCAAACCCAGTGACTTGTAGGAGTCTAGTGTGTGCTTAGGGGAGCTTTAGGGGTTAGGCTTTGTAGCTTTATCACAGCCTTCTCCAGAAACATCACCACTGGTATTTTAGTTGACTCCTCTCATCCCCATAAGCAGTCAGTGAATTTCACATTACATTGGGTTAAGAACTTTTTCCATTAAAAATTATTTTAATTGTTATAAAATACATGAAACATAAAATTTACCAGTTAATACTTTTTAAGTGTACAGTTCAGTGGCATTAAGAACATTCACAATGTTATACAACCATTACCACCATCCATCTCTGGAACTTTTATGGTCTTGCAAAATGGAAACTGTACTTATTAAACAACTCCCCATTCCCAACACCCCTCAACCCCTAGCAACTCCCATTCTACTTTCTGTTTCTATATGTGTGCTATTCTAGGTACCTTATGTAAGTGGCATTATATAGTAGTTGTCCTTTTGTGTCTGGCTTTATTTAACTTCATGTCCTCAAGGCTCATCCATATCATACCATGTATCAGAATTTCATTCCTTTTTAAGGCTGAATAATAGTCCATTATACATATATAGCACATTTTGCTTATCCATTTATCTGTCAAGGTACATTTAGGTGGCTTCTGTCTTTTGGCTATTGTGAATAATGCTACTGTGAACATGGGTTGGGGTAATGATTCCTCTCTTTTTATTTTTTTGTTTTAGAGAGAGAGAGAGTGAGTGTGAGTGGGGGAGAGGGGAAGAGAGAGAGAGGGAGAGAGAGAGAGAGAGAGAGAGAGAGAGAGAGAGAGAGAGAGAGAGAGTCTTAAGCAGATTCCACACTCAGCATGGAGACCAATGTGGATCTCAATTCCATGACTCCGGGATCATGACCTGAGCAAAATCAAGAGTTGGACGCTCAACCAACTAAGCCACCCAGGCACCCCAAGACTACTGATTTCTTAACATTTTTTTTCATTTGAGTACAATTGACAATGATACATTAGTTTCAGGTGTACAATATAGTGATTCAGCTTTTCTATATGTTATGCTCACCACAAGTATAGCTACCATCTGTCACCCTGCAATACTATTACGATACCATTGACTATATTCCATATGCTGTGGCTTTTATTCCCACGACTTATTCATTCTATAACTGGAAGCCTGTATCTCCCACTCCCCTTCACCCATTTTCCCACCCCGCCTTCCCTCTGGCAACCATCATGGACTAATAACTTTTACACAACACTGTGCTAAGCTCTATAGAGAGGAAACACAGAGGCAGCTCTCTAGGAGTTTCTGTTTTAAAGTAACATCAGGGTGCCTTGATGGCTCAGTTGGTTGAGCATCTGACTCTTGATTTCAGATTGGGTCATGATCTCATGGTTCATGGGATTGAGGCCCACATCAGGCTTCATGCTGACAGTGAAAAGACTGCTTAGGATTCTCTCTCTCTCCCTCTCTCTCTGCTCCTACCCTACTTACATGTGCATTCTCTCTGTGTGTGTGCGTGTGTGTGTGTGTTAAAAAATTAAAAAAATTAAAAAATTTAAAAAAAGAATTGCTTTAAAAAATGAAATAAGATAAAGTAAGATCACATTTATCCAGAAAATATAAAACCCAACTCTTAATTCCTTTATTTGACATTTATTGAGAGCTTACTATGCACTTTCGTGTGCTAAAGAATTTAGCATGGTCCAAAGAGAAGTTCTGGCCTCTGCCTCTGACTTCTGGGAGGCAATATCTGAGCCTTTGGAAAGTTATGCCTAATAAGAGTGTCTTTGTTTGCTTGAGGCCTTTGGGTCATACTGGATTTAACAATCTATTCAGTCTAACAGTGTATTTATAATGGGGGCCACCTACATTCATATAAGTTTTAGGATGGCTCTGGCTAGGCTAGTAAGGTCAACAGTGTGGCTTAATGTCAAGAAGTGAGGGCAATCCTGGGGACTTTATACTCTAATTTTATACTTGTCCTAACTTCTTATACCTAGGTGTTGTGTTAGGCACTGAGTGTGTGCTACTAAATACAACACAATTTCCTCAAAGCAAGGGAAGGGAGACGGCAGATTTCCAAGTGCTGAGAACAGAGTGTTGGAAGTACTGAGGCATGAAATAGCATGGTGCATTTCAGAAATGGCAAGGAGTTTGGCACAGCTGGTCTTATTTTGCTTTCATATTTTTCTGTCTCAGTGAATGACATATCCATCCATCCAGCTAGTCATACCAGAAACCTAGAAGTCATCCTCGACTTCCCTTTCATTATTTTAACTTCATGAAATATACCATTAATTTTACTTTCTATACCTCTCAAATATCTACTCCCCATCTCCTCCACCATTACTACCACCACCACCCTGGTTTATGGTACCGTCAGGATCCACCTGGATTGCTGCAGTAGCCATCTAACTAGGGTACAAAACCCACCTCATCTCTGACAATCCATTCTCCACACTGTAGCCAGAGTGATCTTCTGAAAGTACATATTTAATGATGATGTTACTCATTCCTCCCCCACAAACTTTTAATATCTTTTATAGTTTCCCATTGTCTTTAGGGAAAGACAAAATCTTTGGTCTGGTTTCAAGGTTGTGTGGGGTCTGGCCCCCAATTTCCTTCACCAACACCTTCCCACATCACACTCACCTCACCCCACTTCACTCAGGAAGCTGATAGGAAGAAGAGATTTGTGGGCACAATACCCATGAAAAAGAGAGAAAGGAAGTTGCTCAGGCCAAGCAAAGATTCACTGATTAGAGGTCAGAAAGGTTATGGAAAAGAGATGAGTAGAGGGATGTAAATGAAGAGGACAAGTACAGAAGGTCCCAAAGTCAGCTGAGGACTATCAAAGCAAATGACCCTGTTATTAGGTAAACTGTTAATTATCAGTCATTGAGGAGATCTTCAGTAAACAAAAAAACAACTATCTAGCTGGTTGTAAGATCATAGATCCCCTCCAAAATTCCAACCAAGATGGAAAAACACATGGTAGGGAAACTCTGCACTTACAAAATTTGTTGCCCAGCTCTAGCCATTTAGTGAACTTGACCATCAAGTAACCAAGCTGGTGCTCTCATTCGGCTTCATATTGGATACAAATGCCTATCAGTATTTCAATTATGAGGCTATTTGATTGATGGCTAGGATAACTGGCTATTCATCAATTTTTAATTGAACTAGACCATTAAACTCTTTGAGCTTCTCTTGAGTGTTTTCCCATGTGAGGTCATGTTTTAACATAAGCCATATATCATATCTTGGCAGCAAGGCATGACCAACCTTGAGAACCTGGCTGGCACAAAGATAGGTTTTAGCAACTGACTTTGGCTATGTTAGGCAAAAAGGTAAATGTATATAAACCTTGTCTAGGGAGGCGGTATACAGAGTACAGTTTTTTGTTGTTGTTGTTGTTGTTGTTCAAATGTAGGCTACTTACTTGATATATAACTTTAGGTAGCTTTTTAATATCCCCAAGATTCAGTAGCTGCAAAATGGGAGTAACAAAGTCTGCTTCAAAAGATAATTGTGGGCAGAAACAAATGAACAAAGAAAAAAAAGAGAGAAACCAAAAAAAAAAAAAAAGACTCTTAACTATAGAGAACAAACTGATGGTTAACAGAAGGGAAGGTGGGTGGGGAGTGGGTGACATAGGTGATGGGGATTAAGCAGTGCACTTCTCATGACAAACACTGAGCAATGTATAAAATTGTTGAATCACTATTTGCATGCTTGAAACTGATATAGCACTGTATGTTAACTATATCGGAATTAAGATAAAAAACTTAATAAAATCAAAAAGTAAAGAAAAATTAAAAATAAAAATGAGAAATTGAGATGTAAAAATAAGATAATTTGGGGGAGAAATGAGATAATATTTTTCTAATGTCTTCGGTACAGTGTCTGACACACAGAGTTCCGGAGAAGGCACACTCCGCTTTCTGTACCCATCTTCCTAATATGGCTTCCTCTTTCACCTCCAACCTTTTTCTTCCCCTCAGACATGTATGTCTTTGTCTGATACCTAGCTGTTCATGGCTCCTAAATTCAGCCTTCTATCCAGGCTTCTCATCCTTCAAATGCTCCAGACCAAAATAACTTCTTGCCTGTCACCACTCATCAAAGTTCCCATTCCTGAAATTCTGACCTCAGCCGGATGTTAAGAAAAAGCACTTTGATTGGTTGGTTAAATAAGTCGATTATAAAGTGTAAATTAATTAGTATATGTCATTAATACATGTGATTTTGGTCAAGCATATCTTGCGGTGTGTGTTTGTGTGTAGGTGTAGGAATTTCCCCATTGCTTGTGTCCAACCTGAGGCTGTAGAGACTAGGAGAGCAGGCTTTGGAATTAGCCTGCTAATGAATCACATTCCAACTCAGTTTCATATTAGCTATGTGACTTTATGCAAGTTACTGCAGCCTCTTCAACCTACATAGGTCAAATAAAATCGTAGGGTGAAATGAGATGATTCATACAATACACTTTGAAGAGTGCCTGGTGCACGGTAAGCTGCCCAGTAAATGTTAGCTATCATGATAGTTGATCATCAAAGCAGTCATCCCCCCGTCTCTGTCATTCCACCTCTGCTTTGAATCTCAGAGAAGGTAGGACTCAATGTGATACTTCTTTCTCAAAAGTCTCCTAGTAATGAGAAGAGCATTTCCTTTTGTTTTGTCCGTGACCAGAGACCAAAATTCCAGGAACTCAGCATCTAAGCAGAATGTCATTTCAAGGTTTGTGCTATGGACTGAACTGTATACCCCTGTTCCCCAACTCACATATCAAAGCATTAACCACCAATGTGATGGTATTTGGACATGGGGACTTTGGGGGTAATTAGGTTTAGATGAGGTCATGAGAGTGAAGTCCTCGTGATATTAAGGGCCCTTATAAGAATAGACACCAGAGAGTGCACTCTCTCTTTCTGCCATGTGAGGACATGGCAAGCAGGTGCCATCTGCAACCAGAAGGAGGGCCCTCACCTGGAACCAGGTATGCTGGCACCCTGATCTCAGACTTCCAGCCTCTAGAACAGTAAGAAAATAAATGTCTGTTGTTTAAGCCACCTGGTCTATGGCATTTTGTTACAGCAGCTCAAGCAGACTAATACAGTTTGAGTGATAAGATGATCTTATAACTATCCA
Source organism: Prionailurus bengalensis (assembly GCF_016509475.1). NCBI lineage: Eukaryota > Metazoa > Chordata > Mammalia > Carnivora > Felidae > Prionailurus > Prionailurus bengalensis. Next base: position 148,471,197 of record NC_057345.1, read on the forward strand.
AGTATAAAATGTCAGAACCTTTCAGTGACCTGGTAGAAACTTCCTAATAAAGCTAAAACTTTATTCATTGACATGTGATCTCGTTCACTACATTAATTATAGTCACAGTCTAAAACCCCAGATGACTTTTAGATGAATCACAAAATTGTTTCCTGAGCTGGATAAGAACTTAGGAGTCATTGATTTACCTTCTCATGTGGCAGATGAGGTCACTGAGGCCTAGAGTGGTTAAAAGCTTTAGCAGAAGCCACATAGCTGGAGTCAAGTTCTCTCCCTCTGAGACCAGTGTCCTCTCCACACAAGGCCTTGGTGTACATCATCAGTCACAGGGAGGCCCTGGTGAGGCTGTAGAGATGAATGAGTTCAAACCAGAGCTCCTAGGGAGTGCAAAGATTTCCTTTCCTGCTCTTCGTCTGTGGTGTTAAACTTTTATTTGCACTGTACCTCAGAGATGCAAAGAAATCATGGCTTGTTTTCTATAATGGGTCTAAACTTCCTCCTGAGCCCCCTCCAACCCCCTCAGTGTGAGAGATGGGGGTACAGGGAGTGGTGGGTTTGAGACAGTGGGTGGTGACACCTATGTTTGCCGTCAAACAGTATCACTGTCTCCCCCACTTAGTCTCTTTTAGATCATTTGTCTTACTTGGGTTTGGTCTTTCGGGTTTCTTCCCATTCCTGCTGCTTCTTCTCAAAATGGAGAACACTTGACTCTGTGTGTGCAAGTTTGTGTGCTGTTCTGTGATGCTAAGTCTGGTCCTTAACTGGTGTCTGCTGAGTTGCGCCTGGACCTGCATCACCTTTGGGTGCAAGATCAGGTAATTTGGTCCTATTCCAGGGCTCCGCTAGTCTGTAAATTCTTTCTGTGGCCCCTGTCCCTTCCTTAAAGCACCTGGGAGCTTTGGATCCTCCAGACCAAAGATGGGCATACTATGGCCCTCTGTCCAAAGCCTGTTTTTGTAAATAAAGTTTTACTGAAACATGACCATGATCATTCATTCACACATGGACTGTGGCTGCTTTCATACCACTTTTGAGTAGCTGTGAAGAAGACTGTGTGATTCACAATGTCAAAAATATTACTGCCTGGCTCTTTAGAGAAAAAGTTTGCTGATCACTAGTCTAGACAATGCTGTCCAATAGAACTTTCTGCAATGTTGGATATGTTTTTTATCTGTGCTTTTCAGTGCAGTGGCCAACACCTACACACAGGTATTGAGCACTTGAAATGTGGCTAGTACAACCAAGGAACCATATTTAAATTTGATTTAATTTTGGTAACTTGAAATTTTATTTTAAATAACCCTAGTGTCTAGTGGTTTTCTTTTTTATGGCTGAATAGTATTCTATTGCATATAGATACACCACATTTTTTTTTTTAAGAGAGAGCGTGAGTGGGGGAGAGGGGGAGAAGGAAAGTGAGATAGAATGTTAGGCTGGCTCAGCACAGAGTCTGCTCAGCACAGAGCCTGACACGGGGCTCAATCCCATGACCCTGGGATCGTGACCTGAGCTGAAACCAAGAGTCAGACACTCAATTGACTGAGCCACCCAGGCACCCCTATACCACATCTTCTTTACCCACTCATCTACTGATGGACACTGGGCTGCTTCCATAATTTGCCTATTGTAAATAATACTACTAAAAACATACGGGTACATATATCTCTTTGAATTAGTGTTTTTGTATTAATGTTTTTGTAATTTTCACCCAGTAGTGTGATTACTGAGTCATAGGGGTGTTCTATTTTTCACTTTTTGAGAAACCTCCATATTATTTTCCACAGTGGGTGCACCAGTTTACATTCTCATGAACAGCACTCAAGAGTTCCTTTTTTTTTTTTTTTTTACATTATTGCAACACTTGTGTTTTCTTTTTATTTTCGTCATTCTGACAGGTGAGAGGACATCTCTCATTGTGGTTTTGATTTGCATTTCCCTGATGCTGAGTATGTTGAGTATATTTTCATGTGTCTGTTGTCCATCTGTATGTCTTCTTTGGAGGAATGTCTGTCCAAATCTTCTGCCCATTTTTAGATTATTTATATTTTTAGTGTTGAGTTATATAAGTTCTTTATGTATTTTGGATACTAACCCTTTATCAGATATATCATTTACAAATATCTTCTCCCATTCAGTACGTTCTCTTTTAGTTTTGTTAGTTGTTTACTTTACTGTGAAGATGCTTTTTTTGTTTTAGCCCCAATAGTTTATTTTTGCTTTTGTTCCTCTTACCTCAGGAGACATAAGTAGAAAAATGTTGCTACAGTCAATGTCAGAGAAATTACTGCCTGTGCCCTCTTCTAGAATTTTTATGGTTTCTCATCTCACATTATGTCTTTTAATCCATTTTGAATTTATTTTTGTGTACAGTGTAAGAAGGTGGTCCAGTTTCATTCTTTTACATGTAGCTATTCAGTTTTCCCAACACCATTTATTGAAGAGACTGTTTTCTTCCCACTTCATACTCTTTCTTCCTTGTCAAAGATTAACTGACCATATAATCATGGGTTTATTTCTGGGTTCTTTATTCTGTCTCACTGATGTCTATTTTGTGCCTTGCCTATTTTCGAATGAATAAAAAATGGGATTATACCTCATACTTTGATGTTTTAAAATGAACAAAGCTCCTTCCCTACTGGGGGTGAAGATAGAAAAGGCCAGAGGAGATAAAGGCTATAGACCTCTTTCCTTACAGCGGAACGAAAATTATAAAAGAACGTGGAATCCCACTCACATCATGGATTAAAAAAAAAAACAAAGCTTTAACAAGTTAAATGATGACCCATTGCTGGAAGAGAAGATGTATAAACCCACATGCCCTGTTTCCGACATTCTAATTTTTCCCCCATTCTTTATTTGATCATAAATACTGCAACTCAGATTAATTTTGGAAATTTGTGTATTTGCTTAAAATTTCAATATCTATGACTTCTGGAGGTGTCTTTTATTTTATAGTAAAATAATTAGGTTGTGGATATTACTTAAATTTTTATTTGGAATTAACTAGAAGGTTTTCTGAATTATGTTTCACCTAGCATTTTTAAGCTGCAATTGAAGTTAAATTAGGCTTCTTTCTTAGAAAACAAAAGGGTATTGGCAAATAAAGTTTTGGAAGATTTATTTTAAATGAATTAACACATAGCAAAGCATATCATCAGCCATGAAGTATTCTGCATTAATAAGGGATTGCTACTATGATCATTATCAGCAATCCTGGAAAAACTTTGTAATACAGTTTTCTTTCTCACCTTGCCAAGAGTGTGAAATTATTTAAGATTTGGAAATCGCCTAACACTTAGTTACTTAATGAAAATAGCATAGATTTCCTATTTTGGTAAAGTGATAAGAAGGTGCATAACCTCATCAGATGGAGAGTGATAGCTTTGAAAACACAGGAGAAGGGATAAAGGGGGAATCAATGAAATTGTTTTTATAGTAGTAATTATAGATTGCAAAGTGCTGATCTGGTTGTCAGAGATTGTGAATGAGATTATGCATGAGGGCACACTTACTATCAGGGTAGTTCACCCAATGAAAAACAAGTCTTGATAAGCTCCTGGGTATTTTCTTGCTATCAAGGATTACCTGAACATGTTTCTTTCAACAATCTGCTGATTCTATGCAAATGAGCAATGTCTATGCAATTCATACAGCCCAAATTTAATGCAAATGTTTCAGACAAATTAACATTTAAGATAGGTTTATTTATTACTTCCACTCTGCCATCTGTTTGAATATGACAGAGATGGGATCAGGGGACAGAGTAGCTAGTTTAAGCAGGCTGTTTCATTTCTCTGAGCCTTGGTTTTGTCATCTGTAAGATGAAGCAGATAGATGGTCCAGGATCACAGACGATCCCAGGGACCAGGCATGTATCTGTGTGAAGCCTGCCTGCTCTGGCTAAGACACTGGGAATTATTGAGAATTTGGTTAGCCAGAAGGCCTTCCTTAAAGCACTCACATTCAAAATGTTTAAGTTCTTTCCTGTCCTGGTTTGGTGAGTAGGCCTCTGGCTGGCTGCCTCTGGAGCGAACGATTGCTAAGGTACAAGAAATCATGTTCCACGAACCCATATCTTTTCTTTTATGAAACTGGTTTTGATGTCCACCTGTGCAAGTTGTTACTGCATCTCAGGTTGAAATGTGCCCCTTTTGCTTGCTCTATGAAAACTAAGATGGGCCCTTTAGATAATTTTCTTATGTCAGGTAGCACAAGCTTAAGCTATGTTGGTGGGTGGTGCTGGAGAAAGATTTCAGGAGAATGAAGTTTACTTCCTGATTCCAGTGAGCTCTCTTGGTGGGCTCCCTCTTGGCAGGCAGCTTCTCCAGTGTCCGGCTTCTGCAGGTGCACAGCTTCTCTAGCATTTGGCTCTTGCAGCATGGGAGTCTCTTTATGCACTTGATGCCTGCACTGCACGCAGCTACTCTAGTGCTACTGCAGTGCCGTGACTTCTTCAGCGCCCACTTTTTTTTTTTTTTTTTGGCATTGGGAATGATTTCTCAAGCATCTGGATTTGGCACTGGATTCGGCACAATTTCTCCAGTGTCCAGTCTCTGGAGGGTGTGAAGCTTCTCCAGAGGCCAGCTTTTGCAGTGTGGGTGACTTCTTTAGCATCTGTCTACTGTAGTGCATAGAACTTCTCCAGTACCTGGCTTCCACAGTACATCCTGGCCAAGCAGATTCTCCTGGAAGTCTTTGTGCACATTTGTAGCAGAATACTTCTGGCAAGACACCTCCCTGTAAACAGCTTTTCATGATAGCCTAGAGGGAGGACTTCCAGCAGGTTCCACTAGTTGGGCACCGCAGTGACCTCTCCAGCAATCTGTGAGCCACAATCATGCCCTCCAACAAGATCTGGAGCCTTAAGTGGAATGGCTCCTTCTTGGGTGCTCTATCTCAGCCATAAGGGTAGCACCTGATCCTTAGAGTTGCTCTTTCTATGTTTGTTAGAGTTCTCTTCATTTCTTACTAGCTAGCCCCTTGTTATTCTGATCTATTCTTAGAGTTAGCCATTCTTTATATGAAATTGTCCCTTGTGTAAATTCCTGTGTGGTTTCTGTCTCATGAATGGACCCAAACTGAACTACCCTGGAGGTCTTGGTAGCTCTCCCATTTATGTTGGTGTCATTCAGATAGGGCATCCTTACCCATTCCAGGTAAGACATCTCTACCTATCTCTACCCAGAAATTAAACATCCCTTACAACAAAAGCTTAAGTCTTTTGCTTTGAGTGAAGACACCAACCTCCTTTAATAGATAAGATCTCTGAGAACAAGAAAAATTATACAGTTTCCTTATGATCACAAAGCCAGTTAATTATGGAGCTGGGACCAGAACTCCAGTAGCCTGATTCACAATCTGGTGCTCCTTCCTCTCTGCCACAGTGACATTATTCACAAAAATATTAATTAAGCAACTATTTGCCTATGGCCCTACACATTTAATTAAAATGTAAAAAACTGATCCAAGATATGCTTGTTAGGTAGAAAGGGTTGGAGAAAGGGTGTGGAATTTAGGGTCAGAGACACATAGGCTATTCACCACTTAGGGAAGTAAGGCAAGTAGATGAACATTGCTGTAAAAAGGAAATATCTACTTTACAGGTTTGTTGTGAAGAGGAAACAAGATCACATACATGAAGCACTTGTCATCATCAGACACATTTAGGGAAACCAGAAAACTGAAAAAGCACTTGAATCATGCTGAATCCATTTCATTTCGCACAGTTTTCCCACTTGCACATTTCTTTGATGTATACTTTATTTTTTTTTAAGATTATGAAAGGGCATGATTTTACTTGTACCGACACAGTTATATGATTTTACACAAAGATACAAGTAGAGATACTAAACATGTCTTCAATAAAGAGGGCACTTTTTGCTACAGGTATATGTTATAAAGCTTCATTGTCCCCCTCATCCCCCAGCTTTATTGAGGTAAGATTGACACATGAAATTTGTATATATTCATGGTGTACAACTTGATGTTCTGACATACGTATATATTGTGAAAAATGACTATAATCAAACTAATTAATGTATTTATTGCCTCACCAAATCATTTCTTTCTTTTGTTCTCTCTTTTTTGGTGTGTGGTGAAAATCCTCCTTAGCAAATTTCAAGTATACAATATAGTATTATTAACTATAGTGGTATTGCTGTACATTTGGTCTTCAGAACTTATTCATTTACCGTAATTAAGACTTTGTACCCCTTGGGCACCTGGGTGGCTCACTAGGTTAATCATCAGACTCTTGATTTTGGCTCAGGTCATAATCTCAGTTTCATGAGTTTGGGCCCCGTGTCAGGCTCAGCGCTGGCAACATGAAGCCTGCTTGGGATTCTCTCTCCCTCTCTCTGCCACTTCCCTGCTCGTCCTGTCTCTGTCTCTCTCAAATAAATAATTAAACTTAAAAAAAGAAGACTTTGTACCCCTTGACCAACATCTCCCCATTTCTCTCTCTCCCCAGCCCCTGGCAACCACCATTCTGCTTTCTCTGCATCTATGAGTCTGACTACTTTAGATTCCACAGATAAAGTGAAACACTGTCATATTTGTGTTTCCATGCTTGGCTCACTTAGCATAATGTCTTTCCAGTTCATCCATATTGACACAGGTGGCAGGATTTACTTCATTTTTAAGGGTCAATAATATTCCAGTGTATATACTTACCACATTTTTGTCATGCATTTATCTGTCGATAGACACTTAAGCTGTTTCCATATCTTGGCTATTGTGAATAATGTTGCCATGAACATGGGAGTGCAGATATCTCTTCCAGGTCTTGATTTTATATCCTTTGGATATATACCCAGAGTTCCATGTATATTTTAAGAAAAATAGGTTTAAAAAGCTTTTCCAATTTTTCTCCTTTACTTGTGACTATTTCTGCTCTCAAATGATGAGTGTGCATCTAGCAAAGAAAGGTTGAGTGAGTTAGAATGAGTCACAGTCATTGAGAGAGGGGTGAGCTATATGCTGCCTGATTCATTGCTTTGCACACAGAATCAGGGTGTGTAAGTGTAAAGTTAACTGCATTCAGAAAAATGTAGCACAGGAATGACTTTCCTGTCTGTCAGGCACTATGTGTACAGAGATATCTGGGCTGTTCAGTGTCATTGCCACCTGTGTTTGAAGTCTGATTCTCCAAGGCAGAGTTCTGCTTAGGGACAGTACAGACACATAAACATGCCTGGCCTTAGCCCCATGGCTGTCCTGGAATCCCCCTTTTGGAGAATTCTTATTTGACAAAGAGATTCAGATTCCATGAACCACACATCATTTCACATTTCTCTATCTGCACGTTCCACAGTTTATTGTTTTTTGTGAGAGAGATAGAGAGAGAGTGCACACTGCACAAGCAGGGGAGGGACAGAGTGAGAGGGAGAGAGAGAGAGAGAGAACCTTAAGCGGGAACCTGATGCAGGACTTAATCTCACAACTGTGAGTCGAAATCAAGAATCTAACACTTAACCAACTGAGCCATTCAGGCAACCCTTCCACAATTTTTTAAAAAGGGTATGTTAAAATGGTATAAAGATAGTAATTGTCATCCTTTATAATGGGCTTGTTATAAACGAGGTATTTAATACGTATTTTTTCATTTTATCTTTCCAACACTCCTGTATGGAAATTACTATTATTTCCACTTTACAGGAAATAAGCAAACAAACTAAAGTTTGAAAAGATGATGAGCTTGCCCAACAATACACGGATCCATTTGGCATAAAAAGAATTATCTTTCCAGTACACCATGTTGCCTTGGTAGGTGCCATTTGTTAGTCTACCATTATGAAACAAAACAGCATTCATATACTGTGATAGAATTGTGCTTACTTCTTCCTTCTACTTCCAGAGCCAAGAATATGGCTTTTCTCTGAATACAATGACTTTCCATTTATCCGCACACTGATTATACTCAGGGACAATGCATCATTTGGAATGTTGTTGGTCTATTTTTATAAATCTTGATGTTCTCCTCTCTTCAAGCTTATTAAAGTCATAGTTCTCTTTCCTAGCTAGCTCAACTCAAGTCAAAACTTGCTAAACATTGCAAACACTTTTTTTTTCCATTGCAAACGCTTTGAAAAAGAATTGTGACACTTTTACCAAAATCCCAGTCTCTGCATTTTGTTTCCCAGACTATGTCCCAATTAGTGTGTGAATGAAAGGATTAAGGCAAAGAAGTAGGGGGTTCCAATCGGGACGGGACATCTCTCTAGTCCTGTTGGCCTGCCCCCTTCCCTTACCCTAAGAATGGAGAAAGAGCCAGGCTCTGACAAGAAGAGAGGGAAAATGTCCAGTAACAGGGGTTGTTAGGAAGCCACATGTTGTAGCATTTTAAAAGTATTCATTTAAAGGCATGCATTTTAAATTTTTCAAGTAACATTTAGTATTAATAGTGAGCTGTGCCTGTGTCCTATTATTCTAAATGTTGATTTGCAGTGTTGTTACACTTCAAATGAGTTACAGACATAAGAATCAAGCATTACGAGGAAAATAAAGGAATAGATACATTCTCATCAAGTAAATCATAGAATATAGAATTGTGTGAAATGCTGACATTGTGGAAAAAAAAGAACATAAGTCCAAAAACTGCTTATGTCAATTCTTTAGTGCTTAACAGAGATAGAGGCTATTTTTAGTGCTTAACAAAAATCAAGCCTATTTTAAGAAAAACTTGTGGCCCTGAATGAACTAATTTCTCTGTACTGTTTTTTTTCTGCCACATTTTCCTTTTGCCTAAGGACCAAGTCAGTTTTAAAAATCTCTAATTTTTACAGTAGCAGCTTTGCTTATGAAACAAAGCATGTGTAAGCAACATGGAAAACTGAGCCACATGGCCATGTCTCTTAAAGTAAACAAGAGGAGTATTGTGTAAATGTTAATGGGTGAACTTTGCAAAATGAAAGAGCAAACCCTAGGTTTCAGAAATTAAGATCATCAGGTCATGAGCTGATGCGATCATGGCGCAGTGAGGATCAATCTTGGAAGAGACCCTTATGCCAATGTACAGAGGTTTTGCAGGATGCACATACATGGTCTTGACCTACCAGAGGTGGGCTTTGGACCTGAAACCCCCGTATTCAGCTGGGACCTTGGAAATTCTGTACCTTCAGTAAAAGAGAATATTCTAATGACCACTCTTGAAATGCAAATGAATTTTTGTCAGCAAATGTGGATAGAAGCACAGTTTCTAGTGAGTAACTGAGACAAAGTATGATGTGTCATCGTAAAATGACAATTTATGCTAGCTACATGGTGCTGAGATCCTCAGATAGGAAATTGATATAAACCTGGTCCTAGACTGGGGATACCTACCCTGGGCGTTCCTGGCAGGTGCAAATACAAAACCACTGCTTAGGAACGCTTTCATAAACCAGTATATATATTGGACACTCATAGGAAATGGATTCAAAAAGAAAAATTATAAATAAAACCAGGAAAAAATCCCTTATGAGAGACATCAACAGACACAACAAATGGGAAGATCAGCACCCCTGAGAACTTAGGATTAAAGTCTAAAAGAAGCTATAAAATAGTTCTGTTTAAAATGATCAAGTAGACAAAATGTGGAATAGAAATGTATGGAAACAGGACATAATTTTAAAAGGATAAGCAATTTGACAAAAATGACAGTTGGAATATCTACAAATGAAAAAACCATTATTTGAAAGAGAGATCCCAGAGGATAGTAGTTATCTGTTTCTGTTACCACAATCACCCTATGGCCTCAGACTTGAGTAACATACAACAAGCATTTATTGCTCACGTGCCTGGGGTCAGCTGGGGCTGGCTAGGTGGCCCTGCTGTCCTCGGCTGGGTTTGCTCACATTTGAGGCATCAGCTGGCTGTTGGCTGATCCAGGCTGGCCTCAGCTGGGGTTCCTGGGGTGACTGGGCTCTGATTTACATGCTTCTAACCCTCCAGCAGACTAGCCTGGGCATGTTCTTAGGACAATGATAGAGGTTCAAGGGCAGGAATAGCTGACACACTGCCTCATTTTCTGGATCAAAAGAGTGGCATGGCTGAACCCAGCACAGGGCAGGACAGGTCACTCCATCTGTGGTGAGAGGGCATTGTACTGCACAGTCATATGGGAGAGGGTATGAGTACAGGATACATGAGGAATCAAGGGCATTGCTGCAATAGATGGCCATTGAGTGACAAAGCTAGTTTAAACACACCTACCGAGAGAACAAGTGAAGAAGAAAGACCAGAGAAAGTTTCTCCGTTTGTAGCAGCAAAGCAAAGAGACAGGATATATGAACAAGTGAAGACATTCGGAGGACAGACTGAGATGGCCCAACACAGAGCTAATAGGAGTGCCAGAGAAGACCGGGTATTCAAGGAAGAAATCATGAGGATTTGCTTTCTCATAATTTGGAAGCACAGTGAGTCCTGAGAAGAACTTTTTTTTTTAAGTGACATCTAAACATACTTTAGAAAACTTGAGAATATAAAGAGAAAATTTAAAAGACACAAGGAATGGGGTGCCGGGGTGGCTCAGTAGGTTAAGCATTTGACACTTGATTTTGGTTCAGGTCATGATATCACCTGAACTGTTTCATAATTAAAAATTTAAATAATATTGACCAGTATAAAATACTGAGAGAAATACCCACAATCATCACAATAGAAAATGAAATGCAAAGCCAAGGTGAAGTATTCAAAATAATCACTTTAGGAAAGTCATGACATTCCTAAGGAAGGCATTAATATAAATGTGACCATGACCCAAGCTTTTCTACACTTTTAGAAAAAAGTTCACGTTTAACTCAATGTATTTCACTTAGTAGGTTAGAAGAGTGCCCATAGACCATGCCATTCTCTGTCACTCTGCTAAACCCAAAGTATAATCAGTCCGCTTTGAAATTTCATGATATTCTGGGCCTGGAATTCATCACCTCCATGATGCATTAGCATTATTTTCCCATCTAAGCTTCTTGGGCAGCAGCAGCAATAACCTTGTTTTTTGTTAGAGGTTAGGACTGCACTTCCTTGAGTTCTAAGGAAAATAGCACCCTCTCTCATTTCAGAGTGACATCTGTCAAATTAAAGAGCTTCTTTCCAATGGAGAGTCTGATTTCCCAATGTATTTCACATTCAAGTGGGGCATTTTCTTTTCTTTTTTTTTTTTTTAACTAAACTCTACACCCAACATGGGGCTTGAACTCCTGACCCTGAGATCAAGAGTTGCATGCTCTGCAGAGTGAACCAGCCACATGCCCTCCCAGATGGGACATTTTCATCTGGTGCTGAGAAACAAACACAGGGCTTTAATCACCAATGCCTCAAATGTGCATAATGGACAAACCATAGGGAGTTAAGAACCTCTCAGCCAAGTGCTTTTTAATTCTCTTTTCAGAAACCACTCAGGAGCAGACAGAACTGGTTATGGGCAGGGTGTTAAATTGGACCAAACTTTTGGGGTAAAATCTTAGGGAAGTGGTAAGCCTGAGATGAATTAAAGTGGAAATTAAAGTGTGTTTGAAGCCCATTTTAAAGGTCAATTTAAATTTTGACAATGAGATGATTTTAAAATCTGTGTCAGTGTTGGGCTATCATTTTAGTGGGACTAATTTCTTCAGCAGCATTCACATAACACCCACCATGGCTTACTATGCACCCCTTTCCCATAATCAGTGAAATCAACAATGCTTACCACCAGCAGGCAAGATGTTGTAGAGAGATGCTCCTCACATCCCAATCCTACCTCATTTTTAAGACCCACATCACACTTCCTTCTTTTGTTGATGTTGATGTTCCTTTCTTCTCTTCCATTCTCCTTGGACTCTTGTCTTCTTTAAAGGACTCTAACAGGGGCGCCTGGGTGGCTTAGTCAGTTAAGCATCTGACTCTTGATTTCGGGTTAGGTCGTGATCTCGTGATGGTTGAGAGTGAGCCCCACGTCAAGCTCTGTGCTGTCAGCACAGAGCCTGCTTAGGATTCTCTCTCTCTCTCTCTCTCTCTCTCTCCTTCTCTCCCTCTCCACCACTTGTCCTCTCCCTCCCTCCCTCCCTTCCTCCTTCTCTATCTCAGTAAATAAATAAACATTAAAAAAAATAAAGGACTCTAACATTTAAAAACAGTGCTGACATAGAAAGAGTCCCCATGGCTTTGTAGCTGGGCAGACCAAGGTCTGAATCCCAGTCTTGGATTACTCATTGTAGGCACTTCATTTAAACTCTCTGGACTTCAATCTCCTCATCTGAAAATTGGGGAAATAATAACACCCATTTCAGAGGCTTGTTGTGAGGGTTGAATGAGATGGTCCAGAGTCTAGCCTGGTGTAATGCTTGAATTCACTATTGTTACTGACATTCTTCTTCTGACTGTTCTTTTGATTATTTTTCCCTTGTTCTTCAGATTTCCATTCTGAATTGAGAGGGATTATTTTGATTTTAGAGAAGAATGTTTACATTTTATTCCTGACTACTACTGATTTAAAATGTCATGATTTATTCCCAATACAATAGCTTTTCTTGAATTTTTGTCTGACATTCTGCCTCATATTTCCTTCTTTCAAACATTATTATGAACAGAAATATTTTAAAAATTGAAATCAAACATATTCAGAAATCAAGTGGCTTCAGCCTTAAGTGTCTCTGTTGGCCAAGCCACTTGAGGCACTGCTGACCTTCGCTGGCATCTCAGTGTGGCCCGCTGACTAATTGAGACCCTGGCATTAGTATTAAGGTCAGCCATTGGGGAACAGGAAATTTAAGCTTTAGTCACACTGTGGGAGTCATATTCCCAGGAAGAAAGATCACCACAGCAGCCAGGGCAGTTGTAAGTTAAGTTCCTTTAATTTGGAGGTTGACAGAAGAATGAGTCAGAGAACAAGAAACATTTTTTGTAATGTTTATTTATTTAGAGAGAGTGTGTGTGAGCAGAGGAGGGGCAGAGAGAGGGGGAGAGAGATGTGGGGCTTGATCACAAACCTTGAGATCATGACCTGAGCCCAAATCAAGAGTCAGGTGCTTAACCAACTGAGCCACCCAGGTGCCCCAAGAAACATTCTTTTATGTTTCTTGTACAACTTCAATCAGGAACAAATTTAGCACAGAGTAGGTGCTTTAGTAATTACTTACTTCAGAGTATGTATGGCACCTTCCATGCAGATTCACTTCAAAACAGACTGTTATGGACTAAATGTGTCTCCCCCAAATTTGTATGTTGAAATCCTAACCTCCAAGGTGATGGTATAGGAAATAGGGGGCTTTGAGAAGTGACTAGATCATGAGGTGGAGCCCTCATGAAGGGGCTTATAAAAGAGACCACAGAGAGCTTTCTCGTTCCTTTTGTGCTATATGAGGACAGAGAGAGAAGATAGTGGTCTATAAACCAGGAAGCAGTCTCTCATGGACACTTGATCTGATGGTACCTTGACTATGGACTTCCCAGCCTCTAGAATTGTGAGAAATAAATGTTTGGTGGTTAAGCCAGCCAGTCTGTATTATTTTGTTATAGCAGCCTGAACAGACTAAGAAACAGATCCTATCCATCTAGGATGGTTGACGACAGTCAAGTCCTCCCATGCCCCAAAACAGCCCTATAAATAAATGTCTGCACAATTTGAAATATGTTCTTTTATTATTTTAACTCATTGTCCAAAAAGAAATTTCTGGTTATATATAGTTTAAATATTAGATAATATAATTCTGGAAGGAAAAAAAGATCAATGCAATTTTGTAAATCAAGAGGAGTTATTTTCTTTAAAGAAATTCTTTCTTTTTATTTTAATTCCAGTGTAATTAACATACACTGTTACATTCATTTCAGGTGTACAATATAGTGATTCAACAATTCTATCCATTACTCAGTGCTCATCAAGATAAGTGTACTCTTAATCCCCTTCACCTATTTCACTTATCCCTCCACTCACCTCCCCTCTGGTATTGATCAGTTTGTTCTGTATAGCTAAGCATCTATATTTTTTATTTGTCTCTTTTTCCCACCTTTGTTCATTTGTTTAGTTTCTTAAATTCTACGTTTGAGTGAAATCATATGGTTTTTGTCTTTCTCTGACTTATTTCACATAGCTTTATACCCTCTAGATCCATCCATGTTGATACAAATAGAAAGGTTTCATTCTTTTTTATGGCTGAATAATATTCCATTGCATATATATATATATATATATATATATATATATATATATATACCACATTTTCCTTATCCATTCATCTATGGATGGACCCAGGGCTGCTTCCATAATTTGTATATTCTAAATAGTACTGTTATAAACATATGAATTAATGTTTTTGTATTAATGTTTTTGTATCTTGGGGGTAAACACCCAGTGGTATAATTATTACTAGATCATAGGGTAGTTCTATTTTTAATTTGAGGAACCTCTATACTATTTTCCACAGGGGGTGCACGAGTTTGCATTCCCACCAACAGTGCTCAAGAGTTCCTTTTTCTCCACTTCATTGCAACACTTGTCTCTTGTGTTTTTTATTTTAGCCATTCTGACAGGTGATATCTCATTGTAGTTTTGATTTGCATTTCCATGCTGATGAGTGATGCTAAGCATATTTTCATGTGTCTGTTGGCCATCTATATGTCTTCTTTGAAAAAAAGGTCTGTTCATGTCTTCTGCTCATTTTTAAACTGGATTATTTGGGTTTTTTTTTGTGTTGAGTTATATCAGTTCTTTATATATTTTGGATACTAACCCTTTATCAGATATATCATTTGCAAATATCTTCTCCCATTCAGTATGTTGTCTTTTGGTTTTGTTGGTTGTTTCCTTTGCTCGGCAGAAGCCTTTTATTTTGGTGTAGTCCCAATTGTTTATTTTTGCTTTTGTTTCCCTTGCCTTAGGAGACATATCTAGAAAGAATGTTTTTATGGCCTATGTCAGAAAATTTACTGCCTATGCTCTCATCTAGAATTTTTATGGTTTCAGGCCTCACATTTAGGTCCTTAATCCATTGTGAGTTTATTTTTGTGTCTGGTGTAAAAAAGTAGTCCAGTTTCATTCTTTTGCATGTAGCTGTCCAGTTTTCCCAACGCCATTTGTTGACAAGACTGTCTTCTTCTCATTGCATATTCTTGTCTCCTTTGTCAAAGGTTAACTGACCATAGAATGTTGGGCTTATTTCTAGGCTTTCTGTTGTGTTTCAAGAAGCAATTATTTTCTTAAAGCAAATCTCACCTTTGTAAATATGCCAGAGGTCAGTGCTCTGTGGGTTCTGGAAAATATGTCTTTTTTTTTGGTATTTTTAATCTCATACACAATTATTGAACTTTTAAAACAAAGTAACTCTAGAATCCTATGGGACTGAAAACAGGAGGCTTCAGTCCTCTGCAAGGATTGGGGTATGCAGTCACCCTCTCCATGGTCTCAATGTGGGTCATCCTCCACTAGAGTCCACTTCAAGTGACTCCACTCATGACACAGGCTTCATCCACTGCCCCTCTGCATGGTCTTGTCTGGAAGAGTGTCATAAGGTTTGAGTACAGCATTCTAACAGAACTGTGGATGGATAAGTGCTCCAAGGAAAAATACAAACACTGGTACTCCTGGCCTTTGTGCTAGGGATTCAATTCTTATTACTTATAACATTTACAGAGATAGTAGTTTTGAAACATATTGCCAAGCTTTTCTTTCCTTTCTGCCTACATGACCATTTTCATAGTCCACATTCCTACCTACCTGCTGGGCAATGGGAATTAAAGGAGATTAAAGGAGGAAATTAGAACTCTTTTAACAGGAAGTTTGAGTCCCTAGGGAGGCAGTGTGAGGAACAATAAGATTTTTAAAATGTTTGTTTTAATTAACATAGAAGCTAGGTCCAGTGAACTTGAATATGGGGATTGCCAAAAGCCAGGAAGCATTCAGTATATGATATAAGGGTATCTCACATTGGTCAGGTAGAAAAGGTACAAAGAGGACCTCACCTCTTTGTGATGAGCATTGTGGGGGTGGGAGCAGAGAGAAGAAGTAGGGCAAGAAGTTCATACAGGGTCCCTGGTCACCATCTACCTCTGGGGATGAATGCCAGGGAGAAAGTGCCATGTAACTATCCAACTAGGCATAGGTCAGCCTGAGGACACTGGAGCCAGAAGTTTGCATCCTTTGATGTAGCCCAGGAGAATCTGGGAGTCTGCAGGAGAATCTCCATCCAGCATGGTATTGGACATTAGTGCACCAATGGTGGACAGAGAAGAATTGAGAGACACAGCCCAAGACAACACCAAGGGCTATGTCTGGCATGCAGGGGTCTCAACGTTCTGATTGCTCTCACAAAGGGAAGCAGAAGTTCCCAGATACCAGTGGGCTGTCGGATATGGAAACTGAACAAAGAGGCCACAAGGAAAGGAGACTTTGAGGCTGGAGATGAATAGACAAGCCACAGACTTCAGAGGTGGGTGCCAGCATAATGTCCCATTACTGCTGGATGGGCCTAGCTGCATGCATTTCAGTCACCCCATTCAGAGACCCACAGACCAACCCAAGTAGGTACAGGTTTGTCACAAGAATGCAATGGACAGTGCCTGACCTGCCACCTCCCAGGACAAGGACCTGAGCACATGTATCCCAGAGCCCTTCTCTTCCTTACTGTCAAGAAACCAAGTAAGCCCCTCCCCATCCACTCCATTCACTGTGTGTTATATCAGATGGGAGCAGTGGGCAGAGGGAGGAAAACATGTACTTGAAAGAGAACAAGCCGCCTAAATGAGACTGTCCAAAAAAAGACAGGAAGATGCTTCTGATTGGCAAGTTTAAAGTCACCACCCTCTACCCCAACTTCCAGGATGGTAGGCATAGTGGGAGAGATTGGATGGCTAATAGAAAATAAGGTGCATTTTCCTTGCACATATGTGTGCAAATGTTAAGCTGCAACATGTCTATATGATAAAGGAAACAATTGTTTATTTTTTGTACCTCCCCTCTTCCAAAAAGGATTTGAGGCAGCTACAGTCTATGTATTGGAAGGTAAACACTTCAGGAAAGATCCAAAGTCTCAATAAGTTTTAGTTATTAGGTATGAAGAATAGAATATAACACTGTATAGGGGCGCCTGGGTGGCTCAGTCGGTTGAGCGTCTGACTTCAGCTCAGGTCACGATCTCATGGTCCGTGAGTTTGAGCCCCATGTCAGGCTCTGTGCTGACAGCTCAGAGCCTGGAGCCTCCTTCAGATTCTGTCTGTCTCTCTCTGCCCCTCCCCAGCTTGCTCTCACTCTCTCAAAATAAAAAAATAAACATTTAAAAAATAAAAAGAATAAAAATGGAATGATGAAGATACACTTAATTCTGTGGTTTGACATGGGGAAGGTTAGTATAAGAAGTGTGGTAACTTGTATCTTTTCTGTTTATGCAACGTCAAAGTTTTTGTGGAAGAAATCAGAGAAGCAGGAGCTGTCTTAGTCATAACCGTATCTCTGGTACTTCCTAGACTTCCTGGAGCATCATGTGTGCTCAGTCAATATTTGTTCAATGAATAAATGAAAAAATAAACTGCTTAGCATCTGAGTGGATAACTGAAACATTTTTGAGCTCTTGCAAGCCATTGATGGTACCCTGGGCCAAATAGTGGAGTGGGGTGGGGTGGCAGGAAGATAAGCACTCTTTGTTACCCCATCCTCACCATGAGGGACCCACTGCAGAAAGAGGGAAGAAAGAAAGGGGTGGACGTGGGGACTTTGCTGTGCATTGCCACCCATCTCCCACAGGCTGTGAGGGTGGCTCTGGGGTTGTGTGTTTGCCTGTGTGTGTAATGGTTTCCCAGACAAGAGTGCTTTGTGCAGCCTTAGGTAAACTGAGAGGACCCAAAGGTGCTTCATGGAGAGACACTCTCAGAGAAGAGACTCTGAGCCCAGGGCAGAAAGGGTTGGTCTGGAAGAAAAGAAAAGAGCACTGAGGCATGGTCTCAAGGAAGCAGACCCGGCCTGGGGGGGGGCTGTTTGGTCTAAAATTAGACTGTAAATATGTATATATAAAAATTCACCAATTGCACTGAGAGAAGGGAAGACTATAAGCTACTTTTAAACTCGTGTTCTATTAAGTTTATGGTGTGTGATGAATTAAGAAATATTTTGATAAGCCCTGCAATGTCTTGTGATTAGCAGCACAATTTGACTGTACTCTTTGTTAAAAGAGTCAAGATGCCAATCCCTTAAGTGTAAACTTTTAAAGTATATATTTTATAACTAGGATAACCCTGTTCATCGCTCTTTCCCACTAGAGTATAAATGCCTTTAGGGCAGATGCCATGCATCTCATCTTCTTTGTGTTCTCAGAATTTAGCCCAGGGCCCGGCTTGAGGTGGATGCCCAGTCTTTACGGCAAGGTTCTGGAAGCCCCAATTCCTACCCAGGGCCCTCCCCAGAGTGATACGGACACTGTTTTCGGGGTGTCGGTGTGGTTCTATGTCTACACCATCTCACAGATTAAGCAGAAAGCGAATCAAACGGAGAGAGACCCCAATGTCCTCCAGTTGCACACCAGGACTCTGATTTCTTCTCTCCACATTAAAGGTGTAGTGGTGAAATTAAGCCAGATAGAGAATTGTTATGGGAGCGAGAAGATAAAAATGCTGACACTGTGGAGGAAGATTGTGGGAAATCGAGGGTTTTGTCTGAGGCCAGACACCATGGAGCATGGATCTGGCAGAGAGAAAACAAGCATACTGACCTCAAGGTCGTGCTGAGTCGTGGGGCTCTGCCTGGCACACGGCCTTTGTTTGTAAAACAGCCAATGATGGCCTGCACTTACCTTGTGCGGTCTGTGTAGATGCTTTCTAAAAATGAAAAGTTTATCCACTGCCATTCAGATGATTGGCCTATTGCAATACAGTTAAAACAATCATCCAGGAACAGCCTACCAGAAGAGTAGGATTGGGTCTTGAAAAGATTGAAAACGGGAAAATAATTGAAGACTCTCCAGAAGACAGGAATCGGTACTCTGCTTTCGTAGACTCCACAAAACTATTTAGCATGTCACCCACATGATGACCTCTTGCCCTAATGTCCTGCGACATGTTACACGGGGCCCGTAAATCTTGGCTGGCATTACCTGGCACCATTAGTGATTGAGACCATTGGCTGACAGAATTTGCACTGGAAACAGACTTGTTAATCAGTCTAATTAATTCAAAGGAGTAATTAATTATCTAACACTTTTCTAATTAGGTACCACTTTCACCTGTCAGAGCCAGAGGTAAATGCCAGACTGGAATTTGGTGGTCGGACTCATTATACCCTAAAAATAAATTGAGACATGCAGCATGGAATACCAAACACAAGTGTGGAGGCCTCATGGTGGCAATTGCTGAGGTGCCAAACTGTCAGTGGCGGTTGGAAAGCGCAGCAGGGGGAGCAGTTGGAGGTGGGTCATGAGGTAAGAGACATCTGTATCATTGTAAACTACAAACAGGAGCTACTGTCCCAAGTGACAGAAGCAACACATGTGTTCAGGCTTATTTAGCCTCAAAGCTGTCATCACCCTTACTAGGATCAGGGATTTGTGAATACTTTGGGCAAAGTTACCAATACCTATTTGGTGGTGGCAGTGGCAAGCTTTAGGCTGCTGCATTGGTTCCCTATTCTCTTTCCGTCTCATTCTGTAAGCTTTGTTAGCTGGCTAGGATAGACCAAAGGAGGCCAGCATGGAATTTGAGGGGTTTGCCCAGAGTGACTATCACCAGGAAGAGGAGTATCTTCTAACTTGGAGATCCCAGGTAAGATATGAACATTTGAGGGCCTCCTGGGTGGCTCAGTCAATTAAGTGTCCAACTCTTGGCTTTGGCTCAGGTCAGGATTTCATGGTTCCTGGGTTCGAGCCCCATGTCAGGCTCTAGGCTGACAGCATAGAGCCTGCTTGAGATTCTCTCTTCCACCATCTCTTTCCCCCTCCCCTGCTCTCTCTCTCTCTCTAAATAAATAAACTTTAAAAAAAGATATGGACATTTGATTATTGGCTGTTATGCACATGCGTAGAGAGAAATCCATGTGTATTATGAAATGCCTTGTATTTGCTGCTCTTTGGGCACTTTGATTGACTTGGAAACCATGAGACTAATGTGGCAAAAAAGGAACAAGATGAAGTTCCCCAAAAGTCTCTTAGACTTTCTGTCCCGAAAGCATAAAGCGAAAAGCAGCAGCAAAGTTGTGAATTCATGGATTTCTTAACAGATACTCTGTTTTCTAAAAATTTTGGACTGTAGTTCATTTTTCTACCTGGATTGGCCTCTGACAGGTAGTTCGTTGGATTTTAGCTAGGGTTTAGCTAAATGAAGAGACCCTGGGAAACAGGTTTTGTTTATTTATCAGAACTTCTGTGTGATTTTGAATGGGGAACATTCAGATAAAGGGGTATTCTGAGGTCCTGACTTTGGATGTTTTCCTCACTTCTGATCACAAAGAATAAGAACAAGTTGGTGAGGGATGGGATGGGGTAAGAAAACGGAATGTTTGGAAACTGGAAGTTCTCACGTGCACTGGACACATTTTTGACACAACCTGGTGGAGTTGTTATGGAAATCAATGGAGGACTGACATCCATGTACTATTGTCTCAAAATAAATAAGTCAGTGTGCTCCACCAGACCCATGCTGGACTAAGGCCAGATGTGAGAGAAAGGCTCATTGGTCAACAGTTAATAAGCTAACCAATCTGGTCAAAGAGACAGGATGCCACAGCTTCAAAAGAAGTCTGTCTTCTAGGGGGAATGCTATTCTGAGAGCTGGGTTGAACTATAAAAGGCCATGTCAGGGAGGATATTTTTGAATTGATAAGGGATTTTAGAATGCTCAGGGAAAAGTTCCATTAAGCAATTTTAGAAGAAAACATAGGTTTTAAAGGAGAGTGTCATTCTAACTTGGAGCTGAACCACTATGATTTGATCTTTAATTTAATAACAACTCACAATATTTTTCTTAACATTGCAATTTAATTTAATAGCATATTTAATAGCAAATTGCAATTCTTTTTCTTAAAAAAATTTTTAACATTTATTTATTTTTGAGAGACAGATCATGAGCGGGAGAGGGGCAGAGAAAGAGGGAGACACAGAATCCAAAGCAGGCTCCAGGCTACGAGCTGTCAGCACAGAGCTCAACGTGGGGCTTGAACCCACGAACCTTGAGATCATGACCTGAGCCAAAGTTGGACACCCAATTGACTAAGCCACCCAGGCACCCCTGCAATTCTTTTTCTTAACATCAAGTTAAGAATGACTATCCATATAGTAAAAAGTATGGCTTCAAATTTACCTGCTTCCAATAAATCCACAAAATCTGACAGGAATACATATGTTGGGTGAGTAATTTTGATTGTTTATTTATTCTGATGAGATGGATGTTCTTTGGATTTTATATTAAATGTTCATAAGATGAACCTCTACAGTTATGTAAATTTCTTTAGTTTAGAGACAATACATTGGAATGTAGCTTATAATACAAAACAAAATAAAAACAATGCACATTTTCTTTCCAATGGAATTTTCATCCTTTGGTTCTGGGGTTTGGCTCATCTAAGAAAGTGGGGGAGTGTATCAGTTATGTCTCAATAAAAAAAGTGAGGCAAAAAAATGTCACAAAAAACATGAGTGAACAAAATCAAAGTTCAGCCTGCATGAGTGAACAAAATCAAAGTTCATCCTGGGATTCAGCCTTTAATTCCAGGATCACGGGCTGTATCTAAAAAATAATTAAAGGAGGCTCCTAGTGCCTAAGGGAGATTTAACTGTGTTGCAGCCTATTATGAAGTGATTTCATGTGCTTTGTGACGGACCTTACATAGAATTCACTTCTAAAATACTGTGTATGTTATTCATCTCAGGAGTAGACATAAATCTGCCAAAGCATTCGGCAAATTTAGCTCCAATTCTTGCCCCAGGTTCGCAGAACATAATAGAGCATTAATAATCTTCATGAGGTTTAAGGAATTCCTGCGAGTTCCCTATGATTCACTAAGAGTTGTGTGAAATGTCTTGCTTAGAGCCTTTATCATGTCAGCATTTCAGAAGGTGCTCCTCTTACCCATCCCAAACAGAGGTAACCTCCTACATGTTTATTTCTCTAGGAAGGTCAAGGAGAGGAAAAGGAAAAATTATGAAGATGAAGGTCAGAATAAAATGAAAGACTTCTCAGCCAGCACTTTCCTTTGGTCACTGATATATAATACTAACCATTCTGTGTAACTTCTCACGGTTTGCTAAAGACTTTATTCCTAACTTTGGGCAAATTTGGCCCATGTTTTAGAAAAAGAAAATACCAAACAAGGTTGAAGAAGACACGGTAAAAGCAATTCTATTTAGTGAAAAATATATATCTTGGGAAGATCAAAGTATTGCAATTGCCAGATTCATACTGGATTGAATTTGGTTTGATGCCCAAATTAGTCTTTCCTTTGGTCCCTGATAGAGTAATCATCTTAGAAGTGCTTCTTATCAAGGGGATAAAAACTTTCTATGGACAAGCTCTCCAATTTTTTGACAAAGGGGTCATCAGACGTTGGGAGCAGACATCAAGGAAAACTAGAGAACATCCCCCTTATGAATTAATAGGAGTATTATAATTTATACAAGAGAATAAAATTGCTGGTTTGAGAATTTCTTCTTGAAGATAGGAAAAATGACTAGATCAGTGATTTTAAAAATACCAAGGCCCAGATCTCCTCGACCAACTGAAGTAGAATTTCTAGGGGTGCGGGCCAAGGTATCAATACCTTTTAAAGCACCCCAGGTGATTTTGAAATGTTGTTAGAGTTTAGAATCACTGAAGTAGACGAACGGCATGCTTTTGCAGAATAATGATTCATAGATTCCACTGGGAAATCTCCAGATAGTGAAAGCAGTTTTGCAGAGTAAAACAGAACGGGTAAGAGAAGTTGGAGGAGAAAGTGGATGGCAGTATTTCTCCAACTTTAATGTGCACATGAGTGGCATAAGAGTTAGTTAAAACCAGATTTTGATTCAGTGGGTGTAGAGTGGGGACTGAGATTCTACATTTCTAACAAACTTCCCAGGCAATGCTGCTGGGGTGCTGCTTCCCTGACCACACTTTGTCTAACAGGGAACTATGGGTAAATGTCCTCTTGCCCCTCACCAAGAGAAGAAAGGAGGTGTCCTTTTGCCTTAAGGTTTTGAGGCTTATTCTGAAGAAGGAGAGTGTATTAACATCATGGAATGCTTTATTTTTGAAACCAGCTATGATCCACTAACTAATTAAGAATCTGTTACTCTAAATGTTTTTGAGGAGGAAGTTAATAGTACTTCTGTTCCACTTCCTGAACAGTTAAATTTAATTCAACAAATAGAATTTAAGCCTTAGGGATTAAAAAAAGATATATGAGACAGCTTGCATGAGGGAATTCGCAATCTTTCTGGGGAAACAGAAAATTAACATGTGAAATGCTAAATCAATGCTCTAGGAGCACAGTGTGGGGAATCCATATTGACCAGGGAGGAAAGACGCTTGGAAAAGCCTTCATGGAGGAGGTGATATTTGACTATGAAGTTGAAGAATGAGTAGGATTCTAATTCATGAAAAATGGGGGGGGGGAAGGATGCTTCAGAACAAAGAACCAAAGCAGGGGTTCCTAACTTTGGCTGCACATCAGACCATCTGGGAAGCTTTAAAAAGTACTTTCAGCGTCTAAATTAATTGGAGCCCGAGAACCAGTGTTTTTTGAAAAGCTCCCTGGTGATTTTAATGTGCAATTAGGTTGAGGATCACTGGAGATGTATAAAGACACAAAGTTTTTGTTAAGATTTTTTGAGGTATTTGGAAGGAAGTGGGAGAAATGTAGAGCAAAGAAGTCCCAGATGGTTCTTGGCAAAGATGGCTTGACCCACTGTGGTGTGGGGAGGAAAACTTGTTATCACTAATAATTAAAGTAGTATATAATTATTACTGAAATAACCGAAGGCTGTGGATGATGTGCTTCATAAATATGAATTAGATTGAATTAAGGTCATTCCTATAGTAGCAGTTAGTCTTGCATTCCGTGTCATGTATTATTATACCGAGAGATAGGAAGTGCTGGTGGCCCAGTTAGGACTCCTGTGACGGAGGCCTGGGGCAGTGGCCACCGGGGAGGAAAGGGGATAGATTCAGTATAGTTGATGGAGTGAATCCTCAATGTCAGTGTTACTCCCAGTGTGGTTCTTGAACCAGCAAAATCTGCATGAATGAGGAACGTTATTAAAAATGCAAACTCTGGGGGCACCTGGGTGGCTCAATTGATTAAGCGTCCAACTCTTGATTTCAGCTCAGGTCATGATCTCGTGGTTGTGAGATCAAGCCCCAGTTGGGGGGTCCATGCTAGCTAGGAGCCTGCTTGGGATTCTCTCTCTTCCTCTCTCTGCCCCTCTCCTGCTCACATGTGGATTTACACACATACTCTCCCTCCCTCTCTCTCTCTCTCTCAAAATAAAGAAATAAACATTAAAAAAAAGAAGAAATGCAAATTCTGATACATACATCCCCAACCTGTTGAATCAGAATTTCTGGAAAAGGAGCCCATGAAGAGTCCAGTGATTGTTATGTTAGCTAAACTTTGAGGAGCACTGGTCTACAGAGCTGAAAGAGGCTACAGGACTCATAGACTACATGCCCACATAGCCTCAGACCCAGACATACACAAAACCCATCGAAAGTCAAGAAGGAGACAAAGAAGTGTGTGAGATGGAGAGATAGTAGTGAGAAAGGCCCTCTCTACAGGGCATATGGGAGGATTACCATAGGAACATAAGGCTGCTGGTTCAGGATGCAGTGCTCATGTGACATAGGAAGGGACAGGTGGAGTGACAGCCATGGCATTGCTAGGATGGATGGTGTGGCCAGGGTATGCTGGGACGTCACACCCAGGATGATGAGTGGGAGTGAACAGGCACCTGCTGAATCACATTGGTGATGGGGTGAGGGGCTGGCACCATGAATGGCTGCAAGGTCTTCTGACTCTAGTGCTTTCTTTCTGGCAAGCCATCTTCCTTTGGTTCCTTAGTAATTTCTCCACATTCTCTCCTGGGAATCTGGTGGAGGAATGCTGCTGGACAAATAGTTTCCACACAAAAATGTCTGCCTTCTTCTCTTACTTCTGTTTTTCGGTTTCACTTACCTTATTACAATAATTATGTATTATTCTGTCACACGTTTGCTAAAATTTGGATGTCTCACTCCCCCTTCTCTAAGCTCTTTAGCCTCATGTCTTCTCCTTCATGCTTTTTTTTGAGCATTCCTTTTCTTGAGAAGCTCTAAGTCCTGTTTCTACAGAACTACATGCCCATTCATTCTTTCTTTGTGCCTATTATAACCAAATTCAGTCTCTCAGGTTCCTACTCAGCTCTGTGTTTTCAGTCCATCATCCATTTCACTTATTTCTCACTAAAATCTCCTAAAGTGACAAAGGTCACATTTGTCAACTATGTTGACAGAACTAAAAACCTCTTATTGATCAGGTGGGCTAACGCTGTTTAAAATATCAGTGGCTTCTTGGTCAATCTAAAACAGTAATGAAGTAAAGAGAGGTGTCTACTATTCAGCCATTCAGAGATCTAGAGCCTTCCATCTCCTGCATTTAGCCAGAAGGCAAGGGATTGAGTGAGATACTGGTTTTTATGAGTCACGCCGAGAAGTAAGTGTGTCACTTCCACCCAAATTCCACTTGCCAGAACTCAGTCAGATGACCTCACCTCACTGCAGGGAAGTTGGGAATACGTTCTACAATGCTTTCAAGAGGGAGAAGAATTGGGGTCTGATGAACATGCTGCATTCTTTGCCACATCCTACTTTTTCACGTCAGTCTCTCTAAAGCTGGTGTCTTTCAGACTCTCAATGTTGGGAGGTGTAATAATGAGGGCTAGTTATTCTCTGTTCACTGTACATCAAGTGGGTCACAAACATTATCTCTGGCTTTGGGGCAATCTTGCAAAGCAGTTATTATTTTCACTATACCCATTTTATAGATGAGGAAACTAAAGAACAAAGATAAAGTAACTTACCCAAGAACCCAGGCAATCTGAGTCCAAGCCCAGTAGCTTATGTTTTACAGTCCCCATGCAGAGAAAGAAAATGGCCACTATGGCCAGACAGAACTGGAGAAATTACTGTTCTGTAATTTACTGGTTGTATAATATTGCACGAGTTTTCCAACTTCTGTGAGCTTTGGCTTCTGCATTTGTAAACTGAATGATTAGTATTGCTTCATAGAGTGGATATAAGATTAGAACACAACCCACCAGCAGCACTTGGGAATGTAGAGGTAAAACTATTTCTAAATTTAGGAAAAACAATGGAGTTTTCTCTGTCACTGTTTCTTCTTATTTTACCAACATAACATTTATACCTTTGGCTAGAGAAATATCAGAGGTCCTAACAGGAACCCAAGCTATGTTCATAATCTGAAACCAGTTAGAATGTGCAATCATTTCCACCACAACGAGACATAAAGGTTCCCAAACTAAACTGAATACAAACATGATTATTTGGCTGCTCTGGTCCCTAGAGATAAATACAATTTTGTTGACAATACTGCTGGGTGTTCAGAATTCATTATGATTCAGTTCACTCTTTAACATCTACACTCATAGCTGAACCTCACTAATTTTCATTCTATTAAATTATAAAATAACAAAACAATACTGTCTTATTCTGCTTCTTGAATGTAACTTACCTAATATTTCCTATTATTAAGATTTGTGTTATTTCATAAGAAATATTCTGAGAAAATTGTTTGTGGAATACTGTTAGGAAAATTGTGCTTCTGTATTATTTTAACTTATATATATTTTTTAATTATAAAAGCAACTCATGTTCATTATTTATAATCAAAGAAATAAAAAAAAACACTCCTTCCATCTCCTGGGTGGCTCAGTGGGTGAAGTGTCTGACTCTTGGTTTTGGCTCAGGTCATGATCTCAGGGTTTGTGAGATCGAGCCCCCTAATTGGGCTCTGTACTGACATGTGGAGCCTGCCTGGGATTCTTTCTCTTCCCCTCTTTCTCTGCCCCTCCCCTACTCATTCTCTGTCTCTCTTTCTCTCTCTCTCTCTCTCTCTCTCTCTCACACACACACACACACATACACACACTAAATAAACTTTAAAAAACTCCTATCTGAACACAAACACCATCAACTTATTTGCTTTTCCTCCAATCCTTTTTAATAAGTAGGTTTTAAAAGAGTCAGAAATTTTTTCCCTCTGCATTCAGCATTTTTTTACTTAACTTTATGTCATTAGCATTTCCCCATATTATGACATTTTCTTTGAAACACATTGCATACGGATATCAAGTGGTTGTGCCCTACATTCTATAGTCTATTGATGACTTTTATATGGAAGTATTTTCTATTATAAACAGCACTCAAATGGACATTTTTGTACCTAAAGATTTTTCACGTTTGCTTGGGATGATTCACAGAAATGGTCAAGGGAATAAACTTTTTAAATTTTTTAAAGAACTTTTGTTTTCTAAAAAGTTCACCCCTATTCATAATCCTACCAGTGGAGAGTTGTACAGTTTTCTTTTTTTCTTTTCTCTTATTGTTTTTATTTATTTTTTGTTTATTGAAGTCTAAGTGACACACACTGTTACATTGGTTTTAAATGTACAACATAGTGATTGGATAAAGCTATAGATTACATTGTGTTCACACATGAGAGAGTTCTGTGAGAACCATCTGCAAGAATTGAGCAGTTTTTATCTGACCTTTATTTTCTTAGCAACTACAGGAGCAAAAGTAAAAGCTCTTACATTCATCATCTTTCTAAATCTTCACATTAGCTCTTTTAGGTGGGGTTAGCAGATATTAATTTCCTCCGTAAAACAAGGCAATTGAGTTCTGGAAGTCCAAAGGAGTTAAATAAGTTACACCACATAGTGGTAGAGCAAGGACTTGGACCAAGTTCCTCCAAGTCCCATTCCTGGTCTCCTTGACCACTCCACTAGGTGTGCTCTGTGAGTCATAGTAACTGAGAATAGTCCATTACCTGGGAGGGGCATTGAGAAAGGGAGGAAGAAGAAGAAGAAGTTAGCTAGAGAAAGAAAAAGAAGAAAAGAAGATGGAGGAGGAGGAAGGAAGGAAGGAAGGAAGGAAGGACGGACATTTGTGATATTCATTAATTGTAGGTGCTAAGTTGCTTCCTCCCCTTCCAGCTCTCTGAGAACAACTGTAACAGTCATAATGCAACTGGTAAGTAAAAAAGCTGGGATTAAACCTTAAGTTTCTCTGATGGAAAAAGTAGTGGCTCTTTCTCTATTTGAAAGAAAAAAGTACTACACTTTTATTCTAACTGTTAGTTTCTGGGAAACCACTGGGATGGAAAGCTTTGTCTTAGACATGAAAATTACAGGACTCACACATCTCTCTCTCTCTCTCTCTCTCTCTCTCTCTCTCTCACTCTCTCTTTCACACACACACACACACACACACACACACACACACACACACAGTTGTCTCATCTTTGTTACAATCCCAGGAATCAGGCCTTTACCTTTCTACCTGAATAGATTTTCATTCGCACTTATTCTTACACTCTGTCATAGCCACTATCCAAACTTATAAACTCACCATCCACTTGGTTATGGACATCTTCAGTAGATTCTCTTTTGGATAAAACAAAAACAAAAACAAAAATAAAAACATGTTCTGATTTAGAACCTGTTGTTTCCACCAGAGAGTTAACTCTTATTATTGGACCATTTTGATGGATAGGAGGCAAAAGTGTGTGTGTGTGTGTGTGTGTGTGTGTGTGTGTGTGTGCAGACTGGGGAGCAGGTAGTGTAATTCCAAATGATCAGAACTGGCTGTTTAACCTATAGCAGGATTCTCGAGACGCAGTAGGTAAAGTCCGTTCTGCATATACAGATGCTTTTCTTGGAAACTTGCCTTCTTCCAGCCACATTTTTATCTTTGAATGAGAACATGCTAGGTTCAATCTCTTGACTCCCTTAAATCCCAGGGCAGTAATTCTAGCTAAGAAGAGAGGATAAAATCCATCAGTACCTAAAACTCAGCCTTGTCTTTATAGAAATGATAAGGATTATTAATAGCATTATCTTCAAAGGAAAGGAGAACTCTGGGTGTGTAAAATTTAAATCTTAAAGATTCTGATAACCATTCTTATTTCCTTCATTTCCTTGCTTGCTAGATTTTAAAAGGGTTTGCTAGTTGCTGCTGAAAAATATCAGTTGCTTAACACAACCTAAGTTTTTTTTTTTCTCACTCACATTGAGTATAAAGTGAATATTCATGGTGACTTTCCTCCAACTGGTGATTCAGGGACCCAGGTTCCTTCTATCTTGTTGTCCATTCACCTTCAAAGAGTAGCTTATGAAGTTTCCCTGGGTGTCTACACCCTTCCAGGAGACAGAAGAAGGCAATCTATTGGAGCACCAATGAGAGATTTCTATGGGTTGGGACTAGAAGTGGCATCCATCAAATTTGTTCACATTCTAGTTGCTGGAATCCAGGCATATGGCCTCAGCTAACTGGAAAGGAGGCTAGGAAGTTGAACTGTGTGTCTGGAAAGAAGGGAAACAGCTTTGGTGAACAGCTAATCAGTCTTTATCAAACTGACTAGAAATAGGACCAGATTAATATAACATGGACAACATGGCAAAGTTAAGTCTTTTAAGACACTGGGTATATTTGAAAGTGAATTCATTCTGGCAGTCATTAGGCAAAGTCCATAACATATTTTTGTAATTCTTCAGACTCCTTTCCAATGCATTTCTATCTTCTTTGATAAAACCAGGAAAAATGATAATTTTATTTGGGGCATAAATCACAGAAAAGGTCACTTAAGGTCAATGTTGGTTGGTGGTCTTCAGCCATATTTTACTTCTCATTAAAGCAGCCAGACCAAAAATTGTGTCTAGAGGTGATATTTTGTAAGTCTCAGTTAGGAGTAAGTCTTCAAGAATGAAAATGTTTCAGTCTACACATATATCTTTGTGTCTCCAGAAACATTCAGAAATTCCTGTTGATTACAGCAATATCTACAGTTCAAAGAAGAATTGAAACCACAAGCTATTCTAACATCTGTTTTGGTTTTATGGTCAATCTGAATAGTTGTAATTTACGTTCACTGACACCAGACAATGAGGTTATTTTCAAACTACTGTATTTTGTAAAAAGAAAACAACAAAAATGGCCTCTTTGTACTTACATGTTGAGCCAAGTCTCAACTATCCATACCAACAGAGGGAAAAAATCTCACGAATTATCAATAATAATTTAAGAACTCACCTTAGACCACAGCCTTCCCTCTTTGCTACCTAGCCTTTATGGCTAACTTTCATTGCAGTTCATTACCAACCACAGGCCCATTGAAGAAACCCATGAAAGGCCATAGAAAAGACAATAATGATAGTAAAAGAGAAGCAGAGGGCCTGGATAAAAGGATAATTACATCCCAAAACTGAAAAATTAGTCTGGCACAGGAATTATTGTTAAATGGAAACATAATGCATCATGTAATCAGACCACCCAATAGTCCCAGTAAGTCATCTGTGAGTGGGGACGCCTACACTATAACCTCTGTTAGGTATTTCCTTGAAGGCTGGACAGATAGTCTTCATTGCTAGGAAGAACCTCTCCAACAATCCGTCTGATCCTGTGCCTAATGCTGCCCACATCGGTTAGGCACCACCAACTGCCTTTTCCTTACTGGATTTGAACCAGCTTCATTTGTACTAAGTTCTGCAAATACAGAAACAATAAGCAAGCTTAAAAGCAAGGCCAGAAAATTGCTACGTGATGTGAAAAAGAGGAAGCAGCTGCCATTTGTTGAACACTCAGAAGTTACCTGTCTTTGTGCAATGTCCTCTGCCATAGTCTATCCCGTTTTGTCTCTACCAAACCCCCCCGACGTGCTCTGCATTTTTCTATTTTGGAGACGATGATCCAAAGCACATAGAGATTACGTGTGTAACACTAAGCAAGTTACTTAATCACTGACAGGGTTGGGGTGCAAAGCCAGGTTTATCTAATCTCAAAGGGCAGGCGCTTAAACACCATATTTGTTACCTATCTCTCTGACATGGACCTTCTTCAGCTTCTGGGGACGCTTCGGCTTAGCTTAGATTTCTGAATGGCTTTGCTCCTGGCACCCTTCTACGGTCTGTGCTTCCTTGGGTCTAGGACATCTGCTGTTGCTCATCTACTCCGCTGCTGACCCCCAGTGATCACCAGGCCACTGCTCACCCTTGCTGTTAGGCTGCTCCCATCCTGCCTTAGACCTCCACCTCACTCACCCCTAAGGCTGGTGCACCCCTAATGGGCCGTTGTACAAGCAACTATAACACAATTGTGTTACCACATTTTCTTCGAGTGGACCCCCTTGACTGCAACACTTGTTATCATTTCAGAGATGTTAAAATGTGAACAAAAGAAAAACAAATCATTGGAATTGGTGAAATAGCGTAGTGACATTTCCAGTCTACAATGAATGATAAGGCTTATTACACGAGGATTTCTTCTGACTGAGAAGCTGGAAAGGCTTGATGTGATTGTTTAAAGCTTTAAGTTAACATAGCACATTTTACAATAAAAACTAATGTTTGGGAATATGGAATGGGAAGACATATCTAAAAGTCACAGTTCTTTTTTTTTTTCTCATGTTACTTATATTCCATATAGCCTGCTAATACCCTGAAACAAGCTGTCTTTATCAACTCAAGATGCGGGATGATGTTCACTGTAAACAAAAACACCAGGAAACACCTCCTTGAACAAAATCAACACTTACTTTGATTTTATGATTATCTTTTTCCTTTACTAATTAAGTACCATCAAAGTTTGCGTCTGGTTGCCTTATTTACAGGTTAATGAGGCAAATTAGCTAACTCATAAATGTAGCCCATTATGTCTATACATACTCTCATGTAAATTACTGAAAAAATAAAATAAAAATATTAAAGTTGAAAGCTGACCCTTGTTTCCTACATCAGTTATAAGGCAGGTAATTATTTATTTTTATTAACAGTTTGCGTTGGTGGGAGCCCCAACACAATGAAAGAGTTTGCACTCCTTATGCACAAGGAGCTCGACTTGGAGGAGAGTGGAGAGGACAGAAAGAACGTCTGAGCCAGGACAGACAGATCTTGCAGGGACAGAATTGTCTCACGCCCTCCATCAGTCTACGTACTCAATAGTTGCCCTTGAGGTACTCATCATAAGCTAGCAGAAAAAAAGGTGGGAAATTCTGAATACAGGAGTTCTTTCTCCTTACCTGCTTTGCATTTTCACACAATTAAATTAAGTGCCCAGGTGTGACATTCATTGTTGGAAAAAGTCCTAGGGGCAGAACACAGCATTCCTTGTCACTTTACTTTATTAGCTACCACTTAGCTATTCAAGTTAGGGGGGAAGAACACCCTCAAAGCACACCTCCTCTCTTTAATTTATAACTGATTAAGCCACCAGCACTTTTCTTTCTATCCCTGAGCTAGCTTTGGGAATGTTGAGCTTTTCGTACACAGGGGCCAATTTTCAGGATTGTCAAAGTGTGCCGTTTAACATTATAATAAGCTCGCTGGAAAAGCTGCTAATGCATTTTCACAAGCTCTTGTGAATTGCTCTCCGTATTGGGAATATGTTAACAGCTCCCGACACACACAGTGTCCTAACACAAAATGAAAGCAGAACGATTTGCAGTTTAAGGAAACACAGACCACTTCCCTCTTCAACTCAGGGCACCATATGCATAAAGGGAGTGGATATACGTGAACACCCAGCTCGCCTTTCTAAGTGCGTCTGTCTGCCACAGGCCTGTGGTCTGAAACCACGGCTCTATGTCTGTCACGTGTCTGGACACTGCGGCCCTCCTAAGGGGCACCGCCAGGCATGCCAGAGTAGAGGGGAAGAGTCCACTGCAGACGTGTGACAAGTCTAAGGAGCTGAATTACCGGTGGCCCCTGCACCAGGGAATAGCCTTCGTCCATCAGTCACTCAATAGCACCTGGTGATGGAAGGACAGATGAGGAAGGACAGATGAGCCATCTTGGCTGGAAGCCTGGAGTAAAGAAGGGAAAATTAGGCAATGCCAATTGGGGCAGCCAAGTTGATCTCCCCTCTGGGCCATGAATGCCTCAGAACTGCTTTGGGGACTCAAACGGGGGAATCCATTCATTTAATCATTTGTTCATTTAACTATTATAGGAGATCTACATTAGAAGGAAGATGAATATTCTCTGATCCTGGCAATTTTTTTTTACTCATCTTTGCCTGACTTTTAGACTACAACTGTTTTTCCTTTTTTGCACGGTAAATGAGTAAGGACAAAAAAGTAATTGTTTATATAAATGTGAAACTATCATAAACAAGCAGTAAAACTTCAGAGCAAGAAAAACTGCACTAGACTGATCCTGCTGTCCTGAGAAAAAGACCTGAAATGTGTGTCATGTTCAGGAGTCTGCCAATTAAAAGTGGCCTTTACTAAGGCAGACAGAGGATTTCCAGTTGGGACACCTTTTTAAAAAGTCCTTCTCCCCAGCAGCTGCTGAGGATGTGTGTGTGTGTGTGTGTGTGTGTGTGTGTGTGTGTAAGAGAGTGGGGGAGAGAGAGACTTTTTCAGGAACACATAAGCCCATTTGTCATTTTATTACCATGTTGCATAATAAGTGATAATCATAAACCTATCAAATATCTGATTTAGAAGGAACCTAATAGATGAAATAATAGTTCATTCTCTTAATTTATAGTTGAGGAAAATGAGATTTAGAGAGTCTACTCATTAGTGGCAGAGACAGTGCCAAAGCCCAGACTTGTTAATCTTGGACATACAAATTAATACAGATTTGATTCATGTCTCTAGGAGGCTTACAATGCATTTGGAAGTCAGGACATGTTCATTGGGAACCAAAAATGGTGAACCCAGAGATTCAAACGTTCCACAGCTTAATATTCTTTTTTTTCTTTTTTTAAGTTTATTTATGTATTTTGAGAGGTGGCAGGGGAAGGGACAGAGAGAGAGAGCAAGAGACAATCCCAAGCAGGATCCAAGCTGTCAGCACAGAGCCCAATGCAGGGCTCGATCGCACAAACTAAGAGACCATGACCTGAGCCAAAGTCAAGAGACGGACACTTAACCAACTGAGCCACCCAGGTGCCCCATTAGTTTAATATCCTTGATGGTGACAGTGAGGGAACTCAGGTGAGAACATCATGGTCATGGTTGCAATTAGTGGCAGGCATCACCTAATTGCCAAGATACCCCTGGTGCTGTTCCACATACAAAGTCTTTGTGCTCAAGAGGTGAATACATTGAAGAACACACTTGACTCCCTAATGTTTATGTTAGAAATGAAATCACCACCAATTCAAAACTCAGCTCCAGCTACTACAAATTTCAATACAGACAATCTTTCTGGAGAGTTATTAGAACATATTGTAGGGGCACCTGGGTGGCGCAGTCCGTTAAGCGACCGACTTCAGCCAGGTCACGATCTCGCGGTCCGGGAGTTCGAGCCCCGCGTCAGGCTCTGGGCTGATGGCTCAGAGCCTGGAGCCTGTTTCCGATTCTGTGTCTCCCTCTCTCTCTGCCCCTCCCCCATTCATGCTCTGTCTCTCTCTGTCCCAAAAATAAATAAACGTTGAAAAAAAAAAATTAAAAAAAAAAAAAAAAGAACATATTGTAACCACCAGGAGTTGCTAAATCCTCTAACCTATGTTGACCCCCTATTCTGGTGATGTGGATTTTGTTGTAGCAAATGCTAAGGAAAATAAGGGTTATGATGGAAATAGGCGTTGTGGTCATGATGTATAGCAATGTAGCCTTGCCTATGCGCCGAATTGTCAGGTATGGATGCAGACCACACCTCTACCCTCATACCTTTCAGAGCTCACACAGAATTAGCAGCAAATGAACAAGGCCACATGAGAGCAATGAAATGGATTTACTATTTCACTTAGTACAGTAGAAGAGGACTAATAACATGGCAGCCAAATTTATATTTCCTGAGAATCAAGTCAATCTTGCAAAAAGCTCTTTTTCAAAAGCTCACTATAAAGAACCCAGTAGGGAGATGAGAAACGGCCATGCTCTGACACACGAGTACACCATGCTATCCCCACCTTCTGCTCTTGACAATGAGGGCTGAACTCTGTGTAACTGGCAGGGAGATGTCTCTGTCTGATCCTCACAGATGGACACATCTATCAGCATGTCAGGTAGGCATCAGTTAGAGCTGACTTACGTTTTCCTCAGCTTTGGCAAAGTCATAATGATTATGTAAATTTATCTGAGGGCTGTTAACTTGTAATGAAGTAAGAAAATATGTCCTGTGCATGTACCAGTTTGCAAGATGTATAATGACTTTCTCTTTTCTCTCAACAGCATGGCATTGGCATTCCCTCCATTTTTATTATGCGTATGCTTCACGAACTCATCAAATTACTGCACCATGCCCGGTGCTGTGATGTTACTGTTATCAGAACTGGTACATCAGGGAGAATAGGTGAGATGGGTTGGTTTCTACTATGAAATCCAAGTGACTGTTCCATACAGGGTGGCTGCCAAAATACAGCAACATACTTAGAGACCCAGGTGGGCTAGAAGGTGTCAGGAGGCTGGCCTTGAGGAAATTTATAAAAATTTAAATTTAAAGAAAATTAAAGAAATCTAAAGAAGTATTTCTTTTTTATCTTCCTTTTTTTTTTTCTCCATGGAAACCTGGCATGAGAGATCACACTGCCTATTGCCCAGATGGACTTAGGTATTCTTAAGGGGAAGACTGGAAGAATTGCTAGGGAATATGGATGAGGATAAGTATAAGTTTTGAGGCTGAGGAATTTTATAAGTGACAGAAATACGTGCTTTCAAGGAAAACTTAATCACTAAGGTTTGCCTTGTTTGTCAGCTAAGTAAGCAGACTTCATACCTCCAGGGGAACACTTTGTTTTAGCTCCGATCAGTGACTACACCCCTTTTCTTGGCTGGATCTTTTCCTCATCAACACACCAGAAAAGATCAGGCTGGGCTTTTAGAGAAGGGCCAGGTGATGCTTCCTACTGTTTTCCCAGAGCCTCCCCTCCGCCCTTCCTCCTCCACTGGTCAGGTGGCTGGCTGGTCAGGGGCCATGCATGTGCTTCTGCAGTGAGGAAACCTCCTTCTTTTTAAATCTTTTCTCCAGGAGCAGACTTTGTGAGGAGGTGATTTTACTACGTACCCAAATGCAGATATAGACAGGGCATTGTAACTGAAAAGGTTTGGTTGACAGAATGGCAGGACTGCACGGAGATTATAAAAAGGGTTGTGATTTTGCTCACAGAATGACACAGTTTTGGGATAAATTTCAACCTTATAAAACTTCAGACAAAGAACTAGAGGAGTGACTTGTCCAGTATCACAGAACCACAAGTGACTGAGCCATGCTTCACTAGAAATAGACACGTTCAAAAAGATTATGCCCTTTCCATAGCTGTGTACAGGTTAAGGTCCAACCATGGCCCTCACAGGTGGCATAAAGAAAAACATCCGTGGATGCCCATCTAGAAACAGAAGGAGAATATTAGCAATCATTGTTAAATGAGGTATCCTTCTAGATTGTTGTTTATCCATTGTTACCCCCAAATAAGTAGTAGATAACAGTGCATTCGGTAATGAAATGGATAGTACTGTTATTAAGATTGCTTATAATTTGGGGGTGTGGGATACAAGGATCTGTCTGCATAGCCCATGCCAGTGCAATGTACCATCCTTGCTGCTGCGGCTACCACTGGATATGAATAAGTGTCCAGTATGCACAAGGCACTCTGCTGCCTATCCAACTCATGGTCATGAGTTCTAGGTCTTTTGCTTTATGGCAACAAGATACATCCAGCCCACAGGCTATACCCGTATCACAGCGGAGGTCTACAAATGGTGGGAAATAAAACCACTGGGCTGTTGTAGATACCTTCATGTTGAAGTTTTATCCTCATTAAGAACTCTTAGCTTATTGCTAGGATGTGAATGTTTGTTTTGTTTTAAGCAGCATTGAATTCAGAGATGAAGGAAGTAAAGCTAATTCCTCTGCTGCTGTTCCCACTCCTTGGACAAGCCAGCAAACTTTCATGAGGATAAAATACCTGATTAAATAATACTTTGACCTTTAAGAGACTTTAACCTGGATATAAATGTTCTAAAATCTCTAAATATCAGGATGACCTGTGAATAGTATCAGTTTTGATGCCCACATTTTCAACTTTGTTCTCAATCTCTTTCCTACTCTTAGGACATTGTGAATAATTCAAGGAGCCACTTGTTTGACTTATTTTAAAAGTATCTGACCCACCAAGGCTTTTTCATCAGAGCCCACCTTGGGTCTCTACCTGAACCTTCTAAATTAACCGCATGTTGATTAGTATTAGAATTTATAAAACCCCAGAATGATATGACTATGCCCTGTGGCAGGGATCAGTAAACTTCTTCTGTAAAGAGCCAGATAATAAATATTTTAGGCTTTGCAGACCATATGATTTCTGTTGCAACTTCTCAACTCTGTCATTGTAGTGTGTAAGCAACTGTAGATAATATATAAATGGATGAATGTGGCTGTGTTACAATAAAACTTTATTTATAAAGACAGGTTGAATTTGGCCCATGGATTGTAGTTTGCAGATCTCTGCTTTATGGCATCTCTGTGAAAGCATTCACTCATTCAACACATTTTTATCAGTACCTTTAATGTAATAGGCAGAATGCTAGGCTTACAGGGACAACAGTGAACAGACATTGCTCCTGCCTTTATAGAGTTCGTGTGTTATCCGGGCAATAGACATGCAAGGAGTAAATACTAAGTGTAATAAATGTTAAGACACAGAATCAAGGGTACTATCAATACATATCCCCTTATCCAGGCTCTAAATAGAAATCAGAATGGATCCAAAACTAGATCAAAAGCTGGGCTGAAGAAATTTAATGTAACCTATCTGTGTTGCCTTTTATTCTTTCCCCCTCCGTGGATTCAGATGTTTTTTTAGATGTTTCCCCCTCCATGGATTCACACCTGGAGAATGAGTTGCAGGTAATCTGGTGAAAGAGTGTGGGTCAAGAGGCATTCCAGGCAGGAAGAATGAGTTGGCAGAAAATGGTTTCTTGAGTCCCTGAGACTTGAGTTTCTGAGTCCCATGAGCAAGGCAGAGTTTGCAGCAATGGAAGGTCAGCCAGGAGGCCTAATTTACATGGCGGGGGTGGGGGGTGGGGGGGGGTGGGGAGGGAGTGGATGTGACAAGAATCAGAAGGAAGAGAGGACGGAGATGCAAAGAAATTATAGTAATCAAGGAGCTGCAGAGAAGATTAAATATCAAGTAGTCACATCACTTCATGAAAGCTACTTGCTGGCAGGCTCATTTAGTTTATTCCTGACCTAATTTACTCAAATTTGAGCCTGAAGGCCGGTACTAATTTGCATGTCCAAGAGTCATGTTTGTCTTGAAATCTAAACCTGATCACACTGTAAATGTGAATCTGGAAAGACAGCAAATGTAAATGCTTGTTCTGAATATTATTTAATTGCATTTGGAAAAGAAAATAATGTAAAAGATGAAAACAGGGAGAATCATTAGCAACCAGCATTAATTAGTGTTGGCAGAATAGATTACATACTACACGTCAAAAGTAAACTCTCAGTGACATTCTTCTGTAACCACTCTTTTAATCCCACATTGCAATACTGCACCAAGGTCTGTTGTAATAGCAGCTGGGGCCACAGACTCCTTCCTTAAGCCCTGGCTTGAATAGGTAATCTCAGACCATATCACCACCTGAAGTGCTGAGCTTGACAAAGACCTGGCTGAGGAGCTCCTCAACTATGGTAAAGGGACTTCCCACTTCCCAATCTTCATCAGACATGCAGTGTGTACCTAGGAGATTTGTATGAAGACAGAAGAAGTTATAAACTGGGAAAGCAACAGAAATTTGTCAGGAACTCTTTGTTATTCAAAGCCATAATTTATATTAAAAACTCTGCTTTAGAAAATTAAATAGTTGGGGATTAAAAAAGGAACAGAAACAGTCTTTTTAACTTACTAGAGCATGGGAGCACAAGGACATAATAAGCAGCAGAGAAACATCCATAATGAATTTATATTGAGAGTGGGTTTAATCCTCCAAGAACAAATCAAATACTAAAATGCAATTAGTGATGTTAGCAAAATCATACCTCTGTTTATGCCTTTAATTTACACTGGTAACTCTGGGAAAAAGGGATTATGCTGACTCTATGTTTCTGCCATTTTGAGGTATATTCACCTATATATCAGAACAGATCTGGTACCCAGGGAAGAGTGGGGACCAGGAAACAGGGAGAAATATTTGGGGGAGGGAATCCTAAAGGGATGGGTGCTTTCAGAGTGGTTCTTTTATCTCTCAACCATGAAGGGTGCCCAAATCAACTTTGACACAAATTGAAGGTGATTGCCAAGTAGTAGCTCTTGGCAATCCAAGAGCTCTAAGGGGTGAGGGGCCGGGAGAAAACAGTCTCAAGGGCAGACTCTGCTCATCCCAGAAGAAAGAATCTAACCAGGATTGTTACCATTTCTTGAAGGGCCTTCTAGAAATCTTAAGGTGTAGTTGTATTTGTGTAAATTCATCAAACTATGTATTAATTCATTTTAAATTATGTTTCTTTTCTTGTCCCTTGGATCAAACTTAGGGTATTATACTGAATTTTAAAAAAATATGGGGGCTCTTGCATGGCTCATTTGGTTAAGCATCTGAGTCTTGATTTCAGCTCAGGTCATGATCTCACAGTTTGTGGGTTCGAGCCCTGCTTGGGGCTCTGTGCTGACAGCATGGAACCTGCTTGGGATTCCCTCTCTCCCTCTCTTTGTTCTTCCCTCAATTCATGCTCTCTCTCTCTCTCTCTCCCTCAAAATAAGTAGACTTTTAAAAAAATTATGTATGGAGGGGCACCTGGGCGGTTCAGTCGGTTAAACATCTGACTTTGGCTCAGGTCATGATCTCATGGTTTGTGAGTTTGAGCCCCGTGTCGATCTCTGTGCAGACAACTAAAACCCTGGAGCCTGCTTTGGATTCTGTGTCTCCCTCTCTCTGCCCTCTCCCACTTGCTCTCTCTCAAAAAATAAACATTAAAAAAATTGTTTAAAATTATGTATGGAGGGGCGCCTGGGTGGCTCAGTCAGTTAAGTGTCCAACTTCAGCTCAGGTCACGACCTCACGGTATGTGGGTTCGAGCCCCGCGTCGGGCTCTGTGCTGACAGCTCAGAGCCTGGAGCCTGTTTCAGATTCTGTGTCTCCCTCTCTCTCTGACCCTCCCCCGTTCATGCTCTGTCTCTCTCTGTCTCAAAAATAAATAAACGTTGGGGCACCTGGGTGGCTCAGTCGGTTAAGCGTCCGACTTCGGCCCAGGTCATGATCTCGCGGTTCATGAGTTCAAGCCCCGCGTCAGGCTCTGTGCTGATGGCTCAGAGCCTGGAGCCTGTTTCAGATTCTGTGTCTCCCTCTCTCTCTGACACTCCCCCATTCATGCTCTGTCTCTCTCTGTCTCAAAAATAAATAAACGTTAAAAAATAAATAAACGTTAAAAAAATGTTTAAAAAAATAAATAAAAAATAAAAAATAAAATTATGTATGGAGACAGGTTATATTACGTACAAACATTACCTGAGTTTAGTAAAAGTAGTGTCAGTACCTATGTGTTATAAAGTAGGAGGAATGTTGGGTCTAATAGGGTTGAGACTCTGTGATAGGTCACTGGCCCCTTCACCAGGAGGGTCATCACTAGGTTTAAGTCAGAGCTTGCAAACGGCAGCCTGTTGGAGTCGATGTTTTCTTTGGCCCGCACAGTATTTTTTAAAATGTGAATTATTTTGCCAACTTTGAAAATTTCTGGAGGTTTCACATGGAAGTCCAGATTTTTGGCTTCCTGAGATAACATCACATAAAAAATATGAAATGATATATTCATGGCAGCCCTAGCAAGCCCCAGCCCACATCGGGCTGCATTTGCTGAAGGTGAGGCAAGGCTTCTCCCTTTAGACCAGGCAGACCTCACTGATGTTACCTGCTCGGCTTCTGGGACATCTGAGTTTGAATTGGTTTAAATAACACCGTATTAGAGGTGTTGGCAGGCAGCACTGAGGGGGAAGGAGCAAGGAGGAGCAGACAGCCATGGTGGAAGTGGTGTGTAAACTAGAGGAAAGGGAGAACAAGAGCAGAAAGGGAGCCAAAATGGGGACTGTGCAAATAATGGATAGTGACAGAGTGTGTTGGCCTCCCTGCTTCTATCCTCCCTCTTCAATTGGGAGCAGTGTATGCACAGTGGAGGAGACAAAATAGCTTCAGGCTCCCCTCCCTGGCTTCCTTCTGGCTTCACTAGTTGACACAGGTGAAACTAAATGAACACTGAGAGCAGCCTAGAAGGGAAAAAGTGATCACAAAAGGGTGGCATGCAACTTGAGACACGCGTGGCAGAGAAGACGGTGGACAAGTCCATTGTCCGTATGTGGCTCCATTGTCTTAACGGAGATGGGGAACTGCAAGCTCCAAACCACCATCCTGGTCCTCAAGTAGCTTCAGGAGCACCACTGAGGCTTGGAGCTGCTGCTTCTCCTTCGGCACCTCTCCCTGAGCCATTCCCCAGTCACAGAAGCAACCTGAGATTTTTCTCAAAGGCAGATCTCCTAGCAAGCCTCCAGGTCATGCTATCCCTGGGCACAGTGCTAGCTGTTGCGGCCACTCAATGGTTACTTGTTCCAGAGCTAGGTCACTCAGCACCATGGAGACTCCTCTCCACAAGAGACTCTTGCGCCAGGCACAGCCTTGCTCCAAATACCTTGACAGGATGGTTCAGATGGCTGGATTTTTCCCAGGAGTGCAGACCCAAGTGTTAGAGTCAGCCATAGAGCACTTGGGTCCACAGTAAGCCCTTTAATGATGCTACTGCCACCGTGGTAGGACATCAAGCCACTAAGTGTTCTCCATTCTCTTTCAGGCCAGGGTCTACTAGATGGAGTGCTGTGGTCCTTTTCCAGAGAAGAAAAGTTTCACTGCTTGAAGAGAGCACATAAAGCCGGCATCAGGAATACTGAAACGGAATCTGCAGTGTCCTTGGCTACACGCAGAAATTGTGATCTAAAAGGTAAGCTATTCATGAAAGCCTCAGGTCCAATTCTCCTTTTTCATGAAGTTATTTTCACTCTGCAGGAGAAGAAAAAGGAATCCAACTATATATTACTTGGGGTTGAATGCATGCCTTATAATTGTTTATAATATGATCATAATGTCTTATGAGAGGGCAGAACATTGTTCTCATTATGCAAATAAGGAAACCAAGCCTCAGGGGTTAAAAAGGGGTTGCCCAAGGTCATGAAGGTTATGTAGTCAGGACTTCACAGCAAGTTCCACTTTCTTGATCCTGGTAGTGGCTGCTGTTTGCTGTTACAATTTAATTTATCAAGACACGATAAAAATAAAATATTCCTAAAACTGTTCAAAGGACAAAGCATCAGTGGAGTAGGTTTTTAAAATTAATTTACATGCATTTTTGCTTTTCCCAACTTTTTTATTTTGAAAACTTTTAATAATTCAGAAAAATTGAAAAAAAAATAGTATAATACCTATCTACACTCTACAAAGATTGAACAGTTTTTAATATTTTGCCACATTTATGCATGCTTTCTAAATATATATATACACATATATATGCATATACATGTGTGAAAACATAGGTATACACACATCTATTTGCTTTTTTCCCTGGTTCATTTGTTAATGAATTGCAAACATTGTGCCAGTTAACTCTTA
Source organism: Prionailurus bengalensis (assembly GCF_016509475.1). Lineage (NCBI taxonomy): Eukaryota > Metazoa > Chordata > Mammalia > Carnivora > Felidae > Prionailurus > Prionailurus bengalensis. The sequence continues at coordinate 148,513,909 of NC_057345.1, forward strand.
TACCTCAGCATCATTTCCTAAGAATAAAGTATTCTTGTAATGACCAAAATACCATTATCAAAAAAAAAAAAAAACCCCAAACCTAAGGAAAGTAAAAGTAGCTTCATAATATCACTTAGTATCCATTCCATATTTAAATTTCCCTAATTTTCCTAAAATATCTTTTATAGATTTTTTTCTTACCCATTATCCAGGTAATTTCATACATTATATTACTTGGTTGTTATATCTCTGTTCTAGAAGAGTTTCCCCTACTTTTCTCTTTTTTCCTACGACAATGGATTTTTTAACGCATCAAGGCTGTTATCTTGTTAAATATACCATGTTCTAGATTTGTCTGTGTGTTTCATCATGGAGTCTCACTTGTTCATCTCTACTGCAGATTTCCTGTAGGTGGAAGTGAAGTCTAGTGGCCTCACTAGATTCAGCCTTATGGCAAGAACACTTGATGGTAATGTAAGCTTTGTAGTGTACCACCTCAGGGAGATGTAATGTGAAGATGTCCCACTATTAGTCATTTCAAGTTGGAGCACTTGGTCCAAGGGGTAACTTCCATCACTTTCCATGGAGAAATGAAAGTTCCCTCTTTGTGTGGAACAAGCAATCTCTGTGGTGACTATGTGGCACGGCATGAACACCCAGTAACCCAACTGTCTTTTACTAATGATTTTAGCATGGGTTGCAAAATGGTGATTTTTCAATTCCATCGTTCCCTCTACATTTAATAGCTGGAATTCTACTTTAAGAAAAGTTTTTCTTCATCACATTCTTTCTCCCTCACTCTCTTTTTTGGTCGTGGAGGGTAGTTACTATTGTTTTGTGACTCTTGTTCAAATCAATGTGTTATAAATGGTTTCTGTCATTATTGTCTTGGATACTCAAATTATCTCAAATTTGGCCAGGCCAGTGGAATTGGCAGTACACCTGGAGAGTCTAGTGTCCTGGAATTCAGAGAAGCAAACTTCAAAGAACACGTAAAGAATTATAGCATGTTAATATGTCTTTTAATCACAAGTGGAATTTTAATTGCAACGGTTGTCCTTATAATCAGTCAATTTTAATATATAAAACTACAGGGGTGCCCCGGTGGCTCAGTCGGTTGAGCGTCCGGCTTCGGCTCAAGTCATGATCTTGCGGTTGGTGGGTTCGAGCCCCTTGTCAGACTCTGTGCTGACAGCTCAGAGCCTGGAGCCTGCTTCGGATTCTGTCTCTCTCTCTCTCTCTCTCTCTCTCTCTCTCTATCTTTCTCTCTCTCTCTCTCTCTCTCTGCCCCTCCCTGGCTCATGCTCTCTCTCTCTCTCTCAGAAATAAACATCAAAACATTTTTAAAAATATATGTATATATCCAATACTATAAACAAAATATATATGGTAAAATTTCCAAAAATACATGTTAGAAAGAAGTCGTAGTTCATAAGAAGAGATTAATTGTAGAACCACTAGGCTTAACTACTCCCATCTCTCAGAATTCATGTCCATGCAGATCCTTGTAGTATATGGGTGAAGAATGCAAATGAATCCTTATCCTCTTTCGAAGGTCATCATTAATACCCCCTTTCAGAGAAACAACAGCATCTGCTTTTCTCCCCACAAGTTAGTGAGAGTGAGAGCCACAGGTGGTGGCAGCTTGACCTTGACCTGAACAACAGTCCCATCAGCACACAGCCTGTAGGAACACCCAGATTTAGACATTTCTGCTCCAAGAAATGCCTCCTCACATTTCTTTATTATAGAAACAAGTGGTCACCTGAGCCACGGCCCCACATAGTATGCAAATGGAAAATTTGGTATCCAGTTAACTTAGAAGGAAAAAAAAATGCCTACTGACAAACGTGCTGCCCTGATGTCAGTTTGGTGATGACCATCAGGTCTTTCCTAAGAGGCATCAATTGGCAACCAGGGAGAGTTCTCAGCTTGTGAACCCTGGACCCTGGTCTTTCTCTCTTTAAGGACGTCGCCAAGCCCTCAGAGAAATGATTCTGTTATGAGGGATCTTTCTGTCCTTGCTGCAAGTCCTTGTGACCTTGCTCTCTCTGCCGCCTGCAGGCACCCTCCTGGACTCCTTCCTCCCTTATTTCCTGTAGTTCCTGATGCCCTGCAGCATTTGCCTTTTCCTGAGGCTGCATGCCGGAGCTGTTGATAGCTGACTTCAGCCCGCTAGCAGCTCTCTCCCAAGCCACTCCTGCAGCTCTTTCAGGAGCAAACCTCTTCCAGACTGCCAACCTTCACGCTAAAGGTTGCAGCTGTGATTCTAACACTGTAGTTCTTGGGAGTATCTCGGTCTAAAATTCTTTGAGGTGACGAGGACTCACCTCCTTCAGACACCCCTGTTTTCAAAGGTGAATTCCTGGTACAGGCCCCCCTGGAAGATCAACCACCAGGACACAGACCCAAACTCCATGCGTACAATGCTACCATGTTCGACCTTGCATCACTGCTTCCTAACATCAGTTCGCCACAGCAGTGAAGCTCTGAAAAAACTCTATGAGCTAGAAAAACTTGCTTGGGGGGAAGGCTGAGGGAGGCTTCACAAGCAGCTGCTTTAACATGGAGGAAGGGAGGGAGAATATATCAGTGGTAAACGACATGGGAAAATGTATTTCACCTGGCTCAAACAGCTCAGGGCCCACGGGCTAGGGTTGACTTCCCAGGCCTATTCTCTCTTCCCCACCATTCTGCTCCCACTGTTAGTAATGGCCAATCCCACCCTGTCCCCCCAGATCACCTTCTCTAATGGTCTTTTCTGTCCTCTTAATATTACCAGATGACTGGATAACTAATCTGACTTCATACTAAGGTCATGATGGCCATGGCTTCAACTTATAAATAACTTTTTGTTAAAACAAGGGTCTTCTAGAAGCCATTGTTCTAATTCAGAGGAGTCACTCGCTGAATTTGGACTGATGCAAAATGGATCTTTCTGCATCCCCCTGGGACAAGGAGGTCTTGGGTCCACATGGATTACCACTTCTTATTTTGATGATTAATATCAGATCTCATCACAAATCTCACTTCACTGGGAAGCCTTGCCTGTAGGACGACCTCAACTCAACTCACTCACCCATTGTTCTTCTGGTTTCTTTACCTATTAACTTATATATTATTTTACATATATTAATGCATGAAGGTATGTACTTAGCATCTCTCTCCATTAGAAATATAAGCACCATGAGAACAGGGACCTTGTTTGTAATTTTCTTGCTATATCCCCAGCACTTAGAATAATACCTGCCTTATGGGCCTTCAATAAGTATTTGCTAAATGAACAAACACATGAATGAAAGCAATGACCTTTAACTCTCATTTGCCATGAAAGATGGCTATGGCAAATCCATCTGGTTCCTTCATTCCCTGGCTACATTAATGACTCAGGAGAATGGCCTAAAGGACCTTAGGGCACCTCCAAACTGTCCTCATAGGAAGAGGCAAAGCCTTAGAGTTAAGCCTTCCTTTGCAGTAAAGTTCATACAATAACGCTGCTGTATCTCTAGCCCTGGGATCCTATGATGTTTGATAGGCGTACAACCTGCTTGAAATGTGGCCACAGACACCCATAAGTCACTGTTGTTATCTTGATCTTATTATCCCGACAAAGAACAGTGGAAATCCAACGTTGTGTTAACAAAGATTAGGGTGAAGGGAAATAGTGGCACTCACAGAGTTATTCTCCATCGAAAGGCTAAACCTTCAGAATAACGTAAATCCACTATATAGTGCATAAATGAATTCACCCATGATTTTGTAATATGCATACATCTGTCCCTCCCTTAAAGCAAAATCTACTTTAATTAAACCCCTAACATTCTGATTAAAGATGATAATCCTTTTGCACTGTGAACTTGTGATAAGTACGTTCAATTTGTATCCATTTTTAAAAGACAGTGCTGCCTTTTGACACACGCTTGCATGGCAACACGTGAAAGCTAACGTTTATCTAAGATTAAGTTCTGCTTAAATCCTCTTCTTTGTCTTTAACTGTTTGCAGCACTCACAGTGGTTTTTTTCTTTAGGATAAAGGAAGAATCCAGTGTTATTTCGTTTGACAGATACTGGCAACTTTGGGGATATAGTCAGTCTTTATAATATTACTTTATTACAGTTCAATGAAAGGGAGTAGAATCTTGATTTTAACTCTTTTATATTCTTGCACTGGTCCCAGCAATGATGGATGGTGGACTGTGAGGACTGTGCGGTGATCACTGATAAAGCAAAAAAGATATTACAACAAGGATTAAAGATTATATTCAGTCTAGAGCTGGAGCATTTCTTAACTCTAAAATGGAGACAAGTCGGGGTTTTGAAATATTATTGCAGAAGGGGATGAGGCAACCAATTACAGCTCTCTTCACCCTCACAGGAGAAAAGGAAACTGTGGCTCAGAGACGTTCAGTAACTTTCCCAAATTCTCCCAGTGAATTAGCCGCTGAGCGGGGACTTGAACCCAGCTCTGATTGGAGGCCCCTTGGCAGCACGCTCAGCTGCTTCATCCCAGCAGCTTCCCATAAATACACAAAGTTCATAGAGTCTGTTCACAACAACTATGCAGATGTTTCTATTTTAAAAGTTGTGAGCAGAGAGTTGTGCTACTTCAGCAAGCAAGTCCTAAGGGTTCAGCGTATACCGAGATGGTGAGTGCTAGAGTCAAATAAAGCATTAATTTGACAATTTTTCAGTACTCTGCCTAGCCATTATTTTGCCAAGAAAATCAGTCAGTTTATCTGGGAAATCATACATAAATGTTAGGTAATTCATTTATTACTTTTACAAAAACAAGACTTAAAAAAATGGTTTCTTCTTACTTTGTTGGTGTTTTTATTTATTTATTTATTTATTCATTCATTCATTCATTCATTCATTCATTCATTTTTGAAACAGAGCATGAGCAGGGGAGGGTCAGGGACAGAGAAGGACAGAGGATCCGAAGCGGGCTATGCGCTGACAGCAGAGAGCCGAAAGTGGAGCTCAAACTCAAGAACCATGAGATCACGACCAAAGCCGAAGTCGGATGCTCAAATGAGCCATTCAGGTGCCGTTTTTATATATTTTTAATCAAGGCGAGCCTCTATCATTTTATTTGATTTATCCTAGTTCTCCTCTTCTACCCTCTATCCAACTCCTCTCTCCCCTCATACCAACACACTCACATATTAGAGGACCATTTAGGACCACTGACTGAATCCCTTGTATGGTTGGCATTGTTTGTGACCCACTCCTCGCTATGACCCCAGTGAGGCTTCCTGGGTGCCCCCCGTGGAGCCCACCCCCACCCCCAGCACATCAGGCTCTATCCTCTGCCCATCCTGACATGTCTCTGGTTGGCAGTCCAGCACCCAGCAGACAATCAAGAACCCATGGCTGCAGCTGGACCTCCTGGAGTTGACAGCATGGTCCTTACACCAGCAAGAGGAAGGGAAGCACGTAAGCTGAGGGTGTGGACTTGGGAGAGACCTCTGAGATCCAACCTGCCCCTTTCTCAGAGAGTGAAAGGAGGCAACCTGCTTAAGGAAATCCAGCTAGACAGAGAAAGACAGATGGATTAGAACTGAGATTTCCCATCCCCTGATCCCCACTCCCTCCACTATTTCATAAGGTATAAAAGAGTAACATATTTATCTACTAACAGTTACTTGTATTCTCTATTTTTTTGAATAGGCATTAGCAGCAGCTTTCAATAAAGGATGAATGTTTACTGTAATTTAAGCAAAGGTAAAGTGAATAGAGGCATGTATTTAAGAGAGTGGATAGGGAGTTTTCAATATGAAGGAGGCCATTTGGGAGTGCAATACTAAATCTGAATACTCAGATTTGGTTCTGAGTTTCCTGGAGGTAAGTTGAAAATGGAAACAATGAATTAGTATTTGAAGTTTATCATAAAAACTTCATCCAAACATTATACTTAATTTAAAAATGTCAGCTATATTATAATGGACAGTGTCTTCAATAACACTTATAAAAGATATGGGACAATTCTTGATAGAGTTCATATTAAATCTTGGTTCTGTCTGAATCAGCATTTCTTTGGGAACCTAGAGCATGAGGGTTCAGTTATGTTGTTGTAACATGATTTGATTCAGGATAGAGTTTAAAGTCTTTAAAGCAATTGTTCTCAAGGGTGCCTGGGTGGCTCAGTCAGTTAAGTGTCCGACTCTTGATTTTAGCTCAGGTCATTATCTCACAGCTTGTGAGATCGGGCCCCACATTGGGCTCTGTGCCAACAATGTGGAGCCTGCTTGGGATTCTGTCTCTCCCTCTCTGTCTGTTCCTCCCCTGCTCATCTCTCTCTCTCTCAAAAATTTAAAAATGTTTAAAAAGCAATTGTTCTCAAATATTAATGTGAAAATAATTGACTACAAAGGTTTTTTTTTTTTTTCCTAATGTAGATCACTATCCTCTCTCACCCTCATCCTTCAATCTATAGGTCCAAGTTAGAGCCTAAGAGTCTGCATTATTAATAAGCTCTGGTTGTGATTCAGGTGGCCAGTGGGGCACATCTGAAGAAACACCAACCTAGAAGAACAAATTATCCCTATGCTCCTTAGCTTTGATCTTCCCTTTGAATATATATTTTCTCAACTTGGTTTTGATTAGCAGCCAATAGCCTGAGATTGATTTTTCAGGGAAGACAGAGGAAGTGCAAAGGCTCTGGGTTGCTGAGATTCCTATACTTTATTTATCAGGCATACATGAAATAACAATGCTTAATAAACTCAAACCTTGAGGAGTAAAGGGAGCCATGAAAAAGACAGGATAAGTGGAAGAGGAGAAGTCATAAGGGCCACATTGGAAACTCCAAAGCTAACCTTTGCTGCTTTGTCATTTTCCAAGGCCCAGCCTTGTTTGGGTTCTGCGGTGCATGGGGGAATCTGTGCCTCACCTTGCTGTCTCTGCCTACAGTTTATATGAAGATTTTCCTGGAAGTCCATTCTGAATCAGAGAGGTGGGGCTAAATCAGGTGTCCAATGGGGGTCTGTAGATTCCCAAGGATTCACAGTGGAATTCAGGGACCCTGAACCTCCTGAAATTATACATGAATATTTTGTGTGTATAGGCATATGTGTATTTTTGTGAAAGGAGGTTCCAATTACAACTTTCATCAGTGCTCAAAGGGACCATAAATGACTGCAAAGAGTGAAAAACCACTGGGAGTCCCTGGCACAACCAAGGGTGCATCAAGCTCTGTGTTCATGTCGCAGTGCTCCATCACATTGCAGTCTAAGGTCAGTTAGCCGACATCCTCCTTGGTGACAGCTAGGTCACTAAGTATCTCTCCACAGGAGCACCCCTCCATGCCCAATCTGAGGATTATGGTAGCAAAGCTGTCAGGCTTAATTTTGACAAATTGTTTTGGGTAATTAGTCCCTTTTAATGGCTCGTGGAAATAGTAATTTTAGGTGACAAGATTATTATATGCTGCTTGTTAATGGGTCCTCCAGGGTCAAGAAAACACCACTGGGATTGCTATGACCTGTTCTTTTCCATCTTTGGCATTCCCCTTGAAAGTATCAGAAAAGACATTTAGTAAAGTCAGCTCCCACTCCGTGAAAAGTTCAGAGCATGAGTTTCCTTTTATCCTTTTGCCAAGTGAAGGATTAGAGAAGGACTTTCAACTTTTCCCTGTTTCTGCCAGCCCATGTCAGGCTTCACAGACTTGTTGATCATTAACTCGAAAAGCTGGGGAAGTTTCTAGCCCTTCCCTTTGCTTATTTACCTGTTCAACCAAGTTGCTTTACAAGCGAGTGAGTTTTGAATAAGTAGGGTAGGTCCTAGGTGATAAAATATTTGACTCAGCTCAAGTTGAATATTTTCATTGCTTCTCACTTCACTGAACAGGAAGGTCAGTTTGACCAGTAGGTCGGGGCAGGTCTGTGTAATGGTTCATCATGTGCCTTCCCAGGGGAGCAGTGGATGGAAAGGCAGAGAACTCTTCTCAGCACTTTAGGAGGCTGGGAATTGACTGGCTATTTACTAACTGTGTCATTCTGGGCCATTTATTTGACCTCCTTAAGCCCTCATTTCATCATCTGTCAAAAGGTGATAAAAATAATAGCTAGCTCATGGTACAGCCATAAGGACTAAATTATATCATAAATACCCAGCATATAACAAGAACTAAACCAAACAAAGAGCATCTATTATCATTATGGTCCATTTATCCTTCCCAAATCCAGATCTTATTAAGAAGTTTGAAATAGTGGAGAAGTAAAAAAAGTATTATATTCACACCCAACTTTATCTCCATGCCTTCCAAGCTTGTTAATGTAGGCACATCAAATCCTGTGTACACTGAAATGTATAATGGTTTAAAATGATGCAGACACGGGGCACCTGGCTGGCTTAGTCAGAGAGCATGTGACTCTTGACCTTGGGGTCATTGAGTTTGAGCCCCACATTAGGTATAGAACGTACTTAAAAAATAAAATAAGATGATGCAGGTGAAGATAGACATCACTACATTGCTATCTACTTAAAGTAGGTAACATCGATTTCAATGTGTGTAACCACATTCCTTGAAATCAAAGATTTCATGTGAAAGTGACCATAAAGAATTTGTGGGGACCCAATTTTTCTCTCTTGTTCTTCTTGGTGGAAAAAACCACAGACCCCTGGTGATTTTTCAAAACTGAGTTTCATTTTTTTTTAAGGTGTTTGTTCTTCTCCCCTGGTTTCATGTCTAAAGATTTCATTCTTATTCTTCAGCCAATTTTAATAAATTTGCTCCTTCACGGAGCTGGTCCTTAAGTTTACACATTTTATTTCATATTTTCCTTCTCAAATTTCATAAGGATCAGTAATCACGTTTATTGGTGTTTCCTGAGGTCTGTGTTCATACCTCTTCTGTATTTACTCTGCTCTTTACCAAGGGCTAGGCAAACTCAAACATTGCACCCCAGAGTAAAATGTCATCTCAGGAGTAATGACTAGCTCTCCACTTCTACCCTCCTGTAAGAAGATCCTTCTCTAAGAACCGGCAATAGGATAGAAAGCTGGAGCTTTGTGTGTCTAGAATGAAAAAGATCACCCCGTGTTCTTCTCCTGAACACAAACCTTTCCTGAACCTTACAAAGGAAAAAGGAGAGTACTTAAAACTATCTCAGTTAATTTATTTAGATGGGGTGTTTGCTGGAGTCCACAGAACTATGAATTATATGGAAAGCTAGAAGGTTCTGTGGGTTGTATCTACATAACAGAGAAAATAACACAAAGTACATATGCTAGGGAGATGAGGGTGTTTGTCTGATGTTTCTATACAAAAGATAAACCCATTTGTCCAGTAGAAGTGCTACCTGCTCTTCCAACTGCTGTGGTGTGTGACATGTCTTGACAGACTTAAATGTGACCAGATCAGCTTGCCCCATGGTGTTTTAGCAGAGTAACAGCAACAGCCTCCGCCCCTAATCTCCAGGTTCATCAGACAGCAGCTTAGATTTCAGGACCAGATGTTATAACTATGCAGCCTGATCCTTCCCTGCAAGTTTGGGTAGTTCAAACTGTAGTGTTAAAGTCATATATTATTTGTGACATTTTTATATAGGTCTCATCATGTGCTAAAATCGTAATAGAGTGGTTTTATAAAACCCCTTTCTGTTGAAAATTGAATTTATTGTAAAAGAATTTAATACTCACATTAAATCGAATTCAAATTTCATCTTGGAATAAGTTAACTGAGTTAGTCTAATAATTAAAAATTTAAAACTCCTGGATTGTAACATTTGGAGTTTCATATGCAGCATTAATTAAGCTCACATCAAAATAGATTAGCCACTTGTAGATACGGTTACCAGTCACTCTGTTTCTGAAACCAATCCGGAAATGTTGGAACATTGTCAGGCACTTACTAGGTGTTGGACAAGTGACAGAAATTGATCATGCACATTTAGAATATTTACAGGAAAAAAAAAATGTCAGTGTAATGTAGGTCTATAGCGAAAGCTACCCTTCAGGAAATGTGATCACACTTCTTTTCTGCCCCCCACCCAACCCCCTGCCCCGCCTGCATGATTTCAGTACACCACAGAATAGGATTAGAGGCTTATGTTTGCCTATGTTTGCGATTTTATCATGGAATAGAATGACTCTAGACCATACATTTATATGAAGATGAAAACCCCAGGTAACGCAGAGAATGATCCTCATTTTTTTTTTCAGAACTCACAAATGACTAAATTGCCTTCTAGTAATTTTCTTTTCTTTTGAGAAAATATGTTTCAAGGAGGCTGTATTTTTTTTTTAATTTTTTTTTTCAACATTTATTTTTGGGACAGAGAGAGACAGAGCATGAACGGGGGAGGGGCAGAGAGAGAGGGAGACACAGAATCGGAAACAGGCTCCAGGCTCTGAGCCATCAGCCCAGAGCCCCACGCGGGGCTCGAACTCCGGGACCGCGAGATCGTGACCTGGCTGAAGTCGGACGCTTAACCGACTGCGCCACCCAGGCGCCCCCTAGGAGGCTGTATTTTTAAATCTCATTTCAATATTAACTTGATTGAATAGGCTGAGGAATTAGTAACAACTGAGTTTAGACTTGAGTTCAAGATGTTAGGGGCGCCTGGGTGACTCATTCGGTTAAGTATCTGACTCTCGGTTTTGTCTCAGGTCGTGATCCCATGGTTGGTGGGTTAAAGCCCCAAGTAGGGCTTTGCACTGACAGTGTGGAACCTGCTTGGGATTCTCTCTCCTCCTTTCTCTCTGCCCCTCGGTCACTCTCAAAAAATGAGTAAATAAACATTAAAAAAAAAGATGTTAAAGTTGTCATTTTGTGTGGCAATGCTTTGTATGAGGTGCTACCACCTGGGAAGTTTTTAAAGCCTACACACTTAGACGTTGGGAAGCGTGGATGGAGGATGGCTGACATGCTTCTACAGTGTATGTCGTGTACAGATACTTATATCCTTGTGGTTCAAGTAAAGTTTAATTCCATAATAAAGATTATTTGCATCCTGAAACTATTGCCTCATGAGTGACAGAGTGGAGGCACAGGGTGGGCTTCTCTATTGGTGGTCAACATGGTCTAGCCTGGTTGAATCTAAAGGGGTCTGCTCCTGCTCAGAAAAAGTTTTTCTCTTTTATTATTTTTGGATTTTTTCTGTATTTATTTTTAAGATTTTATTTTTAAATGGGGTGCCTGAGTGGCTCAGTTGGTGAAGCAGCCAACTCTTGATTTCAGCTTGGGTCATGATCTTACGGTTCAGGAGTTCGAGCCCCACATCAGGCTCTGTGCTCACAGCATGGACCCTGCTTCAGATCCTCTTTATGGCCCTCTCCCACTAGCACTCTCTCTCTCTCTCAAAAATAAATAAATGTTAAAAAAATTTTTTTAAGATTTTATTTTTAAGTAATCTCCACACCCAGCATGGGGCTTGAACTCACAACCCCAAGATCAAGAGTCACTCGCTCTACCAGCTGAGGTAGCCAGGTGCCCCAAGGATTTTCTCTTTTAATCAGTGACAATAAACAACATCCTGTGAGGTGCATCCATTTGGGAACTTCTTCTGGCAGTTAGGTGTGCTTGGAGTGAGATTCTTAAAGTACCCCCATAATTGACCATCAAATATAAAGATCAGAGCTAAAAGTAATGTAGAAGAACACTGCAGTCACTAGTCAAGTTTTCACTTTGTTTCATAATTTTTTTAGACCAAGTGGAATACTTTATAATGTTCTCCATAAGCCTTCAGGTTGAACTTTTACCTGTCTGCTCCTGGGAAATCTCCTTTATTTTCCTTTTTACTGGGAGAAGGGGAGGTTAAGAAAGAGAAGAAAGAACTAATTGCAGTTAATCCTCCTCTCAACTCCTGATTGGGAGTGTGTGTATGCCCACCCACCTAAGTCTGTATATGTGTGTTTTCCCCACTAGTATTTCCTATCTCAGAAAATGGTATCAGTTGAACAAGCAAGAGACCTGGGAAACCTCTTTGATGATTCTTTCTCCTTCCAATCAATCACCATATCCTATTAATTGATTCTCCTAAATGTTCCTCCAATCTGTCCACTGCCTTCTGAGTCTTCAAACCGGATTCCTCCGAGCCAACCTCGCCCTCAGCCTCCCACAGCGCCCTCTACTGCCTCCTCAAAGCAGTCACCACAGCTTGCAATTATGTTGTGATTTGGGTCATTATTTAATTAATGTCTACTGCCTAGATTATAAGGTTCTCGAGGGCAAAGTGTGTACCTGTTTTATTTACTGATGTACCCTAAGAACCTAAAACAGTGCCTGTCACATACTAGGTACTCAAAAAATATTTGTTAAATGAAGAATGAATCTTCTTGATAGCATTTCCCTTATAAACTCTCACTAAAATGTCCCTAATCTTTGTGAGACTCATCCTTTCCTCTGTCAGTCCCTTGTCAGATGGCTCCCCCGACTGTCCTTCTTAATGCATTTCACGTACTATCAGTGTAGAGTTGTGATGTCTAGAACCTCGTGTTTTCTCCTACAGCACATGGCTTTCCTTGTCAAAACCAAACCCCAGAGTCAACTTTGGGAAGTTCTCCAAGCTTAGCTCCCTCTCAGCCCATAATAATTTCCCTTCTTTTTCACTTAGAATTGGGGTTGCACTAAGAAGATACCGATTTGTTCGCATTCATATATCGTGTTGAGAACATTCATCCTTTTTCATGAATTTGGGTTATGACCACCCAGATTGTCCTCACTTGAAAGGCCTGTGTGTCCCTTCTATCCTTAGACTGTTATGGAGTTTAGTCCTCTGTAGGCAGTCTTGGACTGTTCAACTATGCCTGCCCTATGCCTAGACACTGGCTTTTCACCTCACTTCTAATTCCATCTTTTCCACTCATTTAATCTTGCTTTCCTTGAACACTCTTCAAGAAACAGAAAGGCTTGCAAAAACTCTCTTCTGGTTATTTCTATGTATGGGTGCTCATGTGCATTTTTTGATATGTTTGTTCCTCTGTTCATTCGTTATAAATACATATCCCTCCTTCTTCCCAGAAATAACTAGGAACAGTTTATAAGGATAAATAAAGCATATCAAGATGGTATAGGTTAGATAGAATAAGTGGAAAAGAAAAGGGAAAAGTGAAGGGAAAGGGTATCACTGACACAGAGCCTGGAACTGATACTGGGTTGCATAGATGCTTCCCATGTAGTCTATGCATTGGCAGATGGCAGGCCCTAATATGGTTCTGGGCTGGCTGGCGTTGTTTAATAAATAGAAAAATATACAGTGTCTTTAAGATAAGATGTGAACTAATAACTAGGAGAAGAACAACTAGTCCCGATTCTAAGAGATCACAGTGTAGTGTAGCAAGGAGTGTGGGCCCCAGAGCAGATGGCCTGGGTGTGGGTGTGTGGTGGGCAGTGGGTCAATGCATCTACTCCAGGTGGTTCTCAACACTAGTGCACATTTGGATCACCAGGGAAGCCCTGAAAAAACACTATTTGGGCCCCTTCTTCAGGCCAACAAAATAAGAATCTCCGGGAATGGGACTGGAAAGCCCTATCTAAAAAATTTCCCCTGGTAATTTGCAGGTGGGGTCAAGAGCCAATGTTTAGAAGAATGGATAGGCTATGAGTATGGCAAGGCATTCCTCTGGGTGAACTTCTACAAGTCTTCAGAATCTTGTTCCTCAATGTCAGGAACAGTATACATATTTTTTAATTGAGGGATAATTGATAGATAAAATTGTATATATTTTAAGTATACAGTGTGATAGTTTGATATACATATACATTGTGAAGTGATTACCACAATCAAGTGAATTGACACCATCCATTACCTCATATAGTTCCCTTTTTTACACTAGTAGAGATCTGGAAAAATACCTAAGTGTCCATTGATGAATGAATAAAGAGAATGTGGCATATGTACACAATGGAATAAAAAGAAGGAAATCCTGCCATTTGTGACAACAGCGATGAGACTGGATGGCATTCTGTTAAGTAAAATAAACAGACAAAAAACATATACTGTATAGTATTACTGATATATGGAATAATTTTTAAAAAGTCAAACTCATAGAAACAGAGAATAGAATGGTGGTTACCAGGAACTAGGGGTGGGGGAAATGGGGAGATGTTGGCTAAATTGTTCAAAGGATACAGACTTGTAGTTATGAGATGAATACGTTCTGGGGATTATACATGGTGATTATATTTAATAATGTAATATTGTATCCTTGAAATTTGCTATAAGAGTAAATCCTGAGGGGCCTGGGTGCCTCAGTTGGTTAGGCCTCTGGCTCTTAATTTCAGCTCAGGTCATGATTTCATAATACGTGAGATCGAGCCCCACATCGGGCTCTGCACTGACAGTGCGGAGCCTGCTTGGGATTCTCTCCCTCCCTCTCTCTGCCCCTCTCCTGTTCATGCTTGCTCTCACGCCCTCTCTCAAAATAAACAAACATTTTAAAAAATAATTTAAAAAATAAATTTTAAAAAGAGTAAGCCTTAAGTGTCCTCACCAAAGAATACATATTTTAAAACAGGAATTTTTGTACCTCCAAAGGTTATATGTTGAAGCTCTGATCCTCAGTGTGGCTGTATTTGGAGATGGGGCCTATAAGAAATTATTAAGGTACAGGAGATCATAGGGTGGATCTCTGATTCGATAGGATTAGTGTACTTATGAGATAGGACACCAGAGAGTTCACTTTCTTTCTCTGTGTGTACACACTCACTGAGGAAAGGCGATGTGAGGACACAGTGAGAAGTTGGCCATCTGCTTACCAGATATGGAGTAGGCTGGAATCTTGATCTGGGACTTCTAGTTTCCAGAACTGTGAGAAAATACATTTCTGCTGCTTAAGCCACCTAGTATTTTGTCAGCTTGAGCTTATTAAGACATATATTCTATAGGTATATATATATATATATATATATATATATATATATATATATACATATGTAATGAATTTATGTGTATACATCATTTACTCTCACAATATCAGGCACAGTGCATGTGTGTTTGTGTGTGTGTGTGTGTGTGTGTGTGTGTGTGTGTATGTGTGTAGTATATGAAAATATATATACAAAAATAAAAAACAAAAAGCAAAACCACCTTACATAGATAGATACAGAGAGATAGAAAAATACATAAAAGCAAATACATAGGGGCACCTGGGTGGTTTAGTCGGTTAAGCATCCGACTTTGACTCAGGTCATGATCTCGCAGTTCACCAGTCTGAGCCCCGGGTCAGGCTGTGTGCTGACAGCTCAGGGCCTGGAGCCTGCTTTGGATTCTGGGTCTCCCTTTCTCTCTGTGCCCCTCCTCTGCTCGTGCTGTCTCTGTCTCTCAAAAATGAATAAACGTTATTCTTTTAATTAAAAAAAAAGCAAATACATAGCTGTCAACTTAATTTTGCCCAAATATTATCCCTTAACCAAACTTTCAAAGTAATATGTATATATTATTCAATGTAATTTACTATATGAGTTCATTAACACCTATGACTAGCTCTTGGGTTCCATGTTTCACTTCTAAGAACCAACAAACTAAATAATTGACACAATTAACAATTGCTTAGTAAAACTGAATCTTTGGTCCAAATTACACAAAATAACTTCTCCTGGCTTATGTGTATCTAGTTACAGAATGTTATTTAGTACTTTGTACCCTGTATGTCCTTAACAAGGGCTATAAACCATCAAACTCAGGAATATATCAAAGTCAGTTTGAATTTTATTTCCACCTCTGAGAAATCTAACTCTTGGGGCACCTGAATGGCTCAGTTGGTTGAGCATCCAACTTTGGTTCAGTTATGATCTTGCAGTTCATGAGTTCAAGCCCTGCATTAGACTCTGTGCTGACAGCTCAGAGCCTGGAGCCTGCTTCAGATTCTGTGTCTCCCTCTCTCTGCTCCTCTCCTGCCCGTTCTCTCTCTCTCTCAAAAATAAAAATAAACATTTAAAAATATAACTCTTAACATTTGGAACTCTTAAAATCTCTATGGGCCGGCTCTGCAGGAGAAGCCACATTCACACATACATCCCCAAATTTGCATATAACTTCCTGAGTCCAGACACCTTCCTGAGGCTGGTCATGGCAGGATAACTGTATCCCTACCAATGGCCAGACTTGGGTGTTGATAGACCTTGACATATTACTGTCCTCTCCAGGCTCTGGTAATTGATTCCCTCCTGCTCCCTCACATCAGGGCTGGTAACAGCTATTCCCAGCCGCACCGTCCTTTGAGCCACACTGTCCTTTGTCGTCCCTTTAATCCTGACCACCTCTTTGTAAATTCAGAGAATTTACCCCTTCAGTAATTCTCTCTGTTCTCCCATTTAATTGTGCCATCCGATTCCTGCTGGGGCCCAGTAATACAACCTCCAAAATACATCTGGGGACCCAAAACCATTATGAAAAACACTGACTTAAGAAACTTCATTCCATGTGAAGATCTTCCGATTGCAATTTTTAAAAAAAATCTTAATGTTTATTTTTGAAAGAGAGAGAGATAGCGTGTAAGCGTGGGAGGGGCAGAAAGAGAGAGGAGGACACAGAATTCGAAGCAGGCTCCAGGCTCTGAGCTGTCAGCACAGAGTCTGATGCGGGGCTCGAACCCACGAGCCATGAGATCATGACCTGAGCCGAAGTTGGACACTTGACCAACTGAGCCACCCTGGTGCCCCCGGATTGCAATTTTTTACTGCAGAATAGAAGTTAGTATTTTTCTTCTTAACTGGTAGGATACTTTTTAAACAATAATCTTCTCTACAAGAATGTTTATTATTACATGTAAAAATTCTCATGGAATTCTCCAGGGCTTGCAGCTTGAGAAACATGGTGCTTGACTTATTTTCCTAGCTGGCTGCTGGGCATCACATGTAGGAAAGAATTGAAAGCCTGAATTAAAGACAGATAAATGGCTTCTGTTGCTTGCCTCCCAGCTACATGTCCCGTCATCCTGTCATGAAAGGAAATTAAAATGCTCTGACACATACTGAGTTTCATAAAGCCACGGTGTTCCTCTACAGGATCCTGTGTGCCTGTGGAAGTCAATACCACAAACAGGATTTTTGAGGATTTGATCTACAATCTTCATTTCAGAATTAGAGCAAAGTAAACAAAGAAAAATATTTCGTTATTGGGGTCTCTCTCCCTTTTAAAAAATAAATGAACTTCATAAATGTTTTGTTCCTCAGTCCTTCAGGACTTTTTCTATCTTCCAGGAATCCTAAAATAATAGCCAGTGGCTCTGGCATCTGATGTCTCCCAAGATAAATAACTGAAATACTTATAATTTGCAAACTGCTTCATTATTCACTCCTCAACCGTTCTCATTTCTGGTTTGCCTTTTTTGCTCCCCCTAAAGAGGTATCATTCAAACCATAATGGATTTATGATTTGTTTTTCTAAACACTGAGCATCACAATTTTCACTGGAAAACAAAAGCCCACAATTAAACCACTTTTTTTCCCTGAAACCTTATAAAAGTAACATTTAAGTTATGTTTAAGTATAAAATAATTTTAAAATCATCAGGCAAACAACCTAGAAACCAATATTATATATTTTGTAGAGAATTACTCAAGAATTAGCTACAGGGGTGCCTGGGTGTCTCAGTCCGTTAAGCGACTGACTTCGGCTCAGGTCATGTTCTTGGGGTTCCTGAGTTTCAAGCCCTGCATCAGGCACTGTGCCCCTCCCCTGCTCATGCTCTCTCTCTGTCTCTCAAAAATTAATAAACGTTAAAGAAAAAAGAATTAGCTACAAAATGTAGTGATTTAGGATTGTACATATTTTTTCTAAATTTCTAAATTTTCTTGGAAAAGCCGTTACTGTCTACAGTAGCTTAATCATTACCATCACGAAACACTGTGGGCATTCCAGAGTTAGAGAAATCATCTGGGTAATGTGATTTTGCCCCATGTCCTATTAGAACACGAAGAATAAATTATCTAACATTTAGATTCTTCTTTTTATTTGCATATCACTTCTTTCTTATTGAAGAGAGTGTGTACACAAGCAGAGGAGAGGGGGACAAAGAGAGAGAGAATCTCTCTCTCTTGATCATGAGGCTCCATCTCATGACCCTGGGATCATAACCTGAGCCAAAATCAAGAGTCGGACATTTAACCAACTGAGCCACCCAGATGCCTCTGCATATCACTTTATCTTTCATCTGAGTTTAAGGTCCTTTGCATTCCCATGTCTTCCCAACATTGCAACCAACAAAAACCAATGAAGAGGCAAACAAAATGTTATCTATGTTCTACTTACTCTGGGTAAATTATCAGCTGTGGAAACCAGTCCACTACTCAGGTCTATTTCTTACATTTCATTGTTCTAACTTCCCTTGTTTTCCACTGGACTCCAGAGGAGTTACCTGTTATAGAACTGGTACCATGATTGATTTAAAGTTGCAATACCACAGACCTGCTCTAAGTAAAAAGCAAATGATGGACGAAATAGATTTATAAGAACCTACTTTGTGCAAGTCACAGTGATAGGTGTTGTGGGAGAACAAGATACAGTAACTTCCCTAAGTATAGCCTACTAAGTTTGCGGCACTAAGACAAATGTGTACATAGTTATAATTCAAAGGATAATCTGAGAGACTCCAAAAGAGAGGTAGAAATAAAAGTGTTTTGAGGAGTCAACAGAGGGAATGATCATATGAAGCTGGAAGGATGTGAAGGGGTTTCTTAGACAAGATGGATGTTTGAGATGAGTTTTATTTAAGGGCCATAATTTTGAAAGAGACTTTGGGGAGGGTGTTATCATCAAAAATAAAAGTATGAAAGAGGACAAAGAAGGAAAATATAGGACACAACCAGAATAGTAGTGTCCTGTTTGGCTGGATCTGGAAAGGTAACTTGGGGTTCTGTTATATTGGATCCTACAAGTCAGGTTAAGGAGATTGGGCTTTGAGCCTAGGCAAAGGGAGATGACTGAGAGGCATAGAGCAGGACTGATGAGGAGTCTTTTCGGGCTAAGTGGGAGGAGGGGGAGTACGAGAAAGAGAAGTACCAGTAACAAGAAATTGCGTCTGGGCATGGATGACCAAGCCTTGACCGATACATTCCACAATATCCCAAGGTTGCAGGGAGGGCAGAGATGGATTAAAGACAAGCTGAGGCCGCCAAAGACATCATTTTCTTGTTAGACTAGTCAGGTCCCCTACTTGTGAAGGTCAGTGCCTTCAAATTTTCACCTAATAAGTTAAGCAGCTTACATATTTCAGAATAAAAATTCCCTTTTCATGTGAAGATGATATGTCTCCAAAGCCTTTCTTTTGCTAAAAGGCAAAAGAAAGTTCAAGCATGATGGAGCCAGAGTAACAGCTATGGAAGAGAATGGCATCAAAAGGGCTGATGAGGGAGAGATGTCAGCCATGGTCTTGGTATCTGTGCAGATAAAATGTTTTCTGGTTTTGTGACTCATAAAAAATTAGTTTTCTCAGAAAGGAAAAATGTATAAAATTCAGTATATTAAAAGTAAGGGTTCAATGAAATTCTGACACATACTACAACATGGATAAACCTTGAAAACATAATGCTACATGAAATAAGCCAGACACGAAAGGACAAATACTGCATGATTCCTCTTATCTGAGGTACCTAGAGTACCAAATTTATAGAGAAAGAGGGGGCGCCTGAGTGGCTCAGTCGGTTGTGCATCTGACTTCGGCTCAGATCATGATCTCGTGGTTCATGAGTTCGAGCCCCACATCAGGCTCTATGCTGACAGCTCAGAGCCTGGAGCCTGCTTTTGATTCTGTGTCTCCCTCTCTCTCTGCCCCTCCACCCCCCTTCAAAAATAAATAAACATTAAAAAAATTATAGAGAAAGAAAGTAGAACAGTGGCTACCAAGGCTGAGAGAAAGAAGACAGGAGAGTTAGTGTTTAATGGGTACAGTTTCAGTTTGGGATGATGAAAAAGCTCTGAAGATGTGTGGTGGTGATGGTCTCACAATAAAGTAAATGTACGTGATGCCACTGAATTGGATACTCAAAAAGGGTTACCATGGTATATGTTATGGTGTGTACATTTTACTACGATTTTTAAAGAGCAATGGCTCAATGAGGTCCATAGTGTGGTTTTTATAAAGCCAAATTCTAATTTACTGATTTTTAGAGAGAAAGTTCACATTATGTGGCCTGATAGAATCAGGCTTGTAGGTTGGCCTTTCTACACAGGCCTCTGTTCCAAGAGAAGACTTACGGTCTCTAAGAAGTTAGCATGGGGAGTTAGGAATCAGAGGAAAGGAGTTGGGTATGGTAATGGCTACCAGTAGAGAGATTATTTTGCCTAATGTTTTAATCTCCAATGTAGGAAGATAGCTGCCAAGGAGGTTTGAATCTTTGCATTAGCCAGTCTGGGTACTCTTCCTCAAGATAGCGTAGCAAACCAAGCTTATCTTTCAAAGCACAGTTCATCATAGTCACAAAGGCAGTGAGAAAATACGACTAACACATCAATAGCTATCAGAAAGAATGATTAAATCTAAAACACTCACTAGAGAGAAGAGAAGAAGAGTGACAACAGGAAATATTTCTCCAGGATCAAAGTCTGATTTTAAAGTGAAATTTTCCTGCATCAACCTAATATGTGTTGCCCTTGGTATAAATGCTTTGGTGTCTCAATGAGAGTAGAAGACCAATTAATAAAGTTATTTATCTTTTCAGGTTGACATAGCACATACAGGACTCTGTAGGATTGAGATATGCTACCAAAGAAGGAAAGAACCGGGTGTGCAATAGAGGAAGGTGATAAGAAAAAAATAAAAGGAAATATTGAGAAGGAAGGGAGACTGGTAAGGAAGGAAGATAGTTGTGAAATTATATTATGTGAAGGAAGAAGTCTCCTGCGGTTCTGCAAGATGGAGAGCTAGCATACCTCAAAAGCACTGGAAACATCTACGAAAGCTCCATAAAATAGTCTGGGAACAGAATTAAAATGTGCTTAAAAAAAAGAAAGGAAAGAAAATTTAAAACTGGAGTGGTGAGGAGAATTTAGATTTGGAATGGTGTTAGACTTTATTAAGTTACTTGTGCATATTAAAATATAAAGGCTATATCGAAAGAAGGAAAATAAAATGCTGGATTTCCAAATAATTAGAGGGGAAAAAATAAAGGAATATCTGATTAATGTAATGAAATAAAAAAAGGAGAAAAAAAAGAACAGAAATCTCATGGTAAAGGGAATAGAATGTAAGGTGACAGAAATAAATGTAACACTAATCACAGTAAATATAAATTAACTCACCAGTTAAAAGGCAGAGGCTATCAGATTGAAAAGTAAAACAAAATCCAGTTAGATTCCATTTATGAGAGAACTTCTAAAAACATAATGACATTGAAGGTTGACATTAAAGCGACAGAACAGAATACCAGATTTATATTTCCAATAAGATCGAGAACTAGGTATAAAAATCCCTCTGCCACCCCAGAACACCCAGATCTGGACAAACCACTCAAAGATACTTTAAAGTTTTGGGTTTTGTTTTTGTTTTAGTAATCTCTACGCCTAACATAAGGCTTGAACTCATGACCCCAAGATCATGAGTCCTATGCTCTTCCAACAAAGCCAGCCAGGTGCCCCTCAAAGACACTTGAAAATGTCTTATACTCACAAGAAAATAGGGGAAACCCTTTGAAGACAGAAAAAGCAAAGAGAAAGCCCAGACCACAGAAGCAGATGAACAAAAACACAGAAACTGATGCTACCCCAGATCAGGGGTCAACAACTACAGCCTGGGAGCCAAACTCAGCCTGCCTCCTGGGTTTGTAAAGTTTTATTGGAACCTGGCGAGGCCCAGTGTTTACGTATTGTCTGTCTCTGGCTTCTTTTGCACTGTAACAGTGGAACTAAGTCGTATAGACGGAAATCATATGACCCTCAAAGTGAAAATATTTAACTATCTCTTTACAGAAAAGGTTTGCAGGCCCTTGCTCCAGGGGTTCAAGATATGAGGATTCATGCCTGCTGGGGTTGGCATAGGATGAGGAGTGAAAACAGAAACCCAGGCCTTCAGTCTGTGCACAGTGAGGAAAGTTAAATGGACACTTCTCCAAAAAAGTCAGACAACTGACATGAGTCTATGTCTATGAAATGATGAGTTGAGGATAAGGAAACCTGCCAGTTGCCCTGCTCTAGATGGGAGTTACTCTGAAATTGGCAGCCATTGCTTAGACTGAACACTGCTTCAAATGCCCCCCATGAAAAGCAGCCCACTGGCTTAGAGGTCCATTTCAAGGGCATTTTCTCTGTACCTTCCAGCTTTACTCAAAATGAGGTGTTATCAACATTTCCTCTCTGTTGTTTCTGTGCATTTTTTCATTCACTGTGGTAGACTAAAGAAGGGGAATAGTTTCATCCCTTGGGGTCTAACAGAGTTGGAGCCTGTTTCCAGGCAGAAGAGACACTTGGGGTCTTTCCTGGATGCAGGCCACTACTACATAATGGCACCGCTACATCCTGGCAAGTGGAGAATGGTGGCTATTAGGAGACCTCCTGTGGAAGAGCTGGCCTATGATCAATTCTCATATATTAGTCCTTTATTTCTCTGATCAGAATCCCCTCTTAGTCTCTAAGCCTTCAATAAATCTTGTGAATTGCTACAGGCTGATCATAGTTATCAGTGTGTGGAATTAAGGAAATACCCTGTTTTCATGCTTGTAGCAAAGCATAGAGACAGAATGGCAACTGCTTATACAAGACCAAATATGAGATGGCGAAAGATGGTCTGCAGAGTATAGGGCTGTGGTTGGAGCCACAGAGCTGGCTAAGATGGGAAGCTGCAATCAGGACACATTTATGTGATGTATGGACCTTCCCAGAAACATGTGTAAAGGAGAAGCAGGTGAAAATACAAGCCGATGGTTGTGGATACACTATATATAAAAAGAAAGTGAGACTTTATAGTCACCAGTTGGGGAGGCATTCATTGTGTGAATACATCTTGGGGAAGAAGGTTCTATAGGATAGACCTTGAAGACAATGGCTTAAGCTAGCAGCCAACCCAGAGGATTGACATTTTCATAAATGCTTCACCACTGAAGAGAATTTAGCATCTATTGCAGATAATGAGAGATCATTGACGTATGGGAGGGGATTGCTAGGGGACTTTCTCAGCACTTCTTAAATCACACTATTACGATACATTTGATTCCATACCCAGGCAAAAACCCAGAGAAGAGTCACCACTTGTGACTGACTTGTGGCTATATCCCATCCTTTCTAATCAAGGCCCCAAAATAGTTCTAGAGATTAGTGACAACAGAAGGATGGCCTGATTGGCAAATCCTGAGACTAGGAGGCAGTAGAGTTCAGGCTTTAAATCTAGGCACTGATGAGCTGTGTAAGATTGTACAAGGCAAGTCATTTTGCTGCACCTGCTTCTCTGTTGAATAACACGGATGATGTTAGTCCATAGCTCATAGAGTTGTTATTGCAGATCAAATTACTTCAGACAAGTAAAGCATCTAGAACAATGCCTGGTATGTAGTTAGTGCTCACTGGATGTTGGCTGCTCCTACTGGGAGTTCAGGCAAAGGACTGGACGTAGGCAAGTCCAGGATCTGTTATTCAAGAGTTTAGATTCAGACATCCGTTTCTGCACAATAGACCACTTTATAATAATGTATCACCACTTCTCATAATTCCTGTGGGATGAGTGGGCTCAGATGAGTGTTTCTTCTGCTGGGGTTTCTCATGTGGTTGCAATCAGCTGGTGGCTGGGGCTGGAGACATTGGGACGCCTGAATCTGTTGGAATGCCTGAGATGACTTCTTCCCTCTGGTGCCTGGTGATTTAGTGCTTCACAACATGATGTCTCTCTCCACAGGGTCCTCATCCTCCAGGGCTCTCTGTGTGGCCTGCCAGTGGGGCACCCAGACGTCTCACATGGTAATTGGTTTCTGAGAACACAAAAGCAGGAGCTGCCAGGCCTTTCCTAGCGTTTAGGCCCAGAGCTGGCACAGCGTCATTTCTGCCCATTATATTGGATTAAGAAGTCACAAGGTCACCCAGATTCAATGTGAAGGGAGCGGACTACAGAAGGGTGTGACTACTAGGAGCCATGGTTCACTGGGTATGGTCTAAAGGAAGTTTATAAAAGCAAAAGGAATGGGTGAGCTCAGAGTTCAGTTTTCCCCCTAAATTAATAGATTCCACTCTTCCCCACATTCACATCATCTCACACCTGATATAGTCTAGCTTATCAAGGTCTCCCCCCAAACCCAGTCATCTCCCTACTTCTATCCAACTTGTGTTCTGCTCTCATGTTAGCCTTCCAGAAACATTGTCTTTGTGTCTCTGCCTAAGAAAACTTAACTATTTAGTATTGTCTGCATGATAAGGTTTGAACACCTTAGGCTGTTATTCAAGGGGCCATGGGCTTGTGTCTGAGAATACGGGGTTGAGTTAGAGAATGACAGAAATGAAATTCACATAGCAATATTGACTGCTTTCTAGCTTTATCAAGCCTAAAGAGTGCACAAACAGCACAAAGGAAACATCTGAATGATATATCATTTTTGTCATCAGACCACAGAGGTGACAATGGTCAGCAGCCTGCAGGGATAAAAAAGCTTGCCAGATTTGAACAAAAGGGCACCCAGAAATTCATTCTTACCTATGAAAGGTTTGCATTATCACCCCCAAAAAAACTTCTGCTACCTTGTAAAGCCACTCAGCAAGTCACATCACTTAGGACAATAATCTATGCCCAATGTCTGAGCTCTGGGTCCCCATATTCTTGCTGCCTATCATTCAACCACCTTTTTTCCTGTGTCTAAACTACAGGTTATGCAATTTCCTTCATTTGTACCTTTGTAGGAGATTAGGAGATTTTCCAGTTCTCCAGGAGGGCAGTTTGCATCATGATCAACCATATAAGTCCTCTGCAATGGTGTCCCAATTTCATGTTTTAACCTCATACTTATCTATGTGCTGCACAATGTTTACTATAACATTCCCTTTTACCCCTTGACACAAACCTTTGCACCCATTCAAACTGATCTACCCTCTCTGTTCCCCTCACTTCCTAGTCCTTTCTCATCTCTCTGCATAAGATGGGAAGCAATGGCAGGGAAGGAATGGAGAAGACACAAGCTGTGCCAATGTCTCAAGAAGCTGAGGCGTTGGAGCACAAGAAATGAGGGTAGCAAGAAAGATAAGAATGCCTTGTTTTGTAGTCCTCTCGTGTCTACTGCATTTTACTTGTATTTTTCTTAAATATATGAGAAGTTTCATTTCCTCAGCCATATTTTTTAAATGTTTCTTTTTGAGAGGAGAAAAAGAGAGAGAGAGAGAGAGAGAGAGAAAGCGCATGAAAGGGGCAGAGAGAGGCAGAAAGAGAGAATGAGAATCTCAAGCATGCTCTGCACTGTCAGTGCAGAGCCCAACACCGGGGTTGAACTCATGAACAGTGAGATCATGACTTGAGCTGAAATCAAGAGTCAGTCACTTAACCCACTAAGCCACCCAGGCACCCCTCCTCAAGCCGTATTCTGAGCCTACTTTGGGAAAAGAAGGGGTTTATTCTAAACTGTTTTTCTACCCTATATATTTATACTTATTCAGAGTAGCAATAATTACTTGTTAGTTGGTTATGCCATAGAAAGACAAAACTCTTACAGTTCACCCATCCATCCATTTACCCATTTTGTCATGGAGTCAATAATCACTTACTGACTCCTATCCACCTCAAGCCTTTGCCGTGCATTGCTTATCACCGGGCAGTTTATGCAGGCTCTGGAACTCTTAGATTCCTCAGCATCTGATACATAGCACCCTATAAAATATTCAGCCTTAAAATTATAAAAATAAAGAGATAAAATTATGAAAATACTACAATCTCATTGTAAACACCAAAACAGCATAGAAGCCTCCTCTGGTTGCTACTCCACCCAAACTTCCCATTCCAATAGCCGAAAAGTAACAGTTGCTGACAGTTCTTTCTATATCCTTCCAGAAATTTGTATTTTTTTTACATAAATAAGACCATTCTATATGTATTTTTCTGTTGTTGCCCACACCTCTCATCTATACAATATATTTTGGTTCTCTTCTCAAAGGGCCATGTACCTCTCCTTGTTCTTTTTTAATTCATTTTTTATTTTTTATCTTGGGGGGGTGTGAGTGAGGAAGAGGGGCAGAGAGAGAGGAAGAGAGAATCTCAAGCAGGCTCCATGCTCAGCGTGGGCTTGATCCCATGACCCCATGACCCCAAGGTAATGACCTGAGCCAAAATCAAGAGCCAGACGCTCAACTGAGCCAACCAGGCACCCCTCTCCTTGTTCTTTTCTGAAAAACAAAAAAACAAAAAAACAAAAAACAGTTTTATTGAGATACAATTCAAACAGCCTGCCATCACCCATTCAATGGTTTTTAGAATATTCAGAGCTGTGCAGCCATCATGACAATCCTCATTCTTTTTAACGGTTGCAGAGATTTTGTTTGATGCCACAATTTCAGTAAATATTTGTTGAACTGATTTAAACTATAGATTTGGACTGAGAAAGTGGAGGAAAAAAAGAAAACTATCTAGAAACATAAAAATAAGAAAGCTCCAAGGCTTCTGCTGGTCCTTTTAAGCAACTATGTTATATTGATATAACAATATGGATGAAAACATATCCTTTTCACAGTATCTGTGTTTTTTCTTTCCAGATAGCAGGATCCTAATCCATGTGGACATAAATTCACGTTGTATTATGCTGGATTTCCCTTAGCAAGTCAATTGTTTTCAATTTCAAGTAACATATTGTTTCATTTCAGTAAGTTTAAAAATAAATATTACTTTTAATAAGCTTCCCAAATTTAGTTTATAATATTTCAATATGAATAGGACAATTTTTGCAGCATTTGTTTTAAATATACTGTGAAGGTAAGCATTTCAGATTAATACAATATTTATAAAATGTCTAAAGAAATGTAAGCAAGTTGTTTTTGAAATTATTTATAAATATTAGGAGCTTTAAGCATATGGGGTGCTAAGTAATATTGACATGTCTGGGAAAATGTGCAAAACAGAGAGAAATAATGCAACTCCTCTTTCCCCACACTTACATTCCCACATACAAAATAACACATTCTCTCAGAGGGGGGACAAACGGCATTTAGTAAAATTAGTAAAGCTTAACAGTGACATTAAAACATGTACTTCAATGCAAACCTGAATCAGGCAAAGCATTGAAAAATTTAGACCCAACTGCTGTTGAGGTGGGCAAGCAAAAGACATAGGCACTTGCTAGTGTAAAAAGAGGAATTGCCGTGGAGGTTGGAAAACATCTTTCTGGAGGTTTTAAAAACATGACAAGAACAGAACATATTCGATGCCACATTCCTCTCTAGGGATTGAGACTTGATTCCATGAGGTCATGCAGCTCATGGATTCTACTATTATAATCAAGTCCCACACTGAGTCTCAAAGTGCAATATTCACTGTTCCTAAATGCTTAATGTCTAAGTTCCTGGAAACTCTCCCCCTCAGGACCTCTCTGGTACTCAGCAGTAATCTAGCAAGTGTTCATCTTCAAATGCATCATCAAGCATATACCATTTTTCCAAAACAAATCGATCAGATGTCAAAAACAGTAGAAATCTCAGATCTTTTTTCCACCTTGGGTCAAACTCCATCATTCCTGGGATTTGATGGAGATCTTTAAAATTCTGTATCTTAGATTCTCCTCATAAGTTCTCCAGGCAAACAGAGTCTTGATCTTAAAAAGTCTCTAATTTATCCAAGTTTCTTTAAAACTGTCTTTTCCTTTTGGGGTTCCTGGGTGGCTCAGTCAGTTAAGCATCTGACTTTGGCTGAGGTCATGATCTCATGGTTCATGGGCTCGAGCCCCACATTGGGCTCTGTGTTGACAGTTCAGAGCCTGGAGCCTGTTTTGGATTCTGTGTCTCCCTCTCTCTCTGCACCCCCCCCCCCCCACATGCACACTCTATCTCTCTCAGAAATAAATACATGTTAAAAAATATTTTTTTAAATGTCTTTTACCTTCAAAATGACTTCATACTTTACCTGTGTCCTAGAATTAAAATCTAGCACAGCTAAGGAGATGATGGAGCTGCTTTAATGATGGCAAAATAAAACTCAAGAAAATGTGGGCTCCATAGAAAATAACCAAATATATACCAGGTAGAGGAAGCACCAGCTTCTTCATGCTTTTTTTTAATGTTTATTTATTTTCAGAGAGGTAGGCAGGGAGAGAGGAAAAGAGAATCCTAAGCAGGCTTTGAGCTGTTACCATGAAGCCCAAAATGGGCTTGAGATCATGAACCGTGATCATGACCTGAGCTGATATCAAGAGTCGGATGCTTAACCAACTAAGCCACCCAAGTGTCCCATTTAAAAATACTGTATGGATGGGGCGCCTGGGTGGCTCAGTTGGTTAAGCATCCGACTTCGGCTCAGGTCATGATCTCATGGTCCGTGGGTTCGAGCCCCGCGTCGGGCTCTGTGCTGACAGCTCAGAGCCTGGAGCCTGTTTCAGATTCTGTGTCTCCCTCTCTCTCTGCCCCTCCCCTGTTCATGCTCTGTCTCTGTCTCAAAAATAAATAAACGTTAAAAAAAATTAAAAAAAAAATACTGTATGGATGGAACTACCCTACAACCCAGAAATTGCACTACTAGGTATTTATCCAAGGGATATGTGCTGTTTTGAAGGGACACATGCACCCCAATGTTTATAGCAACACTATCAACAATAGCCAAAGTATGGAAAGAGCCTGAATGTCCACTGATGGATGAATGGATAAAGAAGATTTGGTATATATATACAATGGAGTATTACTTGGTAATCAAAAAGAATGAAATCTTGTCATTTGTAACTATGTGGATGGAACTGGCGGATATTATGCTAAGCTAAATTAGTAAGAGAAAGACAAATATCATATGACTTCACTCATATGCTGACTTTAAGACACAGAACAGATGAACACAAGGGAAGGGAAGCAAAAATAATATAAAAACAGGGAGGGGGACAAAACATAAGAGACTTTTAAATATGGAAAACAAACAGAGGGTTACTGGAGGAGTCGTGAAAGGGGGGGATGGGCTGAATGGGTAAGAGGCATTAAGGAATCTACTCCTGAAATCATTGTTGCCCTATATGCTAACTAACTTGGATGTAAATTAAAAAAAAATACTATATGGGACTTTGGATATGGGAAGATGGACTGAATTTTGGGGGGAGAGAGAAAGTAATTTTTTTGAGAGAGACAGAGCACAAGCAGGGAGAGAGACAAGAGGAGGGAGGAAGAGAGAGAGAGAAGGAGACAGAAAGAGAGAGAGAGAGAGAGAGAGAGAGAGAGAGAGAGAGAGAGAG
Organism: Prionailurus bengalensis; assembly: GCF_016509475.1. Lineage (NCBI taxonomy): Eukaryota > Metazoa > Chordata > Mammalia > Carnivora > Felidae > Prionailurus > Prionailurus bengalensis. The sequence goes on from NC_057345.1 coordinate 148,543,150, forward strand.
AGAGAATCGTAAGCAGACCCCATGCTCACCCCAGAGTCCAACATGGGGCTCAATCTCACAACTCTGAGATCAGGACCTAAGCTGAAATCAAGAGTCAGATGCTTTACCAACTGAGCCACCCAGGTGCCTGAAAGTAATTTTTAGTGGGCCTCTCCTTAGAGTGAAAATCATTGCTGTGAAAAACAGTACTCAGCAATTAAGGTGACATTAAAAAAAAAAAGCCTGAAATGTTCTCTTCTTCCTACTTTCTGAAGAGAAGGGAAATGGTAATTGAGAGAACAGATTACAGAGACAGAGGGATTATCACTGGAGAGCATGAGACTGTGGTTGGTGCATAACAGGAACTGCAAAAAGATCAGTGTATCTCTGCATCCACAGTAGCAAACCCACTTAAGCTAGTATAAACAGAAAAGCAATTTGTTAAAGTGTTAGGTATTTCTGGGACACCAGAGAGTCTGTGTTTGAGGTTAGCCAAATACTCGTTAGGCAACAGCTTCACAGAGACCCACGGCTGCTCTGGTAGTCCCACACACCTCTATTAGTATCACCTCCCCTGAGTGCTAGATACTAATAGTTCTGCAACTATGACCCCCCCAAAGCTGAAAGCCTCTACTGCCAGCCTTGCCAAGAATAACATCCACACAGATAAGGAAGGAGAGACATTAGAGAGACATTAGAGAAACAGGACTACAATATGTCTTGCAACATAGAGAGGATGTGCTCTGATAGAGCAGGGCTTTCATGGTTTATGGCCTGGGGCTTCACATCAAGTAAAGTGAGGACCCTTAAAGGAACATTGTGATGGTGGGAGACATCCTCAAGAATGTTGCTACTGCCCACTGCCCTGAGTCTTGTTCATGATTCCTTCTCCTCTTCCAATTAGGAGCTGTGATGATGCAAAAGGTTGAATGGAGAGGGCATTATAATGAATTGTAGATACAGATTTTGTCCATAGAATCTCTTGTGAAGGTTTATTCTGATGAGCTGGGCTTGCTGCATTATTTATTCCCATCATGTTGGGAATAATCATGAAACCTAATATTCCACCAGTCAGACTGGTCTTTGTCATTTTTTTTTTTTTGCATTACTCCAATAACAGCAATTCTGGGATAGAAGTAGGGAGGAAATGGCAGGAAGTTGCAATAGAAAGAAAAAGAAGGGGAGGGGAGGTAGTCTTAACAGTAATAATGGCAACTTCCAACAACACTGACTTGTGATTCTGATTAATCAAGTTTTTAAAGTAGACATAGATGGTTGATATTTATTTGAAATGCTCTTTATGTATAAAACCATCTAGATATTAAATAATTTGGAATTTTTGATAACATTTGAAATATTATAAATTGTAAAATATTCTTTCTAAACAACCACACAACTACATTTTTTTCTAAGCCCAAACAGATATTCCCATGCTTGAAGTGCTGTTCCTAATTTCTAATTTATTTTTAAAGGCTAATTTGCAAAATGAAATTGTTTGGATGATTGGTTTGCAGTAAACATGGTACACCAAATTGGTTTCTAAATTTAGAAAAAGGTTGAGTCTCCTTTTATAATAATCAAGAAATAGAAGTATTAATGATAATGGAGCTTCCATAATTAAAAAGTCAAATTCTGAAATAACAAGCAGAAATGAACCTTAGCAGGTAGTAGCAACATAAATTGTAATTCCTGAAAATGGTTATTTTAAGCTCTTTTCATGGGATAATGCAATCTCCAATATGCAGCTTACTGAACAATAATATATGTATCATATGCATTATAATTATGTTCCATGGTCTTGCTGAATTCAGTACTATCAGACATAACAAAGATATAGGAAATAGTGCATGAAATTCTAAGAGTCATAAAAGACAAAGTTGTGTTAATGAATGCTTTGATTTCTATGTCTGATATTTAAAAAATTTTTGGAAAGTAGTAATTGTTAACTATATAAATGTATTCAAAGAAAAATCTTGTTTACATATAATAGGATTTACAGAAGAACTCTAGATTTTAAATACAGTAGACTCCATGTCCTTTCTTGGAGGTTTTTGAGGACTGATTTTTGGTAATATCTCTCTGGCATAAAATGTTTTATGAAGTCCAGCTTCTCGAACTGCTAACTCAAAACGGAGTCTAGGGTCAGAAATTATCTGTAGAAAGAAAAAAAAAGTTATCTGTAGAAATAAAATACAATTTAAATAAGTAGCAATTCATTGAACTAAAGTAAATTTTATCATTTAGTTCTATATTTGCTCAAGCTATATAATTTGTTTCTTCTGGGTAGATGACTAGATGACAATAAGCTTTGTGTATACAGTGACTATATTCTGTTGCCGTTTTTTAGGGGGAGAGGGTTGGGGTTTTTTTTTTGTTGTTTTTACTGAAAATGTCCAAATGTTCTTGACATTATCATTTTCCAGTATATCCATGGCTTCCGAGATAAGATACAGAGAATATTATACTAGATTAGTCAAAATACAACATATTGATATTATTAAAAAGATGCAGTAAAAAAAGCTTACTTTCAGTACTATCATTGATTCATTATTTATTCATAGCTAGAATTACAAAATATAGACAATCATTGATTAAAATAAATCTAAACCACACTCTTGGTACATTCGTCTTTCACCAGACATTCTAATTTCTCCATCATTCTGAAATATGTAAATTATGTTTAAACACATGGCCTCTACTTAAAAAACAAAATCAATCGAACACTCCAAGGCTGATTTCTATTTCAAGCAGAATTAGAAAATGTCTCCACCAATGTGGTTCTAAGTGGCAATGGAAATATGAGTAGCTCAATTTCTATTTTCATTTATAGCTGATTGGACCTTATTCCTCTTCCCCTCCTTCCATGAATATTAAATGTCAACAGACGCTGCTTGCAATAAGGTAACCACATATGGATTTTAGCTAATGAGGCATTTTACACGGACTTCAAGTCCCCCTAGAGGATGGGATAGCAAGCTGTTGAAAGCATCCCTCCTTCAAGAAGCTCTTAAACCAATAGGGGCAGTAAGAAGGTATACAGATAACTACAGCTGGTGGCACATGTGACTGATGTTCCAAGGATAGAAGATCACAGAAGTACATCTCCTGGTGCGGGTTAGACTAGGATGACCTCAGGTGAGGAGGAGCACGTGAGCTAACTGTAAAGTCCACCCTATACTTCTATGAAGCAGAGTGGGGAAGAAAAGAGACAGAGAGCCAAAAAAGGAAGGCACATGCAAACTCAGAGGTGAAATAGGTCAATTCGGGGTCAGGGCAGTTTGGGTAGAACACTGGAGTAGCAGCAGTCTACTACAATTGTCCAAACATGAAGTAATAAATGCCTAAACTTGGCTGGTAGCAAGGAAGAGAGAACTTTCGGAAACACTATGAAGGGAAGAATCAAGAGAATTTGGCAACTGATGAGGTACAGGGACGAGGAGCAATGATTGCACACAAGTCAAAAATAATACAGAGATTTGTGTCTGAGAAGCAATATATTTTGAGCATTAGACTCTCCTCTTCTAGATACAATCTCTGTAGTCACCCTTATCCACTTCCAAGGATTCATGCTCTTCCTGTGTACTCCCTAATTTTTTCTGGATTCACCTGTCTTCTCAGCTTCGGATCTGTGAGGTTTAAAAGATCGCCTTATCCTATTTTTAGAATAGGTATCAAGTGAAATGGAGATCTCCCTGGAAAGTTGACCTGCATTTCCCCAAATCACCTCCCCAGAAGCAACCAATCAGATTCTTGTAAACGCGTTCTAGACATTTTCACCCTAATCATGACATGAACAAAATAAATACTCTTCCCCGAAGTCTGTTTTTACTTCTGTATTCTTATATGGTTAATGGCAGCCACACGTAATGACTATAATTTACTGAATTACTTGTAGATGCCAGGCAATATCCTAGGCAATTGACATTTATTATCCTAATCCTCATAAGAACCTTACAAATTATTATTTTACAGATGAAGTAAACAAGACATAAAGATGTTAATAGCTTACACAAGTTCATAGCCAGTAAATAGCAGATGTAGATTTGAATCCAAAATGCAGGCTCTTCTCAGTACCACTCGCTGCCCGGCTTAGAATCATCCTCACTTTCATTACTCCCTCCTCTCAGCCAGAGCCATTCATGCCACGCCCTCCCATGTTTATGAGGACTTTGCCATCTTAAAAGACTCTGACCCCCACTCCCACCCCCACCAATTTTCCGTCCAGAATACGTTGCTAAGCATATCTGAGTATATAATTCACCTGCTTCTAGGTCTCACCTGTGCTCACAGGATAACATCTTAGCAAGCAAAAGCTACTATACTTTTCAGTCTGACCCTAACCTATGTTTCCAATCTCATCTCCTAGCACCCACCCTTGCCGTGTACCTTTACACTGAAGACACGCCAATAGGGCCTCTTTCCACCCTCCTCTCCCTGGTGAAACCCTTATTTTCTCAGCCCAGGTACCCGAGAGCTTTCCAGTTTGACTTCAATTCTTTGCCAGCCCCAGCTGCCCTTCCTGCTTTGGCTTCTGGAGATACACTTGCATCCTTATAATTAATCCCTTTCCTTTGGCCCAACCCCTCCTCCCAGCTGAGTTTTTTGGTTTTAATTTAAATCAACCTGGAAAAAACGTTGTTACTGCTGCCAAAAATCCTCGACTAAGATGTAGCTTAGTTTCCTTTTCAACACTTGGTCCCACTTCCCTAGTCTGCATTTCTTTTGGTTCCCTTCGTGCCGCTACAGGCCTTAGACCTCCACCATGGAGGTAGTCTCACTCCAGGGGCATTATTCTCACACATGCTACCTTCCCTCCTAACCCAGCCGCCCTGCTCAGTTCCTTCAACAGAGTAAGTCAGTCTTGTTCAGGATGTAGCCCTGGCAACTCCACTGTGCCAGATATAGAATACGTTCCATAAATATTGTCCAATTGATAAATGAACTGTTCATCTTTTTTATTTCTTAGCGAAGTATACAGCACATAGGAGAGGCACACTTGATCTGTTAATGGGTGAATGGATGAAGTTTCCTACTCTGTAAATAATTAACTAAGTGTCCAGCTTCTGTCCTTAGACTTGCAAAATTAACAAACTAGGGAGAACTACTTTCTCCCTTAATATCAGTGATATCCATTCATTCATCTGTCCTCCCTCCCTGCCTTCCATCCATCTGAAAAGACTTTTTTTTTTTAACGTTTATTTATTATTGAGAGACACAGTGTGAGCAGAGGAGGGGTAGAGAGAGGGGAGACACAGAATCTGAAGTAGGGCTCCAGGCTCTGAGCTGTCAGCACAGAGCCCAACGCGGGGCTCAAACTCACGAACTGTGAGATCATGACCTGAGCCGAAGTCGGTCGCCTAACCAACTGAGCCACCCAGGCACCCCTGAAAGTACTTTTTAAAATCCTTTCTCAGTTACAGGAACAGACTAAAAGGAGTCAGAAGTTCCTAGGAATGGTTAAATAACACCTTAATACTTTTCCACAGAAAATGTTTTCTTTTATCATTAGCTCTGATGTATTATCTTCAGTTAATTTTAATTTCTGAAAGCTTCCCTCTGCTTTGTCTTGTATCCGTGTCATCAGTTGTTGCCTTAGTAGGATTTATATCATGAATTTAACATTAAACAAATTCTGAATTATAGAGAAACACTTAAAATAGAACATTAAACACAACTTTAAAGTAAAATTTTGTAAATTTTAAAGATATTTTAATGTAGAAATGTCAATTTTAAAAATAATTTTCAATGACAGATTTATAATATGTTCAAACTGTTCTATGGTCACCTATCAACTATTTTACAGGGCTAAGAATCATGCAGTAATTGCGTGCTATCATTTAGCAGTAAAAATTAAGTGAATCCACATGGTATTCAAATGTAAATATTGAAAATAATTTTTAACCCAAAACACACACTTCTATAAATCTTTTTATCATCATGGCTTTTGCATCAATCACGCTAATTCCCACAATTACCTGGTATTCATTGTATGTATTCAATGTAAAGAGTGGCTTTTGAAGAATAAATTCTTCTTCAGTTCCAATACCCATTCTTGCTTTTGATGCCATTGTGTCTGACATCATTCTAACAGGATCAAATTGAGCAACAATAGCAACCTAAAAGAAGAAAAAGCATGGCTATTTGGATTACGATACAAGCTAACTACTTCTGGGGAGCACTACTAATGTTCAATGTCCATTAAAGGTAGGAAATTTTATTAAAGATAAAACCCAAGAAGGAAGGACAGACAAAATATTAAGCCAGGCCAATCGTAGAGATCCCCAAAGGAGTTAATGGTTTAAAAACAAAACATATTAAAAGGCCATAATATATATGGTTTGCTACTGATTGAGTTATCACAGTTATGATTAAATTTAGATAAAAATGTATTTTTCTGGTACTAAGTCATAGGAAATCTTATAAAGAAAATCTATATATTGAACTACCTTAAAAAGTAACCAAAGATAATAAACATTAATTTTTAACTACTAGCAATATATGGTCATGGTGACAACTCCACAAAGCTTTCTAGAAAGTTTAATATGATCAAGATCATTCTAGAGTATATTATTCATGCATTAAGTTGAGTTATGTTGGCATTATTGGGCAAGATGGGTGAATCTCCATTGTGTTCAGCAATGAGATTTCCAGGGACTATTGTAAACCATTGTTTCCCCTTCTACTGAAAAACCATAGAGTCATTTTAACCTAAATGCCCTTGTCCTTTATGATAATTGAAATCATTCAAAACTGTATCCTAATGAAAGAAGCCACTAATTTTGTAAATTATATGCACCATTAGTAACACCTGCCTGTTAATTCCTAAAGTCAAGAATTAGCATTAAGAGAATGACATTTTTAATGCCATTTAGAAACTGTAATGACAAAACTGGGGGTTGAGTATGCTTTAATTATTATAGGTTTCCTAGCCAAAATGTCTTAAACTATAGTTCTAAACACCGGCTACAGCTAACGGGCATAAATATTTCCTCTTTCAAAGAGTTCACAGATGGAGAGAATTCTAATCATATGGACTCTGTAGTTATCAAATATATATTTGAACAAGAACGTACATAGTAACACTGACATTAAGTTTTGTCCCCAGAAGGCCATGGTGTATAATTATTTGCTAATGATTAAATTTTGTTGAATCTAGCATGACCAGGACCTTACATTCCTCTTTGAATTTATTTCTGTAATCTATTTTTATCAAAGATGATGACATAATAGCGGTATGCATTTACACTTCCTGTAAACTATGCCATTTAACTAGTTTAACTAGACTTCCTCGGTTTGAATCCAGTCTGACAGTTGCTTGCTGTGTGACTTCGGGGAACCTGTGGCTCTTCTGTTTCCTCTTCTATAAAATAGAAATATTGCTACGAAAATAAATACATACATCATAAGGTTGTTGTAGAGATTGAGCTAAAACTTAAGAGCATTTAGAAGAGGGTTTTATATTTAATATTTTAAAAGTGTGAACACACATTACTACAAACCTCTGAAGCAGGTACTATCATTATTCCCATTTTTCAGAGGAGGAAATGAAGCTTAGAGAAGTAAATGATCTAAGTTTCCTCTGCCAGTAAGTCATGAACCAGGTTGCACCCAGGTTTGAAGGATACCAGAGGCCAAGTTCTTATCCAAGATTCCATGTTGCCTCCACTGACATGGAAGGGAAATCAGACAGTCATTTCCCATCAGTTGTGTAGGGGTGTCAGTGGGCTTTGGAGCTTAGGAGTTGAACTAATCACTTCCAGATCAAAACCTCTGAAAAATTACCAAGTAAAACTATTTTATCACACTTCTCAAACTGAAAAACTTTTGCCTACTTTTACTAGGCAATGCAATGGGAGGCTTTAATTCTCTCACAAAAATAGTATATATTTTTAAAAAATGGTTTTCCACATGTTTGCTGACCACAGGGGATTTCCAAACAGAAGTTTCTACCCCTAAGATGATTATCTTGCTCAAACTCCACCAGGTTTTTTGAGGAGCAGAAAATCCTGCTAGATGTAAAGTTTCACTCCTGTAAATGGGTACTATTCAGCTAATAAATGAGAGGTAATACGGATGCATTTAAATCTTGGGAGAGCCTTTTGAAAAGTGCTGATAAAGTTCTTTTAATATACTAAGAAACTGGAAATTGTTCAACATAAATCTAATTGCTCCCAGCAATGAAGATCAGTGTCCCAATTTGGAAAAGTTACATTTTATATCACAGATGTTGTAACTAAGCCCTACTAATAATGTTATTAAGAACACTTAGAAACCACCCATGAAAATTTCCAAATTAAAAACACCTGTTTCCTAAGGGCTTCTAGTCGCCTCTCTCTCGCGCCTTCTTCATGAGCTTCTTGGAGGGCCACTGCTTTTTTCTCCAGCAAACGCTTTTCCAGTAATTCTTGTCTATATTTAACCCTTTAAAAATAATGCACAAGGAAGTTGGGAAAGCATCATAGTAACTGTGTAAATTATATGGGTAGGAACATAGATAGGGGCAGAAGGCATCTCAGAGGTGACATCACGGTCATATTTTGGCTTTACTTGCTTTTGGTTGATTTCTCATAACCAAACAATAAAATGCATTGGTGTAAAATTCAATCTATAATAATTCTAATAACCAGAGAACTGCTGGGGTGCCTGGGTGGCTCAGTCAGTTAAATGTCTGACTTCGGCTCAGGTCATGATCTTGCGGTTTGTGAGTTTGAGCCCTGCGTCGGGCTCTGTGCTGACAGCTCGGAGCCTGGATCCTGCTCTGGATTCTGTGTCTCCTTCTCTCTCTGCACCTCCCCCACTTGTGCTCTGTCTCTCAAAAATAAAGAAATGTAAATGAAAAAAAAAAAATCTAAAGTAACGAGAGAACTGCAGATCACAGGGCAGAAAAAAGTAGGGTAAAAATCCAATCCATCTCTTTCTTCCTTTGATATCATTGTATTGACCCTCAAACTGTCTGTCAGCTGCCACAGCTATAGCTAATCAACCCACCAGAGGACAGCCTCACTCCTGAGTGATTCTTCTAGCAGTTTCTTCAAGGAGTTTCAACACAATTTGAGATGTTAAAAAGGCTACCTTACTGACTAAATATACATACTTTTAGAAAGAAGAGTAAATAAAATGCTATAATAATATGCCCAAATTGTCTCAATACTAGAACTTAAAATTTTGTCTATATTTTCACTTGTTTTGTCTAGAACCCCCATTTTGGGTGTGTGTGTGTGGTTTAAAAATTACACTTTGACTGTAGATGGCAGCAAAAACATGACTTTCCCTTAGCATTATGTTTTCATTCTCCTTAAAATCAGCAGATATTAAAACAGAGCACATTTCAATACCCATTTTAATACCTCCAAACTCATTCAGCCCTCCTCTGCTGCCTTTTTTTAAGCAGCCTGCCTTCCCATCTTCTTGCCCAAGCTATTCTTCTTTTGAATTATAGAGAGGAGATTTGTCTTTTCTAAAAAAGTAGACATTTGGGTTCTCAAGGGAGTATGAGGCCATTGCCTCTGTCTTCCATTATTGATGGCTTAGATTTAACTTTCTTTAAGACATCAGTCACAGATGTGCTTTGCCCTTAGTGTGCATACCTGCATTTTCCACGGATGTACTTTCATTAGACCCTTTTAATTCTGGATCTTGATGTTAACTGAAATGTTTACTATGCATTGAGGCTGTTGCTAAAACCTTCATGTCTTTTAGCTCATTTAGATTTCACAACAACCTGATGTTGGGGTACCAATATTGATCCCATTTTAAAGATAAAGAAATGGAGGTATAGACTGGTGATGTGATTTGCTCATGTTCTCACACCCAGCAAGTGGCAGAGCCAGAGATCAAACCCACGCAGACTGGCCCCAGATCCCACGCTGACCCTGGCCCTCCCCCTACTGTGCACTTAAGCCCCTATGCTCTTCTCTCCTTCCCTTGATTGCTCTACTCACCTCACTGACATGAATACCCTGCTGTGTGCTGTACCCTGTGTGAGGTATTGGAAGCACATGGAGAAGACAGCCCTTCCAAGTTTGTAGTTTAATATGGATACAAAAAGACAAGCCTAAGAACTAATCAAGGTATAGAGTGCCTTCAGAGAGGTATAAACAAGGTCTGCTGGGGGACCTTGTGGAAAAGACTTGGGAGCTTCATGGAGGAGGCAGCATTTGAGCTGGGTCCCAGGGATTATTAGCATTTGGAGAGACGTGATGGTGGAAAGGAGGCTGGCCTTCCTGGAAGAGAGTGCCAGGCCAAGGGTGAGTCCAGAAAGGCATCCCCACTCAGGCACATGCATAGACAGGGTTTGCATCTGAGAGTGAGCAACTTTTAAGTTTTGCTCCCTGGGCATCTTGCCTGCCTCGCTGGTTACAGTCCCAAGAAAGGAAGAGTCCAGGGTGGCTAGGACAGACTGAGTAAGGCATTTGAACCTGTGTCATCTGAACAGAGTGAGTGAATGAAAGAAGCCCAGGGAAGTATTGGCAGGGTGAGCCTGGTAGTCATGTGGTTCCTTCAGGAAGATTTGCTCCTGGGGAGGAAAAATCTCCAAAACCAGGTTGCTCCTGAGGCTGACATTAAAGCAGCAGCGTAGGAGAGGAAAAGAGTGGAATGTGCAGTAGATCCTTGCAGAGTAAAAACCCACAATGGGATTTAGGAGGAAAGTCCTAAACCTTGATGGCTGTGGCTGTCCTCCTCCTCATCTCCCATACAGGAGTCAGTAGCCTGACACACGTTAAACAAGCTACAGACCAGGGTGCTCCCTTTCTCCAATGCCTCCATGTCATGGAAAGCTATTTCTCATTCTCTCCATTTTCACTAGGGCATGACACAACCTTCCTAATAAGGTTCTACTCAATTTATGTACTGAGTACAAGCTAAGTGAACGACTGTGAAGGTTCAATTAAAAGATACCCTGGGATTTGATCATTACCATATGCTAATTCTCAGAACCTTTGAAAACTTTCTCTTCCTTTGGGATATATAGGTTGCTTTGTCTGCAACAAAGTTTTGCCTGCTGTGAAAAAGTAAGAGTTGTACCAGTTAGGGGAGCTTGACTTGTGAGGAAGAAGTTGCAAATCAGACTAAGGCATTTGAACTTGTGCCTAAAGAAGCCCGGCTCATGGTTTACCCTGAGTCTCACTCACTCGTTCAACCTATGTTTATTGAGCACCTACACTGTATCAACCACTGTTCCAGGCACTAGAGATACAATCTCAACACAGGAGACACGTTTCTGTCCTCACAGAGCTAATAGTCTAGCAGGGATACAAAGACCCAGGCAATTTTGTTAAGGGGTGGCCCTTGCTCTGAGGACACAGTGGGATGTAGGCCTTGGGAGGGGCACTTTTGCAGACTTGGGGCATTTAGGGGAGCACCCAAGAGGAAGTGCTCTGAATCTCACACCCGAAAAAGGAGCAGAGGGGGAAAGAATAGGAAGAACGTTCCAGGCAGAGAAAAAGAGCATATGAAGGTGAGAAAGCACAGTATTTTTTGAACTGAAAAATACTCGGAAAGAACAAAAGTGGACAATGCAAGGTGAGGCTGGAGAGGCATGAGAGGCCAGACTGGGGCTTCGCATGCATGAGGGTTTTGATCAGGGAAATGTGGTGATCTGAAAAACCTCTCCTGTAATATGTACGTGATAATAAGGAGTCAAGACCAGAGAGGGTATCCACAGGCAAGTTAATGGTTTCCTAACCTAGGGAACTGGTAGGAGATAGACCTGGAGGAGATGCTAAAAGAGAAGACTTGGATTTAAAGTTTATGTAGAAGATAGAATTAATTTGAGTTGTTAATGTTATGGCAGAGCAGAAGAGATAGAGAGAGGAAGGAGTTAAGGTTTCCTTCTTGCACAGTGAGCAATGGCGTCCCTCGCTAAAACTGGGAACTTGGAGAAACAGGGAAGAGAAGGAATCAGGTTCCTTTGGACAGGGACCAGCCTTCACATATCTGGGCTGAAGATGTAAATGGGAGATCTTTATCAACGGCGTGGAATCGAGGCCATGGAGCAGATGGAATCAATCAGGAAGAGAGTGTAGAGTAATAAGAAAAGTAGGTCTAGGAGTGACTGCCAAGGAAACATTTAGGAAAGGGACAGAAGACAAAACTAGGAGGATGAGGAGAAGTGATGCCAAAGCAGCTAAGGAAAACAGCATTAACAATGTCAAATGATACAGAAAGATCTGATATAACCCGCAAATGATCACTAGATTAAATAAGAGGGAGTCATCTGTGATCTTGGCAGGAGCAGTCAGTAGAGACGTGGCTGGAGGATTAGTGGGGCTGAGGAGGTGAGTGAGGGAGCAGACAACCCCTTCAGCAAGACTGAGGGCACTGGAGGGAGCGCGCAGCTGATCACACTTGTGTTGGCTCCCAAGTGATGACCAACGTTACTCTGGCCACCTTGAGGATTTGCCACTGAAAATATTTTTTAAATATTTATTTTGCGAGAGAGAGAGAGAGAGCGAGCCCCAGCACGAGTAGGGGAGAGGCAGAGAGAGAAGGAGAGAGAGGATCCCCAGCAAGCTTCATGCTGTCAGCATACAGGTCCACTTGGGTTCCGATCCCATGAACCATGAGATCGTGACCTGAGCTGAAAATTAGAGCTTAATCGACTGAGCCACCCAGGAGCCCCTTGCCACGAAAAATTTAAGCAAATAGGTGACATACTCAAATCCTTCATTTATACAGATGCTGTGGTATAAACTCAGATAATAATCCCCTTGGAAAGGGGAAACTCTTGGTGCCTCTCTCCTCTCCCAGTCTGGACAGAAACTTTTCTTTGCCTAAAGAGAAGTGATGCAGAAAAACTCTTGGGAGAAAGCCAAATACTCACATATTCATGGGGAAAGAAAATAGCAACACAGTAAAGTCAATCATTTGGAAAATGTTCCACATAAATACCTTTAGCTATTTGAGGTAGCAGATTTTCTCCAAATTAAACTGTTGCTATGAAAGTCAATGTCAGGAAATGGCGAAGCTCAAAAGTCTAAGTTGTGCACAGAATTCCCAAACAAGAGTCCTAGGTCCATCTCTCAGTCCATTTTATGCTCCCTGCTTCTACAAAGGTTCAAAGTATTGCAGAAGGGGCATTTTCAACTTCTCATGGGGGAGGAGAGGCATCGTATTGTTCAAAGGCAACAGCTGCTGCAGAATCAGGCACAGCATTAACAATAATCTGGAAAGGATTTTGTTTAAGCCTCCAGGCCTGAGTGTAGTTGAAGGGACAGGAAGCTTTCATGTAGAATGGAGAGTTTATGTATCATTTAGGAGATTCTTTATGTGTGTGTACAGCACTCGAAGAGGTGAGTATACGAATGCAAGTGGCTTGGGAACACCTTGAACTTTAGTAGCAGCATCCCTTTGCTTCAGTGAAACTTCAGTGAGAACTGGGCAAAATATTAAGTACTAAACCTTGACCTGCCTCCTGTTTGGAGCCACAGGTAACTTCAGTCTAAACAAACCTACAGCACCCAAGGGGGATTAGGAAGACTCCTGAGGAACAACGGATAGTGGCAGGAGCTACCATTTTTTTTTTAACAAAAAGCTTATGCAATAAATAAAACATAAAGATATATCTTAATTAGGGCACTGTAACCAGTATTGAACGCCCCCAAAAAACATTTCAGAGAAGTAATTTACCCTACTGAATTAAAGGCAGTTTGTGTGCAAACTTGCTACTTAGTGTTTAGGTCATGTGGCTTACTCAATATTGAATGAGAAATCTTTAAACAGGCACATGCCGGAGGTATTTCAGCAGCAGCATGGTGAACCTGTTCCTGCCTGTTGGGAAATCCATTTTTTTGGCTCAAACCCACTCAGAAAGTTGTTCTTCCCACCAAATTGAGAGAAACCGCTCTATTAGATATAGGGTAATAGGGAAGACTATGTGGATCAAAACACAGGCCAGGTGGAAGCACCTGTCAAGAGGTAAATGGCGATGGGGGAAAGGGGGAGAAGGAGAAGCTAGCCCAGAGGAAAAAAACCTGGATGCTCACTGGATGCTTCTAATGATATAGGCAATGAGACTCTACTCAGTGGGGATTTTGGCTAAGGGCATAAGCGGAGACCAATTTCTGCAAATAGAATGTAAATCTTGATGCAAGGCAGTGACATCCTGGTACAGATAGGCGTGGGCAAGAACAAAGAGGATTCATAGAGAATCCACAGAACCAAGAGGAGAGGAACCCATGCCAGCCCCAAACAGAGACTATTCTTCCAGCTCAGAGCACTTACTGCTTCCATTGTGAGGTGTAAGAGCAAGTTCTTATTGGAACTCTATTCTTTAATCGATTGATTCAGTTGGCCAACATACAGTTAGTTGAGCACCTACTATGTGTGAAGCACTGTCCCCAATGCTTAGGATACAATAGGGAAAAATTTAAACTAAACAAAAAAGATCCCCACTCTCTTAAGTCTTATATTATTTGTGGTTATTTATAAGCATGCTTAAATTAACATTCTAATAAAATACATAAATTAAAAAATAATTATCAAGAACAATCTTATCACAAAGTCCTAAATTAGCCCTTTCTTGTATTGCTATAGTGATGGTTCTCAACTATAAAAGTCATTAGGATCACTGGAACATGTAAAAACTTCTGATGCCAATGTCCCGCACCAAACTAATCACATCAGAGTCTGGTGTTGTGGTGTTGGGGCTCAAGCGTTGGTATTTTGCTAAAACTGTCTCCAATTGATTCTAATGTGCAGCCAGGCCTGAAAGCCAAAACCACCTAGCCCATTGGTTACCTAACTTGAGCTAACATCAGAATCACTTGGAGGGCTTGTTAAAGCTCAGATCACTTCACCACCTCTAGAGTTTCTCATTCAGTAGTAATGAAGTAGAGTCTAAAAATTTACGTTTATGTTTCCAGGCGATGCTAAGCCAGGGACCACACTTTAAGAATTAGAGTCTAGATAGGGGTGCCTGGGTGGCTCAGTCAGTTGAGTGACTGACTTTGGCTCAGGTCATGATCTCATGGTTCATGAGTTCGAACCCCGTGTCGGGCTCTGTGCTGACAGCTCGGAGCCTGGAACCTGCTTCGGATTCTGTGTCTCCCTCTCTCTCTGCCCCTCTCCCACTCATGCTCTGTCTCTCTGTCTCAGAAATAAATAAACATTTAAAAAATTAAAAAAAAAGAATTATAGTATAGATAAATGTTCAGATTAGAGGGATTCTGCCTATTGTTATCAAGACAAAACCAGGTACATTTTACTACCCAGGACTGGTTTCTGTTTTCATGTGCCAAATAGCACAGTTACATGCCTCAGGATTGATCCAAACTAGATCAATTCCTGCCGTGGTGCTACTGACAAGTAGCAGAATCTTTCACCCTCGCCCCAGCCTCCA
Organism: Prionailurus bengalensis; assembly: GCF_016509475.1. Taxonomy (NCBI): domain Eukaryota; kingdom Metazoa; phylum Chordata; class Mammalia; order Carnivora; family Felidae; genus Prionailurus; species Prionailurus bengalensis. Next base: position 148,558,469 of record NC_057345.1, read on the forward strand.
TGACCCCCAACACACACAAATGACGGGTTCCCCCAACCACAGTGGCCCTCTCAAGTCTTGGGTCAGTGTCTGTGATGAGCAGTTACAAGAATGGCTGCTACAGAACCAATTTCTTTCTCTCCAGTGGACAAAACGCTGGTGTACCCTGAAGACAGTTGAAAACCTCAGACTACTGGAGATAAAGGGTATACTCAGTAAAAGCAAAGAAGGAAGAAATAACTTCAAGGTATTCGTGCCTTAAAAAGGAGGTACGAGCCGCTTCCTTTGGGACTAAATCTTGTGGTTCCAAGGGGGTGGATATTTTTCATACTGAAAGTGAAAACCCACAAATACGAGTGAAGTACATTTTCCTGTTTGTTGTGATCAATTTCAACCTAGCTGTCTGAGTTCACTTGAGTTCTAGGTACAGACCTAAAAACAACTGTGAAACAAGGACTTAAGCCTGGGAATCTGGACTTGAATACAGGGGAAGATGTGGGGAGTAAGTTACAGAAAGAATGTGACAAATATATTAGCTCTTTCCCCCAAATTAGTGCAGAAAGACATTTCTACCACAGTTTATCTACCCTCCTCTTTTTGAACTATTCCTAACACTTTCCATATAGGTTTCAGTAATTCTTTCATGCCCTTAAAATTTGCCTAGAATCGTCCCTTCCAATAGCATTTCCAGAGTGCACTGTCTATAAGGAATTAAAAAACAATAAAAGTCTGTCTTTTTTATGATCACGCACTAGCAAGTCTAAACGAAGTTAGTGATGAAATATTCCCTTCGTTGGAGCACACAACCCCATTTCACTTCACTCTTGGTTGCTCCTTTTAATAGTTTTTCTTAATTGAAAACCAGTGCTTCCCAGGTGGCACTACTCCCATCGCTCCTCCTTTTTGTTAAAGTTTATTTATTTTCAGAGAGACAGAAAGAGAGAGAGAGAGGGAGTGGGGGAGGGACAGAGAGAGGGAGAGAGAAGATTCCAAGCAAGCTGCCAGCACAGAGCCTGATGCGGGGCTGGAACCCACAAACCGTGAGATCATGACCTGAGCTGAAACCAAGAGTCAGATGCTTAACCAAGTGAGCCACACGGGTGCCCCCCCCCCCCGCCCCCACCACCATTGCTTCCCTTTAAAATTGTTGACGGAGAAGGCTGGCATTTTCCTGGTCTCGGGCAACAATTCCAGAAAAGCTTTTTCTATTGACTTTGGGGTTATACCATCCTCTTTGTCATTGGGTTCTTGCAATCAACTACTAGCTGCCCAGGTCACTGCCCAACATTCACCGACGGTTATTCAAAACTCCACCCTTACAGTGTGCCTTGTGCTTCAACAGCATTCTCTCCCCCGCTGCTTCAACAGCTCATTCCTTAGACCAGACTTGGAGCTTGGCATCACCTAGAACGGTTTCCTGCCAAAATCTTAAACAGAGGGATTCCGTTCTGACTCCAATGTCTAGGGCCAACACATATACTGATAAAGACTGTACGACTTTAGGAGTGGATTGCCTGCTAACCGCCTATGTTCCTTATGTTCTTATCATTTAGCCTTACTCAACCTGCTACTTTAGCTCATCAGACTCTCCATTTTCAACGATATATTTAAACTGTGTTCTGTGTGCCAGACACTGGGCTAGATCTTCCCTTGTGAAGTTTACTGTCCTACTTCTTCCTTTCCTCCCAGGCTAGGAGACACAGACTTTATTCTCTCTCCAGCTGTGGATCCCTGGGTCTGCTTTTAAGAGTATAATCACTAGTATCCTTTAATTGTCTTCTTTTATTTCCACATCTGCCCTGCCAATTTCCAGCCCTGCTTCTTTGCTGTATTTATTATGCATTTATGAAGTCGAACCTTACCTGGACATGCAACACTCCTCCAGATTAATGTTATTTACACCAGCTGCTTAACTTTCTCCCTCTTAGCAGAGAACTTCACCTCTCACTTTACTGCAGAGGCCATAAGCATTTGTTTCCCCAATATGTCCTGCCCACTTCCAATCTTGTCAAGACTCCATTTTACCCATTCTTTGCTTCTTAAATCTGGGCTTTTGGGCGCCTGGGTGGCTCAGTCAGTTAAGCATCTGACTTCAGCTTAGGTCATGATCTCACAGTCTGTGAGTTCGAGCCCCGCGTCAGGCTCTGTGCTGACAGCTCAGAGCCTGGAGCCTGTTTCAGATTCTGTGTCTCCCTCTCTCTCTGGCCCTCCCTCCGTTCATGCTCTGTCTCTCTCTGTCCCAAAAATAAACAAACGTTAAAAAAAATTAAATCTGGGCTTTTATCCCATAAGCCTATTTGTTTCTAGGAGCTTGCTCCAGAAATGAATTTCTTCCTTTCCTATTTCTTCAATATTTCTCTCTCCCACTTCATGATTCTTTTTTTCTCCACATGCAAACTTCTTCAAATGGGGAAAGTGTGTCTCTCAACTCTCTCTTTTCAACTACCATCCTCCTTTTTTTTTTTTTCTCCTTCTAGGTGAAATTTGTTAGATGAAAAAGCTATACTTTCTGTTATCAGTTCTTCACTTCTCATTTAATTCCAAACCCATTCAGTCCGGCCTCTGCCTCCTCCATTATCTGGAAACCATTCTCCCCAATGTCACCAGGAACTCCAAATTGTAAACCTAGAGTCTTTTAGAGCTCCTCTGACTTAACCTGTCCACAACGGCTGGTCCTAATGACCACCTCTTTGAAATGTACATCCTACTTCTCTGCCTTTCCTCCTTCTCTTTTACCTGCTCCGTGTTTTTTTTTTTTAATTAAATTTTTTTTTAATGTTTGTTTACTTTTGAGAGAGACAGAGACAGAATGCGAGTGGGTTAGGGGCAGAGAGAGAAGGAGACACAGAATCCGAAGCAGGCTTCAGGCTCGGAGCTGTCAGCACAGAGCCCGACGTGGGGCTTGAACTCCCGAGCTGTGAGATCATGACCTGAGCCGAAGTCGGAGACTCAACTGACTGAGCCACCCAGGCGCCCCTTACCTGCTCCTTCTTATTTGTTCACCCATGGTTCCAAAGTGAATCCACTTCTTTTCTTAATTTCAAAACATCTTCCCCGAGATCTGACTCTTGCTACAATTGAGGCATCAATATCTGTGGCCTCCGCCTCCTTCATACCCCCAAATCCATTGATCTTTTTTCTTCATGTAATATCAAGATTCATTTCAGACAAATCTCTCAACTGTAACTATATCATATTGCTAGTTAAATGCAGAGCTGCTGCTTTAGTGGGCATCTGAGCTTTGCATAGAGTGGACGTCCTTTTCATACACAAAAAATTTAGGAACAAACGTAATGACACATGCCGATTAGAACATGCCTATTATGGGGCGCCTGGGTGGCGCAGTCGGTTAAGCGTCCGACTTCAGCCAGGTCACGATCTCGCGGTCCGTGAGTTCGAGCCCCGCATCAGGCTCTGGGCTGATGGCTCAGAGCCTGGAGCCTGTTTCCGATTCTGTGTCTCCCTCTCTCTCTGCCCCTCCCCCGTTCATGCTCTGTCTCTCTCTGTCCCCAAAATAAATAAATGTTGAAAAAAAAAATTAAAAAAAAAAAAAAAGAACATGCCTATTAGGCACATGCCTCTTCACGTCTGCTTAGAGATAAGCCACCATGTACCATGGGAGAGGGTTGAGATTCTACTCAATTATTTTGGGTTTGCTCTAATCCAAAAGCAGAGAATTAAGTTCCCCTTGTTGAATACCTACTCATATACTGCAACAATTTTAACCTGTAATATTTACAGCAGGGTTAATCATTTCAACCACTTTTAAAAATCGTAGAATGTATAACTTTGAGCAATGCCACTTCCTGGAGCCAAGAAAATCTTTTATATAATTAACCATCTGAGGTCACAACATTTGGAATTATTAACTATAAACCATTTTATAAATTAGGAGATATCTTCCAAAAATAATGACTTTACTATTAGAAGAGCAGATTCCCCACCCCACCCCCTTTCTGGAAGTAATTGGATACTAGGGCTAACTGCCCATTATGGCTAAATCTAGATTTTAATAATTTGACCACATTGTGGTAGACATGTCAGGTTTTTTTATCCCCTATCATCAATCTAGAATTATCAATCCCCTTCAAATTGCCTTTCCTTATTCTTTGTAGGTCTGTTGAAACCTTTAATCAGAGTCTCCCAACTTTTCCTGGTGACCAGATATGGTTAATATTAGTACATTATAAATCTGACCATAGTGATTGGCCCTCAGTGAGCTTCAACTGAACCAATCAGAATCTTTCCTGGGGGGGGGGGGGCGCCTGGGTGGCTCAGTCGGTTGAGCGTCCCACTTCGGCTCAGGTCATGATCTCACCGTCTGTGAGTCTGAGCCCCGCATCAGGCTCTGTGCTGACAGCTCAGAACCTGGAGCCTGCTTTGGATTCTGTGTCTCCCTCTCTCTCTGCCCCTCCCCTGCTCATGCTCTGTCTCTCTTTGTCTCAAAAATAAATAAAAACATTAAAAAAAAAAAAAAGAATCTTTCCCTGGGGATTTATATATGAATATTGAAGAAAAGCTTTCTTTTCTCTCTGTGGTAACTACCTAAAATAATGTAATTAAATCAAGCCATGTCTCTTTTCCTCCTGGTTTCCCCAGCCCATAGGAGGAAGTCCATTCCAATGCACAAACCGGTAAGAGTAAAGAAGCAGAAAGAGAGTGAGAGGAACCTGAAGATGTCATTTGAGTCCTTGAAGCAAGATTCCCTCCTGGAATCCCATTCATTTTCCCTTCTGCCTAAGCTAGTGTGAGTTAGGTTTCTCTCAGTTGCTTCTGAGTAGTCCTGACCAGTAAACATATCTTCTACGTATAAGGGAATACTTATCTTTTCATCCTCTGTAACAGAAGGGCATGTGCCAAGCTGTTCCCAGTGATAATCAGTTTGTTTTCCAAATTGATGGCCCATGGAATACTAATATTCCACAGGATGTTAACATGTGTGCCATAGATATTGTGTTGGGTATTCAAGTAAGCTTGAGAAAGATAAACAATGTGAAATAGATTTATTCACAGTAGGATCTCTCAGAATAGTTATTAGAATATAGTGGTATGCAATATGAATTCTCAAAAAGATGACTAGTGTACTAATTTCTGCAAATTATTTGATAATCAAAGCTTTTTTGAATAGAATCCAGCTTGGGAAATGTTACTTGCCTTTCCATTGAACAGGCAGGGATGGATATCCAAGTAAACTAATAGGCATAAACACATATACACTTATTCACTGGTACTATAGTTGTTTGTTCCCATGTGTTGTTTGTGTTAGACTACACTTCCTGAGGGTATTGGCTATGTCTTAATTGCCTTTGTATCCCCAACAACTAGCATAGTGCCTAAAACAGAAGGCAATAATCATTATTCACCCATAAATGAAAGAGATTAAAATTTTTAAAGTTATGGCAAACATTTGACTAAATTTTCTAAACTGTAGGTAAATAACAGAAGAGTTGACAAAATAAAAAATTAAGAATAAATTGAATATACCCTCTTCTGTTAAGCCTGTCTAATCAGTGGGTATTCCTTTGGAACATATTTAATCATTTGAGGAGTAGTAAGAGAAGTTGAACCACTTCAACTTCAAATCAAGTGTCCGTCTCCTTTGAATGATCAGGAACCATAGATGCTAAAAGGCAAACTCAAAGATGATTTCCATGACACAAACTTCCTGGTACTGTGATTTTGGATGGGCAGGAGAGGCACAAATGACATGTTGGCTCTCAGGAAATATGATTTGGAATTTAACAACCTACCCAGGCAAATCAGCATTTATTTGCCTCACTGCCTTCATATATTCATTTATTCCACATATTTGTATTAAGTGCCACATATACGTGTGTAAAAATCATACTCCTACCAAATCACATAAGAAAATCCCAGAGCCATTAGATATACCTATCAAGTAGACAAACACAGCCTACATCTAGATTTTTGAATACATACGGGGCTTGCCACTTGCCATCACAGGAGTTCACCAAGAAGAGACATCTGTCATTTAACACTACTTGGGTAATTTGCACAGTAACTCTTGAACTCACAAATGGTTTATGGTAGATAAAGTTTAATGTCACCGCTAATATGTATCGCATTTAAAACATCTTTAAGATGCTATCATTTTATCAACTACATAAGAAGGGAACTCATATTGAGGGTTTACTTCACAGTATTAGGTTTCTTTAAATTATTTTCCCACTTTGGAAAGAAAAAAATTAATTTTTCTTAATGCTATTTTTTTATTCTGAGAGAGACAGCATCAGAGTGCCAGCACTTGAGTGGGGGAGGGGCAGAAAGAATGGAGAGCAAATATCCCAAGCAGGCTTCGTGATGTCAGCGCAGAGCCTGATGCAGAGCTCCATCCCACCAACTGTGAGATCATGACCTGAGCCATTATCAAGAGTCAAACATTTAACCGACTGAGACACCCAGGTGCCCAAGAAAAAGAAAAATTTTAAAGTAAGAAGAGAAGCATAGGTGATTAGTTTCATTGGATTTTCTTCCCTGAAGAATTCTTCTAAGATACATATAATTTCTGATGACCCTAATTTCAATAAGAATATTTTCAGACTCACAACTGAAGGAAGCATTGTGTGGGTATGAAATTTTAAAAAGCCACACTAATAAAATATACCACTGGGTTACCAAATTAAAATATTTTACTCTGGTTTTATCTATGTTCAACTTCTGATTTTAATTGGTCCTGTCTTTCCAGGGACAGACATATAGGCCATTTTGATGGAACTGGTTTCCCTTTGTCAGGAGTCCTGACAGGATGGCATTAAGAACAAAAGAAACACAGTCCTCTCCCCTCAAACAAATGACTTAAGTAAATAGGATTAATAAAACTTGCCGTCTCTACTATTGTTTGAAAATCCCCTTATGGTCTCTTTCTTTCCTTCCCAAGTTTCTCAGAACTTCTATAGGCAGCAAACATCAAAAGGACCGAAGATTTTTATACTGATTCAGCCACCCACAGCAATGAAGTAAACCCTGATTTTCTTTTAGTCTAGGAAATGATCAGCAAAGAGGCTTCATAAACAGCCTCTTTAACACTTGAAGCTTAAAAAACCAGGAAAAAAATCAGTGTAGCAGAATGGTTACTGTCATAAACACCTTTGAAGGTTTTTCTTTTTCTTTTTTCTTTTTTTTTTTTTTAAGTAACCCTTCTAATCCCTCCTCTACCAACATTATAGAATATTTTCTTTACCACAACTTTTCGGTTAGGCATTTTAAATTATGCCTTTTAAAAAACAAAAGATAAAATATATTACATTTTGGGCATGACTTTCCTCCTGCTTTTTTCCTCCGCTCGCTCCCTTAAATGCTGATCCGCTTGCTGCCCCTGGGGGTTCCGCCTCCAAGTTTCAACTCCCTCCTCCGGTGACTTTCAGCCTCTCTTAGTTCTGTCTCCTTGAGGTCTCAGAATTCAGGCTTATGGGACTGAATCACTGACACCTCTACACAGCAGCGCACCCGGCAGTCCAGCCAAGTGCACGCTGACACGTTTGCATCTCGGGGGAGGGGGCCCGTCCCCCGTGCAGGCTTGATGAGCTCTGAGGCCAGGTGAGATGCTGAAGCCGATGTTCTAGAAAGGCTATTGAGGCCAAGAGAGAAATCTGTGGCTTTCTCCAGAACTCAAGCAGACACATCAGCTCGAACATAGTACTGTAGGCTAAAGTGACCAACTTTACCAGGAAAGATAAGATAAACTGGGCAGAGATCCAGATAAATGTAGAAGTAATACTTGATTCAGTGACCCTCCACCCACCCCCCCTTTTTAAGTTTATTTATCTTTCGACAGAGTGAGCACAAGAGCATGTGTGAGCAGGGGTGGGGCAGAGAGCCTTGCAGAGCCCCATGGGGGGCTGGCTGTATCTTGGGGAATGGAGATCAATGAGCTGAACCAAAATCAGGTGTTGGTTACCTAACCAACAGACACACAGGCACTGTGTTTTTTCCTGTTTGTTTAGCCCCCCCTTTAAAGGATTTTTTTTCCCTCGGCAGCACTGTTTAGGTAAGGGCAGAAATAAATCTCAAAAACCCTGTATTTTCCTTTCCTACATTAAGCTCGAGATACACACACTGACATTCCATGGGACCGCTCTTTGAACGGAGAAATGGAGAAATTCCTTGAGAGTCATGGACCAGAGAAGCACAATGAAATAGGTCGACAAAACCACACTTTGTACAATTTAACAGTGTATCAGCTATATATTATAGCTAAATCCCAAGTTTGAGGAGCAGCTGGGGAAAGGGTGGACAGGCTAGAAGAGAAGTAGGGCAGAGTTTCCTAAGTTGCTGGTGTAAACGAAACAGGTAATTAATTTTTATGAAATTTTACTCTAATAAAAGTTACAATGGCCAAATGTTGGCCTCTCTAGACACAGCTAACAAAGGACACCAGGAGATGGGTTGTGTCTCTTTTCACGGTTTTGCACCGTGTGTAAAGCAACAGCATGAGTGGTTTCTTAGGAAGAAGAGCTCTTTCTTGTCACAAGACCTTCTTGGTAATCAAGCTCTGAGAAGAAACAGGCCCAGCTCTCCTAGGGGCCTAATCATGACCCCAAACACTAAGCCCACAGGAAAACCCACTTAGTCCAAGTTAAACTAACAGAAGCGGCGTTAATCTTGCTCCTCAAAGGTAAATTATTTACTCTCCCTCAAGTTACTGGGTGATCCAGTGGCCTGGATAGCAAAAGAAAGCTATTTCATTTTCTATAAAAGCTATAAGCTGAATATCCACGTAATTCTAATTTCTTTCTTTTTTTTTGGCATCAAGAATTTATTATCAGCAAAATTGATAAAACTGGGAAAATATTCTCTTTAAACAGAAATTAAAAATGGTTGCCCCAAATAACACAATGGTCAATAGTTAAAATAGCTCTTCAAATATTAAGTCGACACTTACACATCCTTCAACCTGATAACTTTATTTTAATTGAAGTATAGTTGACACAACGGTACACAATACTCATTTCAGGTGTGCAACAGTGATTTGACAAGTCCATGTTATGCTGTGCTCACCACAACTGTCACCACACAACACTATTATCATACCATTGACTGTATTCCCTATGATGTACCTTTCATCCCTGTGACTTATTCTGTAACTGGAGTACTGTATCTCCCACTCCCCTTCATTCATTTTTCCCATTCCCCCAACTCCCCTCCCCTCTGGCAACCATCAGTTTGTTTCCTGTATTCACTCATAATTTTAATTTCTTAGAGATATAGCCAACCTTGTCACATATATGAAAGGCAACTCAGATTCTCTCTCCAACCAACTCTAAATTTTAATCTTTATTGTCCTCTCCCGATTGTCACAACTCCTCCTGCCAGATTCCCCATTATTTCAAGAGACAAGAATATTCCCTAAGGCCTCCTTTTGAGTATACATCTTTCTGAGATCATGTTTCTGGTTTCCCTGAAGACTGTCACATCAATAAATCTATCTTTTGCCTGGATCCTCCGTTGTGAAAGTAATTTTATCACCTTAGCCAGGCACAGCCAACATTTCTCTCTTATATGTATTCTTCAATCTGATCAGAAATGTCTTGCTTGGACTGCTCCATTTGAATGCATAACAGCATTTATATGAAGACCTTGGCATAATTGCAGATGGAGACAAGCCTTTCTGCAAATAGGCCAATTGCCAAGCACAGACCACAGGAAGACCCTAGCTGAACCTGGTCCAACATAAAATGGTTTATGTCCATTACATCGAAGCCTTAGGAAGGGTTTGTAGAGCGATAGTCTGAGACATCATAAGGATTAACTTGCACCAAAAGCTCCCAGGATTTAAAAAAAAAAAAAAAAAAAAAAGCATCAAAAGCCTTGATCTTTTAGAAACATCTAGAGCTTTCAAGCCCACACATACTCAGATGGTACTGATAATCCTCTTTCTGTTTGTAGGATTTGGAAGAACTACAAAGAATAAAGAGCCACAATATTTTGACAAAATGATGTATTCTCTTTAGGTATACTCGATGGAAACGTGGTCTTTCCCCCTTCAATTACTAAAACCTAAGTACAAGAAGCTTTGAGTAGATACTTTATAGGAATACAATAGATAAATACACATACTTATTTGGTATATATAAAGTACTGATATTTTAAAAATCATCTCGTTGTATAAAACTTGACAGTTTTCAAGGTACTCTCCCATACATTATCTAGAAAGACTCAGTATAAAACATTGTTATTCAACTAAACAGCATTACTCCCTTTTTCCACTTCTGATTACATGAGAGGCCATCAGCAATTTTTTTATTTAATTAGGATTTATATCCCACCTGTTTCCAAACAAGATTGGAAATGATGCATAATATTAAACCCAGGGTAAAATGGCAACATTAAAAATCAAAGAAGATACAAAAACAAGTAAAAGGAGTAGATGTTTCCAAGCAACTGCAACAAGTTGTGACAGCTGGGCCATGAACTTGCCTCTCACAGGAGTTAGCATTTGCTCGCCAGGTGGGGATGCTGAAACTCTCAGCTATTTAACAGGATGTTTACAGAACTGTCTTACTATCAGGGCCCCTGGATTAATCACACTGCTATCTTTCTCTGACAGTGGTTGGTAAGCCAACTGAAATGGCATTTTCAGGGGTGCTATTTAGAATGCAGATTCCTGGGCTTAATCTTAAGATCCCTGGTGGTAAAAATCTGGAATTGTATTTTCACATGCCCACTAGGTTATATTTTTGCTCTGTAAATTTGGAAATCACTGCTTTTCTGGGATTAGTGGCTGTTGCATGGGAACAATAGAAAACCCAGCTTCAAGAAGGTAGAAGATTGTTCTAGTAATCAGTCTCTTGGATACTGCTTTTTGCCTTCCTATTCCTGCCCTGTGCTCATAATACTTTCAAATGCCTGGTTCATTACCCGCTTAATGTTTTACTTTGGATGTTCCCACACACTTGGCCTCTTCTGACTATAATATTCTCCTTCCAGCATCCCATCCCCGTCCTGCGCATCAGCTTGGTTTAGATTCCTGCCACAGACTCCTGATATGTGTGTATGTGCCATCACCTGCTGGTAATTCCTAAACTCACTTTGATAGCTCTGCACATGTTGCAATCTTTACTTGTCTCACTTGGGGTTAATTTACTCCACTCCTGGGGTGCCTGGGTGGCTCAGCCGGTTTAAGGGTGTGACTCTTGTTTTTGGCTCAGGTCACGATCTCATGACCCATCTGTGCTGACAGCATGGAGCCTGTTTGGAATTCTCGCTCTCCCTCTTTCTCAAAATAAACTTCTTAAAACATAATTTAACAAAGTTTACTCCATTGTTGTTTATGGGAACATGGGAGATACTCCCTCCCTGACTTCTGGCCATTGGTGCCCAGATGTGGACTTAGGTAGGAGGAATTCTCTCTTCTCTGCTTTTATTTCCAGTTAAGGGATCTTATGGGATTATTCTCTGTAGTTAAGGGATGTATCTTATGCTTTTCCCACTCTCCAAATCCTCCCAAAATCTGCTATTCTTGTTATTTTCCACTTCCCCCTCAATATATTAACTGATACCGTTGTCTCCTGATGTGCCTCGGGTGTTTGGCCATTTCACATGAAGGCACATCCAACATCCTGACTTTAAAGTTTGTCGTCCAAATTTCTGCCCTATAATGATCAAACCTCCAGTCATACGCATGGGGTTTCATCACCATTCAGCACCTATTTAGCCCCAAGGTCTTGTTCTTGTTCTCTGAATTTTTGCCTATTCTCTTAAAATTTAGGATAATACTCTTCCCCTCCCCCCACCTTTATTAGGCTTGTAAGACTCCTGTCGAAAATATTTGCTCCCTCTTCAAGAAGTATCTTTGTTCCTAGCTCAGAGCCCCTCTTTCTGGTCATAGACCACCCAGGAAACAATTTTTAAAAGATCATGTGTCACAGACTAGGAACCTGGAGTTCTCCCCTTGTCAGCAAGAGAGTGGACACAGAATTAAATAGGAGAGAGACTAACGTCCAGGAGGAGACAAAAGCTGGAACAGGCGTTTCATCTCCGTATTTATTGAGTACTCAAGATCTTACACACGTGGTGAATGTGGAGAAAACAAGATCTTATACACGTGGTGAGCGTGGAGAAAACAATCAGTCAGTAATCATTAACTTGTGTGTGAGAGAAGCAAAGGGTCTGAGGGGCAAGTGGTGTTTGTGATCAAGGTACATTGGTGCCAGATGGAAAGTAATTTCCTGCAGGTGATATAACAAGTTTCTTGTGATCTCATTACAATATCTCAGTAACTGACCTCGGGTGCTTTCGTCCCGTGGTGGCAGCTTTCTGGCCTAAGCTTTTTTCTACCTCATTTATGTAAGTATAAGGAATTTTTGAACCTATTTCCCCACAATCATGTACAGCACATCCTGAGAGTTTTCTGTGTTTGATTCTGCTTCCTAAGCTACCAGTGTTAACAAGACCAGATGAAAACACCACCTCCATACTGAAGACTGAAGTTCCTTCAGTCTTCCATTCAAGACTTCAAAGTTTCTGGGAAAGCTTTTACTTTTCTTCAAACTGACCAGACAAGCCACAACGAGTATAGAGTGTCTCTTGGGTGCATGAGGCATAGGACCTCACTTCTGAATTTTGAGAGAACTCACAGGGGAGGCAGCACAGCTAATATGGCACAGTAGGTCTGCATACAGGCAATTCCATAGCTATCCATAGGGAATCACAATTATCTCTTCATGCGACCTACGTCGTGATTGCTTTCATCTGCTGGGGTCAAGTGCCAAAGCTGCCTCATACCAGCTGGTGAGAGCCAATTGCTAGATGTTTAGGATCTTTGCAAGCTAGTTGCTTAATACAGGCATCAATAAACATGAAATTATATTAACTTACAATAAAATAAATTATATTTAGAAACAAAGGCAGCATGGCTAACAGACACACAAAAAGATGCTCTCAACATTACTCATCATTGCAGAAATACAAATCAAAAAGTACAATGAGATAGCACCTCACACCTGTCAGAAGGGCTGAAATCAAAAACACAAGAAACAAGTATTGGTGAGGATGTAGAGAAAAAAAAACCCTCATGCACTATTGATGGGAACGCAAATTGGTGAAGCCACGCTGGAAAACAGTATGGAAATTTCTCAAAAAGTTAAAAATAGAACTACCCTACATTCCAGTAATCACACCAAAACACAAAAACACTAGCTTGAAGGGATACATGCATGACTATGCTTATTGCAGTATTATTTACAATTGCCAATTTATGGAAGCAGCTGAAATGTCCATCAATTGATCAATGGATGAAGAAGATGTGGAATGGAATATTATTCCAAATAATGGAATATTATTCAGCCATAAAAAAGAATGAAATATTGCCATTGGCATCAACATGAATGGAGCTAGAGAGTATAGTGCTAAGTGAAATAAGTCAGAGAAAGACAAAAAACATACAAATTCACTCATGTGGAATTTAAGAAACAAAACAAACGAGCAAAGGAAAAGAGAGACAAACCAAAAAAACAGACTTTTAACTATAGAGAACAAACTGATGATTACCAGAGGGGAAATAGGTGGAGAGATGGATGAAATAGGTGATGGGGATTAAGGAGTGCATTTGTTGTGATGAGAACTGAGTAATGCGTAGAGTTGTTGGATCACTATATGGTACACCTGAAAATAATCTAACATGTTTACTGGAGTAAATACATTACAATTAATAACTTGTATAAATAATACAATACACAAAAAATTGAAAAATAAAAAGAAAGGTAACAAATAAAATCAAATAGTAATTATTTTACTATTATCTATGCTCTTGAGGTTATTTATGTCTGTTGTATCTATACAGTAGAAATAATATATAATGGTATGCAAGTATCTCAACTCTGTGTTAAGTGACATCAAGTAGGTTGTTTGAAATAAACCATGGTAAAAGTATGTACACCACAGAAGACAGTAAATGCTACTACATATCAGGGCTTATTCCATGCCGTATCCCAAACCCCTAGCAAGTTGTTGAATATTTACCAGCACATTATTGTTGTGAATCCAGTTAGTATTAAGATGGAGAAACACAAAGGTACAGTATAATTATGTGGAATTTCCTGACTTTAATTCACAAGTTCCCATTTCCGCCAGCCTTCTTTCCTTTCAAAGTGATCTGACATCTCCCAAGTCAAAACATGTGGAAGTATAATCTATATCAAACAACTGACCTGAATAATGTTCATATTGAATTGTTATTTTATTAATTGGCTCTCCTCTCTAAGGTGAAGTCAGAAATTCCTTTATATAAATTTTATATTTGACTTTTCTCTGTATGAAATCCCTGCTCCTTTACCTACATTGTCCCCTAGACCCTATTCTGCACATGTGTGTATCAGTGTTTGTGTGGGCATATCTCTGGGCTCTGTACAGCAGTTGTATAGTTACTTCTAATTAGCTAAGTTGAACTTCAAATAACTACAATTTAAGCCCAACTCTGTATCTACTAAGACACTAGAAAGGGAGATCATTAAATGTCTTTGAATCAATAGTTGAATTCTTAAGAGGGAATTCAGGAGGAGGTCAGCAAATGTTATTAAAGGATCAGGAACTGACTCAAGAAAATATAAAGAAAGTAAGACTCTTTATATGGCAATGATAAGGCTAATGGTAAGCTGAAAGTGATCTTGCAGAATGCCTGGGAATTTTATACAGAGGAGTCATTGTTCTCAGTTTCCACTTAGGATAAGTTCAGAGAGATTCAACTTACAGCACTTCATAGAACTTGAGAGGAATTCAGTAAAAGAAAATTATCTTAACGGCTTTTTCCCCCCTAAAGTTGTTTTTAATCAGCCATTTTAATCAATGATTCCATAGAAGCTTAATTTGGAGGTAGAGAATCTTATTACTAAAAAGTCACCCAAAAATGCAGTCAATGGAAGATGGGATGTCTGGATTTTCCCCAAAAGTAGATATGGACTTCAGGTTTCTAAATATTCTCTGATGTTCTAAGCTCACCTGAAGATCATATTTACTAAGAGTACCCCAAATAGATGGGTATGTATACATAAGGGATAAGGTTATAAATACCTAAGACACATAATACTAACTCAGACCAAGAAAACATTCTGTCTGAGACTCAGTGTCTGATCATGCCAATGAGATCCCTCTGTGGGAGGGCCTTAAATAAACAAGTTCCCCTAATAACCTACTACATCCATTTTGTGTGTCTAATCCCATTTTGAACCCATTAATACATTAACATGTGCAATTTCCCAGGGTAATTATTTCCATAGTTTTTTATTCTAGTATTCTGGAATTTGTTTAATCTCTGTGCATACATTAAACTTTTTTTGGGAAATAGGGTATAAACCACTAAATATATAGTAATTGTTTGACTCAATTAATTATAATTAATAAATTTAAAAAGTCAGAATTTACCCTACTCAAACCCTACAAGATTTAAGGCTTTGGAGGACTTTCATAATTTGGCCTCTATATATCTACTCAACCTTTTCTCTCACTGGAACCTTTCCCCAAACCACTCCAAATCCTATGCTTCAACTATACCAAATTATTGGCACCTCCTTAAAATAGCCACAGGTATTTGGCATAAAGATATTTCCCCTTTCTGAAAGATGTTTCCTTCTACCACGAAGACTTCCTGACCCCCCTGCCACCGCCTACCTGGTTTAGATGCTGTTTCCTTGTGTTCCCATAGTACTTTGCGCTTGCTCTCACCAAGAGTATTTAAATTCCCCATTTAGACCGTCAGGTCCTTGAAATCAGGGACTGTCCTTTTTGTTCATTACTCTATGACAATATAGAAGGCATTCGGTTATTATTAACTTATAAATTAAATAGGTTAATAGATTTGGAATAAAATCACCACTGAGTTCCATACTAGAGGCTCAGTTCATCAACTCTGGCCCTCTACAAAGAATAGCCCAATGAGTCATACTCATCATTTTTCTGAATCACACTAGGAATCATTCAGTCTCCCAAATGCAAATTTATGGTGATTTTTATACACATGCCAATTCATGTTTTTGCTTTCTTTTGTAGTGATGTCTGGGATTTCATTGAACTTCTTGGCTAATATCTGCAGGCAATACTTGTAGTGGCCCAAGATCTATTTTATAGGTTGGAAAAGATCATTTAAAACTATCATCCTGTAAGGATGGTTTGTAGGATAAAAAAGGTAGAAACAGTGAACTGTGTTTAAATTTATCTTGTTTGATTTTGTATGTTACTGGTAGCACACATTTTATTTAGCCCTTTGTTAAACATAACTGAAAAGCCACTGTGAAGTTCAAAAACATCTCCCCTAAGAAGCAAAAGCAGGAGAAACTTTCAATGTGACGAGGGACATTAAGCCCTGATTTTGAAACAGCTTTGTCCTCACAAAGATGACTTATTAAGGAAACTAAAACAAGAGTGGAAAAATCAAGGAAGGGATGATCAGACTAGTAAAGATTAGTTGAATGTAAGGAAGTCTGCTCTAAATTTGTGTATAGGCTTTACTGGGAGAACAGAAAAGTGTCATGGCAGTAAGGTGTGAATTGGGGGGAAAAAACATCTTGTCTTGGTCTATAAGAAATCTTACTTGTCTTTATTAGTTTGCTCTAAAGTATATGATATTTCAAGCTTGGAAAATAACTTTCTTAAAATAGTTTCAGTACAAAGAGATGTTGATGTTAATTTAAAATTCGTTTTCTTTTTTTTTTGCAATATATGAAATTTATTGTCAAATTGGTTTCCATAAACACCCAGTGCTCATCCCAAAAGGTGCCCTCCTCAATACCCATCACCCACCCTCCCCTCCCTCCTACCCCCATCAACCCTCAGTTTGTTCTCAGTTTTTAAGAGTCTCTTATGCTTTGGCTCTCTCCCACTCTAACCTCTTTCTTTTTTCCTTTCCCTCCCCCATGGGTAAAACCCGTTTTCAACTGACAAGTTATTTTTAAGTTATTTTTCTATAGCAGAACTTAGGAGTTCTAAATGACATTTTCTGAAATAAATTGAGATTTTAATTCCAAGTCATGTCTCACAGGAAAATTGCAGGTGAATAAGGAAGGTCGCCTTATAATTATTAGTAAAAATACAGTTATCTGCTTAGATTGTTATCAGGAACAAGTAAATGTTTCTTTTCCTTTGGGAATATAAGGGTCAAATGATACAAGCTTGCTTGTAACTGATGATAATTAAAGATTGGTGATTAAAGCATAGGTGTTTTTTTTTTCTGCCTCTTTCTTCATAAACTTGCTTTCTTAATAATTGTAATCAAAAGTTTAGTAAAAAAAATACGATCAATTTTATGTCATGAGACTTTGAAAAGCAACCCAGGAGGGTTGAGACATTCTCAAACTGGTCGTTCTGGTAGTGATTGTAAATCATTCTGATGGAGGGAGAGGATAATCAAAAGATTCTGTACATTCATCCAAAAAATCATCTGCACAAGAATGGGGGTGGAGACGCAGGGTTTAGTGGCCCATGTATAAAATTAAATGGTTGTTGGGGCGCCATCGGTGGCTGAGTGCTGAGTGGCTGAGTCGGTTGAGTGTCCGACTTCTGCTCAGGTCATGATCTCACATCTGTGGGTTCGAGCCCCATGTCAGGCTCTGTGCTGACAGCTGAGAGCCTGGACCCTGCTTCAGATTCTGTCTCCCTCTTTCTCTGCCCCTCCCCCACTCGTGCTCTGTCTTTCTTGCTCTCTCAAAAATAAAAAATAAACATTAAAAAAAAGATTGTTATCTAGATCCACACACTGAAACAGGTTATGTCTCACTAGTTTATTTTAGTCTGAACAGTTCTATCAGTTCTTTTACCCATGATATTCACTTTTTTGAAGCATTTAAAGTGGTTTTGCAACATGTCTGTCATTTTGGATTTATCTGATTATTTTCCCTTGGTATCTAATTATTTCCTTTCATTCCTCTTCCCCCTGAATTTCCTGTAAGTTAAGTCTCAAACAAGGAAGGGTTGACCAACTATAACTCACAGGCCAAATCCAATACCCCGCTTTATTTTTTGTAAATAAAGTTTTATTGGAACAGAGCCATACCCATTAGTTTACATATTGTCTATAGCTGATTTCCTGATATAAGGACAGGATTGAGACTGGTCACAGGAGACCACAAAGCCTTGATGAATGGATAAAGAAATTGTGGTTTATATACACAATGGAATACTATGCAGCAATGAGAAAGAATGAAATATGGCCCTTTGTAGCAACATGGATGGAACTGGAGAGTGTTATGCTATGTGAAATAAGCCATACAGAGAAAGACAGATACCATATGTTTTCATTTTTATGTGGATCCTGAGAAACTTAACAGAAACCCATGGGGGAGGGGAAGGAAAAAAAAAAAAGAGGTTAGAGTGGGAGAGAGCCAAAGCATAAGAGACTTTTTTTTTTAATTTTTTTAACGTTTATTTATTTTTGAGACAGAGAGAGACAGGGGAGGGGCAGAGAGAGGGAGACACAGAATCCGAAACAGGCTCCAGGCTCTGAGCTGTCAGCACAGAGCCCGACGGGGGGCTCGAACTCACGAACCGCAAGACCGTGACCTGAACGAAGTCGGCCGCTCAACCAACTGAGCCACCCAGGTGCCCCAAGAGACTCTTAAAAACTGAGAACAAACTGAGGGTTGAAGGGGGGTGGGAGGGAGGGGAGGGTGGGTGATGGGTATTGAGGAGGGCACCTTTTGGGATGAGCACTGGGTGTTGTATGGAAACCAATTTGACAATAAACTTCATATATTGAAAAAAAAAGTGCCAGTTTCTAAATCTATTATTTCTTCAACATTTATGAGCTGACAAAATAAAACAGTCTAAGCTCCACTTATAATTTCTCAGCTCTAGACCTAGAATCAGCCATTTTCTTTTCAATTAATCCTGGTACCTTTAGGTGAAAATGATGGTTAGAGCCAATCAAAGCCACAATGAGCTACCAACTTACACCTGTCAGAATGGCTAAAATTAACAACTCAGGAAATAGCAGCTGTTCGTGATGATGCGGAGAAAGGGGAACCCCCTTACACTGCTGGTGGGAATGAAAACTGGTGCAGCCACTCTGGAAACCAGTAGGGAACTATACCATGACCCAGCAATTGCACTACTAGGTATTTACCCAAAGGATACAAAAACACTGATTTGAAGGGGCACATGCACCCCACTGTTTATAGCAGCACTATCAATAATAGTCAAATTGTGGAAAGAGGCCAAATGTCCATCAACGGATGAACGGATAAAGATGAGTTTTATATATATATATATATATATATATATATATATATACACACACACACATATATATGTATATATATATGTGTGTATATATATATATATATACATATAAATATACATATACATACACATAATGGAATATCACTCCGCCATTAAAATGAATGAAATCTTGCCATTTGCGACAATGTGGATAGAAAGAATTATGCTAAGTGAAATAAGTCAGTCAGAGGAAGACAAATACCATATGATTTCACTCATATGAGGAATTTAAGAAACAAAATAGATGAACATAGGGGAAGGGAAGGAAAAATAAAATAAGATTAAAAAAAAGGGGCGCCTGGGTGGCGCAGTCGGTTAAGCGTCCGACTTCAGCCAGGTCACGATCTCGCGGTCCGTGAGTTCGAGCCCCGCGTCGGGCTCTGGGCTGATGGCTCGGAGCCTGGAGCCTGTTTCCGATTCTGTGTCTCCCTCTCTCTCTGCCCCTCCCCCATTCATGCTCTGTCTCTCTCTGTCCCAAAAATAAATAAAAACGTTGAAAAAAAAAATTAAAAAAAAAAAAAAGAGAGGGACACAAACCATAAGAGATTCTTAATTACAGAGAACCAAGAGGGGTGCCTGGGTGGCTCAGTTGGTTGAACATCCGGCTTTGGCTCAGGTCATGATCTCACAGTTTGTGAGTTCGAGCTCTGGGTTAGGCTCTGTGCTGACAGCTCAGAGCCTGGAGCCTGTTTGAATTCTGTGTCTCGCTCTTTCTCTGACCCTCCCCCGCTCACACTCTGTCTCCTTCTCTCAAAAATAAATAAACATTAAAGAAAAATTTTTTAAAAATACAGAGAACAGAGTTGCTAGAGGGGACATAAGTGGGGGGATGGGCTAAATCGGTGATGGGCATTAAGGAGGGCACTTGTTGGGATGACCACTGGGTGCTATATGTAAATGATGGATCACTAAATTCTATTCCTGAAACCAATACTACACTATATGGTAACTAACTTGAATTAAAAAATTTTTTTTTACATTTATATATTTTTGACAGACAGAGTGAGACAGAGAGTGAGCAGAGGAGGAGCAGAGAGAGAAGGAGACAGACTCTGAAGCAGGCTCCAGGCTCTGAGCAATTCAGCACAGAGCCCGATGTGGTACTCAAACCCACAAACTGTGAGATCATGACCTGAGCCAAAGTCAGATACTTAACTGACTAGGCCATCCAGGCGTCCCTTAACTAACTTGAATTTAAATAAAACCTTGGAAGAAAGAAAAAGAAATGGGGGAAAAAAAAGAGAAAATAATATTTAGGAATCAATACCTAAATTGAGGTAGATGCTAGTCTGTGTGATTTAGCACCTGCAGTGTATGGCCCACAGGTTGAAATATTTATTATCTAGCCCTTTACAGAAAAAGTGTAGTGACCCCAGTTACAGAGGGATAACAGAAGGGAGGGCCATCACAGACTTAAATAGTACCAGATATACTCATTGCTATTGAAGTGTCATTGTTTCTAGGCCATTTCAGTGACTATTTCCAGAGAGAGAAAAATTTATTTAAAACAAAAAAAAATCACAAGTCCTTATTGATATCTTCATTTTATGTTTAATACTAATATTTTAAAATTTTATTAATTTAACATTGGTATCTTTTCTTGTACACACAGTCCTAGCCCCATTAACATTAAAACGTTCTTTTAAATGTTTTGTCCTACCACAAATGTAGAATATTTCAAGGTCACAATTAGCACAAATATTAAACCTACTGAGTGAAGTTTAGGATTTTTTTCCAGGGAAAACAGAAAGTTTTCCCTTAGAATTCATCCAACAAAGGCTTTAAAAAGCACTAGTTTCAAAAGTTAGTTGAAATAATTTTTTTCTTCATGTGGTTATATTATCTTAGTTGGGGAGGCTATGAAAAAATTTAAATATCAACTAGGGAAACTGGAATATAGACTAGATGCAGGAGGATATTATGGAGTTTTTGTTCATTTTCTTAGCTATCACAATGGTATTGTGGTTAAGTAGGCGACTGTCCTTATTCTTAGCTAAATCATGCCAAAATATTTAGTGGTGAGATTTCATGATGTCTGAAATTTTCTTTATTTTTTATTTTTTTTTTTAGAAAACCTGGATTTATTTGTTAAACTATAACAAAGACAAAACAATTTCATCTGCAGCACTCGGAGTACTTACATCCCAATTTCACCTGTTGTTATGGACACCGACCCAAGAAGTTAGAATTAAAGGATATAAACTAAGAGATTATAACAAAACAGACTTGTGAAACGTGGTGAAAGGAGTAAAAGGTAGTCAGAAGCACTTGTGTTAGTGGTATATGTGGCTAGGATACTTCCCAAGAGGCTCCCTTGTGATGCCTGAATGAATTTATCTGTGTCCCAAGTTAGTAAAAAGAAACTTACCCTTATGGAGAATGAGTGGAGGTCAGGATTTCTCTGAGATCCCTTTGTCTTTCTTTTTAAGAGGTAAGGGGATCCTTAGGCTCTAAGGGGGTATATCTTAGACTCAGCCCCCCTTCTTCCCAGTCAGTCCACCTACACCTTCAAGTGCCTATGCGTTCTCACCACATAGTCCTGCTAGGTTACAGAAGATGCATACAGTAAAGGCAGGAACTGTAGGCCCACTCTGAGGGTACCTATACACAGAAAGTTTTGAGGTAGATGATAAACTACAGATACCCTCTTGGTTAAGTTGATTCACCTTTGTTAATAAAGGTCATAGTTTCTTCTACTGGTAACAACTTTTTGTCTCCGTATAGTCTGTCTCAAAAGAGAACTGATTCGGGTAAGTTTGGGAGAAAGAAAAAGACTTTCATCAACACCCCCTCCACAGTAGAAGAGGCACCAAGTTCTTTCTGCAGTCAGGAGCAGAATCCCACAGCAGCATAAATCATTTTCAGTGATCAATGTCTGCATCCTCCACCTGCTCAACAACTGTTGGTGTAGTATCTACCTCCATCCCATCTTCATAATCTCTTGTTGAGTCTTTTGTCCAGACCAGCCATGTTATGCCGGCTGCTCACAGACTGAGAAAGCATTTCTTCTAATCTCCCCAGTGAGGCTCGGCCTTCTGCTGTTATATTGGATAGTCCTGCTTCACAGGTGTAAAATGTAGGGATGTCTCCCTGCCCTGGTTCACATGCTTCCACATCATAATCTTCTCCACTGCAATCATCTGAATCTTCGTCCTCAGGATCTGAATGCAAAGCCTGGCATTCACCCATTGCAGCGAACGTTGCCTCCAATGCTGACTTATCATTAGGCGCAAATCTAAATTCAGCAATAGGTTCGACAGCATCATCACTGTCTTCTCCAGCAACAGATTCTTTTGATTCTTCTCCAAATTTGGCATTCACCATAACATACAAATGCTCTCATGGATAGGCATTTAAGTCCCTGGACACTGCATGTAAACTAATGGTGGGGTATTCCATTAAGAATCCCAATCCAGAGTCACCAAACCAAGACAGGTGCCTCTCAGTGATATCAAAGGGGCCGGTGCTGAGGCCCCTGCCATTCAGCACAGCCTCAGTGTCTGGCTGTCGCCAAAGCCCTCAGCCTCAATGGCAGCAGGGACCTTTTGAGGAAGCTCATTGCAGCAGGGAGCCAAGAAGGCATAGGCGGGGAGGGAGCTGAAGCACAGCAACTCCTGCTACTTGCCCGCACTTTCTTTTAAATAATATGGCAGACCACGGTGTGTGGGGGTGGGGTGGTGGGCCAGAGGGAGCAAGAGTACAAATGATAAAGCAAATAGGGCAAAATACTAAAAATTAGTAAATCTGGGTAGAAATTCTTTGTGCCATTTTTGCAACTCTTCCTTAAACTTGAGATTTTACCAAAGTTAAAGAAAAAAGTGGAGAAAAGAGAGAAAGATGATCATTAGTTTAATATAGATTTTAAAAAGTGATTCATATACCCATGCACAAACGCTATGTTACCTGGACAAGATTAATTAACATGTGTCTTGGGGAAGAAGCTTTTAATTCTGCTCTGCTTTGGCAGAGGGTCAGAGCGTACCTAGAGCTTGAAGTGCTTTACTATGAAATAGAATGGGAAAAAAAAGGATGCAATCAGAGGAGAGAATAGTGCATTAGAGTGAATAAAATGTCAGGTCTTCCTAGCTTTCCTTCATTCCAGTTCAGTTTATCTAGAGACTAGTTAAGGATAGAACCCAAATACACAAGGATATTTTGCAAAAAGCAACAGCATAAATGTCCTTTCCTTCTACCATCCCACTAGACCTGGGGTCAGCAGACTTTTCTTTAGAGGGTGAGATAATACATATTTCAGGCCTGTTGCTCATACAGCCACTGTATGTCACACACAGATACACAGTGATTGTGGGCCTTACTGCTGCTGTGTATGTCACTCTTTATGTGTCATGGTGGCATACAAAAGTAGTCATGGACAAATGAATGGACATGGTTATGTTCAAATGAGACATTGCTTATGGACACAGAAATTTAAATTTCATATGGTTTTCACATTATTTCTTTCTTACCCAGGCATTTAAAACTGTAAAAAATATTCTTAGCTTACAGATGATACAAAAAAACAGAAGGGTAGATGTGGTTCAAACCAGAAAACAAAAGGGAAAAACTTAACAATTACTCCTTTGTGCTGGCTGCCTTTTTGCTGTCTCACTTGGCTATGGTGATGGAAAGGGGCTCCTTTGGATAGCATGACAGGGCTAAGCAGCTCTATGATTTTAAGCCACTGAGCAGATAGTAACTCTCCTCCCAGACCACCAAGATTCAAGAAGTCCAACAGCTGCTCTAAATAGAAAGGTTCGTTCCAAGTTAACAATCAGTGTAATTAGGAGGAGTCATAATGTAGGTAGTAACAAGTAGAATCTTAATCTATTGGCCCAAGATCCACCCGGAACTAGAGAGGTTTTCCATTTACTTCCTTCTGCAAGTGAAACCAACCTCATCCACTGTCTTCGTACTCTGGGGCCTCTGCCTTGAAGATTGATCTCATGTTAATACCTCTGTCTAATCAAATTAGTTTGCTTGTAGATATAAACTTATCTTATTTAAACAAATGTATATTAGATACTGACAGAAATAATTTCCTAAGTAATAATCTTTATTTACAATAATGCCTGTCCTTTGTGGGGTACCTGGGTGGCTCGGTAGGTTATGATCTCAGGTACTGACCTCAGTGTCCGTGCTGATGGAATGGAGCCTGCTTGAGATTCTCTCTCCCTTCCTCTCTCTCTGCCCCTTCCCCACTCTTAATCTCTCAAAATAAATAAATGTTAAAAAAATAATTTTTATCCTTTTATAATTATTTCCATAGTGACCCTGAACCGTGATGTGTGCTGAATCACAACGGGCCCCTTTGGCCAGTGAGGGTTTCCCCCTAAGCCCCTCCTCCACTGCAAATGACAAATGAGTTGAAAACATACCTCTCCAAAAAGAGCTTATAAAATAAAGGGCCTATAGGAATGGAGATGGAGATGGGGGAAGAGAAATATGTAACTATTCTCAGTATTTAAATGGTTGTCAAGGGAAGGAAGGTTCAGACTTGTTCCACATTATCTCAAGCAATAGAAGGAGGAGTAATGTGTGGAAGCTGGTGAGACGGAACTGGGCTTACTACCAAAACATAAAGAAATAACAAGAGGAAAGAAAATTCAATAGCTGTCCAAAGATGAAATGGACTGATGCAATGAAATGGACTTGCCCTGGGAGATGCAAGTTTAGCATCCGGAGATACATACCTAGGATGTATGACCATTTGTAGAGGTAGTAGAAAAAATTAAAAAAATTAAAAGCATTGAACTAGGTAACCTTTATGATTTATGACATTTAACACTTAGGCTTGACACTTTTGAGATGGTATTATTTTCTGTGTAGGAAAAGAAAAGGGGGATAAATAACCAAAAGAGTGAGGCAATTCCTTATTCCTCTAGTTTAACCACAACAAAGACAAGTGTGGCTCCTTCATCTACAACAAATTGAGGCCCTACCATTTGTCGAATAGTACTTTCCTCTAATTATACGCATTCTCCCACTTGATGAATATTTATTAAGATTGTGTGTTACCTACAATGTACAAAATACGAGGGTATTGTGTAGACACAGATTCCACTCTTATAGAATTTACAATTTATTGGAAAAGATAAAAATCTAACAAGTAATTACAATTAAAATATGGGTGTTGAGATTGTGCAGATATAGGGCATTGTGATGGTCTTTTTTTAGATAGTGTCACGTTAGCTAGCATACAGTGTATACAGTGTGCTCTTGGCTTTAAAGGTAGATTCCCGTGATTCATCACTGACATACAACACCCAGTGCTCATCCCAACAAGTGCCCTCCTCAGTGCCTATCGCCCATTTTCCCCTCCCCCCGACCCATCAACCCTTGGTTTGTTCTCTGTATTTAGGAGTCTCTTATGATTTGCTTTCCTGTTTGTAACTATTTTATTTTCTTTCCCTTCTCCCATGGTCTTTTGTTAAGTTTCTCAACTTCCACATATGAGGGAAAACATATGATATCTGTCTTTCTCTGACTGACTTATTTCCCTTAGCATAATACCCTCCAGTTCCATCCACATTGTTGCAAATGGAAAGATTTCATTCTTTCTCATTGCCAAGAAGTATTCCATTGTATATACAAACCACATCTTTTTTATCCATTCATCAGTTGGTGGACATTTTGGCCCTTTCCATAATTTGGCTATTGTTGACTGCACTGCCATAAACATTGGGGTACATGTGTCCCTATGAATCAGCACCCTGTATCTTTTGGATAAATTCCTAGTAGTGCTATTTCCGGGTCATAGGGTAATTCTATTTTAATCTTTTGAGGAACCTCCACACTGTTTTCCAGAGTGGCTACACCAGTTTGCATTCCCACCAACAATGCAAGAGGGTTCCTGTTTCTCTACATCCTCACCAACATCTATTGTTTCCTGAGTTGCTCATTTTAGCCACTCTGTCTGGTGTGAGGTGGTATCTTAATGTGGTTTTGATTTGTATTTCCCTGATGATGAGTGATATTGAGCATCTTTTCATGTGTCTGTTAGCCATGTGGAGATCTTTGGAAAAGTATCTATTCATGTCTTCTGCCCATTTCTTCCATTGTGATGGTCTTTAAACATGATGACAAATTGTTTGATAATTTAATTATTTGGGGCTAAATTTCCTTCACTTGAATCTCATTGGGCTTATAACTACTCTGAACAAAAGACAAAATAGAAGTAACACTATGTGGGGGCACCTGGGTGACTCAGTTGGTTGAGTGTCCAACTTCAGCTCAGGTCATGATCTCACAGTCGATGAGTTTGAGCCCGATGTCAGGCTGTGTGCTGACAGACTGGAGCCTGCTTCTGATTTTGTGTCCTCCTCTCTCTCTCCCACTCATGCTCTGTCCCTCTCTGTCTCTCAAAAATGAATGAATGTTAAAAAATATTTTTTTAATAAAAAGAAGTAATACTATGTGATTTCTAGATCATGAGGCTTCTGCTTTGTTTGTTGGAAGATGGGCTTCTGGAGCTCTGAAGTACCCTGTAGGAAGTTCAGCTACTCTAAGCCCACTGTGCTTTGAAGAAGTCAAGCTTCAAAGAGTGACCATGCAGAGCTCCACTTGATAGTTTCCAGCTATACCTAGGTTTCTAGTCATTCCAGTCCTAATTAAGGAGGAAGTCACCAGATCATTCCAGCCCCAGGCATTCAAGTCCTCCCCAGTCATTCATGTCTTCCAGGCTGATAGTCCAGACCTCAAGGATCAGAGACAAGCCATCCTCTCTGGGATCTGTCCAAACTCCTGACCCAATGAATCCATAAGCATAATAATAACATCATTGTTGTCTTATGCCAATAAATTATAGGGTCATTTATAAAACAGTTCATCACAACAGGCCCATAAGAACATGTATGAAGAAGATCTAACCTTGTTTAAGTGCCAGAGAAGGCCTCTGAGGAAGTCATATTTGAGTGGAGACATAAACAAGTAAGAACAGTCTGTTTGAAGAACCCGTAGAAGCAAGAGAAATACTGGGGCCATTTAGGAACTGGTAGAGTATAGTAGTCTAATGAGGAGTGGGATGGGCAGAAGTCAGGTGGGAGATAAAAGATGAAACAGAGGGGCAACTGGGTGGCTCAGTCATTTGAGCATCTGACTCTTGATTTCAGCCTAGGTCACGATCCCAGTGTTGTGGGATCAACCTACATGCCTGGCTCTGTGCTGAGAGTGGAGGCTGCTCTCTCTCCCTCTGCCCCTCCCCTGCTCTCTTTCTCTTTCTCTCTCTCTCAATAAATAAATAAATAAAAATATTTTTTATAAAAGTGAAGGAGAGTCTGACCATGATCCTCTAATAAACAATATTATGGCGTCTGAGCTTTACCAGAAGTGTGAAGATAAACCACTGAAGGGTTTTTGGTATCAGAATGACATGACTAGATACGTTTGCACTGTGGCAAGGCTGAAATAGTAAGAAGTTATAGCTTTAATTCTGGTAAGAGGTAATAGTAGGCTGATCAGGATAGCAACGGGGATCAATATTCAAATGGTAAATTCATGGGATTTATAAACCTTTGGCTATGGGAATGGGGAGTGAGGGAGGGTGGAGTTGTCTAGGCTTCTGATTGGGTGGTGAGGTGAGTGATGGTGTTATTTATCCAAAAGGCAACAGCGGAGGAAGAACAGATCAGAAGCAGTGATGAATAGCTCCATCTGGGGAATGAAGAATTTTGTTGAAGTGCCATAGAGACATCCATGTGGCAAAGCCAGAAGACAGTTGGTTAAATATTATAGGTAAGGAGGAAAGTATGGAGAGGAACTAATATTACCAAATGTGTATTTTAACCCATGTAATTTATAGATATTATTTCTATAATTATAATTCTGATAACCATGTGGGAGTGTTCAGAGAGGTAAGTAACCTGCCTAAAATCAGAGAGACAGGCAGTGTAGGGTAGAAATTTCAATATAGATCTTACTCCAGTTCGAAGTGAAAGACATATGGTTCTATTTTCCATTAAAAAAAAATCAGTTTTTGAAAGCAGCAAAATCGGCATTTGGGAATGCCTCTCTAGTCAGTTTAGCGGGTGACCTAAAAAGCTAGTTTTGAAAAGGGGCCAGAGAAAAAGAAAGCTGTCCAGCTGGTCTAAGCCACAGTGCAGACAGCAATGCCACTTGGCCCTGACACTGTGGATTCACTGGTGTATTCTGGATGATCAGAATGTTCTATAGATCTTGTCTAGTAGAAACCCTCAGGATTCAACAGCACACTCATGCCTTCTTTGCAAGTTGCTATTTTTCTTTTAAGAGCTAGCTCTTCGTTTACTAATGGATCCTGGTAATTATTATGGTAACTATCATTTGTCAAGCAGGCACAACATAGTAGGCATTGTAGTAAGTGCTCCCATGTTTTAACTTTATTTGTCATAACAACCCTATGAGATAAGTATTATTTTCTTATCTATCTTTTATAGATGAGGGTGGGTATCAACTGGACTTTTGACTTTAAGACACTTGGTGACAGTGAGACTCTAGCTACTCCTAAGGAGCTGAATGTTATCTGAACCACCTGGTCATAAAGCTGGGCATGATTAGCAGCACAGACTAATGAAATGAAAGTACATTGGGCTTGAGCAGGATCAGAAGGCACAGGTAATTTGTATGAACCAGTGGCTTACTTTCCACATTAACATCTGTCCCTCAACCCACACATATGGCCAAGGGGAATTCTCAGTAACTAGCTTACTGGGAAAAAACGAGCCAAGAAAGAAAAAAAAACAAATGAGCCAGTTTTATAGCTAGGTCTACACATCTACTGGCCTCAGACAGAAGTAGAATGCTATGGTGGATAGCCTTGCTGGGAAATCTCCCTGGAAGATGGTAAAGAAGGGAAATTTTCCATGTAGGTATAATGTCAAGAGGAATATCTTAACGTTCACTTTACCTGAGGTAAAGCAGTGACTGTCACATATTAGGTACTCAAATATTTTTAAAGTAAATGAATAAATAATGGATTAATGACAATTTGTTGGCAGTAGTCAATGGTTTGGCCAGCTGATTAGGGACATTGAAGGAATGTGATTGGAGGATTTGTGACAGGAAGATTCAGAGAGATTATGTTGATGGACCTAAAGAAATGGTTTCAGAGTGTGGGAATAATTTAGGGGTGATTTTAAAGAATTAGGTGGGAGAGATGATCTGCTAGGTTTGTGTCGGTCTTCTTCTCCAACAGACTGGTATCTGTTCAATGGGCTCATGATAAAATTCTCCCAGTGAAGAGAACAGAAGCTATACATTGCTCAGTTACATGAATTTACCTTTCTCAAGGCTAATCTGGCTACTGTCACTCTGAGCCCTTGACAGAGTAAAATATAACAGGAGAATTAGACAGTGTTACCTGGTTAAAACATTATATCACATTCATGCTATCATGGGAAAGGCAAAAGAGTTTGGATTTTCTTTCCCTACATACCATGTTTGCACTATTTGTGCACTCCTAGTATATCCCACAAGATATTGCTTCTTCCTAAGGAACTCCCTTAACTGTGCAAGAAGTAAGACAATGAGCTGAAGCCCACATGCTGCTGTCCTTATAAAACAAAGAAATGGCCTGTTGAAGACCCAGATACGTGATAAGCTGCAAGATAATATTTTGGAAGGTTGGGTGCTATTCTATAGGAGGTGGTTTTCCTCTGAAGTAATGGCCAATATATTGTGCTATTTCACAACCCAGCCAGATCATGTACATAGGTGGACCAGTAAGTACAGGTGGGAAAGGTGTTTTTCACTATTAACCCTAAAGACACATTTGCAAAATCTCTTTTTCCCATCCCTGAGACTCTACTCTCTGTTGGTTTTAATTTCTAGTACTTCTACCAGGAGTAACAGTTACATTGAAAGGAACTGATGCAAATGTTTGCCTTTTGGGGTTTATCATACCACTAAGTAAAGAAGTAGAAAAGGAAGTTACAGTGGTGGCTGGAACAATTGATATCAGAGGGAAATAGGACTGCTGTCATTTAACAGAGGCAGAAAGAAGTAGATGGAATCTAAGGAACTTCTAGGATACCTTGTGGTATTGCATGGCCAATGGTAAAAGTCATCATATACAAGCCAGTATAAGTCAACCCATTGGGTAAAGAACCTCACCCAGCCAAGATGCTGGCTGAAAGCAAACAGCAAATGTAATGCATAGTAGAAAAAGAGAATAATAAATTTGAATTGTGATCTTGACCATTTACTGAAAGAAGGTATTCATCATCTGCCATTTACATACACACACAGAGATACCTATATATAATATGTATAAATACAGATCTTCCTCAACTTATGATGGGGTTACCTCTCAATAAACCCATCATAAGTTGAAAATATTGTCAGTCAAAAATGTGTCTAATACACCTAACCTACCAAACATAGCTTAGCCTAGCCTACCTTAAATGTGCTCAAAACATTTGCATTAGCCTACAGTTGGGCAAAATTATCTAACACAGAGCCTACTTTAGGCTCTGGAATATTTTAGGCTGTGGAATATCTCATGTAATTTATTAAATACTGTACTAAAAGTGAAAAAAGGATGGTTGTGTGAGTGTAAGTGTATCGGTTGTTCACCCTCGTGTGGCTGACAGGAGGCTGCAGCTCTCTGCCACTGCCCAGCATCAGGGGAAAGTATCGCCCTACACACCACTAGCCCAGGAAAAGATCCAAATCCAAAATTCTTTTCATATATATAATAATTTTCTGCCTGACTTCTTCACCTCTCTTTTCCTTACAATTTTACTTAAGGCATGTTTATTGGTAGTAGAGTAAAATTTAGTCCATAGATCATGAAATATTGAAATGGATCATAGCAGAACCAGAAGACAGTAAGACAAAAAGATCTCACTTAGAGATCTTGAATTTAGAGCTAGACAAAATGTAATAAATAAGACTTCGAGTTGATTCCCTTTAGGAATGGGGTAAGCATGTTTGGGGTTGTACAAGGTAAAATTACAGTGTTGGGTAGAAGGACATTTCTTGGCAGAGTAGTATAAAAAGAAGGGTGTGTTGATTTTGCCAACTACAGTTGTGGACTATAAAAGACATTCATTTATATTTTTCTTTCCTTTTCTTTTCTCAGCATCTGGGCCCCCTTCTTCTTTCTAATAAATCCCTCCTGTAACGTGATGTCAGATACTTGCTTTCCCACGTTTGCAACTAGCTCATGAGCACTTGATCTGAGTTCAGCCCTTCGGGTGCTGCACTTGGAAGCCAATGATGCAAAGAAGCGGGGCCTGTGGAGACACTGTCAAGGATACTGGCAGTAGAAGCATGGCAGGGGTGTGGATAAAAGCAGCATTGCCAAGGGGGATGTTCAGAGTCCAGAGATGGCAGAGGAGAAAACCCAAGTTGTGGCATCTAATATTCAGTGATTGGACCTGCAGGGATGATTCTGTGCAGGGAATTGGGGTACAGTCTTGACTCTTTTTATTTATTCTTATTTTGAGAGAGAGACCAAGAGAGAGAGAGAGAGCTGGGGAGGGGCAGAAAGAGGGAGATACATAATCCCAAGCAGGCTCTGAACTTTCAGCGTTGAGCCCAATGTGGGGCTTGAACTCACAAACTGTGAGATAGTGACCTGAGCCAAGATCAGGAGTCCAACACTCAGCCGACTGAGCCACCCAGGCGCCCCCAGTCTTGACTCTTCTTATCTTCCCAGCCTCTGTCATTCTCAAACATTTCCTATGCTCAGTTCTTAAAATGATTCTGTAAGCTACCCTAATATAAAATATTTTTATTGCAAAATTCAAGTAGAAATACTTTCTGTTGTTTGCAAACTAGAACCCTAGTTAATACAAGGGGGCTGGGCTAGATGCTTTCCAAGATTCCTCCGAGCTCTAAAATAACATGACTTTATAAATCTCATATTAAAATACATAAAGTAAGAAAATAACCTAGAATGTAAGCATGTTTCTTTCACTAAGTATTATTTAATATCATCTGATAGCCGTGTGTGTGTGTGCGTGTGTGTGTGTATTTTTCTTATAGGAGCGGTTCCAAGCAAAGAAAGGAAGGATGAACCAGTGCTTGAAGCTATACTCTACCCACCACAGTGGAGGTATTTTGTGAAAGTTACCTTTACATGTCTCCCAATCCATGACTTGATACTTTTTTCATGTAACCATGGTTGTTAAGTTTCTGCCTACCTAGCCCTGCATCTTTAGAAGATCTTCCTAAAGTTTATGCCTAAAAGGTGAGTATTTCATTACCTGAAAGTGCTTAGTAAAACTCCCTAGCTATGGAGTTCGTTATAAAAACCTCAGTAAACCTAAAGAATGCTTGCCTCCACTTCACTCACAAATACTGTGTGGAGCCTTGGAGGACACAGCGTCCCTTTGCTGCAGAAAAGACACAGAAAATAATTTACCTCTACAGATGTAAGTGGTAAGTGGAAGGAAGGCAATGCAGTATCAAAACAAACTGATGCCCAATGAGGAACTTTCAAATGTCTGTAGCATTAATTATGGACCAAGATAAAAGTCTGTGTTCCTGGGGAAGAGAATATGAGATAACAGATTCTTGAGAATACCATAGCATCTGGCCATTCTATTTGAAATCATAGCATCTGTGGTCACTTCACTGACATGTTTGTATGGAGGACAAATAATGGTGCTCACTACAGGGAAGCAATAATGCACATTTTGTATAAAAAATGTATTATAAG
Organism: Prionailurus bengalensis; assembly: GCF_016509475.1. Lineage (NCBI taxonomy): Eukaryota > Metazoa > Chordata > Mammalia > Carnivora > Felidae > Prionailurus > Prionailurus bengalensis. Next base: position 148,591,311 of record NC_057345.1, read on the forward strand.
GGTTTCTGAATATTGCCCGCCCTCTACCAAACACACACCTGCTAACATTCCATTTTGTGTCCTAACTGCACCAGACAGCTCAGTGTGGCATACGGTAGAAATCCAGGAGCTTTTTTAATGAGCAAAGATTTCTAAAATCAAAAATCAAAGTTGTAAACAATAAAGTAAAAGCAACCCAAACTACTGAACAAAAGACATTATCTGATTGCTGTGGTTTAAAAAGGATCACAGATCTGAAGCTGGACTTGCATACCTGGGGAGATAAATCATCATCCAAGACCTCTACAATGACCCTCAGCTGAGCCATCTTTGCCCAGCTGGTGCTCCGTCTGCCCACTGGCACAAGCTTGCTTGTTTATTTTCACATTAAAATTACTGTACATTGCTTTGTTCATAAACTTCTTAGCCTCCCTCTGTCAACTATGCTTGGTCAGCTAAGATTCATTCACAGACTACTACAATTATGTCCACATAATCTATATATTCATGCCCCAATATATGAAAACACACACACACACACACACACACACACACACACACGCTCATAGTTATGTTATACTGATGAACAGGTTCTAAGTATTATTATTATTTTTAGACAAAATTACCTCTACGGATTGGAAGATAGCATGTTGGCTAACAGTAGGATCTATTTCAGTCTTTTAAATTAATGCTAATTTGTGAAACATTTCTGATATCACTTAAAAAACACAACAGACAGTCTTACTAAGAACTGTATTTGTTTAATGCCTCACAGTGATCTTTGGTTGACATCATTTGGCACATCCACTTGGAAAGGGGATTTGGTTGACAGAGATTTAATGAACGAGAGTATTCTACTAATTTTGGGAAATCTCTTGCTGAGAAGCAAAAACATAACAAATGTTTGTAAAGTTTCTGTTGAAGTCACTCTAATAAATGTACTCTTTAAAATCTCACAAATTAGACTATGAACCCACTTTAAATGCCCGTAATGTCTTCCAATACAACATACTGAATATTGCATATTGTTAAGAAAAGACATGGAAAAATAGAAACATCTGGTTTTACTACTTAGAAAATGCAATAATTGTCAATTGCCTGCTGTTGGCAAGCACCCCAAAAACACACACTAGATTAACAAAGCCAATTTAGTGTTAGGAAGGCAGCTGGCTCTAGTTTCTTCCTTCCCACATGGTCATCACCATCTTAAACTTCAAATATGTACTGTTTTGCAACATAGAAAAACTCCATTCCTTTGGAAACAATAACTGAAATCTAATGTTTGTTACTACAGAAAGCAATGCTTTCTCCATTACACACACATCCGTGCACATGTATGCACACACACACACACACACACACACACACATACACACACACAGCTGCTTAGACAGAAACATGCAAGATTTTTGCTTGCAGAGGATTCTTGAATTGCTAACCTCCTCCGTGAATATGAAGTTTTACCTCCATGACTTCCCTGGACTACTTCAATGAGGGAATCGCATTGGAAAAAAGAATTCAGGGGCACTTCTACAAAAAGTAGGATCTTCTCAAGAACCCAATAGATGATTTTGGGCCCATACTTCAGAAAGTATAAAAAGAACTCTGGTACACTAAACTTCAAACTTCACTGCACTTCAGAATCCCCTGAAGATTTTCAAAAACTGTTGGGACCAAAATCCTAATGCCACAGATTTTGATTTAATTGATCTGGAGCTTTGTCTAGGCATCAGGACTTTTAAATATTTCCCAGGGGATTCTGTTGTAGCAAAGAATGCAACCAGGGTTCTCGTATTACATTAACATTGACTAATGAATTTCTTTTTTTATTATTTATTTATATTTAGTTGTTATCTAAGTCCCAGTTAGTCAACAATCAGTATAACATTAATTTTTCAAGTGTGCAGTTTTGTGATTCAATACTTACGTACAAAGCCCTATGCTCATCACAACAAGTGCATTCCTCAATCTCCCTTTGCGCAACTCTATAGACAACTCCCCTAACCATGACTCTTTGCTACCATTTTGCCTCTTCTGGAATGTCATATACATTTGATCACAGAGTGTATGGTATTGGGTGGCTGATGAATTTCTTACATCTTTCCCTTCCATTTGTTGGTCATGCCAGCTCCATTCAGTCTTCTCTTATGAAATGTTATCCAGAGGAGCTGCTTAGCCAAGAAAGGTTCCTAAAATGCTTTAGAAATCTTTAAATTACCTTCCAGGGCATATAGCTAAAAATTTAAAACTGTTAAAGTTATTACAAAGGAGGTAAGTGGGAAAAGTGGGCTTTTTATTAAATGACAAGGAACAACAATGGATATAAATAAGTGAAATGTCACAATTACAACCATCCTTGTAAAGATAAGAACTGGCAAATACAGAGGGAGGACAGAGCTGAAAAGTTAGAGATTGAACATTTTAACAAGCCTTTACAAAATGTCATAATGACAAGAGGAGAGAGGGCCCTGTGCATGGAAGGATGATCTAATTTCTTATTTACCTGCAACTTTCAGTGGTAATGGGAAGCAATGAATCTAAAGACAAAAAAAAAAAATGAGACATGGCCATTACAAGTCCTTGCATCCTACTCTTCCCTGTGCATATCTAACATAAAGAATGCTCAGAAAAAAAAAGTGTTTGTAGACAATATAAATATACCTCACAGAACCATTGTGGCTTACAGAGCCACACACTGCAATGGCTCGTGCTGCAGCATTGGCCCCAATAGGCTGAGTAAGAAGGCTGAGGGGAAGGAGAGCATTCAGAGCCCTGCTAGAGAGAAAGAACCGCTGTATGCAAGAGAAGAGAGTTTAACTTCCAGCAAGTGGGTGGGAAAAGAAGGCCATTAGGAGGTCACATGACAACGTGGGAGGGCTAGCAAAGGACCTGGGGTGTAGAATTAGGGAAATTAGATAATACAAGGTATAAACACTGTGGCAAATAATAAAAGAGACATGTATGATCTTATGTTTATTTTAAAGTCTGATACTTCTGTTATGTGGAAAGGGTATCTTCTATTTAATACTTTTATATTTGATTCAGTATATTCCCTTCTATGTGACTTACCACTTTGCACATCAGTTTGAAGCCCACAGCCAATCAATGAACATGGAAAAGTATGGATTTTTTAAAAAGTTTCTTAATGTTTATTTTGAGAAACAGAGAGACAGAGCATGAGCAGGGGAGGGGCAGAGAGAGAGGGAGTCACAGAATCTGAAGAAGGCTCCAGGCTCTGAGCTGTCAGCACAAAGCTTGACATGACTTGGGCCTTAAACTCACAAACCATGAGATCATGACCTGAGCCAAAGTCAGACGCTTAACCAGCTGAGCCACCCACGTGCCCCAGAAAAGTATGTTTTATTTATTGTTTTCAAAACTACTATTGTTTCTTCTTACTATCAGAAATGTATGCTCATTGTGGAAATTTTGGAAAATACAGGTGAAAATCAAAACCATCTTTCATTTTATTTCCTGGAGGAAAAAAAAAACTGTTATCATAGGGTTATGTTTCTTTCAAGATTTTTTTATTTATATAAATATTACAGAAACAACATTTTTAAAATATTGACTTCATCTATTTTATTTCTCCTAGAAATCATGTTTCCCTTTGGCCATTCCACTGGTATGAAAAGGAGAAGTAGGTGAGGTTCTGAGAAACCAGCTTCATCACTTTCTACCCCTTAGTGGATCAACTGTGAGGGTTGAGGCTTAGAAGAAATACTGAGGTAGCACTGGGAAAATCCAAGAACATGGGGCTAAGTCTCCACTTTCCTGATATAAAATGTCTCCCAGGGAAGCCTTGCATTTAGCATGGCATCCTGTCTACCATGACATGGGAACAGAGGGAGATATTTAGGGATTGCATGAGAAAATATTTGTTTCTCATGGCTTGCCCAAAGTCTTATTGGAAGTATAAGTCGTGTGCTGGGAAAACCAGGTCTGGCAAGACTTGGAGGAGAGCTGAGGACCAAAAGCAATGGCAGCGTATGTGGTCAGCAGCAGCATATGTTGGCCCACATCCTAAGGCTGAGGCCAGTATGTTTTCAGTGGATCGTATAAGAAATGAGGCAAGAGATATCAGGGACACACTGCCAAGGGTAGTGAAGACCCTGAATTATTCAAGATGATGAAAAAAGCAGGGTTCAAAATTTGCATAAAGTATATCATTAACCCTGTAAGAAAGTCAGAATCTGCCAGTAGACCAGCCACTCAACCATCCATGGCCAAGAAGGGCGTTCAGCTTTACTGTAAACCTCCAGTTGCCCACACAGTATCTATTCATCACATTGAGGTTATTCTGCCCTTGAAATGTGACTAGTCCAAATCAAAATGTGCTGAAAGTATAAAATGTACAGGTTTCAGAGACTTCATATTTTAAAAAAAGAATGTAAAATATCTTGTTAAGGGACACTTAGGTGGCTCAGTCAGTTGAGCATCCAACTCTTGGTTTAGGCTCAGGTTGTGATCCCAGGGTCATGGGATCGAGCCCCGCATCAGGCTTGACACTGAGCATGGAGCCTGCTTAAGATTCTTGCTCTCTCTCTCTCTCACTCTCTTTCTTCCTCTACCCTTCTTGCCCACTTATGTTCTTCCTCTCTTTAAAAAAAATAAAAAATTAAAAAATTAAATTTTATATTGATAGCATGTTGAAAGGACAATGTTTCTGGATATATTGAGTTAAATAAAATTTATTATTAAAGTCAATTCCACCTGTCACTTTTTATATCTTTAAGTGTGGCTACTAGAAAATTTAAAATTACATGTGTGATTTGCATAATATTTCTATTGGGTGGCTCTGTCTTGTACCCTGGGGAGGTAGAGGGATGAGATGAAATTGTGCAGGGTAATGAGGACACTGCAGGGTGTCAGAACCCAGAGGCTGACCAGCTATGCCATCCTTCCATTGAAGGAGGTTGCCTGACCTCCAGCAGAGACTGCAGTTTGTACTTTGTCCACCTAAACAGACAGAATCCAAAATCAGATCACTTTGAAATGAAAGAGCTTGAGATAATTTTAATTGAAAAGTTTCCATCTTTCTTCACTACCCTGCAGGAAGGGGTCTCAAAGAGATTGAGATCAGTTACTATTCTTCACACATTTGGGAGTGGTGTGAGTAAATATTTGACCTCAGTACAAAGTAAAGTCTTTTATAGAATTGATATCATACTTTATATAAATTTTAAACCCTACTTTTAAAAAAAAGTTTATTTTTTTTTGAGAGAGAGAGGGGGGAGACCGCATGCCTGCTCACAAGCAGGGGAGGGGCAGAGAGAGGGGGAGGGAGAGAATCCCAAGTAGGCTCTGCACTGACAGTGCAGGGCCCCAGTCCAGGGCTCAGTCTCAACCATGAGCTCATGACCTGAGCTGAAATAAAGAGTCTGACACTTAACTTAGCCACCCAGGCACCCCTTGAGCCCTATTTGTTTAATCAACCTGCATATGTTAATCTCTCACCAACAGGAAAATATATATACATTGTCCTGTAAAAATAGATATATAAAGTAATGCTGAAATGGAATGATATTCAGTAATAAAAAGGAAAAAAACAATACATGCTACAATATGGATGAGCCTCAAAAATATTATGCTAAGAGAAAGAACCCAGATAGATTACATTTATATAAAATGTTATAGGGGCCCCTGGGTGGCTCAGTCAGATGAGCATTTGACTTCAGCTCAGGTCATGATCTTGCAGTTTGTGAGTTCAAGCCAGGCATTGGCTCTGTGCTGACAGCCTGGAGCCTGTTTCAGATTCTCTCTCCCTCTCTCTATGTCCCTCCACTGCTCATGCTCTGTCTCTCTCTCTCAAAAATAAATAAACACTAAAATTTTTTAAATAAATAAAATGTTATATAAATGTATACAAAATATATAAAATTTATATTTATATATAATTTATATAAAAAGGTAAATCTATTGAAACAGAAATAGAATAGTGGTGGTGCAGGAGCCAAGATGACAGAACAGCATGGAAGTTTTTTGTGTGTCTCACATCCATGAAATACAGTCAGACCAACACTAAACCATTCTACACACCTAGAAAACTGATTGGAGGATTAACACAACAATCTGCACAACCTGAACCACAGAATTCAGCAGGTATGTGGTGTGCAGAGGTGAATTTGGGAAGCGAGAAGCCGTAGAGGGTAGGAAACCACTTTTGTGGGCAGAGAGGACAGAGACGGGGGAGGGAGGGAGAACACGGGAAAAGCACCCCTCACCAAAAGCAGCTGGAGAGAAAGTGGAAAATTGGAAACAGCCACAGGGACTAAACTAAAAAGGGAGAAAGGAGAAAGGAGAGGGTTTAAATTCCACTAAGACTGTAAACAAGGGGAGCGCAAAGTCTGCAACTCTGCAGCTCGATATCTTGCGGTGCTCTGGTGGAAAGGGCAAATCCCCAGGAACAGAGTGGGGTCCAGGAGGTTCTCGGGCCACACAGGGAAAAGCGGTTCCACTGCTGGAAGGACATATGGTAGAGACTGTTGAAGCCACCTGGTCCCAGCAGACTCCAGAAGGCTGCCACATTCGCTGGTGCTGGGGCAAGGTCATTAAGGGTAAAGCCTGGTGCCAGATGTGTGTTGTGATTTTCCATAATCCCTGAAACACTGCTGCTACACCGTCTCGTGAACTTTTTCTGGGGCAGGCTGGCACCTGGCTGCAGTATTGGGGCACCGGCAGCAGCAGGGTCCAGTGGGCGTTCCTGGGCGCAGCCGATATTCAGCCATTGCTCATTCGGCCACTGTTCAGTGAGATCCTCCTGCAGAGGGGCGGAATGGGTCAAAGCTGCAGTCCTTCAGAAGTAAGGGGCCGGGGAAAACAGCCGCATCTGAGACAAAACTTGGGACAGAGATACTGCCTGGGGCTTGGTCACAGACAGTGAAAAAGCGGGGAGTGGACAAGAGCTGAAGACAGAGGACGCGTGCGCGATTGTGGTTCCGGGAGAACAGACTGGGTGGCTGGATGGTGCCATTTTCACCTCTCCCACGTAAGCGCATACGCACCTACGAGCACCGCAACAATCCACCCCAGTAAGCTAGCAGCGCCATCTATTGGAGAGCAGAGCTGTTACGCTGAACCCTGCCCATCTGGGCCAACTTCACTCTTCAAGAACACAAGTCTCACCGCCAGCTTAATTTATGGACTATAAAGAGCTACACAGACTGACTTCTAGGGGAAAACAAAGAAATTTCAGTCCTACTTCAATCTGTTAGCAGGTTCACCTATTCAATTTTCTTTCTTTTTTTCTTTTTTTCTCTTTTACAATTCTTTTCTTTTTCTTGAATACAGAAAGAGAAAAAGTTCATTTTTATTTTCAATTTTTATTAAAAATATTTTTCTTTAATTTTTATTACTATATTTTTTACTTTGGTGTAAATTTTTTCAAATTCTACTTTACTTCCATCATTTTATGTTAGTCTACTTCAGTGTATCCACCTTTTCAAATTTTCAAACAATTTCCTTTTTTCTTTTTTTTCTCTTTTTCATTTCTTTTCTTTTTCTTGAATGCGGAAAGAGAAAAACTTCATTTTTACTTTCAATTTCTATTAAAAATATTTCTACTTAATTTATATTACTATATTTTTTGCTTCTATGTAAATTTTTTCAAATTCTACTTTACTTCCATCATTTTATTTTAGTCTACTACAGTGTATTCACTTTCTCAAACTTTCAACCAGTTTCTTTTTTTTAATTTTTTTCTCTTTTTCGTTTCTTTTCTTTTTTCTTAAATACAGGAAAAGAAAAAAATCATATTTATTTTTAATTTTTATTAAAAACTATTTTTCTAATTTTTTTCTACTATATTCTTTACTTTTGTATATAATTTTTCAAATTCTATTTTACCCCCATCATCTCATTTTAGTCTACTTCAATGTATTCATTTTTTCAAATTCTCAAACGATTTCTTTTTTTTCTTCCCCCCCCTTTTTTTTCTCTAATCTGTCAAACCACTTTCAACACCCAGACCAAAACACACCTAGTATCTAGCATCATCTATTCACTTTTTGTGTGTCTGTGTTTTTAATTTTTAATTTTAATATTTTTTTAATTTTAATTTTTTTAATTTCAATTTTTCTACCTCATTAATTCCTTTTCTCCCTTCAAAATGACAAAACGAAGGAATTCACCCCAAAAGAAAGAGCAGGAAGAAACGACAGCCAGGGATTTAATCAACACAGATACAAGCAAGATGTCTGAACCAGAATTTAGAATCACGATAATAAGAATACTAGCTGGAGTTGAAAATAGAAGAATCCCTTTCTGCAGAGATAAAAGAAGTAAAAAAATAGCCAGAATGAAATTAAAAATGCTATAACTGAGCTGCAATCACGGATGGATGCAGCAGCGGCAAGGATGGACAAGGCAGAACAGAGAATCAGTGATATAGAGGACAAACTTAGGGAGAATAATGAAGCAGAAAAAAAGAGGGAGATTAAGGCAAAAGAGTACGATTTAAGAATTAGAGAAACCAGTGACTCATTAAACAAGAACAACATTAGAATCATAGGGGTCCCAGAAGAGGAAGAGAGAAAATTGGGAGAGAAGGGTTATGTGAGCAAATCATAGCAGAAAACTTTCCTAACCTGGGGAAAGACACAGACATCAAAATCCAGGAAGCACAGAGGACCTCCATTAGATTCAACAAAAAACAACGATCAACAAGGCATATCATAGTCAAATGCACAAAATAGGCAAGGAGAGAATCATGAAAGCAGCAAGGGAAAAAAAGTCCCTGACATACAAGGGAAGACAGAGCAGGTTTGCAGCAGACCTATCCACAGAAACTCAGCAGGCCAGAAAGGAGTGGTGGGATATATTCAGTGTGCTGAATCAGAAAAATATTCAGCCAAGAATTCTTTATCCAGCAAGGCTGTCATTCAAAATAGAAGGAGAGATAAAAAGTTTCCCAGGCAAACAAAAATTAAAGGAGTTAGTGGCCACTAAACCAGCCCTGCAAGAAATTTTAAGGGGGACTTTCTGAGGGGAGAAAAGATGAAAATTTATATATATATATATATATATATATATATATATATATATATATGTATATATATATATATATATATATATATATATACCAAAAGCAACAAAGATTAGAAAGGACCAGAGAACACCACCAGAAACTCCAACTCTACAAGCATCATAATGGCAATAAATTCATATCTTTCAGTACTCACTCTAAATGTCAATGGACTCAATGCTCCAATCTAAAGACATAGGGTAACAGAATGGATAAGAAAACAAGATCCATCTATATGCTGTTTACAAGAGACCCACTTTAGACCTAAAGACACCTTCAGATTGAAAACAAGGGGATGGAGAACCATCTATCATGCTAATGGTCAACAAAAGAAAGCTGGAGTAGCCATACTTATATCAGACAATCTAGACTTTAAAATAAAGACTGTATCAAGAGATGCAGAAGGGCATTATATCATAATCAAGGGGTCTATAGACCAAGAAGACCCAACAATTGTAAACATTTATGCTCCAAATGTGAGAGAACCCAAATATATAAATCAATTAATCACGAACAAAAAGAAACTCATCAATAGTAATACCATAATAGTAGAAGACTTCAACACCCCACTCACAGCAATGGACAGATCATCTAATCAAAAAATCAACAAGGAAACAATGGCTTTAAATGACACACTGGACCAGATGGACTTAACAGATATATTCAGAACATTATATCCTAAAGCAGCAGAATATACATTCTTCTCCAGTGCACATGGAACATTCTCCAGAATAGACCATACACTGGGACACAAATCAGCCCTAAGCAAGTACAAAAAGATCGAGATCATACTGTGCATATTTTCAGACCACAACGTTATGAAACTTGAAATCAACCACAAGAAAAAAATTGGAAAAGTAACAAATACTTGGAGACTGAAGAACATCCTACTAAAGAATGAATGGGCTAACCAAGCAGTAAAAGAGGAAATTAAAAAGTATATGGAAGTCAATGAAAATGATAACACCACAACCCAAAACCTCTGGGACACAGCAAAGGTAGTTATAAGAGGAAAGTATATAGCAATCCAGGCCTTCCTAAAGAAGGAAGAAAGATCTCAGATACACAACCTAACCTTACACCTTAAGGAGATGGAAAAAGAACAGCAAATAAAACCCCAAACCAGCAGAAGACAGGAAATAATAAGATTAGAGCAGAAATTAATGTTACCGATACCAAAAGAGTAGAACAGATCAATAAAATCAGAAGCTGGTTCTTTGAAAGAATTAACAAAATTGATACACCACTAGCCAGTTTGATCAAGGAGAAAAAGGAAAGGACCCTAATAAATAAAATCAAGAATGAAAGAGGAGAGATCACAACCAACACAACAGAAATAAAAACAATAAGAGAATATTATGAGCAATTATATGCCAATAAAATGGGCAATCTGGAAGAAATGGAAAAATTCCTAGAAACATATACACTACCAAAACTGAAACAGGAAGAAATAGAAAATTTGAACAGACCCATAACCAGTAAGGAAATCAAACTATTAATCAAAAATCTGCCAAAAAACAAGAGTCCAGGGCCAGATGGCTTTCCAGGGGAATTCTACCAAACATTTAAGGAAGAGTTAACACCTATTCTCATGAAACTGTTCCAAAAAATGGAAATGGAAAGAAAACTTCCAAACTCTTTCTATGAAGCCAGCATTACCTTGATTCCAAAACCAGACAGGGACCCCACTAAAAAGGAGAACTATAGACCAATTTCCCTGATGAACATGGGTGAAAAATCCTCAACAAGATATTAGCCAACCGGATCCAACAATACATTAAAAAAATCATTCACCACAACCAAGTGGGATTTATACCTGGGATGCAGGGCTGGTTCAATATCCACAAAACAAGTAACATGATTCATCACATCAATAAAAGAAAGGACAAGAACCATATGATCCTCTCAATAGATGCAGAGAAAGCATTTGACAAAATACAGCATCCTTTCTTGATAAAAATCTTCAAGAAAGTAGGGCAAGAAGGAGCATACCTCAAGATCATAAAAGCCATATATGAAAGACCAACGCTAATATCATCTTCAATGAGGAAAAACTGAGAGCCTTCCCCCTAAGGTCAGGAACAAGACAGGGATGTCCACTCTCGCCACTGTTATTCAACATAGTATTGGAAGTCTTAGCCTCTGCAGTCAGAAAACACAAAGAAATAAAAGGCATCCAAATCGGCCAGGAGGAGATCAAACTTTCACTCTTTGCAGATGACATGATACTCTATATGGAAAACCCTAAAGGTTCCATCAAAAAAACTGCTAGAATTGATTCATGAATTCAGCAAAGTTGCAGGATATAAAATCAATGCACAGAAATCGGTTGCATTCCTATACACCATCAATGAAGCGACAGAAAGAGAAATCAAGGAATCGATCCCATTTACAGTTGCACAAAAAAACCATAAAATACCTAGGAATAAATCTACCCAAAGAGGTGAAAAATCTATACACTGAAAACTATAGGAAGCTTATGAAAGAAATTGAAGAAAACACAAAAAAATGGAAAAAGATTCCATGCTCCTGGATAGGAAGAACAAATATTGTTAAAATGTTGATACTACCCAAAGCAATCTAAATATTCAAGCAATCCCTATGAAAGTAACACCAGCATTCTTCACAGAACTAGAACAAAAAATCCTAAAATTTGTATGGAACCAGAAAAGACCCTGAATACCCAAAGCAATCTTGAAAAATAAAACCAAAGCAGGAGGCATCACAATCCCAGACTTCAAGCCATACTACAAAGCTGTAATCATCAAGACAGTATGGTACTGGCACAAGACACTCAGATCAATACAACAGAATAGAGAACCCAGAAATGGACCCACAAACGTATGGCCAACTAATCTCTGACAAAGCAAGAACGAATATCCAATGGAATAAAGACAGTCTCTTCAGCAAGTGGTGTTGGGAAAACTGGACAGCGACATGCAGAAGAATGAACCTGGACCACTTTCTTACACCATACACAAAAATAAACTCAAAATGATGAAAGACCTAAATGTAAGACAGGAAGCCATCAAAATTCTCGAAGAGAAGCAGGCAAAAACCTCTTTGATCTTGGCCGCAGCAAATTCTTACTCAACACATCTCCAGAGGCAAGGAAAACAAAAGCAAAAATGAATGGTACCTCATCAAAATAAAAAGCTTCTGTACAGCAAAGGAAACAATCAGCAAAACTAAAAGGCAACCGACAGAATGGGAGAAGATATTTGCAAATGACATATCAGATAAAGGGTTAGTATCCAAAATCTATAAAGAACTTATCAAACTCAACACCCAAAAAACAAATAATCCAGTGAAGAAATGGGCAAAAGACATGAATAGACACTTCTCCAAGGAAGACATCCAGATTGCCAACTGACACATGAAAAAATGCTCAACATCACTCATCATCAGGGAAATACAAATCAAAACCACAATGAGATACCACCTTACACCTGTCAGAATGGCTAACATTAACAACTCAGGCAACAACAGATGTTGGTGAGGATGCGGAGAAAGAGGATCTGTTTTGCATTGTTGGTGGGAATGCAAGCTGGTGCAGACACTCTGGAAAACAGTATGGACGTTCCTCAAAAAACTAAAAATAGAACTACCCTACGACCCAGCAATTGCACTACTAGGCATTTATCCACGGGATACAGGTGTGCTGTTTCGAAGGGACATATGCACCCCCATGTTTATAGCAGCACTTTCAGCAATAGCCAAAGTATGGAAGGAGCCCAAATGTCCATCGATGGATGAATGGATAAAGAAGGTGTGGTATATATATACCATGGAGTATTACTCAGCAATCAAAAAGAATGAAATCTTGCCATTTGCAACTATGTGGATGGAACTGGAGGGGATTATGCTAAGCAAAATTAGTCAGTCAGAGAAAGACAAAAATCATATGACTTCACTCATATGAGGACTTTAAGAAACAAAACAGATGAACATAAGGGAAGGGAAACAAAAATAATATAAAAACAGTGAGGAGGACAAAACAGAAGAGACTCATAAATATGGAGAACAAACTGAGGGTTACGGGAGGGGTTGTGGGAAGGGGGATGGGCTAAGTGGGTAAGGGGCATTAAGGAATATACTCTTGAAATCATTGTTTCACTATATGCTAACTAATTTGGATGTAAATTTAAAAAAGAAAAAAGAAAATTAAAAAAAAGAAAGAAATAGACTAGTGGTCATTTGGGGCTGTGTAGGAATAGGAATTAATGGAAATGGGCATGAGAGATCTTTCTGGGTTAATGTAAATGATATAAAACTGGACCATAGCCATGGTTGTACATGTATATAAATTTACTAAAAATCATTTCATTGTACACTGAAAACAAGAGAATTCATATATAAATTGCTATTCAATAGAGGGTTTTTTTTAAGTTAAAAGTAGCAGGGTTGGTAGCTTTCCATAAAGCATTTTAAATGTTTGCACATTGTTATGAAAAGACATGGAAAATGAGGCTCCTGAGTGGCTCTGTTGGTTGAGCATCCAACTTAGGCTCAGGTCATGATCTCACGGTTTGTGGGTTCGAGCCCCGCATCAGGCTCTGTGCTGACAGCTCAGAGCATGGAGCCTGCTTCGGATTATGTGTCTCCCTCTCTCTCTGCCCCTCCCCCACTTGTGCTGTGTTTCTCTCTGTCTTTCAAAAATAAATAAATAAGTGTAAAAATAATTTTAAAAAGAAAAAAAGACATGGAAAGTAGACAAGTAGAAAAAAATTGAAAACTATCAGTAACCTTGCCTTTGGCAAACACTCCAATATCTACCAATTTATTGTTAAGACATCAAAAATGCAATGTAAATTATTTAGAAATTATATAATGAAACCTTATTTGAAAACGTATAGAATGCAGGCCAAGAGACTCAGGTTAAAAAAGGAACCTATAGCCAAATAAATTTATTAGAAAATAAAAGAGACTGAAAACAAATTAAAATTTTCAACCTAAGAGGATAGATATAGCTCAGTAATATTCAGGATCATGCTTCTTCCTCTGTCTTACCTCAAACTCCATTCCCAATGAAACAAGTCATCATATTTTACCTAAATACTTGATGAACATTTGTCATTTCTGCATCCCCACTGCTACTTCCTAGTTCATACACTTTTCCTCACACTGCTACTAAAGAAAATTTAGAATCAGCTTCTTGGTCATCAATTTCTACTTATTCCAAGCCTTCACCAGAAAAAACAAAACAAAACAAAACAAAACAAAACAAAACAAAACAAAACAAAACCAACAAACTATGAAATCTTCGGAAGAAATTGAGAGAAGACTTGAACTGGAGAGCTATTCTGGAAGGATGATCCTAGGTTGGAAATTTAATTTGGTATATATGGCAGCATTCTTTAACAAAATATCAATGCAAACAATTGACAAGATTTTTAAAAATGAAATTCGACATAAGAATAACTAAGATATGGGGCACCTGGGTGGCTCAGTTGGTAAGCGTCCAACTTCAGCTCAGGTCATGATCTTGCAGTTCGTGAGTTTGAGCCCTGCGTCAAGCCCTGTGCTGACAGCTCAGAGCCTGGAGCCTGCTTCAGATTCTGTGTTTCCCTCTCTCTTTGTCCCTCCCCAGCTCTCACTCTGTCTCTGTCTCTCTCTCAAAAATAAACAAATATTAAAAAATTTAAAAAAAAGAATAAGATATTTTGAAAAGAATAATGAGTGAACACTTTCTCTAACAGATAGCAAAAGAGATTAATTAAAATAGCATGTATTGATGTAGAAATATAAATATAGATCAGTTTTTATTTAATCTAATAAGAGTCCATATGGATATGAAAGTATAATTAGAAGTATAATATACAATAAAGGTGGCATTTCAACTCAGTGGGTTAGGATGAATCATTAAATAATTGGTGTTGAGAGAGCTATCAATTTAGACCAAAAAATGAAAGTCAAACACTTAGCTCGTATCATTCTTGGAAATAAATTCCAGATGGCTAAACTTTAGAAGAAATCTGGATGATATATACTATTTTAAAAGAATTAGGTAGGTCTATTTGCAGGAATGCCGTGTGTCGTTTTGCAGTTTTTGCTTTGCAAAAGCAATGCCAGACCAGGAGTATAAATAGGGAATGACATCCAGCTTTGCTGCTGCTTGTCAAGCTGAGTGCCATGGTTCAGAAAGGGTTTTTTTTTTTTCCTAATTTGTCTACTTCTGGATAGGGGATCTACGTACTTTGCCACCAGAAGGTAGAACCTCTTCTAATTGGAACAAAAACCTTACATACTAGCAGCAACAGTAAACAGTACTTAATAGTAAATAAGTTATTTGTGGATACATAAATGCTTTTGTTTGTTTTTTTAAAAACACAAATGGCTGCTATAAACTGAACTTGTCTCTCTAAAATTCATATGTTGAAGTCCCACCCTCCTATGTGATAGTATTTGGAGAAGAGGCCTTTGGGAAATCATTTGGTTTAGATGTCATGAGGGTGGGCCCTCACGATGGGGTTAGTGACCTTATAAGAAGAGACAGAGAGCTACTGTCTCTCTCCCCACCTATGGGCACAAAGTCTAAAATCAGTTGTCTATAAGCCACAAAGAAAGTTCTCCCAGAAACTCACCATGCTGGCACCTTGATCTTAGACTTATAGTTTCCAAAACTATGGAGAAAAAAAATTTCTGTTGTTTAAGCCACCAGTCTGGTATTTTATTATGGAGGTCTGAGCTAACACAACAGTATTATATCATAAAATGTATTGGATTTCTGTTGTTCTTCTTCAACTTATTTTTTATGTAGGTACATAGTATGTATGCATAAGTATTAAACAATGGAAAACAGAAAGGGCTTCTAGAGAAGACACTGTATGAGAGTAGTGATCAAGGGGCACTTTTGCTTTAACCTTGTTTTATTTTTAATAAAAATGTCCTCATTATTACATGTTTTATCTAAAATATTTAAAATGCTTAAACACTTTGAGAAAAAAATTGTTAGAAGGTGTCTTGTGTTTTAAAAATTCAATTGGTTGGGGTGCCCTGGTGGCTCAGTTAGTTAAGCACCCGACTCTTGATTTAGTCTCAGGTCACGATCTCACGGGTTCATGAGACCAAGCCCCATGTCAGGTTCTGTGCTGACACTGTGCTGGTACATCCATACACACTCTCTCCCTCAAAACAAATAAATAAACTTAAAAAATTCAATTGATAGTAATTGCTTATATTTGATGAGTGTTGCATTCAATACTTCATTTAATCCTTACAACAATCCTATGAAGCAGACATTATATATGTCTTTATTTTACAGATGAAGAAATTTAAGCATAGGCAAGTTAAATAATTTACCCCAAAGTCACATAGCTATAAAGGATAGAGCCAAGATTCCAATGTCGACAACTTAATTAAAGAACCTTCCTTCTTAACCTCTCTGGCATGTTCAGAAAGAAAATAGGCCTTAGGGTTAGTGGAAACTTTGGCAAAAACAAAAACAATAAAATAATAAGGGCAAAACTCAGAGTATAACTGAGAAGGAAAACATAATTAATAAGTAAAATGAATTACTTTATCTGTTTATGTTGAACCACATGAAACTGCCAATACTTAACCATTTCTGACCTGCAAAAATGGAATTTTCTTATGGTTCAACATAATATATCTGCTAATTTATGAATATTGTTTTCAAGAAACTTAACCTTAGAATTAAAAACTAGAAAAAGAAAATAAACAATGGACATTTTTAAACCCTCAAGGCCATGTGTGCATGTTTTTAACAGATCTGGAAACAGTTTTAAGCTCTTATTCTGATATGAAAAAAAAAAAGGGGCCTCCAGTTAAAATATTAAACATGAGGTTTGTGAATTGTATTTCAGTAGCAGAGAAAAACAAATTAACCAAATTTCTTAGTGTCAGGATGGTTATAAAAGAACACAACTTCTGGTTCTTGCCAGGAGCAAAAGCTACCAGCAGTTTTTACACGTTGAGTTCCATCTCCCTACATCACAGAATGAGGACTATGCTTTAATCTACAACATCATCCAAAATTTTCTGGGAACTATTTCTTGATATATGATCCTGATATTTCAATGGCCTTCCTCACTGATTTCCCAATGGCACGAAAGAACTAGATTCATAACTTTCTGAATCTACATTTCGCATGAGTAGAACATACAGATCATAGGCCCTTAAACGTTGATAGCTTACTTAGCCCTCAGAGGTTATACAGTTCAATTTTACAAAGTATAAAGCAGAGCCCTATAGAGGCTGAATAGCTTTCGCCAGATCAGACACTATTCCAAGAAGATTGAAGACTAAAAACCTGGTCCCCTGGTTCCTAGTCCTTAGTACTCTTTTCGTTATGTTGTAATATGCCTATTTTTTCCTGTTATGTAATGCAGATTAATCTGATTTTCCTTTTCTTCTTTTCAACTGGATTTCTGAGTCAGCTAATCTTGATAATTATTGGAACAGGAAGGAAAAGACCGAAATGGCTCTGTAATCAAAGAAACTCCCTGGCTGCGAGGGGAGATTCTATTAGAAGCCTGTCTGCTAGATGCTGGGACCTCACATCTGTTCTGTTCTTCCCACCCCCTTTAATTCCTGTGGCTCTCTTGTTTCCCCAGCATAGCTTCAGACTATCCACCCAGACTTTGACCTCCACCATTGCCTTGCTCTTTAGTATTTAGCTGTTGGTGGGATTTTTGCCTCTGACCCATGGCATGGCCTATCTGCTGGTAAGCACTTTGTGTTTGTTTGGCTGGTTTCTCATTGACTGTCACCTCTTAGCCTTGAACTCTAAAATCCTGAGACACCTAGAAAATGATGTGAATTTCATCCAGAAAATCTTTAGGAATAGCCTGGCATGTATGTGGAACTCCACATTAGGCTGCAAGCTTGGTGACTGGAGTTTGAGATAACTGCCCCATGGGTCACAGGGGAAGCTTCCTAGATACAAGTGAACCTAGCTGTATAAAATGACTAAGTCCAGGGCACCTGGGTGGCCCAGTCGGTTAAGCATACAACTCGTGGTTTCAGCTCAGGTCATGATCTCATGGTTTGTGAGTTCGTACCCTGCATTGGTCTCTGTGCTGGCAGTGTGGAGCCTGCTTGGGATTTTCTGTCTCCCTCTCTGTCTGCCCCTCCCCTCATGCTGTCTCTGTCTCTCTAAAAATAAATAAATAAATAAAATGGCTATGTCCCCCAAGATTATGTATAAATCTAAGGAATAATTTTTTAATAGATTTTATTTTTAGAGCAATTTTAGATTCACAGCAAAACTGAGCAGAAAGTACAGAGTTCCAGGCAAATTTTTTACATTGACTAACAGTAAAGAAAAAACTATTGTGACTTCCATTATGAAATAAAAGAGCTATTCTTAATTTGTCTCCTGTGAAAATCTACTCAGAAGCTAGGTAAACTAGATAACTATGTGGGCTACCAATTTATTGTCTCTTAACTCCAAATTCACCCTTCATTGCCTACTCTATGAAAACAAGATAGACCCTGTAACTATTTCTCCCTTGCAGCTGGCACAATGTTAAGCTATGTCAGAAAGGGGTTCTGGAAAGATACTGAAGGAGGAAGGGGCTTTCTTTCCTGATTCCAGTGTTTACCCCTTCTTGCTCCTACCACATGGCTGCTGGCTGCATGTGTGGGGAACACACAGTGGCACCTGTGCCCATGGAGTTCCACTGGTGCCCAATGGTCAGTTTCCCAACAAACTTAAGAGGCACTCCCATGGTCAGATCCCCACTGAGTTTTGCAAGCATCCCAATGGTTGACTTCCAGCTTTGGCTTCCTACACCCAGGCAGGGTGTTTCTTGCTTTCCCAGTGACTCTGAACAAGACCTGGTTGAGCCCATATAATAACTTCTCCACCATTCAGTGGGGCACAACCATGCCTTCTACAATGAGATCTGAATCTCAACCATGGAGGGTCGGGAGTGGGGGTTGGTGAGGCACTTCCATATTTGTTTCTTCTATGGGAACCTTCCTTAAGCCCTGGAGTTGTCTTCAAAGCTCTCTTTATCTCTTTACATAACAGAGGTTTTCTGTTAGAATTAATAATTCTTTATCTTAAACTTTCCCTATTCAAATTATTATGTTATCTTTGTCTCTTCACTGACCCTGATTGATACAGTAAACTTGGAAAAATAATTTTAATTTCTCAGTTAATTTCTCAGTTTAATTTCTCATTCATAAAATGAGGACACTGGGTTAGTTGGTCTCAAATGCCCTTTTCAGCTCTAAAAATACACTATTCCAAGAAACCCTCCATGTTTTCCTACAGAGTGCATTCTAAGTATACTAGAATGAATCACATACACAGTATAATTGTGTATTGTCCTTCTCAGCCTCAATTATATTAAATGGGTCTCCCTTCTTACCTGAATAATGGTTTCCTCCTTCTAGGTCTACATATTAAGTCATAGTAGCACCCAGTATCCTTTCATGCACACAATGGGCAATCAAATACTATAAAATCCTCTGTAAGGGCTTTAACTAGGAAGCTATCCAAGGAACAAAATGGCAAACCAGAGATTTATGTATGAATATGAGAGACTGAAATACATTACAAGTATCATTTTATCTATTTGTGGGATACAAACATTGGAAGGATACATTAAGTATAAAAAAATGCTCCCTCTGATACTGTTTACCCAAACCATCTCCATTACTATGCAATTTAAGATTTTTTTTTTACCTTTCTCTGTCTTTTACTGACTGTTCAGCCATTAATTTCTTCAGTTCTTCTAGACGCTGAAGATCTCTCATTTCCACTTCTTGCCACTTCTGTTCTTTTTTAGCCCAATATTTTCTTATCTATTGTATAAATGTTACATAAAATCTAAATTAACAACATATATGTTAAAATGAGGAGAAAAGTTATAACAACATTATCCTGTGGTTCCTATAGCCAATATTAAACTTAAATGGTACTTTATATTTTTCATTTCTTAGATCTGCCTATAGTATATTGACAGCAGACAAAAAATAAATGAAAACCTGAAGATACAAGTCCTGAGAAACTGCATGGTTTAACGGTTTCTGAAGTGGAAATGTAACTTGTGCCAAGATCTAAAGCCTGAATCTATGGCTAAAATAATCGACTTTCAGGGAACCACAATAGAAGTATGTTATTGTCTCTAAAGCATATGATCTACCTGTTACTCAAGAATATTTTTATCCTCTTATGGTAATGCAGTCTTTAACAAATATAGCATTAAACCTATTCTTACTTTAAAAGCATGAGTTTATTTATGCTAATGGACAGCAGGATGTTGAAAGCTTTATGCTTCTGGGGAAGTGGCAGGAGATAGGTGGGAGGAAGGAGAACAAGAAAAAAATAGCAGGGTTATGATATATAGTAGTTCTGACTTATGTGGTAAAATAAAGGACACATTTATCAAGCTCAAAAAGGTGAAAGCATTGTTCTTACTAGGCCTGTTTTATTTCCCTTCTCTGGAAATGGAGACAGACTGAGAAAACTGGAAGTATACATATGCTCTTCTCTTTTTTTTTAATGTTTATTTATTTTTGAGAAAGAGAGAGAGAGCATGAGTGGGGTAGGGGCAGAAAGAGAGAGGGAGACACAGAATCTGAAGCAGCCTCCAGGCTCTGAGCTGTCAGCACAGAGCCTGAGGCAGGGCTTGAACTCATGAACCGTGAGATCATGACCTGAGTTGAAGTCGGATGCTTAACCGACTGAGCCACCCAGGCGCCCCTATGTATGCTATTTTCAGGAGGATGAAACCATCATTCAAGGTTCCCCTGGTGATGGGGCAATTGAAGTTAATGTGTATTTGACAGAGGCCCCTTCAACCACTTGGCTCGCCATGTTGTGTGCAACTCAAGAGACTGGATCTTGTTGGTAAAAAGTAGAGTACTTCAGTGGTGAATGATAATGAGTGACTGCCAGCAGAAGGTCTGTTGTGGAGGACATGTTAGCTTCACCCCCAGCGTGGCATTGTCTCTTTTGAGAAGTGAATATGAAAAGCTAAGTGGTTTCCAGACTTGCCTTAGCAACATGGTCTCTGACCTCTGGGAGCACAAAGGAAGCCTCCCAAGCAACATGGCCACAGTCATCGCAGCTCTGCCACAGGGCCGCCATACCAGCAGTCACAATGGAAACATCTGCTCAAAGCATAACAAGTAACTGGGTGAGGTCAAGGTACCATGATTTCACTCCGTAGATAACTGAGATTTGAATTTGGGAAGAACAGAGATGAAGCTAGAAAGATAGCAAAGAGAGGGCAGGGGAGGCAGAGAAAGAAAACACTGACTGATAAGGTGTGTTTCAGAGTCCTGACTGATAAATGCCCGGGCATTCTATCAGTGTCAGATATGGAAATGTTAACAATGATTATATCATCTCCCTCTGGGGTTTAAATGGTGTTTATTTTACACTTTGTGTAATTTTTGTGTTACTTTATGTTTTGCGATGAATATGTATTTCTTTCATAATCAGAGAAAGTAAAGCTACTTCAAAACTAAATTTTAAAAAAGAGCAGATATTGGATTAAAGAGCATTTGCCTCTAGGCTCTAAATGACCAACAATATTTGCTTACTCTCAGTGTTGGCCTTGGAGGGAAGTCAGTGGTCCTTTTGTCGACAATCCCTTGACTACAACTGGACAAATCCTTTAGGTCCAACCTGGACAACCAGGTTGCTGGTGTCCTCAGAAGACAGATACCATTTGGTGCAGTATCCTCTGAAGGTCATATAAATATGTCACACCAGAGGCTTTTGGTATCTCAGGATCAATTATTTCCATCCCCAACTCTCTAGTATGCTCAGACATTGATACAGTGTGAGTCTCTCTCTCTCTCTCTCTCTCTCTCTCTCTCTCTCTCTCTCTCCCCCCTCCTCTCTTTCTCCCTCCCTCCCTCCGACTCTCCCTTTCCTCCCTTCTCTCTCTTCCTCTATCTCTCTCTCACCACCTCTCCTTCTCAATCTCTCTCTCCCTCTCCATCTCCCTCTCTCCCTCCCTCCCTCCCTCTCTTATGTGAGCCCTATTTATTCTTTCTCAGTGCTTTCTACTGGGCTCTCTGAAAGCCCTGTGTCATCACACATAAAATCCTCTACATCTTCAAACTTCAGACCACTACATGATTATTTTGACTGGAATTCTCTTGAGCGAAGGATGCTTATCCTCTGGTGCCCCACATGCCAGGAGGCTGAGGAATGGTTTGAGCATTTTCCTCATTAACTGCTACTTTTACACTAAAGGTCATTTTCAAATATTTATGAAGAATTCAGATATGAGGGTCACAGCCACAAAGAACTTGTCCAAAACAACCCCTTTTACTTCCCTAGACAACTTCGGCATCTGCCTGAATGCCCTTCCAACCTACTAATCTCACAGTTCCATAACTTCCTCTATTCCAGGAGTCACGACTTCCTCCAGGATTCTATTATCATCAAACACATTTCAGTTTCAATTCTGAAATCTTCAATTATAGCCATTGATTCTATGATCAGGACCTACCCATTCCTTTGCTATCATCCTCAGTTTTCTGATCATATAATTTTATTCCTCCATTATAGTCCTCTTCTCAAGGCCTTGCTAATTAGTATATTTGTTTCTCTCTCCCACTGCACTTCAGAAAATGTGATTTATCTATCTTGGCACTTCCAACATTAACTACAGGGTTTAGAATATGATATATACCTAATAAACATTTGATTGATGAATGAATTACACAACTCTAGAAAATTATACCAAATTTATGGTTTCAACTGAATATTCATTGATAATCAGCATTCCTTTTATGAATTCCTGGTTAATACCTCTTGTGTTCTCATGGGCATATTCCAAACCCGTTCACTATGTTAAGCTGCATATCTGCCTCCTCTTCTTCACTTTTATCAGGGGAAATGGAGACTATAAATGGTACCTTCCTTGATGCCTGCCTTTTAGAAAAAGAGGTGTCTGTACAAAGGGACAATAAATCCCTCTTGGGCTCCAGATCCTATTCCCTAATTCCATCTTCCCCATAAACTTACTCCATCATTTACCCCTCTCTCCCTTATACCTTCAACTTCTTGGTCTGTGCTGCTTCCTTCTCCTCACATGGAAATATGTACAAATCTCACCCATTTACAAAAATTTAAAAGGACTTTCTTTAGACCCCTGAGACTGTAGCACCTCATCCTTCATTGTTCTCTTCTTCAGTCAAGCATCTTACTTACTGTTCTTCAATTCTCATCTCCTGTTTTATTCCTCATCTGTAATATTCCTATCTCTGCCTTCCCTCCAAATTCACTACTCTTACCACTGACTTCCAAGTGAGTGAACAAAATGATCCTTTTCAATCCTTATTTTACATAATTTCTTTGTGTATTTGATTCTGTCAACCCTTATCTATGTAGTCTTAAGACACTACTGACTTTGGCATTCATTTGTTCAACAAATATTTACTGAACATATGCTTTAAGCCAGATATTGTGTTGAATATTTGGGATATGATGCTCAAAAGAGAAATAAGTTCTCTGCCTCATTGCTGGGACTTTCTAGAAAGAGAGAGACAAAGAGAATAAATATGTAAATGAATGAACAGAATATTACATCATACATTCTAAGAAGGAAATAATTATAGCAATGATTTTAAAAAAAATTGGGTAGAATTTTTACTAGAAGGCATATTTTTGTAATGACATTTGAATCAAAATTTAAAAGATGAGAGTGAGACAATTATGGGAAGAAATGGAGGGTGATCACCACAGGAAGCGGGAGCTCTAGGTCCAATAGCATTGAGTGGGAAAGACCTTGTGCATTTTCAGGACTGGGAAGAAGCCAGTGTGGCTGGATGGAGCATGTGGTTGAGTTAAGAGTGGAGGTGAGATTGAGAAGCTAGCTGAGAGCTAGATGATTTGGCAAGGAGTTAGGTCTAGAAACAAAGAAAAGCTATAGATAAGTTTAAAGCAAGGTGTGACGTGATCTGACTGAGATTTTTAAAAGATAGCTCTCAATATTGAGTTAAAAATAAGACAGTAGAGAAGCAAAGGAGAAACAAGGAGATGAGATAGAAGAATAAGGTAAAAATGATCACTTGGACCAGGAAATGAAATGTTATATCTGAGATGGTTTTTGAGTGGGACCAGAGTGCTCACTGAGGAAATGAATATTAAAGCTGAAGAAAAAAGGAATCAAGGATGATTCCTAGCTTTTTGCTAGAGCACCTGGTTGAATGATGGTACCAATAACTGAGATGGAATACTGGAAGAATAACAGGTCTGGGAAAGAAAGACCATCAGGAGCTCAGTATTGAACATTAAACAGTTGACGTGACTGCAAGGCCTTGAAGTGGAGATCCCAAATAAACGTGTGGAGGTACAGATGAGTGGCTCAAGGGTCGATTCAGGGCTGGAGGTATAAATTAAGGAAATATCTACTTACAATGGCATTTGATGCCTCAGGACTAGAAGAGATCTCTAGGGTCAGAATATAAATAGAAGAAAAAGGTGGCTATGTACTTTCATTCTTATCTGCCTTTTGCAAAGTTTTCTCAACAAAAATGACTCCATTTCCCTCTTCCACCTGTCAATTTTACTCTACCCTTATTACCAAAACAAATCTCCTTGAATCATCCTCTGAACCCTCCAGGAAAAAAAGCTTAGCCATCCTTGGCACACCAATGACCATTGGCGAAGGTTTATTACTCTCCATTCTTCATCCTGCCTTGTATTCCTTGATTCATTTTCATGAGGCTCTGACAATGCACTGTTACTGATACATTTAGGCATTTACTACATGCCTAGCATGGTCTATCCTACCTGTGGCCTGCTAAATCTCTCCTGTCCATCCTTTAAGATGCAATTTTAACACTGCTTTCTCAGCCTTCCTCCTTCTTCTCTCCTCCAGACATAGGTGTGCCTTCTAAGGCACTATTTATGTGTCCTTAGCATAGCACTTTCCATATTGGTTCACATTATTCATCTTTGCATTGTAGTACCTTGTATCATGTCTCACACATAATAGGGCTTAATTGATCACCATTAGGTGAGTGGAAGCTTCTTCTGGTCTCTGGTCTGAGAATAACAAAGTTGTGGATGGGAACAAGGCCAGCAGTTTTATTTGCAGGATGGTAAAGTCTGAACTAAGCACTTCCCTAAGGACAGTTCCATTCACCTTTTGTCAATTAATAGGAGCGGGAAGTATGTATGTCAAGAATTATTGGCTTTGAAAGCCTCAAACTAAAGTTAAGGCTAAGGATATTTAACTAGCCCTTTGGGACATTTGTTAAGAAACAGATTTCAAACACCCTGCGTTTTACTTCTTGAGTGATACTTTTAATATTCCAGTGATAGGGAAATCAGAAGGATAGTTAAAATGAGAAGAGTTGCATTTAAAGCTTGTCCCTTGACTCCCACAGATGAGGTTTCTAGAAAAAGCTTGCTTTTCTGAAAAGCAAAACAGGCCCTCATTACTACCCCTCTATAATCTCAGATTCATATCAGGGATGTTCCCCTTTCCTTCTTCCACATTTTGCTCATTTTGGTAAAGTGAAGCCAGTAAAAGTGTCAATAAACTGAAGAAACCGTTCTCTAAAATAATGTTATGCTAACTTTTCAAAGAGTTTGAGATCACTTTTATATCCTACCTTACCTTTCTAATCTTCCAAACAATATGTTTCCTATTAAAAACTCCATCAGGAAGTGATGTTTACAGCATTGGAGTACCTCAGGGTTTAATTTTTAAAAACTTGTACTAATACTACACAACCATCAAATTATATTTTTTCACTCCTTCAGTCCAAGAATTATTATAATTCAACATGAAATAAGAATTTCATGAAAGCAAAAAGTTAGGGCTCAAATATCATAGAAGGAAGACAGTTTTGTCTCTGATTTCAAGCAATATGTGTGGTGTTGAATTTTTGAACAAACTTTTACACCTTGCTCCCAGATCATTATTTCAAAGACTTTAATGACTTATTCAGAAGGAGTTCATTATTCTTAACCAGATACATAAAATGTATGAAATAGGAAGTTCAAAATATCCAGTGCCATTACTAATAAGCTATGGAGATAGAGCAACTTTCAGTCCATTTTCTAGATTCTAATTTACTTAGCTAATTCTTTGCATCTTACAGCTCTCTTTTCTACTTTTGGTCTGGAATATGAACCCTCACAAAACAGTGATATTGTTACATATGAAAGCAGCAAGACCTCTTAATAGAAAGTGTTCATATTTTTTACTGTAATTTTTTTCTATTTGTTCCGTGTAGATCAACCTGTATCCCATAAAATTGCCACCAACTGAAGTATGACTCTTCTTTCTATACAATGAATTTGACAAGCATCTATATTTCACCAGATAACTTTTCACACTTTTGTGTGAATTGCTGAAAGGTAAGAAACATGCCTTATGCTGTAGTACTTATTTGTATCTAATATTGCATCTAGCTAATGAAATGTACATGATATGCAACTGCCAAATAAATCCAGGGAAAAACGATATAGAAAAGCAACATTGCACACAATACTTTTCTTATATCAACTTATATAAATCCAAAACTATTAATAAAGCATCCAGTTAGACAATAAACAGTCAGTAGCCTACTCACTAAGTCATGTGTGGGATGGAGGTGCATTTAATCTCAAAAGAGCCTGAAGGCATAGTATGTCTTTAAATCAGATTGTCTACAAATCAGATTAAAGACTTTTTTTTCTAAAGATGGACACTTTGTCACCTCTGGCCTCAAAACTTTTTAGCCAACATTCATCTCTTCTATACTTGTGGCATAGAGATCTCTGTGGGCTTCAACTCAGGATCTGCTGGAGCTTCTGAATAAAAATTTGGCCCCAAGAGAATTACTTTACATGACATTCTTTATGCAAATATTTGAAAACTCTCTACATGGGTAAGAAATCACAATATAAAGTGAAATTTGCCACCATCCTGCCAGATTATTTGAATAGAACTCCTTTCAGTCCACATTTCAGATTATTTGTATTTCAGCTACTTATCAGTGTCTTACACTTGAACATTTTGCCACCAATCTCCAACCTGGTAAACAAGTACATCCACCAATGGTAAGAGGGTAGATTGTTATACTTTTCCTGAAAAACAAATAAAATCACTGGCAAAAGCCTTAAGAATTAAGAAACAAAGTTTGAGAATTAATAAGCAGGGACATATACAAAGATTCAGGTATAGGTATGTTCATTACAGCCTTAAAAATGTGAAAGGTTACATGTAACGGTGTAAAATAAGAAATTGGTTAAATAGAGGACTCCTGGGTGGCTCAGTTGGTTACGTGTCCGACTCTTGATTTCAGCCTAGGTTATGATCTCGTGGTCCATGAGATCAAGCCCTGCATCAGGCTCTGTGCTGACAACTCAGAGCCTGCTTAGGATTCTCTCTCTCTCTCTCTCTCTCTCTCTCTCTCTGCCCCTCCCCTGCTTGCATGCACGTATGCACTCCCCATCTCGCAATAAATAAATAAACAAACAAACTTTAAAAAACAGTTAAATGCAATATTTCACATAATGAAACACTATGCAAACACTAAAAATTATGTGGTAGACAAACAAGGTATACAAGATATACTAATACATGTTAAAAAGAGGTTAAAAATAATATGTGGAGTATGATTCTAGGTAAGTTAAATTCCTCATGTATATAGAAAAAGGATATATGGATATTGTTAATAATTTTCTTTTCATACTAGTTTAGGACTTGGGGTGACTTTTATTACATTTTGTGTGCTTGTTTGTATTTTCCAAACTATCTACAATGGACATAAACACTTTATAGTTACAAAAGTATGTTTTTTGAAGGTTTGGCCAGAAAAAAAAATCAATATTTATAAGGACATGACTATTATTCATTCCTGAAGTTTCCAAACTCTATTTCTATACCAAGTCAGATGACAAGAACATTGTATATACCTTTATATAATATTTTCACTTTTTATCACCTTGTGTGCAGCATCACTTTCACTTTCTAGAGAAAGTTTCACAGGACTATAATTTAATTTTATACCATAGGCCTTATAAAGGTTGATGCAATATTATATGAGGATTGATTTAGATTCTTCTGTAAAGCAGTTCTACTAAAAATGCTATCCACTGGGTGGTTTGCCTCCCTCCCCCCGGTACATGCTGTCAGCTCCTGATGTGCTAGGATGTTGTCTATTATTAGCAAATAAGAGCTAAATGCTTCCTTTTAACTTTAACCATGTTCAATTACAGCACCCCATTTTAGTCTTGGTTTGCTGACATAACTATATTCCCATCCTCTTAATTTTTTGTCTTACATTCTCTTACTAATTTTCTATTTTAATGATTCTTAATAGGAAACAGATGGCACACTCAAAATTAGAATAAATCAAGAAGAATATAATAAGAGGACAATTGACAAAGGAGGGTTGGAATTCAGGATAATCACAAGACATCATGCAATAGCCGGGCTGCATTACCACCCATTGACCAGTCAAAGACAGCTATGTGGGGAGGGCCACCCGATAGGAGCTGAGAACTTTGGTGGAGGACACAGCTGGCCAACACAACTCTGCAGGGGTAGGAACAGGGGGATCAATTCTCCCAACCTCAGTCTCCTTCCTAACCTGATCTCTAGTGTTCCATTTTGACTGAATCCAACCAGAATCCAGGGGTCAAGGGAGCCATGTAACACAACTCCCTGGGCCACGGAAAAGAATGGAGAGTAGATACGATCCAAGGGGAGGATGTTCAGCACAATAGTATTAATGTTTCTTATTAGAACTTTCTTGGAAGTAGGTGATGTCTATATGCATAAATACATAAATGAAATGAAATCTCTTTTTAGGTGGTATTCACTTTGGTCACTTACATGAGTATTTTTCCATGGCAGAGCTGCCTACTTGAATTGCCAATAGCAATTTCTGCTCTGATGTAGTCTTATGTCCTTAGAACAATGATGAGCCAAGAAAGTATTCTGAGGTAAACACATTAGTTATCTCCCTCTTAATGAAATGCCAGGTGGATTAAAAAATAACTGTCATGTCTTCGTTAGAAGTAAGGTCTATTTTCAGTATGGGCATTGAAATATTACATAATGATCATGTCATATGTTGATATTGCTAAAATGGATTTGTCTGTAATCTTGTTTAATTTCTCTCTTTTCACTATTCATTATGAAGGGAGTATATATACTGAGGATGTTGTATTTCACAGCCTGAGGTGTCACAGAGAGTGAAAAGTGAAAAGTAATCAAACCTCAGAGTCATTCAATCATAACTTCTTAGAGCTGAGGTGATTTTAGCAATCATTTAATCCAAACACCTCATTTTACAATTGAGGAGGCAAAATCCAACAGAGCCTGCGTAAGTTGCCCAAGGTCACCCCACCTTGTTGGGGCCTCCTACTTCGGCATGTTTTCCTCTCCACCTCACCATGAAGGTTCAGTGGTATCCTGCTCGTTCATTACATTCATTCATTCAAGCAGTATTTATTGCATGCCTTATGCCAGGCACTGCAGGTAAAACAATGTAAATAGACAAACCCCTCTTTTTTATGGGGCTTACATCCTAGAAGAAAAAGAGAAGACAGTGAATAAATAAATAGATAGGTATCAGGTGGGATAAGTGCTGAAAAAACATGAAATAGAATAAATGGACAGAGTAATAGGGAAGAAGAATGTTATTTTAAGTTTGGTGATCAAGGATGGACATTCTCTCTAAGATGACATTGGAGTGAAAGCCTGAATGAAGCAAGACAGCGAGTTGTGCAGACATCTGGGGGAGTAGTATTCCAGGCAGAGGGAACAGCCAATGAAACACCCTAAGAGGTCATGTGCCAGGGTGTTGGAAGGGGAGGAAGTGGACTGATATGGCTGCCACAGGATGAGTGAGGGGGAAAGTGGCAGGATATGAGATCTAAGAGATATAGAGTGTAGTGCAGGGACTAACATAATCTGACGTGAAGTTTAGAAACATCTCTGACTGCTGTGTGGAAAATAGACAAAAGAAATAGTGTGGGAATAGAAAAGGAGGGAGCAGAGACATTCAGAGATTCAGAGATTATTATAATGGCTCTGATTGAGGAGCACCTGGGTAGCTCAGTCGGTTAAGCGCCCAACTCCAGCTCAGGTCATGATCTCACAGTTCATGAGTTCAAGCCCTAAGTCAGGCTCTATGCTGACAGCTCAGAGCCTGGAGCCTGCTTCAGATTCTGTGTCTCCTGCTTCAGATTCTGTGTCTGCTCCCTCCCCCACTCATACTCTGTCTCTGTCTGTCAAAAATAAATAAACTTTAAAAAATATTTAAAAAAATAACAGCTCTGACTGAAGATAGAGGCTTCTATTTATGACAATTTATCAGTATGAGGTGTGCAGGGAAAAACAACAAAGATAATACCAAGGCTTTTGGCCCAAGCACTGGGTGCATAGGTTCCCATTTTTTGAGAAAAGGTAAACTGAGGAAGGAGTAGGTCTGGAGGGAAAAACAAGAATACATTTTGGACATACTAGATTTGAGGCAGTGGGATGTGTAAATTTGGAGTTCAGGAGAGAAGTCTAGACCAGAGATGTTGTTATTTGTCAGCATATAAATGACATATACGTAATTTTGCATTGATTGAGATCACCCAAGAAGTATATATACTTAGGACTGAGTCCCTGGGACACTCCAAGGCCTAGAAGTCAGAATGGTGAGGAGGATTCATCCAAATTTATTGAGAAAGAGAAATCAGTGAGGTAAAAGAATGAAGTGAGATAAAAGAGCAAAGAGAAAAAGGCCTCCTACAAGCCAAGTATTAAGTTGGAAGCCCAATATCCAAGGAGGAGGGAGTGATCACTTCCTTTTAATAGTTCAAGTAAAGTAAGGACTGAGAACTGACTCCTGAAATTAACAACATGGAGATCAATGATGACCTTGGCAAGCACAGCTTGGCTGGAGTGGAGGGACAAAATAGCTCAAGAGAGAATGAGTGGAAAGAAGTTGGAAACAGTGTGTAGGCCATAGAATGGTACAGTTTCTAAGGGAGGGTGTGTGGGGTAAAGGAAGAGTAGTTTTTTTAAAATAGAAGTCATAATGGCATATTTGTAGGTTAATAGGAAAGATCTAGAAGAGAAGAGAGAAATGGTAGTGGCAGAGAAATTGGGATAGCAAGCACTATACAGATGTCTGTTAATTAAGTCAAATTACCATGAATAACCAAGACATAGAAACTGTAAAAAAAATTGATACCTTGAGTTAATTAAAACAAATTTTTTTTTAGCTATCTATTGGAAAATCTCTTACAGAGAACCATTTATCTGGCTTTTGATGACCCAGGCTGCTTTTCCCCCCCTCCATCTGACTTTTTCCTAAAACTGTGTCCTGACAGGGGCACCTGGGTGACTCAGTTGGTTGAGCGTCTGACTTCAGATCAGATCATGATCTCAGTTTGTGGGTTCAAGCCCCACGTTGGGCTCTGTGTTGACAGCTCAGAGCCTGGAGACTGCTTCAGATTCTGTCTCCCTCACTCTCTGCCCCTCCCCCACTCACACTCTGTGTCATTCTCTCTCTCTCTCTAATTTACTCTCTTAACAACTTTCCTATACAGTACTGTTGGCTATGGTCACCATGTTGTACATTAAATCTCTGTTACGTATTTATCTTATAACTGAAAGTTTGTACCTTTTGACTGTCTTCCTCCAATTTCCCCTCCTGTCACCCCCTCTCTTGTGATAAGTCTGAGCTCTTTTTCAGAGTTTGTTTTTTTTAAGATTCCACATATAAGTGAGATCATATAGTATTTGTCTTTCTCTGTCTGACTTCTCTTAGTATAATTACTTTCTGTGACTACACTTAACATATGATTTCACTTTATCTGTCTTATGTCACTTAGCATAATGCATTCAAAGTCCATCTATATTCTTGCAAATGGTACATTTCCTCATTTTTAATGGCTGAATAATATTCCACTGTGTGTATATATACCACGACTTCTTTTTTTTCAATATATGAAATTTATTGTCAAATTGGTTTCCATACAACACCCAGTGCTCATCCCAAAAGGTGCCCTCCTCAATACCCATCACCCACCCTCCCCACCATCCCACCCTCCATCAACCCTCAGTTTGTTCTCAGTTTTTAAGAGTCTCTTATGCTTTGGCTCTCTCCCACTCTAACCTCTTTTTTTTTTCCTTCCCCTCCCCCATGGGTTTCTGTTAAGTTTCTCAGGATCCACATAAGAGTGAAAACATATGGTATCTGTTTTTCTCTGTATGGCTTATTTCACTTAGCACCACATTCTCCAGTTCCACCCACGTTGCTACAAAGGGCCATATTTCGTTCTTTCTCATTGCCATGTAGTACTCCATTGTGTATATAAACCACAATTTCTTTATCCATTCATCAGTTGATGGACATTTAGGCTCTTTCCATAAATTGTCTATTGTTGAGAGTGCTGCTATAAACATTGGGGTACAAGTGCCCCTGTGCATCAGTACTCCTGTATCCCTTGGGTAAATTCCCAGCAGTGCTATTGCTGGGTCATAGGGTAGGTCTATTTTTAATTTTCTGAGGAACCTCCACACTGTTTTCCAGAGTGGCTGCACCAATTTGCATTCCCACCAACAGTGCAAGAGGGTTCCCATTTCTCCACATCCTCTCCAGCATCTATAGTCCCCTGATTTGTTAATTTTGGCCACTCTGACTGGCGTGAGGTGATATCTGAGTGTACCACAACTTCTTTATTCATTCATCCATTGATGGATACTTAGGTTGTTTCCATGTCTTGACTATTATATGTAATGTTGCTTTGAACATGAGGGTCCAGATATTTTTTTGAGTTAGTGTTTATGATACCTTTGGATATATTCCCAAAAATGAAATTGCCAGATTATATGATAGTTCTATTTTTTTGTTGTTGTTGTTGAGGATCCTCCATACTGTTTTCCATAGTGGCTGCACCAATCCATAATCTTACCAGTGCGCAAGGATTCCCTTTTCTCCACATCTACACTAGTGTTTCTTATTTCTTGTCTTTTTGATGATAGCAATTCTAATGAGCATTAGGTGATATCGCATTGTGGTTTTAATTTGTATTTCCCTAATGATTAGTGATTGAGCATCTTTTCATGTACCTGTGGCCTTTATATGTCTTCTTTGGAGAAATGTCTATTCAGATCCTTTAAAATTGTCCATTTTTTAAATTGGGTTGTTTTGTTTTTGTTGTTAAGTTGTATGAGTTCTGTATATATTTTGGATATTAACCCCTCATCAGATGTATGGTTTGCAAATATTTTTTCCCATTACTTAGGTTGTCTTCCTACTTTGTTGGTTGTTTCTTTTGATTGCAAAAGCTTTTTAGTTAGATGTAGTCCCACTTGTTTATCTTTTATTTTGTTGCTTTGAGCTTCAGGTATCACACTGAAAAATCATTACTAAGACCCATGTCAAGAAGCTTTGTTCCTACGTTTCCTTCTAGGAGTTTCATGGTTTCAGATCTTATATTTAAGTCTTTAATCCATTTTGAGTTAATTTAGGTGAGTGGTATAAGATATGGTTCCAATTTCTTTCTTTTACATGTGAATATCCAATTATCCCAGCTACATTTAATGAGGAGACTGTATTTTCTCCACTGATAATTCTTGGCTCTCTTCTCAAGTATTAGTTGACAATTGAGGGTTCAGTTTATTTCTGAACTTTCTATTATGTTCCATTAGTCTATTTGTCTGTTTTTATGCCAGTATCATACTGTTTTCATGACTGTCGCTTTATAGCATGGCTTGAAATCAAGAAGTATTATATACCTCTTTCTTTGTTCTTTCTCAGGATTTCTTTGGCTCTTCAAGGTTTTTGTGGATCCATATACATTTTAAGAGTGTTTTTTCTACTTCTGTAAAAAATTCCATTAGACTCTTGATAGTGATAGTGAATTTGTAGATGGCTTTCAGTACATATCAACAATATTACTTCTTACAACCCATGAACACAAAATACGTTTCCATTTATTTGTGTCTTCATCAATATATTTCATCAGTGTCTTGTAATTTTTAGTATGAAGAGATTTCACCTCTTTAACTAAATTTGTTCTATTTTTTAAGTTTATTTATTTATTTTCAGAGAGACAGGGAGAAAGGTCAAGCAGGGGAGGGGCAGAGAGACAGGGGGACACAGGATCCGAAACCCTGATGTGGGACTCAAACTCATGAATCGTGAAATTATGACCTGAGCTAAAGTCAGGCACTTAACTGACTGAGCCATGCAGGGGACCCCAGTTATATTTGTTCTTAAGTACTTTATAGTTTTTGATGCTTTAGATGCTGCTGTAAATGGGATTGATTTCTTCATTTTTAAAATTTTCATTTTTACTGTATAGAAATGCTATTAATTTTTGTATTAATTTTGTATCCTGCAACTTTACTAAAATCAATGATTAGATCTAACACTTTTTGGTTGATTCTCTAGGATTTTCTATATATAAAATTATGTTGTCTGCAAATGGAGACACTATTACTTCTTCCTTTACAATCCGAATACCCTTCCCTCCTTCTTCTCTTCCTTTCCCTTCTCTTCTCTCCACTTTCATTGCCTGATTGATTGCTCTACCTAGGACCTCTAGTACTATGCTGAATAGAATTGCAAGAATGGGAATCCTGTGTTGTTCCTGATGTTACAGAAAAAGCTGTCATCCTTTCACCATCGAGTATGATGTTAGCTATGGGCTTGTCTCTTTTTTTAATGTTTATTTATTTATTTTAAGAGAGAGAGAGTGTGAGTGGGGGAGAGACAGAGAGAGAAGGAGAGAGAGAATCCCAAGCAGGCTCCATGCTCAGTGTAGAAGCTGATGTGGGACTCGATCTCACGACCATGAGATCATGATCTGAGCCAAAATCAAGAATTGGATGCTTAACCAACTGAGCCACACAGGTGCCCCCTTTTTAAAAAAATCTTTTTTATTCTGAAGACAGCATAAGTGAGGGAGAGGCAGAAAGAGAGGGCGAGAGAGAATCCCAAGAAGACTCCATGCTCAGCACAGATCCCAACATATGGCCTTTATTATATTGAGATACGTTCTTTCTTTGCCTGATTTAAGAGTTTTTATCGTGAATGTATGTTGAATTTTGCTGAATGCTTTTCATGCATCTATTGAGATGATCATACAATCCTTTTCTTTCGTTTTATTAATATTTGACTTTCTTATATTTGCTAAAACTTGTTTTGTGGCCTAACTTAAGATCAATCTTAGAAAATGTTCCATGTGCTCTTAGAAGAATGTGTATTCTGCTGTTGAAGAGAATGTTTTGTATATGTCTGCTAGGTCCATTTGTCCTATAGTATTGTGAAAATCCACTGTTTCCTTATTGATTTTGCTTGGAAATCTACTTATTGTTTAGAGTGGAGTATTAAAGTCCCCAACTATTATTGCATTACTGTTTATTTCCCCTTTTAGCTTTATTAGTTTTTGCTTTACATATTTAGGTGCTCCAGTGTTGGGCATGTAAATATTTACATTTTTACAGTTGTTATATCATCTTGATGTCTTGAACACTTTATCATTATATAATAACCTTTGTCTATTTTTATCATTTTTAGCTTAAAGTCTATTTTATCAGATATGAGTATAGCTACTTTGGGTTTTTTTTGTTTGTTTTTGATCTTTTGTTGTTGTTGTTGTTGTTGTTGCTTGGCTGATTGGCTTTGGTTACCATTTGCTTGAAATGTCTCTATCCACCCCTTCACTCTCAGTCTATGTGTCTCTTTAAAGCTGAAGTGAGTCTCTTGTAGGCAGCATATTATTGGGTCTGGGTTTTTGTTTTTTTGTTAAATCCACTCAGTCATTATATATCTTTTGATTAGAGAGTTTAATCTGTTAAATTTAAAGTAAATATTTGATAGGTAAGAACTTACTATTGATGGCCATTTTGTTAATCGTTTTCTGGTTATTTTGTAGATCCATTGTTCCTTGTTTCTTACCCTTATTTTTTTGAGTTTTGCTGTATTTTGGTATTGATATTCTTTGATTTCTTTTTCACATTCTTTTGTGTCATTACTACAAGATTTTCCTTTGCGGTTACAATGAGGTTTACATAAAATATATTAAACTTATAACACCCTATTTTAAACTGATGACTTCGATAGAATTAATACATTCTACACTTTTACTTCTTTTTCTCCTTATATTCTAATACTCTTTTTCATTTTTTTCTTTTTCTCCTCTAACTAGGTAATTTTCAATGTCCTACCCTCTCAGTTGCTGAATCTTTCTTCTGAATAGTTGAGTCTACTTCTGAAACTCTCTGTTGAATTCTTCAATTCAGTTGCTATATTTTCAACTCTAGGATTTCTGTTTGTTTGGGTTTGGGTGGGTTTTTTGTTTGCTTGTTTATTTGTTTTTGATGGTTGCTATATCCTTGTTAATGTACCGTTTTCCTAATTTTGTTTTGTTGTCTGTGTTTTCTTGTACTTCACTAAACTTCCTTAAGAGAGTTATTCTGAATTTCTTTTCTGAGAGTTCATAGATCTCCCTATCTTTAGAGTTTTATTGGTTTCTTTTGGTTGTGTTATATTTACCCGATTTTTCATAATCCCTGATTCCCTATGTTGGTTTTTATGCATTTTAGTAATGGGGCTCCTGTTGCAGACTATACAGGTTTGCTTTGGCAGAGATAGTTCTTCACCAGTCAGCTCAGTTTGGGTTTCTGAGTCTGTTTGCTAGTAATGCCTTTGGGAAGGTGGGGTTTGATATTATGGGCTATTTTTGTGTGAGGGAATTGTTCAAGTTCTGAGGACAGGGATTGGGGTGGGGGGTTGTTATTGGCTGAGAACATTTAAATAGGACTACTGGCTTCGTTCCCTATACAAGTGTGGCTGTAGGATGGCTCCATGGTTGTCTGAATTTTCTGGCCAGGCTTACTAGATGGTTAGGATTGGGTACAATATTCAGTAATAGATGGAACTATGAGTTAGCTTCCCTGCACTGGCAGGGCAGTAGGACAGGGCCCAGGGCCTGTATAGCTTATTGTTTGGGAAACCAAATGAGGCTTGGTTGTGCATTGAATTCCCTGGTCAAGTGAGACAACCAGTTTGCTCTGCAGATAAGGGAAGCCACAGGCTGTGCTCTCTGTTCAGGTGCCATTGCATGTAGGGCTGTTGAATCATCTATGCAGCTTCTTATGTGCTCTGGTTAAGTTCCCTGGTTGTACAGGCTGAAGGTTATATTCAGTGATAAGCAGGGCTACGAATTAAATTCCCTTCCCTGGCACAGTGAGAGAAGCAGTTCTAAATCTCTGTTTGTTTTCTTAACCGAAGCCAACCGCCACCCCAGTTTCCCTAGCTACTGCCTTTGTTCTCTGAACTATCAGCTCTGCTGCCCTTCTCTCAACTCAAATACCACTGGGCCACACAGCTCTCAGGTGTTTTCACCAGTCCTTCTGGGCAGATGAGGCTGGAAGACACTTTCCATAGTAGGTAGGGCTATGTCTCAGCACCCTTGCCTGAATGTGAGAAGGAGGGGATACTCCAGGCGGCGCTCAAATGCCCAAACAGACCCTCTAGTCCTGACTGTCCAGTAGTTACCCTCAGACTTGTCTATAAATTAATCCCCATGTCTGTGCATAGCCCAGGAAGCTCCATGCTCTGTACTGGCTTTGCTCTGGGGGCTATCAGCTCTTTCCACCCACCTCTCAGTGCCACTGGACCACGCAGCTTCCAGAAGTTGTTATAATCCCATCTGGTCAAATGGGACTAGGAGACACTTTCCACAGGGTGAGGCTGTGACTCAGCACCCTGACTGAGCATAAACAGACCAGGCTCTAGGACTGGCAAAACTCCTTATTTGAGGATCCAAATTAGACAGATCTGCACCCCCAGTTTGGTATTGCAGATGAGTAAAACTGCTGGTTGGGATTACAACGTGGACACTGCAGATATGAACTCAGTCTGCCAAGACCTGTGTGCTGGTTGCTGCAAGCCCATCCCCCCTCCACACACACACACACCTTCTCCATCACAGATGCCTAGTGGCTGGGCCCCTGATGATTCCCTGCAATCCGTGTTGTATGAGATCAGAGGAGGGGCTCCCACAAAATGACCCACAATGCTGGGAGAGGCTGGTTGTCTCCCCCTGGCCTTTTTCCAAAAGACAAACTGGAGGCTCAAGGGAGACCTGTGTGGTGCTGCACTGTCATAGGGGGAGAGGCAATGCAGTGTCAATGTGTAGCCTCTTCTCTTACCCTTCTAATGCAGTCTGTCATGGTTTCTGGTGCAAGGGGCTGTTTCAGCCTCACCCCCATGTTCTAGGATTCTCCCAGTGCTGTCTTGTTCTGGAATAGAAGTCAGTTGTTCCTTTTCTGAGAGGGAATGAAGTCAGGAACAAACTAGGTCACCATCCTGGTGACATCACCTAGAAATTTTCACTTTTAAAAGACAGTTGACACTAGAAAATTGAGGTTCTTAGACTACCATCCTATCTTTATGCCACCTGTTGATTCATACTGAGAGTTGACTCTATATTCAGTCTCATATTAGAATGTTAGAATCCATTAATTAATAAGCTTACATTAATGTTCATTTCTAAATTTTAATAACAAAATAAGGAATGTTATGAATATTTTTAAATTATATAATCCTTGACTTCTTTTGGAAAATTAAACCTCCCATATTACATTACTTTCTTTACTTAAACAATATTATTCAGAGGACTAATATTAGGGTGGAGGGAGGGGAAAGTGGGTGATGGGCATTGAGGAGGGCACCTGTTGGGATGAGCACTGGGTGTTGTATGGAAACAAATTTGACAATAAATTTCATATAAAAAAAAACAGAGGACTAATATTAAAATTTCAGAAAATAAACTCTGACCCCCAGTTTATTTGGAGTCATTTTTACATAAAATATAACTATCTTCTCCTTTTAATTATAATATCCTAATAGTTAATTTACTCATTAGGTTTGATAGTTCCCATGTTCATCAGATTCCAAAATAAAAGAAACAATAATTAAAAGACAAACACCCCCTCAAACTTTTACTGAAACTTCACACTTCTAGGAGTTAGTAATTGAGAGAACCACAAAACTGAGGGTGGGAAGTAATTCAACAGATTGGGACTCAACCAGCTGGGGATAGTTTGGCTTTAATGGCAGGTGGTTCCTTTGAAAAGTAGATGTTTGCAGTGAGAGATTTAGGTGGGTGTAGTTACAGCAGAGATCAAACTGGAGTTCAGAGAATTTCAAAGACATATTTCCAAGGTCCAAGGCATCAATGAGTTTTTATATTTCATAGTCTCCATTTTATGAAAATGTAAAGAGTGCTGTAAGCCCATTTTAAATCAACTGAATGTCATTGAATTACTATGTTGCCGAATGCTGTGGGTTTTTTTTTTGTATGTTCACAACTCAGTCAGTCCTCAGTGACATATTACATAAATTTACAATATTTATAGCTTAAGTCATTTTAGTCTAAGTGGGATCCATTTAGATCACAATCTCTCTCTCACACACACACATCACTCCTTTCATCAAGGTTGAGAAGGAGCAGCATGAGACAAAAGGACCTGGAAGAAACAGAGGGTCTAGACTACAAGGTGCCATCTCAGTGGTGTCTCTGTCAGGGGATGTTTTCCAGGCAGTGCTCTGATCTTAAAGGTCCTTTTTTCCACCACCTAAATCATCAAAATCTATATCCCCCTCCCTCAGCAATAGCAGAGCATTCACTGGAAATGAAAGATAATCAGTCACAGGCATTTGAAGGAAATTGCATAGGACAGTTCTGTATCATGCAGTATGCAAACGTATACGGGAGCAATTAAAGACCCAAACACAAAGAAAAATTAATGGATAGTTGATGAACCTTACTAGAGTCAGTCAGGGCAAAAAGTTCATATGCGAAGGCCTGGACCTTGATCAACTGTAGCAAAACTAATAAGTTTCATTGGCATAAGAGGATGCACACTAGGAAGCATTCAGAGTAGCATGGGCCATAACATGAGGATAGATGCCCACAGTATGGTTTGATGATACAGGACCAGGAAATAATAGAAGAGGAGATCTAGGCATGAATGAGGGCAA
Organism: Prionailurus bengalensis; assembly: GCF_016509475.1. Classification (NCBI taxonomy): domain Eukaryota; kingdom Metazoa; phylum Chordata; class Mammalia; order Carnivora; family Felidae; genus Prionailurus; species Prionailurus bengalensis. Next base: position 148,631,251 of record NC_057345.1, read on the forward strand.
AGGCACTGTCCTGATCTCCTTCAGCTATCACTACCCACTGAGAGAGACAGGAAAGTCACACTATAATTGTGTGTGTGTGGGGGGGGTACACAAATATACCCATTTGTAAATACTGTGTATATATGCATATATATTTAATTTACTATATGTAGTCATGCTTAATTTAACTAATTGTAAACTCTATATAGTTCACTCCATTTTGAATTTTTAATTTTGTTCTATTAGCCCTTTTGTTACACTCATTAAGTTTGGAGCTAAAATAAACCCTTCTTTGTTAGTAGTAAAAGCTTCTACTGACCTAACCAAGAATCACATAGTATCTTTGTGGTGGAGCAGGTAAACACATCCCTTTAAAAAGATACCAGAAAAGGGGCAATTTCTGTTTGAGTGGGGCATCTTATAATTGCATGAGGGACTGGGTATAATGTGTGTCATATTAAAGATGCTTGGTACATACTTATTGAATAAATGAATAAATAAATGGATGAATGATTGTCCTATTGGACCTTTAGTGGCCCCTTTGAGTTTATACACAATCTTACTCTGTCTCAGTCCAAGCTGGAAGTGTTTCTGATAAAATTTTCTCAAGAAACAAGTGAGCTTTTGCAGATTTTATGGGAATTTACTCCATTAGACAAAAGCCACACACTGACAGGTCTTTTCAAGATAATCCTTTCTCTTCCTTGGTTTTCCCTTGAGGTGGCTGAGAGAAATTGCCCTTAAACTTCCCAGAGGCTCTCTAGTTTGAGAAGATCTATGAGAAACACCCTTAATCTCTTGGAAGGGTCTTTTATATGACTGAATACTCTGTCCCTGTGATCTTTTCGAGGTTATAACAAAGGGTTGTGTATTCATACTTTCAGCCTTTTCTCTATGGCATGATGACAGCAATAATCTCTGAACTCTAGAGTCTTTTGCCATTTAGATAGGTTGAGAATTTCCCAAACCATCAAATCTCTCCTTTTTACTATAAGAAGCAAAAAAACCCAGGTCACATCTTCAACACTTCGGAAATCTTCTTAGTTCATCACCTATGAGGTTCATTACTCAGGAAAGTTTCCTAACTAACTGCAGCACAGAATTGATTCCTGCCACCACATAACAGTGATCCTCCTTTCTCCAGCTTTCAATAGTATGCTCATCGCTTCCTTCTGAGACTCACCAGCCACATCTTTAACATTCACATTTCTGCTAAGTCAGTTCAAGGCATTCCTGTCTTTTTTTCTGTCATGTTCTTCAAAATTCTTCCTGCTTCCTCCCACTTGCCAACTCCAAAGCTACTTTCACATTTTTAGGTATTTGTTATAGCAACAATTCACTTCTAAATACCAAAAACTGTACTAGTTTTCTTAAATTGTTGTGTAACAAATAACCACCAATTTTGCAGCTTAAAACAACACTCACTTATGAGCTCAGACTCCTATAAGTCAGAAGTCCAGTATGTTGTGGCTGGGCTCTCTACCCATGACATCCCAAGACTGAAATCAAGGTGTGGACAAAACTGAGTTTTCATCTGGGAGCTTTAGAGAAAAATATTTTCTTGCTTGCTTGCTTTTTTTTTTAAATTTTTTTAATGTTTATTTTTTGAGAGAGAGAGAGACAGACAGACAGAGCATGAGCATGGGAGGGGCAGAGAGAGAGGGAGACACAGAATCTGAAGCAGTCTCTAGGCCCTGAGCTGTCAGTACAGGGCCCGACACAGAGCTTGAACCCACAAACTGGGAGATCATGACCTGAGCCGAAGTCAGACAATTAACCGACTAAGCCACCCAGGTGCCCCAATGTTTTTGTTTTTTGAGAGAGAGAGAAAGAGTGAGAGAGCACGTGTGTGAGTGGGGGATAGGCAGAGAGAAGAAGGGGAGAGAGAGAATCCCAAACAGAGTCTGCACTGTCAGCATGTAGCCTAATGCAGGGCTCCAACTCACAAACCATGAGATAATGCCTGAGCCAAAATTAAGAGTCTGACACTTAACCGACTGAACCACCTAGGAGACCCGAGAAAAATATGCTTTCAAGCTCATTCTTGTTTTTGGCAGAATTCAGTTCCTTATAGCTGTAGGACTATAGGTTACAGGTTCCCATTTCCCTTCTGGCTGTCAGCCAGGGCCACTCTTGGCTCCTAGAGTCCACCCACATTCCTTGCCATGTGACCCCCTCAATCTTCAAGCCAAAATGCTGAGTCATGTCCTTTTCATGCTTCAAATCTCTGCCGACCCCTCTTGTGACCAAAGAAAACTCTGTACTTTCAAACTCTGATCTCCATCCAGGTCATTTTCCTTTCTCAAGGTTGTGCCATATAATATAACCTAACCTGCAGCATTTATTGTCCTGGTGATTAGGATATGTATTCCAGGAGGGCAGGAAATCTCTGGGACCATCTTAGGAGCCTGCCTGTCACAGGCCCATTGGCCATTATCCATTGCCCCCTTTATATCCCAACAATCCTGAAGAAGTAGATTTTATAGTCTGGGAATTATTATTATTTTTTTATCATTCTTCTGTGTCTACCTTCCCCCCACCCCCCGCCACTCGTAGCTCTTTAGATCAGCATATTATTAGATTAAGAAACACTGGGAAAGAGATTTCATGATAAATTGTTCTCATACGAACCCACAGACTCCCACACTGAGAGAATAGCCTTGATCTGAATTGAGAAGGTACTCTGGATTCCCTCCTAAGCACAGAGCTTCTCGAATCTTCTGAGAAGCAGTGTTCTAGCCCTCTAGCCTACATTCTGTTTATGATAGCCTACCTTCTTTTATTTTAGAACTGTTTCTCCTCTTCCCTGGTTACCTGGGATGAATATAATTCTGAGTATTTGCTACATTACCTGAGGACAAGGGAGACCACCTACATGCCAAGCTTTTATGGAAGGCTGAGTCTATCGATATTTACTGATATGATGTCACTTGAGGCTACAAGATCACAAAATGATAGCTTCCTCCCCAGAAACATCTCTGAGGTAAGGCAGAAGGTCACAGGGCTGGTGGACCATGGCTGGTGAAGTTATTCTGACTTCCATTATCATGCTCCATCCCTCAGCTCTACAATGTGGGGAGCTTCAATGATAGATTAGGAACTGGTCACACTGGGAGAGAATTGTGACATGCTAGACTAAGGAAGGACTAGGTCTCCTTTTTATGTGAGCCTTGGTTGAAATCTGTTTTGAGAGTGAGGCTGAAACTATCCTTGCTTTGATCCCATAGAACACCAGGCACCAAGCAGCAACAAAACATCTTAAAATGCTGTGATGCAGAGTAGTTTTTATGTTCTCCAAGCCACCCAAAGAGCCACGTCTAGTGAAAGGGGAGCACTGGGACCAATATTACATATCGGGCGCTTTAAGGTTCACCTAGCACAGTAATTTTGTTTCTTACAATAGCTCCTAGGGATAGTTTATGGAAAGACTTTATCTTTTGATTTTATCATGACAATAATTTTAAAAGTGAAGAGATGCTTCTGAAATATTACCATTATCACCTAACAGCCTATGACTCAAAACTTTCCTTGAGTCTTGGGATAAAACTATGAAAACTGTGAATGTTATGTTCAACTCGAGTTTTAAAGCACAGATTTAAAGATCAGTTTGAAAAGAACTGGGCACCTACCATGGTAAACTTTGGCATTGGATACAAATTAAAATGTTACTCCACAAAAAGACAGTATCATAAAAAAAAAAAAGACAGTATCATTCTCTAACAGACAAATTGCTGAGAAGAAAAATTAGGAGAATTCTCTGTTCTTCAGAATCCTCACGTGGGGTTTTATACATGGAGTTGTTTCTCTATCTCTGCTGCTGTTCACTTATGAGAAGAGAAATCCAGGCAGGAAAGATGGTGGATGGAGAAAAACAGAGCACCAGCTAACAAAGCAGTCAGCTTCAAGCCAGGGGAGCTTCTGACTTGAGAAACTATAGGAGGGTTTCTGCCAAACTGCTGTTAAACACCAAAGAACTAAAATTTGTCTCCAGCATATAAAACAGTTAGAACAAAGAGAGTCTGGATTTGTAGTATATATAAAGGCAGCCAGAACTTTGGTCAGTATGTCTGAGTTGACATAGAAATCTCCTTTCCCAGAAATTGTGGTTTATATACACAATGGAATACTATGTGGCAATGAGAAAGAATGAAATATGGCCTTTTGTAGCAACGTGGATGGAACTGGAGAGTGTGATGCTAAGTGAAATAAGCCATACAGAGAAAGACAGATACCATATGGTTTCACTCTTATGTGGATCTTGAGAAACTTAACAGAAACCCATGGGGGAGGGGAAGAAAAAAAAAAGAGGTTAGAGTGGGAGAGAGCCAAAGCATAAGAGACTGTTAAACACTGAGAACAAACTGAGGGTTGATGGGGGGTGGGAGGGAGGGGAGGGTGGGTGATGGGTATTGAGGAGGGCACCTTTTGGGATAAGCACTGGGTGTTGTATGGAAACCAATTTGACAATAAATTTCATATATTGAAAAAAAAAAAAAAGAAATCTCCTTTCCCAGTTTAGGGGCTCAGTTGGTTCCTCTGGGTGGCTCAGTCGGTTAAGCGTCCGACTTCAGCTCAGGTCATAATCTCGCAGCTCACGAGTTTGAGGCCCGGGTCTGGCTCTGTGCTGACAGCTCAGAGCCTGGAGCCTGCTTTGGCTTCTGTGTCTGCCTCTCTCTGCCACTGCCCCACTTGTGCTCTATCTCTCTCAGAAATAAATTAAAACATTAAAAAAAATTTTTTTAAATAAATCTCCTTTCCCAGTTTAAACACAGAAATTTGGGGCAAGCTATAACACAAAGACACACAATGCCCCAGTGCTGAAGATAAAGACGGAACATAAAGTCAGAGCAGTAAGAGGGAGCCAAAGCCAAGGGGCCCTTGGGCAGAACTGAGCCTGAAACAGGCCTGAGGAGCTAGTGGTTGGGTGTTTAATATTAGGTGTGGGATTTATATACAGGAGCTGGAACCATGCCACTTAAAAAAGAGCAAGAAGTCCTGTAGAACTTGTCCAAACACCAAATGGGACTGAGACACACCAGGACCACTCCCCAGAAGTGACAAAGGAGCTGACTTTCTGCTTGGGACCAGAGCAGGGAAGGGGTCAGCAGCAGAACCCAGGCTGGTGCTGTGCATGAGTGCTAAGTCAGCAGCCACTCCAACCTCACAGAATTGGTCCCAAATCTCACAGTTAATATATGCACTGGTCCTGAGCCAGTAAAATGCATAGGGCCCTGAGCAGAAGCATAAACTGTGTAGAGATGTTCTCACTACCAGGTCATGGTTCATAAAGGAAAACACAGTTCACAAAGAGAAACAGTTTAGGGGCATCTGGATGGCTCAGTCTGTTGAGTGTCTGACTCTTGTTTTTGGGTCAGGTCATGATCCTGGGGCATGGGATCAAGCCATGCAAGAGATTCCATGCTGAGTTTGGAGCCTGCTTACTATTCTCTCTCTTTCTATCTCTTGCTATCTCTCTCAAAAAATAAAAAAGAAAATAAAATATATTTTAAAGAAAGTTTAATAACTTTGATTCCTTGATCACTTTAAATTTCCATGAACCTACAGACACTACAGACCAAATGTAAAGGCAGATGTCCAATGAAAGAAAATAAATTTGCAACCTATATAACAAACGGAAAGCAATAATATCCAGAGTTTATAAAGAACTTCTACAGATTAATAAAGAAAAATAGACAAGTAGATAAAAAGTACTAATAAGCAATTCCCAAAGGAAGAAAATCACCCAATAAACATGAGGAAATTTTCAATCTCACAAGTGATCAGGAGAATCCAGTTGAAGACACCAAGATAGTGTTTACATTCATCACATTGGCAAAAGTCAAAAAGAAAATTTATAATACCTTATAAAGAAAAAAGCATATAAAACTGAAAGCATAGAAATCCTAATTCTCCTTCTCAGTGTACTGTAGAGAAAGCTGTGCATATGTGCCCCAGTTGATGTGACAAGTGACTGCTTCAGCACAGGTGCAAGAACAAAACTTTAGAAATGTAAATGTCAACCACTAACAGAAGGGATAAACGGTAGCCTCGTTCTATAATGAAATATCATGTAGCAGTAGAAAGGGGTGAACTAAGTCTCTGCCTATTAACATGGCTATATCTCAAAAATGTAGAGTTAAATAAAGAAGTACATGCTGCAAAATGATACAGTAAGAGAGTATTCATGAAAAGAAAATGTAAAAGTCACAAACTATGTATTAAAAGATGTTAAAAGCAATAGATGGCTTGGAAAGATAGAAATAAAATTTATGATCGAGACTGACTTTGGGGAGGTCCTGAGTAAATCCTGAGTAAACTCAGTGCTAGGTGATGAGTACTAATGTGATTATTTTTATCAGTTTTTGAGGTGTAAACACACAAAAATATCTAAATAAATACCTCAAATATATTTTTAAAATCCTGCCTCAAATACACTCTTTTTCTTCCACAGATTGTCGGCAATCGTTTTAAAGCTGTTAATAAGTGTTGTGATTAGTATTTTGAAAACTGGGAAGCAAATGTTTTCTCAAAAGTAGAGTCATGAATTTATGTTAGTAAATGAAAAACAAACAATATAACAAATAATAAAACAAGAAGTAAATTCTTTAAAGGGCCTTTTGTATTGCATGAGTTTCTCTGACCCTAGTACAACGTATTTTATCAGCAAAGACACCTTTGACCGTCAGTTGCTGCACTGCAAACAAAATGCTCTCCCACGTATCCCTAGTTAGTACAAGACTCAGCAGTCACAAACCCTGTCTTGTCTTTACCTATAGCATTACTTCTAATCACAATTTCTTGTGCTCATGCAGGTCAGTAAAGCGGATTCCCCTCCATGTCCAATGAACCTCTGAAGCTTAAATGAACTGAAGATTAGAATCTCATGAATCTAAGAACTACCTATGATGATTCTATGCCAAACACCAAGATCACTCAAAGCTCAATCAGGCAATTAAACATTCATTCGCACATTCACAACAATAGCAGATTACATACTTTCTTTTTCTTCTCTGCTCTTTGAAACAATTCCTTCTTCTTCCATAGCTTCTCTCTCTCCTCCTCCTTTTCTCTTCTTCTGGCAGAAATTTCCATTTCCAGTCTTGTTACTTCTTCCTGGTGGGCTCGCCACTGAAGAACCTGAAATGAATAGAAATTCATTCCAATAGCTATACTCAGTCAAGTGATTTCACAGATCACAATGAGACTAGGTTCTATATCAAGCAGGTGTCAAAGTTTTTCCAAATACTCATTAAAATTCTGTGTGCACATGAGTGTGTGATATGTGCATGATGTATGTGAAATGTGTGTGTGTGTGTGTATGCATGTATGTTAAAAAGAGAGAGTAACTTTAAAATCATCTCATTTCAGAGATTTTTCACTTGGATTCATGGAGTGAGATCCCAAAGAGTCTGTGAATTGATTTCAAATAATCTATGAATTCTCATAAATAGTATGTAAAAATTTCTGTGTTTTTGCACAGGTATGTTTTTCTGGAACAACGGTTCCAGTTTCTGGTCAACAGTTTTCAAAAATTCTGAAATGATCTTAAGATCCTAAAAAGCTTAAGAACCACTAATATATTTCATCCTTTTTATTTCGTATGTGAGGGAAATGAGCCTGAATGAAGATGAAAACAAAATGTCTAAGACGTTTAAAAGAACTTTCTGGGTACTGGTAGGTGTTATTGGTAGAAGTGTAATTGGTATAACACTTCTAAAGGACCCGAGGCGATATGTAAATATGTATCACAATATAAAATATACATAACCTCTGACCCACAATCCCATTTAGGGGAAGCTATTCAAAGAAGACAGTCAATTGAATAAGTGCACAAAAATGTATCCATAGGAATGTTCACTGCAGTGCTGCTTACACAGAAAAATTAGAAAGAGTCTAAATGTCTGGCAACAGGTGGTGGCTTAAATTAATTATGGCATTTTCATATAATGACTGCTATTGAAAAAGAATATTATATACCTTTATTCATTGACATAGAAAATATCTACAACATATTATTAGATGCAAAAAATTAGGTGCAAAACCACATTAATAGTATGATGTCCTTAATATAAAATATCATCTATGCATCTATCCATAGAAAAAGTTTTGGAAGGAGATTTATCAAAGTAATAATACTAGTTATCTCTGAATAGCATCATTTCAAGAAATTTTAAAAATTTATTCTTTAAGCCTTTCTGTACTGAGTGACATTTTCAAAACAAATATGTTATCTTTGTAGGCAGCAAACCAATGAAACTAACACAATAGAAACAAACATTTACACTTTCCATGCACACTAAGAAAGCTGAGAAATCAGAGAAAAGGGAGATGGAGATGTGTGCAGAATTCTTTTTAGAAAAGGAAGAAACTAGCGTTACCAATTTAATACCTCATGTCTTATATTTGATATAAGCATGACTCATTATGGTAATACATAAAATGAGAATGGAATATATAAAATACAAGGAATTAAAGTGACTAATAGTTAAGCTCTCTTCTCACTTTCAATATTCAAAGTCTGTTTTCTAAAAATATACTTCCCCTATTTATCAGAATAACCAAGGAAATTCAGACTCTTGTTTCTCAGACACACCTAGGTTTCCCAATCTGCTGCTTATCCTGGCCATTATATTTATCTTCTTTGGAAGCCCATTCCTAGAATAAGATCATCATGCTTTCTGTCCTGATCTGCTTCCAAACCATTCCTTCTGCAAACCATCTTCCATCTGTAACATACTGTATTAAAGTCATGCGTTTTGTCAAGTGTTGCTAGTGATGGTGGCATATGATGTGGACCCTGCTGACCATCTCTTCTTGATGACAGCTCTTTCCTGGCCCACAACTTTGTTCTCTCTACTTCTCCACCAATGAATACTATTCTTTTCTTTTCCTGCTCTCTTTGTCCACCTTCCACCCCCAATTCTACTGTTATCCTTTCTGTTTGACCTCAGCTCAGCCTCTCTATGCTCATGTGTGTCTCCTACAAGTTAACCTATCACTTCTGTGCATATGACTAAAATGTACAATTTAAGCTTTGCCTTTTTGTCTGCAATCCCATCCTAACAAATGCTTAAGGCCTTTACTTTTTGCATGTGCACCCAAAATACAATATTTTCAAAATTAAATTCAACATCTTTAACATTGCCACAGTCTCACACCAAGCCCTGTGCACCTATCTCTTCTTTCAAACATCCGGGATTGTTCTGTGGAACCACAAGCATCTGTGTGGTTTGTATTTTTTTTATTATTGTGTACACCTATCAAAATGACTAATTCTTTACATTTTATATCTGACTTGGGCGATCTTATATTTCTTTCTTTTTTTTATTTGTTAAAATTTACACCCAAATTAGCATATAGTGCAACAATGATTTCAGGAGTAGATTCATTTGTGCCCCTTACCCATTTAGCCCATCCCCCTTCCCACAGCCCCTCCAGTAACCCTCAGTTTGTTCTCCATATTTGAGTTTCTTCTGTTTTGTCCCCTCCCTGTTTTTATATTATTTTTGTTTCCCTTCCCTTATGTTCATCTGTTTTCTCTCTTAAAGTCCTCATATGAGTGAAGTCCTATGATTTTTGTCTTTCTCTGACTAATTTCACTTAGCATAATACCCTCCAGTTCCATCCACGTAGTTTCAAATGGCAAGATTTCATTCTTTTTGATTGCCGAGTAGTACTCCATTGTATATATATACCACATCTTCTTTATCCATTCATCCATCGATGGACATTTGGGCTCTTTCCATATTTTGGCTATTGTTGATAGTGCTACTATAGACATGGGGATGCATGTGTCCCTTCGAAACAGCACACCTGTATCCCATGGATAAATGCCTAGTAGTGCAATTGCTGGGTCGTAGGGTAGTTCTATTTTTAGTTTTTTGAGGAGCCTCCATACTGTTTTCCAGAGTGGCTACACCAGCTTGCATTCCCATTATATTTCTTTGTTTTTAATTTTTTTTTTAATTTATTTGATACAGAGACAGAGTGAGTGGGAGAAGAGCAGAGAGAGAGAGAGAGGTAGAACCCAAAGGAGGCTCTGCACTCTCAGTGTAGAGCCTGATGCGGGGCTCAAACTCATGACTTGTGAGCTCATTTCCTGAGCCAAAATCAAGAGTTGGACACTTAACCAACTGAACCACCCAGGCGCCCCCAATCTTACATTTCTTAAGATCAGATGGGTTTTACTTATGACAAATCAATTTCTAATGTATTGAATTTCCCTTGACCACTTTGCTGTAGTTTCCTAGTTCACCCAAAGTCTACCTGCCAAATGTATTCAGAAAAATACCAGAGTTCATGGGGTGATGCCAATTTATCCAAATAAGACCTTAGTAATTTAGTTTTCTTACTCACAATCAATGTCCCATTTTAACTTAAAGTGTAATCTCTACACAGATTCTTTCCTGTGCCTTCTCATATGTGGCCATTCTTGTTCTTAGCCTCATGGCATAGTCCAAACTATTCTCCCACCTGGAACACCCTCAGTCTCCCCCTATTTCCTTGGATGCTCCTTGGCCCAATACATGTCCTGCATCTTTCATGAAACATTTTTCAACCCATGGTCATTTCCCTTTTCTTACTTCACTTACCAAACCATAGCTGTTCTCTAATCCTTTTGAGCATGTTTAATTTTTATTTATAGCAAGTTCCATGATACCTATGTATTTTGTTTTCCTCTTACACTTTCTAGCAGAGTGCTAGCACATCATAGGTGCTCAATAATTACCTTCTATTTAATTTACCAAAATAAAATGTTTTTCAAAAAGCCTAATGAATGGAGAAGAAATAAAAATATTAGAATAGATCATTTTGTAACACTTGCTGAAATAATAAATCCTTGTTTATGATCATCAGTGGCTACTAAACACATTAATAGCAGGTGGGAAACTTTATAATGGCTAGCAACAACTGAACACACTGAACAATCTTAATGTCACAGAGAAACAAGCCGATATCTTGGCCTCCTGATGGAAATATGCAATATTGCCATGAAGTATTCTTGCCAAGAAATAAAAATGAATATCAAATATCTAGACCTATTTATCAAGATATAGGAAATTCAGACAGTGGAGAAACATGCAATCAACAAAATTGAAATTTGAAAAACTTTAAAGGACTTTTGGGGCATGTGAGTGGTTCATTCAGTTAAGTGTCCAACTTCGGTTCAGGTCATGATCTCTCAGTTCGTGAGTTTGAGCCCCACATGGGGCTCTGTGAAGGCAGCTCAGAGCCTGGAGCCTACCTCAGATTCTGTCTCCCTCTCTGCCCCTCCCCCGCTCATGCTCTGTCTCTCTCTTTCTCAAAAACAAACATTAAAAAATTAAAAAAAAAAAGATTTAAGAAACATCAATCAAATGCAATATGTAGATTATATTTGGTTTTGATTTGAATAAACTAAATATAAAAATAAATTACAAAGCAAAAATATTTCTATATTGGTTACTTGATGCTATTAGGAAATATTGTTAGTGTTTTTAGATATGATTATAATATAGTTATGTTTTTTTAAAGAGTGTTTTTAATTTTAGAGATAGATACTGAAATACTAACAGATGAAATGGGGATTTGCTCACTAGGGCCCAGTGGTCATGGGAGAGTGAGTAAGGATATAGATGAGACAAATTTGACTAGTGAGTTGATAACCGTTGGAACTGAGTGATAATACACTTGTGTGTGTTTAAATTTTTCCACACTAAAAATTCTGCATGAATAAATAAATAGTAAATAAATAAACCATAAAATATCATGTATGTCCAAAGAGTTTCATATAATAAAATCCTGTAGCCTCAAAGTTCTCAGACAGTAGAAAGGGAGATTTGAGACACACTGAACTAATGAAAAGAAAAATGGCATACATTTAGCCTTTCTGAATACTAAAATTGTTTTTATAAATTTCAGTAAAAGAAGTTTGGGTTCTAGAAGTACTCTTCTCACTTTTTGATTTAAAATAACTTAAGGGAATTATCATTAAATAATGTTGTTAATGATGTTTCTCCTGTTCTCCAGAGAAGAAAAGACTATGGTAGTTTTTTATTTTTTTAATTTTTTAACTGGTTAAGTTTATATTAAATCCACATAAGTAAAAACCATATCATGAGAGGCTATGGTAGATTTTTAAGTGGGAAAACACACTAAAGAATCCTGAAACAAATACAGGTTTAGTAACCAAAAGCCAATGGGTTCAGTTGTCAGGCAATACATGTATATATAAAACTCTGGGGAAAAGACTCTCGAGCAAGTCAGCATCAGCCTTTAGAAACTAAATTGCTTCCATTTAATATTGAAATCATGAGAATGGTCAGGGACCTGTAGAGGTTTGCTTGAAATCAATAACTCACAATATTATCTGTAATTATAACCATACCTAAAAAAAAGGTAAAGAAGAAAGGAGAGAAAGTTGTGGAAGGTAGCATTATATCCTAAGTAGCTGGGGTTGTGAGATCTTGATGACAGACAGGCTCTGCATCAGTCGGTGTCCAGGCAGTAGGACGAACAGGGCTTTTTGGAATGCACAATGGACATGGTAAAGAATTTGGTGAAAAGGGTACCATTGAAAACAAAATCCTTATCCAATGGATCCCCAGAGGCAGCCAAGGGATGTGGATGGCTCCCATGTGGAGAGAATGACAACCAATTATGGTATTTTCGAGATGCCCAAGAATAAGGAAGCTGGCAGGTGGGCAAAGGAATCAATATTATCACAATAAGCTAAAGTATAGAAGATTCTTTAGTGAACAGTGAGCAAAAGGAAGAATGACCCAGGAGAACATTTTAGTGGTTTTATTTTAAAGGGTTTGTTAATTATATAGCTTTAAACAGAGCATGTGAACATAACTGTGCAACAATAATCACCATGAAAGAACATTACCTCAGTGGCAGGCAGGAGCCTGTTATAAGGAAAGCATTATTTAGATTATTAACTACAGCACATTTTTCCAGGTCTTTAGTTAATACTTCAATATTCCTGCCAAAGGTACAATCTAAATGAAACCTTAACCCAACAAAGAACAAATGAAGTTTAAAATACATTCATCTATTGCAAATAATAAATTAAGGGTTTAAAATGAAAATGGTTGGTAGCATTACATGTATCCCTTGCTCTTAATGTAAAAGTAAAATGGTTGAAGTGAAATTAATAAACACACATATTCTCAGAGTAAATAAAGTACTAGAAAAGCAAAAAATGAAGCCCATCAAAACGTCAAAGGTAGTAATGGAAATTAACATCAAGATAACAATATTAACACAATTTTGCAACAAAGTTGAGTGCTTTGAAAAAATTACAAGTGGCAATGTGGTATAAAGGACATGAGTATTGAAATGTTGGTCAGAACACCTGCTTTTTTGTCTTATCTCTGCACTAACCAACAATTTTGTTAGTTTGAGCAAATGGCTAACTCATTTTTCTTATGTGTTAAAAGGGAGGACTGGATCACGTGACTTCTACAATTTCTTTAAGTCATATTATCCTGATTCTATTTTATTTATATTTTCCTTAAATGGAGACATCACGATATATGACATGCTCCGTAATTTTCCTTTGCAAGCAAAATGAATTGCAATGAGGAATATCAGTATTTTATAAGCCTGTTAAATAATAATAGACAATTAAAATTAATATAGAATTCTCTCATATTCATGGAAACATTGTGTCATGTGTGTTGCCTTATACAGGAAAAGGTATGTCTGACCACTACCTATAACCGGCAATAATAAAATATTAAAAACTGCCATTTATGAGGGCTTATTGTGTGCCAGGCCTAGTCTTTATAAAAGCATTGAACACAAGATATGATGTGATCTTTGAGACAAGCAAGTTATCATCTTCACAATCCATCTGGCTAACTTCCACTTACTCTTATGCATGTCTAAGGTCAGATATTGTTTGCTCCAGGAAGCCTTCCCTAACTCACCATGTCCAAAGTTAGGTCCCTCTTCTCTACTTCCCTAGCACCTTGTCCCTCTCTGTTATTACAACATGCATTAAATCATTTATCTGTACTTCCCACTTGGCTACAAACTTCTTAAGGGCAGGAACCAAATTTGTCTTATTCATAAACTCTACACAGAGCTTATCATGGTATCTGGTACTTAATAAGGGTTCAAGAAATACTTGGGATATGCACGGGTAAGGCTCGGAGGTTATACCTGGAAGTTAGACTAACATTTCCCCTTCCTCCCACTGGACTTGTCTTTAGAAAAAAAAAAAGTAACCCCCCACCACCATAATGCTACCATTTTCTGACTCCCCCACACCAGACTCTTGATCCTTGATTTCCCCAGTCCTACTTGTTTCCATGCCTCCTAATCTCCTCCTCTGCTTGTCTGACAGAGAAAATATCCAGGAAACCTTGCCGGGATTTTCAACAGCTTCTAGCAATATTAGAGGACACTGTGCAAAAATGTGGCGAGCAAATCCCCTTCTCTTTTTCCTCAATGCTCCTATAAGTTTGTAGATTCAGTTCACCTGAGTAAACTTCAAATTTTCATTTTATTAAATCTTAAACACTCTGATAGTTCCATTAAATTCTTTCCAATTGTCCCACTATTTTTCGATATTACCTAAGCTTTTTAATCTCATGTGTTCCATTTGTGTTTAAACTTTACTCATGAAGTAAGGACCTGTGATTTTGCATATGTTATTAACGCTTTCTATTCTCTCCTTGGCATTTTCACTTAGCAAAAAGACTTGGTTATTCCTCTTGGTTTCACAATTGTCCCTTGGTTTCTTGGGTGACATCATAAGTCCATTTTTTATCACCTCCCTTGAATAACCACTTTCCATTTTCTGTGGCTTTTTATTAGTCTTTCTCAGAATCTCAAAGATTATTCTCTATTATCATGACTGTTTCATGCCCTTTACTTTTCAAAGAAAGTTTTGCAAACTTTCATTTAATATCCTGCAGAGTCTTAACTTTACTGTAAAACAAGACATGTAGATAAAGAAAAAAACTAAATGTCATAAGCAGAAAACAATCAAGAGATATTTTTTCATAAGGCACAAAAATCTACAAGCTTCTCAATTTTGTGTGTGAAACTGACAAAGCCAAATTGTATAATATTGTCAGAAAATGGGGCTAACAGTCAGGAAATCACTTGCCTGCTGGCTACGAGATCCAGGGGAAATCACTTCCTATTTTTGGACCTCAAATCCTCTTTGGAAAAGGAAAAGGACTAGATCACTTTTTTGAACAGAGGCCCATAACTCATTAGTAGATAATAAAATCAATTTTGTGAATGGGAACTAGTGTTATGAAAGAAAATAGAACAGAAAATATCAGAGTGCATCTCATGTCATTATAGTAATGCTGTTTCAAGAAATTTTTGTTTCCTCTGTGTGTGTGTGTGATGTGATGTAAAATACATTTCTCATTTTATTTCGAGAAGCTTGAAAAATACAGCAGGAAGTTCTCTATAATTCCTTCCAATGCTAAAATTCTATGACTCTGTGATGTGAAGACTAAAACTATTGTATTGTCATCAGTAAGCCACAGTCCTTATTCCTTCCGCAATAAACCCAGAAGCACGGGACAGATGAGAGAACCCAGGTTTTGTGACCATAAACCAGAGCTTGAGTCTTACCTCTGTAAATGATTAATGGTATTCTCTGGGGTACACTGCTTAACTACCTAGAACTACAAGCTAATGTAAAATAGGATAACGGTGATGCACACTTTACAGGATTGCTGTGCAAACACCATCAATCTGCACAACCCAAAAACTCAAGCATCATTCCAACAATGCTTATCCCTGACATTCCATATGTAATCCATTACCAAGTACCTCTGACTATCTCTTAGACCCATTCACTTCTCTCTATCTTCACAGCCCCCATCCTAATGCTACAAGGATGCATCTGGCTTCTACTCTTATTTACATTCCATGACCACAGCCCCATCTTACTGCCTACACTTTCAATGCTTTCCACTGCTTCCAACTATAGGCCACAAGGCCTCCAGGATTTGGCCCTGTCTATGTCTGCAGCCCCAGGTCATAACCCCATAGCAAGCATAGACTCAACCTCTGCACTCCAGGAGCACGTGACAATCTTACAAATTCCCGAAGAGAGCACATTTTCTTCAGCTGTGTGGATATTGCATATGCTATTTCCTTTGTTTGGAATGCTCTTCTCTTCCTCCTTGCCTCCCCCATACCTTTCCCTACTCAGTACTTACTTAGTTCAAATTTCAGCTCCTATGCGGTCAGTAAAGCCTTATGCACCCATCCTACATGAGGTGAAGCCCCCAGCTACATGCTCTTGTAACAGCTTACTTTGCCTTCAAGATACTTACCACAGTTTAAAATATGACATTCAGTCTTGTAATTACATGACCACTATCTGCTTCTCAAGCAGACTGTGATCTCCACAAGGACAGGGACTATCTAGCTCACCAGATTAGCTCACCATTACATCCCCAGTGCCTTACACACCACCTGACACCCTAATAAATGTGCAATGAATAAGTTTGGATGAATAAATGAGATAAGAAGGTATATGTGATACACAAATGTTAACTATATTCTTGGATTTCTACAATTGCTTTCCAGTTGACTTTCCTGACTTCATGCTACTTTAATTCAACCCATTCTGTATACATTTGTCTATTGGATTATTTGTCACATATATTTGCTCCCCTGTTCAAGATTCTAATATTAGGGGCTTTGCACAGGCTACCATTTCAAGTGGCTTCTATACCTACTTATTTGGACACCACCTTATTCAAAAGGAGGATTCAATCTTTAAAGGCATATTTGGACTTGAACCCACACATCTGACCTTATTTCCTATTACTCCCCAGAGCAGACAAGACAGACTTTCTTCCTCTTCTGCCTCTTCCTCTCCTCCCTGCTCTTACATATTCATGCTTATCTCTATCCCAGGCATTTGTCTAGAAAGCCTTCACTCCTGTTATCTGCCCTTCAGGGTAATTCAGGGCCCTGTCTAATGATTTCACCCAACATTTGCCATCCCAATTCTGATCTATATTCATGAATGGTGTCTAATATAGACACTATCCAGTCACTCTCAAGCCTGTCTTGCTTTATTTTCATTTTACTTACCATTATATAAAATCCTAAGAATTTTCATTACAAGGAGAATTTTTTTTCTTTTCTTTTATTGTTAGATACATTTAGGTACGTTATAGATTACGAGATGATGGATATTAACTAAACCTGTTGTGGTTATCATTTCATAATATATGTATACCAAATCATCATGCTGTATGCCTTAAAGATATAGTGATACACCAGTTATTTCTCAAAACCGAAAAAAAATCATATCATTCATCAATTAATTTATTTTCTTGTCTGTGTTTCTCACTAAACTTTTAGCTCCATGATAACAGGGACTTGGCCTTATGTACTGCTCTAACCCACTCCTCAAACAGTGCCTCACCCAAAGTAGGTGCTCTATGAATATTTCTTGGGTGAATGAATGAGTGTCCAAGACTGAGATTAGAAATTGTTTACTTGCTTAGGCTGTAAACCTAAGATGCAGATACCTACTATCAAGCATGTCACTTCTGGGATTCCATAATTAGAGCAGGAAACTTTAGGCTGACCACTTCCTTATACACATCATACTTCCTTCCACTTATCCTCTCTTTCTCTCTGCTCTCTGCCCTTTTGTTAACAAGATGGGCTGAAATCATTAAGGTATCACACAGCTGGTAGGATCTGAGCTCAACTTTGAACTATTTCACATGAAAGAAGGAGGATTAGACTGTAAGAGAACAGAATACTTCAGAACACATGAAGACTCTACTTTAGGGTATATATTCTGGGAATGAAGGTCTTCAGAAAGGTTAGACTTATATATGTGCATAGCTATGTTCTCTTGGTGGATAAGGAGTACTGACTTATTCTCCTTTTTATCTCCCATAGAAATTATCTCAGTGTCTGGAACACAGTGAATGTTTATTAAGTGTGTGTTAAACATATTTAGTACTTTATTGACTTTTATAAAAAGGTTTTCTTTATAAAACCATAAAACTTCCAGATGAAAACATAGGGGATAAGCTCTTACTTATCTATCTTGATTTTTTTGACATAAAAGCAAGGGCAAAAAAAAAGCAAAAATAAATAAGTGACACTACATCAAACTAAAAAACTTCTGCACAGCAAAGGAAACCATCAACAAAACAAAATGGCAATCTATCAAATGGGAGAAAATATTTGTAAATTATATGTCTGATAAGAGGTTAATGTCCAAAATATATAAAGAACTCAAGCAACTCAGTAGGAGAACAAAACAATCCAGTTGGCAGAGGATCTGAATAGATTCTTTTATCAAAGAAGGCATACAAATGGCAAACACGTACATGAAAAAACGCTCAACATCACTAATCATCAGAGACATGCAAATCAAAACCACAATGAGATCTCACTTCACACCTTTCAGAACAGCTATCATCAAAAAGTCAAAAAATAACAAGTGCTGGC
Organism: Prionailurus bengalensis; assembly: GCF_016509475.1. Lineage (NCBI taxonomy): Eukaryota > Metazoa > Chordata > Mammalia > Carnivora > Felidae > Prionailurus > Prionailurus bengalensis. Next base: position 148,649,677 of record NC_057345.1, read on the forward strand.
AAGGATGCAGAGAAAAGGGGAATGTAAATTTGTGTAGCCACTATGAAAACAGTATAAAAAATTAAAATAGAAATACCATATGATCCAGCAATTCTATTTCCAGGTATTTATTTGAAGGAAGTAAACCCACTATTTTTAAAAGATATCTGCAACCCCATGTTTATTGCCAAACCTTGGGAAAAATTTAATTGTCCATCAATGGATGAATGGATAAAGAAAATATGTCTTATACACATTATGTGTGTGTGTGTGTGTGTGTGTGTGTTTATTAAGCCATAAAAGAGAACAAAAGACCTTGAGGGCATTATGCTAAGAGAAATAAGTCAGAGGAAGACAAATACTGTATGATCTTATTTATATGTGGAATCTAAAACAAACAAAATGCACTCATAGATACAAAGAACAGATTGGTGGTTGCTAGAGACAGAGAGGTTGAGGGTGGATAAAACAGGTGAAGGGAGTCCAAAGGCACAAAGTGCCAATGATAAGATAAATAAATCCTGGGGAGGTAATATGCAGAATGGTGAGTATGGTTAACTATAGTGTGTATTTGAAATTTCTGAGAGAGTAAATCTTAAGTGTTAAATAATAATTATATGTGGCAATGGATGTTAACTAAAATAATTGTAGTAATCACTTCATGTAATATATACATATTTCAAATCATTATATTGTACACCTGAAACTAATACAATGTTATATGTCAATTATATCTCATTTTTTAAGAAAAGAAAAAAAATGGTCTTGTTTATTAACCGTTTCACATGCATATCCCACACCCCAACTAGATTATGTACCGCTTATATTCTGAGGTCAAGTTTTATGCAGTTTTTGTAACCCATAAAATCCACTACAATGCAAACTCATAGAAGGTATCCTATGAAACACGTTATAAAGATATCTGTGATTTTACAAACATCCTATAAGAAAGTTGAGGCAACTTTCTGCTGAGCAGAAATAATAGCAATTTTGTATCAGAGATTTTCCATAAAGCCACCAACCCCAGAATGACTTCTGTTTTCATTCTGCAATTCTGAGCTATCTTACCTTGGGCTATAGTTAAAAATAAAATACAAATAAAATTTGCCTAACAAGGCATTTGCTTAATTAATGCGAGTGAAAGGGATTACCGACAAGAGAAGGAGTTATCTAGAATCCTTCCCTGTATTTAGGGTGGTATGATATCTAGAGAGGGAAAGTGGAAGGTGTGTATTATATAATGTAAATAAGCATTAGTAAACTATTCTAAAATGCACAAGTTTACACTAGCATAGCCATACACCTCACAGCTCTGATATTTCCCTTAGAGTTATCATTTTAATTAACAGAGCCTCAAGAGAAATGCTCATAGGCCAGTAAACAATGGAACAGGTTTGTTTGGGGTTTTTTATGAGAATAAGATAATTTTGGAGCTATGAGATGGGGACCACTGCTGAGAACAAAAATTAAGGAAAATGATTATAGACTATGATAAAAGTGATTACAGTTTATGTATTTCCTAATTGTTAGGACTCAAACAGGAAGCCTTCAATGAGAACATTGTTTTCCCCCATCAGCTCAGTTCTTTATAGATATAGTGCAGAATCAACAACAGATAATTTACAGAACTTGGCAGTACTTTTAATCTCTTCACAGAAACTCATTATATCTTACCTATATGGGCACTAAGAAGAGAAGTCAAGCAGAGATCACAGAAAGATTAAATGGGAAAAATCATAAAAGAAAGTGACTTCCATTATCATCAGCAGAACCCCCTTCACTTAGGATGTTATTCGGCAATAAATATTTCAAACTAGATATAGTGCATATTGATATATGTGTATTGCCTGAATGCCTTCCTGCAGAAAGTACAGTCAGAACATATCAATGAAAAAAAAAAAAAGCAATATCTTCTTATGGGGAAAAAAAGGGGGGTTGAGGAAGACAAAAGTTAAAATGCAAAATTAAGGTGGCATTGTATCTGTGCACAAGGACCTCACCCAGATTATCCTCCAGAATGTTAATGGAAGTTACAGACAATAATTCCTCAAGCATTCACAAGATGATAAATCCTGTCTTGAACTTTTTCCAAATAGATACTAAGGAAGAAGCAGGATGCTATGCTGATACTACAATATGTTCATGGAAATGGGAAATCTTATTCCTTTTCATAAAGTCTTAGTAAGTCTCTGAAATGAATGTTCTGAGCAGATAAACACTAGAACAATATGTATTATTTTGAATTCATTTATTTTATGTTCAAAATTTAACCAGTTTTACTTCTAAATGACGACTTCACTGAAGCTCACTTATATATTCCTCTACCTTCCCCAAACTTCTAATTACTTATTCTGCATATGTTGCTCAGAGAAATAGCTATGACCCCTTACATAAAATTCTACACTACTCAGCCAAAGAGACAAGTCTGTCCTAATCCATAAAAACATATTAAATAGAACATATAAAGCATGATGGTGTGAATCTAATTGCCACTTAAGCTGTGAGATTTAGAAATTTGAATTTGGTCTTTCAAGTCTATGCTCTGCTGCAAATTTCCTGCTTACAGATAATTATTCCTAGAAAAATGATCCTATCTGTCACAACAGAGCTAATGCTACTGACCAGTAATTCTGTACATCATCATTTGCAAATGTTATGGGGATTTTTTACAATTATTTTTTCAGATGTTTATTTGTTTAATTTGAGAGAGTACAAGTTGGGGAGGGGCAGAGAAAGAGAGAGGGAGAGAGAGAATCCCAAGTAGGCTCCATGCTGTCAGTGCAGAGCCCGACTCGAGGCTGTATCTCACAACAGTGAGATCATGACCTGAGCTGAAATCAGGAGTCGGATGCTTAACCAACTGAGCCAACCAGGTGTCTCAGATTTTTTACACTTAGAAGAACTTTGTCTTTTCATAGGAGTCAGAAAAGTTATGGCAATCCAGGTTTCTCGTATGTGTGAATCCTCTATGTCATACACATTCCATGAATCACACAGGAAGAGGATCTAGTGCTTGAATAATATTATCATTAGCATTTAAATTAAGACATATTCTGCAACATTAATAAGAAAATAGCTCTAATTTATCATTGAATAAAAGCATATTTTAAAGAGTTAGTAACATGTCAGAATTAATAATGCCAATTGTAAATCTTTATTGCCTAGCTGGACCCACTTCCTTTATATATCCCCTGGGGTTCCCAGGGTCTCCTTTTAGTTCTTTCCTTTTGACTTAACCCATTGGGACTCCAGTACCATAAATGTGCTCACAGCTCCCAAATCCATGGCTCCAGATCCATATTTCCAACTCCCGAAAGAGTAATCCACAGCCCTCTAAAAGTAATGCATTAAAAAAAAAAAAAAAGGAATCACCATCTTTCTCTCAGAACCTGTATTCCCTATCTAGGTTGATGGCATTATACATAACCCAGTTGCCCAAGTAAAGATCCACTCTAGACTCCATTGTCTCCATTTCCACTCAGATGTTGTCACCAAATCCTTCTTAGTATGTCTAGACTCTTTTATCTCCTCTCTAGCACCAAAGATACCATGTTCAGTCAAACTTTCATCATCGCTTTCCTAGATCATGAGAATTATTTCCTAACTGGGCTTCCCACTTTCAGATTTATCCTATGTCAATCCATCCTGCACATCATGTCTGACTAATCCCTTTATAATGAAAAATCTGATCATATTTCTCCACTGGCTCAAGCCTTTCAATGGTATCCCACTGTCTCTAGGAGAGGAACAAGTTCAAACATCTGTCGGTGTCAGGTGAGTATCAAACTAGTAAAGGGGACTGTGTGTAAGACAACAGGTGGTGGCTGGGACTGTACTCAGATGGATAGGCACATGCCCTACCTAAAGGCACTTAAGAGAGGCAGTTGCTTTTGATTCCAGCTAGTTGTTGTCATGGAAATGTAGGTCCTGGGCCACCAGATGTTCCAATTTTTCAAGAGAAGCTGGAAGTCTGGATTTTTATGTACATTTTCCAAAATCACAATGCTGGAAATACACCTACATTCTAAAAAACAAACACATGAAGACCTAATCAATATTTAGGCCATCAGTTTTCAACCTCTCATCTTTTAGATAAAATTCCAACTCTTGGCATCACATACCAGAATATCTATCTAAGAATATTCCTTTCTTCACCCTCCATGCTATACCCGTAACAAGCTACATGCGATGCTGCTTTCAGGCCCCCATGGCTTTGAACAATTTTTTCTACTTCTGGAACACCCTGCTACCCCTACTTACCCTTTATTTTAACAGAAATTTTTATTCACCCTTCCAGATTCAACTTAAGTATCTCTTCCTCTATAAGGCCTTCCCAGACCCAGCCACAATCAGAAAATTATTTTGTTCTAAGACCTACACTTATTACAGAATTAATCACAGTGTGAAATTATTTATTTTAAAGTTGTCTCCTCAATCAGATAACAGAATTATTTTAACACAAAGACTTATTCAGCTTTTTACATTTATTCTCAGCCCATAGCCCTTTTAAAAAAAAAAATAGGTTTCATACCCAGCATGGAGCCCAATGTAGGGCTTGAACTCAGGACCCTGAGATCAAAACCTGAGCCAAGATCAAGAGTCAGATGCTTAACCAACTCAGCCACCCAGGTGCCCCACCCACAGCCTATTATTGAACACATAATACTACTGGAATGAAATAGCACATAAGTGACTGCCATCTTCCCCAGATTATAATAAAGTATTAACAATCGGAAACAGATAGAGACCTTCACTGATGTCTGAAGGAATTTAACTTTGCTTTCATACAAAATAACAACTTTAGCTTTAACTGAAAAATGCTCACAATCTGTCTCTTCTTTCAGGCTGGTCAGTCCTTTACTTATATGCAGCGGCTCCACCCTGTTTTCTGACTCTATAAATTCGCCTTTTCCAGATTGTTATATAAAAGTAATTATATACCACGTAGTCTTTTGGGTTTGGCTTCTGTGACTCAGCATAATACATTGGAGATTCAACCATATTGTTGCATGCATCAGAAGCGAATTCCCTTGTATTGCTGAGTATTCCATTGTATGGATGCATCACAGATTGTTTATCCACTCACTAATTGCAGGACACTTGGATTGCGTCCAGTTTGGGGTGGTTATAATTAGGCTGCTATAAACATTTGCTGCAGGTTTTTGTATAAACATAAGTTTCATTTCACTTGGATAAATACCCAGTAGGATCAGTGAGTCATAGGTAAGTGTATGTTTAACTTTATCAGAATTTGCCAAACTGTTTTTCCAACTTTGCTGCACCAATCTGCATTTCCATAAGCAATGTATAAGAGTTCCAGTTGCTTCACAACCTCTCCAGGACTTGATGTTGTCAAATTTGGGGGTGGTTAGTTTTTGAGTGGAGGAATGATTAAAGCTGTTCTCACAGAAGTATAGTGGTATCTCATTGTGGTTTCAATTCACCTAACCTCTTATAAATCATTTTATCTTTACTCCTCCTTGTTAGCTGGTATATCAGGCATCTCTGTGTCCCACCTCACATCCTATTAGCAAATCTTTTTACTGCAGTGGCTGTTGTGGCAACCAGCTGCTCCCAGGTATGACCTGAAAGCAACGCAACTTGATTTCACTTACACTATGTATCTCTCACTTTCTGCCCCATGGCTTCTCGGTCCCAACCCCCCATGTGAAATATTTGCAAAAACCCTTGATTCTAATGCATACATAAACCTAGAAATGCAAGAAAATTCATACTCTGTTGGGAAACTTTTGGCCAAAAGTAGATGGAAGCTTGTGAATACATACTCTTCCCCTTGGAAGAATGGTTTCATCCCTTGGAAAAATAGTTCTAAGGCATTTTCTCTATGTCTCCTCAGAGGATCCCCAGTGAGAATGAACACAGACTGAATGAACACAGCCTGCAGTGGTGATCAGCAAAAGAATATATCTTAACAATAGCTTTCCCTCCTTCCTTGTTTAAGTGCTTCAAAGTCCCTACTTTTCTTCCTTGAGGTTACTTCCCAAAATAAATTATCTGTACATAAGCCTTTCCTTGGGCTCTGCTTTAGGATATACCCAGGCTGAAGCATCTTTGGAAAGTCCTTCAGCTCAAAGAGGAAGTAAATAACAGAATCAAGCAGTCTCTATGCCAATACTTTCTGTAACACATCCCCCCCCCTTTGGTGGGTACTTTGTAGGCATGCTTTCAAGCAGAGGATTGCTAAGTTATATGACTAAATTGTTGGATTTTTAATACTTAAATATGTCTCTTTGATTAGAATCTCAATAAAATATGTGAAGATAGTATTCAGATTTATTGAAAATAATCAAATATTAATGTCAACTCGCTGAACATTAATATTTAACTTTTACTCTTCACTAATTTGTAAATTTGCATTGTTTTATTTTGTTTGCACATTTTGTGACAGAGTCTCATGAGAATAATGTGAAAAACAACTGAAGTGGCTTACTTAGATGTAGTTTCTTATGGAAGGGAGTTGTTCTGGGTCCAAGGGCTCACATCAGATCTGGACAGAGAACATGAGTGACAATGACCCTTGTGTTATTTAGGACAGAAGTAAATAGCAAAGGAAAGGGTTGCTTTTTTGTATCAGGAGCAGAGTCCTGATCCTGATAATTCTGGCCACTAAAACCATATCCAAGTGGATCAGACAAAGATAACCCTTAGAAATGTCCATAGAGAAAAATAATTCATAGGTAAACTTGGGATCTTACAAAGGTTTGTATTATTATCATCACTTTTGACAACAGATACTACTTTTCTGGATGTTTGTTAGCAAGCAAGAGAAAGTCTATTCATAAGGATAGATCTCTAAATTTTCTTGATGACAATACAAGTATAACTCAACGCTTTTTGGCACAGATCTGTCTGGCACAATACTATGTATGTACATACACACACACACACACACACACACACACACACACCACATACACAAAGGCACTCTTTGCGTGGGAGTCCTTTTCCTATTGTAGAAAGCATTCTTAGTATCTTCATAAAACGTAGAAGCTGACATAGTGGTAGACAGAAGCCACATATGTGTGCTCTATTAGAGAATACCTCCTGAATTTCATTCACACACAGTTTTAGGTTTCATAGATGAATCCTGGAGGAAAAGCTCCTGGGGAAAAATGAGAAATTTAGGTGTGATGTGATTCCAGATTTTTAAAATCCCTAAGAGGAAATTATATAGATAACTGCTTAGTATATACAATAATCAAACATTGTAAACATTTATGACAAACTGCCTTCATGAAACTGACCTATCCTTTTCCACCATAATCATCGTCACCTTCTCTGTCACGAACTAATGTAATTAATGATACAGATTTTTATGGTTAATAAGTTACTCTGAGGGTTTTATGTGTACCCTTCTAAACCTTTCAGATAATAATTCACCAGTATATGAGTAGCTTGCAACATATCTATTTTATTAAACTAAAATCACAGAAAATGTTGACTATTTTTAGTTAGGAGTATAGCTATCATTTAAACAACACACCTTATAACCAAACTTAGTGATTTTGTCACAAAAGTGAATTGTTATTCTCTTTTCTCTGTTATTCTAAACACTTCAGGTTGGAAATTTCAGGTATCTTACATCCTCTTTGCCTCCCTATAGTAAATCAAGTTATATTAATTCAATCCTTGTTATTCTTTTCTCTTCCCTCTCTTCCTGTCCAAGTCCAAAAGGCTAGGTTGATGCTCAGTCTATTAATATCAGGACCAATTATATGTGAGCTCTGAGAAGACATGAAAATTGCCTGACAAGCTTAAATATAGCATTCCAAGCGGTTTTCATAAGATCATTTATAGTGGGAATTTCTGGGGAAAGCACAAAGAGCTGTAGCTCAACTTCAGACTTATGAATGATCTTAGAACAAACCTCAGAGCATGTGCTAGAGGTGGAGACAAATATATGGGTCCTAAATCCAAGTTACTCTCTTCAATGGAAGAGGAGGCATTCATAACTCCTCCTACATCTCTGGTTTATGGAAGGTGAAGTACAGTTTTGGATGAACAGCATAAAGTATCCTTGAATTAAAGTCAACAAGAAAAAGAGCACAATTACTTCAATGCTTTGGCAATTCTTATCTTTGACACAGATAAGAAAAAGAGTAAAGTCTATAATGCCTTACTCTCCATCAGGTATGAAACTCTCCCAGGCAGAATAGACTCAGTTTCTGATGAAGCTGCAGAAGCCTTGCCCAGAGAGGAAGATGCCAGTTCTGCATGGGCATAGATGTGTGGGGCTTACTGCAGAGGACAGAACACTGAATGCAAGTCTGACATGGGAAATTTATCTTCTTGGGGTACTCAGTCAAGGTTCAAAAAGAGCTTGTCTAGAATCAAGCACACCAACCCTCATGTCTCTGCTTATTCTTTGGGAAAGAATGAAATAATGAAACCCAGAATGTGTCTATTTCTTGGGTCTAAAAAACTTGTCCCACAAATTGAAGACTTGGAGACACAAGAAATAGGTTAGTTTTTCTTCTAACTGGAAATTATGTATTTGGAAGAGGCTAGAGAATCTGAGCAGTAAGCCTCTGGCTCTGAACAAAGAATCAAGAAAAAAAAATTGCTTCCTGCACCACAAAGTAGGATTCTATATCAACAAATTCTACATGAGCATTTTATAAAGATCAGGAAGAAAATTTAGGTGGGAGTCATACTAACCTGATATAGAAGATGGCAAACTACAAGGAGATGAAGATGGGTAAAAAGTGTACATTGTGGTGATAGCAGGCATGATATATAGAGAACAACAGTAAAGAATGTGTTTGATGATTATCAGTAGTAAATAATACATCCAGTCCCCAGTAGTAAATAACAATGTCCCCAGACTTCTTCAACCTGTGACTACAAATAAAGTCACATTAACATTTGGGTACAAATTTTACTGCCCCCTTAAGCTTACCTCCTCCCATGGGATTGCAGCCCACTGTAAAATGTCCCCAAAGTATTTCTAGAAATTAACAGAGGGTATACTAACAGGTACATGTCTGATGGGCATTTGCCTCTTTCTTACACGTCAGGGGAGGATCTGCCATCTCTACTTTGATCCACTAAGTCTGCAGCTCTTACAAGGGATTTCCTTGCAAGCCATCTGCTGGTGCTCGCAAAGCCACCAAACCCTAGAGGTGCTAGCTAGCCCTGCATTCCCTTCAGTTTTTCTGTACCGCACTGATTCTGGGTTCCTTACAGGAATGCATCATGTTCATTATTCCCTGTTTCAAAGGATTCAAATGCCATGCCATCCCTGCACCATCATCTCTCATACATTTGTCTCAGGCACTTGAAAACCTGGATAGATACATGGCATGAGATTACAGAATCAGTTTGGGTTTGGCAGGAACTATCTTTCTCCACTGTCCTCCCTGCAAAATATCACAAGTCCCTTGGAGAGGATTCCAACCTTAGCCACGGACTCTTTCTCAGAGAAGGGGATAGTGTTTTCTCTGTGGCTTTCTGGCCCTTGCTTTGGGCTCAGAGCCTATGGTTGCTGACCTCCATGGCTATGTTTCAAGATAGCAGTTATTCCAATATATAGATGACTCCCATGCTATCTAATTCATAACGTCTTGCATGGACCATGAAAATGTTACTGGAATATCCGTACATGTTATTAGCCTCTGCATACAAACAAAGTCCCCGTACTCGAGGCTCTGGCTATTCAACACGTGATCCATGGGCCTGCAGCACAGGGATCACCTGAGGCTCATTAGAAAAGCATAATTTCAAACTCTATCCCAGAATGTGAAGTTTGAGGAGATCTCCGGGTGATTCTTGTTTACATCGAAGTATGAGAAGATAGTGTCACAAACTGTATCACTAAGTTTTACCATTTTAGAAAATCATGTCACTGACAGCAACACTGCTCATAGATTTCAGTCATGAATATGTACACCTGTATCCATCTGTATCTGCAGCCATCACGGTCACTGTGATTCTACATATAGGTGCAAGTGTCTGACCATCATGTCTCCTGCTGGTGCCACACCCACACATTTGCACACTGAAATACGTATTATTTTACAGTCAATTATTTTACTTTACTTCCCTTTTACATTATGTTAGGGTATTTTATTGATTGCATTTTCAAGTTCTGTGTGTGTACGTTGGTTGTATTTTCTATGTATTTCATTTCAGGAGAGTAAGTGAGATTTTATAGAACATTTGTTGCAAATACAGGGTATTGGGTCTGAGGGCATTGACAACCACAGCCACGGCCCATGGGAATACATACACAAGTTTTTTTTTTTTTTCAACGTTTATTTATTTTTGGGACAGAGAGAGACAGAGCATGAACGGGGGAGGGGCAGAGAGAGAGGAAGACCCAGAATCGGAAACAGGCTCCAGCCTCTGAGCCATCAGCCCAGAGCCTGACGCGGGGCTCGAACTCACGGACCGCGAGATCGTGACCTGGCTGAAGTCGGACGCTTAACCGACTGCGCCACCCAGGCGCCCCTACATACACAAGTTTTAAGCAGGGAAGTAACACAGCTAGATATTCTGCTTCAGGCGGACCATTCTAGTGGCTATTTGGAGGACAGATTTAGGGTCATAAGGCGGGGGTAGGAGGAATCGATGTGGGAGACTATTACTGCAGTCCAAGAGAGTTAGGAATGGCCATAGACTAGAAGAAAAACTGGGCAGAGAGGATTCTCAGAAACAAGGATGAGAGAATTTCAAGAATAAAGAGGCAAGTCAATAGAGTCAAACGGATTTATATGAATTTGTTTAAATTAGTAGCGAGGTGGCTACAAAACATTTACACAACTGGGAATAACAAGGCCAACTCACTTTGCTGTGGCATGAATATAAAGAAAAAAGGACTCAGAAAAGGAGAAAGTGGAAGGAGCACTTCCTTACTTTTCTCAGAGCAGCATTTTCCCATTTATTCCTATGTCCCTGCAAGTGATCCTGTAGTCTTTAGGAAATGGCAGTGGTAAGACTCTGCAGAATGAATTCTAGTCCCAAATCAAATGCCAAATACGTCACTTCTGACAGGCCAATTTTCTGTGACTCAATGTCCTTATCTGGGGCTTAGGGATAATAATTTTTCTTCTCTCTTAAGACAGCTTTGATGACAGAAATATGTATGTCAAAGTATTTTGAAAAATTAAGGAAGATAACTAAATTGTGATTGTTATACTGTTTAAATTTCGACAATATAATAGGTTTCGATTCAGATCATCAGTATGCATGAGTGGGAGCCACGCCACTCACTTCTAGGGAGTAATTAGGTTTTTTCCTTTCTTGAAAAAGAAAGAAAGAAGTTTCTGGTATTAACACTTTTCTATGGCTTCATACTAGGGAATTTATGTGAACAAAGGGCCTAACACTCTATGGCTTTTTGGAGTTTCTCTCTTTTCCCCTCAAATCCCTGTCAATCTAGTTTTATAATCAAAGTACATTCTTTGGAGACCTTTGGTGACAGCTGGAAGTCAGAGTTGCAGTTTGTTATATTTATTCAAAGTATTTTGTAAAAGATTTTTGATGGGGAAATTTTAAATCGAAAAAAAAGTCTCTGGAGAAATTATTATTACTTTGGAAAAATAGAAGTAGTCATGATGACTTTGAAAAGATACATATTATAGTGAGCATTTTTCCTGCATTGTAAGATCCAGAAGAATCACCCATGCACATCATTAGCAGTACTTGTTAGTATCCAAAGAAGTTTATGGCTTAAGGATAAATTCACTTTAAAATCAAAGTATTACCATTATACCTATAAATTCCTGGCAAGCTTTCTTTCTTTCAGAGAAAGAAAGATGCCTAATTTCTCCAAAAAATTAAGTTGATTTAGTAATAAAAGGATTAACATGTAAAATGGCAATATTTAGTCATAAATTATTCATATAATGTGAATTTTTTAAGAGTCTTATCAGACCAGGATGAGGCATTAGAAGTTTACTGGGTTTGTGTTCAAAGTTGCCTAATTGTACCATTGAGCCAACTTTAAGATTAAGTATGAATTATTACATTAGGTGAGCTGTAACTCCATTCAAACACACAAAATGGCATTTTCATCATCACTGATAAGGACTTTTTGTAGCTATATGAAATACTGTGAACTAAGTGGGCAACCAATATGGTCATTTATACACAGATAATCATGGTTTGGGTCCGGCCTTTGAAAAGGTCTCTTGGAGACTCATTTTAGACCTGAGGACACCTTCAGATTGAGAGTGAGGGGATGGAGAACTATTTATCATGCCACTGGAAGTCAAAAGAAAGCTGGAGTAGCCACACTTATATCAAACAAACAAGACGTTAAATTAAAGGCTGTAACAAGAGAGGAAGAAGGGCATTATATAATAATTACAGGGTCTATCCATCAGGAAGAGCTAACAATTATAAATGTCTATGCGCCGAATACGGGAGCCCCCAAATATATAAAACAATTACTCATAAACATAAGCAACCTTATTGATAAGAATGTGCTAATTGCAGGGGATTTTAACACTCCACTTACAGAAATGGATAGATCATCTAGACACACAGTCAATAAAGAAACAAGGACCCTGAATGGTACATTGGATCAGATAGACTTGACAGATATATTTAGAACTCTGCATCACAAAGCAACAGAATATACTTTCTTCTCGAGTGCACATGGAACATTCTCCAAGACACATCACATACTGGGTCATAAAACAGCCCTTCATAAGTATACAAGAATTGAAATCATACCATGCATACTTTCAGACCACAATGCTATGAAGCTTGAAATCAACCACAGGAAAAAGTCTGGAAAACCTCCAAAAGCATGGAGGTTAAAGAACACCCTACTAAAGAATGAATGGGTCACCAGGCAATTAGAGAAGAAATTAAAAAATATATGGAAACAAACGAAAATGAAAATACAACAATCTAAACCTTTGGGATGCAGCGAAGGCAGTCCTGAGAGGAAAATGCATTGCAATCCAGGCCTATCTCAAGAAACAGGAAAAAACCCCAATACAAAATCTAACAGCACACCTAAAGGAAACAGAAGCAGAACAGCAAAGACAGCCTAAACCCAGCAGAAGAAGAGAAATAATAAAGATCAGAGAAGAAATAAACAATATAGAATCTAAAAAAACTGTAGAGCAGATCAACGAAACCAAGAGTTGGTTTTTTTTGAAAAAATAAACAAAATCGATAAACCTCTAGCCAGGCTTCTCAAAAAGAAAAGGAAGATGACCCAAATAGATAAAATCATGAATGAAAATGGAGTTATTACAACCAATCCCTCAGAGATACAAACAATTATCAGGAAATACTATGAATAATTATATGCCAACAAACTGGACAACCTGGAAGAAATGGACAAATTCCTAAACACCCACACGCTTCCAAAACTCGATCAGGAGGAAATAAAAAGCTTGAACAGACCCATAACCAGGGAAGAAATTGAATCGGTTATCAAAAATCTCCCAACAAATAAGAGTCCAGGACCAGATGGCTTCCCAGGGGAGTTCTACCAGACGTTTAAAGCAGAGATAATACCTATCCTTCTCAAGCTATTCCAAAAAATAGAAAGTGAAGGAAAACTTCCAGACTCATTCTATGAAGCCAGTATTACTTTGATTCCTAAACCAGACAGAGACCCAATAAAAAAAGAGAACTACAGGCCAATATCCCTGATGAATATGGATGCAAAAATTCTCAATAAGATACTAGCAAATCGAATTCAACAGCATATAAAAGAATTATTCACCATGATCAAGTGGGATTCATTCCTGGGATGCAGGGCTGGTTCAACATTCACAAATCAATCAACATGATACATCACATTAATAAAAGAAAAGATAAGAACCATATGATCTTGTCAATCGATGCAGAAAAGGCCTTTGACAAAATTCAGCACCCTTTCCTAATAAAAACCCTCAAGAAAGTCGGGATAGAAGGAACACACTTAAACATCATAAAAGCCATTTATGAAAAGCCCACAGCTAACATCATCCTCAATGGGGAAAAACTGAGAGCTTTTTCCCTGAGATCAGGAACACGACAGGGATGTCCACTCTCACCGCTGTTGTTTCACATAGTGTTGGAAGTTCTAGCATCAGCAATCAGACAACAAAAGGAAATCAAAGGCATCAAAATTGGCAAAGATGAAGTTAAGCTTTCACTTTTTGCAGATGACATGATATTATACATGGAAAATCCAATAGACTCTACCAAAAGTCTGCTAGAACTGATACATGAATTTAGCAAAGTTGCAGGATACAAAATCAATGTACAGAAATCAGTTGCATTCTTATACACTAATAATGAAGCAACAGAAAGACAAATAAAGAAACTGATCCCATTCACAATTGCACCAAGAAGCATAAAATACCTAGGAATAAATCTAACCAAAGATGTAAAAGATCTGTATGCTGAAAACTATAGAAAGCTTATGAAGGAAATTGAAGAAGATTTAAAGAAATGGAAAAATATTCCGTGCTCATGGATTGGAAGAATAAATATTGTCAAAATGTCAATACTACCCAAAGGTATCTACACATTCAATGCAATCCCAATCAAAATTGCACCAGCATTCTTCTCGAAGCTAGAACAAGCAATCCTAAAATTCATATGGAACCACAAAAGGCCCCGAATAGCCAAAGTAATTTTGAAGAAGAAGACCAAAGCAGGAGGCATCACAATCCCAGACTTTAGCCTCTACCACAAAGCTGTAATCATCAAGACAGCATGGTATTGGCACAAAACAGACACATAGACCAATGGAATAGAATAGAAACCCCAGAACTAGACCCACAAACGTATGGCCAACTCATCTTTGACAAAGCAGGAAAGAACATCCAATGTAAAAAAGACAGTCTCTTTAACAAATGGTGCTGGGAGAACTGGACAGCAACATGCAGAAAATTGAAACTAGACCACTTTCTCACACCATTCACAAAAATAAACTCAAAATGGATTAAGGACCTGAATATGAGACAGGAAACCAACAAAACCCTAGAGGAGAAAGCAGGAAAAGACCTCTCTGACCTCAGCCGTAGCAATTTCTTACTTGACACATCCCCAAAGGCAAGGGAATTAAAAGCAAAAATGAACTACTGGGGCCTTATGAAGATATAAAGCTTCTGCACAGCAAAGGAAACAACCAACAAAACTAAAAGGCAAACAGCGGGATGGGAACAGATATTTGTAAATGACATATCAGACAAAGGGCTAGTATCCAAAATCTATAAAGAGCTCACCAAACTCCACACCCGAAAAACAAATAACCCAGTGAAGAAATGGGCAGAAAACATGAATAGACACTTCTCTAAAGAAGACATCCGGATGGCCAACAGGCATGTGAAAAGATGCTCAACGTCACTCCTCATCAGGGAAATACAACTCAAAACCACACTCAGATATCACCTCACGCCAGTCAGAGTGGCCAAAATGAATAAATCAGGAGATTATAGATGCTGGAGAGGATGTGGAGAAATGAGAACCCTCTTGCACTGTTGGTGGGAATGCAAATTGGTGCAGCCACTCTGGAAAACAGTGTGGAGGTTCTTCAGAAAATTAAAAATAGACCTACCCTATGACCCAGCAATAGCACTGCTAGGAATTTACCCAAGGGATACAGGAGTACTGATGCATAGGGGCACTTGTACCCCAATGTTTATAGCAGCACTCTCAACAATAGCCAAATTACAGAAAGAGCCTAAATGTCCATTAACTGATGAATGGATAAAGAAATTGTGGTTTATATACACAATGGAGTACTACGTGGCAATGAGAAAGAATGAAATATGGCCCTTTGTAGCAACATGGATGGAACTGGAGAGTGTGATGCTAAGTGAAATAAGCTATACAGAGAAAGACAGATACCATATGTTTTCACTCTCATATGGATCCTGAGAAACTTAACAAAAACCCATGGGGGAGGGAAAGGAAAAAAAAAAAAAAAGGAGGTTAGAGTGGGAGAGAGCCAAAGCATAAGAGACTGTTAAAAACTGAGAACAAACTGAGGGTTGATGGGGGGTGGGAGGGAGGGGAGGGTGGGTGATGGGTATTGAGGAGGGCACCTTTTGGGATGAGCGCTGGGTGTTGTATGGAAAGCAGTTTGACAATAGACTTCATATATTGAAAAAATAAAATAAAATACGTTATATAACCAAAAAAAAAAAAGAAAAGGTCTCTTGGATCAGACTAAACCCCATTATTTTAAGTAATCTCTACACCCATTGTAGGGCTTGAACTTATAACCTTGAGATCAAGAGTCATGTGCTGTACCAACTGAGCCAGTCAGGTGCCCTAAACTCCATTATTTTAAAGGTCACTCATTTGTTCTAGAACATGGACACTTTGTTAATATGACAAATGGAAGAGTATGATCCTTAATACTAATTATCAGCCTATAAACAGAAATTCCAACCTGTGCAGCTAATACTAGAAATTCACTCAAAGATGGAAATTTACTGCACAGATGCAAACATTGTATTTTACATGCAAATCCTAGAATTTGAGACCTGGAGATAATTTCGTCCAACTCTTATCTTTGAGAGAAAAAGAAATTGAAGCCCAAGAATATTAGGTCATGTCTTCTCCAGATTACTTATGAGTTTGCTAAACTTAAACAAATTACTTACCCCCATCTAAGTTTCTGTTTCCTTGTTTATAAAATAGAGAAAATTAAAATATTAAATGAGGCCATGTATGTAAATCACATGGCATAGTCCCTAAAATGTAGGAAATGTTTCATAAATGTTAGTTATTATTTTTCTTGGTTTTCTTTGTTTTTTAAAGAACATTTTCATGTTTATTTGATTTATTTTCAAGAGAGAGGGAGAAAAACAGAATGTGAGTGGGGTAGGGCAGAGAGAGAGGGAGACTCAGAATCTAAAGCAAGCTCCAGGCTGAGCTTTCAGCACAGAGCCTGATGTGGGACTCGAACTCACAAACTGTGAGATCACGACTTGAACCGAAGTCGGATCCTTAACCGACTGAACCATGCAGGTGCTCCTATTTTCCTTATTTGTGAGCCAGAGAGAAAAATTATAAGGTGATTATGACAAAACATTAGTCTAATTTGGAACATTTGGTAGGTGTGAAATGTTAAGTATCAAGAATAACCATCGTCACTGCAAAGAAGTGCAGGTTGCATTAGAGTAGCTCCTCAACTCCTCAAAAGGACTTTGTGCATGAAATAGTCAACCCTGTTGTGAACATTCAGGTTGTGCACTGCCAACTTTAATTTCTTCAGATGGCACAACCCCTTGAGGGTACTATTTACTTTGCACAACTACATTAGTAGCCCTGAGATAGTTTTCAATAATGATATATTCTTAACACTCACAATATTTATTCGCAATCCATAATTGGACTTAAGGTATCTATTGTAATTAGTCTTCACAATTTTTTATTTTTAAGAGAATTTTTTGAATTCTAGTTTCTGCCCCAGAGGTAGGGAAAGATATTTTACAGAAAATACAAAAGCATTAACATCAGAGAGAAAACTGATAAATTGATTACTTAAAAATTAAAAACTTTTCTGGGGAGCATGGGTGGTTCAGTCGGTAAGCGTCCGACTTCGGTTCAGGTCGTGATCTCGTGGTTCATGAGTTCAAGCCCCATGTTGGGCTCTGTGCTGACAGCTCGCAGCCTGGAGCCTGTTTCAGGTTCTGTGACTCCCTCTCTCTCTGCCCCTCCCCAGCTCATGCGCTCTCTCTCTCTCTCTCTCTCTCTCTCTCTCTCTCTGTCTCTCTCAAAAATAAACATTAAGAAATTAAAAAAATTAAAAACTTTTCTAAGTGGGAAGTTACCACTCAGACAATGAAAATGAGTGATAAAGAGTAGAAAAACATATCTGAAGCAGATATAACCACAAAGAGCTTATACCCAAAATATTTAGTGAATAACGGTGAACTGGTAAGAAAAAAGACAGGTTGTCAAATAGGAAAAAAAATGAGCAAAAGATTTGAACAGCCAATTTTTACAAAGAAGAAATCCAAATAGCCATTATGCGTGCTAAAAGACCTTCAACATCACTAGAAATTAGGGAACTGCAAGTGAAAATCACAGCAAAATACCAGTTCACATCCACCAAATTGGTTAAAATGAAAACATTTCAGAATACAAGCATTAGCAAGAATTTACAACAATGGGAGCTTATATACGTAGCTGTTGTAACAGTAAATTGGTGCGGCCCCTTTAAGAAAAAGTGTGGGAGTACCTTGCAAAGTTGTAAATACATATATGCCCTGATCCAGCAATTCACTCTTAGGTATTCCCCACAGAAATGTGGTGTAAGGGAACATGTGTAAAAATGTTCATAGCAACATACTTCCTAAAAAATCTAAACATGCAAATGACCCAAATGTCATCAATAGCAAAACAGATCAATAAATTGTGGTAATCTACAGTCACATGCAACAACAAAGTATAGGGGAAAAGATGTCATGCATGATACTATAACATACTATTTGATTCTATTCACAAAAGTTCAAATACAGGCAAAACACAGGGATGCATATCCAGTGGTAAAAGCAGAGAAATGATTATCACAAAAATTGGCTTATACTATTCAGAGGCTGAGGGTTGGTGTCAGGGTAGAGCCTGAGAAGGAAAATGTGGGTAAGAGGCTGAAAGAAAGGGACTAAGAGAAGTACGCAGCCAGGGACTGGGGTGAGGCAGAAGTCTTGAAGAGGAGGGGGCCCAGAAGGGTGACATGTATGTATGGTAGACCTAGAGTGACAAATAAGATGCAGGGGCACCTAGGTGGTTCAGGCAGTTGAGTGTCCGACTTCAGCTTAGGTCATGATCTCACAGCTCATGAGTTCTAGCCCTGCGTCGGGCGCTGTGCTGACAGCTCAGAGCGTGGAGCCTGCTTCCAATTCTGTGTCTCCCTCTCTCTCTGCCCCTCCCCACTTGTGCTCTCTTTCTCAAAAATAAATGAGCATTAAAAAAAAATAAAATAAGATGCAGATATGGAAACTGAGGTGAGTCACAGAGGAAAGGGAGCTGAGGCACAGCAGCAGGCTGAGGGCAGGATAAGTCACCACAACAAGCTAGGGAAGAAGGAGGCTACCAGCTGGCCAGAACTGGCCACAGGGCATGCTCTGCCAGGCAGTGAAGGTTGTCATTATATATTAACATTTCATACTATCATCTCTAGCATGGCTAAATGTAAAATCCTCCAAATGGGTTAGCCAGCTTATTCCCTTGCCCCTCTAGCCTATTCTCAAACCCACAGTCAGAGGGATCCTGTTAAACTGTTTAGGTCAGATCACAGCATTCCTTTCTCACTCCAACCACACTATTCTCATTTCTGTTCCTCAAGAGGCAGGGCCTTTGTACACGCTTCCCTTTGCCTAGATTTGCTGGTTACATTCCCCCTAGATACATAGCTTGTTCTCTCATCTCTTTCAGGTTTTTACTCAATTGTCATCTTCTCTCTAAGGCCTTCCATAGAGTATCTAAACATTCAACAGCACTCCCCCCAGTTTGGGTCCCTTTCTTTGCTTAATCTTTCTGTCACTAATACTTACTACTCTCTTGCACTATATATTTTACTTATATATCTTGTTAGGCATGCTAACTTCTATTAGAATGTATCACAAGGGTTGGGATTTAGGGGTCTTTTTCACATTTGACCCCCCTAGTACTTAGAAAAATGCCAGCACATACTCAGCACTCACTTAATATTTGCTAAATGAATGAACAAAAGAATGAATGAACAAACCCATCCATCCAGTAATGAAAGCTAGAAACCTGGGTAACTTTTGCTCTTTGTTCTCCATTACCCAGTTCTGTCCACTTTCTAAATATCCTTCTACCCCTTCTATCTCTATTTCCATCACTCTAACTCAGACCATTATCATCTTTCACCCAGACTGTGGCAATAGTTGCCTGACTTCCCTCCCCTCCTCTAGTAGTAGTCCCATAAAATCTATCCTCCCCTAAACTATCAGATTGATCTTAAAACCTGTCGATCTCCTACTAAAACACTTTGATGGCTCCTTATCACTCCCGGTGACTACAACTCCAGCTCCTTGACATTGAGCATCCCTGCAAGATCTAGCACACACTTACCTCGCTAGCCCTCCTCTCGTCATTCTCTAGACCACAATTTATGATCAGGAAACACCAAAATGCTTTTGTATGCCAACAGGTTTCTGATCTGTGGGAGACTGGCTCATCTGTCCCATGTTTAGAATGTCCGTCCTCTCACTTCTCATTTTACCGCTAATAAACACCATCCTTTAGGATTGAGTTCAAATGCTTGCCTCTCCCAGGGTTTACTACTGCTGCCTCCCTCTGTATGCTATGTACCCTCCTCCACGCTCCCATAATTTTCATACATACTCTCCTGTGGCACTTACCACACTCCATAATAACTATATGTTTATACACCATTCTTTTCTACTGGAATCTAAGATCTTTGTATCCATCTTAGTCATCTCTGTATGCATAGTGCCTATCACAGTGCCTGACACAGGCAGGTACTCAAAAAATATTAGGTGACTGAGTAAATGAGTGATTTAGGCTATACACAAAGAAATTTTTGTAATAATCACTAAGGAAACTAGAAACAATCAACTTGTGTCACTTTCAGATACTCAGGCATTCAACATATGTCTTTTGCAAATTCTATCTTTTGTGAAAGTAAAGAAATAGGCACAGAGCCCAGAAGAATCACTTTTAACATGTCTCTTATGGTTCTTTCATGCCCAGAAATTTGATTCTCTTTATTATAAATGCCGCAGGCACCAACAGATCACTTTTCTCATTTTTTGTTCAACTCTATCCCTTCACTACTCTGCCTCTCTCACTCACAAAAAAGAATTTCCAGCAAGCCACCATAACCAAATGTAACATTTGTCATAGTGAGACAATATAGGAGAAACTCAATATACATTATTTTAGACATTTACAAAATGGGAATTTTCTCAAGTAGTCTGCAGTGAAAATAGGCTAATGGGAATTCACTGGGTAAGAATCAGCCTGGTAACAACAGACAAGTAGTCATTGTGTTCAGAGAACTAAATTCTCCACTAGGTAGAAATGTACTTATGTACCATAGATATCATAACAGATATGTCCTTCAATGACTAATATATTTAATTTCTCCATTACTACCCAGAGAGATCTATGAAAATACACGGCACATTAAAAAGATGACCTCATTTGTCCATTTGTAACCTGTTAATCCTAAACTTGAAATTCTTTTGATAAAAGATTTCCTGTTCCTTCTGGAGCTAAAAGCAAGGAATCAGGACTAGGTTTTTCTACCCAATTATCTTCTCGTTCACTGCCTAAAGTTTCCCTAATCAAACAATGCCAAGGTAAGAGGGCAAACTATAAAAAGCAGATAGATCTGCCCTCTGAGTTTCTAGTTGGAGAAAAGTATATATAGAAACCAGAATGAGCTCTGGAGTTACAAAAACCATGACAATTGTCTCAGAAAGACTTGGATGAGTTAATACCATAAACTGATTTTAAAATGCAAATTTTTTTTAACATTGAAAAACCATAAAAGCCAGGTGTGAGCAGCATGAAATGCAAGTAGATTATCAGAGAACCTTGTGTATACAAAGCGTGTATTAGAATCTTGTCTATACAAGATTCTTCCCGTAGCATTTTTTTTAATTAAAGTCAATTTTATACAAATATAATTTATTCAAGGGTATATGAAATCAATACTGGGCTTTTTGAGTACCTATGATGGATTATAATTGGTGTCAGACACTAGTGACACAAAGATGAATAAAAAGCGTATCCTTGTCTTCATATGTTTAGAGTCCAGCAATAGACATGCAAACATTACATCAGATGAAATAAATGCAATATGTGAGATGAACACGGGGAGAAGAACAGTGTGGAATGGGGGACGGAAGAGCACATTTATCTATTGCATTACATATAAAAATCAGATCTCTAGGGGCGCCTGGGTGGCGCAGTCGGTTAAGCGTCCGACTTCAGCCAGGTCACGATCTCGCGGTCCGGGAGTTCGAGCCCCGCGTCAGGCTCTGGGCTGATGGCTCAGAGCCTGGAGCCTGTTTCCGATTCTGTGTCTCCCTCTCTCTCTGCCCCTCCCCCGTTCATGCTCTGTCTCTCTCTGTCCCAAAAATAAATAAACGTTGAAAAAAAATTAAAAAAAAATCAGATCTCTAGAGAAAGTTGCACTGTTAATATTACCATTGTATATGATACAAAAGGAACCAGCATACCTTATCCTTATCTACATATTAAAATGTGTCATATAAAAGTGCTAATAGTCAGCTATTTCTGACCTACAAAAACAGCAATTTGACATGATTTAACCTATGAGTTTTTTAAAACAAATTTTCATGTATTTATTCCACAAATATTTGGTTATCACGTAGCAAGTGCAAGTGGAAGAGGCATGGAGAGAAGAACAGATGGAACCAATGGGGACTGAGAGAAGCTAAAGACCATAGTTACCATTTAACCAAACCTATTTTTTTCTTGAGATCTTCCCTAAAATATACCATCGACTCAACCCTCCAAGAGAATGATACAGCTCCAAGGTCCCTGTGTCTGTCCTTACAGATAATAAGCTTTTATGAGAATGCCCGAAGCAGAAGTAGAGTCTTAGGGAGCCAGGTACCCCAAATCCCTTGCTGGTAACTCACAGTCATAGTCTGCTGATTATCCCTCGTATTTATTCTCCCCTTCTTTCATAGTAATGACCTTTTAACTTTGGGCTGGACATCAACCACCTCAAACAGCCCATATTGTTCACCTTGCAGTCATGTCTGACAGTTGTGAAAAAGTGCTGGTTTATGAGACACTAAGTGGAACCAGAGTGTGCAATTTCTGAAAAGTAAATTTCAAGGGAAGTGATGTGGCCTTCTCCTCTTCCTGCTGATTAGGGAAGTCCCTCCTTCTCCAGCTTCTATGGTTTTCTTTTTGCAAGGAGATCATATAATTGAAATCACATAGTATGGAACCTTTTGTGTGTGGCGTTTTCCACTTAGCGTAATACCTTTGAGATTTGTCCATTTTTTGTGTGTATCAATAGTTCGTTACTTTTACTGCTAAGTAATAATCCATCATATGGAAGTACCACAGTTTGTTTATCCTTTCCCCAGTTGAGGGCATTAGGGTCTTGGAGTTGCTTCCAGTTTTAGCAATGAAAAATAGAGCTGCTGCATGTGTTTACTTATAGATTTTTGTGTGAACATAGGTTTTCATTTTACATAAATAAACATCTAGGAGTAGGATTGCTGGGGTATTGTGGTAAGTGTATGTTTAACAGCATATGTAACTGCAGAAATGTTTTACAAAGTGACTGTATCATTTTGCATCCCCACCAGCAATGTAAGCAAATTCAAGATGTTCCACATCTTTGTCAATATTTGGTATGGTCAGATTTTTATTTTAGACTTTTCAATAGGTTATATAGTGATATCCCATTGTGGTTTTAATTTGCATTTCTCTAGTGACTAAAGATATTGAGCATCTTTTCATGTCCTATTTGCCAAATATCTTTTTTTGTGAAGTGGCTTTCTTTTTTATTGAGTTGTTTACTTGTTATTAAGTTTTGAAAATTCTTCATTAACTCTGATTCAAGCCCTTCATCAGATATGTGATTTGCAAATATTTTCTCCTAGTGGGAGACCTGTCTTTATTGTCTTCACAATGAGTAGAAGTTCTTAATTTTGAGAAAGTCCAGTTTATCAACTTTTTCTTCTAGGGATAGTGCATTTGGTGTTGTGTTTAAGAAATCTTTTTCCAATCCAAAGTCATAAAGATTTTCTCCTTTATTGTCTTCCTGTGTTTTATAGTTTTCAGTTTTACATTTAAGTCCATTTTGAGTTAATTTTTGTATAGAGCACAAGGTATGTATCAAGGTTCATTTCTTTTTGCATCTGGGTATTTAATGGCTCCCACATCACTTGTTTATAAGACTACTCTTTCTCTGTTGAATTAACTTTGTGTCTTTGTTGAAAATCGCCTGAACACTGATGTGTGGGTCTATTTCTGGATTCTCTATCCTGTTAAATGAGACACGCTTAAATTTTTTTTTAGTAAGTATATTTTTATTTTTAATAGGAATTTAAAAAATACTGGCTTTCCAACCCCAAGTTGTGTTTTCTTCTCTTAAATTACCTAGTGCTCGTGGTTATCATTGCCTAAAGTTGTATTGCATAAACTCACTCTAAAATGCAAACAGACAATATATGTCATATCCAATATCCTCATTTGTAAAACATCTTATGAGATGTTTTTCTGATTTGCCACTGAAAAAAGGGCATTCATTATAAAGAACATTAAAAAGTACAGCCTCTTTTAGACTTTACAAAATAGACCCCAATGCAGATAAATGCACTTTTTAAAACTAAGACATTTTAAGAATAGGGCTAGCTTGATTATTTTACTTGGAACTAATACATAGATTCATCAAGTCCCCAGGCCTTGTGGAATTTCAATTAGCTACTGCCAAGAGCCACAGATAGCATAATATAGCTGTATAGAGGAAATGCCATCTGCCTCTGTGAACAAAAATCACTCTAGTATTGATGCCTATGGTTCCTCAGAGCTCTCTTGATTATGCCAATATTATGCCCATGGTTAACCACAGAGAGTTTCTCTGTGAATGTCCCCAACTGCAGAGACTATAGGGATGCCAGTAATGTGAGGGATTCATAGATAACACTGATTATGCTGATGGTGCATGGCACAGTTGACCACACCAAGACATTGATAAACAAATGCCCTAAATTGGCAGAAACTACTGAATCCTTGCCAGATCCTGTGATAGACTAGTCATCTAAGTTTTTCCAGTGTCTTGGGTTTTTTTTTTCCTTTTCTGATTAAGGAAGCATGTAATGTGAGCTTCATTAATGCCCAAGAAGAAATTTCTTTTATCTTTAATTACCAAGGGGAAAAAACCTGAGATAATGTCACATTTATAAATGGAAATGACTTACAACTATAAATATTGATAGACTGTTATCATGTGATGAAAGCATCCTTTCCCTTTGGCAGGTGGTCACTCAGCCCATGTGACTTATGGGTAAGCTTTCTGTGGTCACCTCCCCCTTTATGATGATCCTATACAAGGTACTGTGTGCCTATAGGATCACTTCCAGCTTGAACCAGGTAAGTGGTGGGTCCTTATTGATTCTGACACCTGCTTATCTTAACCTGCAGTCAGCAAGCAGGCAAGTTAGAACAGCATAGCAAAACCCAGACACATTCTGGGTCAGAGTTATTAGGTGCATACATCAGAATACACCCTAGTTAGTTTAAGAAGAAAAATATTAATGGCAGGATTGTGGAAAGTTCATGAAGTCTTTGGAAGGGTCAGAGAAGCAAGTTCTAGACTAAGCTTCCAGGAATAACATCCAGAACCACATATCACAGTTGGTGAGGTCACACTGATTCTGGCACAATTGGGAAGTTGCTGCCATCACCACTGACCTCAGGACATGCTACCTTTGCTCTTGATCACACCAACAAAATGGATCTCCACGCCATATCTGTCCCTTCACATACCTTGTTTCCCTTTACCTTTTGTTTCAGGACTGTGATTATCATGTGCCTCGATATTATTTCCTTTGTATTTATCCATCTTGGGGTTTGTTAAGCTTCTTGAAAAAATACATTGATGTTGCTCATCCAGTTTGGTAAGTTCTTGGATGTTATTTCTTGAATATTGCCTCTGTCTCATTTTCTCTCTCCTCTTTTTGGGACTTTAATTACATGTATATAAAAACTTTTACTATGTTCCATATTTCTCTTATGCTCTCTATTCTGCTTTTCATTTTATTATTTTCTCTTTATATGCTTCAGTTTGAATATTTTCTGTTGATCTGTCTTCAAGTTCATTAATTCTTCTGCTATGTCTAATCTGATCTTAAAGCTTATCCACTGAGTTCTTAATTTTAGGTATTATATTTTGCATTTCTAGAGTGTATTTTTTTTTCCTTTTAATTCTGAGTCTGTTTTATTCCTTGATTATCTATCAGTTGCTTTTCCTGTTTGAATGTTTGATCATTTTTATTGTGGGCTGGACATTGTAATAGATCTTGTAATAGATCTATCCTATGGTCTCTAGATTATATTACTTTTCTCTAAATAGTGTTTTGTCTTTAGTCTGGAAGGCAGTTAAATTGCCAGGGAATGTCCTGAATCTTGTTGATGCTTTATTTTTACTTTTCTTAAGCCAGGTATGTTTCAGTTTTATCTATAATCTTATAGTATAGCCCATACTTCTAAAACATTGTCTCTCTAGAGGTACAATTGAATGTCTAGAGTGTTCACCAAGATGTCTCTACTTTGGCTGGGGTAGAATTCAAACACCTGCCCCTCCCCAAAACTGTATGATCTTTGAAATCTCTATTCAGTTCTCAGCTTTGAGTAGTTGTTCTCTCTTAGCCTTTTGGTGTCTCACTTTGTGCATTCAGAGCTTATAGGTTGGCTAAGGACCCATGAGGTATTTTTATATGCATTTTGAGGACTCTTTATCTTCCATTCCTTTATCTCTAGTACCCTATACTTCAAGATATCCCTTCGCAGCCTAAACTCCAATATCTGCTTCCTTCACTTGTCAAGACTATAATTTTCAGGGCACCTGGGTGGCTCAGTCAGCGGAGTGTCTGACTCGTGATTTCGGCTCAGGTCATTATTTCACAGTTCATGAAATTGAGCCCTGTGTCGAGCTCTGTGCTGACAGTGTGGAGCCTGCTTGGGATTCTCTCTCTCTCTGCCCCTCTCCCACTTGTGTTCTCTCTCTCTCTCGAAAAAAATAAATAAATGTTAAAAAAAAGACTATAATTTTCTACGTGGGTTATATTTCCCTCCACCTTATATTGAAAAAAAAACTGGTATAAAGAAATCTATAGTGAATATAGGGTTCACCTTCAAAGTTTCTCTTATTTCAAGAATTTTATCTATGCACTTTTTGTCCAATTCCTGAAAATGGTTTTTTTAAAAATATTTTGCTCAATTTTTATAGTTGTTTACCATATCAACTATTCATTATCACTGAAATAGGAACTGAAAAAACCCTCTACTTTACATTAGGTACCATTCATCATCTGATTTCTGAAACTCAAGTCTAAGTCTGTTCTCCATCAGCAAAGAAGCCTGAAATCTGTGGAGAAGGAAGATTGTAGAAGGGGTTGATGCTATGAGAAACTATCAAAATGTGAAAAGGGTGCCAAATTATATTTACTCAAAAAAGTATTTTCTATCCCATTACTATCTGATTCCCTAATTACTGTGTCTTCTTGATCAGGTCAGACAATCAGCTAGAGATGCAGCAAGGAGCACAAAAGTAAGATGAATTGGAGAAGAGTGGAGAAGTGCATGGTAACTTTGTTTATACCTAAAATGTATCTTTTATGTTTTACTTTTAAAACCGCATTTCAGATTTCAGCATATTCCATATTGACAATTATGACTTATACTTCACCCCTTAATGACTTTGCACATCCACATGTTTCTACAGCTAGCTTTCTCATAAATAAGGTAGAAAGAAGGTAGTGGAAATAGTACTATATCAGGAAGTATTGAGAAGGTGGGGGTAATTCCTAAGGCTTATTATATACTTTGCTTTAGCAACAGTTGCTGAATACCTACAATATTCCAAGCACCAAGCACAGGGTGTGGTGGGTTGGGATGGGACATGAAGGAATAAGGAAGTTGGAGTGAGTATATGTTATACCAAGATGAATAAGATGGGGTTGCAGTTGTGTAGTAGACATAGATTTTCCAGTGTGCCATAACCACTATTAAGTCAGGGTTATATATGAGGGGTTAGGGAGAACCAAGAGTGGATTGAATCTGGCCAGGGACTCAAGAAAGTCTTCCTGTAGCAGACATTTAAGATGAATCTTGAAGAAGAGTGAGACTTAGCCAGACAAAGAAAGGTAAGAGAGGCATTTCAGGCAAAATCAATAATATCAGGGACCTAGAAAAGCAAGCCAGGAAGTGTGGCCATTGTTATAAGCAAAGGGTGCCACCAAGGAATTGTCCTGAAGGGAAGGTAGCTCAAACTGCATTTTAGATAGAGCATTCTGCATGCAGCTTAGGGGGAAAAATTCAGAAGGGCAGGATGTGAAGCATAGCCATTAGAGCACTACTGCAATAGTCCAGGAACTGGCCTTTCTAGTGACAGAAAGAAAGATGTGGAGAGTTAAGGTGTAAAATTTCCAAAGGTGGTAAATAGCTACGGGGGTGCGTGAGGGAGAAGAGGAAGCTATGTTTTAAGAAAAAAAAGTGCAAATTTACTGGAGGGAAACAAAAATACCTATTTTAGACACTGACTCTGATGCATCTGTAGACTTTGAAGTTGATGTAATTGGTAGGCAGCTGGATAAATGAGATTCAAGAGAGAGCTGCTCAGAGATGGTGGAGGTGGGGAGGAGACTGAAGAATAATTAGCATATAAAGGTAGGTAAAAACCTGAGAGGGATTAGGAACCAGTGAAGTAATGAGAGAAGAATAAAGAGTAAGGATAGAAACCTGAGGATAGCAGGGTTTTAGGATTGTGCAGACAATGACAAAGGCACACACAGACTAAGTATTCCTCAAAGATATGGGAAACAATATTTTAGAAGCTGAAATAATATTTTAGAACAAAGGGTACGTGGTCAACAGTGGGAAATGAAGCAGAGGTCTACTAAGATAAGGATGCTAGAGCACTGACAAGATGAGGTAATTGGGAGGTCACTGGTGACCTTGGGGAGAGGAGAGGATCTTGACAGAGTAGGGCAGTCAGAAGTCCTGAGAAAATATAGATTATTCTTTCAAGTGCTTGATTTCAAAGAAAAGGTTAGAAATTAGGAGGTGCCCAGGAGCTGGAGGATGATTTAGAATCAAGAGAAGGTTTGATTTGAATAAGAAAGACTTAACCATATTTATGGGCTGGGAGAAATACCCACATAATAAGAAAGAAAATAATCAAAGGAGATAATCAGTAGAATCAAGTTTCTAAAGTGTTTAGATGGGTCAGAGTCCCAAACACTGGCAGAAGGACTGGATATGAACATGTAGAAAGCATCACATCCTGCATCAGGAGGAAAGTGGGGGATTAGCAGAAGACATAAAGACATAGGGTAGGGGGCAAAAATTAGGGATCTATCTCATAACTCCATGACTTCATTTTTTTTGATAAAGTAGGAGGTAAGTTGCCTCCTCGGGGCATGAAGGGGAGGGTGTATGGTACTAGGTAAGGTTACTGAAAGGATTAGTGACCTTTTGAAATAGTCATAAGAGGAACGGGGAGAATTGGCAAACTAAGGACAGGACTAAGGTCTCTCATGTGGCATTCAGAGTCCAGGTGAAGGTGACTTTTCCTTAGTAGCACTTGGCCACCCAGCATGGATGCAGAGAAAGTCAACTGTAAAGCAGATCTGGGAATACAGTTTCCCAGCCATGGCGTAGACAAGCATGCCAAAAATCAAGCGCACAGCTAACAGAGTGGTCTAGGCTGGATGGTGAGGAGGGGCTGGTAGTCTGAGAGAATTTAGGGGATCAAAGAGTGGGTTTGGTGGTAGCAGGAGAATGAAAACTCTTCTTCCCTGTTTTCCTCTCACCACTCCGGTGAGAGGCCTGCACTCACTACCATATCCATTACTGATAGAAAGCCAAAATAAAACAGAGAAGGAGGGAAAGAGAGAGAGAAAACTCATTATTGCAAAATTCCTTTAATGCTTTTCTTTAAAGGCACAAGTCATCTAAATCATCCCCCAAAAGGCTTTTTAAATTCCAAGACTAAGAACAAAATTATAGTTAAACATTTAATTAATGTTTATTATAGCTAGCATGTTAGTTTTAGAAAGGTCAAATATATGATACAATGAAGTAATATTTTTCAGATTCTGTAGGTCTATTTTATAGTGCACTGGGGCTCACAGTATAATAAATATCTTCTATTATTTTGTAAGATTCTTGTATGCAAAGCTATGTAGGGCCAAGATAATTTTGAATTTCAAGTCAAATGAGCTGGCATGAACCTTAGGCAAGTCACTTTATCTTTCAGACTTTAGGTTTTAGACTTGTAAAATGAAGGATGGGGGTAAATTTCAAGTTTCCTTCCAGGTAAAAACAAAATGAGTATAATTTAATATTTTAAATTACTATAGAATTGATAGGATTACTCCTTTTCTGTTATGATACACTTGTGTCCACAGCTATAATTTTTTAAGCATCAGTCCTCGATCAGGAATACAAACTCAAATGATAACACCATCTCTATGGGAAATAGAATCCATTTTGTATCACAGTTTACATTATGTCCCACCATCCTCTGCTCACATTTACTTTTCGGAAACTTCGTTTCCAAAGGTTCAGAGATATTTGCTCACCATCTTGTGACCATGGGTGTCTGAGGAGGCACCATATTATATTGCTTCCAAAAACCAAGCCCCTGATTTCACTGGGTAGGTACTCTGTTGCAGCAAACCCTGCACATCTCAGGTTTGTCACTGGAGGTAACATGACAAAATGACTATAAAGCATCTATTAGAATGCCTGAAATGTAGGGAACACTCCACAGTGTATACACAATACACTGAACAGCATTACATGTGGGAAATAATCAAAACACAGCATTATTTTTGTCCCCCATTTAGAGATTTCTCCTGCCACGAGATGAAAACTAAGCAGAACCCGTAACTCACCCATGTTACAAAGGGGCCCACAGTCATAAGTCACAAAATACAGTCTTGACTCAAAATTAAGTGGTCTGGTTCCGAGAGATTCATCAACTCTTCCCTCTTTATTCAGATGATGACATCTCCTTTCATTCCCTAGATGCTTAGACAGTCAGAGTGCACGGGCAGGAGGGAAAAGGGGACAAGATGTACAGAAGAGGACAGCAGAGTTCTCGTGAGATTGGTGACCGATGCTGTCCCAAGTAAACCTGGCAGGTGGTTAATGCTGACTCTTGCCCTCCTACCAGTTTTGTTCTCTTGATTGATAGCTGGGCTGTTTCTGGAAAAATTTCCCTAATGTGGGTCATGTACATTGTCTAACTACTTCTCTTCCACCTATCAGGTTCCCATTTATTGCTATTCCACCCCACTTTTTTGGGGGGAATCCCCTCTCCTTTGGCAGGAGCCCTATTGGGCAGAAAAATCTCAAGCAGGATGCCTTTGAAAATGACCCTGTGCCATTAGCCAATGATTTCTTAAATAGAGCACATGAAAAATTGATAAATAGTATTTCATGAGGACGTTCAGCTTCCATTTAGAATGTAAGAAGCTGGAAAGATTGTTGCCTCCCACTTTAAGCACAAGAAAAACCTGAATAGCCTACATCAGAACTTCTCTTGAACCCATCAGAGAGCTGAGGTCAGAGGGCAAATAAACCTGAAATTTACAGAAAGGCAGATGTCTCCAAGAGAGAAGCAATTGTGGAAACTGGCTTACTTGAGACAGAGCACCTGGGAAAGACACAGCCACTGTAGAAGTGGGTAAGAAGATCTCAGCTAATGGGTTAATAGTTAAATTTTTACAATTTGCTGCTGTCATAGACGTGAGAGTATAGAACTCGTGAAAGTTATAGACATAAGGGGAATTAACACCCCCTCACAGGCTTTTTCTCCACAAACTTCACAGAAAGCTCCTAAGAAAGGTCAGAGTCAGGGGAGGTGTGCAGAGGAAGCCTCTTATGTTAGCACAGGTCTAAGAGATATGAACAAAACCCCTATAGAACAAAAACCGCTGGGGTGCCTGAGTTGTTCAGTCGGTTGACACTCAGGTCATGACTGTTTGAGCCCTGCATCTGGCTCTCTGCTGTCTGTCTGTCTGTCTGTCTCTCTCTCTCTCTCACACACACACACACACAACTCTTTCTCTCTCATAAACATAAAAATAAACCTTAAAAAAAAAAGCCCCTGAGGGGGGGTGGTAAGGGATGTAGACCCATTATAGCTGGGGAAAAACAAAAAACAAAACAAAAGAAACCCACCTCTCCTGGGTGGGAGCGGGCAGGAAGATCTCTCCCACACAAGAACCACCATGACCCAAGGCAGAGTTTGTCTGCCATGGGGTGGAGGGCAGGATCACCAAGCAGGTTCTAGTCCCAAGACCAAGAGACAAAAATCTTGCCTGAGACTGAAGCTGAACCGAGAAAGCAGAATGCCTCTCCCCTAGCAGGCCAGGAAGTGTCTAGTAAGAATCCACTGCAGGGGAAGGAACAACAGTGGCAAGTGTCTCCCAGGCACAGGCTCACAGGGGAAGCTTAAAGCCCACGCCCACCTTAAGCAAAGTAACACAAATTGCCAAAAACTGAAAATAGGTCATAAATGGATAAACTGTGCTTAAGCCCAGGCATGGAATACTACTCAGCAATAAAAAGGAGTTAATTATTAATACACATAACAACATGGCTAGATCATAAATGTATTATGCTAAGTGAAAAAAGCTAGACCCAAAAGTCCACATACTGTATGGTTATGTTCCTGTGACATTCTGAAACGGCCAAAAGTATAGGGATAGAGATCAGTAGTTGCCAAAGGCTGAAGGTGGGTGTGGGGTTGAGTACAAAGGGGCATGAAGGATTTCTGAAGGGTGATGAAGCAGTCTATACCTTGCTTGTGGTGGTAATTACATGTCACGCATTTGTCAAAACTCATGGAACTGTACTAACTATAAAAGGGTGATTTTAATGCATAAACTTATATCTCAGACATTTAAATTAAAAAAAAGAATTTCATTAAAATTAAGAACTTTTTGTTTA
This sequence comes from Prionailurus bengalensis, assembly GCF_016509475.1. Lineage (NCBI taxonomy): Eukaryota > Metazoa > Chordata > Mammalia > Carnivora > Felidae > Prionailurus > Prionailurus bengalensis. The sequence goes on from NC_057345.1 coordinate 148,682,311, forward strand.
TCAAAGGACACCATTAAAAGAGTGAAAAGTCACAGAAAAAAAAAGAACTTGAATGCAGAATGTATAAAGAACACAGATGAATAAGAAAAAACAGACAATCCAATAGAAAAACAGGCAAAAGTCTTGAGTGGGCATCTCACAGCAGCGGATATCAAATGGTCAATATGCAAATGGAAAGTTGCTCATAATCTATTCTGAATGTAGATGAAAAGCACATAGAGGTACCACTACACATACACAAGATTAGCTACAAGTAAAGATTGGCACTCCCAGTGTTGGTGAGGATGTGGAGCAATTGAAACTGGTTGAAAATGGTATAACCACTTTGGAAAACTATTTGGCTGTATTTTCTAAAGCCAAACACACCTGATCCATCAGTCCTACTCCCAGGCATTTATCCAATAGAAACGAGTGTATATGTCTACCCTAAGACATGTTCAAGGGTGTTCACACAGCACTGTTATCATGAGAGCAAAAGCCTGGAGATAACACAAATTTCCATTAACAGGATAACATATAAATAAATTGTGGGACATATCTACAATGAAATACTACCCAGCTATAAAGAAAAACAAACAATTCCAACATGAAACAAGAATGAAACTCAACAGATATGATGAATGAAAGAAGTACAAAAGAGTATATACTGTGTGCTTTGAGTTGTATGAAATTCATGAATAAGCAAAACTAATTTATGGTGATAAATTCAGAATAGGGGTTATGGGTATGGGTAATATATACTGAAAAGAGGCATGAGGGAACCTGAGCTGCAGAAAACGTTATATATTTTGATTTCAGTGGTTTTTACATGGGTAATATATATTTGTAAAATTTCATTCAATTGCACACTTATGTTTCTGTGCTTTACTGCATGCATGTTTACCTCAGTGCAATACAATAAAAAGAAAATATCCCCCACAGAGTAGCTGAAAGGCTAATGACAATGTGTGCAAATTTAATACAAAAAGACTATGAGTATATAAAGACTTGTCCCAGTCCCTGACCCCTGTGTGTTTCTTATCAGCCACGGATGGAGAAGAAATGAGCATTAGATCTGTAGCCCATGGTAGATTAGACTTGATGCAGCTTCTATTCCTTCTAGGTCCCAAGTTTACACAATGCCCCAAATAATATCTTTTTGTTTACAAAAAATGCAGAGCAGGCATTTTTCCTCTAATTTTTTTTTTTTTTTTTGGTTTTGTTTGTTTCACAGAGAGACCATGAGTCAGGGAGGGGCCAAAAGAGAAGAAGAAAGAATTTTAAGCAGGCTCCATGCTCACCATGGAGCTCAATGCTAGGCTCAATCCACAACCCTGGGATCATGACCTGAGTGGAAATCAAGAGTCAGCCACTCAACCAACTGAGCCACCTAGGTGCCCCTCCTCTAATGTTTTAAAAGGGACATTTGTTTTTATAGCTATTTTTATATTTCATAGCTATTTTACAGCTATTAATTGCTATAGTGTAACACCTACCAGGTTACCTTTTTTCTACCAATAGAATCAAACTTGTTGCTCTATCGTTCCCCTACCATATCGTTTATCAGTAAATAAAGATTTGTGTACTTTACTGTGTGTATGCTGTACCTCAATACAATTTGTTTTCTTTTTCTTTTTTTAAATTTTTTTTTAACGTTTATTTATTTTTGAGACAGAGAGAGACAGAGCATGAACAGGGGAGGGTCAGAGACAGAGGGAGACACAGAATCTGAAACAGGCTCCAAGCTCTGAGCTGTCAGCACAGAGCCCGATGCGGGACTCGAACTCACGGACTGCGAGATCATGACCTGAGCCGAAGTCGGCTGCTTAACCGACTGAGCCACCCAGGCACCCCAATACAATTTGTTTTTAATGGTCCTGCCAACAACACTCCACATGGATCCTCCAGGACTTGTGCACTATGGGGAATGCAGTTATTCCCAACACAGAAGCCATCCTTGTTTTCAATTCTGCCACGGAGGCAGCTCCTCTATTTCCCTGTAAGCATCAGACACCAATCTTTAAGCTCCAGCTGCAGGAGATGCCCCCTAAACTCTCCAAGCCACCCTGGAGGCCTCTCGCTGAGTGTGAGGAAGAGGAGCACCCCATCCGTTCCCTCTTTCACTTTGTTGAAGGCTCTTATACAGCCCATCGAGATCTCCTCAACATATCTCTTCACAAATCCTCTTTTTTTTTTCATAATTTTACCTTTCTTACATCTTTAGTGTGAATGAGAGGTCCCAGGGTGTTTGAGCCAGAATCAGACTTGACTTTATGGTTACATTCTACATTTCATCCAGCACCTGTCTCTGGTGTGCAGCATTTGTGGTTCGTGTTGGATATCTCTCAATCCAAACGTAAACATGAACCTCTTGGTTCTTGGTAACTTCCGCTTGAACCGTATGAAATTATTGATTGTTGATGACTGTTGATCTAAAAGAATCATGATTTCATATGGTTCAAACTAACAATTTTTAGATTTTTTAAATGTTTATTTATTTTTGAGAGAGAGAGAGACAGAGCACAAGTGGGGAAGGGACAGAGAGAGAGGGGGACACAGAATCTGAGGCAGGCTTCAGGCTCCGAGCTGTCAGCACAGAGCCCAAGTATGGGTCTCGAACCCACAGACTGCGAGATCATGACCTGAGCTGAAGTCGGATACTTAACCACCCAGGTACCCCTCAAACTAACAATTTTATTGAAAATTAAATTTTTAGAGAAAATGAACTTTAGGTTCGGTTTGAACAAAAAGGAAAGTGGGTTCTTAAATGAATACCAGGGCAAATCCTGAAACACCTTTAGCAGAGCACCTCACCTTGGCTTTCAGATGAGCACACAGTTCCTGTTGCTTTCTCCTATCCTTTGCCAACGTGCCCTCCATGGCATGTGCTGCACAGGCCTCAGCAAGTGTCAGTACGGCGTTCTTCATAAAGTCTCTCCTGTTCTTATTCCAATTTGATATCAGGATCCTTCGCTGCTCCCTAGCAAAGCGATACTGATCACAATATTTCTCATGTTCCACCTGATAAGAGATGGTAAACACTTATTATGAAACTGAGCCTGTGCTTTATGTCATTGTTACAAAATGAATTATAACCAATGATTTTGAAAAATTGGGGACAAACATCTTAATATTAAATGTAGCAACTAGGACAAGGTACCAGTCCTGTAGTTCTGAGCTTATGGCTAACTGGTGACTAAGGACCAGCTTATAAGTCCTAGTTTCCTTGTATAAGATAGAGTCTGATGAGGCAGGCTTAACACAACTTCCACATCTATGTGGCAATGAACCTATGAACAGAAAGCATTGCTTCCCCTACATATAATTTCAAAAATACTCCATCTTAAATTTTTTTTAACATTTATTCATTTTTGAGAGACAGAGCATGAGTGGGGGAGGGGCAGGGAGACAGGGAGACAGAATCAGAAGCAGGTTCCAGGCTCTGAGCTGTCAGCACAGAGCCCGATGCAGGGCTCGAACTCATCAACCGTGAGATCATGACCTGAGCAGAAGTCAGACGCTGAACCGACTGAGCCACAGAGGCACCCCCAAAATACTCCATCTTTAAATCAGATTGGGTATCTTAACAATTACTTTAAGTTCATCAGTTAGATACATGCTAATAAGCATAAAGTTCTATGATAACCCTAAAAATTCAGTCTGCCCTTGATTACTGAATGTCCAGATGTTTGTATGTCTAAACTTGAAGGAATTCCAGCAATGATGTTAGCTCTTCCCATCCTACACTCCTGATGGACATGACATTCTCACATGGGTACTGGTAGTTCCTGTTGGCAATGCATCCCAACCATGGGAGACCTCAGAGCTCTGAGGGAAAGAATAAGAATGGAGATTGCCTGAGTGCCTGAGTAGTTTGAAAAATCTTTGTAGGTGATTCTGAAATGCTCCTTATATAAAGTTGTGTCTCCTAAAGTTGAGAGCCACACTGACCTACATAATTCTTTATCTTGCTAGTATAGACCACATCTCTGAATTTGGTACATTATTTAGCCCCTAAACAGCAGGAGAAAAGAATCTAGCAAGTAGGATAAGGTTGTCCTAAAATAATAATTTAGGTATGGTTAATCAGAGACATGATAAAACAAGCTATGGCTTCAATTAAACCAAATATCAGCTACCAAAATCTCTTCTGGAAACTTCTGAACTTTGTTCCTAAGAGCCAAAAATATACTTAAAATCTGTCAAACACGAAGAAAGGAAGCATATACCATGCAGAAATGCATACTAATGAGCCCAATATAAGAAGTGAGTATAAAAATCTTTATCATGTTAATAGCAGGTAAACATAAAAATTTACAAACTTAAAAATGACAGCTGGTCAGAGAAACAAATAGAATCAACAAGGAATAAAGAGAAAGATCTAATTTAATAAACTAAGACCAAAAGAAACTGGAGTGAATTATTTATTGTATAACATGTTTTTCATAAAACAGGTATCTGCTATAAAGGTGAGAATTAAAACAAATAGTTGTTGGGTGGGGGGTGGGGGGTAGGAAAGGATAAGAAAGGATGGTCATACTAGCTGTGGCCTTTGCTCCGGTTTCTTCATCTGTAAAATAGGAATACAAATAGTACTTTTTCACCTAATCTTATGTGTCTTACAGCAGTTTAGATGACTGATATAAGGTAAATTTGATACACATGTTGGTCTTATTACTTGCTTAATTTAAAACAACTACAAAAATGCAAAGTATTTGATAATATTTTATAAGCATGGCCCATTTAGAAGTTAAGACTTTCACATGTGTGTTTACATATATGTTTTAAGATGAGTTATTGTGAAGTTAATTGGTGACATGGTAACTTCTGTTTTCTTGTCTTTGTGGCCTTATTAACTAGAGAATGAAACAATAGTCTCCCAGGCCCTTCTCAGGGAAATTTCAGTCATGACTCTGAGTTCTAACTTGGGGCATGTGTTTCAGACCTGACTAGAGAGATCAAGCAGAATTGTCGAGGTGGAGATTATACACAGAAAAAAGGCTGAGATGCGCAGGCTTTGTGGACAGATGAGCAAGCACCCCATTTTCGGGCAAGACCCAGAGATTGCAGAACCTCTGAGGGTGGGCCAGTGACTGCACAGACCCCTAGAGGTCAAACACTAGCAAAGCAACCCAGGGAGCCACAATAAAGATCTCTGGGGCAAGTAAGCATGGGAGAATATATGTGGCCTGAGGGGTTCTCCACCTTCTTATGGATGATATAACTTGAAAAATGAGAGAATTTCAGGGCATTTGGGTGCCTCAGTCAGTTAAGTTTCAGCTCAGGTCATGATCTCATGGTTCATGGGTTTGAGCCCCATGTCAGGCTCTGAGATGGAGCGAGATTGAGCGTACTTTGGATTCTGTGTCTTCCTTTCTTTCTGCCCCTCCCCCTACTTGTGTGCTCTCTTTCTCTCCCTCTTTCTCTCTCAAAAATAAATAAACATAAAAAAAAATGAGAGATTTTCAACCTATAACCCTATTATTTTCTAGAGTACAGGAAAAATAATTTTTAGACCACCATTGTAGAAATACAAATTTTGCTTAGTTATTATGGACCACTGAAACAATTTAACTTGCTGTTATTAGGGTCCAGCACTCACCAAATCATGCCTAGATTTGTGAGGAAAATATCTTTGTAACATGTTGAGATACAGAGTCCTTCTACCACAGAGATCTGCAGGATACTGATCCAGAACAGCCTGGTAAATCCATTGGTCTTCTTCACTTAAGTGGAAATTTCTAGAAGCAAGAAAAATGTCACAACATATTGTTAAACAATCATGGAGTTTGAGGGAATTCACACTGCTCAAGCTATTAGCAAATGGTACTGATTATAGAAAACAAAGTCTGGGGTGGTTTATTTTTTTTTTAATACATTAGCCAAATTAAATGTGTGCTATAGAAAATGTTCTAAATTCTAATAACACAGTGAGTTCTTCAATCCTTTATGGGTCTTGCCATGAGTTCCAGGCATAATTTCAAGAAGTTGCCAAGTGACATAATATTTTAGAAGTATTTATTCTATCTTGCCAAAACAATATTTTAAAAACTATGACCAATGGATGAAATAAACAAATATTGGAAAATAAATTATTAAGACATACAGGCTAAAAAGGAATTTTTATTCCTGGAGGAAAACACAAGTGTAGATGATTAAATGAACAATTGTACAAAGGAAATTAAGGCCTGAGGAAAGCACTAACTTAGGATTTGACTTTTAAAAAAGTCTAAAATGATCATCTATTCTCTCAAGTTCTCACTTTGTGGGATTAAGACTAGATATTGTTAGTGAGCAGATTACCAATGGTATTAAATTTCAGACCAATGAAGAAATCATTTGTAAATAGGAGCTCTTCAAGATCCTATCCAATAGTATGTCTACCTGCTCCAAAATGCCTTTTGCATTTCAGAATACTCATAGGCACTGGCCTGGTTTTGTTCTATAGAAAGAATTAGCAAAGCCCTATGCAGAGTGAAAAGGTTGCAATATCAGCTTGATTTCTAATCTGAATTAATGTCTCTTTATTATTCTGGGTTTATTTGCATATTGTTATTCCTGTTTAATAAATTGGAATAATCAAATACAGATGCAATCAGAGTGAATATTATTAGCAACAAGTATTTATTTGATCCAAGATGGAGACTTGCTATTGTTTATTTCTACTATATCAATGATCTTCTGCTTTAAAGTTAATTGTGCAATTCACAGAATTTACATAATATGTCTTCTATGCCCTTGAAAAATATTTGACAATTGAAAATAGAATAAAGATCTCTTTAAATTAGTGATACAAATGGGATTCCACTGTCCTCATACAAGGTTACCTAGTTTCTGTAAAGCATTTCAGTATTTCGGTAAGTAGCAAGAAAGAAAAAATTCTTTTTCAAAGATAGTCTTCACTAAGCTCTATAATGGGAAGAAAAGAGGGTTGGAGGTGTTCTACCAGGAAGAAGCATACTCTACAGTTCTTCTGTATGATGTAATAATCTATTGCAGAGAAAGAATTTAAGATGAACTCATTCATCGAGCACACTGAATGCATTGGTTCTGTCTGAATCAGTTATGAATGTGTAGACAGTAGAAGGCTTCTGCAAACAAGGTATTTCAAATAGGGGTATTAAGCCTGCAGAAAGGCCTGCCCAAGTGTACTTGGCATTTGAAACACCCTCAAGTCTTCATGGACAATGCCTCAGGTCCTATCTCCAGGAACTCATTTTCATTTGTGATAAAAAAAAATGCATTTTAATAGCAGAGTCAACCACATAAAATTTTTAATAACATTTTTAATGTTTATTTTTTCTATTAGAGAGAGAGAGAGAGAGACAGTGTATGAGCAGGGGAGGTGCAGAGAGACAGACACAGAATCTGAAGCAGGCTCTAGGCTCTGAGCTGTGAGCTGTCAGCACAGAGCCTGACACCGGGCTCAAACTCACGAGTCGTGAGATCATGAAGTGAGCTGAAGTCAGACGCTTCACCAACTGAGCCACCCAGGCACCCCGTCCACATAAGTTTTCTTTTCTTTTCTTTTTAATGTTTTTATTTATTTTTGAAGGAGAGAGAGAGACAGAGCATGAGTGGGGGAGGCACAGAGAGAGAGGGAGACACAGAACTCGAAGCAAGCTCCAGGCTCCAAGCTGTCAGCACAGAGCCCGACCCGGGGCTTGGACCCACAGACCATGAGATCATGACCTGAGCTGAAGCCGGACGCTCAAACGACTGAGCCACCCAGGCGCCCATAAATTTCCTATTACTACACCACAAAAAACAAAAAAGAATAGGCCTGAAGTCCATGTCTTCATTTATGAATTTCAACTGTTTCTCTAATCAAAGGGACTTGAACATGACTCCCCACTTTTATTTGATTACAAATATAGGTGTGTGTGGTGGGGTGTGTGCTGAGGAAGGGAAAATAATAGAACTGAGGTCCAGTAAATTCTCTGTTCTTTTAAGTTGTCATTCATCTATATAGCAGATGCTGTTGTTGCCTTGTTGATCTCCCTTGTTAACCAGAATTCCCATCACCAAGATGCTGATAATTCACAGATGCACCTCCCTTTTCTGGAGAATTTGCCCTGGACCAAATGGGAAGTGCCTCACCGAGGAGGCTTCTCTCCCACCCGTTCTCGAGGGCCAGTTGCGACCAATGTTCAGCTGATACGGGGGTACCAAAGTCCAGCCTACTTGCTTCACGATAGAAGCAATTCCATGATACCATTCGTGCTCGAGAGTTTCACTGTGGCAGCAAACTGCAGCCCATTTCTACTGAGATCACCTCCATGCATAGATATTTCCCCCTCCTCTTTCCTTCTTCCCTCACCATCCTTCTCCTGAGAGTATTGCCCAACAAATCACTTGTTCTTACAATTCCTGTCTCAGCTTTCCTTCTACAGAACCTGACCTACGATAATCTCGAAGCAATCTTACCCATAATTTTCAAAAGTAGTTTTAGTCCTTTGGTAAATGGAGAAGTACTTCTAAGCTAATTGCTTTGATGATCTCTCATACTGAATGGTGGCGCAAGATTGCGGCTATACTCTAAGAGAAAGTGCAAATAGCAAACATTTACAAAAATGCTTTTCAAATAAAAGCACACATTAACGGGTGTACATTGCCATAAATAAATGTAGCAGCAGGAGAATTTGTGGTACTGAGTGCATTTTTATATATTGTGTGAATGTATTAATTAGGTGCCATTTTAGTGACAACATTAAAACCACTTAAACATATGAAATGATAATATAACAGTAAAACTATTTCAAACCACATATGTCATAAATGATCCATTTTTGCTCTTCTTATTGATTTTAGAACCCTCACATCTCAACAGCTTTTTCCAATTACCATAATTACGCAAATTGTAAGTCATTTTTCTAATATACATAGAATAAAAACTAAAAACAGGCTTTAAAATGATATATAAATACTCACAATATTATTATTTTAGAGTATTTATAGCCATTTCCAGAGCCACAGGCTTAAATTCTGAGGCAAATATTCACATCAGCAATAGTAATGGCTCAGTCATACATCTCCATTAGGATGCAGTTGGTGAGGGAGAAAGCTCCCACCATAATATATACACTGAGCCTTCTGGATAGTAAAAATCTAGGAGGAATATTCAAACATAAGAGCCTCTTCACAATAACAAAGTAGCTGTTCCCTTCTTAGCCTCTAAAATAAAATAAAATTTAATAAATCTGCATTTCTAACTTCCAATCTGAACATTTACCTTTACTAATCAAACATCTTTCCATTGTGCAGAAAAAATCTATGTAAGATAGCTAAGCCATATAAAATAACTAAGGTTAGCTTTTACCTTCCGAAGTTCTTGTTTAATTTAGTTGCTCTGCTGGTGACTATAATGACAGAAGTAGCTAAACCACACACCTATTGAAAAATATTCTGATCGCTTACCTATTTTCTCAATTTGGAAAGTGACTTCATAATTTTAAAGAAAAGTTTAATGTAGGCTTATAAGTCATCCTAAATTTTTGCAATTTTTAAATTATCTTTAGACAAAATATCTTTGGCAGGTTTGTATAATTTCTATTCTTTTTGTCCATCCAAAATTTCTAATTTCAAAGGTTTCCTAACTTTCATCTTTATAAAAGCACACCAAGATTCTAGTTTCCAGGTGTATTGGGCACTTCCAACACTTGAGGAAATTCCAGACTTCAGAAGTGTGAGATAGCTACCACTCGATCCCCACCCACTGTTCCTGCCCCATAATGAAGTCCCATGATATAATTTCATCATGATATCCCAGGATGTGAAACGAAATAGGTAATTCAGGAAAGGAGAACCATGGCTGTGAGAATCCAACCACACCAAGGCTGACTGTCTCCCTAATTCTACCTGTCTGAATCATTCCAGAAATCCTAAACTGACTCACAATTAACGTAGCTACCAATTTTCTTCTTAGTCATGTTTAAGCCTCTTCCTTAAGGTTCTGGCTCCATGACATCAAAACACATTTGTGGTGGGGAAGAGGTAGAGAGGCAGCCAATGGTGGCAAGCAAGGTACATAAGGGTAAAAGGTACTTTAACACGAGGAGTAAGTCTATGAAAATAAATATTGTGCTTACAAACTGGCTCAAAGTTGTTTTATAATTTTCTCATAGTTAAGGCAGTTTTCCAGCAAAATGGTAGTATCTCCTGAGGCTATCTGATGCATCAGACAGCTGGCTCGAGATTGGCAACTGGCCACAGTGAATCTGGCCCAAAGAAAAACTCTTAACTCTTCTAGTGTTAACGGTGGCAGGAGACACCTAGGGCTCCTCCACTAAGAAGCAGGATTGCAGTGAAACACTGGAGGATTAATGTGGATAAAATATAGCTCTGACATAATCTGCTTGTCTGCCTGTATTGGGTCTGACCCTCTAGAAAATACAGCTTGACTTTACTTTTTAATGTTATCTTTCCATATCAGACTCAAACACTGAATCTAATCAGCCTGGTTCTTGAAACTGTCTCTCTCCCCAACTACTACCCCACCCTACCCTCATTGTCCAAATATAAATCTATCTTTGATTTTCAGCCTGGTTGCAGGGGACTTCCTAGCTTTAGACTTGTTTCTGACCAAGAGAATCTCCTCCTTGGATTTTGTTTTGGTAAGTACATTGTCTTTTCAGGAGAGCCATTCCCACTCAGCAGTTCTCACCTCCAGGGTCCCCAGGGTCTGCCTTCTTAGGTGGGAGGTGACAGCCAGAATAAGGTGGGCTCTCAAAAGTATGGCCAGAATCCACTAAATTAAAGAATAACAAAATGGCCCATAAGGTAAAGCCAGAACTCGCATCAGCATCCAAAGGCACACTTCCTTCTTCTGAGAAGTGACAGGAAAGTGAAAATATGGCAGGTTTGAAAATTGATGGCACCCGAATTTCTTATAGAAGGGTTTAAGGGTATGAATCTGGCCAGAAGAGGAGGTTAAGTGATTTATTTGGAAGCTACACTTCCTATTGACATGGCAAGTATGCTATTTTTACTTAGATTTTTTTTGGAGTAATTTTCATAGAAAGCTCAATTTTTTACTTGGAATGTGTATTTTTTTTTTAAGTGGAGTATCTGGGATGATGGCATGCCTCCTAAACCATCCTTTGTCCCTACATCCATCTACACTAGTTTTAAGACACAATATTATTCCTAGTGGAAATTTTGAAAGAATATGATCAAGATAAAACAGCCTGTTAAAAGTAAAACATAATGGCTCAACCACTCCATATGCTACATTTTTAATAATTATATTCATCATAAGAAGTGTAAGGAAAAGGTAACTGTGGCAGACATTGCCCCTACTCCTGCTCCTGCCCACCAGAATCCTAATTTTATTCAAGATCTACCTTCCCCATAGGGTCCCCACTCTAGGGAAGATGAGCACCATCCCCAGCCCTGGGAGTAAATCTTGATTTATTTTAAGACATTTACAAACATCTATTCGTATGGTCAATACTTGATCTAGGCAGGGACAAACAACCAATTCTGGCCAATGAAATGTGAGGAGAAGTCTTACAAGTCAAAGGTTTTCTAGCTTACAGGGAAGAAGAAAAGGTCCTTTTCTGTTTCTGTGTGTTGTGGTGGGCAGTGCTGTAGGAAGTCAGGGTAAGAGAATGCAGAAAACCAGGCTTCTCTGTTCTTGGGCTTCTCTACCTTTGTACTTTGTGGAAAATAAGGAATTACCTTACTGTTTAAGTGACTTTGGCTTGGGTTGGAATTCTTTTGCTTACAGCCCTAGATATCCTATTTGATAGCTAACAGAGGGGAATAAAAATGACTTTTTAAAATGTGGCATCCTGTGCTGGAGAGAATGTGGAGAAATGGGAACACTCTTGCACTGTTGGTGGGAATGCAAACTGGTGCAGCCATTCTGGAAAACAATGTGGAGGTTCCTCAAAAAATTAAAAATACAACTACCTTATGACCCAAAAATAGCACTTCTAGGAATTTACCCAAGGGATACAGGAGTGCTAATGCATAGGGGCACTTGTATCCCAATGTTCATAGCAGCACTTTCAACAGTAGTCAAATTATGTAAAGAGCCTAAATGTCCATCGACTGATGAATGGATAAAGAAATTGTGGCTTATAGACACAATGGAATACTACTTGGCAATGAGAAAGAATGAAATGTGGCCTTTTGTAGCAACGTGGATAGAACTAGAGAGTGTGATGCTAAGTGAAATAAGTCATACAGAGAAAGACAGATACCATATGTTTTTACTCTTAGGTGGATCCTGAGAACCTTAACAGAAGACCATGGGGAAGGGGAAGGGAAAAAAAAATTGAGAGGGAGGGAGGGAGCCAAAGCATAAGAGACTCTTAAAAACTGAGAACAAACTGAGGGTTGATGGGGGGTGGGAGGGAGGGGAAAGTGGGTGATGGGCATTGAGGAGGGTACCTGTTGGGATGAGCACTGGGTGTTGTTTGGAAACCAATGTGATGATAAATTTCATATTAAAATAAAATAAAATAAAATAAAATAAAATAAAATAAAATAAAATGTGGCATCCTAATATTGCTTTGGAAGGAAAGTACTATGAAGGATGAAGAGATGCAGATCCAATGTATCCAGAGGCCACCATCTACACTAACATTCCTCAGATGATTGGCAACAGACAGGTGTTCAACATCAAGGGCCATTTTAAAGACAAAAACCCAAAACTAACAAAAACAGCTCAAACTCAAATGAACAGAATCAGTAAAGACAAGATAATCTATAAACACATTATAAGCTCTATTGTTTTAAATTTATTTTTATTTCTTTTTAGCTTTTTATTTTTTAATGTTTATTTATTTTTTCAATATATGAAATTTATTGTCAAATTGGTTTCCATACAACACCCAGTGCTCATCCCAACAAGTGCCCTCCTCAATACCCATCACCCACCCCCATCAGCCCTCAGTTTGTTCTCAGTTTTTAAGAGTCTCTTATGCTTTGGCTCTCTCCTACTCTAACCTCTTTTTTTTTTTTTCCTTCCCCTCCCCCGTGGATTTCTGTTAAGTTTCTCAGGATCCATATAAGAATGAAAACATATGGTAAGTTCTATTTTTTAACCCTATTGAGCCAGAATTTGTCTCCATGTTACCATGTTATTCTTCATTTTGGGGAAGCAAGAAGATTTTTAAACGCAATACAGTTGAAGTGAATAAAGTTACTTATATAGGCATTATGACTCCATTTTCCAGGTTCAAAAACAAGAATAATAAAACTGGCCCACTTTGAGATAGCATGAGGAAAAATTTAATTAACCATAAGGACTTTTGAAATTTTATCTATCTATCTATCTATCTATCTATCTATCTATCTATCTATCATCTATCATCTATTTAAAGTAGGCTCCACCCGCAAAGTGGTGCTTGAATTCACAACCCTAAGATCAAAAGTCACATGCTCTACCAACTGAGCCAACCAGATGTCCCAGGCTTTTGAAATTTTAAATGCCACATAAAAATGCTATCATATCACCTCAAACCAACTACCAGTACTCATGAAGAAAGTATGAGTGGATTAGAAGTCTGATGGTTCTCTTTCTCAGTTCATTATTTTTTAGACATTAACAATATTTAACTTAATGTTCTTGTATAGGCACTAATATGGCAAGTAGACATAAACCTATGAAGGTAGTGATTATAATTTCTTTTCTTTCTTCCCCTTCCCCTCAGGCCACACTCATGATGATAATTTATTACATTACTGGTTCTCCATAGTCTCAGTTCTAGTGATATGGTTTCCTCAAAAGGATTATATATATCCACAGTTGGACCTCAAGTTATAAGGAGTAGGAAAGCCTTGTTATATGCAATTGATTTGATATATAATATAGCATTATAATTCCTCTCTTGTCAAAATTTGACAAGTCTGTCCATAGAAGTTTTAATCTTATCTTTGTTTTTAGTTACATATATTTTATTATTTTAATAATAAATTCTATCTGTTTTATCCACATTAAAAAATAACATATGTCAATTGTCCTGGACACAAATCTGTCAAGCTGCTATGTTTCCATTTTCTCCAATCTGATTTACTCAAGATTAATATGATTTCACATCAAGCAAAGAATAGAAGCCTCTCATAAATGGCTCTTACTCCTTCATCCCTTAAAACACAGATTCTTCAGTTTCCAAAACTATTAAAAATGTAGCCTTACACACCACTACACTGTGTAGTTTCTAGTTGAAACAATTATACCAAGAAGGTAGGTGTGGGCTGCAATGATACTAACTATATAAAGACTGTTGACCTAGAAATTTATAACCACTATTCTCAGACATAGTTTCACAGATACATTTAAATAAACATAACATCCAAGTAAATATACAGACTTTGTTATTAATTAAGCAAGGCAAACTCCAAGACTAGTTTTTACGGTATCTTACAAAAATTGCATCCATTTGTTCCCTTGATAAAATGCATTCCACTATAGCCAAAATAATTTAAAATATACTTTCTTCCCACGACAAACCCAAAGTAGGTTGAACAATCACCACATATGGCTTTTGATTTAAGAATCATAAAGTAATTGGGGCGCCTGGGTGGCTCAGTTGGTTGGGCGTCGGACTTTGGCTCAGGTCATGATCTCGTGGTTTGTGACTTCCAGCCCTGCGTTGGGCTCTGTGCTGACAGCTCAGAGCCTGGAGTCTGCTTCAGTTTGTGGGTCTCCCTCTCTCTCTGCCCTTCCCCTGCTCACACTCTGTCTCTCCCTATCTCTTTCAAAATAAACATTAAAAAAATTATAAAAAATTAATCATAAAGTATTTTCAATGATGTGTTTATTTTAAGAGAAAGATATTAAATATACATGACAAAAAACAAAACGATAGTCTACAACTATTACCTCCCTGTAACAAATATAAATTCCAAGCCAGGTTGGACAATCCATGTTGGAATATGCTAAGAGAAAATGAGAGTTGCAGTGACCCAGGATGTTGCTCAAGTGGGTCATGTGACCTATGTGACTAAGTAACACACCAGAGAGAGACAGAGCATGAGCCGGGGAGGGGCAGAGAGAAGGGGAGGCAACAGAATCTGAGACAGGCTCCAGGCTCTGAGCTGTCAGCACAGAACCGGTCGCGGGGCTCGAATGCACAGTGAGATCATGACCTGAGCCACAGTCGGACGCTTAACCGACTGAGTCACCCAGGCACCCCAATAGTAACTTTCAAGTAACAAGTAAATTGAAATAATTTAGTTGAGAAAATAAAATAAATAAACTAGGGGCCTTAGCAATATACACATAGAGGGACAAAATTGTTATAATCATTGTTGATTTTAAACAGTACTCAGATTCTGATCTCATAAAATGATAGAATAATTACGGATCAATAATTAAAATTTAATATATCTATCAAACAATAATGTAGAAATTACTTGTTATCACTCTATAGCTTTTGCTGCATATTGGCTTCACATCTGACATAGCTAAATGGAGCATCAGACAATTATATCTCATCTATATGATTAATTCATCCAAATGTTAGGAAATTAAAGCCACAATCTCATCTGAGTCTAAAACAAGCAATTAAACTTGTCTTCACGTTACTAATGAAATACAGACTAAATAGAATCTAAATAGCTTCACACGTATTGAATAAAGAAATAAGTTCAATTGCAGTCAGATTTTTAAAAAATATGTTTTAGTAAAAGACAATATCCTTTAAAGGACACTGTCCAAGATAGTAGCCATGAGCCACATGTGGCTATTCAGGACTTAACATGTGGCTAGTCCCAACTAAGATGTGCTACAAATATAATATGCAAACCAGATTTCAAAGACTTTCTATGAAAAACAGAATGTAATATATCTGATTAATAATTTTAATATATTGATTGTATCTTGAAACTATAATGTTTTGGAACTACTGAGTTAAATGAAATATATTATTAAAATAAATTTCATTCTTTAAAAAAGATTTTAATATGGCCACTTAAAAATGTTAAATTATAGGGTGTTAGATGGCTCAGTCAGTCAAGCGTCCAATTTTGGCTCAGGTCATAATCTCGTGGATTGTGAGCTCTGGCGCCGCATCGGGCTCTGTGCTGACAGCTCCGAGCCTCGAGCCTACTTTGGATTCTGTGTCCCCTCTCTCTCTATCCCTCCCCTGCGCTCTCTCTCGCTCTCTCTCAAAAAAAATTGTTTTTAAAGTTTTAATGTTAAATTATATATGTGGTCCACATCTCGCATCGTACTTCTATTGCACAGTACTTACTTATTTAGCAGTTAACACAATTTACCAATGTGATTGATAAATGTAAGTGCTCAAAGTGGTGTAGTGTGAGGGAAAAGCTTTCAAGTCAGATGAGCAGAAGAAACTCATTCTGCTCAGCTATCTGCTAGCTCAGAAACTTTGGAGAAATTGTTCACTTTCTACTCAGCTGTAGTTTTTCCATCTGTAAAATAGTTGTCTAAATGGCCTATGTTGAGGATTAAAATGGCATGTACTTGTCATGTCATGTAACGGGTGCTCATTACATATCAATTCACTCTTTAACTTGGATTTTTAAAAATCTGTGTTTTTGCTTTACAAACAGGAAAAAACATGTATGTCGAATTTATTTATGATTTTACTACCTGGGGATAACTACTGTTATTGTTTATTTGGATAAGCTTCCAGTCTTTTTTCTGTAGCTACATAGATGTAGAAGTAACACTTTCAGAGGGAAAAGAAAAAAAATATGTAAGAGAATCCATTTCATACAAACTATTTTGTGGCCTAACCCTTAATTAAGTTGCATAGCAACATATTGCAGTTATTTGTGTCATTAAAATTTTTTAATATAATTATTAATGACTGTGGTATCCCATTACATGGATGGATCATAAATGATGAAGCTAATCTTCTGTTGGCTATCTAGTCATTTCAAAGAGTTTTCTAGCATTAAAGAATGGGGGGAAATGTTGAATATCCTTGAAACCACCTATTTATTTCACTTCTATGATTATTCCCTCTAAGATTGTTTCTAAACAACAATAATTCACATTTATAAATTTTTGATGATTTATTGCCAGATTGCCTTCCAAAAGAGTTTATATACCATTCATGTATAAAAATGCCCATTTCTTCCATATTTTCAACCTTAGATAATTTTTTTAATGCTTTACCATTTTGTAGGTAAAAATCTTTTTTAAAGTTTTATTTATTTAATTTGAGAGAGAGAGAAAAAGAGAGCATGAGCAAGGGAGGCAGAGAGAGAAAGAGAATCTCAAGCAGGCTCCACACTATCAGCACAGAGCCTGATGCAGGACTTGAACTCACGAACTGTGAGATCATGACCTGAGCCAAAACCAAAAGTTGGATACTTAAACAACAATGCCACCCATGTGCTCCAAAATCTGAGTATTTTTTAAAAATTTTATTGCTTTGATGAGTAGGGAGGTCTTTGTAAAGTTCTTTGTCATGTGTATTTGGAACCACCCCCAGAGTTCCATGGACTGCCACTATGACATCTATTCACCTCTTCAGCACCTGCACCATGTACTCTGCATCCCTACCAGTTACTGTAGTAGATGAGCCATCAGTGTTTCTTCCCCTACTTGTGCACCAAATCCCATTACTGGATTTTTCTCATCAGCATCAAATATAGTAATATTTTCCCCATTTTAAGCAAAACAAAAGACCAAGCAACAACATAAAAGTCTGGCCCTACTTTCTTGCTCTCCTTTACAAAAGAAATTCTCAGAAGAGTTGTAAGTACTTCAACTTTCAAGACAACATTCAAGGTTGTCTTCAATCCTCTCCTCCCAGTCACTTAAATCCAACCCAATTAGGCATTTGTTCCCAATGACTCAACAGTTGTTTGTTCTCTAGAGCCAAGGGTCAATTATCAGTCATATATTATTTGACTTAGCAGCATTTACTCAGTGATGATCCTTCCTCAGCTCATACTCTTGACCACTCCCTCTCTACTTGCCTTCCTGGACAGCATAGTTCCTTGGTTTTCTTCACATCTCACAGATCTTTTCTCAACACCCAGTGTTGGTTACCCCTCTTCTTACTGACTCTGTAATGTCAGCAGATTCTAGGGATCTCTCCTTTGTCTCTTCACTCACTATTTCGGTGATCACACCCAATTTCATGGTGATGACTCACAAACATGAATCTCCAGCTCAGATCTCTCTCCTGAACCCCAAAGTCATGTAACTGACTCTGCCTTCACAAATCTATACTTAGACATCTGATAGCATCTCAAACTCAATATGTCCAAACCTGAACACCTGATCTTCCACACAGTCTAACCCTACATCGTTTACAGTCTGCCTCATCTCAGTTGATGGGAACTCCATCTTTTCAGTTGCTCAACCCAAAAAATTTGGACTATTCTTTTGTTGTTCTTTTTCACATGCCTAATGAACTCTATCAGCAGATGCTGTTGGCTCTAAACCCTCAAAATGTGTCCAAAGGCTGGCTATTTCATGCCACCTCCACTTGCTGATCCAGACCACCATTATCTCCCACCTGGTTACTTTAATAATCTCCTAAGTGTCCAATCTTTTCTTGCCTCTCCCTGCTTCCATCTTAAACACAGCAACTCCCAAAGTGGTCCTGCTAAAATGTAAGTTAGGTCTTGTTACTCCAAAACCCTCTCACACTTCTGCTCCCAGTAGGTTTCCATGCCACTCATAGTAAAATCAAGTCACTGTAGCTCAGGGAAATGAGGTGACTGACTGGTACGCACTCCCAACCAGAGCCTACCTTTGGACCTGGGGACACAGTCATTCCAACCCAAACCAGTGAGCTGCTAAAAAAATAGAAAGAATTAAAATAAATGTTGGGATTAATGATGGCATCCACTGTCTTTAGCCCAATGAAAATTTTATAGTTTAAAAATGTCCCCCAGATATTTCAACCTTATGTCACAGCACTATGCATCTATTTAAAATAAGCACCCATCACTTGTGCTGGTATGGACATAAATGCACACAATCTATATGAATTCTCACAAGGCCGAATAACTAGACCCAAAGGGGAAAATGGCCTTATCAAAATCTTGGCAGATACTGGCAAAGTAGAGGTCCAGTTAATACTATAGCTAAACATATAATTCATTGTGCTCATTAGAATAGTACATTTATATGCCTTACTGACCACCAACCACAGATTGCTGATGCCGACCACCTCTGTATTTATTCGAAATAGCCCAGTTACTCTCCTTTTCTTCAAAAAAAACTACTCCTGAAAACGCATTCAGTGTTATTGATGCTTCATCATTTATTGCCAGCATATTTGTAAAATAGTCTCTTCAGTTGACTCTTGCATATAGTCTTTATTTGGTCAGGATATATGTGTGTGTGTTTGCTGCTTCCCCTAAACATTCTAAGCCTTTTATTTTCTTTTTCTTTCCTTTTTTTTTTCCTTAAGTAGGCTTCACTCCCAGCGCAGTGTCCCATGTGGAGCTTGAACTCATGACCCTGAGATCCAGACCTGAGCTGAGATCAAGAGTTGGGCACTTAACCTACTGAGCCACCCAGGCACCCCTTTTCTAAGACTTCATAAAGGCAAGGCCATATTCTAGTCTAGTCTGTCTGTTGACTCTCCTACCAAGGAGCTTAGCAGAAACCACTGTATGTTAAGGATTTCCCAATGAATCTTCATCAAGCAAAACATATCAGTAATTATATAAAATTTATTCTGGATAATTATATGTGACAGACTATTAAGCTAGAATTTATGAACCTATATTCCTCCAAAGTGAATTCCTACTGCTCCCTTAACATGCCTTGCCACTCTTACCTTCATTGTTTTCACCTTTAATTCAACTCAACGGAACAATCATTTATTTGAAAGCTGCTGTGTGCCAGGATGGGCCAGGTGCTAAGGATACAAATATTGCTAATAAATTATTTTGTCTTCAAGGGGTTTACAGTCTAGTCATGCAACATCCCTTCTTAGAATGTCCTCCCTACCTCCTGTCTTATCCAAACTCTGCTCATTCTTTGAACCTATAGCGAATTTTATTTCCTCCACTAAGCTTTCCTAAGCTATTTTTTCCTCAGTGTGCCTTCCCGCTGAAGAAAACTTAGCATGTGATGTATGTCCATCATATTATCTACTTAACCTTCAGTAATGGCAATAGAACTGTGTATCTCAACTTTTTTCTGAGTGATACAGCATTGTACAAAGGAAGAGCAGAAACTGAGTTCAGCTGAAAAATAAGGTAGGAAAATGGGCTGTGAAGGATAGGTCTTAGTGGAAAGCATCCACTTCGGGCTGCTAAGGCAAACTTTTCCAGGTTTAGGAGCTGCTAACAGAGAAACACCACAATCCTAGCCAGATGTTCTAGGGGGACAAGATTCATCTGGGAGGAAGTGTAATGGGGCAGCCAACATGCTTTAAAAGGAAGGAGTCAAAGGGGCACCTGGATGGTTCAGTTGGTTAAGCATCTGACTTCGGCTCAGATCACGATCTCATGGTTCATGAGTTGGAGCCCTGCGTCGGGCTCTGCGCTGACAGCTCAGAGCCTGGAGCCTGCTTCAGATTTTGTGCTCCCTCTCTCTCTGCCCCTTCCCCACTCGCACTCAATCTCTCTCTCTCTCTCTCTCTCTCTCTCTCTTTCAAAAATAAATAAACATTTAAAAAAATAAAATAAAAGGTAGGACTCAAACTGATCTTCTTCATAGCTGTGAGAAGTAAGTGAAATGATTCATTTTCATAAATACCAAATAAAAGTTGTGCTGTCTAGTTAACAATAGGTTTACAACCTATTGGAAATATGTACAAACCCCTCCTCCTCCCCACAATGGAGTCTGAATCCCTTACACACTTCACTTCCTGTTTTTTCTTCCCCCTTCCCATTTCACAGGCTTATTTTCCACCGGCTTTGCAATGAGCATGCGCCAAAGAAGTCTGTGCGTCACCTCAAGGAATATACATTTGTTCCAATCAGACTACTTTTGCCTTATAAGGGCATAGGTGACTTCCGGGTAAGGCCGTAACATCTGTAGTACTCAGCCAATGAGGAACCAGGGGAGGGACTTGCATGCTAGGAGATAAATTGCCTGCTGTAACAGTCCCCAGTGTGCCTGTCCATCAGACAATGCTCTTGCAAGAATGTTGATTAAAGCCTCATTTCACTGTGCTCTGAATCTCTGTATCCCTCCTTTGATTGGGTCAGTGGGCTTATTTCTCACAATAGCCACAGCAGCCTGATTATAATGATCCCCCCGGAAAAACAAAAGAACAAAACCCACACCCGTCTTGCTCTTGCTTAATGAGCTCTAAAATCTCTTTAACAAGGTTGAGATGGGGAAAGAAGAAAGTTTATTTTATAATTAGAGACTTCAACTAAGTGCATGGTTGAGTTAACATTTCATCGTGACTGAGTTTCAATTAAAGTGTAATTAATCAATCAACACATATAAATGATATATTATTAATTTTTCCCAGCTTTAGTGAAAGGTGGAAAGAAAAAAAAAAGGAAGGCAGAGAGGCAGGGTGAGTAGGGGCTCTTAGAAGAACAAAAAGTTTCTGCCCAGGAGGAACCACGACCATTGCCACAGAGATGTAAGAAAAAAGCCTGGGTCAGGAAAGGTTTGGACTTCACCTACGATTGCCTAGTATATGAAGACAAGTAAAAGCTGTAACCAGAGTTGGATCAAGAAGCTACTAAAGCAAATAACTCTACTGGATAAGATTTAAGGTTTTCCTTGTTGTCACTTATTCCTTAACACTAGCAATTTCATATAAATGAGTTTCACTTATAGGCAATACATTAAGAAATATAAGAAATATAGTAAAAGGCTTACTTTAATTGACTATAAACGTGTCACTTGAATAATTATCCTTTCTTTTAACATACATATTCTTTGGGGGTAACTGGATGGCTCAGGTGGTTAAGCATCTGACTCTTAATTTGGGCTCAGGTCATAAACATGGTTCGTAGGTTTGAGCCCTGTTTCAGGCTCTGCACTGGCAGCACAGGGCCTGCTTAGGATTTTCTCTCCCTTTCTCTCTGCCCCTCCCCCCTGCTCTCTCTCTCAAAATAAATTTTAAAAAAACTTTTAAAATATATATTCTTTGAAGAGAATTTAGAGGTCAATATACTAGAATAAAAGGCATATTTTCCTATGAAATATTCTGCAGAAACTTCACATGCAAAACACACATGAGGTAAGC
Organism: Prionailurus bengalensis; assembly: GCF_016509475.1. Lineage (NCBI taxonomy): Eukaryota > Metazoa > Chordata > Mammalia > Carnivora > Felidae > Prionailurus > Prionailurus bengalensis. The sequence continues at coordinate 148,704,399 of NC_057345.1, forward strand.
TATTGATCTGACCCTACAGTGGCATTTCTGGCTTTACTCATTAAATTAATTTTAATATAGAATCTACACTACAGAAAGGGTACCCGGGTGGCTCAGTCGGTTGAGCGTCTGACTTAGGCTCAGGTCATGATCTCACAGTTCGTGAGTTCAAGCCCCACACTGGACTCGCTGCTGTCAGCGCAGAGCCCAGTATGGATCCTCTGCCCCCCTTTCTGTCCCCCACCTGGTGCTCTCCCCAAAAAAATATTTTTAAAGAAAGATTTATACTACAAAAGATGACCCTGTCAAAGATGAATTTTAAATCCCCTAATGTTGTATTTGTTATTCAGAAGAGGATTTGTCATTTTCAGATACAACTAAAAGTCCATTTTCTTAAAAAAATGTAATGTGTTTTAAAAATTTTTATAAAACATATTTTGTGTTTACTGCAGAACAAAATCACAGTGAATTACAAGTAACATAATTCCATGGGTACATTTTTCCATTGCAGTCAATTATTATTAGTACTGATTTATAAATTTCCACTAAAGAAGAGCTTCACGTCTTAAAATCAAAATTCATAGTTACTAAAAATTCATGCTTCAAAACTGTTTCTTAACTATGTAGTAAAGAGCTCAATGAGGTGAGTATTTTCATCATGTTTCAAGCTTATAAAATTTTTACAACCATTGTTTGGGGAAATTACTTTAGAGGAAAGAGAACACTCATTCAACAAATAGTCAATCTAAAAACTTATTGATTGACTACATTTCAACCACATAGTAATTATGAAAACAGTAAAGCAGAAGTAAGGAGCCTTCAACAGAAATAAAAAGTGAGTGGCAAAAATCTACATAATTCAAGTAGCTTTATCTTATCACCTGGCTATGTCTTCTAACTGCAGATCAACATCTTGAAGTTTCTTTTGATATTTCTCTGTAAAGTTATAGAACTCATTAAGAACTGAAGATTTTAAATCAGGATATGGGCATTCCAAGGTTTCTAATTCCATGGGCACTTCACTAAGCAGGTTACATCTTTCTTCTGAAGAATGATCTAGTATCTGAAAAACAGTTTATGATTGTTTTATTTAACATAAATGACAAATTGATAAACAAATTACTATATGCATCACACTTACTTTCATACTCCAGTCTGAAAGATAGTTTTCTATTTTCTGTTGCTCCAGGCTAAGTCTTTCAAAGACAGCTTTCAATTGTGTCTTCACAAAGTCAACCTGTAACATATAGGTAAAAGAAAGTCCCTTTGAGAACCTGTGGAAGAGGGTTTAAGAGATGCCATAGCCAGGCAGTGCTTTCCAGAAGGGGGCTTTCAGACATCGATCCTAAAATGGAGCTAGGAGTATGGTGGGGTCATAGACACTCTATACCCTCATTTGGATTTTGTTTGTGGTAAGGCAGAGAGCTTACCAGACTATTTCTGGCTCAATCACCCCTTCTTCCGCTGGCATCCCTGCCTCCAGTCCCCAGCTGGACATGGGGTTTTTAATACTTTTTTAAAAAATATACAGGGCACCTGGGTGGCTCAGTCGGTTAAGCGTCTGGCTTCGGCTCAGGTCACGATCTCACGGTCCGTGGGTTCGAGCCCCGCGTCGGGCTCTGGGCTGATGGCTCAGAGCCTGGAGCCTGCTTCCGATTCTGTCTCCCTCTCTCTCTACCCCTCCCCCGTTCATGGTCTGTCTCTCTCTGTCTCAAAAATAAATAAAAAACGTTAAAAAAATAAAGAAAAATATTATTGGGGCATCTGGGTGGCTTAGTTGGTCGAGTGTCCAACTTCTGTTCAGGTCATGATCTTGCAGTTCGTGGGTTCAAGCCCTGTGTCAGGCTGTGTGCTGACAGCTCAGAGCCTAGAACCTGCTTCAGATTCTGTGTCTCCCTCTCTCTTTGCCCTTCCCCTGCTCGCTCACTCACTCTCTCTCTCTCTCTCAAAAATAAAAACAGTAAATTTTTTTAAATTATTTTAAATATATTATTTATGAAATCAATATAACAACACTACAGAATAACTGAAAAATAGTAAGAAAAATCACCTAAAAGTTTATATCTAGTGCAACTATGACCATGGAGCTTATGGTCTACTCAGGGGAGGCAGTCAGTACATTCATAAAAAAATAGATAAGAAAATTATCAAAAGGAGGTAGGTGATGTAAAAACAGGGTGAGGTAGGGACGTCTGGGTCTCAGTTGGTTAAGTGGCTTCGACTCAGGTTATGATCTCACAGCTCAGGAGTTCAATCCTCACATCAGGCTCTGTGCTGACAGCTCAGAGCCTGGAGCCTGCTTCAGATTCTGTGTCTCCTTCTCTTTCTGCCCCTCCCCTGTTCTCTTTCTCTCTTTCTTTCTCTCTCTCAAAAATATATAAACTTAAAAAAAAATTAAAAAACAGTGTGAGATTATAGAGAATGACTGTAGCTTCTCTCCTATGGGTGATCAGGAAAGGCTTCTCAGAGGAGAGAACATTTAAACTAAGACCTAAGTGACAAAAAGTGCCATCAATGGGACAGAGAAAACAGACGATGCAAAGGCCTTGAGATGAGGAGTCTGGTATGTATGAGGAACAGACAGGAGGCCAGCCTCAGTGTGACAAAGTCTAGCAGAAAGGGGGAAGTGCCAGGTAGGAGATGAGGTTGAAAAAGGGGGCTGGATGTACAGGGAGGAATTGTGGGCCAGCAGGAGCTCTGCAGGGATCCACCAGGGGGATGACCGGACCCCACTGCACTGAAGGTAGAATCCCAAAAGGCACTGTAATGAAGGGCAAGAATGAGTGCAGGGAGACTAGTCATGAGGCCATCATAACTTTTCAGGTGAGAAATAAGCATGCTTGGATAGATTCAGGGGTATGTTTAAGATATTGAAGAGACAGAATTTGCTATACCTTCTATTTAAATACAAGACACATGTTTGTTTCTTATGTCAAACTGTTCTAGTCGGGATAAAAATGAGGTATTACATTATTAAAAGTAAAGGTAATATACTGACCTCTTCCAGTACTTTCACTGAGTTAAACTCGGTATGTGAGTATGAATGCTTGGAAATGTGATGCTGTCTGTATTTCAGATCTGCTCTCAACTGCTGAACAGGATTTATCACATTTTTAAGATACATGCACCATTGTTCTGATAACTCTTGTTCTATGGAGAAACAAAATTAAATCCAGGTAACACTTTATTATTTTTTTAAGTTTATTTATTTACTTTGAGTATGTGTGTGTGTGTGTGTGCGTGCACACGCACACATGCAAAAGCTGAGGAGGAGCAGAGGGAAAGGAGAGAGAAAAACTCCCAAGCAGGCTCTGCACTGTCAGAGCAGAGCTGACAAGGGGCTCAAACTCACAAATGGTGTGTGCGTGATCACAGCCTGAACCTAAACCAAGATTCAGCAACTTAATCAACTAAGCCCCCCAGGCGCCCCCAGGTAATATATTACTATTTTAAATTTCTTCAAGAACAGGACATTAAGAGTGCAGATTTAGCTTTGGATTCCTTTAGGAAAAAAAAAAAACTGGCAGTTAACAGTAAGAAAACAAAGTGAGTGGCCCACTTTCATCTTCAAAACAAAACTCCCCTTTAAATATAGGATAAAAACAAAAAACAAAAAACCTCACCAAAATTTGTAAGGTCAGTAAGACATTCATTTCCAATGTTCTCTTCATTGAGAAAGGATTTTATTTCAGATTCCATTTTATACCTGAAATAGACATTATCTCTATCAGCTTTTTAAAAATAATCATAAACATACATGGGTTTGAAAATATCTAAAAATAGAAATTTAATCTATTTTTTTAATGTTTATTTATTTTTGAGACAGAGAGAGACAGAGCATGAACAGGGGAGGGTCAGAGAGAGAGGGAGACACAGAATCTGAAGCAGGTTCCAGGCTCTAAGCTGTCAGCACAGAGCCTGACACGGGGCTCGAACTCACGGACCATGAGATCATGACCTGAGCCGAAGTCGGACGTTTAACCGACTGAGCCACCCAGGCGCCCTTAGAAATTTAATCTAATGTGGTCCCATTCACCTATTCATGTATTCAGACCATATACTAAATTCCTAATATGGATTGGACACTTGCCAGACACTGACACAGAAAGAAGCACAGATGAACACTTCAGTTAGAAGTAACAGCGTGAGCAAAGGCAAGTGCCTGGCACATCCTGGCAATGCTTCCTGTGGAAAGAGCTTAGGGCACTAGGAAGCCACTGAGGGATATTAAGCTGATCTCACCTGCCCAGCAGATCTGTGTTTCAGAAAGATTCCCAGGCAGGGGAACCTGGGTGGCTCAGTAGGTTAAGCCTCCGACTTTAGCTCAGGTCATGGTCTCATGACTCATGGGTTCAAGCCCCACATGGGGCTCTGTGCTGACAGCTCAGACCTGGAGCCTGCTTTAGATTCTGTGTCTCCCTCTCTGCCCCTCCCCAACTTGTGCTCAGTCTCTCTCTCAGAAAATGAATGAGCATTAAAAAAAAAAAAAAAAAAAGAAGAAGAAAGAAAGATTCAAATGAGGATGAGTTGGAAGCAGGGGTAGTCAAATAAAAACAGAAAATGAAAAGGAGAGGATCAGGTTAACCTGGACCAACAAGGTAATTATTCCAAAAGTTAAGAGATGATGAGGTCTTGAACTAGAGAAATGAGAGTAAAAGTGTGTTTTCTTTTTATAGACTAATAAAAGCAATAAATCTTAATGATTTTTATTTTATTTCAATATAGTCATTTTTAGAGTACAACCATAACCAGCTGAAACTGGACATCTGAAAACATTGTAGTCTATCCCTTGCTTACGGCAGATTTAACGAAATCATAGAAAAGAGTTTTGATTTGTTGTGATTGTTAAAATATAATAATGGAAATGGTATAAAATAAGAAATTATCAACAATTATAATACTTTAATACAATTATTATTTTTATGTTTGCATATAAGTTTCTAGCCCTTGTCCACAGGCATATGTATGTTAAATAACTATAATTATGAATTAATTGGTAATTAATGGTAATATTCATCATCTTATATTGGGGTTTTTCAATAACATTTAAGATATTTCTAAATAATTCTCATAATTATCCTTTATTTTAATGGCTGCATGGTATTCTATTTTATATATGTGGCATCATCTTCTAAACCAACTCACTTACATGGGACAGAGACTTTATTTGCATGTATAAGGGGGGGTGCTATTGTAGATGACACTTCGCTATCTACTCTTTATGTAGTTTTTGCCAGAAGTATTTTTAAGATTACATTTGAAACTGTTACATAGAGAATGGGTGCAAAACCTAAGCTCTAAAACCAGAATTATTGCATAGTGGATGTGTATAAACAAAAACATAGTACTTATCAACCTTCTAGCTCTCCTACCTATATTTCAGCATCCAGAAAGTCATAGTAAAACATATAAGCCAACAGGAGAAGTGGCTTTGTTCACACAGGAGACCAACCTGCTACTTGCATGTAATAATTCTGGTAAGTTCCATCCTAGCTTCCTAGATTAACAACCCTACCCATCTGCCAAGACCAGCCCTTTTTGATGATTGTCCTGATGGCCCAACAAAATCCAAAAGCATTTTTTATGCCTTCTAGAACTATGACAATCTGAAACTAGCTTGTGAATGAAGGCTAACATTTCCTGAATTGTGTTTTATAAAACAGTAATGTCAGTGAGATGCCATGGGGAAGGAGGGGGATGGGAAATAGTAAATAAAATCAGATATGTTTCTACAGTGAAGGATTTCTCAAAAACTTGATTATGCTAAAATACAATGAGGTTATACAAAAACGGTAGGAAATGTATTTTCTAATTTATAGGAACATGAAATTCATTATTCTCCATGGAGTAACTTGCAGAATATTTGTTTTGCAGGATATGATTTAGTAAATATAAAGATTGTGGTGCAACTCAAGAGCATTAAAAATGGTAACTCTGGAGAAGAGAACCCTGCCCTGTTCATCAATGACACGCTAGACTAGGCCCCCAGGTTCTTCAAGTTGGAACTCTGTGCAGATTACAACCTCCTCCCCATCTGAAGAGGGAACAAATATAAGGCAACTTTCTGTGCCCATGTATGCCAATTTAAGTACCCCCAATGCTGTATGGGCTATCCTCTGTTTCCAATAAATATGATGGTACTACAAAAAAGGCCTCTTGAGTTCTTGCGTGACCATTTGCCTAGATGATATGTTAATCTACTTCCTAGATCTGCCTAGTTGCAATGTAACCACCTGTAAGGTAAACCAGCTTGGTGAAGGGTGTTCTTGAACTCTCAGGAGTCCACTGTCATATAGGTCCTCATCCTTCCAGGAGGGTGCCAAAGTTATAGATGTAGAATCTGTCTCCTCAGAACATCAAACATCCCCAGAGCTTCCTGAGATGACTAGGCTAGCCACTTAATTACCAGTTTTGGTAGAACAAGCAAACTACAGGTCCAAGAATGGTAGTCAGAAGCCATTTAAGCAAACAATTAGCAAAGGGACGTGGGTCACGAAAGGCAGAGCAAGAGAATACGTTAAAGTTCCAATAATGGAATTAATAGCCAGGAGACCTGCAGAAAATCAGGTCAGAAAGCTTGGTTCCTTAGAATCAGCTATTGCATCCACTTCTCAGTTGAAAGAGTCTATCCCAAGTGAGCAAACCACAGAGGCAACAAAGGGAGTCACACAACCAATGGCTAGAGAATGAACTCAGGAGCTGGGCTTAGAGAGTTCTCTGATGCTCTGAGTCATACAGTGTGAATGCTGGTGTTAATTTTATCTTTAAAGATGCATTTACAGACAACATTTAATTGTTGTTGGTAAAACCTTGTGATATCCTCTGTAAAAAGGTGATATTTAAAAAATGTTATAAAACTAAAAGCGTGAGCAAAAGACTATATGTATTCCTAATAGAGATTTGGTTATAAAACATCCCTGTGTAATGAAAGTAGTAAGGTGTACAAATAAACCCTGCAAATTTTATGATTCAACAATTCTTGTTAAAATAAAAATTATAGGGCTGCTTGGGCGGTTCAGTAAGTTAAGCATCTGACTCTCGATTCTTGCTCAGGTTGGGATCTCATGGGTTTGTGAGTTCAAACCCCACATTAGGCTCCATGCTGACCATGCGGAGCCTGATTGAGATTCTCCCTCTCTCTGCCCCTCCCTAGCTCATGCGTGTGCTGTCTCTCTCAAAATAAATAAAGTTTAAAATAAAAACTGTCTCTCTAAAGAAGACATCCAGATGGCCAATAGGCACATGAAAAGATACTCAATGTCATTCCTCATCAGGGAAATACAAATCAAAACCACACTGAGATACCACCTCATGCCAGTTAGAATGGCTACAATGAACAAATCAGGAGACTATAGATGCAGGAGAGGATGTGGAGAAATGGGAACACTCTTGCACTGTTGGTGGGAATGCAAATTGGTGCAGCCACTCTGCAAAACACGTGGAGGTTCCTCAAAAAATTGAAAATACAACTACCTTATGACCCAGCAATAGCACTTCTAGGAATTTACCCAAAGGATACAGGAGTGCTGATGCATAGGGGCACTTGTACCCCAATGTTCATAGCAGCACTTTCAACAGTAGCCAAATTATGGAAAGAGCCTAAATGTCCATCAACTGATGAATGGATAAAGAAATTGTGGTTTATAGACACAATGGAATATACTTGGCAATGAGAAAGAATGAAAAATGGCCTTTTGTAGCAACGTGGATGGAACTGGAGAGTGTTATGCTAAGTGAAATAAGTCATACAGAGAAAGACAGATACCATATGTTTTACACTTAGGTGGATCCTGAGAATCTTAACAGAAGACCATGGGGAGGGGAAGGGAAAAAAAATTGAGAGGGAGGGAGCCAAACCATAAGAGACTCTTAAAAACTGAGAATAAACTGGGGCACCTGGGTGGCTCAGTCGGTTGAGCATCCAACTTTGGCTCAGGTCATGATCTCACAGCTCATGAGTTCAAGCCCTGCATCAGGCTCTGTGCTGACAGCTCGGAGCCTGGAGCCCACTTCGGATTCTGTGTCTCCCTCTCTGTCTGCTCCTAACCCACTCACATTCTGCCTCTGTCTCTCTCAAAAATAAACGTTTTTTAAAAAAATTAAAAAAAAAAACTGAGAATAAACTGATGGTTGATGGGGGGTGGGAGGGTGGGTGATGGGCATTGAGAAGGGCACCTGTTGGGATGAACACTGGGTGTTGTAAGAAAACCAATTTGACAATAAATTTCACATTAAAAAACTAAAAATTAAAAAAATAAAATAAAAACTGTCACAGAAAAGGTGGTCATAAGAGGGAAGTATATAGTAATCCAGGCCTTCCTAAAGAAGGAAGAAAGTTCTCAGATATACAACTTAACCTTACATCTCAATGAGCTGGAAAAAGAAAATCAAATAAAACCCAAAACCAGCAGAAGACAGGAAATAATAAAGATTAGAGCATAAATCAGTGCTATTGAAACCAAAAAAAACAGTAGAACAGATCAATGAAACCAGGAGCTGGTTCTCTGAAAGAATTAACAAAATTGATAAACCCCTAGCCAGTTTGATCAAAAAGAAAAAGGCAAGGACCCAAATATATAAAATCAAGAAAGAAAGAGGAGAGGGGCGCCTGGGTGGCTCAGTGGGTTGTGTCCGACTTCAGCTCAGGTCATGATCTCACAGTTCGTGGGTTCGAGTCCCACATCAGCTTCTGTGCTCACAGCTCAGAGCCTGGAGCCTGCTTCAGATTCTTTGTCTCCTTCTCTACCTGCCCCTCCCTGACTTGCACTCTGTCTCTCTCTCAAAAATAAATAAACATTAAAAAGAAAAAGAATGAAAGAGGAGAGATCACAATCAGCACTGCAGAAATACAAACAATAATAAGAGAATGTTATGAGCAATTATACACCAATAAAATGGGCAATCTGGAAGAAATGGAAAAATTCCTAGAAACATGTAAACTACCAAAACTGAAACAGGAAGAAATAAAAAATTTGAACAGATCTATAGCCAGTAAAGAAATTGAATTAGTAATCAAAAATCTCCCAAACAACAAGAGTCCAGGGCCAGATTGCTTTACAGGGGAATTCTACCAAACATTTAGAGAAAAGTTAACACCTGTTCTCTTGAAACTGTTCCAAAAAATAGAAATGGAAAGAAAACTTCCAAACTCTTTCCATGAAGCCAGCATTATCTTGATTCCAAAACCAGACAAAGACCCTACTAAAAAGGAAGCATAGCCCAATTTTCCTGATGAACATGGATGCAAAAATCCTCAACAAGATACTAGCCAACCAGATCCAACAATACATTAAAAAAATTATTCACCATGACCAAGTGGGATTTATGCCTAGGATGCAGGGCTGGTTCAATATCCACAAAACAATCCATGTTATACATCACATCAATAAAAGAAACGACAAGAACCACATGATCCTCTCAATAGACGCAGAGAAAGCATTTGACAAAATACAGCATTCTTTCTTGATAACAACCCTCAAGAAAGCAGGGATAGAAGGATCATACCTCAAAATCATAAAAGCCATATATAAAAGATCCACTGCTAATATCATCCTCAATGGGGAAAAACTGAGAGCTTTCCCCCTAAGGTCAGGAACAAGACAGGGGGGATGTCCACTCTTGCTACTGTTATTCAACATAGTATTGGAAGTCTTAGCCTCAGCAATTAGACAACACAAAGGAATAAAAGGCATCCAAATCAGCCAGGAAGAAGTCAAATTTCACTCTTTGCAGATGACATGATATTCTATATGGAAAACCCAAAGATTCCACTAAAAAACTGCTAGAACTGATCCATGAATTCAGCAAAGTTGCAGTATATAAAACCAATGCACAGAAATTGGTTGCATTCTCATACACCAACAATGAAGCAACAGAAAGAGAAATCAAGGAATCGATCCCATTTACAATTGCACCAAAAGCCATAAAATAGCTAGAAATCAACCTAAACAAAGAGGTGAAAAAACTATACACTGAAAACTATAGAAAGCTTATGAAAGAAATTGAAAAAAATGAAAAAAATATTCCATGTTCCTGGATTGGAAGAGCAAACATTGTTAAAATATCAATACTTCCCAAAGCAATCTACATATTCAATGCAATCCCTATATCCCTATCAAAATAACAACAGCATTCTTCACAGAGCTACAACAAACAATCCTAAAATTTGTATGGAACCAGAAAAGACCCCAAATAGCCAAAGCAAGCTTGAAAAATAAAACCAAAGCTGTTGGCATCACACTCCCGGACTCCAAGCTGTATAACAAAGCTGTAATTATCAAGACAGTATGGTACTGGCACAAGAGCAGACTCTCAGATCAATGGAACAGAATAGAGAACCCAGAAATGGACCCACAAACATATGGCCAACTAATCTTTGGCAAAGCAGGAAAGAATATCCAGTGGAATAAAGACAGTCTCTTCAGCAAGTGGTGCTGGGAAAACTGGACAGCAACATGCAGAAGAATGAACCTGGACCACTTTCTTACACCATACACAAAAATAAACTCAAAATGGGTGAAAGACCTAAACATAAGACAGAAAGCCATCAAAATCCTCGAGGAGAAGCAGGAAAAACCTCTTTGACCTCGGCCATAGAAACTTCTTACTCAACACGTCTCTGGAGGCAAGGGAAACAAAAGCAAAAATGAAATATTGAGACCTCATCAAAATAAAAAGCTTCTGCACAGCAAAGGAAACAATCACCAAAACTAAAAGGCAACCGACAGAATGGGAGAAGATATTGGCAAATCACATATCAGATAAAGGGTTAGTATCCAAAATCTATAAAGAACTTATCAAACTCAACACCCAAAAAAACAAATAATCCAGGGAAGAAATGGGCAAAAGACACGAATAGACACTTCTCCGAAGAAGACATCCAGATGGCCAACCTACACATGAAAAAATGCTCAACATGACTCATCATCAGGGAAATACAAGTCAAAACTACAATGAGATACCACCTTACACCTGTCAGAATGGCTAACATTAACAACTCAGGCAAAAGAAAGAGGATCTCTTTTGCACTGCTGGTGGGAATGCAAATTGGTGAAGCCACTCTGGAAAACAATATGAAGGTTCCTCAAAAAACTAAAAATAGAACTACCCTATGACCCAGCAATTGCACTAGTAGGTATTTATCCAAGGCATACAGGTATGCTTTTTCAAAGGGGCACATGTACCCCAATGTTTATAGCAGTACTATTGACAATAGCCAAAGTATGGAAAGAGCCCAAATGTCCATTGATGGATGAATGGATAAAGAAGATGTGGTATATATACACAATGGAGTATTACTCAGCAATCAAAAACAATGAAATCTTGCCATTTGCAACTATGTGGATGGAAGTGAAGGGTATTATGCTAAGCGAAATTAGTCAGTCAGAGAAAGACAAAGATCATATGACTTCACTCATATGAGGCATTTAAGATCAAAACAGATGAATACAAGAGAAGGGAAGCAAAAATAATATAAAAACAGGGGGGTAAACAAAACATAAGAGACTCTTAAATATGGAGAACAAACAGAGGGTTACTGGAAGGGTTGTGGGAGGGGAGATGAGCTAAATGAATAAGGGGCATTAAGGAATCTACTCCTGAAATCATTGTTGCACTGTATGCTAACTAACTTGGATGTTAAATAAATAAATAAATAAATAAATAAATAAATAAATAAATATCTTTTTACAATAGCATAAAAATAAAGTATTTAGAAATAAACCTATAAAAGGTATGCAAGATCTCTATATCTATTGAAAGACACTAAATAGATTAAAATAAATGGTGAATTGAAAGACTTGATAGGGCTAAAAATGTCAATTTGCTCAAAAACCATTTGCCAATTCAGTTCTATTCTAATTAATATTTCTAACAGGTAAAAAAAAAAAAGTAAAGTTAATGACCTTTAGAAATTTGAATTTGAGTAAACTACAAAAATAATCTATTGTGATATACAATATCTGATTAAAATATACATTTTTAAAGTATACCTTAAAACTAGTATATTGCCTCAAATGGAGGGAAAACACATCTGCCTTCTCCTTTTGCCCTGCCCTTTGAAAAGAAATTTATTTTTCAAAGATTACAATTAAGAACAAGTATAGAATCATTATTTTGTTACTTCACCTTGAAATGAGAGCTGGAAATGACAAAAGTCAAAAATGCAAATTGACTTAGTCATAATGCAGTTACATCTAGAAATCAGTCAACAACTTGAATCTCTGAGTTCACTCATTCATTCATTCATTCATTGAAAGCAGTCAAAGATCTCCTCCAAATCCTACAAGGAAAAGATGAAGCTGATGGTATGTTTGCCCTTGTTTGCCACTTCATAGGGAAAGCAAACATGTAAATAAGACATTATAATTCAATATGTTAAGAGTAAAATGAGGAATTACAAGTATGAAAGGGAGTGTAGAAGAGTTAAGTGATCAGCAGATATAGAAGATTATCTTTTCTTCCAAAGCAAAGCAAAAGCCATATTAACATATTTGCTGGATTCCAAATTAAATTGAGGAAATGAAAGAATTTTAATTTGACTCACAAAGCATAACTTTGTATTTTTAGTTTAATGGCTTCATTAACACAGAACGTTATAGAACGTCTAAGTAAGTACAACTCTTAGCAAGTCTTAAATGTTCTTATAGAGATTTCCCTCGATTCTTACCTGACGTCATTTAGCCTTTGGTGTTCCTGCCACCACACTTGCTTGTGTTGTTTTATTAGTGTCTGCTCTTTAGATGCTTTTGAAGTCTGCACTGCTTTTCGGATCTAGATTTAGAGGAACAAAAGAGGAGCAATTCCAATGTTTTCTGAATGTGTTTTCCACAATGAAATTGTTTAATTTGTAATTTCTAAGTTACATATTTATCTCTGTGCAGTCCTATTAGTGCAACTTCTGATACAGAGTCCACCTTAAAATAAATAATTCATTAAACAAAAACCAGGGAGGTGAAAGAGAAACTGGTTTGGAATACTGGCCAATTTAAAAATTGTTTTTAAACTATCTCTGAAAAGATAGGTAATTATATTTTCCATACATACAACAAATAACACCCTAATTCATGTAGTCTCAGAAAATTTTTCAGTAGCTTTCCATATATTTTCTCATCTTTTTGATACATCTTCCCTGCCAGGCACTATGGGCATCACTATTCCCACTGACACATGAGGACTGAAGTTCAGAGAGGTTAAAAAACGTGGCCAAGATCCTAAAGCTCATAAATGTCAGAATCACATAGAACCTTAGTGTTCACATTGGCTTTTACATGATCCTTCAGCATAGGATGGGGAAAAGTCCTTGGATAAGTTGTTAGGAGGCCTGGCTTTTGTCTCAGCTTCAGCACCTACTAGAAATAGGACCTTGAACATGTAATTTTAATCTTTCACCTCCATGCCTTCATAAATAAAGTTTTTTAAATGTTAGTAAAATACTTTTAAAAATTTAGGCAAGTATTTATTTGAAGGTACAGAAGTTGACAAAGAAATACTGAAAACTCGTGTAGCATTGAAACCCACATTTTTGACTAAATTTAAAATTTCCCCAGATTGTATGGCTTTTCAAAAATGTAGCACATAATTAGTACTTTGGAGTTTGTTGACAAATTGTATCAGGCCTGGATCTGTTTGCCTTAATGTCCATTGTTGGCCATCTCCCTGATCTGCTCCATATCACAGAGCTGCCTGTGTTTCCCAGACACCCTGACTAGCTGACTTGCAGCCGGGTTCAGCCAAGGGAGACACTAGTAGTAGGATCCTGAAGGGAGGGGGGAAAGGAGAAGCCAAAGGATTACTCCGCCTGCCTTCTCTAGTATCACAATGATCTCCAGAAGCATCTGCATCTTCTCCATTGCTCTGACTTTTCTTGACAGTTCTAATACAGTTCCAACAATTTCTGGGTAAATTCAGCAGATGGAATGTGGTACAGCCTTGCTTTGTCTAATGTCCCTCTGACCTAAGCATGGGAGTGCCTTCTGTTGTTAACCTCTACATTGCTTCATGGTATCCTGTTTGGCTTCTCAGCTCTACACCTGTGTAACAATTTCCTGTATTAAAAATCTGTCCTCTCTTAGTCTTCAGTGTCTGTTTCCTGGTTGGTTGCTGACTGATACTTACATGTACGGTGAATTCACGTATTCCGTATTAGTACTTCTAAATGTCTATGAAAGTGCTATTCTCAAATCAAAAATTTGATGAAACATGCATATTTTATATTTTCTCTGCTACTAGAATACTCAGTATCCTGAAAGCCTTAACAGTTACATCTTCAATGCTGAAGATATAAAAACTTCAGAAGACAAATCCTAAAAAGACTCTTCAGAATGCATGCTATTTCTAGCTATCATTCACTGATTACTTCAACCTTGAGTTTATCCTTCCACTGTTCTGGTTACTGACTCAAAATTAGGGGTGTAAGAAAACAAAAACATGGAGTCAAAGTCAAATCTTTTCCTCAGGGGGTCTTAAGAGGGCTACAATTATGAAATTTAGGAGAAAAGTATATTTAAATAGGAACAGGACACTGCAGAAAAACATTCAGCAATCCTCATTCTACCTACTGAAAACATAAAAGTACATAATGTTTCTAAAATCTGATGCTCTAGTGTTTGCTTTAAGAATGCTTAAAACTCATTGCAACTGTTTGCCACCTACAGCCTCTCAAGTTTGTTGCAGCAGACACAACTTTTAAAATTAGATTTCTTTGACATATTTGGTCCATGTTGTACAAAAAAATTAAAACACATTGGTGAAAGATGTGGACACGTTTTTATGGCTTAAAAAAATCAATGCTGTCTTTGAGCCCAGAGAAGGACAATTAAGTAGACTATAAAAGTCAAAATAAAGCTACTATTTTTCACTAGACACTTCCAATATTTTAAAGAACATCTTGATTTTTTGTAAGTTCACTCATTGACTCCACTTCTATCCTCAGGCCAAAAGTGAAGAAAAATAAAGTCTTAAAAGAACAAAAAGATTTAAACTTGGATCTCTATCAATAGATTTCTGGGAGATTCCAATTCATTTTGCTGGGCAATAAGCCATACGAAATCAACATTTAAGGTGGATGATGACTTATATGGAATGATGATGAATTAAAAATAGCAAAAATAATAAATTCATCAAGGAATCTGAAACTAGAGGTTTCCTATGTGATTTACTGTGATGATCCAAGATAATAATAAGACTCTAGGTAGGCACCTTGAGATACCATGATAGCCCTTCGGGTCAGATGACCTATCTTTAGATAGCTAGTGGGCAACTGAAGTGTTGGTTACATATGTGTATACATTTGTCAAAATTCATCAAGGTGTACACTTAAGAGTTGTGCACTTTATTATAGGTGAGGTATGTACACTTTAGTATATGTGAGTTATATCTCAGTAAAGATAAAAGAACAGTTAAATGTACAAAGAGCTATTAACAAAAATAAAAAGAGAAAACCCAACTACACTGAAATGAAATTTCTCATCTAGCAGGCTAACAAAACCTCAGATATTTCACAAAACACTCTGTGAGGCCATAGGGAAACATGCTCTTTCCTATGTTGCTAGTGGAAATGCAAAATGATGCAGCCCCCCCGCAGAAGGGAATCTGGAGGTGGGGCAAAATTTCTTACGGATTTGCCCTTTGACTTAGACCTAACCTTATTCATAGAAATCAATCTGAGAACTATATTGGTAAAACTATGTAAGAAGATAAATGAACAAAACTATTCACTGAAGCACTATTTGTGATAGAAAAAGAATGTAGCACAAAAACTCCATCAATAAGTGTTCCTGCCAAAATAAATTGAACCTGAATCTGATCAAGTTTCCAGATATAACCACCAATTTACTGGAAATACAAGAGACAGAAACACATGTTAAATGACACCACCAGGATGTAATCAGCAAAATCCAGACTGTAAGAAATACAATTTCTTCAAAAAATAAATTACAAAAACACAGGAGGATAGAGGAGGATATCTAAAAAATAAAAATCAATTATAATATATGGATCTTACTTAGATGCTGATTTAAACAAACTTTAAGAAAAAAATTGAAGACAATCAGGGAAATTTAACACCGGATATTTGAAATTAAGAAATTATTAATATTTTAATGATAATGGTATTTTAGGGTTTGGGGTGGTGTTTTGTAGCCCTAATCTTTTAGAGATACATACTGAAATAATTGTGGTTAAATGTTATGATGCCTGGGATTTGTTTCAAAATAACCTGGCACAGGGGAAAGTTATGGTAGGGAGTATAGAGAAAACAATAGGCAAGAGTTGATTATAGTTGAAGCTAGATAAATTACATAGAGATAATGATATCATTCACTCTAATTTTGCATATGATCACAATTTCTCATAATGTTCTTTTAAAAATTTAGTAGATAGATACTTAGTTGAACAAGAAGAAATATTATTCATTCTTGCTAAGCAAAGCAATTCAAATAAAAATAATAATAAAGATCCCTTTTATACTTACCTAAACTAGAAATGAATAGTTAACACACAATGTACCTAAAATTGGTCTCTGTTTCCAGACCAACTCTACTATTTGGCTTCAGACTCAATCTCAGCCTGTGAAAGCTAGATCACTCAATGTCCATATCAGTGTCTTATCTGGCAGCCCAAAATTTGTGCATGATCAAGGACAGGGATTTTATAGGGACTATCACATCTGATCAGTATAATACCAGTAACAGAAACCAGGCAGGTCTTCTGAATTTACTGTTAATTAACAATAATTATTACAAGAAATTATTGTTGGGGTGCCTGGGTGGCTCAGTCAGTTAAGCGTCCGTGGTTCATGAATTTGAGCCCTGCGTTGGGCTCTGTGCTGACAGCTCAGAGCCAGGAGCCTGCTTCAGATTCTGTGTCTCCCTCTCTCTCTACCCCTCCCCTGCTCCTGCTCTGTCTCTCTGTCTCTCTCTCTCTCTCAAAAATAAATAAACATTAAAAAATTTTAAAAAAGAAATTGTTAATTTATTTTCAAATATAACTAAGTATTCTAGATATAACTTGAAGCAAAAACCTCCTTATGTGCTCTAAATGTTAACATTCTTATCATTCAATTTAAGTATGTTTACATTTAATATTGCCAGAGTATAGTGCTGTAATAATTAACAATGATTGTTAAAGCTGCTAATCTCATGTGCAAGGAAAAAACACATTTAATTAGTAAAAGAAGTAGGAAATAAACTGATATTTAATACAAATATTTAGAGAATGTGTTAACTATGTAACATTAGGAAGAAGTATTCTTCTTGAGCCAATGCATATTTTACAAAAATGTAAATACCAATACAAGAAAGAATAATAGAGATGACATTATTATCACAATCCTAGTTGGTGTAGACTGATTGGTATATATCTTAGCATTCAAAACATTAAACAAAATAAACTTTAAGAATTATTTTTCATTTCCAGTTATCTAATTCCATTTAAGCCACGAGTCTTTTAAAGAAAAGTCCTATTTGGAAATTGTTCACATTTTAGAAGAGTCCATTAAAAGCAAAATGTCAACTTGCTATCTTCTAAATTAAATGAAGAGGTAAGACCAAAAATCATGTAAAACAACATTCCCAATACATCTTTCTTAATCCAGCTATACTAAAAAATAAAAACCGTAAAAGGAAAGAAGAAAGTATTCGAAAATGATGAGGTATCTAGGACACATTTTGTTCTCACTAACTGGAATTCAAAACAACAGATATTATAAAAATGCCTTAACAGGACAATTCCTTATCATTATGAATCTATGGAAACTAAAAATTGAAGCAAAAAGCTTATCAAAATGATTGCTACACACTGTGAACCACTTTCAGTAGTTGAAGACAAGGGATTTTTTGAGATTTGCCAAGTAATAAATCCCAGGTACAGTTATTCCTAGAAAATATGTAACTAAAAAGCTTCTTCCTGAATTACATTCTACAAACAACAAGGTTATTGATGTTATTTAAAATGTCAGTTGAAAGTGATCATTTGTTTAATCTCACAAATATGTAGCACAGTAACCAGAGAAGCAATCTAGCAGCTGACAGGGCTGAGAAATTACTGCCCTTGAACTTAATATCAAAACTTGAAAACAACATTAAAAATTAAAATTTTAAAGTATGTTTATTCTTTGATAGTGATTCTATCATCAAAGAGAAATTCACTTTGAACAAACGCTGATTTTGACATTCAACCATTCCACATTCAGCCAGAAAAAAAAAACAATTGGTAAATGATGGATGGATGGATGCATAGAAGCATGGATTGGTGGACAAATAGATACATAGATAATATTTAAAATGTATTTGTATCTATATGAATATATATGTACATATTCCAGTACTGATAAGAGTGTAGAGAAGAGTCTGTGGTGGTATCTTTATTAGAACAATACCTTGGGAAAGAACTTTTTTAAAAATAAAATTCATAGTTTTTAGCCCAAACATGCCAATCATGGGAATTTATCCTATGGGGGTAGAGGATTCTAAAATGTGAAAGGAGTCTCTGCATGAAGATATGTAATTACCAAAGCATGATTTCCAATATCATAAAACTGGATACAATCCCAATATCCAAAAATCAGGATAAGGCATGCATCTTTTTCTATTTGAAGTACTCATCACTCTTGTTTTTACTTCATTTTTATTGACCTTGAAATCCCATTTCCAATGTCATTGCCTCAAAAAAAGCCTTCCCACTCAACTAGGATCAAGTCCTATTAGTACACACCAGACAGCATGTTTTTATTATTTGATAAACACTGACTTTCCTCCTCCTCCTCTCCTGCACACAGTACATTTCATGAGGGTAGGGATGTATTTTGCTCATTATTGTATCGTTGAGCCACATAATAAATATTTATTTACTGGAGTAATTAAATATCATAAAGATTATGTGGCAAAGTGTTAGGGGGAAAGTATACAGGATTTCATGTTTATGTTTATCATGGGAGAAAATAAAAAGTGTATGTATATGTTTATGTCTCTATATATGTATGTAGTGTATATGTGATATAAATACAATGGATCAGAATATAAGTCAGAAATATGAAATAGTTTTATTAGGATGATAGTTATATAAGTGATTTTGCCATAAAATTTCTTTCACTGTCCTGATAACATCAATAATATCAAATTATTTTAAAGTTATATCTGAACTGAACAAATAATGTCGTATTTGAGAGGTTCCCTTACTTGAGGGGATATAGCTCATGGATATATGGTAATTTCTTTAGAATAGGTATGAAATGTATTTTGGAATCATAACATTTGCCCAAAAGATATTGGGCACCTGGGTGGCTCAGTCCGTTGAGCGTCCAACTTCAGCTCAAGTCATGATCTCATGGTTCGGGGGTTTGACCCCATGTCGGGCTCTAATCTGACAGCTCAGAGTCTGGAACCTATTTTAGATTCTGAGTCTCCCTCTCTCTCTGCCCCTCCCCCGCCCATGCTCTGTCTCTGTCTCTGTCTCTCTCTCTCAAAAATAAATAATAAAAATATTTTAAAAACATCTTAAAAAAAGGTATTAACCATGAACTAACTAAAATTTAAATAAAAACTGAAAAAAAAGAAAAAGAAAAAGGTATTAACCATAAAAAGCCATCGAAAACTAATAAAACACAAAAATATTAAATGAAAATAAAAACTTGTAAATTACTTAATATGTTACTTTGCCAAATCAGATTTTTAAAAAATAATTAAAAATGCAACCAACCAATGAAAGTGTTGTTTATAATGTACTTTATTATTTGCACAAGAGGGAAATATACTGCATGAGTAATCCTAAACCATACATGGTCCTAAAATACTGTGCACAATCACTTGCACCTAAACCCCTTTCAAATCTAGTCCAGGTTCACCTTTCCTGAGATCAGGGCATAAAAGGAAATTGTAGGAAAGAGAGGCACCTGAGGGCATATTTGTATGATGTTGCAGAAAGAGCCCTAAATGATAATCCATGGCTGTCCCTTATTTGCAATTTTTATTGTTCAGAGCAAGTTAGAAATTGTTGAAAGCTAAAAGTAGAGGGGCAGCTGGGTAGCTGAGTGGGTTAAGCAACCAACTCTTGATTTCAGCTCAGGTCATGATCTCATGGTCTGTTAGATCGAGCTCTGCATTGGGCTCATAGCTGGGAGTCCGCTTGGGATTCTCTCTCTCCCTCTCTCTCTCTGCCCCTCTCCCATGTGCACATGCATGCTCTCTCTCTCTCTCTCTCTCTCAAAATAAATAAACTTTTTAAAAATAAATAAATAATTTTTTTATAAATAAATAAATAAAAGTAAAGTTGAATTCATATCTCAGGGTTGTTATGAACACTACATGAGGAATGCATGTAAGCTGTATACCACATTGTCCAAGAGCATTCAATAAATGATAGTTGCTATTCACTACTAGTAATAGTTGGAAGATTCTAAAAACTATTCAGAATGTTATTTATTTTCACATTTACATTATAAATATGACTTTACTTCCTGGAAATTCAATTTTCCAAAACTAGAAAACACACATACACACATGCATAACTTCTAACTAACCTTTAGCTCTGTAGAGGCAGAAGCTAATTTTTTTGCTTCAGTCAATGCATGCAATTGTTGATAGTCTACTGGTTTATACTTGGTACTTCTCATTCCATTTTTCAAATGGAACATCAGATTGTCTGTTTTTCATCAAAAAAAGAAAATGACAAAGAAATAGTATCATATTATTGGAGGTCTAAATATAGTTATGGTAACATGTTGGTCTTATTTTTAATTATTTTTAAGCAAAAACAAGAATAATATTACAACACTTATATTACACTTGAACCTCTATCTCTAGAAAATTAAAAAATATCACCAGTATATTTCTTGCATAAAATTACTTTTAAAAGAACATAAAGGGAATATTTCCATTTAAGTAAATATATTGAGAATTTTAGAAAATTATAATGCCAAGATACAAAGTATGACCATTCTTTTTATTTAAAAAGTTTTAGGCGTCAGGGCACCTGGGTGGCTCAGTAGGTTAAGCATCTGTCTGATTTTGGCTCAGGTCATGATCTCACGGTTCATGAGTTCAAGCCCTGCATCAGGCTCTATGCTGACAGCTCAGATCCTGGAGCCTGCTTTGGATTCTGTGTCTCCCTTTCTCTCTGCCCCTAACCCACTCACACTCTGTCTCCGTCTCTCTCAAAAATAAATAAACATTAAAAAAAATGAAAAAGTTTTAGGCATCAATGGTGAATATTTAAGTTTCATCTTATGAATGAAATTAAGTAGATTTTTTTAAGTCATAGCTGCATTTCTAACAGAAAAATTGAAATAATTTCAATTAAATTTGAAAAAAATTGAAAACAAAACCTAAAATTTTAATGGGCCAAATAGGAATAAAATGATATAAAATGACCAAGCAGCCAATCTCCACCCAAATACATAAAGTGTCCTAGTTTAGTATGATATTAACTGTTTTGATAAAGTAAAACATAGGTAGGAGGTATTCATAGGCCAAGTAGCATAAAGTATAATAATCTGAGTAATCCAAACAAAAAAAATGCACTTTTGCCTCAATTATATGAATAAGTAAACTGTGTAATGTAAAGTAATTGAGATTACTACTTTAATCATGACTTTAAGTAGGCTTCAAGTGATTTAAGGACAAGCACAGTAAAAGAAAGTACGGTTACCCTGATCACTATTGGAAAAGATTAAAGCATGCATTGCAAGGAACTGGAGAAACCTTTAATATGACCAAATAATGAGCTTTCCATTAAAATTTTGAAAATCAACATTCCAACTTTACATCATGCATCATCCACCATAAATCGTAAAACAGATACGGAAGTAGAAAAAAATACCTGGGCTATCATTTTTCTCAATCATCATGAATGGCTGGTCTCTTTTATTCATGTCCTCCATATCTGTCAAAAAAAGACAGCTAAATTTCAGTGTTATTTTCCAAATGTTTTTTTTTTTAATTTTTTTTTAACGTTTATTTATTTTTGGGACAGAGAGAGACAGAGCATGAACGGGGGAGGGGCAGAGAGAGAGGGAGACACAGAATCGGAAACAGGCTCCAGGCTCTGAGCCATCAGCCCAGAGCCCGACGCGGGGCTCGAACTCACGGACTGCGAGATCATGAGCTGGCTGAAGTCGGACGCTTAACCGACTGCGCCACCCAGGCACCCCTCCAAATGTTTTTAAAGATGGGTTAATCATACTGTTTTTTAAAACAAGGCCCAGGACTGGGTGCCAGAACTCTTTGTATTTAGCTAAAATTTACTTCAACACCCTCGAGAAGCTTCCTTCCATTAGTTTTTTCCCTCTGTGCTTTTCCTGTTCTTGATCTCTCCTTTGAACCTCCAACATTTTAATCCCTTTCTCTTGGATTGCCTTCGTGACTGATATTTTGTGATTTAAAAATTGTGTAAGCTTTATCCTGAGTTCCTAGGAAAAAGAAGCTACATAAATTAAAGAATAAAGCAGTTAGCCAAATGACTCACTAGTAACATTAAACAAATCAGCATTTGTAGCAGACACTAGGATGTGCCGTCTATTTCTAGAAAGCACTTGATGCCCAGCTGTCACTTCCTTCAGGGTTAGACTCAGTTTCAGAGAGCCACCTCGTCCAAAGGTATACCATTGCTGGGGCAGCCTATACCCAATGACTGAGCAAGGCAGAACTATAAAGCCCCACCAGTTTGGGCCCAGTGTGGGTCACCCTGATGGGCAATATTTGATCCAGAGCTCCTGGCAGGGTTGACCCAGACTTTATCGGACCTACATTGAAACTGACTTTTTCATCTGCCCAATCCTGCTGCTGCTTCTTCCTTTCACAGGTTTGGATGCCTAATGAATACACAGAACCCTAAGCTCTGCCTCAGTGTCTCCTTCCTGAGAACCCAACCTGCAATAGCACTGAACTGAACTGACATGTTTTTTAGGGCACCTCTGGGGCTACAGACTAGTAAAGTGGTTCTTAAGTAACAGTATCCATTTTTCACAAATTTTGTTCCATATCCACTAGGTTGAACTACTCACATCTAGTAGCTTTTGCAAAACTAACCTTGCTAAATGGAAGAGAAAGTAGTACACATACATGACTTTTGGAAACTGCCAAGTTCCCAAGAATCATGGTGATTGCCCACTAGCTTTTGGAATATAGGGATGAACTCCAGTGTGTAACTTCTACAAGGAATCCTTGTTTTAAGCCCTCAGTAACACTGACAATCCTCTCTATAGTCTGGTTTCTACTGACACCTACAACTTATGTTAGGATTCTTCTTTTTGGGGGGAAGGTATTGCACATCCAATCTATCAACCTGTACTGCCTCAAGCCACCATCACCACCCGCCTGATGGCAGCAGCAGTTCCACTTTGTACCGTTATAGTCCATTCTTCAAACAGCAGCCTGAGCAACCCCTTTAAAAACTCTAGTCTGACCCTGCTGAGTCCCTTCAATGGCTTCCCATTTACTCTTTAAAATAGTGCCCAAACTTCTTCAAGAGGCTTATAAGGCCCTCCAAGACCTTGCCTTTGGTCATCTCCCCATTCTCACCTCATCCACACATTCCAACCACACTGATCTTTCTACTTCTCAAACATACCACGTTTATTTTGCCTCAAGGTCTTCCCACTTGCTGTCCTCTCTACCTTACAGACATTTTTTTTCCTCTTTTTACCTGGTTGGTTCCTACTCAGCCTTCAGCTACACCAACATGTTGTTCTTCCTCAGAGAGACCTAACCAGACTTCTCCGTCTAAGGGAGGATGCCTTGTTTCTCTCTCATCCCATTCCTTCCTTTCCATAATAATTTGTATCAGTCTTCACATCTGCATGTTTACTGATTCAATATCTGTCCTCCTCCACAAACTTGTGGCCTGTGTGCATCTTACTTCTGATTGAGTTCCTGGTATCTAGCACAGGTAGTAAATGCTCAATAAATATCATTTGAGAAAAACAATGAAAGGTAGCTGGCAGTAGCTCAATGTCTTCTAGCCCCCCAGAAGGGCTGCGATAATAATTCCTTAGTTCATACTATACCCTCTTTCTTCCAACAAAAATTTTCATTTTTTATAAGTCTGCCTTAATAGCATAGCCTACAGGAAGAAATGGCACATTTACATGCCCTCAGAGTCCATTGGGTCAATGAGGGAGTGAAAATCATAGGGACTGCAGAAAACATGGAAAACTAAAAAGCATTCCATGCCCAAAGATAATCAAGTACATCTTTTTTTTCCTTTTTTCTTAACAAAGGTACTGCACAAATAAAGTGAGTGTCCAAAACAAATGGATGCTGCACTTAGCAACCTGTTTGTGAGCTCTACCTACCGCATCTCACCTCTGGTCTTCATCTCAATATCCCACCCGTCTGAGCTAACTATCCCCATCTTGGAGAGACCTCGCCAATTCTTTAATTGATTCATTTTAGGTTTTCCTCAGTGGGGAGCCCAGCCCCCTCAGACTCATTTGTCTAGGGATTTAGATTGCAGGATCGAGGCTGTGAATCAAAGTGGGGTTTTGCAGACTCCCTTTAGGTTACTTTGATCTAACATTGATTAATTTGTTCCTCCTGATGTTCAGAGAAAAGTCATGAAGTCCAAACATTTCTCACCATTTCTACATGGTTCAAATATTAATTATGACCATAAGAAACTTATAATGTATTCTGGGGGCGCCTGGGTGGCTTGGTCGGCTAAGCATCCGACTTCGGCTCAGGTCATGATCTCACAGTTTGTGGGTTTGAGCCCCGCATTGGGCTCTGTGCTAACAGCTCAGAGCCTGGAGCCTGCTTCGGATTCTGTGTCTCCCTCTCTCTCTCTGCCCCTCCCCCACTCATGCTGTCTCCCTCTGTCTCAAAAGTAAATAAACATTAAAAAAAAATTTTTTTAAAGAATACATTCTAGAAATCAAAATTGCAAAAAAAATACTACTCTGCCTTCATGAACTTGAAATCTAGTTTGGTTGCAACTGTACAGAAGATGAATCCAAAACACTTCTTGACCTATATTCTTTAATATTTATATATAAATCATAGTTACTTACTACTTACCTTTCAGGGATGTTGAGGACCTCTGAACTAAATAATTATTAAAGTGAGATAATATAAAACTGATTTAGTTATAGTGTTTTTTATATCAGTGGATTAAATAAACATTCAGATTCAGAATCTGAAAGGTTTAGGTTTGCATAAAATTTAGCTCATCCAACTTCTCATTTTAGCATGAGATGGTTGGCAGCCCAGAAAAATGACCAAAATCACAGAGAACTTCAAGTCCTAAATCATACTCATAACACAAAAATCTCTGAAAATGAAGGTTTATTTCATAATCACTATTGTGGCCAAATCCAATCTGAGCTGAAATCATTTGGCGGCAAATTTGACCCAGACTGAAGTTTATTCTATTTAATGTGGACATTCATGCATTTGTGCAAAAGTGTCAATATGTTTATGTATGGGGTGCTACCCAGATACCATCGGTCTTAAGGAATATAGGGCAGATGCTCTATATCACAGCTCTAAAAATCTGAAAAATTGACACTACATCTGGCACCACAGACTTCAGATAAGGGATTATGAAGCTGTACTAAAACAAGCAGCCTCTGATTCCCAAACAAGCATATGTCATCTAGGCCATTTCGACTTTATGCTTACTAGTGAAATTCAAAGTGGCTACTTCAGCTGGCCATTAAGATGCTTTTGGCTGAGTAATGGCCATTCGAACAGAATTTTCCATGTTCAATAATTTTAAAGCTTTCAGTTTTAGAAATTATTTCATGTTCACATTACGCGACATTTTAGAAATTGCTCATGAGTATTATCAAAATGTTAAACATTTTACAGCTATTCAATTACTGAAAATATTTTCCAGTAATATGTTTCTATGAGAAGATTCTTAGAGTGTAGGAAGAACGTTTTGATATATAATGTAATGATAGCTTTGCAGTAGCTACAGGATTGAATCAAGATTTTAATATAAAGTTAATTTTTACAGACTTGATAGAGAATCTGAACTCAAAAAAAAAAAAAAAATCCATGACCTCAACTAGTCTCTATGGGGTAGGTAAGCTTCTCTAGAGATGAGAAAAAAATAGCAAAGAGATCATTTATATAACAAGGTAATCTTTTTACAGTGTGAAAATTTGTATTCCTCTCTTTGCTGAGAAAATCTCTTTCAATACACTAAGGAAGAAAATGTCAGTTGTACTTAGGCTTAAAATTGTACAATGCATGGATAATTTGTGAACTCCAAACTGTCTAACTGTATAGATATGTAGATTAGCCAATCATCCTGTGAGGGTAAGTTTTCAAAATTGATAGGCCTTCTGCCAGGCCAAACAGTGTGAGGACAACACCAATGTGGAAAAATATCTTGGATGTAGCATCAAATTATAACCTTTTTCATATGAAAGATCTCATGACATTTCAAACGTTAATTCAAATACTTTGGCCTAAGTTTAAGCAATATTTTTCTAGCATGCAGAATTCCCTTTTAAATTCTAAGCAGAATGGTGCATATTACTTCCATTATGAAACATTTTATATTGTAGTTAGCATCAAATAAAAATATTGTCCTGGAAAAACTAATGGAACCAAGAGCGAATCTATGAAGGTTAATAAAAATATTTAAATAAAGTGTTCAGTTACATAATAAATATCTCATATTCAATTCAAACATAATGGAAAAGCTCAGACTCAAAAGAGCAACTACAACTAAACAAATAACAACAAAATCCCTAGGAGGAAACTGTACAAGAAGTGTGTAGCACTCATACCCTAAAAAGACCCACAAAGGCTTATTAAAGGAAATAAAATTTAAATAGAGAAAAATAATTCTAATTCTGTGTACCAAATATTTAATAGTGGCAATTTGGGGATAGCAGGATTATAGTTGATTTTGGTTTCCTCTTTTTGTTTGAGCAGAATCTAGAAAATATTTTTTACAGGAAGAAGAAATATACATTTTAAAAAATACTGAGCAGGGGCAATAGTTATTTCACTGTATATTAGGGGAAAAGATACCACAATTTCTATATGTTACCAGTCAAAAAAGAAACTGGATTTTATGACATCAAGAATCCTTTAAGATGTGAACTTGTATATATGAGTATAATTTTCCATACTAATACTGAATTGACTTATTTCTCATTAGTCTATCTATTAAAAAATAGGATATGTTAAATACATTTGTAGAATTTTATAGAACTTGAAAATGTTAGCATTAAAATACTCACAAGGTTATTTTTTAATGCTGTATGAGGAATAAATATATTAAACTCTTCTTTCAATTATTAAAGTACTGGTTGGGGCATCTGGATGATTCAGTCAGTTAAGGGCCCAACTCTTGATTTGGACTCAGGTCATGATCAGAATGTTCGTGAGATAAAGGCCCACATCAGACTCCGTGCTGACAGCTAAGAGCCTGGAGCCTGCTTCGGATTCTCTCTTTCTTTCTCTCTCTCTCTGCCCCCACCCCCCCCCCCCCCCCGTTGTCTCTCACTTTCTCAAAAATAAATAAACATTAAAAAAAACCAAATGCAATCATGATACATATATAGTTCTCCCCTATCCATGCTCTGTCTCTCTCTGTCTCAAAAATAAATAAACGTTAAGAAAAAAAATTTTTTTTAAATATTTTACCCTTTTACTGCAAAAAAAAAATCCATAATCAGACAAAGGAAATCTACAAAATATCTGCCTTTTTCACAATTCATATAAATTTGCTTCTGAAGCAAATTCTACATACAACCAACCTTTCTGTTTATTCCTATTTTTATGTCTATAATATCTCAAAGAGGAGAGTCTAAATCAACCTCAGTAATGAAAATGATTAAAATAAAAATCTATCCCATATGCTTTTCAATAAAAGACTGGGGAGCAAAGTAGAAATAACACAATTAATTGAAGCAAGGAACCTAGAAGTTTCTGAAGGACTTTAGAGTTCCACAGAGAGTGGAAGTAACTTCAGGGGAGCCTCTCACGCTTTTATTCCTGCTACATCCGCAAAGCTGTTTTAATCATTTCAAAAGCACAGGAGAAATTGCATATGTACCTAGTTTAAAACAGTACATAGTAAAAACAAAGGGTGGGGGATGAGGAAAATTTCCAGACATTGAGGAAATAAGGGAATAGATAAATTCACAAAGCTCACATTTATAGCCTCAGAAATTCTGACCTGAAGCCATAACAACAGTTTCAAGCTTTGGGGAAATTAGGTAATTATTTATTTATTCACATTTATTTATTTGTTTGTTTATTTTAGAGAGAAAGAGAGTGCACATGCCATGAGCAGGGGAGAGGGGCAGAGGGAGGGAGAGAGAGAAAATCTAAACAGGCTTCATGCTCAACACAGAGCCCAATGTGGGGCTTGATCCTAAGACCCTGGGATCATGACCTGAGCTGAAATCAAGAGTCAGACGTCCAACCGACTGAGCCACCCAGGTATCCCTACATTATTTGTGAAGAAACACTATTTTGTCCCCAATTTTTTCCATAAATGTGCAACCCATCAAAGAAGAGTATTAAAAGTGATCCTCTGTTGTGAAAAGATTCACCACTTGCCCTTCTTGACTTGCCACTTTGGACATGCTTAAACTGGAGACTTTGTCAACCTTCTTCTGCTACAATTTGGGGATCCAGTTCCTCACCCTATATATCTGGACTTGAAGTTAGAAGCTTATCTTCTTCCCCCCATGCCTTTTACCCTTAACTTTTCTGTCAATAGAGGAGTATCATATAATTCACCACCTCCAAATCTCGTGTCAATTTTTGCGGTAGCATTTTATCCATTCTCCTGGCCCTAGCTACCATCACACAAGTGCCTGAATGTGTGATGCCTCAAAACCCCCAATATTTCTGATCTACCAAATGTCTTCTTTTGGCTTTCCAGACAAGGTTCAAATTCTGTATAGCTGACAATGACCTTTTAAATCTAGCTCTTCTCTATTAGACTCTTCCTTACCCATTACCCTATATACACACTACACTTCAGCATTCTCAAATCATTTGAAGATCCCTGAATACACAATGCTGTGGTAGACAGAACAACGACCTCCCCCAAAATGTCCTCATCCTAATCCTCAGCACCTTTTAATATGATATGATATGATATGTGGCTAAGGAGAAATAAGGTTGCAGCTAATCAGTTAACTTTAGCTATAGAGATTACCCAGGTGGGCCCAGTGTAATCACAAGTGTCCTGCAAAGAGGAAGGCAGGAGTGTCATAGTCGGAGGAGGAGATGTGAGGTGAAAAGCATAGGTCAGAGAGAAGATGGTTTTGAAGATGCTACTCCTCTATCTTTGAAGATGGGGGAGTGGGGCCAGACTCAAGGAATGCAGGCAACTCTTAGAAGCTGGAAAAGGCAAGGAAATGGATTCTTCTGTAGAGCCTCCAGAAGGCATGCAGCCCTACTGAAACCTTGATTTCAACCCAGTGAGACCTATTATGCACCTATGACCTCCAGAATTACAAGATAATAAATATGTGTTGTTTAAGCCACTAAATTAGCAGTGATTTGCAATTAGTAGTCGATTTAGCAATAGGAAATTGACGGTGCTCTTTCACATCTCCTTACCTTTGCGCATGCTGTTACCTATGCTTGGAATGCCTTTCTCCACCCCTGCCTCTCTGGCCAATGCCTACATATGTTTCAGTCTCACTTTAAGCATCCTACTGGAGCTTCTCAATACAGGTAGAGATTATTTATCTCTTCTCTTGTGTTACTATTGTACTTTTGTATATCTCATCTGATGCAGTTATTCATTTATTCAATGTTTATTGAATATCTATTAAAGACTAGACTAAGGGATATAGAGTTACTCAGGCTCTGCAGAGAGACCTGCCCGAGGCATCTTCTCTGAAGTAGCCCCTTTCACCCTCAATCACTCTTTATATCCTCAATCTAATTATTTCCCTTCATAGCACTTAACTATGTGGCATTATACTATGTATTCATTTATTTATTTGCTTATTGTTCACTTCTACAACTAGGATGTATGCTCTATAAAAGCAAGGCCTTCAGCTGATCATGTCTATTTTTCCAGAGGGCCTAAAATAGTGTAGGTCATATACTAGACACTCAACAGGTATTTGCTGAAAAAGCATCAAGTGATTGCATTACAGATCATGAGCCTGTTCCTAAGGCATGGTGCTATTAGAGGCAAGCACATAGTTTTTACATCCTCTTTTCCAATTTTTAAAATCTAGGCTCACTTGTATGAGATGAAAGTTATTATCAAAAACAAAACTCCAAACCAAAATGGTCAGTGCACTGAGGTGTATGTCAAGAAGTCCTACTTTATCTCGGTGAGTTTCAGCACTGATTGTAAGTTCATGTTAACTTATAGTTGAAGGTGTCCCTTGATCAGCTATTCAGCTGCCAATCACAGCACATAACACATTTGTGTCATCTTACCTCTCCAAGAGTTTGGGTAAGAAGGCCATGCTTTGCAAAGTACACACAAATTATCTGGTCTTATCTCCAACAATATACTGTTCAATGAAAAAGCAAATTTTACCATGATATTTACCATATGATACCATCACATAAACCTGCAAAGACACATACACTGTATTGCACAAACACACCCCACACACATGCATTCTACAAAGGAAAAAAGTCTAAAGAATATACAAATAGACCAAACTAGAATGCAGCTGGAGGTTGGTTTCAAAGGGGACTCTGATTATCTGTAATGAAATCTTTGCTTTTTTTACAAAGAGAATGCATATATATAATTAAGAGTAATAAACATAACTCCCAAAGATCTTATTTCTAAATAATTATATTATCTATTGTAGAGTTAATACAATTACATTTGAGTTTATAAATGATTATCCAGTGGGTTCTGCCAGTGAGAGCTCCAGAGCCTAATGACCCAACCCCACCCATTTCTGCACCTGCTAACACTTGGACTACTGCCAAAGGACCTTGACACTCCCATGTTGTAACAACCCTGTGAAGCCCAGCCTGAAACATCCAGTTAACTTTATCTTTAATTTTGAATATAAGCAAATAATTTCCATACAAATTTGTTGTGCCTTGTACAAGAAATTTCTTCTGACATTTTCTCTAACAAAATGATTCAAAATACAGTATTTTTACATTTTAATTAATGGTCACAAATGCACTGCTCATTCTTTTGATTACAAGTTTGTTCATTAAAAGACTATTAACATCAAGGCCACAAGCAAGGTTATAGAGTTCAACAATTAAATGGATTTTTGATGTGCTTTCTACTATTACTGCTGAGGAAATTGTGTCATCTTAATTTTAAAATTGTGGCAGACATAGCTTGGTGCTAATATCCATTCTCCCTTTTTTTCTTTCCTAGCAGAACCCACTTTTGTTCAGGATTAAAAGATTGGCCTTCCTTAATATCCCTGAGACGCTAAGTGACCATGTGACACAGTTGTAGCCAATGGGATTTAAGCAGACAGAGGTCTGCTGGGAATTTGGGGATAAGATTTGTCTTTTCATATGAGCACCACCCCTTCTTCCCTGTCCTTCCCTCCTTTCTCTTAGCCTGGAGATGTGGATGTGAAACTGGACATGGAGAAGCCATCTGTGACTATGTAGTGAGGATTAGGATGAAAAATGTATACTAACTATCCCAGAGAAGAAAGCCAAAGGGAGCTTGGGACACTGATGATAGCAAGAATGTGCTGCAACAGCTGTGGACTACTTCTGTCTGGGCTTGTTGTTATGAGAAAAATAAATCCCAAGCTTCTGCAAAGCAGGTTTTATAACTTTTGGCCAAACAAAATTCCCGACTGATACAGAAAGGGAAAATATGAAGCACCCAAGAAGTTTTGATGCCTTTTCATATAAAGGAATATAAAAATTCTTCCAGAAAAGTACCCATCAATACAGGCACAGGATAAAATACTAGAAAATAATACTGTTGTTGCTTTTCAATAATAGCATGAGAAAATCACAGCTAGAAAATTTTCCAACTCCAATAGAGTTTCATTTACAGTTGAACATAGCTGAAAGAGAGTAGGTAAAGTGTGTAGGTGATTCTGGAAGGGGAAAGAAAACAAAAATCAGAACCTTAATTTCATTATCAAAAAATAACACAGAAGAATGTATCTGTGGGTTTTCAATACTCCAGGATAAATAGTTTTTCCACAAAAGATCAACCATGTGAAGAGGAATTTTCTTTTTGAATGTTACATGAGATTTTTTTTAATTTTTTAATAAAAAAATGGCCATCAACCATTCTTTAACAACAAAGACTACAAAACTATGTTTAATGGCAGTGCTTGGAACACAGTAGCACTAATACATTTTGAGTGGATGAAATAATTATAATGAGTGGGAAATATTAATTCATTTTTGTGTAAAGGAAAGATCTCTAGTCAAAGACATGAAGAAATGAAAGGAAAAGATTAAAGGAATTAAGATAAAGTTTAAAGTGGGGGAAGAAAGCGTGAAGAAAAAGAACATTAAAAGGAACAAAGAAAGAGAAAAATATTGTGTTCATTCCTATTTTCTATTTCCTATTTCCTATTTCTAGTTCCCTCGAGTTTGGTCAAAAACGAAAGCATCCTCCACCCTACAAAGTCAAACTCACAGTTTGGATCAGCTGCACTGAAGTGGTTAGAAGTTTTATTACAGTGGAGGTAGAGCAGGTAATTTTCCAGCATCAAAGGTGCGCCCTAAGGCAGGTGTGGTGGGATTTCCATTGGCAGGAGGCAACTAACTTAGGATGAACAGCTCCACTCTGGAGAAGAGAGATGGAACATCTGATGTGAACAGATGGACTGAATGCAGAAGGTGTAGTGAGAGATGTCAGTCTTTTCCTATTTCGATTTTTGTTTCAACCTAGTTCTTCACACAGAAAAGGAAAAAGAAATCCTCCACTATCCTCTCTTTCATGTTCTCCTTCTACAGGAATCCATAGTCTCTGAATAAATTTGAAAGTCTTTGTATGGAAAATCCCAGTAATGTCTTATGAAATCTGGGCAGGGTGGGTGGGATGGGTAGAAGAAAAATAAATTTCTCTCCCTTAACAGTGAAAGAAGAGGGGCACCTGGGTGGCTCATTCCATTAAGCGTCCGACTCTTGATCTCAGGGTTGTAAGTTTAAGCCCCGCATTGGGCTCCACACTGGATGTGAAGCCTACTTTAAAAAATAAAAGAAAAAAAACAAAAAAAAACAAGAGTGAAAGAAAAGCTCTGCCTAGGGTGGTGGAAGAGGAGGGTAAAGCA
The DNA here is from genome assembly GCF_016509475.1 of Prionailurus bengalensis. Classification (NCBI taxonomy): domain Eukaryota; kingdom Metazoa; phylum Chordata; class Mammalia; order Carnivora; family Felidae; genus Prionailurus; species Prionailurus bengalensis. The sequence continues at coordinate 148,737,547 of NC_057345.1, forward strand.
GAGGGTGGTGAGAGGATCAATTGTCATGTAATACAAGGACAACAATACAAGAATTTGGCTGCATAGGATTTTCCAGTTGGCTTTAAAAATACCATCAAAGGGGGCGCCTGGGTGGCGCAGTCGGTTAAGCCTCCCGACTTCAGCCAGGTCACGATCTCGCGGCCCGTGAGTTCGAGCCCCGCGTCGGGCTCTGGGCTGATGGCTCAGAGCTTGGAGCCTGTTTCTGATTCTGTGTCTCCCTCTCTCTCTAACCCTCCCCCGTTCATGCTGTGTCTCTCTCTGTCCCAAAAATAAATAAACGTTGAAAAAAAAAATTAAAAAAAAAAAATACCATCAAAGGAATTTGGTCCAAAATATAATGATCAGTAATAAATAAAATATTCACTAACATATGACTACTACCTGTCAGTGGCAATTGAAGACATGGGATACATGAGATATCCATGCAATGGGAGATTTTAAAAGCTGGTCCTGTAGAAAATATTGCCGACAACATGGGTTTGTTTAAAATATAATTGAAGGTTCCTGGGTCGCTCAGTCAATTAAGGGTCTGACTCTTGATTTCAGCTCAGGTCATGGTATCTCAGTAAGTTTGAGCCCCATACTGACAGCGTGGAGCCTGCTTGGGATTCTTTCTCTCCCTCTGTCTCTGCCCTTCCCCCACTTGTGCACATGCATGTGCTCTCTCTCTCAAAATAAACTTTAAAAAATAAATACATAAAATAAAATTTAATTGATATGAAAACAGCACATTCTCAAAATTGAGATATACATTAACTCTAGAGTAGTGTTGGGCTTTGGAGTAAGACTACAGAAGACTGAATTCCAACTCACCCCTTATAAGTTATGGGACTCTCAGCAAATTAATTAAATGATAGAAAACACTTAATATTGTAAAGATGTCAACTCCTCCAAATTTATATACCTCAACTAAAATCCTAGAAGATTTTTTGGTAAAATTAGCAAGCTGATTTAAAATGTGTACAGAAATGCAAAGGACAAAGGATAGCCAAGGAAAGCTTGAAGAAGAGAACAAAGCTGGAGGATTTATAGTGCTATGTATCAACATCCATCATGAAACTATAGTAATTAAGACAATGTGTTATTGGCACAAGGATGGATAACTAGGCCCATGAACAGTACAGAGAGGTAAGAAACAGATCCATATATAACATATAAGGTCACCTGATTTATGACAAGGTGAGTCACACTGTAGTGTGCAAAGAACAGTCTCCAATAAATGGTCCTGGGATAGCTGGATGTCCATATGGAAAAAAATGAATCTTGACCCCCTACCTTCCAACATTAACAAAAATCAATTCCAGATGTATTGAAGATCCAAATGTGAAAGATTAAAAAATGAAGCTTTTAGAAGATTATATAGGAGAACATATTCATGACCTTGGAGTTGGCAAAGATTTCTTAAATAGTTCACCAAAAACAAGCTAATCATAAATGGAAAATGTAGTAAGATGGGAAATACTAAAATTAAGAACTTCTGTTCATCCAAATACACCATCAAGAGAGTAAAAAGGCAACGCAAAGAGTGGTTAAATATATTTGTAATACATATATTCAACAAAAGACTTGCATCCAGAATACAGACACATTTAAATGCCTACAAATTAATAATAAAAAGTCAGAGAACCCAACAGAAAACAGGGCAGAATACCTCAATAGACACTTCACAAAAAAAAAGATATCCAAATGGCCAATAAACATATTAAAAGGGTTCAACTTTATTCATTAAGAAAATACAATTTAAAACCAAAATGAAATGCTTCTATAAACACACTAGAGTGGCTAAAATGACAAAGACAGAGGAGCGTCTGGGTGGCTCAGTCAGTTAGGCTCTGACTCTTGATTCCAGCTAAGGTCGTGATCTCAGTTTGTGGGATCTGCGCTGACAGCATAGAGCTTGCTTAGGATTTTCTCTCTCCCTCTCTCTCTCTGCCCCTTCCCAGCTCATGCGTGCTCTCTCTCGCTCTCTCAAAATAAATTAAAAAAAAACTTTTAAAAAATAAAATGAAGAAGATAGAAAATATCGAATGTTGGTAAGAAGGTGGAGCAACCAGAACGTTCGCACATTGCTGGTGGGAGTGTTGATACAACTGTTTTAGAAAACTCACTGGCAGTTCAGCTACTATGACCCAGTCACTCTACTCCTACATATACCCAACAGAAATAAATGTGTACATACATTCACCAGAAGATATGTATAGGGATGTTCATAGCAGCACTATTTCTAGTAGCCCCAAATCAGAAACTACTCAAATATCAGTGGTTGAATCAAATTGTGGTGTATTCACAATTTACTATTTGACGTTGGTCATTTGAAATGAAGCTGTGGAGATGAAGAGGGTAGTAAAATATTCATCAATATAGTGTCTCCTTGGGTCAAGAAAATGATGTGATGGTTCTGTCCAAGGGGAAGTGTTTATCAGAGAAAGGGTACATTAACATCGGGCATTATTCTTCTTTAAAGTTTGCGTAACATACTTCTTCCAAGATAGGTTTTATCTTTGTAATTGCTAGCTGAGGTTAATTTGCCTTGGTGACAGAGCTGAAAAACTTGATGAGAGGCACGCAGCTAATTTTAAAACCAAACTGTACATTGCATTTTTTTAGTTTTACTTATTTATTTTGAGAGAGAGAGAATGAGAGGGGGAGAGGGACAGAGAGAAAGGGAGAGAGAGAATCCCAAGCAGGCCCACACTGTCAGCACAGAGCCTGATGTCGGGCTCAATCCCACGAGCCATGACATCATAACCTGAGCTGAAATCAAGAGTCAGACACTTAACAGACTGAGCTACCCAGTTGCCCCCAAATGTGAACATTTCAAACAGTAACACAATGTAGCTCAAATGCAAAAAAAGTCACCATAAAAATTAATATTGTAGAAGACTAATGAGATACAGATTACATATAAATATAAAAGTCCTAAAGCAAAATGCAAATAGGAAGAATTTTAATTTTATAAATGTGTGTATATATAGGTATATACATGAATCTTTAATAAATGATTAAAAGCTGTACACCAGTGTGCAACAGAAAAAAATGTGAATGGATTTTTATTTTCCTCTTTTTGCTCTGTATTTTATAAATTTGCAAATGATTTGAGGAAAAAAACACTTTCTTTTTAAAAAGTTAATAATTTATTAAAAATTTCAATCACAGACTTAGAGAAAATCTGCAAGAATAGCATAAATTTTCTGAAGGAAGTTTCCATTTCAGAGAAAGTTGCTGCCCTGATTCCCCTTCACTCCTGAAGACACTTGAGGGTAACTTTCCTATAAACAAGTACATTTTCCTCCATAACTGCAAGATAATTATGAGCAAGAGAGTAACACTGATAAACATTACTGTCAACTAATCTTCAGACCCCATTCAAGTTTTGTCAATTGTTCCAATAATGTCCTTTCTAGTAAAAAAAACTCCAGTTCAGGGGCGCCTGGGTGGCTCAGTCAGTTAAGCATCTGACTTCAGCTCAGGTCATGATCTCATGGTTCATGGGTTCAAGCCCTGCGCTGGGCTCTTCCCTGACAACTCAGAGCCTGGAGCCTGCTTCAGTTCTGTGTCTCCCTCACTCTCTGCCCTTCCCCTGCTCATGCTCTCTCTCTCTCTCTCTGTCAAAAATAAACATTAAAAAGCTGAAAAAAATAAAACCCTCTAGTTCAGAATTAAGCATTGCCTGTAGTTGTCATGCCTCTTCAGTCTGAAATTGCTACTCAGTCTTTCTTTGACTTTCATGATCTTGATCCTTTTGAAGATCACAGACCAGTTATTTTGTAGAAGGCTCCTCAGTTTGAGTTTCTCTGATGCTTCTTCACAATTAGGCTATATGTCTGTGGCAGGAATGTCACAGAAGATATTTGTGTCCTTCTCATTGCATCCGATCACCTGATTTCCTTTTGTCCGTTACTGATGATGTTCATTTTGAACACTTAATCAAGGTAATCCACCAAGGTACTCCACTATAGAGTTACTCTTTTTTCCACTTGTAATTAGTAAGTATTTTGTAGAGTCTTACTTTGAAATGCTATAAAATCCCTACATTAAATATTTAATTTAGATATTTATTTTGCTCAAATCTGTATAGGTTTATTTTATTCAGTAGGCTATAATCTGTTACCGTAATTATTTTTTTTTAAGATTTTATTGTTAAGTAATCTCTATATCCAACATGGGGCTCGAACTTACAACCCTGAGATCAAGAGTTGCATGCTCTACCAACTGAGCCAGCCAGGTGCCCTATTACTATAATTATTTATTTTGATGTTCAAATTATCTTCATATTGGCCAGGAGAAGACTCTTCAAGTTGGTCTTTGTGTTCTACATGTTTTTAAAAACAATACTCATTTATTAGCTCACAGATCTGTAGGTCAGAGGTCTAGTATGGTGTGGCTAGGTTCTTGGCTGAATGAAATCAAGGTATCAACCAGGCTAAATTTCTCTGCAGCTTGTCTGGACAAAATTCACTTGTGAGCTCATTCTTACTGCTGGCTGAATTCAGTAACTTGCAACAAAGGACTGAGGTCATCATTTCCTTGCTTATTTTCAGCCAGTGGTCACTCTCTACAACTAGAAATTGCTTTCATTCCTTTCCATGTGTCTTCCTCCATCTTCAAGACCACCAGTAATAATCATTATCATGTTAAATCCCTCGCATGCTTTGAATCTCTTTGACTTTCTCTGTTTCTGACCATTAAACACAGATTTAAGGGGCTAATGTGATAATACCAACCCACTCGATAACCTCTCTATGGTAAGACCAACTGATCTGGGACCCTCATTACCTCTGCAAACTCCTTTTGCCATATAAAATACCAAAATCACAGGAGTAATATCTCCTCATATTCATACTCCTGGGGATTAAACAAAGCATGCACACTGGGGGGCAGGAAGTCTTGGGGCCATCTTAGAATTCTGGCCTACTACTACTTACTATGTAAAGTGTTAGAACAGTGCCTGGCACATTATAAACACTATACATGCATTAGCTGTTATTATTATTACTATTACTATTATCATTATTATCTAAAAAATTCACAAAAATCTTAAAAATAGCAATGACAGTAATGACAAGGGTGTAGTGAAATGACACCTCCATGTAACATCAAAGAAATATAAGCTTCTTATGAGAAGCTTCTGGTGATCAATTTGGCAATGTGTATTGAAAGCCTAATATTTCTGCTTCTAGGAATTCATCCTAAGGACATAAACAGAGGTAAACACAAACATATAGGAAAGAAGACATTAGTTATAATATATTTATAGTAATAAATACTTTAAAAGAAACAAAAATCTCCCTTTAAGGGTTTGATTAAATAATACTTAATATACATTGCTATTCAAGGGAATAATATGTAGCCTTAAAAATATAAAAACAAAAAACAGGGGCGCCTGGGTGGCGCAGTCGGTTAAGCGTCCGACTTCAGCCAGGTCACGATCTCATGGTCCGTGAGTTCGAGCCCCGCGTCAGGCTCTGGGCTGATGGCTCAGAGCCTGGAGCCTGCTTCCAATTCTGTGTCTCCCTCTCTCTCTGCCCCTCCCCCGTTCATGCTCTGTCTCTCTCTGTCCCAAAAATAAATAAACGTTGAAAAAAAAAAACAAAAAAAAATTAAAAAAAAAACAAAACAAAAAACAAAAATACATGGTATGAAAAATATTGAATGAGGAGGGGACATACTTATGTTAGAAGAGAAGGAATTAGAGGTTGCAAAATTGCCTTTGAGGCCTTATCCAATTTTAGTACAAACACCAAATGGATTCCTGCTTTTCTTTATCTCTCTTGAGCTGTGTTACAGTTAAACACCTATGGCACAGAAAGATGGGTATTAGCCTCCTCACATTGCTGTAGGTCAAAGAAGGTTCCTGCTGACCTCTTAGGGACCCCCTAGAGTGTGAGGTGGCCCTCTGTCAAGACAGGGTCACATGAAAAGGGAGAGAACATTCTCTGATACCACCTCTCTGGTCATGCCCATTTGCCAGAACAACAAGGGCATCCTGAACAAGAAGGCTTTGCATTACCTCTCCACCCCCCCAACCCCCCGCTTTTCTGTACTGCTGCCTTACCCAAGGCCTTAAATTGCAAAAGTATGGTCTTACTTACTCTCATTCCTAATGTATACTCCCCTTTATACTAAATTGGTTAAGTTACACTCTCAGCTTAGATTTTAGAGTAGGATTTTTGGTTGGTTTTAGCTATAGTGAGAGTCATCCGAGAGTAAAAACTATGTATTAAATGGGGTGAAGGGGGAAACAGAAGCTAACAATTATTAAGAGAGCACCTATAACTCTTTATAACACCATGAAATACCTATTAGTCCTGTTTTAGAGGTTAGAAAACTGAGGCCCAAAGGAGTTAATTAACTTGTCCAAAGGCATACTTCTAGGAAATGGTAAAAATTGGTGTTAAAGCCATTGGTTTCACACTTTTACCAAATTCCAATGATTCCTGGTGATTTCTGAGACCAGGTAGGTAAGTAGGTAGATAGATGGAGAACATGCCAATTAAAAAGCTCCCTGGGGAGCGCCTGGGTGGCTCAGTCACCCAGTCAGTTGAGCATCAGACTTCAGCACAGGTCATGATTTCATGATTTGTGAGTTTGAGCCCTGCGTTGGGCTCTATGCTGACAGCTCAGAGCCAGCAGCCTGCCTTGGATTCTGTGTCTCCCTCTCTCTCTGCCCCTCTACCGTTCACACTCTGTCTCTCTCTCAAAAATAAATAAAGATTAAAAAAAATTTTTTTAAGCTCCCTGGGGTATCTGGGTGGCTCAGTTGGTTAAGCATCCAATTCTCGATTTCAGCTCAGGTAATGATCTTACGGTTCATGAGATCAAAACCCTGCATCAGGGTTCTGGGGATACCCTACTGGGGATTCTCTCTCTCCCTATCTCTGCCCCTCCCTGCTCATGCTCTCTCTCTCTCTCTCTCTCAAAATAAATAAACATTTTTTTAAAAAACCCTAAGAATGTTAATGATTAGCCTAGTTTAAGACCTACTATATAGTACATATCACTGCTTCCCTATGCCTGAAAGCAAATTAGCCATATGCAATATGATTATACTGCAGATTAATTTTTTTCTCCTAAGCTTTTTTCAGCTCCAGCCTCTTAGACTCTTACTCTCAAATTAGCAGATACACTTTTAACTGGGGCATCTAGATATCACCACAAGTTCAGACTGAAAAATTTTTTCCCCTTGCTCTCTGAACCCAAAGACAGATACTCTGAAGTCCATGTTTAGAACTAGCATCTTTCTACAGAGCCAAAAACTGAGGACAGTTTCTTCTACCTATTACTATATAACACAAGTCTTGATAAAAGTCAATATCCAGGCCTCTGAAGATACCAACTGTCCATTTCTTCTTCAGGGATTCCCCCTACTCCATCCTTCCCAGATTTCTTCTCTGCAATCACCTTCATTTACTTTTAATTTGCATCCATCTTTAGCCCTAGCCATCTGCCCCACTTATGTTCTAGTTTTTTGCCAATCTATCTTTGGTAATCAACTCAAACCCATTGTTATATCTGAGCTATATAACAAGTATTCTTGTGGGGAACAAAAAAGAATGTAAGAAAATATATATGGTTAAGTTCTGTGTTCTTTTGAAATCATTCTTTGAGTACTTCCTTGTCTTCTGGAATAATGTATTGTTCCAGTCTTATCTTGTGCTTTGCTTGTCACAGTCCCGGAATTGGCTATTTTTTCCAAATGGCTCTGGTTTCTTGGAAGATGGTATTTAGAAGTTAAGATCTGGCCCCTAGATGTGCTCATGGCTATTGGGATATCATTGCTCCTTGACCCTCTCTATGGGCAAAGCTAGAAGTACACACAAACACGAGCACACACACACACACACACACACACACACACACCCCTGTACCTCTATATTTATTTCTATTTCTATTTCTCCTTAAAAATTAGATAGGTAGGTAGGTAGGTAGGTAGGTAGATAGATAGATAGATAAAGAGAGAGAGAGAGAGAACATACCATGCCAACTGATACCTCCAAATGCAATACAACAGCATGAAGTTCATTCTCATTTTGTCCCTTTCTGCATTTGCAACGCCTTACTCTAACAATGAGAAACTCAGCCCCCATTACCCTTCATATTTTGTTATTTCATAAGCACTTTATATATACCCATCTCTCATCTCTGATACCATTCCTCCTCTACACAAACTCCTTCTTCGACCTACTTGGGTTCCAACATTCTACAGAATATATCTCCACCACTACCATATAAGTTCCAATATTTCATGTCAGACTAGACCCTTCTAAATAAACTTCTTCCACTCTGACTCCCCCCGGGTACCCCAGCCCACTGCATAGATGTGGCTCCTCTGGTTGGGTTTCAAAACCTCATGTCAGGCTGCCCTTCCATATATATTTACACTCTACTCCCCCTGCTTGAGTTCTAACACACTGCAGTGGATCACTCCCATTTATAGGTTCTCCTCCACAGCTTTGCTTGAGTTCTGACACCCACACAAGGCTGCCCCTCACATGGATGTGGTCCTTATTTTGGTTGGTCTCTGACAGCACAGGTCAGCCCTCCCAAATGAATCCTTTCCTATTTTGGGGGATATTTCATCAGGTATCAATGTGATACCCTGAGTCACTGCATTTCCCTCCCTATTCCAGTGTAGAGATCAGTCTTGTTCTGCCCTTTCAAATGGCTTCAGGACTGATTGTTTAGGAAGGGAAGAGAAAGAAGAGGAAATTGGATACAGGAAACATTGCTGCCTTCCTAGGTAATGTACCTTAACACAAATTCTTGACTTTATTCCTACTAGCATTTAAGTTTTCTATTGACAACTCTAAGGATTTCTGATATATAAATTAATTTATCCTATAAGCAGTCATACTCTTAAAGACCAGTCAACATTTTCTCAAGTCTTTGTATTCTAAGAAATTAAAATCTATAATCATCAAAATAATAAAGGTAATTACTTTTTAATGATCATAATTATAGGTATGTAACCAATGACAAAGAAAGCCATTTTTCCTTCCAGGGAGGGAAAATATACTACTCAAGAGTGTGAGCTCTGGAGCTTGAATATTAGATTTAAACCCAGCTCTGAGGCCTCTAGGAAGTTCCTTAACTTTTTTGTGCTTCAGTTTTCCCATCTGTAAATAGAGGACAAAAATGATACTTCTTAGAGTCATGAGGACTATGCCAGATAATACACAAAAATTTCTTAAAAGAGCATCTGACATAAAAAAAATATCATTAAAATACTACTTATTAATGTTACTATGAGGGTACTCCCAAATACTTGAAAATGTGCTCACAGACTCTGATTCTCAGACCCTGATTTGAAAAACAAGATATTAAAATGTAGACTCTGGGGCCACCTGGGTGGCTCAGTTAAGCGTCCAGTTCTTGATTTGGGCTCAGGTCATGATCTCCCAGTTCATAAGATCAAGCCCTGCATTGGACTCTGTGATAACAGCGCGGAACCTGCTTGGGATTGTCTCCCTCTCTCTCTGTCCCTCCCCTGCTCAGGCACTTGAACGTACTTTCTCTCTCAGTAAATAAACAAACATTAAAAGAAATGTAGACTCTGACACTTAGTTAATCGCTTGGTACTTATGTCATGATAAATCAGTGAGCACAAAGATAGGCACTAAAATTGTATGAATGGATTTAAGACTATATATTTACCTCTTCCTTAAAGATTGTGTTTGAAATAAAAACATGAAATATTTAAATTCTCTTAGAGAACTTGTAAATCTCCTATTATATGTTGGTGATCTCTAGTGTGAGAATAACTCCTTAAAACATAATAATATATTTTCATTCTCTCTACAACTTGAGGTAGATTAAAAAGATTAAATAGCCCTCTAAGAATTTTAGTTTAGTTTAAATAGACAGGCTTTCGGGGCGCCTGGGTGGCGCAGTCGGTTAAGCGTCCGACTTCAGCCAGGTCACAATCTCGCGGTCCGTGAGTTCGAGCCCCGCGTCGGGCTCTGGGCTGATGGCTCAGAGCCTGGAGCCTGTTTCTGATTCTGTGTCTCCCTCTCTCTCTGCCCCTCCCTCGTTCATGCTCTGTCTCTCTCTGTCCCAAAAATAAAAATAAACGTTGAAAAAAAATTAAAAAAAAAAAAAATAGACAGGCTTTCTTTCAATTATTCTAAATAAGAACCACCTAGAAAAAAAAAAGGAAAGAAAAGAGAAGAAAGTTTATGTGTGATGGAATTCATGCTAATCAACTGCAGAACACGAGAAAAGTATGATACAGTTAATTGAGCTGATCCTAGATCAACTCCAGTTTTCAACCCATGTTCTCTTACAAGCGAGGTCATTACGCTTTCAAAAGCTCTTATCCACATCTTCACAAACTAATTAAAGAAAAACTTCATTTAAAAATAATTTCGCCAGAGTCACGTGTAGAGTATGACTACTACCTTATGTATTTAGATTCATTCTGCTCTCTGACTCTATTATTTTCTCAAGATTTAAAATGTATTTAGAGGACAAGTTTCTCACATTTTCTAAACTCAGTGCAAAAGTTTATGTGGAAGAGTGAAGATGAAATATCCCGCTCTAAAAATGGGCTGGCACCTCCTTGGTCATAGTCAGATAATGTCATTGTCAAACCTTGACTCAGGCTAGGCTCTGCTGTGGCTCATGAAAAAGGAGCCTTAATTGTCCAGAAACAGAAAGGAAAGACTGTATTGTTCATTCTCATGCTTCAATATGCATGCGCTTCTTTAGTAATCAAGGTCATTTCTTAGCACTTATTTCAGAGAAAATTCTAGTTGTCTGCAGATTGAAGGTGTCCCACTTTATAAAAGAAGTTATTTTAAGAACTTTTACCCTATTTACATGCTGCTTGGGAGTACAGTGGATATAAAATAACCGCCTTTGTCCTTAAGTGAAAACCTTTCAAAAGCAGCAGGAAGATTTAATACAGCTATGGTGTGTGTACTCTTGAAACTTGCACATTATGTGGCTCACTTCCTCCCAGACAGAAAGCTGGAAGGGGAATCCCCAGGCAGACAGTCTTCACTCAAGACAAGAGGATAGAAGGACTAAAAGTCATATGAAGTCCAAAGAACAGGAAATCTCAGCCAAACACACCAGGAGGAGAGTTAAGAAAGAAAGACAAGGCAGGGAGATCCAAGTTCACAATGAGGAAAATGATGCTGAAGCAAAGCAGATGGGGATAGAAGCAGGAGGGTAAGAAAAGAGTGGTGGGATCGCACATTAATTGCTTAGAGCACAAGTTTTTCAGGCCCTTTCCTATAGTCAAACTCTTCTGTAAACAAAATTCCTTTTCCAAGATTGTAAACTTAAGGCCAAAGAAAGTTTGAAGTCAGTCTTTACCCGCTGACTAAAGTTCTAAAACATAAAAGTTTAACAGCTGTCATAAACCATGTTTCCCACTAAAAGAAGCCAGTTTGCACTGAGTGTGTATGAAGCCAACATGCTGTGAGATGGAGGTAGTGAATTCTTTTGAGGCTCACAGTGAATCTTGCCCTTTCCTTGGCCTCATTCGTTTTCCCTTTGTTGGTATTCCTGAGCCAACATGTTGTTTTTTGTTTTGTTTTGTTTTTGTTTTTTGTTGTTGTTGTTATTGTTGTTGTTTTTGCCTAAGCTAGATTGCATTGTAACTAAGAATCCTGACAAGTACACTCAGGTGATACAAATGTTTGGCAGAAAGTACTTCACTGTGTGCAGAACCCTTCAGCATCTCCACAGAGCACCAAAGTTCTCCAGATCAGAAACTGAAAGTCACTGCCCCAAGTAATACCTATTATTTGAGACTTGTCTTCCTGGACAGAAATAGGTATAATGTATGACTAGGATCAAGGATTGAACCCACACTACTCCATTCATTCATTCAACACATATTTATTGGATTCCTGTTATGTGCTAGGCACTGTGTACTAAGCATCTGGTCCACAATGGTGGACATGCTCCCTGCTTTCTTGGTACTTACTAATGGCCTGGTGTGCTCATGGGCAGTGAATTACAGAAGACAAGGCTCTCTCTGCTATTGATGGTGGTTACTCTTTCATAATAGTGCAACAAAAATATTAGTATTCAAATGAATATTCGATATTTATCATGAACATTTAATGAAAAGATCAATATTATTTGTGAAATGCCTATATTACCAGTCCTAAAACATAGTAGCTCAGCTTATAACTACCATCAAATCTCACAGAACATTTAATCAAAGTGACATAGATGAATTAAACATTTGCCACAAAGTAATGAGGCTTTATTTTATACTACTAGTTATTGAAATTGTTTTTGTTCCTTTCTAATATTGAGAAAATCTTTCTTTACTCCAGAAAACATAAGTTAATTGCTAGCCCATATTGCTTTCCTTAGCACTTAATATTATTACTTAAGAATAGACATGATTAAAGGATCCCCCTATTACAAACCAAGATCTTCTAAGGGTAACTAATCTTTAAATAGTAAAACAATTAAGTCCTAAGGTGAGATTTTTGGTGTAGAATCATGACATCAATTTGAAAAGTTTTTGCCACTATATTGAAGGACAAGGCTGGGCTTGCCAGGTTATGCAAGCATAGTTGTAATCATTTATCAGAAAATACTTTGGGGACTATGACCACACTAGAGACAAATAAAACCACTCAGGAATGCAGGTGACTATTTCAAAGTTCCACAAAGTTTCCATAGTCACAGAGGCACAAGTGGAAGGTATGAGAGGATAAGACTTGGATGAGAACTTGTGCAATGGGGTGCACTTCTAAGGTAAAATCACAAGGAGAATCATCCCAAATTCTTTCCTTTCACTGGCAGTCTCTCTTTTCCCAGGAAGCGATGACCTCACCAGACATAGTCCCATTGCAGGGTCAAAATTTCGCTGATGTACTCAGACATAAATCTACTTCCTGCATCTGAGTCATCTGATTTTTTCATCTTGGTTTCTCACCTCTAGTGTAAGGTTGCACCAGTACCAGTTTAAAATAGAAGAAATGATTGAGGTCTCTTTGCAGGGCATTCACCATCCTGTACTGATTCTTCCATTGATTTATTCCCTCAGTCAACATTTACTGAGTGTATACCATGTTCTGGTCACTGTAATAGATGCTAGGGCCACAAAGATGGTAAGACACAGGCTGTATCCTCTAACAGCTCTGAGATATGGTCTCTAAACTCATGCTAGTGCTAAGTTTTTCTAATCCATACTCTTAATAAAATTGTTATGTTCTGTCAATAATGGATATTTACCATTTGCAAATTCTTACCATTATGATAGGCGATTACTATTATTGTACTCCTCTCATCTAATATCTCAGGGCAAAATAAACCCTTAGGATAATGTTCCCAGATAGCAATTGTTGATGTAAATCTATAATTTAAATGAACTTAATAATTTAAGTCTTCTTGAAAATACGGGAGGTGCAGGGTGCTTGGGTGGCTCAGTCAGGTAAGCATCCAATTCTAGATTTTGGCTCAGGTCATGATCTTACAGTCCTTGGGTTTCAGCCCCATGTCAGGCTCTGCACTGACAGCAGAGACCCTGCTTAGGATTCTCTTTCTCCCCCTCTCTCTGCCTCTCCCCTATTCACTCTCTTTCTGTCAAAAATGAATAAACGTTAAAAAAAAATACAATCAGGTTGGTACCGTTATTGTTTTTACCTATAATGCGTTTGCTCGCAGGGCCACCGCATATTACTGCATACCACAGGCCATCCTACTCCTTAGGAAGTCCTCACAGAGGTACAGAGGAGTCAGCGCTAATATTTTCTTGTCATTTGTTGTACCTACATTATAAATATCATTAGGAATCCAGGGATTTTGTAGGAATGTGTTTAAGGCATTTGTCCATTAAAAAGGTTAGGTTTAAAAAATTTTTTTTTTAATTTTTTTAATGTTTATTTATTTTTGAGACAGAGAGAGACAGAGCATGAACAGGGGAGGGTCAGAGAGAGGGAGACACAGAATCTGAAACAGGCTCCAGGCTCCGAGCTGTCAGCACAGAGCCCGACGTGGGGCTCGAACTCACTGGACCGCGAGATCCTGACCTGAGCCGAAGTCGGCCGCCCAACCGACTGAGCCACCCAGGCGCCCCCCAAAATTTTTTTTAATGTTTATTTCTGAGACAGAGAAAGAGCATGGAGGGGGGGAGGGACAGAGAGAGAGGGGGGACACAGAATCCAAAGCAGGCTTCAGGCTCTGAGCTGTCAGCACAGAGCCCGATGCAGGGCTCGAACTCAGACGGTGAGATCATGACCTGAGCCGAAGATGGACACTCAACTGACTGAGCCACCCAGGCGCCCCAGTTTTGGTTTTTTAAAAAAGCTAGCATAGGAGTTGCGGCAAGATGGCGGCTTAGGAGGACGCTGGGCTCACCGCACGTCCTGCTGATCACTTAGATTCCATCTACACCTGCCTAAATAACCCAGAAAACCGCCAGAGGATTAGCAGAACAGAGTCGCCGGAGCCAAACGCAGACGAGAGGCCCACGGAAGAGGGTAGGAAGGGCGGCGAGGCGGTGCGCGCTCCACGGACTGGCGGGAGGGAGCCGGGGCGGAGGGGCGGCTCGCCGGCCAAGCAGAGCCCCCGAGTCGGGCTTGCAAAAGCGGAGGGGCCGGGCGGACTGTGTTCCGACAGCAAGCGCGACTTAGCGTCTGGGAGGTCAGAAATTAACAGCTCTGCTCGGAAAGCGGGAAGGCTGGAGGACAAAGGGAGGGAGAGCTGCTGAGCCCCCTGACAACAGAGCTCAGTTTCGTGGGGAACAAAGGCGCTCGCCAGCGCCATTTCCCCCGCCCATCCCCCAGCCGAAATCCCAAAGGGAACCGGTTCCTGCCAGGGAACTTGCTCGCTCCGCGCAAACACCCAACTCTGCGCTTCTGCGGAGCCAAACCTCCGGCAGCGGATCTGACTCCCTCCCGCTGCCACAGGGCCCCTCCTGAAGTGGATCACCTAAGGAGAAGCGATCTAAGCCTGCCCCTCCTGCCCCCGAGCACCTTGCCTACCCACCCCAGCTAATACGCCAGATCCCCAGCATCACAAGCCTGGCAGGGTGCAAGTAGCCCAGACGAGCCACACCACCCCACAGTGAATCCCACCCCTAGGAGAGGGGAAGAGAAGGCACACACCAGTCTGACTGTGGCCCCAGCGGTGGGCTGGGGGCAGACATCAGGTCTGACTGCGGCCCCGCCCACCAACTCCAGGTATACACCACAGCACAGGGGAAGTGCCCTGCAGGTCCTCACCACGCCAGGGACTATCCAAAATGACCAAGCGGAAGAACTCCCCTCAGAAGAATCTCCAGGAAATAACAACAGCTAATGAGCTGATCAAAAAGGATTTAAATAATATAACAGAAAGTGAATTTAGAATAATAGTCATAAAATTAATCGCTGGGCTTGAAAACAGTATACAGGACAGCAGAGAATCTCTTGCTACAGAGATCAAGGGACTAAGGAACAGTCACGAGGAGCTGAAAAACGCTTTAAACGAAATGCATAACAAAATGGAAACCACCACAGCTCGGCTTGAAGAGGCAGAGGAGAGAATAGGTGAACTAGAAGATAAAGTTATGGAAAAAAAGGAAGCTGAGAAAAAGATTAAAAAATCCAGGAGTATGAGGGGAAAATTAGAGAATTAAGTGATACACTAAAAAGAAATAATATACGCATAATTGGTATCCCAGAGGAGGAAGAGAGAGGGAAAGGTGCTGAAGGGGTACTTGAAGAAATCATAGCTGAGAACTTCCCTGAACTGGGGAAGGAAAAAGGCATTGAAATCCAAGAGGCACAGAGAACTCCCTTCAGACGTAACTTGAATCGATCTTCTGCACGACATATCATAGTGAAACTGGCAAAATACAAGGATAAAGAGAAAATTCTGAAAGCAGCAAGGGGTAAACGTGCCCTCACATATAAAGGGAGACCTATAAGACTCGTGACTGATCTCTCTTTTGAAACTTGGCAGGCCAGAAAGAATTGGCAAGAGATTTTCAGGGTGCTAGACAGAAAAAATATGCAGCCAAGAATCCTTTATCCAGCAAGTCTGTCATTTAGAATAGAAGGAGAGATAAAGGTCTTCCCAAACAAACAAAAACTGAAGGAATTTGTCACCACTAAACCAGCCCTACAAGAGATCCTAAGGGGGACCCTGTGAGACAAAGTCCCAGAGACATCACTATAAGCATAAAACATACAGACATCACAATGACTCTAAACCCGTATCTTTCTATAATAACACTGAATGTAAATGGATTAAATGCGCCAACCAAAAGACATAGGGTATCAGAATGGATAAAAAAACAAGACCCATCTATTTGCTGTCTACAAGAGACTCATTTTAGACCTGAGGACACCTTTAGATTGAGAGTGAGGGGATGGAGAACTATTTATCATGCGACTGGAAGCCAAAAGAAAGCTGGAGTAGCCATACTTATATCAGACAAACTAGACTTTAAATTAAAGGCTGTAACAAGAGATGAAGAAGGACATTATATAATAGTTACAGGGTCTATCCATCAGGAAGAGCTAACAATTATCAATGTCTATGCACCGAATACTGGAGCCCCCAAATATATAAAACAATTACTCATAAACATAAGCAACCTTATTGATAAGAATGTGGTAATTGCAGGGGACTTTAATACACCACTTACAGAAATGGATAGATCAACTAGACACACGGTCAATAAAGAAACAAGGGCCCTGAATGAGACATTGGATGAGATGGACTTGACAGATATATTTAGAACTCTGCATCCCAAAGCAACAGAATATACTTTCTTCTCGAGTGCACATGGAACATTCTCCAAGATAGATCATATACTGGGTCACAAAACAGCCCTTCATAAGTTTACAAGAATTGAAATTATACCATGCTTACTTTCAGACCACAATGCCATGAAGCTTGAAATCAACCACAGGAAAAAGTCTGGAAAACCTCCAAAAGCATGGAGGTTAAAGAACACCCTACTAACGAATGAGTGGGTCAACCAGGCAATTAGAGAAGAAATTAAAAAATATATGGAAACAAACGAAAATGAAAATACAACAATCCAAACGCTTTGGGACGCAGCAAAGGCAGTCCTGAGAGGAAAATACATTGCAATCCAGGCCTATCTCAAGAAACAAGAAAAATCCCAAATACAAAATCTAACAGCACACCTAAAGGAACTAGAAGCAGAACAGCAAAGGCAGCCTAAGCCCAGCAGAAGAAGAGAAATAATAAAGATCAGAGCAGAAATAAACAATATAGAAACTAAAAAAACTGTAGAGCAGATCAACGAAACCAAGAGTTGGTTTTTTGAAAAAATAAACAAAATTGACAAACCTCTAGCCAGGCTTCTCAAAAAGAAAAGGGAGATGACCCAAATAGATAAAATCATGAATGAAAATGGAATTATTACAACCAATCCCTCAGAGATACAAACAATTATCAGGGAATACTATGAAAACTTATATGCCAACAAATTGGACAACCTGGAAGAAATGGACGAATTCCTGAACACCCACACGCTTCCAAAACTCAATCAGGAGGAAATAGAAAGCTTGAACAGACCCATAACCAGCGAAGAAATTGAATCGGTTATCAAAAATCTCCCAACAAATAAGAGTCCAGGACCAGATGGCTTCCCAGGGGAGTTCTACCAGACGTTTAAAGCAGAGATAATACCTATCCTTCTCAAGCTATTCCAAGAAATAGAAAGGGAAGGAAAACTTCCAGACTCATT
The DNA here is from genome assembly GCF_016509475.1 of Prionailurus bengalensis. Classification (NCBI taxonomy): domain Eukaryota; kingdom Metazoa; phylum Chordata; class Mammalia; order Carnivora; family Felidae; genus Prionailurus; species Prionailurus bengalensis. Next base: position 148,755,245 of record NC_057345.1, read on the forward strand.
CTATGAAGCCAGTATTACTTTGATTCCTAAACCAGACAGAGACCCAGTAAAAAAAGAGAACTACAGGCCAATATCCCTGATGAATATGGATGCAAAAATTCTCAATAAGATACTAGCAAATCGAATTCAACGGCATATAAAAAGAATTATTCACCATGATCAAGTGGGATTCATTCCTGGGATGCAGGGCTGGTTCAACATTCGCAAATCAATCAACGTGATACATCACATTAACAAAAAAAGAGAGAAGAACCATATGATCCTGTCAATCGATGCAGAAAAGGCCTTCGACAAAATCCAGCACCCTTTCTTAATAAAAACCCTTGAGAAAGTCGGGATAGAAGGAACATACTTAAAGATCATAAAAGCCATTTATGAAAAGCCCACAGCTAACATCATCCTCAACGGGGAAAAACTGAGAGCTTTTTCCCTGAGATCAGGAACACGACAAGGATGCCCACTCTCACCGCTGCTGTTTAACATAGTGCTGGAAGTTCTAGCATCAGCAATCAGACAACAAAAGGAAATCAAAGGCATCAAAATTGGCAAAGATGAAGTCAAGCTTTCGCTTTTTGCAGATGACATGATATTATACATGGAAAATCCGATAGACTCCACCAAAAGTCTGCTAGAACTGATACAGGAATTCAGCAAAGTTGCAGGATACAAAATCAATGTACAGAAATCAGTTGCATTCTTATACACTAACAATGAAGCAACAGAAAGACAAATAAAGAAACTGATCCCATTCACAATTGCACCAAGAAGCATAAAATACCTAGGAATAAATCTAACCAAAGATGTAAAGGATCTGTATGCTGAAAACTATAGAAAGCTTCTGAAGGAAATTGAAGAAGATTTAAAGAAATGGAAAGACATTCCCTGCTCATGGATTGGAAGAATAAATATTGTCAAAATGTCAATACTACCCAAAGCTATCTACACATTCAATGCAATCCCAATCAAAATTGCACCAGCATTCTTCTCGAAACTAGAACAAGCAATCCTAAAATTCATATGGAACCACAAAAGGCCCCGAATAGCCAAAGGAATTTTGAAGAAGAAGACCAAAGCAGGAGGCATCACAATCCCAGACTTTAGCCTCTACTACAAAGCTGTCATCATCAAGACAGCATGGTATTGGCACCAAAACAGACACATAGACCAATGGAATAGAATAGAAACCCCAGAACTAGACCCACAAACGTATGGCCAACTCATCTTTGACAAAGCAGGAAAGAACATCCAATGGAAAAAAGACAGCCTCTTTAACAAATGGTGCTGGGAGAACTGGACAGCAACATGCAGAAGGTTGAAACTAGACCACTTTCTCACACCATTCACAAAAATAAACTCAAAATGGATAAAGGACCTAAATGTGAGACAGGAAACCATCAAAACCTTAGAGGAGAAAGCAGGAAAAGACCTCTCTGACCTCAGCCGTAGCAATCTCTTACTCGACACATCCCCAAAGGCAAGGGAATTAAAAGCAAAAGTGAATTACTGGGACCTTATGAAGATAAAAAGCTTCTGCACAGCAAAGGAAACAACCAACAAAACTAAAAGGCAACCAACGGAATGGGAAAAGATATTTGCAAATGACATATCGGACAAAGGGCTAGTATCCAAAATCTATAAAGAGCTCACCAAACTCCACACCCGAAAAACAAATAACCCAGTGAAGAAATGGGCAGAAAACATGAATAGACACTTCTCTAAAGAAGACATCCGGATGGCCAACAGACACATGAAAAGATGTTCAGCGTCGCTCCTTATCAGGGAAATACAAATCAAAACCACACTCAGGTATCACCTCACGCCAGTCAGAGTGGCCAAAATGAACAAATCAGGAGACTATAGATGCTGGAGAGGATGTGGAGAAACGGGAACCCTCTTGCACTGTTGGTGGGAATGCAAATTGGTGCAGCTGCTCTGGAAAGCAGTGTGGAGGTTCCTCAGAAAATTAAAAATAGACCTACCCTATGACCCAGCAATAGCACTGCTAGGAATTTATCCAAGGGATACAGGAGCACTGATGCATAGGGCCACTTGTACCCCAATGTTCATAGCAGCACTCTCAACAATAGCCAAATTATGGAAAGAGCCTAAATGTCCATCAACTGATGAATGGATAAAGAAATTGTGGTTTATATACACAATGGAATATTACATGGCAATGAGAAAAAATGAAATATGGCCTTTTGTAGCAACGTGGATGGAACTGGAGAGTGTGATGCTAAGTGAAATAAGCCATACAGAGAAAGACAGATACCATATGGTCTCACTCTTATGTGGATCCTGAGAAACTTAACAGGAACCCATGGGGGAGGGGAAGGAAAAAAAAAAAAAAGAGGTTAGAATGGGAGAGAGCCAAAGCATAAGAGACTGTTAAAAACTGAGAACAAACTGAGGGTTGATGGGGGGTGGGAGGGAGGAGAGGGTGGGTGATGGGTATTGAGGAGGGCACCTTTTGGGATGAGCACTGGGTGTTGTATGGAAACCAATTTGTCAATAAATTTCAGAAAAAAATAAATAAATAAATAAATAAATTGCAGGGCCAAAAATGGTTGCAAAAAAAAAAAATAAAAAAGCTAGCATAATCTGTAAGCTCTCGTAAAACCACATGAAAGTAATTATAACATTTCTGAATATGTTGCATATGAGAAAATGAGTGACAGCACACTTGGTATAATGGGGGAACTGAGTGAGGGTGCCAGGATGTATCCATGTATTAAAGATAAGACAAGTTTACTTTATTTCCTTATGTTTGAAATAAATATAAAAGGAAGATCTAACATTGCCTTCCTGCGCCTTCCTGCATGGAGTCAACCTGCACTCCACCTGGAAGAACACCCATCTGCATCGTGCAACAAAGATCCTGACATCCGAGGTACCGGAGCACGAAGGGCAGACAGCCTCATTTCGCTTGAGGTGGAAGGCCAAGGTGGAGAAAGGTAGGACTGGTGTCATGTAAGGTGAGCCTGAAAGAATATTAAGGTGGTTTCATTGTGTATAGGGGGAGAGAAGGCCTTAGAAGACACAGCTATTAAAATCAAGGAGCACAAGAGCGGGACATGTTTGGAGGAGTACAGACAAGCAATTCTGTGTGGCTGCAGGTGAGGGGGCCAAGTGGGCAGCTTTATATATAGACAGAGAAATAACAGACGAGAAGAGGATTGGCAGAAATCTGCTGATGCCAAGAACACTGATGGCTTCAATTTAGAAAAGGGCAGCCAAAATTAAATAGATGAGCTGATGAGAGAGCAGATCACAGAGGTGGATAGATTTTTAAAGAGAAATCATTGAGGAACATGTCATATTAAAAGACACAGCCATACAGCAGCTTTCTTGATAACTAAATAAATGGCTCTTATTTCCTTGAATATCACAAAGAGTAGGACCATAAAAGCCTTTCCTAGTACCAGATATCTGTGGGTTAGACAAATGGAATAATTACATAACAAATTTGATTTTAAAGGATGCCATGATCATTTTGCCTTTAATGGCCAAAGAGCTTTCTGAATTCTTAGCCCCCAATATTCCTCTTTGTATCCTTGTTACTCTTCAAAATGTCTAAGGGACTCTGGGGACTGACCAGTGAGAGGTGTGTGGGTTCAAATAGCCAAGTGAGTCCTTGTCATTGAACTGTATCCTACTTACAATCACCATCTACCAGTTTTGCATTTATTTACAAAAAGCAAAGCTAACTATTCTATATTAATACATGCATACATTCAAATACTACTCTTATGTGAAATTATCATATTACATACCTTAAATATCTTACAATTTTATTTGTCAATTATGCTTCAACAAAGCTGGAAAAAAATACTACTCTTCTATTCCTGGAAAATGCAAACTTTTGCAGAAAGACAATATACTATAGTTAAGGCAAAGCAACAATTTACCACTAACAAATGACCAGGAATTTCAGTTGAGGATCCCAGGTAGCATCTCAACCACAATAAAAGAATAAAAATATTTCATTACTAGTTTCCCAAATGGAAGAAGGGAGAAGAAAATAGAACTATTCTGGGATTGCCAAAAAGCACAAAGAGGATTCATGTTGCAAGGAAGCATGAGCAAATTCTACAAGGGTTGGCACACTAACCATTAAGGGGATGTTTTGGGCAAAGCTGTCTAATAAATAACAGTCAGTCCTGAGGCTTAGCAGATGCCAGGGAACTCTTAGCATCAAGTCACCATGAATTCTTCCAACTCTTCTCACTCACTCTTGCTTGCAGGAAATAAGAAATCTGGGGAAACCCTACACTCCATAAGGCTCCAAGAAAGGGGAGAAAGAGAAAACCAACCAAAAAAGTCAGCTCTTTTGTTGCTTCCTTTCTTGTGCCCTATACCCCACCACGTCTCCTCTCATTAAAGTAATTCCAGATTTAGCTCATAAGCAGTAAAATTTGACCACCTTATTCTTACCACACATTGACAACTAAGAATTTTTTCGCTTACTGTACTTCAATAACATAATTCTGTTGTTCGTTCTTCTTCTAAAAAGAGTTATCTTATTATAAAAAATTCAAACAATACATAAAGCGTCCATCGTAATCCTATCCCTTGGAAACAGCCATTTTGTGATTATTTCTTTGGCTTTGTTTTCTCCTTCATTATTCATTGGGTCTGTTCCTTCATCCGAACAACAACAAAAAAAACCCCAATTTTTAAAGATCATATTTTAATTTTAGAAGTATAAAAGATGTTCAAAATCTATTCAAAGCAAAAACACTGCATTAAAAATATTTTTTTTAGTTGAGCATAGTTGACACAGAGCGTTATATTAATTTCTGGTGTACAACCTAGTGATTCAACTTCTCTATATGTTAGGTTGTGCTCACCCTAAGTGTCAAAATGCTGCATCTTTGTAGCATAAATGTAATAGGATAAAAAGCACCAAACAAAAATATGGTCCATCTATTTGAGGGAATAGCTCTAGGCAAAAAGTAAAGTAGGCAACAAACTTGTGTGTCTACTTTCCTGCTTCTGGGGCAGCCAGAAGCATAGCCCTCATACTAGGGTCCTATCCCAAGTAACGCCACACAGTCCCTCCACCTGCACAGTGACCCATACATTGGAATGGTGCCTACTTCTCCCCTGCTATCCTAGGAAAACCCCACATTTCAACTAGTTGTTTATTATCTCCTTAACTTCATGTTAACATGTCAACGAAAGAAAGGTTGCTTAAGCAGGGAACTTCCCAGGAGTATGCTTGTTAACACAAAAGAATCTCTAAAGGCTAGAATTTCAAGGTGCATGATACAGTGAAATGGAAGAATTTCCTGTAGTGTGCAGAGATAATTTTGATTCGAGGAACCATCCCCCACTGAAACCGAAAATCAGATGAAAAGGCTGTCCCTGCATACTTGAGTTCCAACATAACGCTCATCTGGTTGGGATATTACACTGTAAAGGCAGGCAAGCTGAGCAGCAAGAGGAAGGGCTTTGGAAATAGGTACACGTGGATTCTCACCCACACTGCTGCTGGCTGGAGGAACGCTTGTGGCAAGACATTTGTTGTTGCTGTTCTCGTTGAACTTTTCAGACCTCGTTTGTCACCTGTAAGCAGGGCTGCTTTAGAGATTAAAATGAATAAAAGAGAATGTATAAAGTGTTTAGCACACAGTAGGTACTTAAGAGTAGGAGTTACCGCTCTTTGTTTTGTTTCTTTCAGTCTTTATACACTATAAAGACTGGGGTTTTCCCAGTCTTCTGTTAAGTGAAAGTTGATGGAATAGGCAAGGATGGTCCAACTACTGGCCAATGGGGAACAATACATCTCTTACTGTACTGTGTCATCATTCACTGAAATGGTTAGAATGTTGTGAAAATTTTCCCTTGGGAAAGGTTACAAACCAGGCCAAATTTGGTCCCCAGACATAATTACTTTAGCCTTCACAGTGTTGTGTTTAGTTTTTTTTATTTGAGTTAGTTGCCAGCATTTAATAATCAGGAAATATGACATAAAGTCTCTATTTCCATCTTTTTTAAAAAAAAATCATGTTTCAAAAGCTTATTCCCTAATGAAAACAAGTGCTTGAGTAAGGAGCAGCTAGCTTTTTTAGGGAGGACATACATTCTCCAGGAAGGCCCAGTCTTTGCCATGCCTTACAGCCAACAAGGAGGAAGAATGTCAACAGCCATTTATCATCCAGCTTGCCCTGTTGGCCTTGCTAACTCTAGGCTCTCCACACTAATGTTCATTTCTGGCCTAGTTTCCAGGGCATCTGAGTTAGTGACCTCTGCCACGAGAGCTGATGGACATATTCCACGATGCACAGAAGTATATTCAGGTTCCGAAATCTGATAATCTGGGTTTGAATACCAATTCTCCAGATTGCTGGTTTGTGACCTCAGGCAAGTTACCTCCCAGAGCGTTAGTGTCTTTAACTTTGCAAGAGAAAGTATAACTGGCTCATCTCACAGAACTCTTGTGAGGTTTAAATAATGTAATACTTATCAAGAACTTTTCGTCACAAATGGCCGTAACAAGGGGCAAAACTGTTAACTACCACTGTGACAACAATGACAAGGATGACGATGGTGATGGCTACTACTTACTACTACTATCATGATTACTGCTAGTAGTACCACTACAATTAGTACTACTGTTTGTTGAGAAGGATAAACACACTTCTGGGCTCTCTCCATTCACATTTCTTTTTTTTTATGTTTATTTATTTATTTTTGAGAGAAAAAGAGAGAGAGAGAGAGAGAGAGAGAGAGCATAAACGGGGGGTGGGGTGGACAGAGAAAGAGAAGAGACACAGAATCCAAAGCAGGCCCCAGGCTCTGAGCTGTCAGCACAGAGATCGACGCAGAGCTCGAACCCACGAACCCTGAGATCATGACCTGAGCCGAAGTCGGACGCTTAACCGACTGAGCCACCCAGACACCCCTTCATTCACATTTCTGCTTTCTCAAACTGGAATCTGAAATTCACTTGGAAAGCCCTAGGGAACACAGAGCCTTTTGAAAGTGAGAAAGAGCAGTTTCTATCTGCACTGTGCATGATCGCAATGAAATTGGCTATGGGATGAAGTCAGAGAGCTTCTAATCTCAAAGGCAGTGAGACCACAGGCAAACCAGACTCATTAGCAAGCCCAGGTGAAAACGGCAAAAATCTGTTACAAAATCCCTGTGAGAAATATGTTTTAGATAAGCCAACCTGGCAGACAGAAGCAGAACAGGGAGAAAGTAGGACCCCTAAAGATTTTGGGGTAGAAAGTTTCAGAGAGGCAAGGGAAGTACCCAAATATTGGCACTGATGCAGGAAAGACAAGCTTCTGTCTCTGGGGATGAGGTATTGGAGCAGAGCAAGGGAGGAGAGGGCAAGAATGCAGTGAGACAAAGACAAGACTAGAAGAAAAGGGAGATCATATAGATAGTGCAAATCCCACCATGTGTGACGGCACACAATCTGAAATGACTGCTCCTTAGGGCTTCCACAAAGTGGAGAAAAACAACAAGGCTGTGCACCTAATGTACCTAACAGCCTCAAGGCGGGACTTCCATCATCAGCACAACAACTAACATCCATCTTGTACAAAGTACTTTCATGTTTATCATTTGATCCCAGGCTAACTATATGAAGTAATATCCTCTTATTTTACAGATGAATAGCGAAGAAGAGATTAAGTCAATTGCTTAAAGGCACAAAACCAGTAAATGGTGAAGATTGCTAGAGCTTAATTCTTCTGAAACCAATTACTTTGCACTGCTTACTGCATCGTCTTATGAAATTGCATTTTGATCACCATGTGGTTTCCAGGTCTGCTTTTTCGTTTATAATTTTCCTTATTTGCTTAAGGAAGTTTGTTTTACCATTTGTTTGTTTTTTGTTTGTTTTAATGCAGATATACCTTGGTTGACTACAGAAAGGTCAAGAAAAAGATATGTCAAAGCCTGGGCCAACATAGCTAAAGAGATCAATTTCTCAGAGTGACTGGGCGGCTCAGTTGGTTAAGGGTCCAACTTTTGAGGTCATGATCTCATGGTGGTGAGATGGAGCCCTGCTTTAGGCTCTGTACTGGGTGTGGAGCCTGCTTAAGATTCCCTCTCTCCCTCTCCCTCTGCCCTCCCCTGCTTGCGTTCTTTCTAAAAAATAAAAAATAAAAATAAAGAGATCAATTTCTCTAGGGTGGCAGATATGGGGTCACCAAAAGTCCCAGCTATATAAATCAGAGTAACCCAATTTCCCTACCACCCAGCCCCAGACCAATGGAGTTGGAGATAACAATGTAGTAACATTTCCATACAGGATTTATAGTAACTTCATCCAAAATACCTTTACCCTCCCAATGGATAAGTTAATCTTATATTATTCTAGTGGGAATGAAGGATTATAGACAAAAAGAGACTTTAAAAAGTTGTAGGAAAATGCAACTCAAAGGAATATTCTCTGCCAGGATTTAGAACTTGCCTGTTTATATGGTATAAGTTTGCCAAGGACTTTCCAGTTAATACTATGCTTTCAACAATGATTAGAAAGTAAAATGTACTATCTCAAACTGAAGTAATATTTTTTTTGCAGGTCATGTGATTTTGCTTTAAAAGATTTTTCCAGTGCTGAGAATAGAACATGTCTCTAAGGCCCCAGTCCAGTGAACTAAACAAAGTGGTTACTTCACTTTTAAACGGTCTGTTTTGAAATGAGCAAATCTTAACACTTCATCAAGCTAAGAAAAGAAACAAAAGGAAAGAAATAGTCTCTTGGGCCAGGAAAAGCTGAGATAGGTTTGAAGATGCGGAAGCTGAAGTTACCTGTAAGGTTGCCAGACTAAACTGAATCAATTGATTCCATTTTTTTTTAATCAAACAAAACTCACCACAAATCTATTGTCCATTTTTTCTGACCCGAAGTCTGCCTTTCAAAATTAGATGAAATGCCTATTGAATCCAATGATACACAATCGATCAGCAGATGTTGACATTTTGTAAGATAGGGATTTACAAATCCAGTGCGGAAGTTTGTAAGACTGGGCTTTCAAACAAGGTATGCGTGTGCGCACAGGCACACGTACACACACATTCGCATGCCACGCATGCACACACCTTCTCTCCAGAAGGTACAGAATTGCTCATTTCAACCACTGAGGGAAAGCACCTGCAGCACATATAAACCATCTATTACATCACCCATTAAAGTGTATATTTTTGGAGCCACTGACCTTTATGTGAACTAAACAATAAGCTGTTCACAAACCTGACAGAGAGCAGCTTTTCCAAAGTAAAACAGTGAACCACTGTCCCTAATGCACCCATCAAACTAAACAATTAAATGCCATCTAGCACAAAATTTAAAAAGCCATTGTAACAAAACAGTGCCAAGATTATTGGTCCTGTCTCAAAAAAAAAAAAATCGCTGTTTTTCTTTGGCATTTATTTAAACAAATAAAAATAAAAAGAACTAATTTATTTATCAGATGAATGTCCTGAATAAATTTAAATCCCAGCAACTCAAGCTGCCAAACTCACTTCGGCACTGGTGGCCACAGGCCGGTCCTAATAACACAGTCTTAATAACAAACGGTTATTGTGTGGATCCAATAGGCCTGAATTCAAGTCCTAGTTCTTTGGTTACTACTTGCATGGCCTTGGGTAAATTACTTAACCTCTTAGCTTCCATTGTTTTTTATAATATAAGTGTCATAATACTAGTCACCTATTGGAAGTTATACTATATGCAGTTATAAATCAAATCACATATGAAGAGTTTAGCACAGTGCCTGGTATAAAACAGATGCCCAAAAAGGTTAGCCATTATTACAATTGAGAAATCTCATAGAGAACCATATAATTTCTCATCCAATCCGAGACACTTTTGAGGTTGAAAGGGGGCTCTCTTAGCAATATGATGGCAGGGATGGAAAGTCAATGTAATCATTGTATAGCACAGTCTGGTAGCATAGAATACTCTAGAACGGGAGCAAGGTTTTAATGATAAGCAACATGAAATATAAAATTGTATTAGTAAAGGAGAATGCCTAGCTACCTAGCAATGAGAAGGAAAGACTCAAATTAATTAAAAATTTCCAGTTTTGCGCAACAACGTGGTCGGAGCTAGAGACTATAAGGCTAAGTGAAATAAGTCAGTCAGAGAAAGAGAAACACCATATGATTTCACTCATATGTGGAATTTTGAAACCAAACAAACAAGCAAAGGAAAAAAAAAGAGAGAGAGAAACCAAGAAACAGACTCTTTACAGAGAATAAATTGGGGGATGGGTGAAATAAGTGATGGGGATTAAGGCAAGTAAGTACCTGTCATGAAGAGCATCAGGTGACATATGGAAGTGTTGAATCACTGTACTGTATACCTGAAACTAACATAACACTGTATGTTAACAATACTGGGATTAAAATGAAAAACTTAATAAAAAAATTAAAATGAAAATGTCCAGTTTTTTAATCAGCTGATGACATGACCATACCAGGGGCAACTGTCAGTATAAATTTTTTTTTCTGTATTCTAAATTTAAACAGGTCAAACTCTTTTGCAATATCACTGTATACAACACTTTGAAATTAAGAGTTTTTAACATTTGCAGGTTACTTATTAGGTCTATATATACCTTCCCATGTGGTGTCTTCAGCATAGCTTTTATGCTAAAAATTAAACTCATTTTTAAATGGTGGAAAAAATAGCACAGCAATTATCCAAATAATCAAACCAGGAAGGCAGTAACCTGGACAGTGCACCAAAATATTTCAATCACTAGAGAAGACCAGCTTCCTCTCTGACATCCTTAAATCAAGCATTGGGCTTCTAGCAAATTAGCCAGTCCACTTGGAAGCTTTTAGGAGTGTAATCAATAAATGTTTACTTAAAATAACCTTGTTGATTTTGATAACCTTATGGAGATCTTGTGACTGTGTATGTAGATGATTTCATTAGTCTTCTTTGGCAAAGAAAAGGTAAGTTACCAACTGACAAATGAGTTAGTAGCAATATTAAGAGGGCATTATGGGAATTTGTATGGAACCACCAAAAGAATCTGAATAACCAAAGCAATTTTGAGAAAGAAAAACAAAGCTGGAGGCATCACAATCCCAGATTTTGTATATACTACGAAGCTGTACTAAACCAAACAGTATGACACTGGCACAAAAATTGATACATATATCAATGGAACAGAATTGAGAGCCCAGAAGTAAACCCATGCTTATATAGTCAATTAATTTATAACAAAGAGGCAAGAATATACAATGGGGAAAAGAGAGGCTTTTCAACAAATGGTGTTAGGAAAAGTAAATAACAACTACATGCAAAAGAATAAAACTGGACCACTTTCTTGCACCATGCACATAAATAAACTCAAAATGGAATAAAGACCTAAATGTGAGACCCAAGACCATACAAGTCTTAGAAGAGAACACAGGCAGTAATTTCTTTCACATCAGCCTTAGCAACATTTTTCTAGATACGTCTCTCAAAGCAAGGGAAACAAAACCAAAAATAAACTATTGGGACTATCCCAAAATAAAAAGCTTTTGCACAGCAAAGAAACCATCAGCGATCTACTGAGTAGGAGAAGACATCTGCAAATAATATATACAAGAAGGGATTAATTGCCAAAATACATAGAGAACTTATTATAACTTAGCACCAAAAGAACTAACGATAGGACTGTAAAAAATGGGCAGAGCATCTGAATAGACAGTTTTTCAAAGAAGACCTTCAGACAGCCAATAGACACATGAAAAGATGCTCAACATCACTCATTATCAGGGAAATACAAATCAAATCAAAAACCACAATGAGATATCACCTTACACCAGCTAGAATGGCTAATATCAAAATGACAAGAAATAACAAGTGTTGGTGAGGATGTGGAGAAAAAGGAACTCTCTTGTACTCATGGAAATGTAATTGGTACAGCTACTGTGGAAAATAGTATGAAGGGTTGTCAAAAAATTAAAAATAGAAATACTACATGATTCAGTAATTGTATTACTACTGGGTATTTACACAAAGGAAATGAAAACACTAATTCATAAAGATATATGCACCTCTATGTTTATTGTAGTATTATTTACAATAAACAATATATGGAAGCAACCCAAGTGTCTATCAATAGATGAATGGATAAAGCAGATAAAGTATATATATATTATACACACACACACACACACACACACACACACACACACTGGAATATTGCTTGGCCATATAAAAGGATGAGATCTCGTCATTTGCAATGATATGGATGGACCTAGAGAGTATTATGCTAACTGAAATAAGTCAGACTGAGAAAAACAAATACCATATAATTTCACTTTTATGTGGAATCTAAAAAACAAAACAGGGATGCCTGACTGGTCCAGTTGGTAGAGCATTTGACTCTTGATCTCGGGGCTGTGAGTGTGAGCCCTATGTTGGGTATAGATATAATATAATATAAGAAAAGAAGATCTTTTAAAAACAAATAAGCAAACAAAAGGCAGAAACAGACCCATAAATACTTGATGGTTGCTGAGGGGGAGGATGGACAAAATGGGTGAAGGGAAATGGGAGATAGAGGGTTCCAATTAGGGAATGAATATGTCATGGGAGTAAAAGGTACAGCATAGGGAATATAATCAGTGATTTTGTAAGTGTTCTATGGTGACAGATGGTAGCTATGCTTACGGTGAGGACAGCAAAACATATAGACGTGTCAAGTCACTATGGTGCACACTGAAACAAATGTAACATTGCATGTCAACTATACTTCAGTAAAAAAGAGAAAAACAAAAAAACATGTGAGGTGCTTTTCAAATTTAATAATTCTATATGACAAGTTAGTGTAAGATGTATCAGTATTTTAGGGGCACCTGGCTGGCTCAGTTGGTAGAGCATGTGACTCTTGATCTCAGGGTTGTAAGTTCAAACCCCATGTTGGGGGTAGAGTTTACTTAAAAAAATAAATAAAATTAAAAAATTTTTAAAGCTATATCAAAAAAATTGGCATTTAAAAAATAGAAATATAAATATTTTGAGTAAGCAATAAATAATGTAATTTTCCTTCTTAGCAAAAATAAATGAGTATGTTTTTTAAAAATTGAAAAAAGGGGAATTATGGGGAGAGTTTTTAAGTTTTGCCTGTTTTTGAACAGTAGAAAAGCAAGAATGCATATTTGTGTTTTCATTAAGGAATATAGAAAAGATTAAGAAGAAACTACTAAAAATGGTTGTGTACAAGGCAGGAGGAGCAGGGGAGGCAGGGATGGAATGATGGTAAGATTTCTCCTTGCATACATTCTGACATCATTTTAATTTTTGAACCATGACAAATATTAAATATTTTAAGACTTAAAAGAATTTTAAAATTGCCTATTTTAATTTTAATTTTTTAAGTTGAATCAGCGCAGAGCCCAATGCAGGGCTCAAATCCACAAACCATGACCCAAGCCAAAACCAAGAGTCAGATGCTCAACCTGAGCCACCCAGTTGCCCCTAAATTGCCTATTTTAAAAAATAAAGTCTGGGACACCTGGGTGGCTCAGTCGGTTAAGCATCTGACTTTGGTTTAGCTCAGGATCTCATAGCTTGTGGGTTTAAGCCCCACATCAGGCTCTGTGCTGACAGCTCAGAGCCCAGAGCCTTCTTCGGATTCTGTGTCTCCATCTCTCGCTGCCCCTTCCCCACTCATGCTCTGTCTGTCTCTCTCTCAAAAATAAATAAACATTATGGGGCATCTGGGGGGCTCAGTTGGTTAAATGTTTGACTTCGGCTCAGGTCATGATCTCGCAGTTTGAGTTCAAACCCCACGTTGGGCTCTGTGCTGACAGTTCAGAGCATGAAACCTGCTTCAGATTGTCTCTCCCTCTCTCTGCCCCTTCTATGCTCCTGCTCTGTCTCTCTCTCTCTCTCAAAAAAAAAAAAAAAAGAACATTTAAAAAAATTTTTTAAAAGAAAATGTCTTATTCTAAAATAAATACACATTTAAAATTTTTTAAAAAGTAGAAAGTCTGTTTTGTTTTTTTAGGTAAAAAGCTGGAAGAGACTGTCTTGAATCTACAATGAAACAGAATTTAAGCATAGAGGAAGAAAAGGTACCTCCCTACCTCTTACAACTATAAACTTTACTTATCATGATAGATGATGATTAGTAAATCTAAATGAAGAAAATGGGCCAGTCTTATAAGGACAATCCACAAACAGACAATGAAGACACAGACAGAATTCACATTTGATCAGATTATCACCCAGATTTTCAGTAAATTTGCAAAAGAAGATAGAGAAAACTGAAGAAAATATTGGAAATATGTGCAAAATAATTTAAACTTAATCATTTACCTGAATAAATTGTGTTAGATGTTTAGTTAATTAGCAGTAAACATTAAATTAACAGTTCAGTAAGACTGAATCATGTTTTTAAAATTCTAGGGAAGTTAATGACTTCCTTATTTACATACTTCATATTTTGTTCTAGTAGACACAATAGGTAATTACATTTATTGGAGAGTATACTTTTGGATATTGCAATAGCTTAAAGTAAACCATATGGAAGAATGGCTAGGATTCATAAATATATGTTTATATGAGGCATGTAAGAATCTTGCATGTATGTGAATATATGTGTATGTGTGTATTTTATACATTTGTGTGAATGCGATGACTTCTGAAACTATTTCTACAATTATTTGTAAAAACCTAAAAATTATAACCAGTTTATGAAGGTGAGAGCAATCTGGCTGAAGCATCTGCCTCTTTTTTTGATTGTCAGGGGTTCTGTGTGATGTGGCTGACTGGACCAGCACTTACTTCCTCCTTGATTTCTCCATGTAATCTCCCCAAACCAGCCTGATCTGTGACCTTGTTACCCTGATCCACATTTCCCTGGATAGTTTGAGTTCTAGAAACAAATCACAATGTTGTGGAAGCTCTGGCTGAGACCTGAAATGTCTTTACACAGTTATGAAGGCTCTCCTTATCCTCTCTACTGCCTGAAGCTTAAAGAGAAATTCATTTCTCTGTAACAGGGCTGACACATATGGTTGGGCAGTGAATTAATGGCATAAGAGGTTCTGGCATTGAAAAGAAATGGGACTAAAAGTCTTGACTATACTCTGCCCGCTAAGCCACATGCTGTGGTATGGGGTTGCATCTGCCTGTTTCTAATTCACACACAAGTGTCCTGGGGGCTAATGTGAGCCCTGAGTCATAATTTCACGTCCAGGTGAGAGACTGTCCCTTTTCTATTCTCTGACACTCCTGTCCTCACACTGAAGCGTAAAACACTACAATGTATACTTTCAGGAAGTCCTTTTAAAGAACACTCGAGAATACAGCCAGGTAGGCAGATGACATTTCCAGTATACTCAATGAGCCCAGTTTTGTCTAGTTTAATACAAGTGTGGCTGGCTTCTTTCCTGAACTTCTCTGCTTTTCTCTGTCTCACTTCCCTCTCCTCCTTCCCCTCTCCTCTCTTCCCCACTCAACATTTCTCTCTCCCTCTCCCCTTCAACCTCATCCCTAAGACCTTGAAGAAAACAAGATTCTTTCTGCCTGAGTTTTTGATACAATGCTCAAATTTGGGTTGAAACAGTTCTCTCTGAAGCCATCTGCCACCCAAGCTGTTTGCATCCCTCAGTGAATTCTCATTTCTAGAACTAGGGAGGAATCAAGGGCCTAAGCTGCCAGCTTCTTCTGAATTCACCCCTTTGGCTCCAGGCTGCCCTGTTTTTCATTGCCGGTTTCTGGTTACCTTAGCTTCCCCCTCCCCAACCCCCCAGCCCCCAGGCATCTTCTTTTCAATCCTAGGGTCCATCAGTAATCACAGGGTCTCAGGGTATCTGTCCCTCTATCATGCCACCAATTAACTGTCAACTTCTTGTTCTTTACCTAAATAGCATCCCCCAAATCCACAGCTGTATCAAAATACATGATTTTTTTAAAGGACATGGTAAGCAAAAGAAGTGCAATGACAATACATATCCTATTTAACTGGGAAGAGAAATATATAGAATCAGGATACCAATACCTATTAAATCTTTGGCTGCATGGC
Source organism: Prionailurus bengalensis (assembly GCF_016509475.1). NCBI lineage: Eukaryota > Metazoa > Chordata > Mammalia > Carnivora > Felidae > Prionailurus > Prionailurus bengalensis. The sequence goes on from NC_057345.1 coordinate 148,771,246, forward strand.
ATCTTATAGACAAAAAAATTAAGGTTAAAGACCTCTAGATGTAGAGAAAAAATTGAGATAAAGTGGGTTCAACTAAAGAACAGACCTTAACTTGGTTCAGGGTTGGAGTCTATTTTATATGTCAGGGTTAGTAAAAACCTTGTAATTATATGCAGAATTTTTGTGTGTTAATTTTCCTGGGGAGAGATTACACAGATTTCATCAACTTCTCAGAGGGAATCTGTGACCCAAATAAGCTTAAAATATTGAAGGAGAGTCAGTGACTAAAATATCAAAAGAACCTCACTCTAAGTAATTGATGAAATTAACTAATATTTAGACTCTTTTAAGTGCAAATATTAAATTCTATGTGTAAATATTAAAGTGGTCTCATCATTGGTGGGAGTATATTATAGGCCCAGGTAAGCTTTTCAAGTCCATTCAAATAATTTATACATTATCAAGAAAATGTGAAGGTAGTCTTTAAAGAAGCATTTCCTAAACTTCTGTGATGATGGGGTACTTCTATTTGAAAAAGAAGTCTTAGGTCCCACCTCACAAATACTGAATCAGAATTTAGAGGGGAGAGGCCCAGGAATTATTTATCTTTATTTTTTTAAGATTTTATTTTTTTAAGAGTAGTTCATCGCAAAATTAAAAGGTACTGAGATGTCTCATATGCCCCCTCCCCCCCAAACATGCAAAAAAGCCAATTACCAATATCCATCATTACCGATATCCCCAACCAGATTGGCACATTTGTTACAACTGATGAACCTCACATTGATATGATACATCATTATCATCCAAAGTCCACAGTTTACCTTAAGTTCACTCTTGGTGTTGTATATTCTATGGCTTTAGACAGATGTATAATGACAGAGTAGTTTTATTGCCCCTCAAAATCCTGTGCTCTGCCTATTCATCTCTTCCCCCTGGAATTTTTTTTAAAGTGACCCTGATGATTCTTACCAATAGGAAGCATTTTATGGAAATTTTCCAAAGCTGCTATTAATTAATGTCCTTGTTAATTACACAAAACCAAATGGACTGACAAAAAAAAAAAAAAACCTATAAACTTGTGCCCTAATTTTTAAAAAGTATCATCTATTAAAAGTTACATTACTTCTTTGTGAAATCTTGAATACAAATGATTAATAAATTATAAGTTTAAAACATTTTTACCTTCATAGCAATATAACAAGTATTAAAGTTAATCTTATAATTCATCTGTAACCAGATACAAAGGCTTTTCTACTCAATTTTTCCAAACCAGGTACTACAATACACTTACTGAAATATTTAGAGAGCTTTATGCATGTAAATCTAGGAATTTGATGAATTATCATGCCTAAAGTATTACGAAATTATTAAAGGAAACTCAGCATAAAAAGCAAAACGTTAAAAGAAGCAGCAGGGGGTCAAGTATTCTCTCTCAAACATATTATTTCATTAAACTAATAGTATATTCACAAAAGGAATATTTTTCTCATGTATTACCAATCACCCCAGGGAGATTATTTATAATGGTCATTCTAATGGGCTAGCCCAGCTAGTTTATTCTACAGTGCCAACTTTAATAAAAACATACTGGGAGGAAATTTCTTTTTAATTTTAAGTATTTAATTTTAAAAATTAATGCAATCAATTCAATTCCACAAATATGTTATTAGTATCTACTACAAGCCTGGCTCTAGGCTAGCTACTGAGGATAAATTGATGAATCAGGCACAGTCCTACCCTCAAAAAGCTATCCTGTTCTAGATATATTTTTATTTTTCTTCTGCTTTTAAAAATCTTGGGTAAACTAAATCAGAGGTTGGCAAACTTTTTCTGTAAGAAGTCAGATAAGAAATATTCTATGCTTTGTGGTCCAAATGGTATCTGTTGTAACTATCCAATTTCATCGAGTAGCATGAAAACAGCCAATATGTAATCTAAAAAGCATCATTCCAATAAAACTTTATTTACACAAACAGACTGACGGTCAGATTTGACCCTTGGGCTTCTGTTTGCCAATCACTAGACTAAATAGTTTGTGAATGCTTATGTAATCTTCCAAATGGCTATTTAGCCTTTATCATGTCTGCCTTACTGAAAATGCATATGCCAGGAATAGTGAAAATCAGGTATACCAAGGAGACAGGTAATTAAAGAATTACAGAAAAAAATAGGCCAAGAGAAATCAAGGAAGTTGTTAAAGGAGGAAAGGCAGTTTCACCCAAATAGAAAATGATTCGGGGTGCCTGGGTGGGTAGGTGGGTTAAGCATAGGCTCTTGCATGTGGCTCAGGTCATGATCCCATGATTTGTGAGATGGAGTCCAGCATTGGGCTCTGTGCTGACAGCACGGAGCCTGCTTGGTATTCTCTCTCTCCCTCTCTCTCTCTGCCCCTCCCCTGCTCTTGTGCTCTCTACTCTCTCAAAAATAAGTAAACATTAAAAAAATAAATAAATAGAAAATGATTCATCAAGAAAGGTAAAGATCATAGTGCAAGTATGAAAACTTTGAAAATATTTGTGCAATCACAGCAGTGATAATAGTATAATGCTACAGAATAATCCACTTCTATGCAAGACCACCTTTATAGCTCTAACTTGCTTTAAAATGTAAATGTGTTAAAGGATTGGGCATAAAATTTTAAAAAATGTAATGCATAATCATTTTTAAATTCAAAATACAAATAAGCACACAGAAAAACTGTAGTATCTCCTCAGACACTACCAACCCAGAGATACTACTTTGCAACTGAATGATTTTCAAATGCGTCATAAGAGCTCACTCTTCAAAGGATCCTTCTGCAGCCTGAAGAATCAGTGCTTCACGTACTCATTCACTCCCTAAGTCCACATTTTAGATTGCTCAATCTGCTCAAGTGGCCATACTGCAGGGTTCAGCACCCAAGAGCCTATCACCGTAGGAATCGTGTGTGGCAGGCATTGTACGAGGAGCTTTCTAGAGATCACCTCGCTGAATCCTCCCCACAATCCAATAGTGGAAGAAGGCACTATTATTATGTCCAAGTTAGAAATGAGCAATCTGAGGCACAGAGAAGTAATTTACTCAAGGTCAAGTAGCTAACTAGTGGCACAACCACATTATGAACCTAGCAACTTTGTCTCCATCATCCATCTTTAGTCCTTCCCCTGAAGGAAGGTAAGTAGATACACACCCTATTGTGTAGCCCTGCCATCAGTACTCTGACATTAGTTGCTTTCACTGTGATAAACATAAATGTGAAAAGTATGAGGGTCTCTATCACTCAGGAAGGAAGAATGGGGACAACGCCACAGCTATCAGTAGTTTGGTAACTCCTGTTTATTGACTTTTAGTAACAAATTTGAGTCCATACTTTGGTTTCTGAGGGCCACAATTTATTTTTTATTTTTATTTTTAAATTTTAATTCCAGTGTAGTTAACACACACTGTTATATTACAATATAGTGTACAATATAGTGATTCAATAATCTCATATATTACTCAGTGCTCAAGATAAGTGTACCCTTAATCCCCTTCACCTATTTCACCCATCCCCTCAGCCACTTCCCCTCTGGTAACTGTCAGTTCTCTATACTTAAGAGTCTGTTTTTTGATTTGTCTCTTATTTTCTCTTTTGTTCATTTGTCTTTTAAATTCCACATGAGTGAAATCATATGGTATTTGTCTTTCTCTGACTGGCTTATTTCAGTTAGCTTTGTACTTTACGGATCCATCCATGATGTTGCAAATGGCAAGATTTCATTCTTTTTTATTTTTTTATGGCTAATATTCCACTGTATATATGCCACATCTTCTTTATCCATTCATCTGTCGATGGGCACTTGGGCTACTTCCATAATTTGATTATTATACATAATTCTGCAATAAACATAGGGGTATCTGTATCTCTTCAAATTAGTATTTTCATATTCTTTGGGTAAATAGCCAGGAGCGTGATTGCTTCTATTTTTAATATTTAGGGGAAACTCCATACTGTTCTCCACAGTGGCTGCATGAGTTTGCATTCTCTAAGGGCCACAATTTAATCAGTTAGGTGCCAGGATAGTCCGTGGTCCTGAGCTTATGGGGCGGAACCGCATTCTCTACAATATGACAAGAGCAACACATGAGCCTAGTGTGATGTTCTTGGAAATGCAGTACTCAGTATCCTTCCAGTGCACTGCTGCCAGGAGCAGAGCTGATAGACAGTCCCAGCTGTTGCCCCCCCTGGATCCTTGATAGTGTTCACAGCAAACCACATTTCCCCTGGGGCTGCTTGCAGCAAATAACTGAGCACGGCAGGGACACAAGTGCCAGTGGCTTTCTGCTGGACAAAAGATACCTTAAATTAGTAGCTTTTCCACAGGGATTCCTCATCAACCTGACTGACACTTTCCTGGAACTGTACTGATGTTTGAGACTTTTTACCCAATTCTTCCTTCCCTTTCTCCCTTCACAGATGTCAGACCTGTCTTGTGGTCTGTTGCTACTTATTCTGCTCCCTCTCTTATATCCTCCACAGGCATTTTCCCATAAATTGCCTAAACCTATCTTGATGTCTATTTCTTAGAGGAGCTGAAATGATACTCATAAGCACAACAAATGTGCAACTTTTCAGAGGGTTAATAGAATCTCAAAGCCCACCCCCATTCATGCTCTGTTTCTCTCTGTCTCAAAAATAAATAAACATTAAAAAAATAAAATAAAAACATAAAAAAGGGGTGCCTGGGTGACTCAGTCGGTTAAGCATCCGACTTCGGCTCAGGTCATGATCTTGCAGTCCATGAGTTCGAGCCCCGCGTTGGGCTCTGTGCTGACAGCTCAGAGCCTGGAGCCTGTTTCAGATTCTGTGTCTCCCTCTCTCTCTCTCTGAGCCTCCCCTGTTCATGCTCTGTCTCTCTCTGTCTCAAAAATAAATAAGGGGCGCCTGGGTGGCGCAGTCGGTTAAGCGTCCGACTTCAGCCAGGTCATGATCTAGCGGTCCGTGAGTTCGAGCCCCGCGTCGGGCTCTGGGCTGATGGCTCAGAGCCTGGAGCCTGTTTCCGATTCTGTGTGTCCCTCTCTCTCTGCCCCTCCCCCGTTCATGCTCTGTCTCTCTCTGTCCCAAAAATAAATAAACGTTGAAATAAATAAATAAATAAATAAATAAATAAATAAATAAACGTTAAAAAATAAAAATAAAAAAATAGAATCTCAAAGCCCATTTGTGTATTCCTTAGAATGTAAAAACACCAGATAAAAAAACCTCTACAGATGGTACAATGAAAGTCAAATGAAAGATAGATACTAAGTCAACATTGGCATTATTCTGCTCTTATAGTTAAAAAAATGTGGCCAATGATTGTGGCTACTGGGTGGCTTAGTCAGTTGAGCATCCAACACTTGATTTGGCTCAGGTTCATGGATTTGAGCCCTGCATCAGGCTCTGCACTGACAAAGCAGAGCCTGCTTGGGTCTCTCTCTCTCTCTCTCTCTCTCTGCCCCTCCCCTGCTCATGCTCACTGTCTGTGTCTGTCTGTCTGTCTCTCTCTCTCTCAAATAAATAAATAAGCTTAAAGAAAATAAAATGAAGAGGTTGGCCTACATAATTTCTAAGGAACCTGTCAACTTAAAATATTATACTAATATATGTTTCAATTAATAAATTGTTTCAGGGAGATAAAGTTAATTTGAAGGCAAATATAATATCAATAATGTTATTTCAGAAGAAACTGATAGTAACTTTAGGTTTATTTGAAATCCTCTTTTCCCAGCATTATAAATCATGTTCTAGCAACACCTTCTTTCTGTTCCTAGTACCTCTCACGGTTGTTCCTACCTCTAGGTCTGTTGCACATGTTTGGAAAGTAGTTCTTACAGCTTTTCAAATGGCTGGCTCCTTCTCATAGTTCACACCTTGGCTCAAATGTCACTTCCCCCAAAAAGGCTTTATGTGACCGTCCTATCCAAAATAAACCTCTCATAATTTCCTCAAGCCTCTTTATCAGAATTCCCTTATATGTTCTTATTAGTTTTCACCACTTGTTTGATTGTCCATTTCTCCCCACTATAGTAGAATCTCTATGGGGAAAATATTTTGTCTGTCTTGTTTATCATTTTGTCTCCTAGAATGACACCTAACATGTAAGAAGCTCTCAATAAATGTCACATGAACAAATGAGTTAGCAACTGAATAGATACACCCTAAGAGAAAACATACATTTTAACTTTTCAAAAGAATGAAAAGAGTTATAAAAATCATTTCTTGTTCAATTTTTTCCAGGGTCATATAGAAGCAGAATGTAAACTTGGCTCTGTGTGTTGTTTTTCACAATTAGAGAAGATAATACCCTAAATGTGAGCCAGCAGTGGCATTAGTTTTAGCTTTCGGCTAGGTTTTTCTGCAGAAGGTCAATAGAATTATATGCTGATCAATATCAAGATCATGTTCTAACTAATTGAGCAAAAAGGCTTAAATTCCTGAGGTTTTAATGTTTGGAAACAGCAAGTATCAAAATAATTCTATTGCTTTCCAAAGAATTGAAAATCACAATGCCTAACAATAAAGTCATGAAATAGCTCTATGAAAATTTAATCACTATAAAAAGGTTATATTAAGAATGAGTCATAGAAATTTAAAGAAAACATTTTTACAAGGTAATCCTTTAAATGGATTTGATATCATAAAGTACAAGGAACAGACATATCTGAAGTCAACTCTCAATTTTCCATGATATAATCAAGAATTGTCTCATGAAGAAGTAGCAGGGACAGTATAGGTTTTGGGGCTTTGCAAATCCTGGCCCTGGCACTTACAATGACTTTCAGTAATTCACCTAATTTTTTAATGTGTAAAATAGTACTCCTTATGCATGTTGCATTATTAGTAATACTTGTTTTGAAGCTTCATGATACTGAACATGGAATTAGGAATATACAAGACAATAAATGGTGGCTAAACTGGACAATGAAAATGTATTGGCAATGTAAGTCTCTGGTGCTCAAGAGTATGTGTGTGAGAGGGAGAGATGTCAGAACTACCTAATACTATTACAGGAGGATAGTGTTGCCTCCTTTATAAAATTTACACAATCTATACAGTTGAAAACTGAAATATTTTGGAAGTAGGCCTTTTCCCCGTAGAAGTACAAATGGCAAACAGCAACCAGGAGGCGAATCTTTCAACCATATTTTTAAAAAGAAAAAAATTACCCTCGTAATGAAAGTTTATGTGGAATTAAATTCTTCTATGCTATTATTTTCAATGAAATATGAACCTCATTTTTAGAGGCTATAAATAAACTGTCATTCAGAATATATGAAATGATGCATATTAGGCAATAACTCATAAAGTGGTCAACAATATTCATTTAGCATCTATCATGCTCATAATTCTATAAAAATAAGAAGGCAATCATTGACTCATTCGTTCAACAAATATTTATGTAGTGCCTAATGCTTATTTCCACTGGGGATAAAGTGGCAGTGACATAAGTAGTTTTATACAATTATACACAGGGTGCATGTTTAAAGGTTAAGGAAGGCTGTGTTGAAGAAGTGATAGGAGCTAAAATCTACAGATAAATCAGAATTAATCTGAAGGAGATGATTCAAAGGTGAAAAAGGACATTCCAAAAAAGATAATTGCATTTGCTGAGATCTTATGGCAAGAAGGAAGGTGAAATCTCCCAAGAACTGAAAAAAATCCAGTATGACTAGAAAATAGAATGAGGGGTCTTATGGTGACAGAAAAAGAGAGGTAGGCAGGGCCTCTTAGGCCTGGTTTAGGATTAGTTTCTTTATCTAAGACCAGTGAGAATCCATTGAGATTTAAGGAAGCAGGTGACATGTGTAGACTGTGTTTTGGAAGATCACTCTAGCCTGAGATATTGGGTGAATGATTAGAGGGGATATACAGAAGTCAGTTAAGGGACTGTTACAATAGGTCAGGTGAGAGGCGATATTTGGCTTGTACTAATTCAGTGGCAATGGTAAGAAATGGATGTAGTCAATAAAATTTAAGACACCAAGATTTGCTGATGAAGAGAGTATACAGCTAGGAACAGTAGGGGAATAAGGGAGAGGAAGCTGTCCAAGCTCTCTCCCTAGTTTCTGACCAGCGCAACTGGATAGGGTGGAGGTATAAGGCACTGAAGTATGAACCACTGGGAAGGTGAGAAGATCACAAGATAGACTGATCAAAAACCAGGAAGATACAAATTATCAATATCAGAAATGAAAGAAGGGCCATAACTACAGACAATATATACCTTGAAAGATAATAAGAGAATACATTATCAACAACTTTATGCCAAGAAATTCAACATATATGGAATGTACAAATTACTGAAGGATGTAAATTATGAAAGATTATTGAAGAATAGAAAACCTAAATAGCCTCATACCTATTAAATTAATTATATTAGTTATTGAAAAAAAAAAAAAAACCTTGAAGGACAAACTTCCAGAGCCAGATCATTCTACTGGTAAATTCTATTAATCTTTTAAGGAAAAAATAATGCTAATCCCAACCAAACTCCTTCCGACTTTAAAGAAGGAACACAGACCAAATCTTTTTTTTAAAAAAAATAATGTTTATTTATTTATAAAGGGTTGGGCTCTGTGCTGACTGCTCAGAGCCTGGAGCCTGTTTCCGATTCTGTGTCTCCCTCTCTCTCTGACCCTCCCCATTCATGCTCTGTCTCAAAAATAAATAAACGTTAAAAAAAATTTTTTTTTAAAAATAAACATTTAAAAAAATTAAAAAATAAATTAAAAAAAAGAATAGTAGACTTGACCCAGTGATGTTAATCCTAGGAATGTAGTGTTGGTTTAACATTTGAATATCAATTAAATTAGGGATATTAACAAAATAAAGCAGAAAAAACATTTGATCATCTTAGGATGCAGATATATTTGACTAAATTTAACATCACCTCATAATTGAAACTTTCAACAAACTTTGATACAAAGGAACTTCTTTAGCGTGATAAAGGGCACTTGAAAAAAATTATAATTATAATCATATTGCAAGGTAAAAGAATGCTTTTCATTCTAAATTATAAATAAGGCAATGATGTATACTTTGACAACTCCTAGTCAGCATTGTTCTGGTCTTCACAAGCACACATAACAGAAGAAAATAAAATGCAGAGACTTTGGAAAGAGGAACTAATACCGTCTTTATTCAAAGACAGCATATTGTACCTATAGAAAATACCAAGTAATAAACAAACAAAACCTACTGAAATTAATACGTGAGTTTAGCAAAGTCATAGGATATAAGAACAATATACAATATTCAATTGTGTTTCTACATATTGGCAATGAACAGTTGAAAAATGAAGTTAAAAATACCATTAAAATAGCATCAAAATGGGGCACCTGGGTGGCTCAGTCAGTCTGTCAGATTCCTGATTTCAGCTCAGGTCATGATCTCAAGGTCATGAGATAGAGCCAAGCCCCTCATCTGGCTCTGCACTGGGCATGGAGCCTGCTTAAGATTCTCTCTCTCCCTCTCCCTCTGACACTCCCCTCCCCTTCTCTCCCTCTCTATAAAAACAAAACAAAAACCCATAAAAACTTTGAAATTAGGAATATATAACAATGTACATTCAAGACCTCTACCTTAAGAACTGGAAAATATTCCCAAGAGACATTAATGAAAATCCAAATAAAAGAGGAGATATACTACATTAATGGTTCAAAAACTTGATGATATTGTCAGTTCTCCCGATAGTAATATGAAATGTAATGCCATCCCAATAAACTTCCTAAGTTGGCTTCTTTAAAAAATAGAAATTGAAAGCTGATTTTAAATTTTTCCAGAAAAGCAAAAGACTTAGAACAGCCAAAATCATTTTGAAAAGGAAGAACACACTTGGAGAACTTAACTATCTCATCTTAAGACTTACTATAAAAGATACAAATATCAAGACATTGTGGTTTTGGTTTAAGGATAGACATATAGATCAACGAAACAGAAGAAAGTCTAGAAATCAACAAATATGGTGGGTTGATTTTTTAAATTGTGGTAAGATATATATAAACATAAAATTTACTATTTTTGAGTGTCATTAAGTACATTCCCATTGTTGTGTACTATTACCACCATCCATCTCCATAATTTTCTCACCTTCCCAAACTGTAACTCCATATTTATTCACTCACCCTTGCCCTCCCCTCTGACCCCTAGAAATCACCATTCTACTTCCTGTCTCTATAAATTTGACTACTCTATATGTCCTCATATAAGTGGGATCATACAATATTTGTCCTTTTGTGACTGGTTTATTTCATTTAACGTTAGGTCTTCAAGATTCATCCATGTAGCATGTGTCAGAATTTCCTTACTTTTCAAAGCTGAATAATATTCCATTATATGCATATACCACGTTTTGTTTATCCATTCATCCTTCCATGAACACTGGGGGTGCTTCCACCTTTGGCTATTGTGAATAATGCTGCTGTGAACATGGGTATACAAATAATCTGTTTGAGTCCCTGCTTTCACCTCTTTGGGGTATATATCTGCAAGTGGAATTGCCGGGTCATATGGTAATTCTATGTTTAATTTTTTGAGAAATTGACTTTTCCATAGCAGCTGCACTATTTACTTTCCCACCAACAGTCCACAACGGTTTCAGTTTCTCCACATCATTGCCAACACTTGTTATTTGGGGGGATATTTTCATCTTTTTTAATAATGGCCATCCTAATGGATATAAAATGATAGCTCATTTTAGTTTTACATTCAGTTGATTTTGACAAATGTATGCTGATAAATTCAGTGAGGACGGGATGGTCTTTTTAACAAATGGTGCTGGATATCTACTGGAAAAAAATGAAAGTCAAGCCTTACTTTATACCATACATTAAAATTAATACAACAGGTAAAATTATAAAACTTCTAGAATAAAACTGACATAAACCTTCATCACTTTGAATGTAGGCAATGAATTATCAGATAAGGCAGCACAGCCCAAACCATAAAAGAAAAAATTGATACAGTAGACTTAATAAAAATTAAAACTTTTGCTCTTCAAAACATACTATCCAGGAACTTAAATTACAAACAAAATACTAGGAGAAAATATCTGTGTTATGTATATTTGACAAAGAACCTGTATCCAGAATATGTAAAAACATTATAGCTCAATAGTAAGACAACCCAATTTAAAAAGGCAAATTATTTGAACAGTTGCTTCATAATAGAAGATACATACATGCCCAACAAACACATGAAAGGATGTTTAACATCTGTAGTCATCAGGGAAATGCAAATTTAAACCACAATAAGATACCATGACACACATTAGAGTAGCTAAAATTTAAAACATTGACAGTACCAAGTGTTGACAAGAATATAAAGCAAATGGAAATTCATACATTACCGATAGACATATAAAATGGTATAGCTGCTTTGGAAAATGCTGGCAGTTTCTTAAACAGTTAAACATAAACTTACCATAAGGCCCACCAACTCCAAGAGAAATATAAATGTGTGCTTACACAAAGACTTGTACACAAATGTTCATAGCAGCTAACTCATAATAACCAAACACTGAAATTCAATGTCCATCAATGGGTAGATGAATAAACAAATTGTAGTATATACATATAATACAATACTACTCAGCAATAAAAAGGAATGGACTAATGATACACACAATATGGCTGAATTTCAAATCACTATGCTGAGTGAAAGAAGTCAGACACAAAAGAGAAACATGCTGTATTGCTTCCATTTAAACGAAATAAATCTAATGTGTAATGACAAAACCCAGATCAATTGTTGCCTGGCAAGGGGCAGTAAGGAAAATTTGTGAAATGAGAGAAATGATTGCATTGGTACCTATAAGGGTGATTGGTTTACCAATACCTATCAAACCATACTTTAAAAGAGGTACATTTTTGGGTTATCTGGGTGGCTCAGTTGGTTGAGCATCTGACTCTTGATTTACAGCTCAGGTCATGATCCCAGGGTTATGGGCTCAAGCCTCACGTTGGGCTCTGCACTGTGCATGGAGCCTGCTTGTGATTCTCTCTCTCTCCCTCTGCCCCTCTCCCCCACTTGCACTCTCTCTCTAAAATAAAAAATGTTTTAAATAGGTACATTTTGTTTTATGTAAATTATACCTTAATAAAGTTGTTTTAAAAATACAACTCATCTCCGTCCTAATGTTCAATATTTAAAGAGAAGAGAAATATGAAACAGGAAAAAAAAATAAAGATCTATCAGGAAATTAGATCATTTGGAACTTAGAAACTCAACTCTAAGTCTTTCATGTAATACAGTGCATTAAGGCCAGACTCCAGAACCAGAATACCTGGGTTCAAATCCCAGCTCTGCCACTTAGTAGCTGAGTAATTTTGAACAAGTACAATAATTTATCTGTGCCATAATTTACTATAAAGTGAGGATAATAACAGTATACCTACTTCATATAGTTCTTATAGAGACTAAATGAAATTATGTAAACGAAGTACTTAGAACTGTGTCAGGCATACATAAATGCTATGTAAGTATTAGTTATTATGGTGCAAATAAAAATGACTACAAATCTACCTCAGGCTGCTCATTTCTGATGGATGTTCAGTAGTCTAGTAAAAAGTAAATGAATATGCTTAACAATGAGAATCATTTCCTATGTGCTATATTAGCAGATCATCCAAAGATCTCATGGAAGGAGAACTTGGAACAAAATCTGAAGTACTAATACAATCCTGATGTGAGTGGATTAGCATACAGCCCTAAATTTGGACAAATTAGGGCAACCTTAACATCTCTTACATGGGTCCTAATAAAAATGGGATTTTCATTTCTAGAGCTATCATTTGGCCAAATTAAACTGTGAAAAATCTAAATGTACAATACATAAGAAGCAAAATGAAGAGGGGTGCCTGGGTGGCTCAGTAAGTTAAGCATCCAACTTTGGCTCAGGTCATGATCTCACAGTTAGTGAGTTTGAGCCCCATGTTGGGCTCTGTGCTGACAGCTCGAGCCTAGAGCCTGCTTCAGATTCTGTGTCTCCCTCTCTCTCTCTACCCTGCTCTCAATTGTGCTCCGTCTTTCTCTCAAAAAGTAAACATTAAAACAAAACAAACAAACAAACAAACAAACAAACAAAAAAACACCCTAGAGGTACCTGGGTGGCTCAGTCGGTTAAGCGTCCAACTTCAGCTCAGGTCATGATCTCACAGTTCATGCGTTCCAGCCCCACATCCGGCTGTGCACTAACAGCTCAGAGCCTGGAGCCGCTTCAGATTCTGTGTCTCCCTCGCTCTCTGCCCCTCCCCCGCTCACGCTCTGTCTCTGTCTGTCTCTCTCTCTTTCTCTCAAAAATAAACATTAAAAATGTTTTTTAATTAAAACAAAAACTCTAAAAAAAGAAGCAAAATGATGAGATTCTCAGAACTAATTATATTAACCGTTACATTTATAAGCTAAATATCACACCAAAAAATCCAAAATAAATCAGAAATATCTAATTAGAAGGGTGCAGAATAAGCACAGAACTTAGTTACCTTATATATCCTGGAACATCTATTGACTTCTTTATTTTTTCTTATGTAATTGTAGCTTCTTTTTACTAGTAAGAGTGATAACAATATAAATTTTTATTATGGTAAAATATATATAAAATTTACCATTTAACCATTTTTATTAAATTTTAACCAGTTAATAAAATATAATCGACATACAACATTGTATTTGTTTTAGGTATACAGCATGATGGTTTGATATATGTATGTATTGTGAAATGATTACCACAATTAGTTTAGTTAACATCTGTTACCTCACATAGTTAGAAATGTTGTGCATGCGGATGATAACTTTCAAGATCTACTCTCTTAGCAACTTTCAAATATACAATACAGTATTTTAAACTTTAGTCACCATGTTGCACATTACATCCCCAGGACTGATTAATCTTATAACTGAAAGTTGTTATCTTTGGAGGCCCTCACCCATTTTGCCCTCTTCTGCTTTTGGCAACCACCAATCTGATCTCTGTATCTGTGAATTCTAACCTTTTAGATTCCACATTTAAATGAGATCATACAGTTTTTATCTTTTCCTGTCTTATTTCACTCAGCATTAGTGCCTTCAACGTCCATCCATGTTGTCTCAAATGGCAGGATTTCCTTCTTTTTTATGGCTGAATAATATTTTGGCGTGTGTGTGTGTGTGTGTGTGTGTGTGTGTGTGTGCATGTGTGTGTATGACTTCTTTATCCATTCATCCCTTGATGGATGCTTAGGTTGTTTCCATATCTTGGTTATTATAAATAATGCTGCAATGAACTTGATGGCTCCTGATATCTTTTTGAGATAGTGATTTTATCCCTTTGAATAGATATCAAAATGTGGAATTGCTGGATCATATGGTAGCTCTATTTTTAACTTTTTGAGGAACCTCCATACTGCCTTCCATAATGGTTGCACCAATCTACATTCCCACCAACAGTACACATTTTTTCCACATTCTCACCAATGCTTATCTCTTGTCTTAACGATAGCCATTCTGAGAGTTGTGAGGTAATATCTCATTGTGGTCTTGATTTGCATTTCCCTGATGATTAGTGATGCTGAGCACATTTTCATGTACATGTTAGCCATTTGTATATCTTCTTTGGGAAAATGTCTGTTTAGTTCCTCTACTCATTTTTTAATCAGTTTTTGTTGTTGTTGTTACTGTGTTGTGTATCCTCTTCTACATGATCATGTAATACGTGAGTTTTTCTCTTATGCTAGTATTTTAAATAAAAATATGCTGAAGATGTTTTATTAAAAGGCATATTTTTTGCCAAGTGACATCCTATGGCTTGGGAATTCTAATTTCTACTTTTGTTGATATATTTCTTTTTGAACTTCAAAAACAATGATTATGATCTGACAAAGTACATGTACTAATCCTTTCCTTCTTTCTTAGAAGACCATGAGGAAAAGTGAAATACTCATTGATTTATCCAGATTCAATATCTTCCATGTTCACATCAGGTATGTGCAGTATAATTTTCTAAACACTATAAATTTTCTCCTCTCACCCAAATCATCTCTTGTGCTTTTTTTTTTATATCACATATTTGTTACGCTAGCTCTACAGAACATCAGGTATAACAGACTCCTTAATCAAAATGGATAAGCCCCTCCCTATTTAAAAAGCACACATAGTTAAATATTAAGGTGGAAAATATGCTTTGTACCCTATGATAATCTTGCTATTAGATCTGGCTGTCTTTTTCTTATTAAAAGAGTGGTTATATTTTTAAAATCTACTTTGATAGAGAATAGAAAAAGAGCTCCGTTATCAAAAAACAAGATTTGTTAAAGGTAGTATTGAAAATAAATAATTGGCTTTTGTTCATGAATGGCTAAATCTATTTTGTGGTTTAAAGAGCTAAGAACAGATTGCTTCCCTTAGACTGTTAGCAAAGAAATGTTTTCATCAATTAACATTCTTTGCTAAGAACAGTTTTTTCCAGTGCTATTTCTCAAATGGAGCATTACATAAATAGACCTGCCCAAAGGACAATTCTTGGGCTTTTTTCTTTAATGTTTCAGAGTATAATAATTATGGCATGCCAGTTGAAAATGCTGGCAGAAAACAAAACAAAACAAAATCACATTTCAAATGGATAATTTACTTGAAGGAAAAAGTTGCCATTGGTAGCCATTCCTGCAAATTAAATAAGAGACATCACCAATAAGTTGTGTCAATCTTCCTCTTCGTCATACTTTTGCCCAACGTTTACATCCCAGTAGGATGAAAAGGGCAAGGAGTAGGAAATAAAGAAGGTTGTTACAAAAGGCCCTGAACTGTAAAAACACACCATTCAATTCACCCAGAAATATTCCCCTGCCTCAGCTTTATCCTTTCCTCTTCCAGCTGTGCTAAAGTGTTTACCACTTTATGAGGGTCTATAGAGTAGGTGCAATAATTGTGAACATTTACTGAGCAGTTTCTTACAAGCCAGGCACTATGCCAACAGCTTTATCTATTTTGATTGACTTAATTCTCAAAATAACATTTAAGCAACACTGTTGTTCCCATTTTTCAGAATAGGAAACTGTGGTAAAGATCATATAGTACTGAGTGGTAGAGACCAGATGCATACCCAGGCTTTAGAGTCCATACACCTGAGCTGTCTATGCTACTCCCTGCCAGTGAAGGGAGATTAACTCATAGGCAGTGCTCTTCAACATGCATACAAGTAGACCTCTATCATCTTTTTTTCTTAGTAGAGACTTGCTCCCTAAGGATAAAGATAAGTTTCTAGAAGGAGCGAAAAGAAGGCAAAATATAACTGGAGTTAAGGGGAGAGGCAGATATTGAACCAAGAAAGAGAAAGAAGTATATTCAAAGACAGTTTATGAGAAAAAACAAATTCCAATGGCTACAGCAAAGTGATAAAAACACTTTTGGTAAATTTCCTTCAAGAAAATAAAGAAAACCAAGCCAAGATTTAGAATGAGATCATGCAGCATTTCACTTTATACACAAATTAACCTAAGCCCAGAGAATATTTTAGTGTGACTGTTACATTCTACAGATCAGTAAACACAAGAGAGATTAAATGACTTGGCCAAGACAAGAAGAAGCAGGTAGCATAGGCAAGGATAAAACTCAGCCAGATCTCCTGACTTTGAGCTCAATCCTCTTCCACCAACTATATCAAACACACTTTGTCAGCTTTTAAAATATAGATGTGGTGGTCGACATGGTTTTGACTCAATTTCTGGACCATAAAAAATAATTATAGAGCATACATGTTGAAGATTAAATACAAATACCTTAAGTTATCATCTCTTCACAAATAATATTGTAGAAGAGCGGTGTGGATAAAGTAGTCATTTATAAATGCAAGGAAGAGAATTCTTGGCATAAATGCATATTTTTTTACCTCTAATGTTAAAACATAACATAAAAATCTACAAAAATCTTTAAATTGAAATTATTTTAGCTTTGGAAAAAATGTTTTAATTGTTTTTTTTAATCTGTTTTTAAAAGTTTGTTTGTTTGTTTGTTTAGAGAGAGCATGGGGTGGGGGCAGAGAGAGAGAGAGAAGGAGAGAGAGAATCCCAAGTAGGCTCCACACTATCAGCAAAGAGCCTGACATTGGGCTCAAACTCATGGAACCATGAGATCATGACCTGAGCCAAAACCAGGAGTTAGATGCTTAACTAACTGAGCCACCCAGGTGCCCTTATTTTAGCTTTGAAAAATTTAGTCACATGCATATGTATGGCAAAGAGTGAAATGTCCAAATCATATAAATTTCTTCCTTACCAGAGAAATTGAAAAGGTTGGATGGAAAGAATCTTAGTTGAGAGTTATATAGCCAGTTTTAGTGTTGGTTTATAATCTCTAATGTTCTTTCCAGCTCTAAAATTCTATAATTCTAGAAAACTGATCATTGAAATAAGCACTAGATGAACATATTATAATTTAAGTATATTTGACCATGAGATTATGATCTCCTAACATAAGCCTATGAGAAACTGTTTATAGTGGCTTCAAAAAAAAAAAGATTAAATTAATAAAATGCTGATGGTTGGTTTCTATGGTATTTCAGACTATGATAATTATTATCATTATTTTTTTACCTGTTGAGAACTAGAAGGGAGAAAGCAAAAAGGAAAGCTGAAGTAAAGTAGAAATGAGGAGACCTCTTCTTAGCTAAATTCTTAGATACCAAAGACCCCAATACTAATGGTCAGATATAGGTACAGTAGTATACTCATACTAAAAGTTCAGAAGTTTATGTATTTCACCTTTTTTAAGTTTAAAAGTTAATGAGTAATGTTTGTGAGAATGGAGAAGTATGTTATATCTCATTTTCATTAATGTGGGGCAGTCAGTGGAAAAAAAAAATGAGTTTTCCAAAGCCAAATAGTAAATCATTGAAAGCCTAGAATTTTGAAATCAGGCTTTCTACTGACCATAAAAATGAATTAATTCTGTGTGGATGGAATTTTTTTTCTTATCTCAAATTCTCTACTTTATGGCAATTTCCATGGCCTTCTTTCTAGTGTATTTTTGTTATATATGTCTCACTTTTACATCACTTGGCTATGTCAAAAGAATAAATTTCTCAATACAACTCAAGATTTCATTGACCTCTCTCAAGTTGGATCACATTTATGATTATTGTCTCTAATGATGTTAAAAATTCAAATGTGACTTGTTAGAGGTAAATGATCTGATCTTCAAAACAAAGAAAACACCAAAAAATTAGAATGTAGTCTTCCAAAGATTTATTCCTACCACCTGAGGTAGACAATAGAGAAAAACTAAAAAAGCAACAGAAACAAACCAAAACAACAGGGAACGAAGGTACATTTTATCTAAATATATTCTATTAAAACTGAGGTCTCTTGGGGCACCTAGGTGGCTCAGTTGTTTAAACATCTGTCTTTGGCTCAGGTCACAATCTCATGTTTGTAAGTTCAAGCCTCACATCAGGCTCTGGGCTGACAGCAGAGAGCCTGCTTCAGATCTTCTGTCCCCCCCTCTCTCTGCCCCTGCCTCACTCACTTTCTTTCTCTCTCTCTTATAAATAAATACATACATACGTACATGCATAAACAATAAATTTTAAAAAATAAAATTAAAAAACTGAGGTCTCCCCTTCAAACATTATCAATCACATATCTATTATTAAACATTATTATAAGTTTTTTATTTTTTTTATTTTTTATTTATTTATTTTATTTATTTATTTTTTTCAACGTTTATTTATTTATTTATTTATTTTTAATTTTTTTTTTTCAACGTTTATTTATTTTTGGGACAGAGAGAGACAGAGTATGAACGGGGGAGGGGCAGAGAGAGAGGGAGACACAGGATCGGAAACAGGCTCCAGGCTCTGAGCCATCAGCCCAGAGCCCGACGCGGGGCTCGAACTCACGGACCGCGAGATTGTGACCTGGCTGAAGTCGGACGCTTGACCGACTGCGCCACCCAGGCGCCCCAACGTTTATTTATTTTTGAGACAGAGAGAGACAGAGCATGAACAGGGGAGGGGCAGAGAGAGAGGGAGACACAGAATCTGAAATGGGCTCCAGGCTCTGAGCTGTCAGCACACAGCCCGACGTGGGGCTCGAACTCACGGACCGTGAGATCATGACCTGAGCCGAAGTTGGATGCTTAACCGACCGAGCCACCCAGGCGCCCCTATTATAAGTTTTTTAAATGTAATACCATACTAACATTATACAAATTATAAAACACAAATATAAGAAAATACACAAGTACCAAAAAAGATGTATTGAAATATATAGTACTGATAATTTAAATAAATTTTAGTGAGAATTTTGTGATAAATGTTGCATTACCTTGAAAATCATGGTTTAATATCTTATAACAGAAGGATTCAAGTCTAAGATCATTTTATTCCCATGCTTAGCTATAAGGGCCATAAAAGCTAAAATATATATCACAAAAAGATACAGAAGAAATACAATTTTGACTTCATGTACTCAATTATAACACTCAAATTTCAACTCCATCTAATACTTATACTAAGGTTGTAGTTTAGGGTTTTTCTCTGACAAATTTCTGACTTCTCTATCAATCAGTTTTCCCTGGGGCGCCTGGGTGGCGCAGTCGGTTAAGCGTCCGACTTCAGCCAGGTCACGATCTCGCGGTCCGTGAGTTCGAGCCCCACGTCAGGCTCTGGGCTGATGGCTTGGAGCCTGGAGCCTGTTTCCGATTCTGTGTCTCCCTCTCTCTCTGCCCCTCCCCCGTTCATGCTCTGTCTCTCTCTGTCCCAAAAATAAATAAAAACGTTGAAAAAAAAAAAAAATCAGTTCTCCCTGAAGTTTTTTTTTTTTTTCCTTTAACGTTTAAAACCTGGGGTCTCAATTCACTGAAATGCTGTTGGGAAGATTTTCTGTCACGTTAGAATATTGTTTCCGGGGCACCTGGGTGACTCAGTTGGTTAAGCGACCAACTTCAGCTCAGGTCATGATTTCGTGGTTCACGAGTTGGAGCCCTGCATCAGGTGCTGTGCTGACAGCTCAGAGCCTGTAACCTGTTTCGGATTCTGTTTCTCCCTCTTTCTCTGACTCTCCCCCACTCATGATCGATCTCTCTCTCTCTCTCTCTCTCTCTCTCTCTCTCCTTCTCTTTCTCAAATAAATAAACATTAAAACATTTTTAAAAAAGAGAATTGTTTCCAAATTTACTAAGTGATCATATATGAGAGTTTTAAGATGTGCCTATGTCATTTTTTAAAGTTTTTCCTTGCGATAGTTTTATTGAGATATAATTTATATTCCATGAATATATATCCATTACAAGCATGCAATGTGATTTTTAATAAATGTATAATTGTGCAACCATCACCATCATTCAGTTCTAGAATATTTCCATGACCTGAAAAAGTTATGTCATAGCCACTTGGATTCAATCTTCTGGTCCCAGCCCAAGGTAATCCCTGATCTGCTTTTTGTTTCTATTTTTTTTTTTTTTCCGTTTTTGGAAATGTCATACAAATGGTATCATCAAACATGTGGCTTCTTGTGGATTTTTCCTCTTGGCATAATATACTGTAGGTTTATCCATGTTGTAGCATGTATCCACAGTTATTTTTATTGTTGAATAGCATTCTATTGTACCACATTTTATTTAATCATTGTTGATTGACATTTTATTTCCAGTATTTTCCTACTATGAAAAATGCTGATATTATTGATGTAAACACCTTTGTGTGGACACATGTTTTACTTCTTGAGTAGAAATCTAGAAGTAGAATTGCTGAGTCATATGGTAAGTTTATATTTATATTTGAAAGAAACTGTCAAATGGTTTTCCAGAGTTGGGTATACTAACCCATAATTTATGATAGCTCCAGTTTTCCACATCCTTGTCATCACTCGGTATTATTAATAGGTTGGTGTTATTAATCTTTTGTCTTATACCCATTCTAGTGGTTGTACAGTTGTGTTGTGGTTTTAATGTCCATTTCCTTTATGATTAATCATGTTGAGTATCTTTTCATGTGATGATTTATATAACTTTATGGTGAAATGTCTATCCAAATATTTTGCACATTTTTAAATTGAGTTCCTTGCTGTCTTAGTTTTGATGTTTAGAAGTTCTACATAAATTCTAGATATAAGACCTTTATCAGATGATGATTAGAAAATATTCTTTCCCGGGATGCTTTGCTGGCTCAGTCAAAAGGCATGCAACTCTTGTTCTTGGGATTGAAAATTTGAACCCTACATTGGGTATAGAGATTACTAAAAAGACAAACTTATAAGAAAAACAGAAAAGAAAAAAGAAAGTATTCTTTCCCAGTTTATGGCATATCTTCTCATTTTCTTGTTGTTTTGAAAAACCAAAATTTTATTTAAAAAAACCTTTATTTCTATTAAGTTCAATTTATCTATTTTTTCTTTTATGGATCATGATGTTGTATCATATCCAAGCAATCTGTGCCTAAAGCAGAGTCACAAAAATACTGTACTATGTTTCTTTCAGAAGTCTTATAATTTTAGTTCTTACATAATTAATAGTTCTTACAGAAGTCTTACAAAAGTTCTTAGGTCTATGATGTATATAGAGTTAATTTTTCTGTATGGCCTAAGAGTATAAGTTCATTATTTTGCACATGGATGTCCAATTATTCCAGTAGCATTTTTTAGGTTTATTTATTTATTTTGAAAGAGAAAAAGAGAGCATGAGCAGGGGAGGGGCAGAGAGACAGGTAGAGATGGAGAATCCCAAGCAGGATCTGCACTGTCAGTGCAGAGTTCGATACGGCGCTCGAACTCACGAACTGGGAGATCATGACCTGAGACGAAGTCAAGAGTCCCAGTGCTTAACTGACTGAGCCATCCAGGTGCCCCATCCCAGCAGCATTTCTTGAAGAGACACCCCAGTCCCCATTGAACTACCTTGGCATTTTTGCTGGACACCAATTGATCGTAAATGTAAGGTCTTACTTCTGTACCTTCAATTCTATTCCATTGATCTACATGGCTATTATTATGCCAATACTATATTCTACTATTGCAACTTTATAGTAAATCTTGAAATTGGATATTTTAATTCTTCCTATTCTGTTGCTGTTTTTGGTATTCTTGTTCCTATGTATATACATTTTAAGACTGGCTTATCAATTTCTACATAAAGTATTTGCTGAGATTTTGGTAGGGATCACATTGAATCGATAGGTCAGAGTTCTTATACTTTGTAAAAATGTATTCCTAAGTATCATGTTCTTTTCTGTGTTATGAATGGAACTGTTTTCTCAAGTTGTTTTCAAATTGCTAATTCCTATTTTATAAAAATATAACTGATTTTTATGTACTTATCTTGTATCTTGTGACTTTGTTAAATTCATTTACTACTTCTAGTATTTTGTTGTATATTTTTCAGAATTTTCTATGTATAGGGTCACATCATTTGTAAGTAAAGACAGCTTTAAATTTCCTTTTCCAATTTACGACTTTATTTTTCTTTCCTTGTTACAATGGCTAAAACCTCCAGAACAGTGTCGAATAAAAAAAGATATGAGTAGATATCATTTCATTCTCATTCTTAAGAGAAAACATTCAGTCTTTTGTCACAAATGTGATGATAGCTGCAGGTTTTTCATAGATGCACTCTATCACATCAAGGAAGTGCCCTTCTATTGCTAGTTCGTTGGACATTTTTATCATGAATGGGTGTTGTATCTTGTCAGTTGCCTTAACTTCATCTATTTTCATCATTTTTTCTTATTTTTAAAAATATAGCCATTCTTGACTTGTGGTTTCTGATAAGATAATAACAAGCAGATGCTATTGATTTATCCCCCTAGTCCAACCCCAGAGATGCACAGAAGTTGTAACCAGCTGTGGGGAAACTCGGTGATGAGAGTTAGCTGACCTGGTATGTAAAGAAACAGGGACACAGGAATGGGAAGGGCCAGGTGCCATGGTAGGAGAATAGGACATAAGGAAAGCGCTTGTGTATGATTTATGTCCTCTCCTCTACTGTTCTAATCGGCTTCTTGCCACCTTTCTGACGGAGACAGAGCTCTGGAGTTAAGAAAATAACGAAGTCATATTTTCACAAAATTTAGGGAAAATAACTTCAAATCCAGTACTTCATACAACATTTTGTTGTGGTGATCATTTGATGTCCTGGGGTTGGCACTGAGTCAAGAGCTACTTTACAAATGGAAATTGTTGACTTGCCAAGTGCCCTGCATCTATCTGACAGACTTCTGCTTTAGGCTTCACTCAAAGCTATATGGGTACCATTAGTAATTAGTACACTTCCAACATAGATCCATTTATGATCCATTTTTCCATCTATGATCTATTTATCCATCTATGATCATCCATTTATGATCACCAAATTTTTGACAGACTGTTTTTGCTTGATCTAGAATTCTTGACAGATAGGTTTTTCTTTCAGCACTTTGAATCTATTCTTCCATTGTTCTCTGGCTTCTTTTGTTTCTGATGAGGAGTCAGCTGTTAATTTTACTGTGGGTTTCTCCTTGTACATAATAAATTGTTACTTCATTGTTACATAATGATCTTGTTGCTTCAAAATTTTCTTGTCTTTGTCTTTCAGCAATCTGATGATGATATATCTAGTTTTGATTCCTCTTATGTTTATTCTATTGAGGGTTTACTGAGTTTCATGGATCCATAGATTAAGTTTTTTATAAAATGTGGGTAATTTTAGGTTGCTGCTTCTTCAAATATTTTTATATATCCTTCTATCACTCCGTTATTTCTTTCTTTCTTAAGATTTATGTATTTATTTGGAGAGAGACAGAGAGAGTGTGTGCATATGCAAGCAAGTGGGAGAGGGGCAGAGAGTAAGGGAGAGAGAAAATACCAAGCAGGCTCAGCACTGTCAGTGCAGAGACTGATACAGGGCTGGATCCCATGAACCATGAGATCATGATCTGAACCAAGATCAAGAGTAGGGTGCTTAACTGACCAAGTCCCCCAGGGTCCCCCATCCTTTCTTTCTTGTACTCCTAGTTGTCTCATAAGTTTCTGAGGCACTATTCATTTTTCTTCAAACTTTTTTTCCTTTCTATTCCTCAGATTGGGTAGTTTCCATTCCTTTATTTTTTTTATTTTTAATTTTTAATGTTTATTCATTTTTTTAATGTTTATTTTTGAGAGAGAGAGACAGCATGAGTGGAGGAGGGGCAGAGAGAGAGGGAGACACAGAATCTGAAGCAGGCCCCAGGCTCCAAGCTGTCAGCCCCAAGCAGGGCTCAAACTCATGAGCAGTGAGGTCAAAGTCGGACGCTTAACCCACTGCACCACTCACACACCCCTCCATTCCTTTTCTATAGTTTCTTTTTCTTTATTGAGAGTCCCTATTTGTTGGGTTATTTTTCCTTTAAGTTTTTAAATGTATTTATAGTAGCTGTTTTGGATTAGTTGCCTACTAAATCCAACAAGTGGAACCACACAGCATGAACATTGGCTACCTATTTTTCTAAATTTGGATTATGCTTTCCTGTTTTTTTCTTTCTCTCTTTCTTTCTTTCTTTCTTTCTTCTTGCATGTCTCAAATATTTTTGTTGAAAATTGGATACTTTAGCTAAAATATTACAGTAATATTGGATCAAGCTTGGTTTTCCTTCTGAGAATTTTTTTTTAATTATTTGCTGGAAATTAGATTTTGGAATCTGTTTCCCCTGAGCTGTGGTGCCACTGATATCTCTGGTAAATTTTCCTACCTTATTTTTATTTTTTAGCCTGGTTTCTAAAAAATTATTATACATGTATAAAATATATATAAATTCTATTATTTTCTTCCTCTACCAGTGGCATGGTAAATGATTCTACCTTGAAAAAGCAATCACATTGCTCATATTCTTGAAGTTCTTCTCTTGCTCCCAGTTTCACAGGAGGAGAACTAAGTGTTGAGGAATATAAGGCTTTGAGCTTGGGGAGTGGGGAGGAATAGACATCACACTAAACAAAGCTCTTTTACCCAACTTAGGAAATATTTGGATCATTCATTTATTTGTTGCTCTTCATAGTCCAACAAGATGGTCATAATATATGTTCTGTTGTCAAATATTTGCATAATATTGTCACAAAACCTTTTTATTGTAAGAGACAGACTCACTAAAGGCAAACCAGGGAAATAATGTGTGAGGGGTGACTCTAAGAAACAGAAAGCTCATGGAGTACTAAAAAATGAAGTGTGTTCTAGCCTTGTGAGGAGAATAGGATCCCAGAAAACACAAGGGCCAACACAGCAGTTCTCTCTGTATTTGTTCTCTTAATTTCAAATTTCTAAGAGAAGAATCTGATTGGCACTATTATAGGGTATGGTCAATGGTCTGTAATAAACTGGTCACATTTGAATCAGGTCTCCACCGGCTGAACCATGGTCAGCTACTAGGTCATGAGGCTTGCAGGGCTGCATACTTCAAGGGCTGTGGATATAGGTACTTAGTAACATGTCTATTACATTTACCAGATGTTTGATCCCTTTCTTATTTTATAAAGTTATTAAATTCTCATGATTCCACTGTGTTCAAACAACAACAACAACAAAAGAATCGGAGCAACCTGGATGTTTCGGATGAAAAAAAAATGTAGGTAGCCCTTATTTAATCTGCTTGACAAAGCTGAGTTTCAACTGTTTTTCCCAATACACCAAATTTTTTGGCCTTAACTCTGAATAGGATAACTTCATGCCAAAGCATGTACAGCCAGTTCTTCTCACACTGCCCCCCCAACCCCACCTCACCGAGGGGTAGAGATAGGTCCTCACAGAGATAAGATCTAAGGCTTTTCTCTCTTGGGTGGCTACATGACAGAAACCTCTATGCTGCTCTGCCATACATTATCTCACTTTTCTACACTGAACTTCCAGTCTCATCTTTTTCTAAGTACCTCCCAACATTACTGATCCTACATTTTCATTGTTAGAAGTCAAATTCTTTCAAGGACTAAAAAAGGATTAATGAATGGTGGCTTTTCTTAGTGTGAGGGACACTTTAGTAGTCCAAAGCACTATGGAAGTTACAGTCATCACTCTTACTGTATCCTATCTTCTATGGGAGAAGGCTCACACAAATAACTACACCATGGGGTAGAGTGTATTAAGTGCCACTATAAAATACTAAGGCAGAAATCATCCTCTCCAGAGGTGGGTAAGGTGAGGAAATTTTCAGAAAAGGCTTTAGAGGTATTGGATTGGGCCTCTAAGGGGGAGGATTTGCATATTCAGAGAATGGTCTGGAGGTGACATACAGTCAGTCAATCCTGAGCAGAACTATTATTTTTAGCAGCCATTTGCAGGACCAGTTTATTCCACTGCTCTCTTTCCCTCATTTGCCACCTGCCTCTGTTTTAACATTCCTTTTAAAAACAAACAGAAAAAGCAACTATCAATTAGTGTGTTTTTTGGAATTCTTATATTTACTGCTCTCACCTTCTCCATAGGCATCCAAGAATAAGAAAGGAAATAAGGAAATAAGAAAGTGTTTCTGCTCTTCCCGTTTCTTTGCTGCCTCTGCTATGATTTTTCAGGAATATTAATCATGGTGAGCTAATATGAAAATAAACATCAGAAAGGTACAAAGTTTTCATAATCATGATGGTTCTCGTTGACTTCTTTCTGAGATGGTAAGTGAAAATTCCCTTTGATTTCTGTTTACTTTGTTCTTGAAGGTGGTGCTCACCAAACGTTTTTAGTCTTTTGAACTTTGCCTTAGGTCCCAGCATCAGCATTAGCAGAGCCCTGCCCGCCCCCCTCCCCCAACCCCCAGCTTCCCACCTCTACTTCCCAGCAGTTAGACCCGCCAAAGTGGTGTGGCTAGCAGGTTAAATGCTTCCTCTTCTCAAGTTGTTCATTTGCATTTATATGGAACCTCAGAGTGGGAGACAATGGTCTCCACCCTCCACTGGAAATCTGGAAGTAAGGCACTGCAATTAGCAAGTAAAAGGCCCTTTTCGTAGGAGAGAACTTTACTGGCAAAATGGGTTATGATTTTGAGGAGAAAACGCACAATCTTCAGAATCTTTTTAGTTGTATTCAAGGACCAGCATACTGGAGGTTAAAAAAGAAAAGCCTTAATAAATTTCCTTCAGACTGTTTTTTGGTGAAAAGAAGGCGAGGAAAGGGTGGTAGGTTTGAAAGAAGGTGGTTTCACAAAGTGTCAGATATGCATAACATGTAAGGAAAACTTTTGGAGGAGAGAACATAACATACGATGTAAGAGAGAAATTTACAATCAATGGAGCAAAATCCTGGGGAGAGAATATGGTCCATTTTCAGAAGCAGAAATAGAGTATGGGTTTAGCACAGAAGAGGGGCACCTCTTCTCAGCAGGACTGAAGTAAGTGAACAAGTGTAAAAATGGAGACTGAGTGTTAGGAAGGTTAAAATAGAGGAACTCCATGATGGATGTCTCAGCCAAATATGAGGCAAGATCACTTAAAGAACTGGAAGAAGACAAAGTACAGTGGGGGGACTTGAGGAAAGCAGAAATAGGACAGGTTTGAGAGAAGTACCCTGGATAATCACCCTCCTCATTAAGGAAAGGAGTTTAGAGAATCAGTGAAGACCCAGCCAAGTCTGGAGAGCCTAGAACTCTTAGTGGAACACAGTGATTTTGTAAACTTGTCCAGCAATGCATGGTAGTACTTTCAACTGAGTATAAGAATTACAAAATAATAATAATAATAATAATAATAACAATAATTAATAATAATGATAATGACAACATTTTAGGGGACCTTGTTCATGGTAGACTTTAGTAAGATTTTAATCATTACAAACATGGAATACACAATATCAAAATACTCATCACACTTGTGATCTGAGAAAAATACAAAAAGAAAAGATTATTGGAGTAAAAAAATTAATTCTTGTTGTCTTCTTTCTATGCTATCCTAAGGCAAGAAAAAAGGAAATATTAATGTTATTTTTCCCATGTTCTTTTCATTCACTATTATTAAAAAATGTTTTTAAACCAAATCTTTGGCATCATCTTAGTACATTAAAAACGAGTCTTGGGGGCACCTGGGTGGCTCAGTCCATTAAGTGTCCGACTTCGGCTCAGGTTATAATTTCATGGTTCGTGGGTTCAGGCCGAGCATCAGGCTCTGTGCTGACAGCTCAGAGCCCAGAGCCTGCTTTGGATTCTGTGTCTCCCTCTCTGCCTGTCACCTGCTCATGCTCTGTCTCTCTCTCTCTCAGAAATAAACAAACATTTAAAACATTTTAATAAATAAAAATGAGTCTTATAAGAATTTGCATTTTACTTTTTTCATTTTCCAAACACACACACACAAAAGCCAGAAATGAAAGGCATGATGAGCAAACTTCCAGGATGGCAAGGCTCTATGGTCCCTGCTGATTCCTTCCCAATTCTGGAAATATTTGGGGGGAACACTCACATGTTCAACTGTTCTATTCTGCACTTCAACCCTGCATAAGATTATCAACTAAGTTTACATTTTACTACAAATTGTAAGAGGTGTTTTTCCAATCAAGATACCATATTAACAAGTCTTATCTATTTTTGCAATTTTCAACTATAGCAAGATAAAAACTAATACCAAAGCATATTATTCAACTTAAAATTCAGCACAGTAGTTAGATATATGTACCTTGCACACACATTAATCTCTTTCTCTCAACAAATATTTGTAATTTCCAAAATCCTAACTGCTTTTTCACAAAATATGGTCCCTCCAACTTAAGAGGCAGTAACATAAACATTATATTCTTACATCTTACTAACATGGCAAAATCACCAAAAGAAGGAACCTAAGAATATCAGTGGCTATGTGATAGAGCAGTATAATGCTTAACAGTCTAATGTCTTCATGAAGACCCACTTGAATAGCCAGCATTTAACTATGAAAGTTATTTACAAAAAGCAATCAGTATTGACAAGCTAGCACAAAGTGACCAAATGAAAGCATAGAACCTGTTATTAAAGCTCAAGATTTTTCTGTGTACTGATTCCATAACTGAGTTCATTTCTTCATAAAATTTAGAGGTAAGCTGGAAAATACCCAGAAAACTTCAATCAACTGCAATCTATTTCCTTTACTCTCTGAGATCATCGGAACGCATGAAGAACTGACTTTATCACCTGTTTTTCCCCACTGGGTAAACTGAGGGGAAAGAGCATGCACCTGCCATGCTCACAGTGTGGAATGTACACACAGGTGGGTCTTTAATAAATACCCTTCAATGGAGGGATTGGAGGCTTGCTTGGAAAAGCAGGGAACACATTTAAGTGACGACTCGATGACATCCAACATATTAGACGTCAGCCAGTTCCTTGCTAAAATATCATGCAAAGGAAATCTTTGAGTCTCCTTTAGGTTAGGCATTAAGTTTTTAAACCCAGAATTTTGAGGCAAGATCCGCCCCAGGGAAAGGGGAGTGGTTCAGAAAAACACGTAGAATTCAGGTGGATCAGTGACGTCAGGAAGAAGCAGCGAATTAAGGGATAGGGAGCAAACTCACCTGGAGTAGCAGAAGCTGCACACAGGTCAAAGGTCAGAGGTCAAGGCCTCAGGGAGTTCCCCCGACGCAGGAAAAGTGAAATGCCCACTCCTAGGTTCTCATGGATTCGTATAAGGGCTCAGCTGTTCCCGCCTTTGAGGTGACATGAGGCACAAACCCTGTCATGCACAGCTGGGGTTGACAGGAAGCCAAGGCGCAAGCTGCCTCAGGTGTCAGAGCCAGCACGCGGGAATCTCCCCGTATTTCTTCCCTACACCCCCTCCCGCTCCCCAAGCCTGAGACACCTCCAGCCTCACTCCCCACCTTCTTCAGGCCCTCTCGCTCTTAACAGCATCGGTCTCTATGGCGACCTGAAACCGCAGTTCGCATTGGCCCGTTCAATATGAGGGCCGGGCCAATAGGGAGGGCCAGCCTTCTCCTTCCGACCAATGGCGTTGGCGGGGAGCAGGTCCGGAGACGGCGGCGTGCTGACGTTCCCGGGAGCCCGGGGCTGGCTGGGCAGGCGGGCTGGCGGCTGGGCGGGCGGCGGCGGCGGCCTCTGGGCAGTAGAGGGGGCTCCGGGGCTGAGTCCGTGTCGACGCCGGCCGCGGAGGCGGCACCATGGGCACTGGGTAGAGGGGCAAGTTGGCCACCGCCGCCGCCCGGGGTGGTGGGAGAGCAGCTTCGGGGGAGGGGGCGGGTGGGGGAGGGAGGGGCGGGCAGCCGCTTGGCCGCCGCACTTTTTTAATTTTTTCGGGTGCCGCAGCGACGACCCCTCGGCGCAGATGTCCCTGATCCCCCGAGCGACGACGGGCGCTGCCTAGCCTGAAAAGTAAGTGTGCGGGCTCGCGGGAGGGCGCGAAGACTCCTGCCCCCGAGGCCCCCGGCCCTCGCCCCCTCGCGCCGGAGCCGGGACCTGCCTGTGAGGGACGCGTGGGGGACGGGCGCCTCCCTCCCGTTACTCCGTCCCCACCGCCTCGCGGCCGCCTCGGCTTTCCTGCCCCGCCTCGTGTTCCTGCCCGCACTCGCCTGCCTGCTCCCCTCCCCCCGGCAGGCGCACAAGTTTCACCCTCCATTTGCTTTTCCCGGCTATTACTCTCCTCCGGTCTCCCCTGCGCGCCGCGCACGACCCTCCCCGCGTTGGCTTGCTCGGATCCAGATCCCCCAGCCCCGAACTTGAGCGCCTCGCCGAGCCCTCCCGGACGTCTGCCTCGAGGCTCACCCGCTCTTGCCCGCCTGGCACGCCGCCCCGCGCCCCCGACACCCTGGGGCGCCCGCCTTCCCCAAGCCCTCGGGGCGGTCTGTCCGTCCCTCCAGCCCCAGGTCCTGCGTCCTGGCCCCCTCCCCTTCCTCCCACGCCCCTGTTGCCCGCACTGTCTCGCGTTTGCCCCGCGAGTCCCGCGCTCCTGCGGGTCCTGCCCACCCCCCTGCGTCCAGCGCGCCCCTCGCTCTTCGCGGCGTATCCTCACGCTCCACCCCTCCTGGTTCCCCAGCCTAGAGCTTCCTCCGCTGCCCTCCTGCGCCGCCGCTTCCACCTCACCCTGCCTGGAGTTAAAGCGGAGCTGCGGTACCCACCCCCCACCCCCCCAACCCCGGGCCGTTCTGGAGTCCCTGCCCACCGCTGGGGCTGCCTGGTCCTCTTTCCCCTACCCGGGAAACGAGGGGATGAGCGACGGGGCCGGAATTTGGCTGCGTGTTGGCTGAGTGCGACAAACTGAGAGCGCGGGCAGTGCAGGCGCCGCGGCGGCCGTGGCCGCTCGGGGCGCAGCAATAGGCAGGTGTGTGTGTGTGTATCCGGGGGGCGGGGGGGGGGGGACGCGCGCCGCGGGCTCCTCGGCTGGCGACAGATTGTGCAGGAATGCGAGGAATGCACCAGGGGCATAGTCCACTCGGCCCGCCGCGGCTGCACTAGCGCCTTCCTGGCCCAGCTTTCGCCGCTCAGCCAGAGGTCACCGGAGCATCTTCGGAGCTGGTGAGCCTAGCTCCACTCCTCTCTTCCCCTTGCCTCTCTCCATGCGGCAGAGAGGGCGGCAGAGGGGAAGCGCGGCAGTTCTGTTGGGCTTCAGCTAGCATTTAGCCTGGGTGTTTGCTGCATTGGTCTCCAGGATCGTGAATTTGGGGTGGATGGCGGTGTAGCCAAGGTTATTGATCATTGCACAAGGTTCTTGGCAAGTTTGGTTTGCAAGATTTGAATAGTGCCTGTTTTTTACGAGGGTTTTCTGAAAACCTGCAGGAAAGGTGCCCAAGGTTCTTAGAGTAATGAGCTTGCAGCCAACGCATTTTAGCACTATCAAAAATGTCTGTTAATGCTCATGGATAGGGATGTACCGCAAGAGAGAACTTGAATGCATCACTTTGCTGTCACAAGAATTGCAATTTTTTCTCGTCGTGCTGGGTTGTGTTTAGACCTCTTATAATACATAATGAATAGAAACAGAGAAGCAGTGTTTGGTCAGCGATGGGACAGATAGAACTGTCTGGTACAGTTAAATTCGGGGCGTGTCAGTTACCATTGGAAGTAACTGGGGACAACACAATCATGTATATTTCAAGATGTAATTTATTAGTTGAGGTCTCAGTTCTTTTTGTTACTGAGTTTGAAAAAATAAATGCAGCCCTCCAACTTTTAACTAATGGTGATTATGTATAAAATCAATAATCATTAATATAGTTTTTCGTCAAATTTTATTTTCTGTAATGCAGAAAAGCACATTTTCGACAGACGGTGTGTTTCTAGAATTGGGCTTAGATTATTACATTTTAAAAGGGAAAGTAGAAGACCGCTTTGCTTTTTGAATGCAGTGTGTTGCAATGGAAGTAACATCTTTTCTGGTACCTGTGAAATAGTTATGGAAATGGCAACATTACAATGGGAACAACCGATGTCCAAAATAAGGTTTCTGGATGTTGAAAAGCATACTGTGTATGCCTTTATTTGACACAGTTTGCTTTGGAGGTTGAGTTTACTACAAGCCTCTCCACACTTCGTTCTTTTTGTATCAGATTCAGGAAAATAATAAGTTGATTGTCTAGCTGTCTTCCAACACCTACTTTGTGTGAATCAAGTGCACTGAAAAGTATAAGATGAGTACCTTTTAGTTAAGGACTCAACAGAAAGGAAAAATAGAAAAAAATGAAAAAACTTTGCACTGGGAAAGGTTGTGTGTTTTAACTGCTACATTGTTTTTTAGGTAGGTCCCTAATCCGTAGACCTTCTCATTTATAGATTTAACTCTAAATTGGAGTTAGTAACACTGTGTAGGATATTGGGAGGTGTTTATGGATGCTAACAGGAAATTTGTTATGTAACAATATCATATTACAGCAGAGTTTAACACATGCTTATTTGACTTGATGTGAAGATTAGAAAGTAAAAGTACATTGTTTCTCTGCTACCTTAGAAATTGAAATAACTCATTCAAGTATATAATGTATATACGTGATTGGCTGTGCAAATAGTTTTACCTGCTTCAGGTAAAGGTATGCTTTCAGTTGGAAATAGATTTTAGTTGTTACAGATACTTGAAGAGAAGTAGCTCTAAAACTAGTAATCATTCACAATCAAAAATAACATAAATTGTGTTTTGATGATAGTATATTCCCTTACCAACCCCCGCTATTATATAAGTAGAAGGTACTGCATTTCACATATTAGATGTTATACTGAAGATTCTAAATTGTGGAATTAAGTGTCCAGTTTTCTTAATTCTTAACCTATACTGGTTTTGAAGGGAGGTAGGGGAGCAGGGTAGTGATGGGAAGCATAAGAGAAGGTAAGCAGAAAGTAGGAGCAGCTGGCGTTCATCCAGGGAAAAAAAATGTTACTGCTGCATTTACAGGCTGAATAAATAAATCTGTTTCAGTGAGTAGTTCTGATATAATTTGACTTAAAGAAACTACTCCCTAACTCAGTTTAATAAAAACTTTAGCGATTGTATGACCTTGAGTAATTGAATTAAGTCTATATTAAGTCAGAATTGCAATTTCTTATTTCTATACAAATTGGGAAAGTAAATTTAATTTAAAACTTTTAAATTCACTTAATTAAAAAAAAACAGTTATTGCCAATTTTAAAATTGAATTCTTGTTGTTGGCCAAGGATTGATTTAAATAGAGAATTGTCCCATCACCAATCATTTGGGAAGTCCAGTCTCTCACCTGACTGCTTTGAAATTTTAAAGTATTTTGAGAATGCTCTATAATCTGGTGGGGTTCCCCCCCGCCATTTCAATCAAGGGGCAAATCTCTAATTTGCCTAATTTTAAAATAGAATTATAATAATGAAGTCATACATGCATTATTAACTGGAAGATAAAGTAGGGATTATTCTAGGGTTATTCTGGGGCATAAACATTCATGGAATTGTATGTCACTTTGGAAAGCTGCCTTCATGCCTTCATTGTACTGGGAGATAATTACTTCTTCAATGTCTTAAATGGTTTTGTAGTGCCTTTCCTGCGCTGAAGGGGGAAGAAGAATCTGATACAGGACACCAGTGGACTGATCATGTTTAGAGAATTAGGTAACTATTTCATGCCCAAACTGTAACTACAAAGAGCTGCAGAGAGAGAGGAAGTAAAACTTTAAGATACCTGAATGTGAGACTTCATAAACTGCCAGTAAATGATGATCTCAATCAGGAGATCAATTTGATGCCCAGCTGTAAGAAATAACAGGCTCCTTTTAGGATAAGGAGGTGAGGGCCTAAGTGACAAAGAGCAACAATTCATGTGCTTGCTGGTTTCAGTTGAGAAGTTGCACAACATTCATATGTTGTTCACATTATCACTTTAATAAATCAGTAGAATTATCTTCATCTTTTGGGGGCTTTGTTACCGTAACTAATTGGGGATATTACATGATGGTGCTTTTCAGTGAAACTTAGAATACTGCAGACATTCCATTTGTCACTGGTCTAAGTATTTTCTTTTTATAATTTAGATTTACTGTTACTTGGTATACTAATAAATGTTAGCTACATTGCTGATCATTTGATTATTCATAGTCTTGATATTATAGTTTATTGTGACTAATACACAATGATTCACTGCAGATGATAAAATGCCATTAGAGATTGGATTGTAAAGTTTTAATACTATAAAATATATAAATTAAAATATGGAAGTGTCTGCATTATTTTAAGTCATGTCATTATGAAACATTTTTCATGAACTGTATAATGCCTGCTGATTCAGTAGATGCCAGTCCCTCTAGGTAGATATAATATCATATAGCCCTCATTAAGTCCAGAACTCAACAAACAAAGGGTGAGTAGGGAGGGGGTAAGTGAACCAATAACCCTCTTCAACTGCCAAGGCATGTTTGCTTCTATCATTATTGTCTATGTTAAATATAAATTTAGTGAGTTGTAAATATCCAGAGAAGTTTATTCTGTTCTTCCTTAATCTGGATCCCCTCCCCTGCCCCCTTTCCCCGACGTCAAATGCTACCACCCAATGCATCTGTCTGCTTGGAGAGGCAGAGAAAGCCTCTTTTCAGGAGCCATTTAATATTGAAGCTGATGCTTAGTGTTCCAAGTTGAATTTAGAGTGGATGCGGGTTTGTCATCAAAATGGCATTATATATAAAAGGTAAAATGTGTCGTTGAAGAGGGGTCATCAGAGTACTCTGTAGGCTTTGGAGGCCTGGCCTGGAACTTGGAATACAGTTTTTCATAGATGCCACGGCTGACTTACACATAGGCTTTTAAAACAGTGGGAAGTAGTGTCTGAAATTCTGGTCCTTTGTAAGCTCTCTCAATTTTGCAGACGGGGAGGTGAAAAGCACCCTACTCCAGAAATTAGGATATCTACCACTAAACCTTATGGCCCTAATAAACCATTTAACATTTGGGTTATAGCTTCCTCCTTTTAAAAATGCAAGATTTTGGGGGCACTTGGGTGGCTTAGTTAAGCATCTGACTTCAGCTCAGATCATGGTCTCGGGGTTCCTGAGTTCAAATCCCACCCCCTGCTTCAGACTCTGTGCTGACAGCTGAGCCTGGAGCCTGCTTTGGATTCTGTGTCTCCCTCTGTCTCTGCCCCTCCCCCACTTGTACTCTGTCTCTCTCTCTCTCTCAAAAATAAATAAAAACATTAAAAATAAATACAAATAAAAATGCAGGGTTTGGGGTGGCTGGGTAGCTCAGTGAGTTAAGTGTCTCTTATTTCAGCTTAGGCCGTGGTCTCACAGTCCATGGGTTCAAGCCCCACGTTGGGCTCTGTGCTGACAGTGCAGAGAACCTGCTTGGGATTCTCTCTGCCCCTACCCTGCTAGTATACTCTCTCACGCGCTCTTTCTCTCAAAAATAAATAAACATCAAGTAAAAATGAAGGGTTTGGATTGCATTGCTTTGCTCAAGGTTTCCAAAGCCCTCCATGCTTTTGCTTTTTTTTTTTTTTTTTTTAAAGAAAAGTTTCCTAAGCATTAGTTTATGTAATCAGTCTTCTTTCTCCTTCCCCAAATCGTAGCAACAAAGGAGTTGGAGTTCTCTTTTGGGACTTTTGAATCTCCTTCATGGGCACCTTAAATTGTTTTGTTTTTTTTTCTTTTGTAACAAGATCATTTTGGGAAGTGAGAGGAACAGATTAATGTATATAATGTTTTCACGGTCTTTGGCTGTCTACCCCTAACCCACCCCTCATCCAGGATTAACCATGGTAGTTTAGGTTGGAAAAGGTCCTTGGACTTTCACCTTGACACTGGATGAATCCATAAAATGTATCAGTAAAGCAGTGAGGTGTCTGCTTAGAAGTCAGACTGCCATAGTTCAGTTCTGTCTATTTGCTAGGTGTGTGACGTGCTAAATTATATAAATTCTATAGATCTCATTTTACTCATTTGTAAAACAATGATATAAGTATCCACCTCAAATGGTTGTGAGGAATAAATGAGTCAATGCATGTAAAGCCCTTAAAGCTCAGGGCCAGTTCTTAATACATTTAAACCCTTATTCTTGCATTGTTGTACTTAATGATACTTTCTGTAGCATCTACTATATATTGGGCAAATTATTAACTTGCTTTCTTTTAGTAAATACGATTATGAATCTAAATAAAATATTTCAGGGAAAATATAAACTACGAAAGAGAAATTATGAGTTTGATAGTTTGCAAGAGATTGTTCATAAGGAAAAGAATCCAGCAAAATCAAAGAAGGGCCTTTTTAAAATAGGGAAGTTATAACTTCTTGGGGTGCTTGGGTTGCTCAGTCGGTTAAGTGTCTGACTTTTGCTCAGGTCGTGATCTTGCTTGCCTTCGTGAGCTTGAGCTCCTTGTTGAGCTCTGTGCTGACAGCTTAGAGCTTGGAGTCTGCTTCGGATTCTGTGTCTCCCTCTCTCTGCCCCTTCCTCGCTCACACTTTATCTCTCACAAATAAACAAACATTAAAAATATTTAAAAAAAATAAAATAGGGGAGTTACAACTTCTTTAGTTAGGCAATATGTAAAGGCATGTAAAATACCACTAACCAACACATGTAGGAGGTTTGGTTGAATAATTCCTTAATAAAGGAAAGGTAAAGACTGGTAGTATTATATTTCAGGGGCCAGAGTGGAAACGCTTGCAAAATGTAAAATATCTTTTAATTATGTATATAACTATTGCATTTGTAATTCTAATTAGTATCATTTTATACAATGTCTTTCCTGGTCTTTACATGAAGAAAGTGTTAGTGTTTTTTTTGTTTTGTTTTGTTTTTTAATATAATTTATTGCCAAATTGGCATCCATACAGCACCCAGTGCTCATCCCAGCAAGTGCCCTCCTCAATGCCCATCACCCATTTTCCCCTCGCCCCCACCCCCCATCCGCCCTCAATTTGTCTCTCTGTATTTTAGAGTCTCTTGTGGTTTGCCTCACTCCCTCTCTCTACTGTAACTATTTTTTCCCCTTCCCTTCCCCCATGGGCTTCTGTTAAGTTTCTCAAGATCCACATATGAGTGAAAACATACGATATCTGTCCTTCTCTGACTTATTTCACTCAGTGTAATACCTTCCAGTTCTGTCCACGTTGCTGCAAATTTCATGATTTTATTCAGAAAGTGTTAGTGTTAATCATATATGCATTTATGGCCTAAAATGCAGCTTGTAAATTAACTTTAAAAATATATATATATATTTTATATATATATATTATATATATATATATAATATATATATATTTTATTTTAGAAAGAGCACACAAGCCAGGGAGAGGGGCAGAGGAAGACAGAGAAAATCTCAAGCAGGCTCCATGCTCCGCACAGAGCCCAGTGCAGGGCTTGATCTCACCACCCTGGGACCATGACCTAAGCCGAAATCAAGAGTTGGATGCTCAGCCAGCCGAACCACCCAGGCACCCCTTAAATCAGCTTTTCAAACTGATGTTTCTGTCCAGAAATGAGCACTTGAAATTGACAGGAAATTGCCAAAGCAATGAAAGACTAGAAGTTTGGAAGATACTTAATGTAATAAACCAAGAAACAGTGGTGTAAGAGATATAAAGAGTCTCTTGTTCTAGACCTGGCTGGGTTACTACATAGGTGTGTGTCCCATGAGTAAGTCCTTTACCTCTGGGCTCTAGTTTTCTCGTGTATAAAATGAGGGAGTTGAACTAGATGCTCTCTAGAGCCCTAGTACTTATATTTCACCATGCTTAGAATTACATGTTGTCATTCTGTTTAATTTTTCCCTCAGCAGAAATGAGGACTGTCTTCTCAAGTATTTATTAAAATTTACTTTTTAGGATAAGGGGAGAAAGTTGAAGTTGTATACATGAAATGTTCAGCTCATAAAAATATAAGCATTGTAGCCAGACAAACATTTGACCTAATGTTGGCTGAGTCAGTGGCTAACCTCTTGGATTCATTTGTTAATAGCCAGTTTCCTGTGCACTTTTGAGGCTTAACCCCTAATTGAGACTAAATTTTCCGGAAGTTGGATAGAAACAGAAGGGGGATTTAGGTGATAATTTGAGGGGACTAGTCTTGTTAAAATGAGAAAGACCCACTTACCATTTGCTTTAATTTTGTTTTGTCCTCAAACACACGAACTGAGAGTTGTTCCTCTGAAAACATCTTGCTTTTCCATAAATACTTTATGTTCGTAGGAACTCACTAATTCATATCTCATTATAGAATATAGATCTCCTTCATTTAACTCTAATCTTTGCATGCAGACAATGTACAGTGTTCGGAAACTGGTGGATTCCAACAGGATGATATTCTTGGATTGTGTTTTTTGTTTTTGTTTTTTAAAGCAGTTAAAAACTCTGTTGAGGAGAGCTTCTAGATCCTGCTCTCCCCTACAAAGGGGAAAAAATCCTTGTAGAACTTACATATGTATACATCTATAAACAGTAGTTTAAAAATATTGAGATCAACTGTTTTCTTTTGCTAATGTAATCAGTACATTATTTTCAAAAGGAGAATTATGTATGTATACTAATGTATGCAATATTAATTTTCAGTGTCATGATCAAAGTAAACACTTGAATAGGCTTTTCAGTTTCCATACCTTCACAAGAATTAGAAGCACTCATGTAAAATGGAAACCAGTAATAACCACTTTGAAGTGAAGCGCATCATATATTCTGACACCTGTACCCTGTATTGAATAGGAAAGAAGGACTGATCTAGCTAGTTAGAAGTAACTTCTTATTCTTGAATACTACCAAGGGTTCAAACAAAGGGACTGAACACAGTTAGTGCTTCATATTTACTGGAGCCCTACCATGTATGTGTTTTGTTTTGGATACCTCTTATTTAAAAAGATACACGATTCATTTTAGCTCCTTTCAAGCAACATTCATTAGTCCCCTGCTCTGTATCAGACTGTGCTAGGCCTCATGGCCAAATAATGGTTTCTGTCAGGAGTTTTACTTGGATTCAGTATTGAGAGTCTCCATCTTTAAGGAATTTGTGATTAATTTTACAATCCAGTTGGGAAAGATAATACACATGAACTGGAAAAAAAAAGTCCTAGAAAACTTTGGTATATAAATAAACATGCAAAATTTTTCTGTAAGTGTTAAGAAAGAGCTGTAAGATGACTTTGTATTAACTGGGTTTTAGCTAAATCTACTTTTTTGGTATGTGTTGATACATTACCAGAATCTAGATAGACAGCTGCCTGCCTTAACCACTGTCTGTGGCTTTCTTTGGAAAAACCTTGCGTCTGAAAAAGTACACTGTTACCAATAGTAAGGTAGAGATTTCAGAAAAGGTTTTAATCACGAACTTGATTATTTGGTTATATTTCTTAGAGTACTTTACCAAATACCTTGTGTAAAATCACAATGAAAATGAATTCTTGATGAAAAACCATAATTTATGCTTCAAGACTTACCATTTTAAGTTCTTTTTTTTTAACTTCTTCTTTAAAATTTTTATGTTTTTATTTTATTTTTGAGAAAGAGAGAGAGAGAGAGAGAGTGAGAGAGAGAGACAGAGTGCTAGTGGGGGAGGGGCAGAGAGAGAAGGAGACACAGAATCTGAAGTAGGCTCCAGACTCTAAGCTGTCAGCAGAGAGCCCGATGCGGGGCTTGAACTCACGGATGGTGAGATCATGCCCTGAGCCACCTAGGCGCCCCTTAAGTAAGTTCTTATTTTCATTTTCATATAGCAGTACTTTGGTTTATTGTGTTTTGTGCTTTTCTTTATTCTTTATGCAATTTATGTGCCTTTATAAGTCCAGACTCATTATCTATTATTGAAAATATCCCCTTCCGTTGTTATGAATAAACAGAAGAATGTTTTGAAAATCTCTTGTGACATCTGCTAGAATAAATGGTCTCATTGAATCTTACCTTAAATCTCAGACTGATGTACTGTTGGGAATTTTCCACTTATTGTCAATTTGTCAATGACTGAATAAGCAGAAGAGTCAGTTTTTTTTTTTAAAGCACTAAAAAAGGAATCCGAAAACCCAATTGTACTTGCACAAGAACTGCTATTATTTTGAGACCTGTGATAAACAACTCAGCTGTTGAAATGTCTAATTCAGACTGTCAGCAGATGAAAAATTCAGACTGTCAGTCTGAAATCTTTAGACAGGCTATTGGCAGGTGTCAGTCTTCAGAAATATTGTTTGTGGGTCATTCGTTTGGAGCTCTGAACAGTTTTCCATAGAAGCAATATAAATCCAGAAATTCAGCATCCTAAAATATAACTAGAATTTAGAATATATTGGTTCCCATTGTCCTCCTCTGAGCTCTTCAATGGCAGGGATTTTGTCTTTGTGTGTGACTTATTCTTGACCTCTAGTCTTTCTAGATATTTATAAGAATAAATTGTGTTTTTTTAAATAATTTTTATTTGAGTATAAATGACAATGTTACATTCATTTCAGATCTACAACATAGTGATTCAACTTCTATGTTATGCTATGCTCACCCAAAGTGTAGCTATCATCTGTCCCTATGCTGCACTATTACAGTATCACTGACCTATTCCTTATGCTGTCCCTTTCATTCCCATGACTTATCCATTCCATAAATGGAAGCCCGTATCTCCCCCTCCTCTTCACTCAGTTTGTTCACCTCTCCTCCCTCCTGGGAAACATCAGTTCTCTGTATTTTTAGGTTTGATTCAGCTCTGTGTTTATTCATTTTTTTAGACTCCATATAAGTGAAATCATGGTATTTTTCTTTCTCTCACTTATTTCACTTAGCATAATATCCTCTATATCCATCCATGTTGTTGCAAATGGCGAGATTTCTTCATTTTTTAATGACCATGTAGTATTCAACTGTGTGTGTGTGTATACACACATACATACATACATTCACCACATGTGTTTTATCCATTAATCTATTGATAGACACTTGGGTTGCTTCCATTTCTTGGCTATGTGGATTATGTGATATTTCTGTTTTTAATTTTTTGAGGAACCTCCATACTATTTTCCACAGTAGTTGTACCAATTTACACTCCCACCAGCAGTGCATGAGAGTTCCTTTCTCTCCACATCCTTGCCAACACTTGTCTTTTCTTGTCATTTTGATGTTAGCCATTCTAACTGTTATAAGGTGATAGCTCATTGTGGTTTTGATTTGCATTTCCCTGGTGATGAGTGATGTCAAGCATCTTTTCTTGTGTCTGTTGGCCATCTCGATGTCTTCTTTGGAAAAAATCTGTTCACGTTCTCTGACCATTTTTTAAATCAGATTGGGGTTTATTGGTGTTGAGTTGTAGAAGTTGTTTATATAATTTGAATATTCACCCCAGATAAATCCTTTGCAAATGTCTTCTCCCATTAATGAATGAGTTTTAAATTACAATTTTGGAATACCTTCACCAACTACTCTTGGATTAACTTCTCTCTGCAGCCCTCTTTCTTTTGTAAATTATTTTTGTAAACTGTTTATCATGCATATTTCAATGGCAACACTGCATTTGCCTCATAGAAAAATTACCTTTGTAATACAACTTGCTAGATAATTTATCATATCAAATTCCTTACTAAAAATCCTCAATTAGAAGATGTTAAGCATATTGATTCATATTCATATTAATTTTAATTGCCTATATTATAACTATGGTGAAATGAATTTACATAGTCCTCTTTCTTGTACTATTCACATGCAGACATCAAGCACCAAGACCAGCTTGGTCAGGTTTTGGCAGTATGACATTGAGCAAATTTTCTGTGTCCTTGTCTTTTGTAAATTAGTAATAACTTTTATATACCCAGCTGATGAATT
This sequence comes from Prionailurus bengalensis, assembly GCF_016509475.1. NCBI lineage: Eukaryota > Metazoa > Chordata > Mammalia > Carnivora > Felidae > Prionailurus > Prionailurus bengalensis. The sequence goes on from NC_057345.1 coordinate 148,813,322, forward strand.
GAGGTCAGGAGTAGATGTAATTTTAAGCACATGAAGTTTTTCTAAGGAAAAAGTTTACTAAAATAGTATGATATTTACTATAAATCTACATAAACATTAAAAACACTAAAACAGGAAATTTCATAGCTTGTTTTAGCCCAGTGGGTACACCAAAACTTTGTTTGATTTTAATAGTGCAGTTGGAAATACTCTTAAGACATTTTGGTGGTCCCTCCCCTAACCTCAAGTAATCACAGTGGTAAAATTTGAATAAATAATAATTTAAAAAATAAATTTTAATTGTGAAATTATTTTGAAATCACATGTGGCTTTAAGAAATAACACAGAGATCCTGGGTACCCTTTACCTAGTTTCCTCCAATGGTAACATTTTGCAAAACTACAGTACAGTGTCATGGCCAGGATACAGTCAGGATACATAACAAATTCTATCACTACAAGCATCTCCTATGTTGCTCTTGTAGAGCCACAGCCTCACTTCTCTTTCACCCTCACCCCCTCCTTAATCTCTACCAACAACTTAATTAATTTAATTTAATTTAATTCCATTTCTATAATTTTGTCATTTTAAGAATGTTACATAAATAGAATCATATAGTGTGTGACTTTAGAGTTTTGGGTTTTGTTTTTACTCAGCATAATTCCTTAGAGATTCATTCAGGTTGTTCTGTATCAATATCTCTTCTGTTTAATTGCTTAGTATTACATAGTATGGATGTACCACAGTTTGTTTAATCATTCACCTATGGAGGGACATCTGGGTTATTTTTAATTTATGATAATTTTAAGTTTACAAATATCACTGCTATAGATATCTGTATCCTAGAAAATGCGTAGGAATGAAATTGCTGGATTGATTTTTTTTTTTTTTTAAGATACTATTTTTAAGTAATCTATACCCAGCGTGGGGCTCGAACTCAGAAACCCAAGATCAAGAGTCACATGCTCCACCAAGTGGAGCCAGACAAGTGCCCCTGAATTATAATTTTTGAAAGCTTTCTTTCTGTGATTACACACTGAATTACATGAGGCCTCATGTAAAGTTAGGTAAATTACCAAAACTTGTCTGTAAAATATATAGACAACTTGTCTATAAAACATAAAGTCTTTTATCTTTTGTTAGTGTTTTACAAATACTACTCCCATAAGTTTACCTTATTTTTAGCAAAACATCATTCATTTTAAGTGGATATCCTGAACTTGCTTTGTAGCTTGACTTCAGTGTTTGTTTTCTGTTCTGTTTTGTTTTGGACAGCAGGTATACTTAATTTCTGGTAGCAGTACTGTATTTTTAAATGCAATTCTTGATGTTGCATTTATTTGGAATTTCACCTATGTAGGATGTACAACATTATAGGTAATGTTCTTCCCAAAAAAAGGTGTTTATTGTGTACCATGCTAACAGGCAAAGTGGGGGCGTAAAATGAAGACATCAGTATCCTTGTATGTGATTGGAATTGATCCAGCTGTCAGGTAGAAGACAATAAGCATACCTGGTATTTTTAAAGGCAAAGACTCTTTCTTTCCTAGGAGAGAAGACATTTTTTAAAGCATGATTCTCTCACTTTCTCCTCTTAACCCCCTGCTTTTTGCATGATTACATACAATTTCTGCTAGAAAAAAAAAATGCTGAAATTGTCTAGCCTAAAGTTTTTACTATTAATAATTTGATTTTTTGAATTAATGTCCTTCTTATCTTGAATGTCAAATATGTTTCTTCTCATAGTTTAAAATACCACCAGATCTGTTAGTTTTATATCTTGTTCTGTATTGCTTATTTTTAGTATAATACATTTATCAATGCTTTTAGCATTCATAGTCTTCTGCAATCCCAGCTGAGAAGACAACTGATGATCATGAGCAATCCTAAAATATAGCTTATCCAGTAACATTCTTTTTTAACACATGCTTTTAAGGATTTGATCCTTTCTCTATATTTGAATGATATAACCTCAGCACCTTTTAATTTCACTGAAGTATGATCTTCCCAACAGTTTGTATATTTCCTGAAGGCTTTTCTCTAGGTGACTAGTGTGCCCTTCTCTGTCTCGTGAGCCCATGGTTCTTTTCCTTCAAGATCTAACTCCGTGACCCCTTCCTAGTGAAGCCTTCTTTGGCCCTTCTTTCTTACCATTTTGCATGTAACTCTGCTATGAACATGTGTCACGTTGTGTTCAAGTTGTTTCTGTGTCTCTGTTCATGGCTATGTTGCAAGTCCTGCTCAGGTTACTGTGTCACAGCCATCATTGTAGCTCTCACTTAGCAACATGCCTGCCATATATTATGCCCCAGCTGGGTGCTTTGTGTGAATGAACAATTAAATACTTTGTTTATGATCTTAGTTGTCCTGTCTCCCCTAACCTTCAGTGACTCCTGGTTGTTCACCTTCCAGGATGGCTTCAACACTCCTTAGCCTGCCTACCATTTAAGACCCTTTACAATGAAACCCTAATTATTCTCCTTCCTGAGCCTTCCCCATCAGCAAAACTAGTTTCTACTTGCTGTTACCTGCTTCCCTGCACCGTAGGTTTAAATCTTTCAGCCCTCCAAGACCTGGTTCAAATATTTCCTTGTATGGGTGACCTTCTGTGACCACTCTGGTTGACTGTTCTCTGTCCTCCAAATGTTTTTACTTGTACTCTTTTTTTTTTTTTAATTAATTTATTTATTTTGAAATAGTGGGAGAGAGCACACAAGCAGGGGAGGGGCAGAGAGAGTGGGGGAGAGAATAACCCAAGCAGGCTCAGCATGAAGCCTGACTCAGGGCTCGAACTCCTGAACCCTGAGATCATGACCCCAGTTGAAATCAAGAGTCAGGTGCTTAACTGACTGAGCCACCCAGGTGCCCTTGTATTCTGGCTTTTAATGATAAACTTCCCATGGTGGTTTTTCTGTTGTATTGGATTGTTCATCTCTACCTATTAATGTTTCTGTTGTCTCTTTCTCCCAAGTATAGTCTCTTGAGGGAAGTGTCCTTGTCCTGCACATGTGCTATCCCAAGTGACATTTTTCAAGTAGAGGTCACTCAAGAAATAGAGGTTGTATCTGCTGGTGATATGGGTAAGCAGGGTTAACTTTTAATTTAGGCATACCAAAATGTCCATGAAAAGGCAGTCTCTCATCTGTCCTTTCATTTAGAGTTATTTGCGAAGCACTAGCATGTACCAGTCTTTGGTATATGTCACTTAGATATTTTGGTGACCTCAGCAGCCAAATAAGCTACATCAAAATGAAGCTTTGATGGTTAGTTTTTAAAGACCCCATCTGTGAAGTAAGGTGTATTAAGTGGGGGTTTTGGTCCTGTAAGTTGTTGTCTTATATATATGTGTGTGCGTGTGTGTGTGTATATATATATATATATATATATATATATATATATATATAGTACTGTCACATACTGAAAAGAGTGAAAACTGTAGCTGAGAAAACAAAATTTACCTCTTCAAATTTGTTTTAACAAGGAAAAGGTTATATGCTTCTGAAGCTACAGAAATGTTGATGTCCAGTATGGTAGCTACTGACCACATGGGCTATTTAAGTTTTTTAATTAAAAGTTTAGTTTCTTATCCTTACTGGCCACACTTTAAGTGCTGGATAACTTACAGATGGCAAGTGGCTATTGTAATAGATAAAGAATGTTTCTGTCACTGCAGAAAATTCTGTTGGAACTGGTATAGAGAGTTGCTGGGACCAATTATAAATAAGAAAATTGTAGATGCTTTCAGAATAACACAGCAAGATAGTATAACTTTACAGTCTTCAAAGCATTTATGTTCATATTTATTTAATCTTTTTAATAACCATAAAATTGGTGATATGCTGCCTTTATTTCACATGCAAGGAAGTTATGAGCATCATCACAGCAATAAAAAGTAACTCTTAAAAGGGCATTAGAATATACTATAAGTTCAGTTTGTGGTTCAGTTCTTCATACTGAAAGCAATAGTTGTTATATAGTAGTAAATACTTGATTAATGAATTATGGAAAGCATTGGATGTACATGAATGTATTTATTTTTGCTTTCACTTAAAATCCCATCAAGTTAAAAAAAAATCTCTTGGCTTACCTATTGAAATTTTCAAAGGAGGTCAATGAATTCTAGTCAATAACCTTTTTTTTTTTTTCTGAGGCCTAGTGCTAGGTGTGAGGAGGGATGTGGAAATGAGGCAGAAAAGGTTTACTTCCTTTGTTCATGACCTACAGTAAGGATATTAGCTCTTAGACGTGACATTATAGTAGCAATTGAACCTCAGAGATCCCAGAAAATGTCATTATTGATTACAGAAAAGCTTGATCGTCTTCACGTATGTAGCAACTTCAAGCTGGCCAGAGCCTTTTGCTTTCTATTCCATCTACATGCTGAGACCTGTAGGGGCAGCAAAGTATAAAAGGCAAAGAACTTGTCCTCAAGAAGCTTGAATTAAAACTGCTATAATTCTGGGGATAAAAGAAGGAGGACAGTTGTGCTGAACACCTTCCATTTGTGGTTTTGCTTTGAAAAAAAATTTGTTTTTAATTTTTTTTAACGTTTATTTATTTTTGAGACAGAGAGAGAGAGAGCATGAACGGGGGACGGTCAGAGAGAGGGAAACACAGAATCTGAAACAGGCTCCAGGCTCTGAGCTGTCAGCACAGAGCCCGCTGCAGGGCTCGAACTCACCGCGAGATCATGACCTGAGCCGAAGTCGGCCGCTTAACTGACTGAGCCACCCAGGCGCCCCAAAAATTTTTAAATTAAAAACTGCCTGGAACACATAGAAGTTTGAGTATATGGAATAAGTTAATCCCACATGCAAAATATGATTCATTTAATGTATAGACTATCCCCTTGCTTCACAGTCATAGGGAAGTTAAGGGTCAGAGTCCTCCCCCTTTTCTTGTTTTTTCATTAATGCTGACTTAAGACACAGAAATTTCATCTTATTTTAAATATCCATAAATTAACTTCAAAGCAGAAATGCTGATGTAAAATTTGAGTTACTTTAAACTGGTATATTTTAACATTTCATGCTTTTTAAAATATTTAACACATAACAAATCTATGCTATTGGTTATAGTTTTTTCACTGCTTGTAAGAAACGAGGTGATCAACACTCCTCACATGAATGCATAGGCTGTAAGTATTTTGCAGGTCGCTTCTGTGCTCTGAATCAGTTGGGTTGTAAAGACAGAACTGACAGAGTCAGTTTGAAAATAGGTTCTCATTCACCTTTTTTGGATTCATTTTAATTTGCAGTTTTGTACTAAGCTGCTTAAAGCTTTTTGGAGCAGAGAAAGAGCTGAGGAAGAACACATTTTCATTATATATCTTTTAAAAACCATTTGATAAGCTATATTTAAGTTTTGGCTATCTGTAGAATGAGCCTGAATAATTTAAGCATGTTTAATTTTTCAATAATCAGAAGTGTTTAAATGCTTTTGTTAAGTTTAATGTGGTAACTTAAATGGAATTACTTTTCAATGACTGGTGCTGCTTTTCTTTGAAATAATGCTTAGTTCAATAAATGGCAGTTAATAGAAGGAAATCATCCTGATTTTGTAACTGGATAAGACTGGAGAAATATTAAAACAGGCATTCATTGATATTTAGGTTGGATGCTACTGCTCATGTCAAATCAACTAGAAGAGGAGATGAATCTTACTTCCAGTATGTCTCCTCTCATATGTGTGATGAGCTCCTGTTACTGCAGTGATGTGCACAATTTGAAATAAAGCACAGTTCTTCGTGTCAGCACTTGAAGGCCTTTTTTTTGACAACAAGCAAAATGTTAGACATTTCAGTGTGAATAGCTCTCATGATCCAGAAAATACGAGCAGACAATTTAATTGTTCTTGACTGTAAAAATTAAATCTGATACTAAATTTAATCCAGGAATCTATTCATGTAGGATTTTTCCCTTATTTTAAACAAAAATTAAACTTGCATGTCTAAGCAACTACATTGATGTAACATTCAGAAGAAAATTCGTGCTAAGTGATTTATCACCCATACTTCCTGATTATTAATTAATCCTATTCTTTGACTTCCTTGCTCCATCCATAGCCTTCATCTTTAAAAATCTTTCCTCCACTAAGCCCCCTTTTGGGTTGTGATTATCTCTTAACCTCCAAGGCCTGGAAATATTCCTCTGTCCTGGGTGGCCACAAAAGTGTTTGTAAAAAGGGGCTTAGGCTGGTGGCCTGGGACTTTGGGTGGACCGTGGTCTTAAAGCTGTGTTTGTAAAAAGCATGGTGTTTCTCAGTTAGACTTTGACTTTGACAGACAGAAATTCCCAGCTGCAATGGGCTTCCACCGGTGTTCTAAGGAAGACAGTCTTTTTGCCCTTCCCTCAGCAGTTTGAGGCTCTGTTCCAGAGTAGGGATAGGGGAGGAGGATCCAGGGGAGGTTTTGTACCTTTCCCACAGCAGCCACTCTTCCTATGCACCAGCCTTGCACCTAGTGGGAGGCTGTCTCAGGACTCTTGTGGTAGCACCTGGGAGGTCCCTGGAGAAGAACCTGAGTGTGAATTCACCTCTTGTCGTGGGCGATTTCTGGGTTCTCTTGCTTGCCCACGTTTGGACTTTAGCAATTTGCTAAAAATTCTAGCTCATTTCTTACCAGCATTCAGCAGCATCTGCCCTGGTAAGCCAGCCTGTCATTTGAGGTGCCTCTCATCCTTTAATTCCAGGTTAATTGGTTATACCGAGGTTTCATGTCTTTGGTGGATTGGAAGAAAGCTGTGAATTGGCAGATTGTGTGGTGTTTTGTTGCTGCCATCAGGGTGAGATCTCTGATCTTCCTTTCTCCTGGAAGAAATGTTACTTTTATAGCTGCTTTGAAGAAGATAATCATTCTACTTGAAATGCCAAGAACCCCTGGCCCCACTTTTTAAATCCTTTTATTAAAGCTTTTTAATTTTTTGATAACCTATTGTCCACCTCCCTACTAAGTTGTCAACTAAATGTCATGAAACTGATCTTATTCTTTTTTTTTTTTTTAATCTTTAGCACCCAGCAGAGTTACTTGGCACAGAATAGGCACTCTAAGTCTTTGTAGACATTATAGCTGCATTTTAACTTAAGTAAGGACATTACTGTACTTAAATGATGGCAGCATAATCTGTGTCCTACCCACATTCCATGGCACTCACCATCAGTTCATTATCTGTTAACCCAACAGAGCCCTACTGCAAGCCCCTGGGACTTGTAGTGTGAAGGCTTTCTCTGCCTTCAGCATTGGGTCAGGTGAGAAGAGCCAGGAGGTTATCACCTGTAGGAGCCCTGACAGCCCTCAACCATTAACCAACAGGAGCTGGACCAGTAATAACCTCTTCCTCACCCCTAGCAGGAAGTATTTCTGAGGCCCGCCCTCTGTAGACTTCCAGAAGTCCCCAGCAAGCATGGGATCTGCTTGCTCACAGCACTAACCTGCTTGCTAATGCACCCTGTATTGATGTCCTTCTCTGGCCTATCTTACTTGTCCACTTCCCGAGTCAATTATTTGTACTCAAATCCTTGTCTTGGGGTCTCATTCTGGGGAATTTCAACTCAGTGAGACACTTACAAGTCACATAAATATTTAGACATTTGAAGTGGTTCTATGTATTAGGAATAGTTTATAGAATCAAGGAGATTTGAGTGTATGCAAACTTTATTATTTTTTTGAGAGCAGTTACAGCTTTGAACAGATTTTCAAATGGTTCTTTGCTTTCCCCCCCTCTCCCAAAGAGTTAGGACAAACTGCAATAAATGAAAAGAAATACCCTGCCTTTTTCTCTTTAGCTTAAGAATTGAGAGCAGCTTTTAGAAAACTGGTACACTGATTCTGTGTAGATGCAATGAGGAAATCACTGGGGCATTGTAGATGCACATGTAATCATATCTGAGTGACTAGATTTTAAGGTTAGGATTTCAGGTTTGCATTTATGTTGCTGGTTGTCATCCACATGCACAGCAAAAATGGGCTGTGGTGTCACATTTTATAATTTTCTGTACTTTTGAATTAGGGTGCATCCTCTGAAGTTTTAACTGAAATAAAAAATAGTGTTAGTCTTAGAATAGAAAACTGCTATTTTAAATACAGAAAAATCCACTGTTAAAATACTTCTTTTCAGATTATAAATGTGATCCATACTTTTGTAGAAAAATCTTTAAAAAAACCTTTTTTTTAACATTTATTTTTGAGAGACAAACACAGCACGAGCAGGGGAGGGGCAGAGAAGGAGAGAGACACAGAATCCAAAGCAGGCTCCAGGCTCTGAGCTGTCAGCACAGAGCCCAACGCGGAGCCTGAACCCACCAACTGCGAGATCATGACCTGAGCCAAAGTCGGACGCTCAACCGACTGAGCCACCCAGGCTCCCCTGTAGAAAAATCTTTAAATGCAGACTTAAAAGCACAGAAGAAAGTAAAATCTACCTATATTTACCTGCATCCAGAGGTGACTGCTGTTGCCATTTTATTGTAAATAATCAAATTCCTTTTTAAATTTATTAAGCCACACACCTCATGATCCACACTCATCACTTGAGGATTGCATTGTTGTTGAAGTGAATGGTTATAGGATTAAAGCCTTTCAGACCAGGGAAGGATGTTAGAAATCACCACCTGGATGTCTCAGTTAAGCATCCGACTTCTGCTCAGGTCATGATCTCATAGTTTGTGAGTTCGAGCCCCACGTTGGGCTCTGTGCTGACAGCTCAGAGCCTGGAGCCTGCTTTGGATTCTGTGTCTCTCCCTCTGTCTGCCCCTCCCATGCTCATGCTCTGTCTCTCAATAATAAATAAACATAAAAAAAAAAAAAAAAAAAAGAAAAGAAAAGAAATCACCACATGCAGTCCCTTCCTTTTCTGGGTGAATGACCAGAGCTCTGAAGAGGTAGTCACTCAGGTTCATGTGCATGCCTGGATCAGGAGGCATAGGTGTTCTCCTCAAGTAGTTGTGTCTAGGTGTATCTGCAGCCTAGTCATCCTTTGTAGGAATAGGCTTTGCAGGTTGGGCCTTCCAAGCTCCTGAAGAGTCCTTCCTCTGATGGATGCCAGATTGTTCTGGGCATGCCACACCCCTAGTTTACTTCTTAAGGTAATCAGTCTGCTACTTCTGTGGTCACCTTGCTTTAGGTTACTGTGGGTGAATTATTTGGAAGACTAGACTTCAGGTTGAGTTGCAGGAAACAGTGGCAGGTGTGTGGCATCTTTGGAATCTGTGTTACTGATATCATTTTTGTCATCCAATCTCCAAAACACATCTAAGTCAGAAAGCTGAAAAACAGACCCAAGCCTTAGCCTGAAGCTAAACTAGATACCGTGTTATAACCGCAAATTATTAGCTAGGTCATAAAAGATATGTTGACCTTACTGGGCGTTACTATCTCTTTCATTTCATGGATTAATTTTGTGTTTGATTTTATGTTTTAGTTCATAGGTGTTCTTTTTTAAGCTATGTATAGTGATTACTACATTATGCTTTTTAAATTATAGGAAGTACTGAAGAAAAACAACATACATGCAAGTGGTATGGAATCCACATGTAGCCCTAGATTTGGCATTCAAATGTCTTCAAAAAATGGAATCAAACTATTATGAATATTCAAAATACACCTTTTTCTAAAAAGTGAATACAAGGTACACAGTTTCCAGAATGACTCAAATATTCAGTTTAAGATGAATCCAGTAATTGATCCCCAGATCATTCATTCTCACTGTTACCGAAACATTCAAGTGGCCTTTCTATCTGTTCTTGGACTTCAGCCTGACCAAGAATATCTTTCTGCTTCATGTTAAATAGCTGGTCTTAGTACTTAAAGCTTTCACCTAGTGATACATTGTGATGTTGAAAGTAAATATGAGAAGCTAAACTAAAGATACTATTGAACTAAATCTTAGGTCCTAGAAGTTACATAGAAGGAATTGGTGAGGTGGCAATGAATGATGTGCTAAAGAAATTTGCATCAGGATTTGTCTTCTGCTCATGTAGTTCAATTAGTTTGTTGCTTCACGCATCATATCTTATGGTCATTCTATTTAAATCTAAGAATTAAACTTGGAGGTGGTGACAGGGAAGGCCCATGCATGCTATCTAGCTAGCCAATTTAAAATTAGTCTCTTGGGGCGCCTGGGTGGCTCAGTTGGTTAAGCATCCGACTCTTGATTTGGGCTCGGGTCACAATCTAGTAGTTGTGAGATTGAGCCCCATGTCAATTGAGCCCTACCCTAGGGCTTACGGTAGGCCGGGTCATGCTCTCTCTTTCTAAAAAGACATATAAATAAAAATAAAAATCTCTTAAGTGGCACAGTCAAACCCTGCCATAATAGTATTAGTGGGATACAGAAAATTCAGTCCTGTGAACTGTGTAGTTGGATCAGTGCAAGGTTAATGAACTGAGCAAGGTGAGTCTGCCTACAAAGCTAGCCAAGCACAAATTCTGGGAGTTTGGGTGCCAATTCAGTTATATATACATTTTTTATATGTGAATTTACATTATCCTAATGTGTTAGTTGTGAGGCACTTTATCACAATATTTGGCTGTAACTTGTTTGTTATATAAAGTCTTTCCTTCATAAATTCCAGACTTGTTCCTATCCTGCATGTGTTGGTGAGCAGAAAGAAGTTCAGAATAGGAACCAGTTGGCATCCATTAGTCTTTATATCCAAGAAAAGCAGTAAAACCATTATCAGTAATTACAGAAATCTTAAGTGCTGGTTAGGTGTCTCTGATTTTGGAATACTGGCAGTGACCAAATATTTAGGTCTGGAGTATGAACCTGACCTCTTGGTTTGGCCAGAACCTGTCTTAAACCATTAGATGTCTTCATGCATAGTTCCGTGCCTTATATGGAGGACACACATAGGAGATCAGTGTACTCCATCAGCTTTTAATCTACAGTCTGCCTGCATTATGTATACCAAGGAGAGGAAGAGAACTTGTTGACAGCAATAGATGGTGGGCCCAGTTGTTTCAAGGCCACAGGAAACTCTCAAAACTACTGGTCCTGTCTGATTGCATAGCAGCATCCTGGGCAAGGTACCATGTTTCCCATTAGCTAATTTAGATGAGAATTCAGAACTTTAATCTCTCCCTCCCACCTCCCCCCACAAAAAAAATTTAAAAACAGGAAATGATCTAGGCCAACTTAGCTGGAGGTGTGCTTTTTACAAATAATTAGAAGAAAATCATGCCAAAGTGAATGAACTACTTGAGGACAGCAGAAATATCAGCTCTTGTAGCATTGAAATATTAAGTATGGCTTGATTTCTTTGGAAGTCAAGCAGCAAGGGACAGACACTGTGAAGAAAAGTGAAGTATCAGTTTCATAGCAGGGGCCCCTAAAAGTCTATTGTCATATTGATCAACTGGGATTAGACTGAGGTTCAATTCCCTGGTAATAGTTTCCTGATTTAAAAAATGACTAAAACTCCATTCCAGTTAAGTCATAGGAACTAACTTCTGAGGTATGCAAATAAATAAGCTAATAACTATAATAATGCTTCATATATGTAACAGATAAGCCAGGGACAAAGTTTATTCTCCCAGCTCTTGTGTTCTAGAGAGATTTCTGGTTCAGGCTAAAAACACTTTCACTGTTCTAAAATAGACTGGCAAAGGTTAGAGATCTTCAGTTTGCAATTTTGTTTTTGAAAGGGTGTGGTTTGAAGTTGAACTCCAAATGTTAGCTACAAGATGTGAGGTCGTTGAATAAAGACGAATTTTGACTTTATCCCAGACTATAAAGATACTTATTTAGATTATTTTGAGTTTTTAAAGAGAAACATTCAAAAGATTACTTTTGTACCTTAAAAGTATCACATTATGCTGTATGCTTCGTTTCTTCATTCAGGGAGTTAGAATATTGTAAGATGACATATTCACAAGCTGGTAACTTGCTGTTAATTTGACTTTCAAAGTTTAATGAACACTTTGGACTGTGCTGACCATGTGACCTTTAAATTCTTTGTACTCAAAGATAGACAAATGTTTTAGAAGTATTGTACCTAACTGCGGTACTAATCGAGATAAATGAAATCATCAGCAAGTGTGTGTTGTCTGCCTGCTGTCCACGGCTTCTTGGCAGTATCTCCTCTTTTTCTGTAAAATAGCTTTGTAAATATTTTTGATCAGATCACCTAAGTTATTAGTAATGACTTAAACCTCAATCCGCATGGTGAAGCACAAAATATGAACTGTACCTAATATTTTGGTAGTTATCCAAAAACATAATTTGAAGTGTAATGGGTGAAGGGGGTCAACAGGTACAAATTTTCCAGTTATAAATAAGTCCTGGGGATGTAATGTACAGCATGCTGACTGTAGTTACTAATACTGTATTGCATATTTGAAAGTTGCTTAGAGAGTAGATCTTCAGAGTTCTTATCATAAGAAAAATGACTTGGTGACTGCATATGGTGATGAGTGGTGGTCATTTCCCAGTATATACAAATATCAAGTCATTACATTGTACCCCTGAAACAAGTATAATGTTTTATGTCAGTTGTACCTCAAAAAAAAAAAAAACATAATTTGAGCTTTTGGGGTAAGTGAAACTGGCAATCACTAATGATAATGAGACTTTTTGTTTAAGGTTTTTGTGGCATATTTCAAATATAGAAAAGTACAGAGAATAATGGAATGAGCACTGACGAAACTATCATTCAGATGTAAATCTCGTTTTGCCAAATTTGCTTAAGATTTCTGAAGTTGGTGTTTATCCTTTTCATCATGTTTTTATTTTTACTGTGTACATGTATTTTTATAAATATGGGCCTTTAGATGCTGAAAATCTTAGTTAGCTTTATATGATTTCCTGTCACTTTTTCTCTGGTATTAGAGTTAGTAAGTTACACCCACTAAGTACTTTGATGGAAGGGACTTATTCCCATTCCTTTTCTAGACTGGGCTGCCAAACCAGGAGGTTTCTGTTACTTTTCTTTTTCCATTAGTAGGAGTCAGTTAAGCAGTATTATTTTTTTCAACATGGTTAGCTCTCTAGCGATTTAGATGTTAAATATGAGCTAACTTATAAATGCAGCATAATTTTTAAATTTTTATTTTTCCTTGATATATTCATATTTAAGCTTCAATAAATTTGACATTTTTGTACTTAAAATGAGAATCTTGATATATTTATCAATTTGGAATAGAATTCAACTAATAGCAACCATTTTCATAGGAAAAAACTTCATTAACCTGTAAGAGGTGGTAGTTTGGTTCTCTAAGATGACAGCTGAGTAAGAGTTTGTAAGTATTAATTACCTGTGATTTATTAGTCTCTGACTTAGAATATGACCCAGGCAAGCAATCCTTTTTCCAACTCATGAAATAGAAGTCTATTTTTAAAGCATTTGTGCTTTCTCTTCTGGATCTATGTAAATTTTGTACTTCTGTGTTCCTACTTGTCTTATTCTTCACTCCAATTTCTCTTTGTATCTTCAAGGAAAGAAATTTCAGCCCATTTCTTACATTTCCATGGCTTAATGTTGAAAAACCCAGGGCTTGCTCCTAACGTGGCTCCACTTTTGCTTTATCTCTAGTGTCAACCAGGGCTGCCCGTGTGGCTTCAATCTTCACTTCTCAGGTCCTTTGTCAGCTGAGGAGGATGTCAGAAACAGGGGGACTTAGTCTTTCTTCTCAGATTTGGCTCAGAACCGCTGCTGCTTTATGGTGAGAGCCTTAATTATAGACTTGCCCTGTATCTCTGGGTTAGGGGCGTACACCTGTCCTTTTCTGTTCAAAAGTCAGTGTCAGCTCAGAGGTTTTGCTGATTTCTGTTGAATGTTTCCTGTCTTGATTTTAAATATCTAGCAACCTTTAAAATTTGTCTCCTATAATGAAGAACCTTTGTTTTCAAATATCTCTTCTTATACAAAACCACTTATTAAAATGACCATTGTTTCTTTTTAAAAATTTTTTAAATGTTTTATTTTTGAGAGAGAGAGAGCAAGAGCACGTGCATGTATGAGTGGGAGTGCAGGGCCTGAACTTAACAAACCATGAGATCATGACCTGAGCTGAAGTCAGATGCTTAACTGACTGAACCACCCAGGCACCCCTAAAACGACCAGTATTTCTTTAGAGGAAAAAATAAAACACCCCCAAGGTAGATAAAGTATATAAACAGGAAATTTATAAAATTTAAAACCAAAAATTGAAGTGCTTTTTAAACTTGAGGTATATTTCACATACCATTAAATTCACCTTTTTAAAGTGTAGAACTCAGTGGTGTTCAGTCTATTCACCAAGTTACGTAGTCATCATCACTCTTATTCCAGAACATTTTCATCACCCCCAAAATAAACCCTGTACATGTTAAGCAACAATTCCCTATTTCCCTTTCCTCCTAGTTGCTGGAAACTACTAATTTACTTTGTGGATTTGCCTATTCTGGACATTTCACATGAATAGAATCATACAGTATGTGAACTTTTGTGTCAGACCTCTTTTTTTTTTTTAATTTTTTTTTCAACGTTTTATTTATTTTTGGGACAGAGAGAGACAGAGCATGAACGGGTGAGGGGCAGAGAGAGAGGGAGACACAGAATCGGAAATAGGCTCCAGGCTCTGAGCCATCAGCCCAGAGCCCGACGTGGGGCTCGAACTCCCGGACCGCGAGATCATGACCTGGCTGAAGTCGGACGCTCAACCGACTGCGCCACCCAGGCGCCCCTGTGTCAGACCTCTTTTACTTAGCATAATGTTTTCAAGAGTTGTCCATGTTGTAGTATGAATTAGAATTTCATCCCTTTTTAAAACTGAATAACACTCCTGTATGCATATCCCACGTTTTGCTTATCCCTTTATCAACTGGTGGACATCTGGGTGGTTTTCATTTTTTGGCTACTAAGAAAATGCTGCTGTGAACAACATTGGTGTGTTTCCATAAATACGTTTTCAGTTCTTCTGGGTATATACCTAGGAGTGGAATTGCTGGGTCATATGGTTGGTTACTCTGTTTAACTTTTTGAGAAACTGCCAGACTGTTTCCAAAGCAGCTATACTGCTGTACTTTCCCACCCTTCAACCCCCAGGAGTCGGAGGGTTCTGGTTCTCTACTGTCTTACCAACACTTGGTATTATCTGTCTTTAATTATAGCTTTCCTAATGAGTATGAAGTGATACCTCATTGTAGTTTCGATTTATATTTCCTTAATGACTAAAGATATTTGAACATATTTTCATGGGTTTATTGGTTCTTTGTGTATCTTCTTTGGAAGAATGTTCATATTCTTTTTCCATTTTTTAAAAATATTTATTTATTTATGAGAGCTGGGGCTGAGAGAATCCCAAGCTGTTAGTGCAGAACCCAACATGGGGCTTGAACCCACAAACCATGAGATCATGACCCGAGCCAAGACTAAGACACCCAACCAAATAAGCCACCCAGGGACCCATCTTTGCCCATTTTTGAGTTGGCTTATTTCAAGTACTTTTGTTACAAGTATTACAATTATTTTTCAGAAAAGAAAATTTTGTAAGAATGAATGATAAGTAAAAAACATGTGAAGAAAGGAATGCCACATTCATACATAAAAAGAGCAAAGCTGGTTATACAAATGAACTTAACCAATCCAGATGTATTATTGAAATGGTACCAATTTAGTTTATAGCTTTAATATCAGATTTAAGACATAATTTTTTAATGTTTATTTTAGAGAGAGACCGAGTATGAGCAGGGGGAGAGGCAGAGAGAGAGGGAGACACAGAATCCGAAGCAGGCTCCAGGCTCTGAGCTGTCAGCACAGAGCCTGACGTGGGGCTCGAACCCACAGATGATGAGATCATGACCTGAGCTAAAGTCAGAAGCTTAAGAAACTGAGCCACCCAGGCGCCCCTAAAACATTGTTAATGCTAGTGATATTTTACTATATTCTATTTAGAGTAATATCAGTAAAGTTTGTAGGCTTGTTAACTGTGGTCTACCATGTCCTAATTATCTGTACTGCTTAATACATATCCACTAGCCACATTTGGCTATAGTTTAAATTTAAATTAATTAAAATTAAGAACTCAGTTCCTTAGTCACACTAGCCACATTTCGAATGCTCAGTAGCCACACATAGCTAGTACCTAGCATGTAGGACAACACAAATAAATATTCCCATCATCACAGAAAATTCATTTGGACAGTGCTGGTCTAGATTTACTTTATTCTGAAGTTTCTTATTCCAAGGAAATTGTCACTGGGATTATTATTATTTTTTTTTTTTTGCCCGAGTTATCTTAGAGACTTAGAATTTGATATAGAAACTTTAGAGAAGGTGCAGATCACTGTATTGGATGGTAATATATCTATTCATACTAGTCATGTTAACATTGTCCTTCACTCCTGTGCATGTCATCCGTCTTTGATATTTGTAGCCATCTTCTTTACACTGCAAATGACTTTAGAAGTGTTAAGTTTTTGTTCTCGTTTTCCCCAAAGGGTTCAGATTGACTTCTCTCTGAATGTCCCATGAAACTCCTTGAAATTTCACTTGCAGGTAACACTGTGAAGGGAAAGAATTACATTTTGAAGGTTTATGGTGTAGTGGTTCTTACCTTGTACATAGACCAAGTGATTTTTTAAAGTAGCTTTTCCCCATCCAGTGTGAAAATAGTAAATATTTATTGCTAGGTTCTGAAACTTACAGTACAGGTTCTGTACATTAAAAGTAATCTTTTGGCCCATTTCTAAATCACCAGTGAAGCAAGCTGTCTGCTCACTGGTGTGTGCTTACAAAAAATCAGCACAGTATTTTGAATTGGGGAGTTTGATATCTTTTGAAAGTTGAGGTAAGTGTTAGGGACCTATGATTTGTTTTGTCCAATTCTCATGGCAAAGTTACTTTTTTGTCCTCAGTTACTTGTTCTTTGTTAATACATTTTTCTCAAAGTTTTCCTAATTTCTAGTGCCATTCTGGGAATTCTTGATCCTTTCTCTCCTTTTTTCCTTTCTGTATTACAGTTTGCTCTTTTTTTTTTTCCCCATGTGTTTGTGTTTTGTGTTGTCACTGTCCTTTCATTCTGTCCTTGTACTGTTGGGGTTTGTATCTTTAACTTGAAGAACCTGATCTCTATCAATTCATATGAATTTCATTGAGTCAGTAGAGAGAGCCATTAATCTGGAGATTAATTGGCTCTGGCTGGACACTAGTGACAAAATATGTAATGTCATAATGTTAGGGTGGAAGATACTGTTTTGTGCATTGAGATGGTGTTTGGGGAACCTACTATCTAGAAGAGTGATTTGTAATTTTTTTTTTAATGTTTATATTTAAGAGAGAGAGAGAGCACGCATGGGACAGGGGTAGAGAGATGGAGACAGAATCTGAAGCAGGCTCCAGGCTCTGAGCTGTCAGCACAGAGCCTGACAAGGGGCTTAAACTCACATGAGCCATGAGATCAAGATCTGAGCTGAAATCCAACACTTAACTGAGCCACCCAGGTGCCCCTAAGGAAGAGTCATTTTTGTTTGTTTTATTGTTGGTTGTTTTTTGAAACTTTATACTATGGGGAATATTTTTTATTAAAGTTAATTATTGTTTTTAACTCTTGAATTTATTAACATCTTATTAAAACCAACTGAATTTGGAATTAGGTTGTACTCTAATAATGTGTGTAGATAGGTAAATTTGAAGAGAAGTTAACAGATAACCTGAAAGGTGTTGATTTTCATCAGTTCTGCAAAGTATTTTAAAGCTACTAAAATTTATTGTCAGTGGGTTTGTTTTATTTTCTCATCTTTTGCCAGTCTAACTAATGAATCTGTACAGTGTGTGTGTGTGTGTGTATGTGTGTGTGTGTGTATGTGTGTGTGAGACATTATAAAGTAAACATAATAACATAAATAGTTAACATTTTTCCAGACCTTTTTTGATTCTGAGCTAATTCTGCATCAATTCTACTTGCCTTTGAGAACTGAAGCATTGACATTCTGCTGTTTGAAGTACCCATTGCTGTCCTCATTTAGTAAATGTGTAGAGATGTTTGTGGTTCAAGGTTAGTGTTTCTTAATATGCATGTTGTTGTCTATTCTTAGCAAGAATTCCTTCCTTTGCACACTCATGCCCATGTATGCCTTTCTCAAAGACCCTACCTTCTGAGGCCTCTGGTGTATTTTCTGTGATGAGGATGGTAACAATTGAACTTTATTCCAAATGGCATTTTAGGAAGTTGTAATGAATGGACTTTCTTCCTTAAAGTGGGTGGTTATCCATGAATCTATTTGAAATGTAGTTATGGGTAAGTGATAAACAGAAGATAGCCTGGTTTGGTAAACACAGGAAACTGCTCAGTGGGGTGCCATGTGAGCCACACGTGGACTTGGTAGAAGGGAGTGTTTACAGTAGTAAAGTTCTGTGAGTAGCAGTAAGATATTGTTACCGTCCAGTCTAGCATACTGATGTCTCACCTCAGTGTACCTCACTCATTGTCCTCAAGTGCCAGGTCTTTAGAAAAGAAAGAATCAAAGTGTCATTTGATTAGGTCACTTCCCTATTTATATAGGGAAACAGTGACATACCATTGCTCTGTGATAAAGACTGAAAGCCTAAATAAAACAAGTTAATAAAAAAAAAAAAAAAGACTGAAAGCCTGACTGTAACCTACAAGGCCTTGTGTGACCTGCCTTCCTCTATTTGCAGAGGTTCCAAATTGGCACAAGTCTAGATTTCCAGTTTCTCTTCAAGTAACAGTCGTTGTTTATTGAGTGCTTATTATATGGCAGGAACTATTCTAAACATTTTATGTGAATTCATTTAATACTTACAACCACTCTACAAGCCAGGTATTATTAGCTCCATTTTACAAAAGAGAACATAGAAACGCAAACAGTGAAGTAGGTCATCTAGAGATATGCAGCTAGGAAGTGACAGAGCTGGGATTTCAGTCCAGGCGACTTCTTCCTGGACCTCAGGCTTATAACCACTTGCTGTGCTGATAGGCTCTCAGTGTAACCCATATCACTGTTATTCATAATTCCACATTTTTTTGTAGAATTATCTGATTGAAGTCTCTCTTTCCTCCAAGACTCTAGGTTCCAGAAGGAGGAATTACATCCTTTCCCTCTTTACCATTGTTTTTAGAGGTCATTACAAGCATTGTACTTACTGGTCCATGTATGAATAATGGTGGTCGAATGAATAAATGAAAGTGATTTGATGTGACCCGTCACTGAGCTTGACCATGAGACTTGGCCCTTCTGTAAGCAAAATTATTTAATCCGTTAGTTCATTATCATTTGTAAAATCAGAAAGTGGTAGTGAAATGTCTGTGAAGCATGTTGGATTCTAATACAAAAAATGTTTAACTTCATAATGGCCAAAGATTTGTTTTTGTTGTTTTGTTTTGATCATGAGTATAAGAATAGGTATAATTAGCTCATGTTCAGTTACATCCATCAATAATGTCAGTAATTAAAATACATTGGCATGTGTAATCTAATTAAGGTTATGTTTATAGTAAATTATTATTTTAATTTAAAATTTAAAATTTAAAACCTAACACTGTTCATATTTTATTACAGAAAGAAAACATACATTTTGACTTGAGTCTCATTGAATTTTTAATTTCTTAAAAATTTTTTTTTTTAATTTTTTGAGAGAGAGCGCACAATTGGGGAAGGGCAGAAGGAGAGAGAGAGAGACAGAGAGAATCCCAAGCAGGCTCCACACTCAGAATGCAGCCCAAGTGGGGCTTGATCTCACAACTTTTGGATCATAACTTGAGCTGAAATCCAGAGTCAGTTACCTAACTGACTGAGCCACCCTGGTGCATCAAATTTTTTTTTTTTTTTTTTACTTCTAATTGAATCTATGTAATCACTAATAGTGGAATTCAAACTAAAAGAAATACAAAATTGGAATTTTATAAGAAACATTGTATTTTGTAGCATTTAATTTATAATCACAGTAAAATTATTTTGGAAATGCTTGGTAGCTCAATTTCTAAATTCTTTTGTGAGAGGCTATAATTAAACTAGTCTTCTTATTTGAACATGTAGATATGATATAAGAAGAAAATTTCATTAAGTTGTATGATGTATGGAGAAAATGTTAATTGTGCCCTAAAAAGTAGAATTTTATTTGTGGTTATTATTAAAGTAATAACTCATGATGAAGTCGAGAAATTTAAGCAAAATGTGGCTGAACTTTTCCACTGTATCAAATCTAACGTGGTTTTTTTGTTTTGTTTTGTTTTGTTTTGTTTTTTAACTAATACTTCTGTGGCAGTGTAGAACTGACTTTTAGGTGAAACTGAAGCCTTAGAGAACAAAGTTTTAAATGACTGAGATTCCTAAGACCTGCCAATCTCCTGTAGCTTTCTGAATGCTGTTTCAGCTTACTAAAAGTTGTGGAGGGTGAAGTAAAATGTGGGGTTTAGAACCAAGTGGCCCATATTCCAAATCTAGCTCTTCTTGACTAAACCATAAAGCAGAGAATTGATTAAATCAAGTATAATAACCTAGTGCCTGCTACATAGCAAACCAAATTTGGGCAGTGGTCTGGAAAAACACTTAAAAGATGTATCCTGCGTATCAGCAACAGCACATCATTGTCATGAAGTGCAGAATAACTGATTGCAAGTCAGTCTTTTTTGCTTGAGATGGTCCCCCTTGAGCACCAACAGCTCAAGGCTGGATCACAGACAGTAAAATGTGTGACTCCAGTGACATTCTTTGTAGGTTAAATAAGACTATTTTGGGACTGGTCATTTTAGTTATGGGTATGTGAAGAATGGTTATGGTCAGAATTAAGGTAACATTTTAAAAAACTATTTTCCATGGTCATGGAACTTCATGGTCATGTACCTGTTTCTAGCACTGACTATATTCTTTATGAAATGTTACATCAACATTATACTTTGTATAAGGTATAACTATAAACAGGGGTGGGACAGAACACAGAGAAGTGGCCAGAGCATTTATCACAAAATGATTTGACCTTTAGTACTGATTTTAGCACTAGCCTGTCAGCTTTGTGTGATAGTTAAAAACGATTGCAAGTGACATAGTGGAGCCTTCAGGCCATACATAAATAGGATGTTTTCAACTGGCACAAAGCCCTTTTTAAAATTGCATTTGTATGAACCATTGTATGGTGCTTCTGTATATTTTCTTATTTACCAATTGTCTTAACTATGATCTTTGGAAATATGTAATAATAATATCTTTATACATGTTTTAAATGCCAGGAAACAGACTAAAAAAAAAAAAAAGATCTTTGACTTGCCTAGTATCTTGCAACTAGTAATAGAATCCAAACCTTAGTGTTCTGCTGTAAAAATAAAAAGTCTCTGTAGCCATGCTGTTGCTCTGAGTTAATGTGGGCTATGTCGTATGTAGAAAGAACCCATCAGTTTAGTTTTGGTTTGTTCAGGTATAATGTTGATATAATTGTTGAAGTTAAATTTTGATAAGACTTGTGGTGAAAGAAATGTTAGAATAGTTTCTACAAATACTATTTCATACTTGTTTCTTTATATCATTTTGATTGCTGAATAAAGACATTGTACTCTACCACTGCCATACGCAGATCTGGCTCATAGCGACTCCATGAAGTTGAATGAATGGAAGGAAGGAAGGAAGGAAGGAAGGAAGGAAGGAAGGAAGGAAGGAAAGAAGGAAAAAGATTTGGCAGATGTTTGTGTCTTGTAAGAGAAGTCATTTGGGGAATAAATATGATAGTGAAATATACAAAGTAAATTAAGTAGGAAACTCCTGATATGTGCCTAAATCATAAATGAAAATATTAATTTGTTTCTTCAGGTATGGAAGGATTCACTTCTGCATTCTTCCATAGGATCAGATCACATTCTAGGTAGATTCTCCACTTTTTTCAGTTTCTTCCTTCTATACCCACAACTTTCATTGCTACCTGTGAAATGGGTTTTTAACCATTGTCTGTGCAGTCCTACAGATTTTTGCATACATGCCCTACAAATCAAATTTTACCTTCTAATGAAACCAAATTATAAAAATTTGGGGGAGGGGAAGAAGTATAGGATGCGGATAGGGTATCAACTTTAAAAATGTATAAAAGCTTAATTTAACAAATATTTGTTGACCCTGCTATGTGCTAGGAGCATTCTCTTCCTTCTCTCACTAGCACATGCCATCCCTTCTGGAATTCCTTCACTTTTTTCTCATTTGGTCTTACTCTAACTTCTGAGGTGTTTTCCAGAGGTGGTGCCTTGCAGAATTCACATATGTACCATGTGCTCTTTCCTTATTTTTTTTTCCTGTATGACTTCTATTGTTCTGCCACTTAAAACGAATGTGAGGAAGCATCCACAAAGAAAAAGTGGTCATCCCCACCCCTGTCTTGACTCTGGTATTCACTTACGTCACTTGTATCCAAGTATTCAGCATGAGGTAATAGATGGTAGACAGTTCTTAAGATAGCCTCCAGGGATGTGGAATGCACACTTTTGTGTAATCTCCCTTGAGCATGGCCCGAATTTATTATTCACTTCTAATGAATAGAATATTTCTTAGCATGATGGAATGTCCCTTCTAAGAGCAGTGTTACCAGTATCATGATTCTTGATACCTTTGTGGTATCCATTTGCAAGACGGATAGAATCCATTCCTGAGTCAGGGAAAGGGCAAGGCCTGTGACTGCTTAAAAAGAGCTATCCAAAAGGTATCTGGAAACAGAAGGGAACAGGTGAGCAGGGCACGTGGCCTTCAAAAGTAGGCTTGTTTTCACTTCTGCTGACTAAGTCGTCTTGGGGAAGGCATTATATCTCTCTCAGCCATTATTTTTTTCATTTTTCTTTAATGGATGGAGTTAAATTTGAGGATTTTGAGAAATCTCTTCAATTCACATTCTGCACATCCAGAAATCTAACATTTTTCTTGTGATAAGGAGGTTTCATTTAAAATAAAAAGTCCCATCCAGGTAGAGTGAAATGAATTTTTTCCTTCAGAAACCATGTTGTAGGTGTGAAATTCATGTACCATCTTAAAACTTCTGATATTGTTTCACTGGTTGTTAGCATATCTAGGCTTCTCTTTTTAGAGTTCCTATTTTTATTAACTTCTTAGAGTAATACCTTTTATAGTGATTATGGAAGCAGTTTTAATATGGTCACACTATCTTAATCTTTTTGAGTTTGTGTCCCTGACCCGCAAGTTTCTGAAACTAAAAATTAACTTGCTAAGGGAAAATGATGTGTCCCTTTCTCTACGCTGTATTTATTTTTTTCCTCTTGTGAGGTTGGTATGACATGCCTGAAATCCTCTATCTTCTAAAATGTTCCTGGTATCTAATGATGGCACTCAAAATACTATATGGGGTTCCCTGACCCTTTGGCCTCCTGCTTTAGCTGGATGTTGGCGGATGGTTTTTTTGCCAAGAGCCCCTCCCCATCAGGTCTAAGGTTTATTAACCCTTTTCAGAGTATAAGAAACTAAATTCTAAGTTTAAGCCCTGTCTTATTCATATGGTTCACAAAATTATCTTGCCAGTTGGACTTAATGGAAATAATTTTTAAAGCTATGTCTGTCAATTAAGACATGTATATATGTTAAAAATATAATTTTGTCCAGCAAAACTTTAACAAGATATTGTAGGAGGGCATTGAGGTAAAGGGAGTCTGTATTTCTCAGGTCTGGTTCTTGTACTGGTAAGCTCTAAAACCCTCCTCACAGCCCTGCTCCCCACCCCCCCACCCCCACCCCAACCTCCTCTGAGAAAGCAACTAGGAATGTAAATCATGTTTCTTTAGCTGATGGTCATTAAAGATTAACAGGGGAAATCTTACTCTCAAATTGTGTTTTGACACATGAACACATTAGAGATACTAGATCAAACAGTTGGGTTTACTTAAAATATTTCAGTCAATTTAAGGCTGTGCGAATCATTCATACCAGATGGCATCTACCTAGGATATTTGAAGGGTAAAATTGGGATATGTATAGCCCAAACCTGTGAATTTAGCTTATGAAGAGTTACTGTGCCCACAGATTGGTCAGTGCTGTTGTGAACATACCAAGGCAAGGGGATTTAGGACATTAAATCTTTCACCTTTCTTTCCTTCTAGGCTTCTGGTAACAGGCACAGTTACCAAAACAAATTTTAAAAACTCTTTGAAGGGAAAGCAAAGGTAATAATACAAGGGGAAAAAAACATATTTACTAGAATTTTGAGGGGGTTAAAAACACATAAATATATGTATTTATTGTAGATTTTCAAAAAACCTGTAAGAAATTTCTGATTTTTTTTTTTTTTTGAAAGTAGTCTCCACTCCCAGTGTGGGGCTTGAACTCACAACCCTGAGATCAAGAGTTCTATGCTCTACTGACTGAGCCAGCCAGATGCCCCAAAATCTCTGCTTTTAATGGCTGTTTCTAAAAATTGCTGTTGCCGGGGGGACTCCTGGGTGGTTCAGTCAGGGTTGAGTGTCTGACTCTTGATTTTGGCTCAGGTCATGATGCCAGGATCCTGGGATCAAGCCCCATGTTAGCTTCTTTGCGGAGTGTGGAGTCTGCTTGAGATTCTCTTGCTCTCTTTCCTTCTGCCCCTCTCCCTTGCTCACAGTTGCTTGCCCTCTCTCAAATAAATGATAAAAAAGAAAATGCTGTTGGGCTTTAAATACTGATAATAGTTTATTTGTCCTAGACGGTTGAAGTTTGGAAATGAGGAATAACAAGTTAGAATAAATAGGCATTTTTCTGGAGGAAGAAGTGCAGACAGCAGTGTTCCCTAGGAGTCCGTTCAGGGAATGGTTTTAAACATCTGACCCCTCTTGAGTAGGGCATGCACTTCTGGGTTTTCTGTAGTGAACACCCTAGAAGACTGATGAAACTGCCTTATTTGTTCTCCCTACTTTGTTTATGTGCTAATCTATATTTTGTAAAAATTACTTAGTAGGACTGAAGTGAGGGTTGAGTTGTTCATGCATTTCAGTTGGTGACACTTTGTTATCATTGGTCTGGGCCAAGCCAGTGTTTTATTAATTTCCTGCTATCGTCATCTCCTACATATACTACCCCCCACTACCAGAGGCACTTTTTCTAGTGTGTTTAGTGTGGGGTTTTTTTTTTGTACGTACTCCTGTATAATGTATATTTTATATTATGTAAGTTGTTATGTAAATGGTATTATTCTCATTCCGTTCATTTAAAGAGCTGTCCCTGGGCCTGTGTGAATATTAGCTTGTTGGTTCTGAGTGCAATTAAATATTTCATGATAAGCATTCTTCTGGTTTTACCTCTCTACTCCTCCACACCTCCCCACCATCACAAAGTGGTGATCCATATCCCTTGGGATCTGTACGACAATTTGTTTTAGAACTGTGCGAATCACTCTGTCATAGACTGTAAGTACATTTAATCTGCATGAGCAGTACCTGAAGGTCTCCAGGGAGGCAGCATCCGTCTATATCCCCACAACCCACCAACGTTTGGTGTGGTACACCTTTCTAATTTTTGCCAGTCTATCAGGTATGAAATACCTCATTCTTAGTTTGTATTTCTCTACTTGTGAACTTCATCTGTTCATCTGCTTGTTGTCTTTTTGGATATAATCTTCTATAAATTTTTTACTTCTAGATTTTGCCCACTTTTCTATTGGGGTTCTATCTTATGGTGATTTGTGGGACATTGTCATATTCTGCATACTAGTCCCATATCAGGGCATTGTAAAAATCTTCTAATCTCTCATCTGTCTGTAAACTTTATCCATTGAAAAGAAATCCTTAAAATAAGCTATCAAAATAGGTGTGTTTTTTTTATCTTTATCTTTTTTTTTTTTTTTTTTTTTTTTGCCTTATGGCAAAGTAGTTACTAAGTCTTTTCCTATTCCTGGGTTTTGAAAATGTTCTCCAACATTTTCTTCTTCTAACTTTATAATTTTACATTTCACAATTTGGCTTTTTTCCCATAGGGAGTCCACATTATGTCATGGCCCTGATTACAAGCCTTTAAGTGGCCTAAGTTGCCTACAGAATAAAGCCAGAACACTCAAGAGGGCATATGGAACCCCTCAACATCTGTCTCATATCTTTCCTCCCATTTGGATATGCCCACACTCCTCCTTATTCGTCCTCATAATACGGGATAACACAAAATCTGATGTTTTCTATAACACCCTGTAACAGAAAAGTGAGTATTGTGATATAATTCAATAGTATTTTCCATATTTAAATCATTTTAAAACCCTAGGAAAGGGTATTCCTTGTGTTAATTTTTTTCTTTTCTTTATTTTTTTAGAGAGAGACAGAGCTTGAGTGGAGGAGAGGCCGGCAGAGGGAGGGAGGGAGGGAGGGAGACACAGAATCTGAAACAGGCTCCAGGCTCTGAGCTGTCAGCACAGAGCCCAACTTGGAGCCTGAACTCATGGACAGCGAGATCATGACCTGAGCCGAAGTTGGACACTCAACTGACTAAGCCATCCATGTGCCCCTCCTTTTGTTAATTTTTTAACAGAAATATTTCTTTCTTTTTTTTTTTTAACAGAAATATTTCTATTTAAATTCTAAAAGGTAGAGGTGCCTGGGTGGCTCAGTCCATTGAGTGTTTCACACTTGATTTCAGCTCAGGTCATGATCCCAGGGTTGTTCAATCAAGCTTTGGATTCTCTGTCTCCCTCTGCCCCTCCCCTGCTCATTTGCATTCTCTCTTGCTCTCTCGCTCTAAAATTAAAAATAAATTATAAAAAGTGTGGAACATTCTCATTATCTTGGGAGTCAATACAGAAATGTGCAAAGTAGGAAATGAAAAATTCTGAACACCAACCCTTTCAAACTCTTATCTTTATTCCACAAGCAAGGAGGTAGAGGGCCAGGGAGGAATATCAAAAATCCTAATGCCCAGGCCATGGCCATGTTCAGACCAAATGAACCAGAATCCCTGGGGTGGGACCCAGGTCTTGATATTTTTAATACCTCCCAAGGTGATTCTAATATGTAGCTAGTGTTAGAAATACTAATTCTTACAATACTTTAAAAAATAAATATAGGTCACACCAAACATATTTTTCAGCATTCTGCTTTTTTCGTAAGTACTTGTTAAGTGAGATTTAAAGCCCTACCATTGGTTTAAAATTTAACCATAATGAAACACTGTTTATTTTGAAAATGTTATCAAGTATGCTGGTGCGTTAATCAACCTGAATAGTATTATAGAATAATTATCTTTTTTTTTTTTTTAATTTTTTTTTTTCAACGTTTATTTATTTTTGGGACAGAGAGAGACAGAGCATGAACGGGGGAGGGGCAGAGAGAGAGGGAGACACAGAATCGGAAACAGGCTCCAGGCTCTGAGCCATCAGCCCAGAGCCTGACGCGGGGCTCGAACTCACGGACCGCGAGATCGTGACCTGGCTGAAGTCGGACGCTTAACCGACTACGCCACCCAGGCGCCCCTAGAATAATTATCTTAAAGTGGTTACATATTCTTGTGAATAATAGTAACTTAAAAAAAATATTTAAATTCAAGTTAGCATACAGTATAGTATTGGTTTCAGGAGTAGAACCCAGGGATTCATCACTTCCATATAACACCCAGTGCTCATCCCAAGTGCACTCCTTAATGCTCACCACCCAGTTAGCCCATCCCCCCACTCAACACCCCTCTAGCAACCCTCAGTTCTCTTTATTTAAGAGTCTTCTATGGCTTGCCTCCCTGTCTGTTTTTATCTTATTTTTCATTCCCTTCCCCTATGTTCATGTGTTGTGTTTCTTAAATTCCACATGAGTGAAATCATATTTGTCTTTCTCTGCCTGACTTATTTTGCTTAGCATAATCACTCTAACTCCATCCATGCTGTTGCAATGGCAAGAATTGATTCTTTTGGATTGGCAAGTGGTATTCCATTGTATATACATACCACATCTTTTTCCATTCATCAGTTGATGGCCATTTGGGCTCTTTCCATACTTTGGCTATTATC
The DNA here is from genome assembly GCF_016509475.1 of Prionailurus bengalensis. Taxonomy (NCBI): domain Eukaryota; kingdom Metazoa; phylum Chordata; class Mammalia; order Carnivora; family Felidae; genus Prionailurus; species Prionailurus bengalensis. Next base: position 148,841,168 of record NC_057345.1, read on the forward strand.
AGTAGCGCTGCTGTAAGCATTGGGGTGCATGTGCCCATTTGAATCAACATTTTTGTATCCTTTGGATAAATACCTAGTATTGCTATTGCTGGATTGTAGGTTAGTTCTATTTTTAACTTTTTGAGGAATCCCGATTCTGTTTTCCAGAGTGGCTACACCAGTTTGCCTTCTCACCCAACAGTGCAAAAGTCCCCTTTTTCCTCATCCTCACCAACATCTTTTGTTTCCTGAGTTGCTAATTTTAGTCATTCTGACAGGTGTGAGGTGGTATCTCATTGTGGTTTTGATTTGTATTTCTCTGATGATGAGTGATCTTGAGCATCTTTTCATGTGTCAGCCATCTGGATGTCTTCTTAGGAAAAGTATCTGCTCATGTCTTCTGCCCATTTCTTCACTGGATAATAATGGTAAATTTTGACTTACATATTAGTAGTAGTATAAAATTTTTCCCATTTTACATTAGGATTCAGTTTGTCAACACCAGTAATGAATGGCCAGCATCCTTGTGGGTGTTTTGTTTTTATTGTGCCAAATGGCAGAATATAATCAGGCACTGAGTAGGAACTAAGGTTTGTAAAAATTAACCCCTCCCCCCCCCCCAAAAAAATTACTCAAAGTTAATCTTGTTTTCTTTTGTTTTTTTTAAACTGGGATAATATCTTTTCTCTTATCCTCAGTGACTTCCTCTCTATTGTCTTCTCTTAAACTTGTTTCTCCAAATTTGAACAGCCAGAAATCTGCCTTCACCTCATGAGAACTGGCCAGGGCTTGCCGTTACCTTTCCCAGCCAAGTGCCCAGTGCTGTCCTCCTCTTCCCCTCCCTGCTGGTCTTCCCACCGCTCTGCTCCAGCTTTGCTCAGGAAGATTCCCTTGATCTCCTAACTGAAGTTTTTTATGCTTCATCTTGCCCAGCAGCTTTTGGTTCTATTGACTTCCCACTCCCTGATGAAATGTCTTGTCTTCCTTGCCTGTTAGGATACTATTTATTTTGTGTCTCCTTTTATCTTTCCAACTCCTATTTCTCAAGTTCCATTTCCTGCTGACTACTTTGCTCCCACTTATTTTTTTAAATTATCTTTTTTTCTTCTTAAAAAAGTGTTAAACATGTTTACAGTAAGAAATATGGAAAAAATTTAAAAGATAGACTATCCAAAATCTCACCACTTAAAAATAACATTTTGATTTTGATTCTTTGTGAAATACGGGATCATGCTGTGTATGAAGTCTTTATACCTAACCTTGTGTCCTCCCTACCTAATGATATATATTTACCAAATGTTTTTTTTTATTTTTTATTTTTTTACATTTATTTATTTTTGAGAGACAGAGTGAGACAAAGTGAGAGTAGGGGAGAGGTAGAGAGAGAGAGAGGGAGACCCAGGATCAGAAGCAGGCTCTGAGCTGTCAGCACAGAGCCCCACGCGGGGCTCCCACAAACCATGAGATCATGACCTGAGCCGAAGTCGGACACTTAACTGACTGAGCCACCCAGGCACCCCCAAATGGTTTGTTTTTAAGTTGGTTACTGTTTGAACTTTTGGGGCTTCTGGGTGGCTCAGTCAGTTAAGCATCCGACTCTTGGTTTCAGCTTAGGTCATGATCTTATGGTTTCCTGAGTTTGAGCCCTGTATTGGGCACTGTGCTGACAGTGCAGAGCCTGCTTGGGATCTCTCCCTCTTTCTCTGTCCCTCCCCTTCTCACACTGTCTCTGTCTCTCTCAAAAATATATAACTTAAAAAAAATGGGATCATGCTGCATATGCAGTCTTTATATATTGCCTTTATCTCTCCCTTCTTAATATATATTTATCAGTTTATTTAAAAAAAATTTTAATGTTTATTTAATTTAGAGAGAGACAGAGGGTGAGTGGGGGAGGGGCAGAGAGAGAGGGAGACACAGAATCTGAAGCAGGCTCCAGGCTCTGCACTGTCCACACAGGGCTAACCCATGAGCTGTGAGATCATGACCTCAGTCGAAGTCAGACGCTTAACTGACTGAGCTACCCAGGTGCCCCCCAAATAGTTTGTTTTTAGTGTCGGTTATTGTTTGAGCTTTTAAAAATTCTTTTAAAATAATATGTATGTAGTTAAATCAAATAGTACCAAAAGGCATATAATAAATTACAGGAGTCCTGTTGCCTTATTCTTTTTCCTAGAGGCATATACTTTGAATGATTTGAGCTGTTTTTCTGATATTTATCTCTGATACTTATCTCTTAATTTTTAAATAATCTAGTTATACTATGGGGCGCCTGGGTGGTTCAGTAGGTTGAGCGACCGACTTCAGCTCAGTTCATGATCTCACAGTTTGTGAGTTCGAGCCCTGCGTTGGGCTCTGTGCTGACAGCTCTGAGCCTGGATCCTGCTTCGGATTCTGTGTCTCCTTCTCTCTCCGCCCCTCCTCCGCTTGTCCCGTCTCTCTCTGTCTCTCAAAAATAAATAAATGTAAAAAAATGAAAATAATGTGGTTATACTATTTCTTGAATCATTAATATTAGACACTATTTACTTATTGTGTAAGTGAAAATTTCTGCCTTACACCTCTTTCCTCTTTCCATTTTTCTAATACTGATAAATCATAAGTTTTAAAAATTAAAACACTTCATTGTTTGCATTATTTCCACTATGTAATTATCATTCATCAATGAGCCAAATAGTCTTTTGTCTGTCTTCTTGTACCAGTATTTATTCTCCAGTAGAAATGCTTTTCTCATTTTCCATTTCCTTAATTTTGTTTTGATTTATGGCTGAGTCTTTCCACACCCTCCTTCAGCCTCTTAGTACCTTTTTCCCTATGGTGGTCAATCCAGTCATAAGTGAGTTTCATTGTTTTCTTTTGACCCACCCTCTTGGGGCCACACCTGTCTTTCCTGCTCCAGACTGGGCTGGTTGCTCTCTAGGTCTGCTTCACAAATGAATATCACTGTACCTGAATAACTGTTACCCAGGGAGTGAAGGGACCCCTGACGCTCCTGCATGTTAGGGGATAAATTCAGTGATATAGTGATTTTAGCAAATGTGGGGATTTGAGCCGGTTTCAGAAAGTCTCTAGTCCCTGTAGGTGTCAAGCACTTGCTACTGACTGAGAGCAGTGGTTCACCCTGGTCTTATGATGTGTGTGTGCCTGCTCATTTGTCAACACACTTCTTGATGTTTCAGGAATGCTAGTCAAGATCTGACCATTGATTTGCCCTCTTTTCTCTTTCCCCTTTTCTTGCTCCATTGAGATCCCTTCTCTCAATCTTCTTTCGTGCTCTTCTGTGATTATTGATTGCACTGCTAACATTTTTGGTCTTTGGGGAAGAAGGAAATGGAATCCAGGGGTGCAAGATTTATTTAAAATAAGTCTGACATTTTCAGACTTCAGGAAGTAGGCAGACTCTTGCCATTATAAAAATTGGATCATTTTCTTTTTTAAAATTTAGGAACTTTTAAGTGATTCACTGATGAAGAGGGAAAAGCTGTTTGCACTCAGCATATTTCTCATCATACTTCAACTCAAGATATTCATCTATTTTACTACTTTAGACATTTGCTCTGTTTTCAGCACTCTAGGACAAGAGGTTTTATATTTTCATTATGTGCATCCTGAAAGTCATTTCACCTCAGCACTAAAATTGTTTTGTTTTTTTCTTAATCGTGGAGGGGGAGACGAGTTCTGTTAAAAAAAAAAAAAAAAAAGACTTCCTGGTAGCAAAAATGGTTATTTTATCTTTTTAAAGTTCTGCCTTTTTAGCAGTAATTATTAAAACATTATGGTGTCATTTTTTTCAGACTGGAAACAATGATAGACCCTTGTGCAGATGAGGCTCAGTGAATTGAGCTCATGTTGTCTCAACTGTTATGTTCTGAAATGTCAACCGTGCCAAAAATATACTGTGAACTAGAAAGTTCCTTGCAGTAGTTTGAGTAACTTAAAATATACCTGAGTTATTTGAAAATAGATGAAATTAGGAATGTGAGAAGTCTGAAATGATGATTAATAACATTAAGGGTAATTTGTTTTAGAATAAAATATTTGAACTAGGCAATCACAGATAGTAAAAACACTTAAAAATATCATAGATTACTTTCATTACTCATTTTTTTAGTTTAGATTTTTTAATATGAAATTTTTCTAAACCAATTGCAAAGACCTTTGAGGTACTAAATATTCTCACTGTAGATAAAATGCATTTAATATTTCTTTTAATTTGTAAGTAAACGGTTATGATTTTTTAAAATTAGAAGTTTTAGTTTTGCTCTTTGTCCATTAAATTTGAGCAAATATTTTAACTGCTTTGAACCTGTTTCCTTATCAGTGAAGTCAGAATAATTCCTACCACTAGGGTTTTTGTGGGTGTTTTTTTTAAATCAGTGAGATTAAATAAATGGTTGTTATTTTATCTTTTTAAAGTTCTGCCTTTTTAGTAATAATTATTAAAACAATATGGTGTCATTTTTTTTCAGACTGGAAACAATGATAGAACCTTGTACAGATGAGGCTCAGTGAGTTGAGCTCATGTTGTCTCAACTATTCTGGAAAGGAAGTTGGCACTAGGCATTAACAACCTTAAAAAATCCAAAAAGTACATTTGGTTCCTGACTTCTAATGTACTGTAAGGCAATAATCAGTCAAGTAAACAAAATTGTTTTCTGCTGAGTTGTTTAGAGTATTAAAAACTATAAATCTGAATACTAAGTTAATACACCATCCAATAGACTTCTGTGTAGCCATTAAAGATAGTCCTATGTTTTGAAAATAAAAAGAGATGTATGTTTGTATTTTTAAACTTTCAATATGGTAAATGGATATCAGCTTAAACATATTTCTTAAATGATTACAAGATTGGCTAACTTTTGCTATTCTGTGTTGGGCTATATTTGCATTTATGCATTTTTGAGTGCCCTTCCTTTTCCCCTTGGCTCTTTGCCTAGTTCACTGTTCCAAATTGCCTTCCCTCTTGCCTGCTTTTTTTCTACTCCTCTTTGGTTTCTTTGTTTTTCCTTGCCCAGTGCTAGATATAAATCACATGGAGAAAATAAGTACTGGTTGAAGAGGAGTTACCTTCTCTTTAAAAAAAGAAAATCTTCCAGTTCTTTAAAATGTGACTTTAGAAATGGTCTTTCACTTTTATTGGAAACTTCTAGAAAGAGCTAAGGAGAAGGTAGACCTGGGCTTGAATCCAGACTGTGCCATTTGCTAGGTGTTTGACTTTAGGTTAGTTATTAACTTCTCTGGCTTCTATATCTTCAACAGTCGTGAACCAGGGATGATGTGTGAATGGTTTGTCTTGAAGATTAAATGATACATTGTTTGTAAAGTGCTCAATACTGTTTGACTTCTGTATGGGAAGTATTCAAATAGATTGTTGCTGATGTTGCTATTGTAACATTAATTTTTCAGAGATGGAGGCCAGACATTTTATTTTAAATGCTGTGTTGGTGTTCAAAATGCCAGTAAACATTGCCTATTCAGTGTCTATTCAAAAACCCCCAAAACAAATCAACAAAACATAAAAGCATGGGATAGAACTCAAAAGTTAATCTGATGTTTTACATATAAATATTATATAAACTTAGATGTGGAGTGTGGCAGAAAAGGAGTATGGGGAGAGGGGAAAAAACAAATCTTAGCTCCTAACTACATTAAAAAAAAAAAAAGATGATGATGATGAAGAATGGATGACTGCCTTGAGGCAATGTGAGGATGGTAAAAAGGGGAGCAGGAGAAGATTTTAAGTTGTGCAAGTATCGCACATTTTTAAATGAACGAATTCATTTAAAGATTAGAAAATATAGGTGATTTGAAATAGACCAAAAAAAAAAAACCTACTCAGATATAAAAAGCATTTTTAATGTTTGTTTGTTTGTTTATTTATTTATTGAGAGAGAGAGAGAGAGAGAGAGAGAGAGCGAGCATGAGCAGAGAAGGGTCAAAGAGAGGCACAGAATCCGAAGCAGGCTCCAGGCTCTGAGCTGCCAGCACAGAGCCTGTTGCGGGGCTCAAATCCAGGAACTGTGAGATCTTAACCTGAGCCAAAGTCGGATGCTTAACCGACTGAACTGCCCAGGCGCCCCTAAAAAGCATTTTTATAGTCTTCACTGCATTCTCATGATGGATTTTGTATTTTGGTACTTTGTTTCAGAATTTTATTAGTCAATGTTATTAATTTTACCCAGTGTTTCAAAAATGTTACTTGTGTTGTGAAAAGTAATTTCGTTTCTTGAGTTACATTTTTCTTTACAGCGTTCATTAGTGGGAAAAAAAAAATCATTGGGAATCTAGTTTGTTATGCTGATGTTGGCCATTTAGCCATCTTCCCTAGGATATATCTTTAATATCTGGAGATACTGCAGTGTTAAACCATGGAAATAAATTTGTAGGGCAGACAGTCTTAGGCTGTTCTGGAACTTATTCTTATCTGCCTTGCTCTTAAATATACTGCTGCTCCTTTTGTTCAGATAATGCTGTTGCTTTTGTATCAGCAGTGAGAAGGTTGTGAGTTTTTTCTCCAGAGGTGGGAGATTTGGGGGGATCCAGTTGCTATGCCTCTCCTGACAGCACATGGCTTTGCATAGCCCAGCTGGCTATGGTAGCATCATAACCAGAAAAGAGCAGAGCTCCCTGCCTAGGGATTGAACCCATGGGGCTACTGCATCAGTTCAGTGCTCCTGAATCCAAAATAAGTATGAAAGCATGTACAGTAAGAACTGTAAAATACCCTACATGAAAGAGGCTGCTGTGAGGGTACCTTTGGGGGTCCAAAATAGCAATTACTTTAGATTCCCTACATGTTTGAGCAGTTTATTATAGCGGTTAAGAAAGAAGAGTTTGGAAACTTCTTATTTATTTATGTTTATTTATTTTGAGAACACAAGAGCTTGAAGGGGGGGCAGAGAAAGAAAGGGCAAGAGAATACCAAGCAGGCTCCAAGCTGTTAGTGCAGAGCCCAAGGCAGGACTAGAACCCGTGAACTGTGAGATCATGACCTGAGACAAAATCAAGACTTGGACACTTAATCAGCTGAGCCACCCAGGCACCCAGGAAACTTCATTTTAAATGCAGAAGACCCAGGCGCCTGATAATAGAAATGCAGAAGACCTCCAGCGAAGAGCCTGCTTGGGATTCTCTCTCCCCCTCTCTCTCTGCCACTTCCCCACTTGTGCTGTCTTTGTCTCTCTCAAAATAAATACATAAACTTAAAAAGTAAGTGTATAAGACCAGTGACCCCCTTTACATCAGCACTGAGGATGCATAACTCAAGTGTTTGGGGTTAGGGGGGGATTTCCTGCTGAGCAAACTGCCCCATCTTGTACCTTTTGTCAGTGAAACATGCTGTTGACCCACCTTGCTCAGTTTGCAAGCTTGTTGTGTGGAAAACTTAGTTCCTTGTGACCCAATTGTGTCTTTAGCTCTAGAGAAATTGTAACACCACTGAGTTTTGGTCAGATAATATTTAACACATGTCTTCATTTAGGTTAGAATAGCATAGGTCAGTGTTCTGATAATTCTAAAGGATAACTGGTCACGTGTCCACTGGCTCGGAGAAAAATTTGCATTTGTGTGGGTAGCAGAACAGAGTACCACTGACCCCTACTACAGTTGGAAAGTTCAGTGGCCTGACGTGATGACAATGTGTTCTAAATCATGCCATTGCCTTAGTACTTACTCTTCAACCACTTAGTTAGAAATGAGGTCATTTATTTCTGGGGGAAAAAATTGCAATACTTGGACCAACTTGAAAAAAATTCCCTTGCCCATAGATTTGTCTCCGTTTTCTTGAATAAAATGAAGGATATCCAAACATAAAGAGTATAGAGATTCAGAGTTTAAAGAGCCAGATGCTTGAATTGATCAAAGTCTCACCTCTCTGGACTTGAATTTGCAATTTCTGATTCTATTATGTACAGTTATGTGTATCAGAGTGAGATGTTAATTTCCCAGAAATGTTAGTAAGTTCAAATTATTGTATTCATGCTAGAGAAAGTAGTCATGAAAGACTTCCATGGTAAGTTGTTGGCACATTTGGGGATAGGACAGAAGGTAATTTAGTATGTTTTACATTCATGAATAATCAGGGCAGGCTAATCTTGCATGTTTGTTTCCTAATTATTCTATTTTTAGTACTCCCATCAGTTCTCTTTCTGCTGCAAGAAGCTGGAACATCCTAACCGCAGTGCAGTGCACACACCCATAGCACAGTGGCAAATGTGAAGGCCCTAGTCAGCTTGGTTGCTACTGTAGAGAAAGCAATCATCCTGATAACTGCCAGTGATGACTGCCTTGGTGATTATACCAGTCCAAGTCTATTATTAAGCTTGCAGAAATTTTTATTTTGCCTTACAAATGTGTTTTTCTTCTTTGATAAACATGCATAATAGCAAAAAAATAAAGATAACCCTTCCTTATTAAAACCTGAGTTCATAAAGAAAAGGCACAGAAGGCTTCCCTGTTTGTAGATATTTTGTTTCCCTGAGCAACAGAAAATGCAGTTCTTACTTAACTTAGCAGCAATGTCATGGAAAAATAGAAGACTGCAGATGGTAATGCCTCCATTTTTTCCCACAGATGTGCCTCCAAGTCCTAGTCTATGGCTTACTTGAACCATAGAGTCCATGATAGCATGCATAATGAGATCCAGCCAGCTCTCCTGTGTTGTTGGCCTAGAGACCCCTGGGCTGTGGAAATGCTCTTATAGAGTTGGCCAGTTTGGGCCTTGACCCTGGCTGGGCAAAAACGACCTGTAGCTGATGAAGTTGTGGTTCCAGATTAGGTCCTTTCTGGTTTTCTGCTGGCCTTCTTCCTCAGAGTGACTTACCAGGTCTACAAACCTGGTGTGTCTAAACTGCACCTACCATTTGCTCTTCTTCTTGTCTCCCCTAGTTTCATTAATCGTACCAGACATACAACCATAGCTCATCCTTGAGTTGTCTCCTTCCCCTATTCCCATGTCCAGTTGGCTATTTCTGGTTGATGACCTATCTGTGTAGTATTTCCCAAACCTAGCGTCTCAGCTTAATTCCCACTTTTATTTTTCTTCCTATCTGAACTGTTAGGATAAGCTTACACAAGGCCTCCTATCCCCTCTTCTTTCGCGCCAGCTTAATGTAGAAGCTAAAGTGGTTTTCTTGAAACTTGAAGGTGATGCTAGCATTCTCCCACTCCGATATTTCCATTGGAGCCCTAATGCCCATCATGTGGGGTCAAACTTCTTAGCCTCACCTGCACGACTAGCTATCCTTGTTTCCCAGGATTTATCACTGTCTCCCTTGAGGCCCCCTGTCATTCATCTGAACCAGAGTGATCATCTGATCTATACACATCCAACAGTATGTTGCCCCCATTCTCTCTGACCATGCACTTTACTCTGCCTTGAATTTTCTCCATGATTTTTACTCACTGTCCAAGGGCTTTGCACCCTTTAAGGCCCTGCTCACGTATTGCTTCCTCAAAGGTGTTCGTGATTGCTAACGCCCTCCTTCCTCCTGCACATGTGTGTATACACACCATTGCCCACTTGTACCTCTTTTAATAACCTCAAATACTTTTTGACAATGTGTTTATAGCCATCCATGTCTTACTTTTTACTTCTGAACTTAATTTTTTTGAGGTTAGAATTAGCTTCTGAGTCACTGTTCTCCATGGTACTGGGCATGGTGCCATACACATCAATAAATGGATCCACAGATCTTGATTTTTCAGATTCCTACTTGTCTGTGTTTTGTTCTCTACAATTGCCTTTGATATTTGGTAAAATTTATGAAATTGTAATTTATAAATTTGGTAAGTTTATGTAAATTGTAAATTTGGTAAAATTTATGAAAATGTTAAGAAAACTAATCCTTGACCATTTATAAGAAAAGTTTGCATTCCTTTGTTTTTAAAGCAATTTTATGAGGAATTTTTGTGGTAACATTTATTGTGCTCTATAAGTAGGGAAAGAGACTTCTTACTCTACCTTTTTATAGTTTGGAGTAAAAAAATCAATCTGATAAGATGTTAAATGCTTTTTTTAATATTTTTGGCAGGCCATGGGAGTTTGTATATTGGTGATGTCAAGGGTTGATTACCATGGGAAATGATTTCCATTCTTCTGTTAGGAAAGGTTCCTATAAGAGAGAACCTTTTAGACTCCCCAGTATTAGAGGGAAAGAAAGAGAGGTGTAGGTATCTGGGAGAGGACCTGGACTAGCAGAAAGATATTTGTATTCGGAGCTACTATGACAACTGTGCCTTTAGGAGCTATCTGGTCATTCTGGTCTGCAGCTCTGATCTGGGTAGAACGGATACCAGAGAGCTCGGACAGATCCCAAATCACAATGCCCAGCCTCGCCGCTCTTACTGGGCTGCTTGACGCTGCCTCTAGCCAGGAGCCATTTTGTAGAACTATTGCTTCGTCTGAGACTCCAGAAACCTGGTAAAATTTAGCATGGCTGCTAGCCCTGGGCACAGATGGGTTTTAGATTGAACTTAGCGAGGACAACAAGCATCGTCGAAACTCCCTAAGGTGGGGTCCAGGCTCAGCAGTAGTCTGCAAACACTGTACTTTCTGGAGCAGGCTTCCTTACTTTGCTGCACCAGACCCCGTTGCTTCATGGGCTGTGGCCTCAAGTGGGCTATTTGACTTCTGATATGTGTTATTAAAAAGCTAACATTACCAATGATAACATCTCGTTTAATAAAGCAAAACAACAGCAAACCCAGTATTTATTGTTGCCTTGCAACTCTGCCTTTGGCCTTTCTAGGTATCCACTGATGTCACTTAATGTGAACCATTTTATTTCTAATTGCCACATGCCACTTTGTGCGCTTCTGTTTCTCAGCATTCCACAGATGCCACATTACTCAAAGCTGTGCTGTAGTGCATCTTCACAGATTTCTCCCTCCCTGCCCTGCACAACCTCCCTGCTTGAGGTTCTCATGTAGCAGCTGCTTGCATACCCTGCTGACAACCATCCACAGCACATGTCCAGCCAACTGAGCATGGAGTGAGCATGTTTTCAATGCTGGTGAACTGGCTATGCTCCAGGACTTTGCCACTCTGTCTTGCCATCTGATACTGCTTTGTTGAAGAGCAGATTTAAATACCTGACTGGGGGCAGAACCAAGTTTACAGCTCAATGAAAGGTACATGATTACTATTTAAGTCTCTGTTAAAATGTGTGGTTTTGATTCATTTTCATACTGTCTCCTTAGCACATGCACAATATCACCATGCAGATAGGAGGTTTTCTTCCCTAAAACAGGTTGTAACCTTGATCTTCCCACTTACTCTTCAGTTCTTAGTATCTTCAAGACAACAGGATCATTTGTGTCACTCGGGTTTGGCTTTCCCAAATCTGTACTTCAGAGGCATGGGCATTGGGCAGGTTCTGGATAGTATCTGCAAAGCACATTTGACCATGCTTTAGAGTCTTCTTGAGGTTTTCTGAGGGCTAAAGGCACTTAGAGTAAAATGGAAACCGCTTATTTGACTTTGTGTTACTGCGTTCACAATGAAGAGTTGACCATATGTTTAAGACTATGAGCATGAAACCTGAAGATCTTAGTGTGCTCATAAGAGCAATCACATTTTAGGAACTGGGATAATCCAGGTCGGCTGATGATGAAAACTTAGCAGATATCTTGATGTTATTTCCTGGAAATAACATACTGGACACATGAATGACCTCCAGGTCCATCAGAATCCAGATTCCCCCCTCTGTAGGCAGCTGGTGCATACCAAATCTGGTCCTAGTTTCTTCTTTTTTTTTAAATTTTTTTTTTCAGCGTTTTTTATTTATTTTTAGGACAGAGAGAGACAGAGCATGAACGGGGGAGGGGCAGAGAGAGAGGGAGACACAGAATCGGAAACAGGCTCCAGGCTCTGAGCCATCAGCCCAGAACCTGACGCGGGGCTCGAACTCCCGGACCGCGAGATCGTGACCTGGCTGAAGTCGGACGCTTAACCGACTGCGCCACCCAGGCGCCCCGGTCCTAGTTTCTTCTGAGCTTGATCTCTTCCTTTTCTTAACGTGGGAGCTCCCCAGAAAGCTTTCAGAGAAGCTAGCGCCCTGGGCTGGAGACCTTAGTTTGAATGGTCTCTCAGGTCCCTTTGAACTTTAAAATTCTATGACAGAATACCTAACCTTCAGTCCCTGCTCCTGCTCTTTGCCTGCCATCTAACCTGACTGAAGATCTGCCACCAAGGTGTCTTCTCTTCAGCGCGCTCCTCACCTTCTGCGCACTCCTTTCTGCCCACTCACCTTCCACGTGAATCACTGCGGTGGCTTCTAGCTGACCTCCAGCCACCACCACGCTTCTTTCTGGTCCCTTGGCCCAGCTAGCCTCATGGCAAACCAAAATACATTTCCAAGACGCCACGACCCTTTAGAGAAATACTCAAATCCGTTTGGTGAATTTGGAGACAAAAAGTGGTTCACAAAGTTGTGTTAACTCACATGCTAATAGGTGCTGATAGTGATACAGAATGTTTATGTGTGTTACAGCCTCTGCGGTGTGTTAGAAATAGTTTTTGTAAGAATAAAAGTAGACATTCATAAAAGCAAAGAATAGTAAGCTCTCCCTGTTTTAAAATAAACTTTTGGCACAAATCCTTGAGACTTTTCTGCTCCATGGTCTTCTATTTATATATTTAAGAATGCTGTGGGAATTCTTGGTAAGAAGTGTTAAAGACTTTAGGCCTATCTTCTACCTCTCTTAGCGTTGCTCTCCACATCTGTTTTGCATAAATCCAGTCAGAACCTCCCCTCATAGGAATTCTTTAGCCTAATTAAAACTTTGAGCCATAACACATGTGAAGGAATTGGGAAAGCTCCTAGAAGCGACATTTGTCAGATGATAGAAGCAATATCCAAATTGTTAACTATACTTGCTATGTTTCTGATATTTCATAGATGCGTGTCAACTCATGTAGAAGATATGTCGAGAGGAATTTCAGTGATGCTCTCTCTCTAATTTGTTTCATATTTCATTTAATTGGTAGCAGATATAACACTTCAGCTGCAGATGCCCTTGATTCTCCCTTTACCTCTAATTTTCTTTCTATGATTCCGAAGTATTGTGATAACTTATAAACAAATAGTTCAATGGCTTGACTAAATTTGCTACTAAAAGTAAATCCCATTAGTAATTTTATAAAGAATATTTTTGTAAGATGAAATCATATCTTCATTTATGTATAAACATTTTATCAAATCATATTTTTTTCGTGCGGATGCACTCATAAATTTTTGAAATTGTGCTTTTAAGACATTGCAATTTTATGTTAAAATTTTGGACATTCCAGGCTTTTTAAACACCTTTTATTTTTTAACTGAAAATTTTAGCAGCTGGGCAAAGTTTATACCATTCATTTACTTAAAACAATTTTTAATTCCAAGCCCAGTAAATGAAGACTTTTTGAGTTAAATATTGGCCATCCAAAATTTCAGCATTGTTTGTATACTTCAGAAGAAATTGTGTTCTTTAATATTTTTATTGTGAAATTTTCTATAAATATAAACCTGAACTGTATTTTCATTATTCTGTATAGAATGATTAAAGCATTCTGTTTTATTATGTTACCTCTGATTTGTTATTTTGGGACAGTGGTTCTTAACCTTTAGTGGGTGTCAGAACCACCTGGAGCGATTGTCAAAAACAGTGCTGTGTCCCTACTCCTAGAGTGTCTGATTCAGTAGGTCTGGGGCATTGCTGATCCTGCTGGACTATTCTTTCAGAACCACTGGTTAGGAATTCCAGTAAATAGTATCTCTTCTGATTTCCAAATGAGTGTGAGATACAAGAGAACGTAAGATAATTTGTAAAATTATATTTATTTATTTTTTCAATATATGAAGTTTATTGTCAAATTGGTTTCCATACAACACCCAGTGCTCATCCCAAAAGGTGCCCTCCTCAATACCCATCACCCACCCTCCCCTCCCTCCCACCCCCCATCAACCCTCAGTTTGTTCTCAGTTTTTAAGAGTCTCTTATGCTTTGGCTCTCTCCCACTCTAACCTCCTTTTTTTTTTTTTTTCCTTCCCCTCCCCCATGGGTTTCTGTTAAGTTTCTCAGGATCCACATAAGAGTGAAACCATATGGTATCTGTCTTTCTCTGTATGGCTTATTTCACTTAGCATCACACTCTCCAGTTCCATCCACGTTGCTACAAAGGGCCATATTTCATTCTTTCTCATTGCCACGTAGTACTCCATTGTGTATATAAACCACAATTTCTTTATCCATTCATCAGTTGATGGACATTTAGGCTCTTTCCATAATTTGGCTATTGTTGAGAGTGCTGCTATAAACATTGGGGTACAAGTGCCCCTATGCATCCGTACTCCTGTATCCCTTGGGTAAATTCCTAGCAGTGCTATTGCTGGGTCATAGGGTAGGTCTATTTTTAATTTTCTGAGGAACCTCCACACTGTTTTCCAGAGTGGCTGCACCAGTTTGCATTCCTACCAACAGTGCAAGAGGGTTCCCGTTTCTCCACATCCTCTGCAGCATCTATAGTCTCCTGATTTGTTCATTTTGGCCACTCTGACTGGCATGAGGTGATATCTGAGTGTGGTTTTGATTTGTATTTCCCTGATGAGGAGCGACGTTGAGCATCTTTTCATGTGCCTGTTGGCCATCCGGATGTCTTCTCTAGAGAAGTGTCTATTCATGTTTTCTGCCCATTTCTTCACTGGGTTGTTTGTTTTTCGGGTGGGGAGTTTGGTGAGCTTTTTATAGATTTTGGATACTAGCCCTTTGTCCGATATGTCATTTGCAAATATCTTTTTCCATTCTGTTGGTTGCCTTTTAGTTTTGTTGGTTGTTTCCTTTGCTGTGCAGAAGCTTTTTATCTTCATAAGGTCCCAGTAGTTCACTTTTGCTGTAAAATTATATTTAAATTGCTTTTTAACCATAATTCCCTTTCTTGATGTTCTCAAGATACTACATTTCACTTGCCTGGATTTAAATGTACATAATGCTGACAGTTTGACTGCTATTACTTGATAAATTACCAAACGTATATTTGCTAGTTTTCTTTAATTTGAGAGGTGATGATTGGAGCATTGCAGTGACTTTTATGCTGTTAGTTTTGCGTCAGTATTAGAGACTCAGTATAAATAGGTTTCTATAAAGTACATGGCCCAGTGCCTGATACACAGTAGATGCTAAGTAAATGTTGGAATGAGCGTGGGTGTATGAGCAGCCCATTTTCCTCCAACATAATGGAGTTACTCCTTGAGAACTTGGCTGATCTGACTTTGAAAATTCAAGAGTTAGCTGGTGTATTGACTTTACCATTTTTACCATCTTGGCTTCTTATGCTTGTATTCCTGGGGGATGATTATCTCACTGATAACTTAGCCCTTCTACTAGCAAGAGTGGGAGACAAGTTAAACATAAAATTAAGCCTTCCCTTTTCTCTCACTTGTTAGTAATACTTATTCACTGAAATAGGTAGTATTAAAGTTTCTTTGGGATGATTTGGGTTCATTATTCAAGTTGGCCTTGCGATCTTCTAAACGTATTTTTTTTAAACACTTTTTTAGGTAATCTGGAGTATGAGTGGATAGCAAGTTAGATATTATTTTTGTGTCTTTCATGAATTCATAGGAATTTCTAATTCTTTATTATGGTATTCTAACCAAGTTTATTATGATATTTCCCAAAATATTGGATACATTGAACATCTATGTAACGTTCCATTTTTTAGTAATTTCAGGGCAATTTTAGCTTTGTTTTTTGATAACTGTCCTGCTGGTTAGAACAGGTAGACTGCTCATACCAGTGTTCACAAAGATGCTTCTTCCACACAGGAAAATGGACAAAAGAGCTTAATAGTGTTTTCAGGTGGAAATTAAGAGAAAGCCCCATTCCATAATTTCATGGGTTTTCATAATTTCTATACTGCTCCTGCTTTGTTCATGAGGATATTATAAGAGTGAATTAAATAACTATTTTGAATGGCTTACGCTACTGATAAGAAAGGCACTCCATAAGCCACACAGATTCAGGAGAATGGTGAATTTAGCTGTGGACATGCTGAGTTTGAGTGTCTGGAACTCAACCTTGTTGATGGCCAGTAAACGTGAAAATTGCAACTGAGCTCAGGGCTCCGGAATTATATTTTTAGTGTTTAGCCTAGAAGTGATCATCAGTGCCTCAAGATTACGTCCCATTCCCAGAAGTAGATCTACTAGGAAAACCAGACAAATCCTTAGGAACTACTGGAACTTAGGAGGAATCAGAAAATTGAACTACAGTCATATGACCTGGGCTTCAGTTCTTCCTCCTACACGATGTTGATAAACTAGTGAACAAAGTCTCTACTTCTGTCACTTATATTTAAGGTGTCACTTATATTTAAGGTGAGGGAAGATGAGACAAACAGACCTGGTGGTAATAAGTGTTAAGATGAAAACGCAGAGTGAGTGAGGGGGAAAGGAGTGAGGATCATAGGGTGACTGAGAGGGGATGAGCCAAGGTCAAGGTCAGGAAAGTCTCAGCTGAAGTGAGTGACTCAGCGGTATGAAGTAAAGGACAAAGAGCTAGAAAGAGGGAGCATGCCAGGGCCTGGAACAGCAAGTACAGAAGCAGTTTGAGGCTGGAATGTCCCTGAAGTACAGGTGCAGGTAGAGGGGCATGAAGTGCAGCTGCCAGCCTCTGTGCCAGTCTTCACTTGTGAGGGAGACCTCCAAAATACTCTGGAGGCACATCCTTCAACTCTGAATTTGAAAAGTCCTCATTCTGAAACATTAAAGCATTTGGAAAACAGTAAATCCCAACCTTTTCCCTCAAAGCTGTATACTGTAAATTTTGAAATTTAAAAAGTTGTGTAGTATTAAGAAAGTACCTTTGAGTTGGATGGTAACACACTCATGTTCCTTTTAGGATTGCGTTGCTGTGGTTGCACCCCGCAGTGAAAGAACCCTGCGGGGAGAACCAGCAGATCCATTAGCCAGACTGCAGGCAGCTTATGTCCCAGCTGTCAGCCTCCAGTCATCTCTCTAAAGTGCCATCCTCGATGATGGTCTTCTTCAGGGATGCTGCCTGGCTGCCTGGTTGCTGAGGAGATGAAGAAGGTTCAGGAAGAGTAGCTTCTGCTTTTATGTTTTAATGTGTTGGTTTTACTCTTGAGTTGATTTAGAGAAAAGGGTTAAGAAAGTAACCACCCAAGTAGATGATCTCCAAGGTCCTTCCTGTTTCTAGAGTTCTGTGAAGCTGTTTTTGAGTCCTCGTGTATGTTGCTACCACGTAATTTAGCCACAGCAGCGTTTGATACCTGTTGGTGATCTCAGGCATTTTTGACAGAAGTGCTTGTTAACTGATCTTGTATTTGGTTAAAGGGCTTCCTTAGTGGTAGTTTCTCCTATGTTGAATACTATTTGTTTTGTGATTATTTTTGAAATCTGACCAAGAATTGACACAATTATCTCTTCAAATTTATACTTATGTCTATTTTTTTTACCTTTTAGTAAAGTTTTATAGATTAGAATAATTCTCTGAAGAGAATAAGAATGGACCATTAGAGTGGAACTTTCCCCTATTCCCTCTGACTAAAATGCTTTTATGAACTGTTGCCAAGAAGTTCCTGTAGATGTAATTTTGCCTTGTATGATGTTAGGATGGATGGACCAGCCAACTGCTGCTCAAAGTATTTTTGACTAGGGAAGAGAAATCAAAAGTAGTTAATAAAAGCACAACTAAGTGGTTTCTAAAAGTACCATATTTAGTGAATGGTTATTCTTCATGGTTGCACTCACTTTTGAAGATACGGTCTTGCAAGGTGCTGCTGCTACTTTGTCTTTCTTGGATGACAGTATGGAATTACAGAAAGTCAGGGGTAGGAAACAGTCCAGTGATTCCCCTGGTCAACGTAAAGCCTCTTCCATCCAGCCTTAGGCTGTTTTGTTCTTCTTTTGCTTTGAAGGCTGAGACGACATGCCCATCACTTGTACATTTTCACATTTTGTACACTTATCACCATACGTATGTTTTGCAGTTGTGCAGATATATTGACCCATAAGTGATTGGTATCACACACTGAATTGGAATACATGAATTGAGAGAGACCTGTGTGTTTCTCAGTGTTGTTGTTGTTGTTTCCATGTGACTGACTGTGAAGGTCTGAAGATGACTTTATACTGTTAGTAGAGTGGCTTTGTTGTGATGTAATTTCAGTAGCTGCTCATGGCAGCTGTTAGTCGAAAGTACACTGGAAGCCAGCTGGTTTAGATAGCACAGTGGTCAGGATCAACAGAGTGCTATGAAGCTGGGACTCAGTTATGGCAACATGAGACCGTCCCAACTAACTCTCAGACGTGTTTCATCTGACACTTTTCCCATCTCCCTCTCTTGCCTACCTCACTCCATTTAAGAAAGTCCACTTTCTTCAAGGAGTGACTTTTGCAGGTCTTGATAGACAAATAGACTTTGGGCTTCTTGAATAGCTTACTCTTTCAGTTTTTTTGTGACCATCAGATTATTGGAGTTAATGTTGATATCTTGCTCAAACTTCGTTTCTTTCACAGATATCAAAAGAGCAGAGGAGATACATTGTATTAAGCAGCCGTTAAGAAAGTGAAGTTTGGGGGTGCCTGGGTGGCTCAGTCGGTTAAGTGTCTGACTTCAGCTCAGGTCATGATCCTGCGGTTCATGAGTTCCAGCCCCGCGTCAGGCTCTGTGCTAACAGCTCAGAGCCTGGAGCCTGCTTCAGATTCTGTGTCTCCCTCTGTCTGCCCCTCCCTGCGTGTGTGTGTGTGTGTCTCTCTCTCTCTCTCTCTCTCTCTCTCTCTCTCTTCTTTCTCTCTCTCTCAAAAATAAACATTAAAAAAATAAAATAAGTGATGTTTGGGGCCTTGGAACTTCTTTGACTACTACTAGAAAAAGCTCTCAAAATCTTTATTGCCGGTCGAATGCAGGGTAATGTGAACCCAGTGAGCTTTTGTCCATGATTGAAAAATTCCTGGATCTTTCCCCATTAGTAGATCTCCACTTCTGCTTATTGTAACTCTACCACAAGGTGGCTGCTTTCATAGGTACATGCATTTCCCCACCCAAGGAGTACTTGATCCCTTAGACATTCCATAGAACATTGAAAACAGAAATGAAGATACCAGTGAGGGAAAGTTAGAAAACGCTTCAAGTTCTAGGCATTTCTTAATTCCCACTGACAATTCTTGCATGTGTTTTGTAATAGTTTACAATTGATATATGGGTAGAAAATTGATACTGAGAGATCCAGCTGCTCTCAGAATAATCGTAGTGACTCAGAAAGAGGAGAGAATTGTTGGGCTATAAAATGAGCAGATTGCCGTTTCAGTGTCTTTTTCTATTCCATCAAAGTGGCAGCTCACTCCATCTTCATCAGACGTTAAATTAAATGTCTAATTTATCATGGTACCTCTGATGTTCAAACTTATATTTGTTGCTGTAATTCTTAACAAGTTGTGAGGGTACATACTTCCATTTGGACAGATGGTACTTTTGACACAGCTGTTATAATCCTGCTAGGCTGATTGGACATCAAATTTTTATATTCACACTATTACCTTAATTGTAGAGAGATTCTAGGGTGGTTGTGGAAAGTCGTCTAACATGTGTTCTCCTCCTTTGCATTGCCAGGGTTCTAAATATTTATCAATCATTACTTATTTATACCCTGTAATGCCATACTTTATTGGTGAATGTTCCACTTTTCAGAGGGCATTAGGTAGGTTCTCTGCAGTATCTAAGAGAAATATGATCATATCCCTATCAACCTGTCCGTGAACTTCAAATCACAGTTCATGATCTTCAGATTAATAAAAGCAAACATCCCCCATCCTCAAAATTAAAATGACATGAAAATGCATCTAGAGCACAACATTTTAATGTTTGCTTATTTTTGAGAGAGAGCACGTGCACGAGCGGGGGAGGGGCAGAGAGAGGGAGGGAGACACAGAATCCGAAGCAGGCTCCAGGCTGAGTTGTCAGCACAGAGCCCGACGCGTGGCTCGAACCCACAAGCTGTGAGATCATGAACTGAGCTGAAGTCGGACGCTTAACCAACTGACCCACCCAGGTAGGGCACAACATTTTAAACTCAAAATACTTATTTTTTGAGACGTGGTTATGTCATATTAACTTAGATTCTGAATTTGTGATCAGTTTGATAGACTGAAGTTAGCTTTGCATTCTGAATAAATAGAATGTTAAGCAAAAAAAAAAAGTAATTTTTTTTCAAAAATAAAATTTTAAAAGATTTGGATGTACTTAATCTTTGAGGCATTCTATCACAGTGTTTTAAAATCACTAAAGGCTGATTTGGATCTGTTCATTAAATCAGGGCACAGATACCTATATTTTTAATAGTAGCAATAAAAATATGTTTTTATAATATGGAATAATCCAGTCCTTTCATTTTCTTGCCCATTTAATCTGAACAGGTAATGTTTCAGTATATTGAGACACAGTCAAGACTTTGCTAACAGCTTTCTAGATTATTGTGGGAATCATAACTCTGATTTTTAGGGTCTCATTTAAAGTACACTTTTGTTATACACTAAGATCTGCAGCTGAGAATTTAGAAACAGCAGAGTGAGCACATCTTGGCACGGGGTGTGTTATCTCCTGCAAATGGAATGTAGCTTCCTTGAGTTGTGGTTCTTCTTCCTAAATTCTTTCTTTAAGGAAGTCAGACCCTCACCTAAAAAGAAACAAGTTACCTAACCAGGAAGATAGAAAATGAAATCTGATTCTTTTTGACATTTCTTTTAGTGCCAAGTACTGAACAAAGGACCTCTTTAAGGAAGTCCTTTGTTCAGGGGTTCTTTGCTTTTGAATAGGAGCCATCTAATATATTAAACATTTTTCAGCAAGTGCAGCAGTGAAACGCCAGTTTCTGTTTTCAGCTCCTTACATAGTAAAACCAGTTCAGTCAACAGGCAATGTAGGAAATGCCCCAGCACGTGTTAGATACCAGAGAAAATACATACACAACTGAATCCTGGTTTCAGTACATTTAACTCTAAATAGGTGAGGGAGCATTTTAAGGAACAGACACAAGTGGGTGAAAATGAGCATTGTGTGTTGTTAAGATTCTAACTAGATTAGTTGGACTAGAGAGATGAGTCATCCAAGAAAAAAAAGGGGAGGGCCAATTCCAGAACACATTGAGGAATGCCTTCTTAAGGGTGAGGCTCTTAGAAAGTATGTGTGTGGAAGGAAGAGATGGTTTGGTGAAGTAAAGGCAGGGAACCTAGTTTTATCCTCACTTGTGAAGTTAGAAACCAGAGGTGGAGGGGCTGTGCTCTAGAAATAGCTGCAGGAAGCTAGCACAGGGCTGGAGCTCTGTGAGGGGAGGGGAGCAGAAGGGCTGAGTCAAAGGCTTGAGTATAGCTCCCCCACAGAGGGGCTGTGTTGAGAAGGACCTGCTGATAGCAAGAATGCCCACAGTTTGGGGACAAGCACACACAGAGGGGCCCCTTCCAAATTTCCACCTAACTTTGGCCCACCATTCTCTTACAATTCTTCACTCTTCAAGGTCTTGTTGTCCCTTCAGTTCCTGTTGTCCTAAGGAGCACACCATGGTCAGGGAAGACCTGTGAGCCTCCGTGAGTTGAGGGAGGAGCCCTAAGAGAAACATAGGGGAGAAGGAACATGCAGAGGCCTCTAAAACTTGTGCTAGAGTCCCCTACTCTGTTACTCACCCCACAGAACCTTTCCTCAAATACCTTTTTTTTTTTTTTTAGTGTTTATTTTTGAGAGAGAGACAGCATGAATGGGGGGCATGAAGAGAGGGAGACACAGAATCTGATACAGGCTCCAGGCTGTGAGCTGTCAGCACAGAGCCGGATGTAGGGCCAGAACTCACAAACTGCGAGATCATGATCTGAGCCGAAGTCAGACACTCAACCGACTGAGCTACCCAGGCACCCCTTCCTCAAATCCTTTAAATTGATGATCTTTATTTTTTTTATACATATTGTGTTAGGTTGATCAAAAGTATGCCCTTCAGTTGATTTGAGACACACAAGTTGATTTGAATGCTAAAATTTACCAGTACTTCCAAACAAATGTTTGGAAGAAATTAGCAAGTTGGAGAATTTGCTGTAACTTTGAACAATTTAATGTGTTATTTATCTGATGAATAGCATTTGCTTAGTTAAGTGTGTCACCTGATTGAATTTCCTTCTGGAAATTTGAGAGACCGAGGGAGACAGACACACCGAAGCCAGTTAGGAAGACATTTTCAAAGCGTGACATTTCTGTTGTGCAATTTAGTTTTTAAGTTTTCAAATGGAAAACATTACCTTTCCTCTGACTGAGACATGCCATTTAAAGTTTACACATGAAATAGGAGCATATGTAACAGAAGCTAGTCGTAAGAGATACCCACTCCGTATCAGTCCCGTTGGGTGTTTTAAAAAAAATCATGAATGAAGCATATTTAGTCATAGAAGTGGGTAGTATTAAAGCCAGTAGAAATGGTATGGTATGAATTATATTGTAAGTTTAAAATGATACACCGTGTGTGGAGAGTACTTTTTCTGGTTGCTTATTGCAAGTTTGATGACAGTTCTATCTTGTTATATATGCATTTGTATGCGTCCGTGCCTTGGGGTGACGAGACCAGAAACACAGAAAGCACTGTGAACTTTAGTGGTAGGCTTTATTTAAAAATATGTAAAATAGACAGCCTATGTGCTTTCTGGATATCATGTTTGGAATACTGAACCTGGTTCTTGGTTTTGAAATTGTTTGCACTTCAAATAATGAAATGTACTTTTTTTTTTAAAGCAAAATTTTTGGACAGATTATTAGACATAATTGATATCTCATGACTGAGGTATGGTTCTGCAAAAGTTGATTCAAACTAATGAATATTAAAAGAATCTAGTTTAAATAACACAATGTAAGTTGGCAACACAATGCACAGGGGTAGCAAATGCACAGCAGTGCTAGAGATTGGTGGAACGGTTGGCATAGAAAACCTTCCTCGGCAGCTCTGCAAGTGTGTAGCTCTTTTTCTCCTGTTCTCGAGTGACTGACAGGTGTATGTTGTGCATGGTGACTAACCTCTTTATTTATGTGGGTTTTGTGTCCACCTTTCTTAAGTTTCTGAATTAGAATGAGGGACCACTTAGCTAGATTGTTATCTGGAGAGAACAACTAGTGGCATGGAGGAGGTTTCTCCAAAATCACACCACAGAGCTTTGAAGTCACTGCAGTTCTGAGCCTGTCCTCAGTTTTGTGGTTCTAAGAATCAGGACTAATATGGAAAGCACAGTGCTAAGTTATAAATTCATAATTACCAAAATGTCCATGTTTGCCAGATAGGCTTCTTTCTCCCTTTTAGCCATCAGGGTAGCTTTTGGAGTGGTGAAACTAGAGTCCTGTGAAGAGATAGTTTCAAGAGAGAATTCATTTCAGGACCCTCTCTGTCCCTTATAGAGAAGATCTCATATTTTTTTTACTTCCCCAGACAGAGTCAGAATCTAGGTTTTCCTTTCCATACTGACTGTTCTCTTCTCCAATTCTGATGGTAATTACACACGATGTGTCATAATCACATTCTGATTCTGGTCTGGATGTTATGATCTTTTCCTTGATTATTTTATAAAGTTCTTTAGGAAAACACATGCACTGATTTTTAGGGTTTTTTTCCACCCATATCTAATCTTATCCTTATTTTAGTGGTTTTTCTAAATTTCTTCTCCTGGGAGCAGCCCTGTTTTCTTTTTCTCTGGATTTTGAGGAGATGCCCTGTTGCATCTGAATGTGCCCTGGGACGATATGGAAGCTTAGAAGTAGTGATACTTGAGGACTTCTCTGTAGTCGTCTTAAACAGACTACCTGGACAAATGAGGACAAGGTTTCTAGGATTATATTTATCATTGTGTCCCTGGGACTTGGCCCATGAAGGAAAGAATTGTTTTCTCTTACAGGTTCTGTATGGCATGGTCTTTTTTGTTTGTTTGTTTGTTTGTTTGTTTGTTTGTTTGTTTGTTTTTGAGAGAGAAAGTGTGCATGTGAGCGGGGGAGGGTTCAGGGAAAGAGGGGCCAGAAAATCCAAAGTGGGTTCTGTGCTGACAGCAGAGAGCCTAATGCGGGGCTTGAACTCACGAACTGTGAGACCATGACCTGAGCTGAAATCAAGAGTCAGATGCTTAACTGACTAAGCCACCCAGGCGCTCCTTCAAGGCACGTATGTTCTTTTTGAAGTTGTCTTAAGAGAAGTTGCTCCGTTCCCCACAGTTGCTTTCTAGCTCTTCACTGGGCCTTTCAGATGTTTTATGCTACTCCAAGTGGACACCATCTAGTTTTTCCTCTCTTCCACTCCTCTTTATTCATAATGTCTAACTCCATCCAGGTCACATTCCCAACTTCTCTGGGGCAGAGGCACCTGACTCAAACTCTTTCCTCAACTTTCACCATCATATGAAGCAATCTGTCACTCTCCTTCCCTTATGGTTCCTTCATCTTCTCATGTTCAGTGTTTTCTCCCTCTTTCTCTCCTCATCCCCACCTCAAGGTTAGACCATTGGCATTCTCTGCACACAGCACATTGTGGTATTTTGTCCTCTGTCTTTGTGGTAAGTGTCATCTTTCCTGATGACCCTCCTACTATGGTATGTTTTATGCATCGTTACTGTTGTATTTGTCACCAATTTTTATTCTTTTCTTTCCTGCTAGACTATGAGCTCCCTCAGCATCTTGCTGGTTCTAAAACCTACACTACCTGCCATATAAATTTTACTTCAGTGGAAACGCAATATACTATACTTTGATCCTTTCCCTCAGTTTGTTTCATTCTTTCACTGAACAAACTCTGTTGAACACCTACTATGTTTCAGGCGCTTCTATGGCTGCAGAGAATACGGTGGTGGTCTAGATGGCAATAGCCCTTGCTCTCACTGAACCTAGGTGTATGCTTGAGGGACAGAGAACAGTGGACTGGAAATTACAGTAGGGTTCACTGAAGCTCCATCTGTAATCAACAAAATTCTAGAACCTTTGGTATTTTTTTCTTGTGCTTTCTTCAAAAAGCTGTTTGGAGGGGCGCCTGGGTGGCGCAGTCGGTTGAGCGTCCGACTTCAGCCAGGTCACGATCTCGCGGTCCGTGAGTTCGAGCCCCGCGTCAGGCTCTGGGCTGATGGCTTGGAGCCTGGAGCCTGTTTCCGATTCTGTGTCTCCCTCTCTCTCTGCCCCTCCCCCGCTCATGCTCTGTCTCTGTCCCAAAAATAAATTTAAAAAAACGTTGAAAAAAAAAATTAAAAAAAAAAAAGCTGTTTGGAGATGTTAAGTGTGAAAATGTGTTTGTCTTCTTGAAAACAAAATATGGCATTAAATGAATAAATGAGACTGAAAGAAAATCATCAGTTCTCTAACTTCAACCTGCTGAAGACAGGGACAGGTATAGTTGTTCACCTCTGGAACTTTATTTTTGATGCCTAGAATTTTCCCTTTTACACTAAAGAGCTGCTTATTAGATTGGAAGTCATTAGATGCATCATTGCTTAAGTCAGCATTATTAAAAGTGATTTTAGGGGTCCCTGGGTGGCTCAGTCAGTTGAGCGTTCAACTCTTGATTTCAGCTGAGGCCATGGTCTCTCAGTTCATGAGATTAAGCCCTACCTCAGGCTCTGTGCTGACAGCACAGCAGAACCTGTCTGAGATTCTCTCCCCCTCCTCTCTCAAAATAAATAAACTTTTTTTTAAGTGATTTTAAACGTGTAAAACCGGTGTTTTTGATGATACTGTCATTGAAAAATGTAAACTTTTCTTTTTCACCTGTGCTTTCGGTAAGTCATTTTATAGATTAACATCTGCCCAAACTGGACCTGTTTTGAGGAAATTGTTATATCCCAGATGGAGAGTTGATCTCTCCAACCAAAGCACCAGTATGCATTATATACATACATATATATACACACCTAGTCTCTTTTCTACATGGGTGTTCATGAATAGAGCATGAAAAATATAATTAAAACACCTGGCCTGGAGCAGGCTGGCTTCTTCTGGAAAGTCATTTATTCCTTCACTTAGAAATTAAGTTTTCCAAGAAATTGGTACCCAACTTACAGCCAAAACACAATTTCATGCTTAATTTTGTTGGCAGGAATCTTTATTGAAAAGAGCTTAAATTTTTCTTTCCCATTTTCTGAAAAGTACTTAATTAATGTTTTTCTTTTAATAAACTGACATCATTGGAAAAGCTGGGGAGAACCAAATTTTAATTGTAAAGGATGGAGCAGTGCCTCTGCTAGCTATATTTGTTCAATAATAATAATTTTTACTATACTGTGGAATTTCTCAAAGTATGTTCCTCAAAGTGTTACTAGGTGACACAAAGAGAAGGGGTCAAGTAAGTGTAAGATACCAAGATGAGATTAAACAGGTTCATTTATTTTAAGATCTTTCAAAATCTTTAAAATGCTCTGTGCCACTGCTTCTCAAACTTGAAGGTGTGTAGGAAACACTAGGGATCTTATTCACATGAAGATTCTAATTTAGTAGGTCTGGGGTAGGGCCTGAAATTCTGCATTTCTTACAAGCCCTAAAGTGCTGCCAGTGTAACTGGTCTATAGATCACACTTGAGAAAACAAGGTTTTTAGGGATCTTCAAGAGGAATCAGGCTCTATAGCATTCTCCAGACTTACTAATCACAGGAACCTTCTTTTTGACATACTAGAAGTCATCTATGGAGCATACTTGGAGAATTTTAAATTTTAAATGGAATCTATCACATTATAAGTGAATGTATAATTTAAATAAATGTCTACTGTAGAACTTCTAGGAAATCTAATACAGAACTAGGTTATTCTCAGCTAGACAATTTAGTATAAATCCTAAGACACTGAAAAATCATTTAGCTAGCCCATGTAAAAAGAAAGATAAATACAAGGAACTAAAAAGACAACCACTGTATAAGATAGGAAGTTGTTACTGGGCTGTGTACTTTTTATTTTTAATAGACCTTATAAATATTATTAAATGCCCAAGTCCTTAATTAAACAATTTTGCATTATTTTTATTGCCTCTAGTAATTCACTTATAAATTACCATATTTCTAAATCCCCATATGTGCTGTGTTAGTGATTTCATTGGTTTTTAATCTTTGTTAACACTAGCATTTGATATGAAAAACTAATGATAAAAACAAATCTTTTATTTAAACAGCTTGAGATTTGATATGGCTTACCATATTCTTAATTGCAAATGAGAGGAAACAGTAGTCTAGGGAGGTTTTTGAGAAATCTATTGAACCTAAAGCAAATTTTTAAATGTAAAAGCTTAATAAAACTAATTAATACATCAGAGGTGGGCTTTCCCCCAGCTGCATCCTTCTGCTACACCTGGAATAATTTCCCTACTTACACATACATTTTTTGAAACCCTTCTCTGAGCACCTGCCTTCTGTGTTTGAGTTCTTAGTGCCTTGTTTATTAGCTCAAGCTACATTTTATTGTAGTTGCCCTTTTTTTGGGGGGGGGGGTCTTCCCTTTTAGACTGTAAATTGGATTGGAGGTCAGAGTCTTATATGTCGTACTTTCAATAACATCTAGTTTATAGTGTAATACATAATAAGTGGAAGATCGCTAATGCATTAAATAAATTATATCTTTATAAGATAATTCAGCGTTTAGCATTTAATGTTTTAATCTTATGATACTTAAAAATAATACAAGTTAATTTTTTCCTTGTCCTCATTTCCTGTTTTGATGGTTGTATTAGTATTACTTGCTCATCATGTAACAAGCCATCTTAAATCTCAGTGGCCCAAACAACAGTTTTTTAAATTTCTCACAAGTCTAGGTTGGTAAGGAGGTTCTTCTGGTGTTACTTGGGCTCACTCAGGTGGCTGCAGTAAGCTGATGGCTTGGTCAGGGTGGGACTCTTCCAAGATGGCCTGTCTTATATGTTCTGAGGTATCTGCCAGAGTGGCTGGGAGCACTGGGCCTCTGTCTCCACAGTATCTTTTTATTTTTTTATTTTTTTTTCAACGTTTATTTTTGGGGACAGAGAGAGACAGAGCATGAACGGGGGAGGGGCAGAGAGAGAGGGAGACACAGAATCAGAAACAGGCTCCAAGCTCTGAGCCATCAGCCCAGAGCCTGACGCGGGGCTCGAACTCACGGACCGCGAGATCTTGACCTGGCTGAAGTCAGACGCTTAACCGACTGCGCCACCCAGGCGCCCCATCCACAGTATCTTTTTAATCCTGAGCTCTTTCACAGCATGGTGATATCAAGGTTCCAGATGAAGAAGCTACAGGGCCTTTAAAACTTAGCCTCATCCACACTGGCCACACTGTGTGAGTCACAAGAGGCCAACGCCACATTCAAGGGGCACACAGTGGGCTCTGTCTCTTCTGGAGAGGAGCAGCAAAGGCACACTCACTTGGAGTTACTCTGTATGTGTTTTTTTCCTACCAGGTTAAGTAAGAACATGTGTACAATTTATTTTCTTCAGCTTTTCACCCTCTCGTGCTGACATCATGGGCAGTTTATTTAGACTTTAATCTTCACTTGCCAGAATTACTTGCTTAGCATTGTTTATATTGTGTCTTAGTCCTTCTATAATATGTTGTTTGGTTCCAGAACTTCCTTGAAAGATTGTTGAAGCCAAACTTTCTAGAGTCCCGATATGTCCTAACATGCTCTTATTTTGCGTTCATATTTGAATCATAGTTTTTGGTCAGTACCAGAAGCTATTGTTACATCCACTGTAGTTGATAAGGGCTCTTATGCCAAATGGACTCTCATTCATTTGTAAGCAATTTGTTTTTCCTCCATGGTAACATTTACAATCTTTTCTTTATCCTTGGAACCTAGATATTTCAATGGATTTGGTTTAGAGGTAGTTCATTTCATTCAGTTTGTTCACTTATTGGCCTATTTTAAATGATTAGTTTTCAGCTCTGAGAAATTTTCATTTCTTATTTCCTTTAATATTTATCCTCTTTTTTTCCCCCCTGTTCCTAGTACTCTTACTAGTCAATAAACGTAACCCTGGACTAGTCTCTAGTCTCCAAACTTCTTTTACCTTCTTCATCTATTTTTTCTGTCTTTTTTTTCAAGTTTCTGAGAGAATTATTTAATTTTTTTTTTTTTTAACGTTTTTATTTATTTTTGGGACAGAGCGAGACAGAGCATGAACGGGGGAGGGGCAGAGAGAGAGGGAGACACAGAATCGGAAACAGGCTCCAGGCTCCGAGCCATCAGCCCAGAGCCCGACGCGGGGCTCGAACTCGCGGACCGCGAGATCGTGACCTGGCTGAAGTCGGACGCTTAACCGACTGCGCCACCCAGGCGCCCCTCTGAGAGAATTATTTAGATCATTCTTATGAAATATTCTTTTTAAAAAATAATCTCTACGCCCACGTGGGGCTTGAACTCAAAACCCCCGAGATCAAAGGGTGCATGCTGTACTGGCTGAACCAGTCAGGCACCCCTCTTATAAAATACTCTTTTTGAAAAAATGTTATTCTGATATTTATTCTACTGAATGAGATTTTAATTTTTATCCTATAGCTTTAAAAAAAATTCTTTTTAATGTTTATTTTTGAGAGAGAGAGCACGAATGGGGGAAGGACGGAGAGAGGGAGACAAAGAACCCAAAGCAGACTCCAGGCTTACACAGAGCCTGATGTGGGGCTCGAACCCATGAACTGTGAGATTATGACCTGAGCTGAAGTCGGATGCTGAACCTACTGAGCCACCCAGGCACCCCTATCTTGTAACTTTTTATTTCAAGGCCACTGGCTGTTTCTCCTTCATGCACACAGCTTTCAGTTTAAAAACAGCATCATTCACTGTTACTTCTACATATGCCACTTTACTTTTCCTGTTTAGGGAATTGATTCCTTCTGGGCATCAGTAGCTGATTGAGGCACTGCTCTGTTTGGATCATTCCTTTGTTTGCCTCTAAATAAATAAACATAAAAAAATCTTTTTTCATTTTGTTAACAGTTTTTCAGTGTTTGTCTGTGTTACAGGGACTGTATCCACACTCTTCACACTCCAAGGCACATCATTCACATAGAGCACGATGTGAACCTCTCCCTTTGAGGTGTGAGCAGTGTTGACCCTTATATATTAACTCTGTGTTTTATTTTCAGAAATTATTAGTGAATGATATATGAGGTTTCAGGCATTTTATTTTGTAATGTAAGCCCCTTTTTTATTGAAATAAATACCTTCACATTTATGAGTTATATATTTAGTGTAGTTTTATATGCAGAAGTATGTCAGTTCTCTATTTCCTTAGTCTTCAAGCTATTAAACACTATTGCAATCTATTTATAAATACTCTAAATTTTTATATTTTATAGATCATATCTAATAAGAATTTATCATTTTCTGCTATATCAATATTTTTCCCTTTTCATGAAAAAAAACTATAGAAGAGTACATAAAATATATATGCAATTAAAAAACATTAAAAGGCAGGGGTGCCTGGGTGGCTCAGTTGGTGAAGCATCCAACTTCAGCTCAGGTCGTGATCTTGCAGTTTGTGAGTTTGAACCCTGTGTTGGGCTCCAGATTCTGTGTCTTCCTCTCTCTCTGCCCCTCTCCTCATGCTCTGACTCTCTGTCTCTCAAAAATAAATAAACATTAAAAACAATTTTTTTGCCTGGCTCAGTTGGTTAAGTGTCTGACTCTTGACTTTGGCTCAGATCATGATTTCACAGTCCGTGGGTTCGCACATCGGGCTCTGCGCTAATAGCTCAGAACCTGCTTGGGATTCTCTCTCTCCCTCTGTCTCCGGCCCTCCCCACCCCTTCTCTCTCCATCTCAAAATAAATAAGTAAAACAAATAAATAAAAATTTAAGAAAAGCACCTAAAAGTGTAAATATCCATTAATAATTCCCCATAACAGTCCAGCTCTCCAAAAGTTTTTAATGTGCTCTTCTAAAATTACAGCCTGCACCTTCCTTGCAGATATAACCACTCCTTTGACTTTGATAGTCATTTTCTTGGTACCTATGAGTACATCCCTAATAAACAATTTTATCTTGCCTATATTTTAAACTTACATGTATGGAATTCTACTGTTTGTATTCTTTTGTGACTTCTTCATCCATATGCTTTTTAGAGTCATTCTTGTTGTATAGACCTTTCATTCATTTGTTATATGTCTGTAGGTAAAATACAGTGCATAACTATACCACAATATATTGACCCATTTCACTGTTAATTGTCATTTGGGTTGTTTGAAATTCATAGCTTCCACAGAGTGCTGCCATGACCTTACTTAATATGGTTCTCCAGGAGTTTGTGTGCAAGAATGTCTCTGTATAATCAGGAGTGGAATTACTGGGCTGGGGAATATATGTATCAGTAGCTTGACTAGATAGATGCCAAAATGCATTCCCAAGTGATGGCTCCTTTACATACTGATCAGTAGCCTGTGATATTTACCAGTGTTCTACATCTTTGCCAACATGTGATATTGATAAATGTTTTGTCATTCTGGGAGTTGTGTATTGATATCTCATTGTAGTATGAATTTACCTTTTTCTAGTTACTAATGAGGTCGAACACCTCATTTTTGGCCATCCAGATTTCCTCTTTTCAAAGAGGTCTGTTTACACTTTTTGCATTTTCAAAAAAAATATCAGGTTATCTTTCACTGATCTTTTGATTGTAAAAATAAATCCATTAAGTCAAAATACTTAACTGCTGTACATAGTTTATTCTCTAGAATTACTATGCTGTTTGGCATATAGCTTCCTTCTAAACAAATTCTTGCCAAGAAGTTTAAATTTTTTGGATAACTGTCTGATGAGAAGTTTAGTATGTAACCAACTATCTGTAAGCTTCCTAAAGAGTTGCAGATTTTAGTAATGCTTCTTACTTCCAGGATATTTTAATACTCTTAACTGTGAAAAGTTCATCTAGTACTACTTTTAGAATTCTAGAATAGATTCCATATGGTTCTGAAGGTGTTTAACTTCTCAGGCACATTCCTGATTCCCCAGTACTTCATTCTTCCAGTTTTGTTACAAGTAAAGCAAAGAAACTTGTCTTTACTACATAGGATACTCTGTAATTTATTCTCTTATAGTATTTTGTTTATCTAGTGCTTATTCAAAAACGTTTATTATCGGGGTGCCTGGGTGGCTCAGTCGGTTGAGCATCCGACTTCGGCTCAGGTCATGATCTCACGGTCTGTGAGTTTCGAGCCCTGGGTCGGGCTCTGTGCCGACAGCTCAGAGCCTGGAGCCTGTTTCGGATTCTGTGACTCCCTCTCTCTCTGACCCTCCCCCGTTCATGCTCTCTCTCTCTGTCTCAAAAAAATAAATAAAGGTTAAAAAAAAATTTTTTTAATGTTTATTATCCCATATTATTAATGTCCTAATTTGAATTGAATTTAAATATTCATGATTATTTTCTGTCCTTTATTATTTTTCTTCATCTGTTCTTAGGCATTATTATTTTATCCTATCAATTTTGAAATGGTGGTCATCAATCATCATAACATTTTGTGAGTGTTGAAAATGAAGTCATGAGATATGTTATGGTCCAAAATACTAATGCAAAAGAGGAGAAGAAAAAAAATATGTAGACTCCAGTTTATATCACTGGATAAGATGAAACAAAGTATACTTCGTATACTCTGGCTAAAAATTATCAGTAAAGAGAGTAGAAATGAGTAAATAGAGGAAAATATGGTATGTAGTTGATCTTCTATCCCATAGAGGTTTAGCACAGAGATGATTTTATGGATTAGTATCATCTGTGATAAAAGGGATTATAGATATTGAGTCATGGATTGTACCCATATATATTATTACATCCATAGCTATATGTTACATCCCTACCCTGCATATATTACACCCACTGCCTCAAGATTCAGTACTCACACTTGAATATATGTGGCCTGCAAACTTGAGCAGGAAGATTTCCCATAACTCAGTGATAGTTCACTATAAGATTGAGATACACACATGCACACAGTTATACTAACAGTTTCACCTGAAAGCTTGTCTTCGATAAAGATTATAGAGAAAGCACAAGTCTGTCTTCCAAAAAGTGTTTTGCAAGGTGCAAAAGAATGCAGCTCAACAGAATGATAAAAGTAGACCTGGGCAAAGAGGAAATTTAATAAGTAAAGTCTGGAATAAAATGAGAAGACACGTGTAAGAGTTGGTCACAAACTCATCTCTGAGCTTTGTATAGCCAGCCAGAGAAACAACACTAAGATTTTCATTGTCCATCATTTCGTCAAGAAAAAGCACAACTTGCTGCCCTCCAGGTGCCTTTTTACAGATAGCTGTGTATGATAGACAACATTCTGAAAAATGAGGGACACTGAAATCAGTTCAGATGTAGTTGTTTTCTTATCTTAGTGTCTGCCTCAAGATTCAGAGGACTTTGTTTCCTATTTCTAACATATACCCAGGGCAGGATCCCTTCTATACCATTCCTGCTACTTGATCATCTGAACTGTGATTAAAGACCTCTCATGAGAGGGAATGTACCAGCTTTAGAGGATTCTTGAAATGTTGGACACTGGACTGTTTGTTTCAAAAGGAGAGGCCCTCCCACATGAAAAGATGCTCAACGTTGCTCCTCATCAGGGAAATACAAATCAAAACCACACTCAGATATCACCTCACGCCAGTCAGAGTGGCCAAAATGAACAAATCAGGAGACTATAAATGCTGGAGAGGATGTGGAGAAATGAGAACCCTCTTGCACTGTTGGTGGGAATGCAAACTGGTGCAGCCACTCTGGAAAACAGTGTGGAGGTTCCTCAAAAAATTAAAAATAGACCTACCCTATGACCCAGCAGTAGCACTGCTAGGAATTTACCCAAGGGGTACAGGAGTACGGATGCATAGAAGCACTTGTACCCCAATGTTTATAGCAGCACTTTCAACAATAGCCAAATTATGGAAAGAGCCTAAATGTCCATCAACTGATGAATGGATAAAGAAATTGTGGTTTATATACACAATGGAGTACTACGTGGCAATGAGAAAGAATAAAATATGGCCCTTTGTAGCAACATGAATGGAACTGGAGAGTGTGATGCTAAGTGAAATAAGCCATACAGAGAAAGACAGATACCATATGTTTTCACTCTTAGGTGATCCTGAGAAACTTAACAGAAACCCATGGGGGAGGGGAAGGAAAAAAAAAAAGAGAGAGAGAGGTTAGAGTGGGAGGGAGCCAAAGCATAAGAGACTCTTAAAAACTGAGAACAAACTGAGGGCTGATGGGGGGTGGGAGGGAGGGGAGGGTGGGTGATGGGTATTGAAGAGGGCACCTTTTGGGATGAGCACTGGGTGTTGTATGGAAACCAATTTGACAATAAATTTCATATATTTAAAAAAATACATTAAAAAAAAAAAAAGGAAAGGCCCTCCTGAGCTTGCTCTCATGGCTCCAGCCTTTAATTTTGAATAAAAATAATAAAACCATCAGCCAACTTTGATTCAAAGTATAAAGACTGTAATGAAAGGCAAATACGAGTTTGTTACAAAACCATTAGTTTTTGATCTAGCTCTTAGGATCATAAATGTAAAGCATCTAACCTTGTTTGTCCATAGCAGCCCTTCAGAGGTTTATAGACATCTGCTTGACTGCATAGTCTCTCTCTTCTTGAAGTCAGACTTTCTCTTCTTGTTGCATTAATTGCTCTGTGTCGTCCTCCCCCCACCTCCCACCATTAAGGTCTGAGTTCATAAGGAGCAGGAGCTGTCATTCATTTTGTCCCTACTCCTGTGACTGGAAAGTATGACTGAATCCCTTCACCATCCTACTCATTGTTTCCTGAACGGATACATTTGTGTCCATTCCTGGAAATGTGCCATCTGTAACTGGATGTGGACATGTCCCCAGGAGCCTGAAAGAGATGTGTGCACTCCCATGTCCCTTTCTTCCTATCATCTTAAGTACTGACCTCAATACCGCATACGATCACCTTGGTTTTAGAACAGCTTTGTCTCATGCATGGTTCACTCATCCTGCTCTTGAACCTAGTCTAGCTTAAATCTTTTCCCCAATGTGTTGCTGAGCTAACCTCAATATAAGGCCCACATTTATTCCTATTGTTTCTATCTCATCCAGGCAGCTCATTACTACAGTGTGACAGTGTTTTTGTATTTTAATTGTATTATATAGATTAATTCAGTATTCATAGTGATTGAAGAATTTGAGCATGCCCTGTGTGTTATTCTTTACATTATAGCCTAAGTTTTTGGTTGGGATTGGGTCAAGATCAAACTTCTCTGGCATTACATTAGAAACCTTTATAGGATGATATGTTTCTGTTAGCCGTTTCCAGACTGTGACAGTCAGCAGTTGCCCTGTGCCAGCCCCATTTCTGTGCTGATTGTAATACCATGGGGGACTTCTAATACACATGCCTCACTGGAGTCTAGACACACTGCATTTCCATGGTTACGCTGCCACAGACAGAAATTAGAACAGCTTAACATGACTTTTCTTTGGTGGGCCCCTTTTTGGTTCTCACAAATCATCTCTTGGATAAAATCCTTTTAAGAATCTCACCTAAGATGTATGTCTAGCTCTCTAGTTTATAATGTGAAGAGAGTCTACTTTTGTCTTCTCAAAAACAGCAATGGCATTTTCCTGCTTCCAGTTTTCTGTCACCTCTACCATTCTCTGATTCTCCAGAGAGCCCCCACAACAGTTCGGTTTTCTCCCGTCCCTAGAACGTGATTGTCCAGATCAGGCAAGCTGAGGTCATTGAAGGAAACACGAAGCCTAATTTCTCACAGTCTCTTTGCTAATAAGTACTTATTGTTATTTGTTTTTTTTCTTTGCTGATGGGAAAAAGTAATATCATTCTGTGACTCTAAGTTTGATTCCTACAGCTCCTTAAATTGTTATAAGAGCTACAAGAAAGTGAACAGAAGACCATATTAGGTTTAGAACTTGTCGGAGCTGTGGCATCCCTCCTCTGCCCAGTGTTGGTTGTGGTATTTGGAGACTGTTCCAGAGATGAGGGGCAGGGAAGTGTCTCACCTCAGTTACACATGGGCACCATGGTCATCATTCTTTAGCCCAACAGTATTAGCAATTGCCTGCAATGCCTTTCAGTCTTGAGGAATCTGAGAATGAAAAACATCATCCCTGCCTATGAAAATCTCTCCTGCTGAGTACTAGTTTCTTCTGTGAATTTATAAGCTCTTCACAGCCTCTACCTATAGACTTTGGTGGTGTTTGTTATTCCATCACTTGTGTCTTGCTATATTTGGCCTTGATCTGATTCATGCCTCAGCTGGGTGATGAGGCCACTAATGGTCAGTGACCCTGCCTTATGCCTGTATCCCCTTATCCCCCTGCACATTATGTGGGTAGAGTGGTATTCAGAAAATGCTCATCCAGTACTGCTTCTGGACAGAATCATCAAATATTGTGAAATTAAATGTGGTACATTTACAGTAATGTAATAAAATAACAATAATATAATTCTTTATCTTTCAGGGCACCTGGGTGGCTCAGTCGGTTAAGCATCTGACTTCAGCTCAAGTCATGATCTTGCAGTTCATGGGTTCGAGCCCCACATCAGGCTCTGTGCTGACAGCTCAGAGCCCAGAGCATGCTTCAGATTCTGTCTCTCTCTCTTTGTGCTCCTCTCCTGCTTGCACTCTCTCTCTCTCTCTCTCAAAAATAAACGTTAAAAAAAAAAATTCTATATCTTTCAGTAAGACTTCTCCTATTTATGTAAACAATAATTATTTCCCTAGTGATATTTATTTTCTCCTTTTCTCAAATTTTCTTTGTTCATTGAATTTATGTTTCTTTTTTCCTTACGCATTGGTATTTCATGATATTTTACTCTTGACATTTAAAATTTTTGATTCTTGGCATTATTTGTTTCACTGTTGCATAGTAACATTTTTGTTCTCTGCAACCATCTGCTTATTTTAAGGTGTGTAGTTTTTCAATGGCATAGAATACTTTCATATCTTTACTTGCCTTAAATGTTAATCTAGGATATTTCGTGTGGCATTTGTTTCTTCATAGACTTCATATCTTGTTTTTAGTGAGCACCCAGTAAATATAGAAATGGGCTATTTTATTCAGTTGATGATATTTTTTTTTTTTATTTTTTTTTTTCAACGTTTATTTATTTTTGGGACAGAGAGACAGAGCATGAACGGGGGAGGGGCAGAGAGAGAGGGAGACACAGAATCGGAAACAGGCTCCAGGCTCTGAGCCATCAGCCCAGAGCCTGACGCGGGGCTCGAACTCACGGACCGCGAGATCGTGACCTGGCTGAAGTCGGGCGCTTAACCGACTGCGCCACCCAGGCGCCCGTCAGTTGATGATATTTTAAGTGTATTTCATATCTCAGTAAGCCTACCACATATACTAAAAAATAAAGATTACCATAAAATACTTCCATTGTGCTGTAGAAAGTATTAGTAAGCCCTTTTTTTAATGAGGAAAGTGGGCTCAACAAGATGGCAACTTGTCCAAGGGCACTTAGGTTTTGATCCTAGACCCACTTACTCCAACACTGAAGGGAGTTCCTCCTTTGCTCATACTTGAGGAGGTCCTCCCCCTTGAAGGCCAGGCTCTGCCCTGAGCCTTGGCCACCATAGAATTAAAGAGAGAGAATTCACTTGCTGGAGCAGGCATGCAGACTCTTCATGAAGCTGGCATTAGAGACTCATCACATTCACTGCCTATTTCTGCCTATTAATATGACGACAATAAAACAATCACTGTTAAAAGCCCAGAACTTAAGGGCGCCTGGGTGGCTCAGTCCGACTTCGGCTCAGGTCATGATCTCATGGTGTGTGAGTTTGAGCCCCGTGTCAGGCTCTGTGCTGACAGCCCAGAACCTGGAGCCTGCTTCAGATTCTGTGTCTCCTCCTTTCTCTGCCCCTCCCATGCTCATGCTCAGTCTCTCTCTGCCTCTCAATAATAAAATAAACATTAAAAAAATAAAAATAAATAAAAAGCCCGGAACTTAAACCTACCTTCACTTACTGTATAAGTCAGAAGAGTGAAGATGAGAGACGGAGAGAGGCGCAGGTGGTGCACATATCTTCCCTTGTCTTACAGGTTATGATTTTAGAAAGAAACAGCAACCTGGTATTGAAATTTGAGGGAATGGGGAGGTTGGAATCCCCAGATCATACTATGGAATTAAACATTGTGGAAGTTGATAAAGAGCTGAAATGGAACAGTAGAGTAATTTTGAGAAGTAAACTGAAGAATATCAAGAAGAGTTTTTATGGTCTGAGATACCCATATATGAGTATGCAGAGTCACACATTGAGCAAATAAGGTCTCATGAGCGTCATAGCACTTGGGGAGATTTGCTTAATGACTGGAATGCGACATGGAAAACATGGTCGGTCCTTCATTTATATATTCATTTATTCAGCCAACATGTATTGAATACCTATTACATATGCCAGGCACTAGGCTAGTCTCATGGTATGGTAGACTGCTGCATGATTAAGTACATGTACCTAAAAGGTACAGCATTTTAGGTGGGAATCTTTTCCCAATCTTTTCCAAATTTATGAAAAGTCCATAACAGGTCAGGTGATTGATCTGGCAAACACACTGCTCTCAGTGTGTTATCTTAGGAGAGGCACCCCCTCTGTTGCCAAGAACTCATTCTTCTGTTAGAAGCTATGAGCCTGCAAAGTAGATCCACTAAGGAAACCAAATTAGCTGTAATACTCCATAGATATCCTTGTTTCAGTCATTAATGCCTTCCGTTTCTTTTAAATACAGGAGACTTTTGTTTATTTTCAAGCCCAAGTTATAAACCTTCTTTTTTTTCTATTACATAAGCCTCTTCTGTAACCAGTAAAGCATTTGAATATTTGTAGATGTCATGTGTATACTCTATAAATTGGCCCCTATAACAATCTAAAGTATTTATTATTATTTGTTTCATGATATAATCATATTTATTGGCTATCTGAATAGAATATTCAGCAATTCAACAAGCTTCTAAAAATGCTTTAGTGTCCTTAGTATGTTTTTAATTAAGAGCCCTCCTCCCCAACACTTTTATGTCATTTTTCCTATGATGTCTTTAATATGTTTTCTTCGTATGTATTGTTGTTATTATTTTTTATTATCATTTTACTTTTTCGTAGTACTAGCTGTACTTTGGGCCCTAGATGTTGCCTTTAAAAATCAAACAGCTGTAAGAAGCTGTGATCTTTGTATGTAGAAGTCCGTGGTATTTCCCAGGAGCCATCTGCAAATCCTCAGCCACTGCCTGCTCTGCATAGGAGTCTGTGAGCCCGTGTTAACTCTTTGTCTGCTTGCTTGCAGGAGGAATGCCCGCTCCTGAGCAGGCCTCATTGGTGGAGGAGGGCCAGCCACAGACACGCCAGGAAGCTGCCTCCACTGGCCCAGGCATGG
Organism: Prionailurus bengalensis; assembly: GCF_016509475.1. Lineage (NCBI taxonomy): Eukaryota > Metazoa > Chordata > Mammalia > Carnivora > Felidae > Prionailurus > Prionailurus bengalensis. Next base: position 148,880,502 of record NC_057345.1, read on the forward strand.
AACCCGAGACCACAGCCACCACTATTCTAGCTTCCGTGAAGGAGCAGGTACATCCTCTTGCTGGAATTTGCAATCAGTTCTTTCTTCAATGCCTTTAAAAATTAATCTTTGGATGTGTTTTAAATTTGTCTAACGTCCTTGATGCCTTCACGTTTTTTAATTATAAGGTGTTTACATCCCTGAGTACATTGGGATGACTGGCATGTAGAGCCGCTCCAGGTGCCAGTCAGAATCGGAACATGCAGGATACTTGTGCGTCTGCAAGTAAGGACAACATCGATGGTGATTGGTGTCTCTGTCTCTCCCACATCGCAGAGTGTGTGCATGCGCGCCAAGCTTTGTGAAGCGTAGTTTACACTGCTGACTTTTCTGTCAGGGCTCTGGCATCCCGAGGCCTGTAGTATCCTTAGATATGTTGAACCTTCTAACATTTTCATGTAGGTATTCTATAGGGTTGTCTCTGTGATTTTTTTGGACAAAGGCTATATTTGTTGTGTTTGTCTGAATCCAAGTATATTCATTTTGTGAGCTAGTGTTCTAAAACTTGTCAAACTGTGCCAGTTTGCTTCAATGTCATGTTTATGTTCAGTTTTTTAATAAAGGATACTATTTATCCTTCAAGTACAAGTAACCTCCTAAATTAGATCTTATCTGTTGTGCTTAGAGAAATTGGAACTCCTGCATTTAATTTCTTCAGATTTAAAAGCTTAATGAGGTAAATGTAAATTTAAAGCTCCACAGTTTTCTTTTCTGCCCCCTCCTTCAAAAATAAGACTCTTTCTGTTGGAAATAATTGAATAGTAATTTTTTTTTTTTTTAAATCTTATGGTTAAACCTCTGGTTCTTTTCTTCTCAAGAATTATAAACTTAGATGTATATTTGCTGAAATATTTTTTAAAAAATCAATAGTGCAGATGACTGATTATGACAGAGAAGAAAGGAATATTCACTACCTCATTATTTCACTGTTTGCTATAACTTAAAGCTAGGTATGTAGAGTGAAAGAATACTCCAGAATGATATCTGACATTAGAGCTATGTTTTCAAGAAGAATTTCACAGTTGATTCTGGTAACAAGATATCAAAATATTTTCCATCCCCTTACTAAAATGTGAGGCTTTTAAAACATTCCACAAACTAATTTGAGAAGACACAAAAAATTGTTGTCAGTACTGTTTTCATTTTCCACCAAACTCTAGGTTATCCAAGCTTCTCTCACCTTTGAGGAGGAAAACAAAGGACTCTTTTCTTATTGTACTTCATAGTTGTCAAGATTTGACCCAAAGAGCTGTAAACTGAGGAGACTCTGATTTATTTAGAGCTGTTAGAGTATACCACATTTTGGTGGAACATGACAGTAAATTTATCAAAATGCCCAGAACTCACTTAAAGCTAGAAACTGTGTCCCATAAACATAGCTACAGGAACTTTGCATTTGTACTTTGAGACCACATACCTTGCATGTTGAATAAAATTGGAAGCCTATTATGATTTTGGCACTGGAATTCCTTGATGGCCTCACATGACTTGAGCATTTTATGTTTTGGTGATAAATAGTATTCTGAATGAATATTTTGTAGGAGATAGCAAGAAGGGTTCCTGTTTCTGAAGATAGCCAGAGGAATACAGGTATTTGTTATTTATTAGAAGAATTAAAATATATATCCCAGATTGTTTGTTTAGTAAGAGGATATACTCTACCCTTCTATTCTTGTTCTAAGAATTTGAATCCATTAATTTATGTTTGCAGTTTTCATTCTTAATTTCTTTTAAAATTGTTTATCATCGCTCAGCACTCAGCATTTCGTTCAACCCAAAACACCGTATCCATGTCTCATTCCAAGATACTTACCTGATTTTAAAAAGCTAACTCAAGCTTCTGTAGGATTTTTGTGCTACCAGGCAAGATACTCTAATTTCTTTGTAGTTGGGGTAAAAATTTCTTAGGACTTTCCTAAAATGTCACTCCCTATCATCTGCCCAATGAGACAGAGCACAGAAAAGTTAGGAATAAGAAAACCAATTACTGTTTACCTTATATATATGATTTGAAAATAACTAGTCAGAATGCTACATTCTTAATTGTGTTAGATTCAAATGAAACAGTTAGTGTTAGATTGTGTCCTTGATCATGTTTTATATCAAAAGAATAATATTCTTGGGTGGGATGTATAATTATTTAAAAAATAAAAGCCTCGCTACCATGCAACGTTCATGGCCATGGAGTAATAACATCAGCTTCTCTGTTGTCAAAGAAGAGACCTTGTTTGGTGGCAGCCATGTCTCAGGAAGGATGTTTCATTAGGGCACAGAAGGAAGAGACCCCTTCAGTGCAACTGAAGTGGCCCTGGTTCCTATCACTACTTTCCATGTGATCTTAGGAAGATTTCTTAACCTCTCTGTGTCTCAGTTTCTCATCTGTAAAGTGGTGATAATGATCCTGAAGATATTGAAGTAACCGTTGTAAAATGTTTACAGTGGTGCCTGGCACTTTCTAGTAAGTGCTCATGGTAAGGGCTAATATTACTATTTTCATCAGCATTTCTACCTAAGAAGAAAAGGTTCCTTTTAGGAGGATCTGGTGATTCTACTCTTAAGTATGTATCAGGATTCAGTGAACCTTCTTTGGACATGGATATGAAGACAAAACAACTTTCTGAATATTGAGCTGTGTTTATGCTGTGATAGTATTTTACTTCTGCATGTCATTAAACTTTGAAAACTTCACCATGCTGGTCTCACAAACTAGAACTGCTTTATGTATGTATTATCAGAAATAGAGCATGTGAAAATAAATTTTGTCTACATGGTGATTTAGTGCAACCCCATCATAATGTCAAGGCATTTGGTTAAAGAATTAGAGAGTAATACCTTTTAAAACACACCTGAATGTTGAGAGGAAAAGTCTGGGTTCTTGAGTAAAGTACATTCAGGCCACTAAAACACCTCTAGACATACTTGCCCTGGGCCAGTCACAGGTAAGTAGTAGGGAAGGAAATAGCAAGCAACCAAAGCAATCTTGTTAACAAAGCATTAATCTCTTAATATCCAAAATCGGATTTTGGGTGTCATAAAAACATTTAAATCTTCCTCTATGGGGCCACACTTCCCCCTAGGATGCCAAAGACATAACTGTTCCTTATTCCTTGACAGAATGCTAAGATGCATGTTCTCTCCCTTTTGTGAAGTAATAACCTTTCACATTGATTCGGTCACTTAGGTGCATACCTGTGCAGTTATAGAAAAAGTCCTTGCTTTTTGACAGATAGCAAGAAGGAATCTACTTCTGTTCAAGTTCTGCCTCTTTTGTGAAGCCATTTGCACCCCAGCTGAGGTCGGGTCTCTCTCCGCTTTATTCCACTGCTTTATATCCCTCTCTAGCACTTTATTCTACTGCTTTGACTCTTACTGTATGCTTCTTTGGATGATATAGTCAGCTATCTAAGGATAGAGCCATGTTTTATACAGTGTTTTACACATGTGTCACAGGCTACTCTCCCAACCCCTTTACTATATTAGACTTGTAATAAATGATCGATCAGAAAGGGAGTGAATGAATAATACTGGCCCTCAGATTTCTTTGTCACCAGCTAACTGTTCTGTGAAGATAATGGAACCTGCGGCCACATTCATAGAACACTGCTAAGCCAGAGAATCTCACAGGGAGCGCTTAGAAAACTAGTTACTCACCTGTGTATTTTTATCCTTCAGACAACTTGTATATATTCATACTGATCTAGGAATTAAATCTGATCTTTGCATGGAGCAAACTAAAATTTTATTTCCTGTTAATGGTTAGATAATGACATACGTGTTATAAATTTCGTCTCCCATCTGTCCAACTTAGCTGAAAATTAACTGTACAGAATAGAAGGTTATGGTTATCTTGGTGATGTCACAAATATCCACCATCATCATGCGTACCTGGTTATACAGGTAACCACCGAAGAAATCTCTTTCAGTTAAGGATCATGTTTTAAAAGAAATAAAAAATCATCCCATGGGAATAATATTGTGCTCCTTGAACTCAAATCTGAAATTACCTGAAGAGCCAAGTAAACATAAGCCACCAGTTGGCTGTAATCAAGATCAGCATTGGACAGGTTCTGTTATTGAACTCAACTCCCAATAAGGATCCAGTAGTCCACGATGAAAACAAGTCCTTTGTTGAAAACAAGGAATTTTTTTGCATCCTGAGAGTTTTCAAATGTATGGCAAATTTAAGAATGGTCTGGTGTCTAGCTTAATGTCTTTTGCATAGTGAGGTAAAGAAATATGGCCAAATGCGGTGCCCTCAAAGGGCCCTGCCTCCTCCCATGAAAGCCTTAGACCTAAATGATTGATTTCGCCTTGAAGTGGGTGGTACATATTTGGATGCAAAAGAATTAGAATTTGATAAGACATTGGCTGCTCATCCAGAACTTTGCTGCCACCCCCTGCAACTTAGATGTGTCAGTGTGCTAACTTCACAGGCTCAAAGGAAACAGTGAGCCAAAGACCATGTACAGGCTATTGTTATCAATGGGAAGAGTCTATTGTAGTTTTTATAACTGATAGGAAGTGATCTGGATTATAGAAACACTGTAAAAGACTATGTGGCCAATCATAGGGTTAACAAGTATATTTCATAGCTCTATATAGGATGCAAATTGATTTGCATTCTGTAGATCATGCATAATTACATTATTACATTCTTTCATCTTCTGTCATAACAGTTGCTTGCATAATTGAGACCTCTATTTGAACTTGGCCATACTCAGGCACTCTAACCTCCATTCTACTGTTCCCTCAAACCACACTCTTATTTTTGGCTTCTGATTTAAGAAGTTTGAAAACCACGTTTAAGGTTGAGGCCAATCCAGATAGCATGAAATTGTAAGCACAGAACAGATTTGGTAAAACATGCTCATTTTACATATACGTTTCTTAACTCTGGTAAAGTCCTAAATTAGATAGTGTGTATACTTCTTTTGTTGCCTTTGGTGAGTTAAAATTGCAATGTTCATTATTTGTGAGGCTCTCAGAGAGAAGCCTCAAGACAATATTTTCTGACTTCAGTGAAAATTTCAATTCTGCCTTCAGTGTGTCCATATTAATGTAGGTGATACTTAAATATCAAAGAGTGAAATGAGAGTCATTAAAGATCCTTAATTTTTGAAGATAAAATAAGGAAATTTGGAGCCAACTGTGCCCTATTGATATTACTTCATTTTTACATGGATATGTTAGCTTCAGTAATTACACACCCTTCCTGTATGGCAGAATGCCCAGAACTGAACAAATTCCAGTGCAATTATTTACTTTATTCCTTCGAAACTGAAACAACTCAACTGTTGTGCACCTGCCTTTGCAACTTCCTTTTATTTGGTCCCTAAGTTTATTTACAATAAAATCATTCTCTCTGACACACCTCAAACACATGCAGAAGACAGAATTTTTATTTCAGCTGTAAACAAGCATAGTTTTTTGCTTAGCTAAAAGCACTGTATGAACAATGCCTAAAACTTGGCATTTTTCCTGTGGTAACTTAGTAATTGCTCCTACTGGTAACTGGATTATTCTGGCGATTGTAATTACCACATAATGTATAGTGAAGTCTTCCATGCCTGAACTGCATCATCAAACACAAGGTAAGATTGGATCTTTTCTTAATGATTTCTGTGGGATCATCAAATTTGAAAGCGTTATCTCCTTAATATTATGGCAGTGTGGTTCAAGATGAGGTCAGGTGGTAGAGTACCTGTGATACTGTTCGGCCTGGATTCAAAAATTCTGAACCCCGAGACTTGCTTCTCAGATCAGTCTTCTTTAAGTGTGCTGTGGTCAGACTGTAACATTTCTCTTCCATGTGTTCATGGTGTAGGGTATCCTTCACTTCAGGTGTCTCTGTAGTTAAGGAATACAACTGAGTATGGCCAACAGCTTTATTCATTATGTGAGTGTATGCAAAAAAAATTGTCCGCAGCAAGATAAAAAATTAGATTGCCAAGTTAGCTAGCAACAGTTATATCCCTTTTGTGATGGCCTGATAAATGATCAGCTGGACCTATTGGCAAAGTTCTCCAGTCTTATATGTCTCAGGAGTGCATCCTGAGTAACTATTTGTTCTATTTGAGTCGGTTGGAGACTCTTTTTAGGTTTATTGGGTGCTGTAGGTTTTGTTTGTTTGTTTTGTTTTGGGGTGCTTTGCTTTGTTTTGATGTGAAGAGTTCTTAAATTCCAGGAATTTGAACAGGCTCAGTCTGGCTTTGCACACATAGCTATATCACATATGTAGACATGAAATACATAGTAGGTGCCTAAAAATACTTACTGTATTGATGAACTGGGAATGTAAAAATGCTCAAGATCCCCCTGTAGTTAGCTTTAGTGCTTGCTTTTAACTAAGTAAAAAATATCCATGGAAAGCCTCCTGTAAACAAAACACTCTGTCCAGGAAAGGGAGAGAGGGAGGGAGGGATGGTAAGCTGGTCTACAAAGATGATCTGTTCCGTATAGTTGCCACCTCAGAAGAATGCAGAGGCACAAACCATATTGTATACTTTATGTGCAGTAATTGGCAAGTATGAATATTCATTTATGGAACCACAAAATCCAAGAATGTGTGTTTTTGCCCCCTTTTTTATTTAAGCAGGTTATAGATATGTATTGTATTGAATCAGTTTTATGTAAATTTGTTAACTTAGACATTTTTAACTTCAATTTTTGCCATTGAATTAGCATTACCTTTCGTTTACATTTGAAAGTAATGCAGTATTTTTTCCTTTATTAACACTTAAAGCTAACCCTGACTTTGTATGTTTAAAATGATAATTTCCTTTTCACTTGAATAACAGTTCCTGTTCAGAGTTAAATTATGAATATATGGAATATTTTTTCCCCTGTACATGCAAAGTTGATGCTATTAAAGTTGAAATGAGTGACTGCTGAGTTGGTGAGATTAAATGGATGACAGGATCATTCAGCATTGAATTCTCTGCACTGCGTGATCGTTTTTCTTTTTAGAATCATTTCTGGAGAGAAAAATATTTTAGAAACATTCTTTTCCCCTCAGGTCTAACCCTGCAGTTACTCCATAGCTATAGCAAAACAGTCTATCTTCATGTTGAAGTGCTCTCGATTTCTAAATTGCCGTTTTTGTTACTTTTGCAGAAATGGGTCCATATGGTCTTGCTGCATCTGTTTATATGTTAGGAATGTATTGTTTCCAAAGTGATCAGATCTGCTTGTACCTCAGCAAAGTAATTTAGGTTATGATTATTGCATTTTAGACATTCCTAAGAAAAATCATTTAAAACGTATAGTTTTTTTTTTCCAAGTAGTTCAAAGATAAATCTATGTCTTCGCTTAGAGACTCTTAAGAGTTTTTATGCACTCAAACCTTAATACAGGGGTTGCATGTAATAGAAACAGTCTGCAAGCAAATTGAAAGAGCACATTATTGAAACTTGGAGACAAATGCATGTTATGCAATTCTGTATAAGTTATATTTCAGATATGAATGTGGCTATCATAAATTGAAAGATAGTTTTCTTAGAATTGAAACCTCTTGACTGTTGAAAGAAATTGTAATTTTCCTTTAAAAATTGGAGTTCAAGGTATGTTTTAATGTATCGGCTACTTAATTTATATTTTAATTTGCAGACTTTTATATATGAAAATTCCCACAGAGCAGCATGACATCAGAAAAGTATTCATTGTGTGGTATCATTGTCCATAATAGGAATATATCTGATTTGCAAGTTTTCCTAAGATCATTCCTAAAGCCTAAATCAAGATAAAGGTCCTTAGCCACTGCATAGGGCCTTTTATTAAGCTGTTCTAGGGGAATTGATGCTTACTATTTTAACTTTATATTCAAAAACTAAGGACTGGGGCACCTGCGTGGCTCAGTCAGTTAAGCGTCTGACTTCGGCTCACATCATGATCTTGAGGTCTGTGAGCTCGAGCATCGCGTCGGGCTCTGTGCTGACAGCTCAGAGCCTGGAGCCTGCTTCGGATTCTGTGTCTCCCTGTCTGTCTCTGCCCCTGCCCTGCTCGCGCTCTCTCTCGTTCTCAAAAACAAATAAACATAAAAAATAAATTAATAGTAATAATAATAATAACTAAAGAGTAAGCCTGCCTTGCCCAAGTGCAGAGTAAATTGACACCTCCTTTATTTCATTTGTGACCTTAGCTGCCTCATATGTTTCTTCCTTTAAAGCTATAATTGTTGTAAGGAGAGAGGCTCACTGGAGTTTTCCCATTGCCCCATTTTCTCCTCTGTTTCTTAATAAGGTGAATACTGTTTTCTTTATATAATGTAAGCTCTTAACAGCAGGATCTTTATTTTTCTTTTATTTCAGTTAGCAAAGTATAATGAAACAAGTGAATTCTTATTAAATTATTTTGTAGAAAAATGTATCTTAGTAATTGCTGCTGTTAGTATTATTTTAAGCAGATTGATTAGAAGATTTGATGGTCTGTAGGTAAGAATAGGAAACATATTTGTGTAACTATGCATACCGAACAGAATGCTGTTACATGTAGCTTCTTTGATTTGTACTACAGAATAAGGAAAACCTATTTTACTAATATGAAACCATTTTATTTGGGTGATTTTTTTTTTTTAATTTCTGAACCCTTGATAAAACTTTTGATTTTCCATAAAAAACGATGAAGAACTCACTCTGTTGTCAGAGTTAGAGCTCTCCTAATGTGAGGCCAGTAGAACAGGTTTGAGAAGAATGGTCAGTGCATCATCCATGTCAGGTCTGCCTTTTTTGTGATCACAAAGACCGCCCCCCCCCCCCCCCCCCCGTTGCTTTACTGGTTTTGCCACTTGTTCGAATAGCCAGACTGCTATTTCTTCTCTCCTTACCATCACCACTATTACCACCACTACAACTGGAAACCAATGAAAAACTTAGGAAAGATATTGTCATAAGGATAGCTTATAAGAATCCATGAACTCTATGGAATAGAAATCTATTAGGAGACTAATAGCTAACATTTATTATTACTTACTATGTGCCAGGCATTTTGCTAAGTGCTTTGCATTGAGGATCTCCTATATTCCTTATCCCAACCTAACGAGTTGATGCTTTGAAAATCTCTTTTTTTTTTTTTTCTTTCTTTTTTTTTTTTTTGGCCATTGAACATATCTGATCCAAATTTCTTTGTTCCATGCATTTTCCCTCCTCAATAGATTTGGTGGGAAATATATAATTTTAAGCGATACAGGTAAATTGTTTTAGTAAATTGTTTTTAACCCTTAAATTAGCCACGGCATTTTCTGTTGCTTTTAACCTAAAACCCTGAATTATTCAGAGAGTTGTTATTATTGCCCCTGTTTACAGGGAAACTGAAACTCAGGAAGGTTGATTAATTTGCCCAAACTTACACAGTGAATAAGTAGGGAATCTAGGATTCACAGGAAATTATGTTACAGAGATGTTTACTAGACAGTTAAAATCTGCAGTGGAGTCAATAAAGAGAAGAATGGACACAGAGGAAAAGTGAGTCATTGGCAGTGACAAGATTGTTTGAGTGGTTATCTTGGAATATGAAGGAAAAGAGCAAAAAGGATATGATAAATGTTAGTAGACATGGAGCCTATAGAAAATAAATCTAACATAAGCATTATGAATGTTCTCAGTAAACATTTTAGAGTAGCTAGAACAGAAGCAATAGTTAAATATAATTTTAAAATGTTTTTTCTAAGCAAAAAGTAAAGCTGTGAGTGTACTCAGGGGTTATCACATTCCAGGCATCACCTATGGAAAAGAGATTAGTCTAGAAATAACCTTGACAAAATTTTATATTTACAAAGATATAGGAGAAAAAAACCCCTAAGAATCCAGATTTAAAAAAGCAATTTATCTGCAAAAGATAAAATCAGACTGAGATCTAGCTTTGCTGAAACAGTAGATATAAGAAGAGCATAGAGCAATGTGTTTAGAGTGTTTAAGGGAATTTTTTTTTTAATCCAATCCAAGAGTTTTACACAGGGCTAAATTATCTAATGTGTGAAGGATTAAACAGATATACTCAGACATTCAGGGTCTCATGAGATACAGTCACCCTTGCACCCTGGTATCCTTTTGATAATTGAAGATGTGTTTTCTTCAGAAAGTCCCCAAATTTCAGACTCAGGAATGAGAAATTCATGTTACAAAATAAGTAGTGCATCTTTCCTTACTTGATTAAGATTCCAATCCAAGAATCAAGGGTTATTACATGTTATCAGTTAGATTTTGCAGTTTCTCTTGTACTCTCCTGTTTCCTGTGGTCCACAAGCTACATACTCCTTCAAGTAGTTCAGATGGATGTGTTAATCTGGTGACCACCACTATAGGCCATTGTTTATTCTGATTCACTTTTGATAATAGCAGCTAAACTGCTTACATGTTGTAATTTTTTTTTTAACCTTTATTTATTTTTGAGACAGAGAGAGAGCATGAACGGGGGAGGGTCAGAGAGAGGGAGACACAGAATCTGAAACAGGCTCCAGGCTCTGAGCTGTCAGCACAGAGCCCGACGTGGGGCTCAAACCCACAGACCGCGAGATCACGACCTGAGCTGAAGTCGGACGCTTAACCGACTAAGCCACCCAGGCACCCCAAAACTGCTTACATGTTTTAGCTACTCCACAGGGAGAACACCCAGTCAATGCAGAATTTCATTTAGAAATTCAATGGCGGGCGTCTCGGTGGCTCAGTTGGTTAAACGTCTGACTGTTTTTTGTTTGTTTTGTTTGTTTTTAAGTTTATTTATTTATTCTGAGAGAGAGAGAGAGAGAGAGAGGGAGGGAGGGAGGGAGGGAGGGAGGGAGGGAGGGAGGGAGGGAGGGAGGAACGGAGGGACAGGGAAAATCCCAAGCAGGCTCTGTGCTGGTAGAGCAGAGCCCGACACAGGACTTGAACTCAAAACCCTGAAATCACGACCTGAGCTGAAACCAAGAGTCAAGGCACTCATCTGACTGAGCTACCCAGGCACCCCAAACCTCCAGCTCTTGATTTCAGCTCAGATCATGATTTCACAGTCCTGAGATCCTTAGGCTGCAGCACTGGGCATGGAGCCTGCTTGAGATTCTCTCTCCCTCTTCCTCTGCCCCTCCCTTGTTTTTGTGAGCATGCACACATGCTCTCTCTCTTCGTAAAAATAAATAAATAAATAAATAAATAAATAAATAAATAAATAAATAAATAAATAAATAAATAAATAGAATTGAATAAAATTAAAATAAAATTCGGCGGACTTTTCATTGTCCCAGCATGTAAGATGTTTTGCAACCTGTAAACTTCTATTGAATGACTTGAGTCATGATTTGTTGGCTTATTGAATTTGCAAAGACCCCACCCCCCCAAAAAAAAGTCTCGAGGTTGAGCTGGGAACAAATTCCTATTCCTATTATCATCTCCCATTGACCTATGAGTATTATTTTAATTGTGCTTAAAATATCAATGTTGGTAATATGCTCTTAGTTATATTAAGATACATACTCAGAAAAGTCTTGTAAGGAAATTCCCAAAGGCTTTCTGGAGTAAAAAGGATAGGATTTGTATCCTTAACCCTGGACAAGGTAAGCATCAGGAGATTAGCAGATACCTGTTGAATGAATGAATAAAACAAAGGTGATCTGTGCAAAGTAATTACAAATGAATAACGAAAAACAAGGTGGGGGGAAAGGGGAGATATTTGATATTAACAGATAATTGATGACAGAAGGAATATAAATGACATATACATATGACATAATTTTCTTACCTCACTAGTAATCACAGAAATATGAATTAAAATAATGGGGAGGCATCTGGGTGGCTCAGTCGATTAAGCGTCCAACTTTGGCTCAGGTCATGATCTCACGGTCCATGAGTTTAAGCCCCGCATCGGGCTCTGTGCTGACAGCTCAGAGCCTGGAGCCTGCTTCAGATTCTGCATCTCCTCTCTGTGCCCCTCCTCCTATCGCTCGTGCGCTTGCTCTCTCTGTCTCTCAAAAGTAAATAAACATTAATGAGAATAATGGAATATATCTGCCTATTATATTAGTAACAGTTAAAACAGTGTAAGTGTTGTGATGTTGGCAATTTCACATAGTATTGATGAGAGCAAATTGGCACAACCGTTTTGGAAAGCACTTTAATGATCTGTAGTAAAGGCATTAAAGATATTTGCGTCTTTGGCTTGGTAATTCCAATTCTAGGGATCCAGTCTAAAGAAATATTTACTGTTAATACAAATATATTAATCATAGCGAAGTTTCTAATATCTAAAAATTGGCAACAGCCTAATATCCCAATATGAGTAGAATGATTATATAATAGTGTATGTATATGATGGGGTTTGCACAGCCTTTAAAAATCACATTTTTAAAGAATTTTTAATGATGTGGGGGGAAGAGTTCACAATACAACTATATGTTATAGAATCTTGCTATACAAATACATATTCATGTATATAAACGCACATGTGCACTCATTAATAAAACAGGAGATACTCCTGAAGGTTATGTAAGAATCTTCAGATGCTTTCCCCTTTGTATTTTCCAAATTTCTTACAGAACACATGTTGTGCTAATAAAAATTCTAAAGCCACAAAATAATAGAATCTAGGAGGGAGAAAGCCTTTATAAAAATTATTGTAAAAAAGTTACTACAGACTATGGTTGACAGAGAAGGAAAGAAAAGACGTTTATATAACTTATAAAATGTGGAAAACTTGTCAGATGAAGCATGGTTGAAATGGAAAATTTTGCATGACTAGCAATCTTCAGATCCAGAAAGGTATAATGGCAGTGATTAAGAGCAGGAGCTCCCACTTCTACCCCTGGCTATGATGTGTGACTTTGAACTTTGGGTGGAGGCTCCTGTGTCCTCATAATGGTTCCAATCTTACTAAAATAGCAAGTACTCAATATAACATTTACTACAGTTGTTATCCTTGAGAAGGTAGAAAGGTTTTGGAAGTGCAGTGTTCTAGCCTGGGGCCACTTAGGAGGGACCTGGATCCAGAATGAGAAATACTCAAAGGGAGATGCCCAGGCTAAGATGTGGCCCATGGAAGGGGTTCCAAGCAAAGGACCAAGCTGAGGTTACATGCCTAAGGACCCTTATGTCATCATGCTGATGAAGCTAGTCGGAGGGGTCAATGTCTGTCTGGATCCGTAGAGATAAAGGTTATGTCATCTTAATATAATTTTGCAAATTCAACTCTTTACAGCTATCTTTAGAGTATATTCGGAAATCTCATTAACAAATTCCTCAGATACATCTTTACCAGTTGCCTTGGAGGGAATTCTAGCAAGTATCATTAAGTAAGGGAAGGAAGATGCAAAGAAGTATATAAAATATCCATTTTTTTGGACTGCCCACCTCCAGGATATAAATTCCAAGGATGCTTTCCACTTTATTCCAGAGTTTTAGAATAGTGTCTGATACTAATCAGCTCTCAGTACTTATAGAAAATACACACTTGTTCAAAATGTTTGACTATTCATGGAAAACAAGTAGGGAATAAAACACAAGTACGCTAGTGCACATCATCACATTAATTACCTAGGAAAGGTGAAGGAGGAAGTAGGAACCCCTCCCTAGAACACAGAGTAGGAGGGGCATATCCAAAGTAAATAGTTTCTTCATGATGTGTTTAGGACAGCTTGTACCTGATTACTTTTTCCTTGCTATTAGGAAAATCAGTCTTGCAGAAAATCAGTAGTCCAAAGAGATTGTTCAGAAATGATGTTTTTTTCTAAAGTGTAACGGTGGTCCTTGCACCTTAACTGGAACCACATGACACTTTGGGTTCTCCTGTGTAACACGTAGATATCAGCAACTCCACCCAACAGCCTAGTGACAGAAGAATAACTACATCTTGAAATGAGGTCATACATTTTTGTGGGGGGTGGGGGTCAGTCTGTACTTTCATGATTATATTTTCTACCTTTTAAATGCTTCCCGCTATATTCTCATTGAAAATATAGCTTTAGTGAGTCATGTCTAAACCTGAAGAAATCCTGTGCTTTTACAAAGGAGTTGAGAATTTGTCACTGCTGTGATGGTCCATACCCCTAATCTGTTCTCACCTTCCATAACCCGGATATAGTCCAAAACCAGTTGGAATCACTTGGACTGATTTATTTAACCTGGAAGAACTCACATTGGTATATTCTAAACGTTCCTTTATGACACATTCCTGCACAAAAAGGTAAATGTAATAATTATGACTGCTTACTTTATGACTAGAGCAATGCAAAAAATAAGGAGCTATATCCAATACAGTTCTTGTGTCTGACAAATACCACCCCAATTTCAAAGTCCTTTACCCCAGACAGAGTAGAAATATACCAAAAAATGAGTACGTTGGCCACAAAATATTGCAAAGCACAAGAACCAGTTTGCTATTCTGTGGCTGTTTTAGCTAGCATGTTGACTGGTTTTTAAACATCTTGAGGAAACCATGTTCATCATTACAAATACCTTGACAGCTCCAAAAATAATGGCAAATGGCCACCTAAGAGCCTAGGCCAGGCAGTGGGTCTGGGGTACCAGTCAGGAGAACTGAGCCAAAACACGGGTCCCTCCTGTTAACACTTCACTGGGATATTTTGGAAGGTGTTCCACGTAGGCTGATCATGATCATCCCATTAGCCAAGGTATCCTCTCAGCCAGCAAGCCTGCACCTAGGATCCTCTAGAAGAGTCACACAGAGCCCTCTGAGCTTCGTTCTGTCCTGAGGACATCACTTTACCCTAGTGAATATTTTTAAATGAGGTTATCCTCATTATTATTTATGGTAAAAATCTGATAATCCTAACTCATCAGGGAGCTCTTACAGAATTTCAGTGTATTCTTCTAAAGATTTCAGTTGTTTCAAAATTCATCTTGGTACAGTGGGAAGAATGTAGGCATTGATGTCCAGCCAACCTGGCTCACATCCAGACTTCTACAAATAACTTTATGATATTGGGCAGGCCCTCATAGCCTGTTGCCCCCTCTGAACAATTAGAATAATAATGTATAGTTTGTTGGTTGTATATTTAAGATGCAAATAATGCTTGGTACTTAATAGGTGGTCAAGTCCCTCTGTAGAAGCAGAGCTATCTGAGGTGTTTTATGAATATTGACACTTTATCTTTTGGGGGGTTTTTCAGTGATAAAGCTGACATTGAAATCTAGTTGCTCTTGAAATTGCTATAGCAAAATGAAGCCACCCACCCACTATAGTGTATTGTTTACTCTGTTGCTCTTTATTTCCTGCAGAGCATTAAATTTATTTTCCATATTTATCTACCAGAAATCTTTAACTCCCAATCTTCCAATTTTGTTTGGTGAGCTGAGAAAATCCCCATTTGTTTCCTACTAGAACCTGCCTTAGGATTTCTTCTTACCTGAAATGCATTTGAACATTATGTAGTCTAAAATGATGTAATATGATTGTTCCATAAGTGCTCTCTGCCGGATCTGAGAAACCATTAATTGTTTTGAGAATATGAGCTGTGGCTGGGTAGAAGCAGTAGGTTCTGATTCACAGTGCAGGATGGTGTGCTCAAGCAGTTTGGTGTGTTCCAGGTATTAAAACCATCATAAGGAGATGGATAATGTTCTGTTTTGAACCCCTTAAAGATGATTCCCAAGTTATCATATTGGAAAGAATCCAGAGGAATTATTTCTTGGAAGGTTTTAATATTTTCAGTTTTTAATATTAGGTCACAAGTGCCCTGTAATATTCAATAAGTCTTTGTAAGACATGTCCACAATTCCTGGCAGACAGGTGGCAGATATAAGAAAAGATAAAACACTGCAAATAAAATTAACAACAAACTCTGATTGGACGTAGCAGTTCTGAATTGTGTTTCTTACTGAGCGCTAACGAATACTGCTCTGATGCTGTGGCATTCAGTGAGTATCTATTCACCAACCATCAATTATTGACAGTTCCTAATTGTCAATATTTATTGAGTACAGTGTGATAATAAGTACTTTGTACATATCATCTCCTGTATCCTCACAACCGTCCTATAATGTCTCTTGCTGTTATTTATAAGCCTTGGTTTACCAATAAGGAAGCTGAGTCATAAGGGAGTTTGTGAAACCCAAGTCCTCCAGAATCATCCACAGCAGAATTCTTTGTTCCTAGAATGGGACCTGCTGCATAAAAGGTACTCAGTTGATATTTGTTTGATACCAATCTGGTTAGAATCCAGAGACTAACAAAAGATTCAGTTCCAGGAGAATATCTGACCCTAAAGCCTACAGCCTGAATTACTTCATTTTTCTGCTCCTCTCCTCCTTCAGTCAGCCCTATATTAGACCAAAATTGAAGACAAGACCCCAGCCCTCTAGATGCACAATCCAGTGAAGATGGTTACAAACCAATAAAGGGTTGTATATGTTTCCTAAGCTTCAGAATAAGAGTTGAGGAAGGTAGGCACTAAAATAGCTCTGTCATAAATATGTGTTCCCTTGGCTTCAGGTTTAGCTGCTATAATGAGACATCATAATAGTGTGGCCTAAACAAGATGGAAATCGAGTCTCTCTCATGAAACATTCCGGAGAGTAGTGGTCCAGAGCTAGCCAAAGCAGCTTTGCCATGTGGTTGCCTTCTCTGGGTCTGAGGTGGCTCAGTTCTCATTAGGATCTGGCTGGCAGGTAGCGGTAAAGAACCAGGGGAACATACACGCATTCCTTTTGGAGAACATGGTCTAGACGACACTTGTTCTTCACAGCAAGCTGCGTCCAAAGCTGGGAACGCATGCTCCAGTTAAGCAACAATGAGATCGGTGAAAATGATTCTTAATAGCCAGCAGTCCCCTTGGGAAGAGTAGGAGTGCTCTGGCACCTGGGCCTTGTTGCTCCTCAGCTCTTTTCCACCTGCCTTACTGTACCTTCCTTTAGATTAGCATTAGACTGGGCTGTGCCATGCTGGATGTTTCACGGTAGGTCCATAAAGGACCAGAATCAGAATCATTACACTGATTATTATGTTTTCTGAGAGATGGTTTTGTTTCTCTATTTAACATTAGTAACAAAGAGGTGCTATGGAGAATATGGTTCCCTTGTATTCTCAGTAACTTTTTATTTTAAAATGCTTCAAGTTCATCTTTCCTGTCGATACTGCTTAAATTTTTAAAAATCCTCATATTGAACTTTCCATGATATTGCCATCTTGTAAAATGATGACGGAAATTAAATTTTTAAAAAATTCTCATATTGAGCTTTTCATGTATTGGGGGAATTTTCCTTTTTTTTTTTTTCTTTAAGATTCTTCCAGCCGATTTAGGAATTAAGCCAACATGAGACAGATTAATAGGAGGAAAAGCCCAAGTTTTATTAAATGTGCATGATGGCCCAGTAATGAAATTGAGACCCAAAGAAGTGACCAAGGCAAGCAGTTTTTATACATTTTAGACAAAAAGACAGTACAGTAGTGTGGAATTGTCAGGATAAAGAAGGCAGATGCTTGGGAATTTCAGTTAGTAAGGAATTTTAAGTGGAATTTGGGTGGAGGGTAGTAGATTAATGAAAAGTAACCAAATTTGTTTCTACAGCTTTCACGGTTTCAAAGTCCCTATCTCTTTACTTAGTATAGGGGTGGTGCCTTTTGTATGGAAGATCTGTTTCCTGCTTTTGAGAGGACAGAGAAGAGTGAGTGTCCTTGCACAGTTTCCCAAGTAGCTTCAATTCAGAATGATCAATATGCCACCGTGGCATATTTGAGGTGGCCTGCCCTGGGCCTCTAAACATGCTATTACCATCTTGAAAAATAGTAATGGAAATTGCTAAATATGCCCAGTATAATAATTGATGCTGCTATGAGATCCTAAATGTTTTGTTTCTATTTCTTTACTTCTCATTTTCTGCGTTTGGAAAACTCTTTTCATTACCCCTTGGGTCTTAAATTTAAGTATTTTTTATAATATGATCAGGTTTCTCTCCAGGGAACTCCGAGGCTCAATTTATATTTGTAAGCATGTTGAAGGCAGATAATTCCCCCCATTACCTGAAAACTTTTTCCTTTACAATTTATAATTGGAAATGAGTGAATTTCAGAGTGTAATCTCAACTAAAGCACAGAGCCTGATGCGGGGCTCAAACTCACAGACTGTGAGATCGTGACCTGAGCCGAAGTTGGGCACTCAGCCTAGTGGGCCACTCAGGTACCCTGGGATTGTTTTACTTTATATATGGCAGAACTGAAGTGTAAATGGGTTGACTTGCTGTTCATGGTCACACAGTTCATATGCAGTTAACAAGAATCTTCTCCCTTATCCCTCGACCCCCTTTCCACTACCAGTTGCTGAGCTTGTGCTCTTGGCCAAGGTTCAGGAGAGCCACGCTTAGGTGAAGCAAAACCACTCTCTAGTTGTGTCACCCTAGCCCAGCCACATAGTGTTTCCAAGCCTGAGTGTCTGTTGGATGAATGGGATAAGAGTAATTAGTTGACTGCCTATTGCATGAGGGGTAAGACTCATCATGAGAATACAACTATATAGAAATCCTCTAAGTTGTAAAATTTATTGTTTCGAAGCACTGTTATGATATCCTTATAGTTAGCAAAATGACAGTTATTTTCCTTTAGGAAGTGGTATAATATAGCATTGTGGACTAAGAAATAAGGGTTCATTTAGGCCTCAAATATTTTCAAGTTAGAAATCTTAATTTGGTTCTCCCTGCCATAAATATTCTCCTATTGTACCCTCCGCACCCACCCAAGCTTAATGAAAAAGTCCTGGTTGTGTTATGTTTGCTTCATCCCACTGATATGTAGGCTGCATAAAGGAGACAGTGACAACAATGAAGAATTTGTTTTGATTGGTGATCCTTTCTGCTCTGATTAGTGAATGTGGTCTGAACTGAACATGCCACCAGAAGTCAAAAGGTCCTGTATTCACATGCAGTCATCCATCCAACTCAGTATATACACATCTATTTTCCATGTATAAATAAATGTCAAACTTCTTCACATTCATCATCTGTTGGAACTTCAGGACAGAAGAAACCATGTCAAGAAAGCCCTCTTTACCTGCTGGTGGAAACAGAAAATGGTAATAGTGAAGAGACATTTAAGGAAGCTGGAGTTTAATGAATGAATCTCAGCTGTTCCACCTAGCACCTTCTACCTTCAAGGCTTTTCAGTGAAAGGACCAGTATCTGGTTCCGTCCTCTGCACATGAATACACAGTGTTATTGGGCACCCAATGATCCAGCATTTGTAGTCTTTAGTTCAGAGCATGAAAGAGGGAAGGTCTAGTTTCCACATTTATATGGGAGCCACAGGGCACAAGACAGTTGAGAATTACTTCTGATAGGCTTTGTTTCCTCTGGAGGAAGTCTTCTCTTTGTGAAGGCTTGGCTTCCTCACCAGGCGCCTGGGCCTCCTCACTCTCCCTCTCTCACCAGGCGCCTGGGCCTCCTCACTCTCCCTCTCTCTTCCCTTACTTTAACAGCTGTTTCCTTTTCCTGCTTCCACAGCTTTGTCCTTTTTGCTCTTCCTACAGTCCTACCAGCAGCAATGTTTCCTATTGTTTGTTCAAAGAAAGGGAGGTGGAGAAGAGCTTAAAATGTGAGGTATGGGTAAGTGTTCTTTTAAGTTGTAAACTGATGGAGGGTAATGTGTAAGCTGTTGTTACCTCTTGCAGAGCATTGATAGAATCTCATGAGTTCAAATGCTTTTAATAGTAACAATAAAACTATTATGGGGTCTAAGCAAATGCAAATTATTTTTCTAATAATACCTGTATTCAGTTTGTAGTCTTCATACTTATTTAAAAACACTTGGAATAGTTTTTTATCATATCCATGAACAACTGTAGCTGTTCATATATAGATGTATTTATATAGTTACTTACATGTATTTTATAGCTGTTCATTTCTGTAAAATATATTTTATCTAATGTATGAATATTAATATATGAAAGTTTTAATATATTCATATTGATGTATGAATATATTAGATATATATTCACTTATACATACACATATATAAATATATATATACACGTGTGTGCGTGTGTGTGTGTCATGTTTGGTTCAAACCTGGTGCTATAGTTTTTGTGCCTGTAAACTGTTAATGAAATTTCACAAATACATTGTATGGTTTAATTAATGTTTATAAAATTCTTTGAAGGTAAAATCTCTAGATAAATGCAAGAATTATGATTGCTTTCTTCATGTAATTCCCAGGACTCAATTTTTCTTACATATAGTTTCTCACATGATCAATCAAGGTTTATATGTGATACCTTTCACAGTATTTTAACTTAAAATCATGTTTTGCTTGAGGTACATACTGAATTATTCCTACTGGTTTTACTCTTTTTTTTTAAATTTAATTTTTTTTTAATTTACATCCAAATTAGTTAGCATATAGTGCAACAATGATTTCAGGACTAGATTCCTTAATGCCCCTTACCCATTTAGCCCATCCCCCCTCCCACAACCCCTCCAGTAACCCTCTGTTTGTTCTCCATATTTAAGAGTCTCTTATGTTTTTGTCCCCCTCCCTGTTTTTATATTATTTTTGCTTCCCTTATGTTTATCTGTTTTGTCCCTCAAAGTCCTCATATGAGTGAAATCATATGATATTTGTCTTTCTCTGACTGTCTAATTTCGCTTAGCATAATACCCTCTAGTTCCATCCACGTAGTTGCAAATGGCAAGATTTCATTCTTTTTGATTGCCGAGTAATACTCCATTGTGTGTGTGTGTGTGTGTGTGTGTGTGTGTGTGTGTGTGTACACATATATATATACACCACATCTTCTTTATTCATCCATCAATGGACATTTGGGCTCTTTCCATACTTTGGTTATTGTTGATACTGCTGCTATAAACATGGGGGTACATATTTTCCTTCAAAACAGCACACCTGTATCCCGTGGATAAATGCCTAGTAGTGCAATTGATGGGTCATAGGGTAGTTCTATTTTTAGTTTTTTGGGGAACCTCCATGCTGTTTTCCAGAGTGGCTGCTCCAGCTTGCATTGCCAGTGCAATTGCCAACAATGCAAAAGAGATCCTCTTTCTCCACATCGTTGCCAACATCTGTTTTTGCCTGAGTTGTTAATGTCAGCCATTCTGACAGGTGTAAGGTGGTATCTCATTGTGGTTTTGATTTGTATTTCCCCGATGATGAGTGACGTTGAGCATTTTTTCATGTTTCGGCCATCTGGATGTCTTCTTTGGAGAAGTGTCTATTCATGTCTTTTGCCCATTTCTTCACAAGATTACTTGATTTTGGGGTGTTCAGTTTGATAAGTTCTTTATAGATTTTGGATAATAACCCTTTATCTGATATGTCCTTTGCAAATATCTTCTCCTATTCTATCAGTTGCCTTTTAGTTTTGCTGATTATTTCCTTCGCTGTGCAGAAGCTTTTTATTTTGATGAGATCCCAGTCATTCATTTTTGCTTTTGTTTCCCTTGCCTCTGGAGACGTGTTGAGTAAGAAGTTTCTGTGGCCAAGATCAGAGAGGTTTTTGCCTGCTTTCTCCTCGAGGATTTTGATGGCTTTCTGTCTTACATTCAGGTCTTTCATCCATTTTGAATTTAATTTTGTGTATGGTGTAAGAAAGTGGTCCAGGTTCCATTCTTCTGCATGTCACTGTCCAGTTTTTCCAGCACCACTTGCTGAAGAGACTGTCTTTATTCCATTGGATATTCTTTCCTGCTTCGTCAAAGATTAGTTGGCCATACGTTTGTGGGTTCATTTCTGGGTTCTCTATTCTGTTCCATTGATCTGAGTGCCTGTTCTTGTGTCTTTGTAGTATAGCTTGAAGTCCGGGATTGTAATGCCTCCTGCTTTGGTTTTCTTTTTCAAGATTGCTTTGGCTATTTGGGGTCTTTTCTGGTTCCATACAAATTTTAGGATCATTTGTTCTAGCTCTGTGAAGAATGCTGGTGTTACTTTGATAGGGATTCCATTGAATATTTAGATTGCTTTGGGTAGTATCGACATTTTAACAATATTTGTTCTTTCTATCCAGGAGCATGGAATCTTTTTCCAATTTTTTATGTTGTCTTCAATTTCTTTCATAAGCTTTCTATAGTTTTCAGTGTATAGATTTTTCACCTCTTTGGTTAGATTTATTCCTAGGTATTTTATGGTTTTGGGGGCAATTGTAAATGGGACCAATTCCTTGATTTCTCTTTCTGCTGCTTCGTTGTTGGTGTATAGGAATGCAACCGATTTCTGTGCATTGATTTTATATCCTGCCAGTTTGATGAATTCATGAATCAATTCTAGCAGTTTTTGGTGGAATCTTTAGGGTTTTCCATATAGAGTATCCTGTCATCTGCAAAGAGTGAGACTTTGACCTTACAAAGTCTAATCCAGCAATATGTAAAAAATTACAAAGTCTAATCCAACAATATGTAAAAAATTAATTCATTATAACTAAGTGTGGTTTATCCCAAGAATGCAAGCTTGGCTTAGGATTTGAAAATTAAGCAATGTAATTCAACACATTAATAGAAAGATGGAAAAACCCGTGTTATTAACTTAATAGATAAAGAAAAAGTATGTGATAAAATGAAACTTCCAATTATATTGAAGTCTTTTTGCAAACTAAGTTAATGTGTATCTGTGGAAAACCTAAAGCTCATAAAGTTAGTGATGAAATACTAACGACTTCACCTTTTAAGATTTTAGCCAATGTTATAAGGCAAGAAAAAGAAATAAGAGGCACACAGATATGAAGGCGAAAGTAAGACTTTTTTCACAGAAAGGATGATTTTATTTGTATAAACTCCAGAATGGGGGTCAGCCAAATTTGGTCTATCACTTATTTTTGCATGACCTGTGCCTAAGGTGGCTATTATACTTTATTTGCTTGTGCAGGTGTATTGTGGATACAACCATGTTGGAAAGCAGCTTGGCAGTTTCTTCTAAAATTAACCAGTCTGCTTCTCATATGACCCAGTAGTTCTTCTGGGTACAACCCAGGAATGAAATATGTCCACACAGAAATTTATATATGAATGTTCATAGCACCATTATTTACAGTACCTCCATATTAAAATTTTAATTGTTGGGGCACCTGGATGGCTCAGTTGGTTAAGCATCTGACTTCAGCTCAGGTCATGATCTCACAGTTCGTGGGTTGGAGCCCCACATCAGGCTTTATGCTGACAGCTCAGAGCCTGGAGCCTGCTTCGGATTCTGTGTCCCCTCCCCCCGCCCCCCCCCCCCCCTGCTTCTCGCCTCCCCACCCCTGCTTATGCTCTCTCTCTGTCTTTCAAAAATGAATAAACATTAAAAAATGTTTAAATAAAATTTTGATTGTTGATAAAGTATCTTATGGACATACTGCTCAGCAACAACAAAAAAATTCCTTATACAACATGGATAATGTCTCCAAAATATGCTGTTAAAGACGTCAGACCTAAGAGGGTGTACTGCTATTATTTCATTTATATAAAATTTTAGAACAGATGAAATTCATCTATAATGACAGCAAATCATGGTTGCCAATAAGCAGGTGGGGAAGAAGTACTGCAAAGGAGTTAAGACAGTGTTTGGAGGGCGATGGAATTAAATATGATTTGAGGTGTGGTTCATTGGTGTGTACAGTTAATAAAATCCATCAAACTATACCTTTAAAATGGGTGTGTTTTATTGTATGTAAGTTATATCTCAACAGAGTTGGCTTTACAGGTAAAAAATATTAATGTCTTTTTAAATCCCATATGGCTTGACTTAAACTAGACAGCTTCAGTAAAGCACAGATCCTTTGGTAGAGATATATATATATATATATATATATATATATATATATATATATTTTTTTTTTTTACCACATATATATATGTGTGTGTGTGTGTGTATATATATATATATATATATATATATATATTTTTTTTTTTTTTTTACCTCCCCATGCAGCTTGGTAATAGGCACCCAATAAATGTTTTTGAGTAAATGCCTGAGTGAAAGATAGAAACAAGGTGACATAATAGGCTGGGAATAGAAGAACAGAGTTCCCTGGAGTTCAGCCAGCAAGACTCCAGGGCCAGAGTTCAAGTCTAGGAGAGACTGGGTGAAGCTATTGGATATAAAATTTTTGTTTTAGATTTGTTCATCCTCACATTTATTTTTCTATTGGGGAGGAATGTGTGCAATGTAATCTGCCACGGCTGGAATTACAGATAAAGTCTTTTGATGCTAGACAGGGATTCAGACGATTAACTGTGGAGTACTTTATATAGGAAACGATTTTATTGAAATAACGTAAGGAAGCCTGTGTTAGTAGATTTAATAAAATCAAGCCTGACTCATCTGTTTGAGGGCCAAGATTATGGAAATAACATCTTATGCTTCAGGAGTATTTTAAGATTGAAACAGATATAACTGTTCATATTTACTTAGGAAGAAACAGAATTGGTGGATAAGTAAAACTTTAACCCTGTGGAAAAATTTAATATTTGTATTTGGCTTCTCTGTGTTAATGCTGAAGAAATTGCTTTAGGTTATACAACTCCATAAATGTTACGTTTTCAGTGTTACCGGAGGGGTACTTTCGCAGGGAAGGATCATGTTTTGTTTCATGTGTGAAAAATAAACCTGAGTCAGTGTATTTTGGTGTTTAATCCTTTAAAATTTTATTGCAGTATTTTTCAGTTTGGGGGAAAATTCTTAGTGGCCCTGTACCTACATCCCTGTAAGGGATGAGTGCTTTGGTTGAAGTCCTCTAGATTTCATCCTTTTTATTTTTTGTTACCCTAAGAATTCATTGGCTCATCTTTGCCTTTTGTGAAGAGTTCACATATTTGGTTTTGTGGCCTTGTTTGGGTCAACAAATGTGGTTAATCCAAGGAAAGCATCATTTTATTCTACTTACACATCTCTTGTAACTGAACATATGTGTGTCCTTGGAGAGAGAAGAAAATTAGCCTCACCCCAACTCCATTCATTTACCTACAATTTTCCTATGAAATGTTTGTAATCAGTTGGTACTTAAAACACCCCAGACCTGGTATTTTGCCAGAGGGGACTGTTTCCCTCTGGGAGAGGGTCTTAATGGTGTTAGTCCAGCCTTCCTCTGGCAGCCTTACTTCCAGGTAGTCAAAACCAGATCCAGATTTCTTGACGTGTGTTTGATAGGCCGTCTTCTTCAGAATCATCCAGTGTATCTGCTTGTGTAAAACTAATCCTAAAATGATAGAATGGGGGTGGGGGGGTGGCACAGTTGGCAGTCGCCAAAGTAGTAATTGTTTCAGGCAAGGATTGTCAGTGGCTGCTAAAACTGGTGGGTTAGCATGAGAAACAGTATTATTTACATGATCTGTTTATGTAGTCTCAAGGTATCTCCCTGCTAGATACTATTAATTACAAAGGGAAATTAAGTATCTTAACAATAGAAAAACCTGGCACAGACCATCTAAACGTTGAAGCAAATCAGTATCTGCCTTCTCCCCCTTTACCCCTCCTCCTTAGTTTAACATACATAGATGAATTTGAATAAGCCAAACTTTAGGTCTAATTTTCTTCCCTCTGGTCTTTTCTGTGCATAAAATATCCTAACTAATGTCTCTGGACCATGATTTCCATGATAAAGCAAGAGCCTTAGTTTCTCTTCAGACTATGCTATATGCCAGAATATTTCAACATTCTAGTGTATTTTTGTGCCTTGCAAGCATACAGATACCTTTGATCTTATCTAGCTAGGTGTTTGCCTCTCTGTACCAATACCTGTTTAAAAGTTTTGAACAGTTACATTTTTGGTTCCCAGATGGGGTTCTTGGAAGGAACACAGTCCACAGATAGCCATACAGACTTCTATAGGATTTGGTAAAGCTAATTGGCAGTACTCCTATATTGCTGTAAGACCTCCATGTCCCCCAGGATATATTCATCACCAACACTTGATCCATTTCCTTGATGAACTAACTTACTGTGCAAACATCAGTGCTTTCATTGGTCTGGTGCTCAGTGTGAGATTCTGCAGTCCCCATCTGTTAGCTCTCAGTTCCTATAAGGGTGAAGGCCAGTGTCCTCTCCCCTCTGAGTGGCCTACATACAAGATTTTGACATAATCACCAGAGACTAGCTCAAAGACCTTTTAGCTCTTTATGGGTAGCTGAACGTCTTTTAACCTCTTAGGAAACTCATTTTGCACAAACAAATTTGGAATCGGAAACAGACAACTTTTTTTTTCTCCTTAAAGTATTACTAAGCAGAGGGAGAAGGCAGAGTGGTTTAACTACATAGCCCAGTACTTTAATCTTTCATGTTAACCAGTTCAGAAAGAGTCATTAATATTCCAGTGCCCATCTTTGCATTTATTAACGAAATTTAAGATTAAAAAGTTTTCTTGATTTAATTACAATGATTTTATTGAAGATATAGTAGCTTTGATAAAATTTCTTTCCCTTATTTAAAAAATTGTATGAATTTATAGAAACAAAACATCTAAATTGTGAAAAATATTTATGAGTGTGCCTAATATATATGGTTGTGGTCTTTTAAAAGGGTTCTAAAATGATTCAACCTAATGTGAATGATATTTTACCTCAGTGCGGTGTAGCTAATGGTAATTAGTATCTTTCCAGCATCTTGGAGGAGAAAACACCAGAAGGGTTGGGGACACTTAGAGGACCCAAACCCTACTCTCTGGCAGCCCTTTCTGTGGCTTTGCTCCAAAGTTACATTTATAGATCTCTCAGGAAAAAATTATTTTATTGCCCAGGAGAAGTTAAGTTGGACAATGTATTAATGAGGACAAATGATTCCTAAAACATAATGTGCATCAAGGTGGATTAGTGAGTGAATCTACAGCAGTATTTACTGGCAGAAACATAAGAAATCCATCTGTAGGTTAAAATGTCATACCTTAATAAAAAGAAAATAGAAAGCTGTGTGTTAATGGTTTTGAGGAAAGTTTATCAAGGTGTAATTTACATGCAATAAAATGCACACTTTCAGTGAGTAGTTCTATGAGTTTTGACAAATGCATACAGCTATATAACCCTAATCAAAATACAGAACATTGCCATCACCCCCAAGAAGATGTTCTGTAGATGGTTTTCCAAAAGGTGGCTATAGTCTGAACAAACACACTGTGACCCAGCAATCACTTGTCACTGCAGTTGTGACTCTGCTAGGGTGATCTCTAGTCTTTCCCTGTGGTTTCACAGTCTGCAAGGGTGGCAGCTTGAGATCTTTTCAGCATAAGACCTTTCCAGTTTGACAGACTCCATGAGTCTGCCTCCTCTCAGACCCAATGGAGAATTTCTGGCACTCTGTTCCAGTGAAAAACAGTGTTTGAAACTGCTCTTATCGCTAAAGTTCTACAGCTGTGAATTTTTAAGTTTATACAGGAATGGGCATTTACATTTTAGGTAATCAATATTTATTGTTATTTTGTTAGTTTAGGTTTGCAAAATAAATACTAAAAGAGAAAGCTTATAAACTTTTTGGAAACAAATGGCGTGCTCTACCAGGGAACTCGTGGGCTAAGCAATCTGGTTTTTGAATAACAGAGAAAATAGATTAGGTTGCTTTGCTGCTTTTTTATGCTCTTTTACATAAAAAATACAACTGTATACTCAAAGTGTCTTGCACAAATCACTTGTTTTAGAATAATATTTTACAAATCCAAGTATTTGTTGATCGTTATTCTTTTCACTATTAAGTATTAATGGTCATTCTCTAATGTAACTCTGGTTTGCCTGCTAGGCTTAAATGGAAAAGAACAATCTCCTTTCTTAGTGTTCGAATTTGCACTAGGCCTGTGGCCCTTGGGTCAACTTTACCAAAGCAATTTAAACTATTAATAAGGACACCATTTTTATTTGGCAGTTAACAGCTCTAGATGGAAAATCCCAAACTATTTGCTTCTAGGTTAGAGAAAAGGCATTAATTTGTTTAGCACTACTAGTGCTTCTGTAAATCTTCCCTTCCTTCCTATAGCAGCAAATACAGTTAGGGAGCTAGTTTCTTGGCTGCGAAGCCATTTCTGGGATAATTGATCAAATTGGCAAAAATAGCTGCCTGCTGCTCTACCAAAACCATCTCAGCCAGTATTCTCCCATCTGGTATGTGATCACCCTTGGCCCTTCTTTATCCAAAAGAATGAAGGTATAACCTAGATAGAACTCAGTTTTAAAGAGAGAGGTCAGCCACTTATTTACCCACCCCTAAGGGAAAAAAGTATTTTCCTAAAGAGTAGTTTCCTAAAATAGAGTGATATCTGATCCTAAAATCTTTTGACTTTCTGCAGGTTTTTTTAAATCTTTGCAACTATTTATATTTGCTAATTTACCATTGCTTACTCTATTTAGCTGTACTATTGACTTCATTTAAAAATTGTTTGTATAGTTAATTACACTTATCTGTATATGAAAAAATCAGAATAAGTATTGCACATTAACATTATAGCCTTGGAAAAGTAATTTCTGCAGCTTTTTATTGCAATATTAATAACAAATGGTCACTTTTAGAGAGCCAAATTCAATTTTAACACTTGTTTCTAGACATATAGGCTTGTAGTAAATTAATATGCTGTGCCTCTGTACTGTGATTGTAGTGGGCAAAATATGCTTCCCTCCCCAAAGATATGAGGTCCTAATACCTATAGCCTGTAAATGTTACTTTATTTGGAAAAGAGGTCTTTATGGATGTAATTAAGAGCCTTGAAAGTAGGAGATTATCCTGGATTATCCAGGTCAACTCTAAATGCCTTCACAACTGTCCATGTAAGAGAGAAGCAGAGGGTCATTTGACACATATACAGAGGAGAATGCAATGTGAAGGTGGAGACAGAAATTCCAGTGATGTGACCAAAAGCCCAGTATGCCACTAGCCATCAGAAGCTGTAAGAGGCAATGACCAGATTCTTCCTTTCAACTTCTGGAATGAGTATATCCCAACTTACCACCTGATTTCAGCCAAGTGACACTCATTTCAAGTTTCTGGTCTCTGGAACTGCGAGAGTATAAATTTCCATCATTACAATCCACCAGATTTGTGGTGATTTATTATAGCAGGCATAGGATTTGGTGGGTGGGATGCTGATGTAACAAATACCTAAAAATTAGAAGTGACTTTGGAACTGGACAGTAGGTAGAACCTGGAAAATTTTTGAGGGACAGAGTAGAAAAGGCCTTAAACATACTATTGGTAGAAAGATGGACTTTAAAGGTACTTGTAGTGATAGCTCAGAAGGAAATGAGGAAGATGTAGTTGGAAACCAGGGGAAAAGTGATCCTTGTTATATATATAGTGGGAGAAAACTTAGCTGAATTGTCTACCACAGTTCTATAGAAAGCAGGTAAGCATTGAACTTGACTATTTAGCTAAACAGATTTCCAACCAAAATGCTGAAGGTGCAGCCTCGCTTGTTCTTGCTTGTTCTTGCTTGTTCTTGCTTGTGCAGCCTTGTTTGTTCATAGTAAAATGTGAGCTGAAAGATATAAACTGAGGGAAAAACTTTCAAGCAAAAATGAGCTATAACTTGATTTGGAAAATTTCCACTCTATCCAGATTGCAAAAGACACTAAAATTAGGAAATTTATTGTTAGGAAAGTGTGCTCTGGAGAGTAGGCCAAAGGTGTAACTGGACAATCTTTAGTGCTGACACAATTAGGTGTGTGACTCATGGATCCCCTCAACCATCTCAACAGGAAACAGGAATGCAGATGGGATTTTCCAGGAAAGATCTGTGGAGGACCGTCTTCTTTAATGGCATGAATACACAAGGGATACACATGGTTTTTGGGAATATTAAATCAGAAACAATGCCAACTTGACTGAAAGGGACACAGGATGAAATGTAAGAAGGCTGTTGGATCTCCAAAATTCTATAGGCAGAAAACAGCCTTATAAAACTACTCAGGATCTAATATGTGCTACCCTTTAAGAAAAAGGAAAAAAAAATGACTCCAGGGACTCCTGGAGTTTTACTTCCAGGCCTTGAAACTTTGCTCCACAGGACTTTGAAATTACTTGGGCTGCGTGGCTTCCATTTTCTCCCTTGTGGAGTTGGGGATGTCATAAATGTTATCCTATGCCTGCTTCACCATCTTATTTTGGAAGCAGATAACGTGCCTTCTAGTTTCACAGATCAACAGATGGAGAGGAATTGTGCGCCAGGATGGATCATATCCAGAATCTCACCCATACCTGATATAGATGTTTAGATCATGAGATTTGGGACTTTTAAGCCGATGAGGTTTACATCATGAGATTTGGCTTTTGTGGTTGATTCTATCATGGTCTGGGATGGGGTCCACCTATTTTGCACATGAGACAGACAAAAATCTTTGGCCAGATGGACTATGGTAGGCATAATAATGCCATGTCCCGTCTCTTGCCCCACCCCCAACCCTGCCTCTGAAGATATCCAGGTCCTTATTCTTGGACCTGTCGAGGTTACTTTATTTGGAAAATGTCTTTACACATGTGATTAAAGATATTGAGATGGGGAAATTGTTCTGGATTATCCAGGTGAGGCCTAAATGCCATCACAAGTGTCCTTGTAAAAGAAAGGCAGAGGGGGAGTTAACACAGAGAAAAGGCATTATGAAGGTGGAGGCAGATATTGGAGTGATGGAGCCTCAAACCAAGGAATGTTGCAGCAACCAGAAGCTATAAGAGGCAAGGAAAGGATTCTCCTCTGGAGATTCCACAGGTAGCATGGCCCTGTGGACACCTTGATTTTGGCCTACCGAAACTGATCTCTAAATTCTGGCCTTTAGAACTCTGAGATAATAAAATTTTGTTGTTGTAAGGCATCAAGTTTATGGCAATTTGTTAGAGCAGACAGAAGAGACTAATATGGTGACCCTTTTACATTTAGCCCTCAAGAAATGTTTGCTTTATTTTCCATTTCCATTTGATTTCTCCCAGGTTATTACTAGGACTCATCAAACATTTTAAGGAAATACTTGATTGTACTGTTAGATATTTTTTCCTTTTTGTAAAAAAAAAAAAAAAAAGTTTTTTCTTTGCTCTTTTGATTTTTTAAAATATGCTTGGTTTTGATACATATATATTGCTTTATCTGATGATCTTCATTTTTGAAGGAATTCTTGTGTTGTTCTTCCTCTATCTTGGGTAGAGATAATTTTTAACAATGTTACCTTGATTTATATTTATCTTATGAGTTTTTCAGATATAAAAGACAAAAGAAGAGCTTTAAAAGACATTGAAATTATCTTAGCTATTTTAATCAGATGTGGACTTTAGTTATTAAGACCTAAAATGATTGTAGTTAAATAACAATGTTAGGCAATAGTTTGAGGTTAAAAAATATACTGACAAAGAATGATGCATTCATTCTTTCAATGTATGATTAGTAGAATGAGTACTGGAAAAAATACAGTGGTGAAGAAAAATTTTAAATGCATGGCTCCCTACCCTTGTGAAGCTTATATGTACTTGTATCACAGGTTCAGCCATTCTAATCATTAGAATCTATCCTGTTATCTAATTTAATGATGGCCCCCTTCCCACTTCTCTTTTCAGAGTTTTTGATCATGTTGGAATTAGAATCTGATAGGGGAAAGCACACATTAAACACATAAACTCAAAGGACTTTATATATGTGAATTGATTTTGAGAAGTGCTGTAAATGAAAAGAGTGGATATCACAGGAAAATATCTAGGGGGACTTACTTTAAATGGATGTTCAGATAAGGCCTTTTTCAAAGAGGTGGCAGTGAAGCTAAAACAGGAACGGATATTCTTTTCCTCATGTTTCCCACTGCTGCCTCTATGCTAGGTAGGATAGTTTCTTGAACTAGAAGACTCATGGGCTTCTATCACCAAAATCTCTCCAGAATCCAGCTACTCCCTATCTGCATTGTCCAGCCACTCCATAGTCCACACGTCACCCCCATCAAATTTCAGCCCAGACTTGCGGAAGCCTTCTGACACTGGTTCTCCTGTTTTTACCCTTTCGCGTCTGGTCTAGTTTAGTCTCAACAGAGGGATGCTGTTAAAGGGGAAATCAAGTTTGGTCACCCTTCTACCCAAATCTTGCAGTGACTTCCCATTCTCAGAGTAGGTGCCAAATGTCTTTACAAGGGCCTCTGAAGACCTCTATGATCAGTCCACGGTTTCTCCTCTCTTTATCAGTCACTGCTTCAGATGAAGTTTCCTCAATGAACCCATGCCAGGCACATTTCATGGGCTTTGTACTTGTCCTTCCCTCTGCCTGGAATACTCTTCCTTCGGCTCTTCCTGCCTTGATTTTTTTCACTTCCTTCTAATTGTGATAATATTTGGTAATCTCTGCAGGATAGTGTCTGGGGACAGTAAGCAAGACTTGGAAACAGAAAGGAGTTGTTGGCTGGGGTTGCCTTCTAAGAATATTAAGAGTAAGGTTTTCTTTTGGCTACAAAGTCCAGTAATCTGCACACATTACCTAATCACACTGTGGATCAGGACCCTCTTAACTCAGGCTGTGACTACCTGCACATTGTGTATGAGATCTATCATACCATGGGACAGGTGACTGCCAACTCACCTCCTGAGGCCTAAGACCTTCTAAACCCTGGAGCACCTATCATACCTGCACCTGAAGCTCAACAAGACATCTGTACTCAGCTGTCTACCTCCCTTTCTCCTAGGAACAATCCGCAAGTTCCTGCTCTCTACTTCTAGAGACATTAAGGACTTCATCTCTCACACCTCACATTGTCTTTCTTTCTTTCATCACCAGAAGTCTACTCCTATCTGGTTATCCTGTTAGCTGCCAGTCTTCCATCTTCCTCTTTCTGTTTATTCTCTTGCCCAGTCTAGCCCCCATCCTCCTCATGCTTCTCCCAAACTCTTCTTCTGTGTTCTCTGGAACTCCTGTGGAAACCACTAACCCCACATTCTCAACACATCCTCAGTCACATCCTCATATCTTTCCTTCCCCACGTCTTGCCATTTATAGCAGTCTGGATGTCCTCTGAGGGGACTCCATATGCCTTAAAACTCACTCTAGGGACATCTGATTATTCTCTTAACCTCTGGGTTGCTCAAGCTTAGGAAGTAAGACCATTCATTATTCTCCTCCATCTCAAATCATTTACATATGTGCACCCTGCTCCTTTGAGACTTCCATGACTGGTTGTATCACCGTTTCCTTCTTACTACTATCATTCAACAGCCTTTTGGTTATTCAGTTTCATTCACTGAAGACTCAACTCTCAGTTCGTAGTCACTTCTCCAGCTCACCTCTGCCATGTCTCTCTAGGTGATTTCAGTATCCCTCCAGATAGCCCATCAAATCTCTGGTAGAGCAGTCCTTTGGCATCATTATCTTGAGTGTCCTATTCCTTTAAACATTGTATTCTTAGGCCAAAAACCACTGTCCAAAAATACCAAAAAAATACCACTCACCTCCAAAAATAATTCTTCATCTTCATTAGAAGCTCCTGTGCTTTGGTCTTGCCTTGACCAACACTACTCTTAATATACCAAACTCACATAGTCCAAGGATAGGGAAGGTAGGAAAACCAGAATGCCGTATCTAGAAGAAAGGTAAAAAAGATGCTGGGGCACCTGGGTGGCTCTGTTGGTTGAGCGTCTAACTTTGGCTCAGGTCATGATCTCAGGGTTCATGGGTTCAAACCCCACCTTGGGCTTTCTGCTGACAGCTCAGAGCCTGGAGCCTGCTTTGGATTCTGTGTCTCCCTCTCTTTCTTCTGCTCCTCCCCTGCTCTCGCACTGTCTCTCTCTCTCTCTAAAATATAAATAAATGTTAAAAAAAAAAAGCCAAGTGGCAAATCAACAGGTGTCCACTACATAATACTTGCTTCATCGCATGTTTCCATTGTATTGTGGTTTAGTATTTATCTTACTTGAAATAGTCTTGAATATTCTAATTACATAAATAGATTCTAAGGAAATTGTCTCTCATTAAAAACCATGTCTAATCAATTAAATATGAGTGCATGTTTAGTGAAGTGATAATTTCTAATTGTGCTCTAGGTGTTTAAAGGTACTTCCCAGTCTTCTAAGACAAAAGTCAAATACAACATCAAAAATGGAAGAAAAGAAACAAGTAGTTTATACTAATCTTATGTAAACTCTGAGTGCTTACAAAGTAATAAAGGTTTGAAAATGTTTGGCCAGCTTTTTTCTCTGGAGCTTGTCTGGAGTGTTTGAAATTGTGAGCCAGCTGTCCTCCTGCCCAGCAGGCTTCTGCGACCCCACCTTTCCCATACAGCAGGTGTATATTAAGGACATGTAAACTGATTTTAATAATAAAGCAAAATGTAATTAGAAAGGCAAGTCTGCCACCAAAACATTATACCATGCATTACAAAACCAAATGTAAATAATTTGGATTATATTCACACCATTGGGTGTCTCTAGTAGCATAAATAACAGAATTGGTTGTGTAAAAATAATGAATGCTCTTCAGTCTTTTGATTTGAATATCTGTAAAATGTTGTACTCGGTCTCCAGTGCCTTTACAACCAACTGTGGGGAAAGTTAAGTGTGTTCTGTTTGGACATGAAGATGGATGGAAATAATTGACACTCATCTGGACTTTTGCTTTGAGTTGATTTTCTGATGGTTATGATGGATTTTGCCCATGCCATCTGTATCTTCACCTGGTCTTACTTTTGATCATGACATGATTTGTAGGGTGGCTGACATTCTGTGGTGATGCATAGATATAAACTCCTTTTTTTTTTCTCTGCAGCCTCTTTTTTGTTTGTTATCAGTGTATTGTCCCAGCTGAGCCAGAGGCTCAGCAGAATCTATGAGACTGAGGTGGTTTTAATGTCAGATCCTTTTTTTCTATAGTTATTTTGGCCACTGTTTACCTAACTCAAGGTACTTTAATACTCCTGATTAAATTCAAAGGGTAGTACATTTCTGTCATAATAACAATGAAGGATTAAACAAATATTTATGAACCAGAATCTGAATTCAATATTTACCTGTGATAAAAGGTAATGCCTTATTTATCACATTACTACACAGTGACATTGGCAACTTCTGAAATAGTTTAAAGATGTCTCTTGTTTTCCGAATAAAAGAGAAATGGGCTACGTGCAATTAAACACATATCAGTGTGAATGTATGTGTGAAAAATATCTTCACACAGGGTAGTTTATTTTTTAAAGTTCCTTCAGTACACTAATGACATACAGTTTAGTTTAACAGCTCGGTGTGTTGTAATCAAGAGTGTGAATAGGCAATCAAATACTTGTGTGAAATTCTGCTCCCCAAAGAATTCATGGCAAGCCTGTTGCTATGGTGCATTCTCACCTGGGACTTGTTTAGCTTCTTTCTCAATCAGATATATTGACAATAATGAGCTAAAAAACAAAATCCTCACAGCAAATTCAGAATGGGGAAATCCAGATAGATAAATGAAGCAATGTGGCTCTTCCTTCTTTTTCTGCTTGCACTTAGGAGTTTTTATTTATGATCCCAAGAGTTAAGATACAATGAAGGCATTACTGTCTTACTGTTAAAGTGAACTGGATGTCATAGAAGGCACTGTGTGTATCAGATGGGAACCATAGAGAAGAAAACTCTGAAAACTGCATCTCTGAAAACTGCAAACTAGATTTTCTCCATCTGCAGCTGTTTCCCTGGAACTTTAGAAACTGTTCCTTATTTGAGATTATCAGGGTACTATTTAGTAGTGCCTTCTTTTTTAGATAATGCCAAAGTAGAGCTTATGAGTGGCAGTTATTAAATTGAAGGAGATCATGACACTAGGGTTAAGTAACAAGCTGGGCAGTGAGACTTTTGATAGATTACTTAGGCTTGTGTTGTTTTTCAGAGATTATTATCTTCCTCTCTCCACCTTGAAATCTGTTTCATTGCCACACTCTGTAGGTCATGGTGTGAGGCTGAAAGACAGTGATATAGAGAGAACCGACTCTGGAGTCACACTAGTTAACTTCCTATCCCTTCCCTGCCATCTACCAGCTGTGTGACCTTCGACTCTTATGACCCACATCTCAAAAATGAGTATAATAATATATACCTCATGGGGTGGTTATAAAAATCAAGAGGTGCTTAACTCATAGAAATCATTCATTGGGGATGATTGTAGAGAAAGCATTAGGACAGTATGTAACTCAGAGTAAATACCTAACAAATAATAGCCAGTAATACTAGTGTCATTATAAATTCTTAAACGAATCTGTGCCAGATATAGTCTTATTAAAAACAGGAAGAAATACAAGAGAATGGTTAAAATTTGATATAATTCTGTCATAAAAAATTTTAGTCACGTGAATGAGATGGGATAGGGAGCCAGAAAACATCCAAGCCATTCTGTATACTGTCCCAGAGTTGCAAGCCTGCTGGGACTACAGTCATCTGCCCTGCAACCTTGATAATGAAAATGTCACTATTCTTAAGTTAAATCCATTCAGTGAAGTATGTTCTGTTCTAAACCAACTTGATGTGTACCATAGAGAAAACGTTGATATGCCAAATCATGTATTTTTGTCTACTCTTTTCTATGCTTTACATTCATTACCCAATATTATTATAATGTTTCATTTTAATTGTACATACTTTATTTTATTTTAAAAGATAAATGTCACAAATGTTGATTTAATTGATGATTTAGGTGTAGATTCAAGGTGAGGAATAGCCATAGCCTGCCTGTGGTGATCCTCTCCACAGCCCTTTTATTCATCCTGTAGCAAACCGTATTATCCCTTCTGTTCAGTGGGACCCAATCTCCTCCCCTGCTCATATACGTGCAGGCAGGCAAGGTCCCAGGACCTAAGGATGGCACCCGAGGTGGGTGCAGACCAGCATGCTGGCCTCTGCTTACCTGAACCTTAGGCCCTGGACAGGAGCACTGGCTAACCTGATTGTCTGCTGATCATTTACACCAAGCATTCGGGTCAGAGGAAGCATCTTGCCACATCAACTTCCTGCTCTTAGAAGGAGAGAAGACAGTTACAGAATCAAGCTTGATCTTTTCATGTCTCTCAACTAGAGGTATGAGTTTTTGGCATGAAAATTACTGGCCAAATTATCCTCAGAAAACAAGAGGAAAACAGGTTTTGTTTTTTTATTTTTTTTTGTTTTTTCAAGTATTTTCATAAAAGACATAAGAAAATTTTTTTTAATTTGAAATTTAATTGCCATAACATATTAGTTTCAGGTGTGCAACATAATGAGTCTTATATATATTTGGCAAAATGATCACCACAGTAAGTCTAATTAAGGAATTTCTTAATGGAGTAAGATGATGAAAGATACGAATCAAGACTTTGTGCCTTAGCTCGGTCTCTGAATATTAAAGAACAACTTAATATATTTACCCACTATCCCCATACTGTTTTGTTTTTGTTTTTGTTTTTTAGTGTTTGTTTATTTTAAGAAAGAGAGAGAGTGAGGGAGGGGCAGAGAGAAAGGGAGAGAGAGAATCTGATCCAGGGCTCAATCCCACAACTACAAGATCATGAAATGAGCCGAAATCAAGATTTGGATGCTCAACCAATGGAGCCACCCAGGCGCCCCCTCCCCCATACTGTTTATTGGCATTGATGTTTTGATATCTTCAAGCTGGCCATATAAAGAAATTAGGCATTTTAATTTTCTGAGAGTCATGAGAGTCCCTAGCTTTGCTGAGATTGATTGCTCTGAAATTTAAGAAATAGAAAGTAGAGCATATGATAGCAAGAAGCAACCTCTCTCAGTCATTTATTATGAGAGGTGCTTCAGCCAGTGTTCTCTTGTGATTTTATATGTAAAATTGGATCCTCTTAAATGAAGATTAAGAGGGGAGAACAAAAAATGACAAAGCAGAGCTGTTGAGAACACAATATGATCAGACGATGAAAGATAAATTATTAACTGAGTGGTATAACAACACCGTACAATGCTAATAGCTTAGTGAAGATGGAATCCAAGACATCTGTCTATACTCCAAATTGCTTCATTTTTTCTTCTACTTAGGAATTGAAAATATATTCCCAAATTTTTGGCAAATAAACCTCAGAAGAGAATATGGTACATTTTTCAATGTATATTTTTGCTTTATAATGCCTAGTTGTTTAAAGCTTGACAGTTTACACAGCACTCAGCATCTTGTTCGTGTATGAACACTAACTCCTATGTGATATGGGTATTGTTCCCATTTAGCAGATGATTAAACTAGGGTTTATAAATGTTAAAGTGATTTGTCCAATATTATACAGCTAGTAAGTGGTAGAGCCTAGATTCAGATCTAGATTGGACCCCAAATCCTATAATCCTGCCATCTTTGTTTCTCAAATCATATGCCTTTAAAGAAGCTTATGAGGTTTTAAACTGTTGGGCCTAGGTTAGCAAACTTTTGTGCATAGGCCAAATCTGGCCCTCTACCTGTTTTTGTTTTTGTGTTTTGTTTTGTTTTTTCTGGCCTGTTTTTTTTTTCTTTTTACATTTTTAGTTGTATAAAAAACAATCAGAAGACTTTTCATGACATCAGAAAATGAGATGAAATTCAAATTTTGGTGTTCATAAATAAAAACAACCACACTCATTTTATGTTACTTTCTGTGGCTTCTGTCATACTACCAGGACTGAGGTGGCTCATTGTGACAGAGACCTAGTGTGTTGCCCACAAAGCCTAAAATATTACTGTCTGGACCTTCATAGAAAAAGTTGGCCAACTCCTGCTCTAGGATTTTGAAACCAAAGTCTGTGATTAGAAGTTTTTTATGGAACATGAAAATTCATTAAGGCTTTCATACACCTTAGGTCTTTTGATGGTCCCAACAGCTAGTGAGGCAGATGGTGTTTGCCTTCTTGTACCAGACAACCAGGAAGTGGATGCCAAACCATGTGGTCTCATCAGCACCACACAGCTTTTCATGTTCACTAGCTTTCTAGGTACTTAATTTTATTTGGCATCTTAAAGTACGGGTTTATTTTGACATTTCAACTTGAATATTTTAATCCAGTTTCTCACTGTCATGAACAGAAACTTGATGTCAGATTTTGTCTGTTCTGCTCCTGTGACCCCCACAAAGACCTCTGGGGGGGGGGGCAATTGTGAAGTTCGTGCACTCATATTCTCTGTCTCTTTTTCTCCTTCCCTCTCCTCCCTTCTTTCTCACTTCCTTTCTGCCCACCACAGTGCCTGGCACATAGTAGGCACTCGAATGAATGAATATGAATGAATGAATATTTAGCCAAGTCAGTCTTTGAAATTATAGAAAGAAAGGTCATAATACTAGTTTTATCCTTGTAGATAAAGTCTTTCACTACTGAATTTTGTGGAGGTTGGTTGCAGAACTTGGCCTAAGTTTTATATAGAATTTTGGGTTTTTTAAAATGTATAGAAGCAATCCATGTGTATGTATGGATTGTATAATGATGAATGTATAAACAAAAGGTGGTATATACATATGATAGAACATTATTCAACCTTAAATAGAAAAGAAATTGTGACACCTGCCACAACATAGATGAACTTTGAAAACATTGTGTTAAATGAAATAAGTCAGTCACAAAAGAACAAATACTGTACGATTCCACTTATGTGAGATACCTAGAGTGGTCAAATTCATGGAGACAGAAAATAAAGTGGTGGTTGTCAGGGGCTGGTTGAAGGGAAGAATTAGGAATTATTATTTAATGGGCGCAGTTTCAGTTTGGGAAGATAAAGTTCAGGATATGGATGGAGGTGATGGTTACACTGCATTGTGAATGTACTTAATGCCACTGGACTCCACACTTTGAAATTGTTAAAATGGTAAATTTTACATTATGTATATTTTATCACAATAAAAAAGACTATTTAATATAAACAATCAGCTATCATTTAAAAAACATTTCTACTTAGAATACGTATCAATTATGTAATATAATAAAATGACTACCCTTTCAAACTAATAGTTTTAGTTTATCAAATGAAAAATTTACCATTTGGTATGCAGTACCTAAGTGTTTTGGCTCTAAAATTATTTAAAATTTAAAGTTAAGTATAGCATCCTCTTTTGTGTTTTGTTTCCACAAAGTATGTTGATGTATAGAATTTTTAAGAAAGATTGTATAAATTTGATTTTTTGGTTATACTGGGCATCAGTTGCTCTTTTCTTCCTTACTTGTTAGCAGTTTATGGAAGAAAATTAACCATAGATCAAGCTGAGATGCACCTTTCTAACGGTACCAATTCTTTCTTAAATAGTCCTAAGGAGTTTCAAGAGAAATGCATACAGTGGAATCCATTAGATCAGTAATTCATTATATAGCATGTGTTTTCAAGTAAGATAGTTATTACTGTTGTCATGTATTTCATGCCCTTCATGAAAACTAATTCTTAAAACATTGTCTTCTTTAGTAAGCCAGAATTGGAACATTTAACTAATTGTAAAAATTAGCAAAAAACTTTGTGTGGTTTTACATGAATAAACAACTCTTATTCTATTTCATCTATAAAATTAATAACGGAAATGAAAGTGCAAGTTAAAAGAAATTATTCATCAAAAGTATATAAAATTTCAAAAAAGTGTGTACATATATATAAGTATATATAAAGTATATATATAAATATATCTATATGTATAAAGAGTATAAAAGTAAGCCATCATACAAATGGAGAATTCTTTTTCCCAAACTGTTAAAACTTTCCCCCAAATTAAGTTTCTTGAGTATATGTCAAGAAAAATTTTTTTTGCATACTCCAGTTGTTTTTAAAAACAACTGCCTGGCTCTGCTTTCCTTTCTTGGAAATGATTCCACGTTAATGCATGTGGATTTACTTCAGTCCTCTGTAGTGAGTGCGTGCGGTCCTATTACATAGTTGTATGTAATATGTTGAATCAGTCCCTCGTTGATGGATGTTGCATTATTCCCAGTTTTATTTAGTCAGTTTTGTGTACCTTCCCAAGTATATTCAGAGTCGCAGCCTTTGAACTGGTGGGCCAATGGGTAGGCACATTGTTTATGTTGTTAAATTGCTGTCCAGGAGTTTGCACCAATGCACATTCTCAAAGCAACTTTCCTCCACAGCCTTCCCATTGCTGCATACTATGCAATCTGGTAAGTCCTCTTCCTCATGGTTAGGGGCCTCTGTAGATCACTGGACTATTACTGAACCCCTTAAACTATTTTAATAGCTTCATAAAAGCAAAATATCTCTTCTCCTCTCAATCAGAATACCATTTTCTAGGAATTGGATTGTTTCTTAAGCAGGATCTGTCCTGATAGTGCTCAAATAATACTTCATTTCTTTAGCCCTCTTATTCTTTTCTTTAATTTTCTGAATTAGATTGTAATTAAAGAAGTCATATGCTAGTTTTAAAAAGTGAAACAATATAAAGAGATTAGATAAAAATGTAAATAGTATCTCAGTCCTTTTTCTGAATCCTACCTCCTGAAATAACCAATCTTACTGACCTACATTTCTATCAGTTTTCTCCATGTTCAAACTCAGGATTTTTTATCTTATTATTTTATTGTGTTTCACTCAGCTTTCCAAATGGTGTTTTCCCTTAATCATAGATAGCCGTTTTGAGGCAGCAGATAAAGGTTCAGCTTATTCCTTTTAATAACTATTCCTTTTAATAGTAGTTATTACATGAGTGTGGAGATTCTATAGTTTGTTAAAATACCACTATGTAGATCAACATTCAAATTCTTTCTAACAATGCTGCACTTAATATTTCATATATATGGTTGCTTTTATTTCTGTAGAATAGGTATCCAAAAGTGGAATTGTGAGGTCATAGGGAATATTTATTTTTAATTTTAATAGATGTTATCAGGTTGTTTTCCAAAAGGGTTACAACAAATGACACTAATGTGTATAGTATGCTCCTCCTTTGCTGGCTCCTCCCCAGACCTGGATGTTACCACTGTTAAAATGTTGGCTATTACGATGAAAATGGCATCTCATCGTTACTTGATTTTCTTTCTCCCTACAAATGAAATTGAGCAGTTTTTTCTGATATTTTAATTAGCATTTATATTTGATCTTTGACCACTTGTTTTGTTTGATACTCTTTGCTCATTTTACTATGTTTTTGTAAAATTGGTTTATATGAGATTTTAAATGTCTATTATGTTACAAATATTTCGCTTTTCTGGTCATTTGACTTTGCATGTCTTTTGGCAGATGAACGTTTGTTTTTATGTAGTTAAATATGGCTGTCTTATCCCTTACAATTTCGGGATTTCTTATCTTAGGGATGTCTCTGTCATCCTAAGGTTATAGACATATTCTCTTAATTCATCTTTTCACATATTTGGGGTTTTTTTCTACATTGATTATAGAACGTGTGTGTGTGTGTGGATGTGTGTGTGGCTTGAGATACTAATCTAACTTCGTTTTCTTTAATTATACCAGGAGTTCTTTTCTCATTGAATGAAATTCTACCTTTGTCATAATTAGTAAGTTCCCATATATACCGGCATCTGGCTCTTTAATTCTTATTACATTCCAGGGCTTTATTTGATTTGGGAAGAAAGTTTTGAAGCAGTAAAATCTATTACAGTTCTAAATATAACCTTCAGGAATAGAAAATGAGACCTCAGTGTTTTTAGCTTCCTGTAATGGCAGGAGCAAGAATTTAGAATTCCATTCCTAGCTCTTCACTTACTAATTATATGACCTTGAACAGGTCATTTATTTTTCCTCTCCCACCCTAAGATTGCTCAACTCCATGGCCTGTACTAAGGATTAGAGAAAATATATGTAGAGTGCCAGACCCACAGTTGGCATTCACTCATTGGTGCCCACTTTTATTATCAGTGTTATGATTTAGCAAGAAATAAGAAAGTAAGACATTTAATATCAGATTGTACCTGTTCTAAACATAAGCAGATATATTTCTTGATGAATATATATTATATGTAAGAGAAAAAGAATTCTAAATGTAATTTAAAGATTCTTTTCAGTGCACCTGGCCGGCTCAGTGGGTAGAGCATGTGGGTCTTGATCTTGGAGTCATGAGTTCAAGCCCTACATTGGGTGTGGAGCCTACTTAAAAATATTTTAAAAATTAAAATAGAGATTCTTTCAGACAGATGCATTAATCTGGACAATAAAAATATCATGTTCAAACCTGACACTTTTGTTTTTCTAAAAACGTCTCTTTTTTATCTTTTGTTTTTCCTTTTTCTCTAATAAAAGTCATATAGATCACACAAGTAAAAAGCAACAGCATATTGTCTGCTCTTTTAGATAAGTGGAGGAAATATAACTACTAAGAGTAACAAAGAGGAAATGAAAATTGCTCTTATAGATAGCTAACCAGTGGAAGGAGCAGGATGTCAGAGGAGAAAGCAGGAGAGGCAGAGACAGACAGACGTTATGGAACAACACAGAGTGGCACACAGTGGACCTGAAGACTTCAGTGGGTGGGAGTTTGGATGCAGACGTACTGAAGTTGGACTCAGCCTATTGCTAGACATGCCCCAGTTCTGTCCTCAGGCTTTAGTGCTCTTTGTAGGTTAGATATATCCTATGGTTATCAATAATACATTGATTGTCTTAACTTTATTTCTCAAGAATCCCAGGACAATTTCTGGAGGTTTGGAAAGGAAAGATATGTTAACGGAGCCATAAAGATAAAATGTAAAATTAAGAAGTTCAGAAGACAAAAAAAGTTGAACACCTCATACCTCTTGAGCCAGGTAACAAGCCTTCACAAGGAACCATTTAATTGTCTAGGGCCCAACTGATCAATGTACATTCCAGTTCTACTAATTCCCCATACACTGTAGCCATAAAATATCTGCAAAACAGAAAGAACAACTATAAACTAAGTTTAGTAATTAAAAAAGGACCGTCACAAGAAAAGGTCTACCTGTACTAGTGGGTATTTGTTTCCTTTCCCCATTACGTTTCATTAAGTTACTAACCAAATCTTAAATTAATCATTTTTTAAATTAGACTTATTCCCTAGTGCTATTTATTAGACCTACTGAAGAATTTAGGCTTGATTTTGTTTCTGCTACCATTTTTATGGTTTATGCTATGCTTATAGTAACTAGTTCACATGGAGGAAGTGGAAGATTGGTCATTTATTCTTCCCACTTTTCCATTTCAGCAAATAATGATTTATTTGCATTATCATCATCTACTGTGCAGTCAATTAACTCTCAAATAAGCATCTAACATTACGTGACATGCATCATTTATCTCACTAATTTTGAAATATTTATATACTAGAAAACCAGATAAATTGTTAAGTCACTTATTTTTCATAATTTCTTAATGAATTTTAAAGTAATGAGTAATAAAATTTTCAAGGTATTACATTTTAAAGAAAAACTTCCTTATGTTTTTGACATTTAATTCTTTTTAACTTATTTTTTATTTTTTTAAATTTACATCCAAATTAGTTAACATATAGTTTAACAATGATTTCAGGAGTAGATTCCTTAGTGTCCCTTACCCATTTAGCCCATCCCCCCTCCCACATCCCCTCCCATAACCCTCAGTTTGTTCTCCATATTTATGAGTCTCTTCTGTTTTGTTCCCTCTCCCTGTTCTTACATTATTTTTGCTTCCCCTTCCCTTATGTTCATCTGTTTTGTCTCTTAAAGTCCTCATATGAGTGAAGTCATATGATACTTCTCTTTCTGTAATTTTGCTTGCATAATACCCTCCAGTTCCATCCACGTAGTTGCAAATGTCAAGCTTTCATTCTTTTTGATTGCCAAGTAATACTCCTGTGTGTGTGTGTGTGTGTGTGTGTGTGTGTGTGCGCGCGCGCACGCGTGCGCACACACACACACACACACACATACCACATCTTCTTTATCCATTCATCCATCAGTGGACATTTGGGCTCTTTCC
This sequence comes from Prionailurus bengalensis, assembly GCF_016509475.1. Classification (NCBI taxonomy): domain Eukaryota; kingdom Metazoa; phylum Chordata; class Mammalia; order Carnivora; family Felidae; genus Prionailurus; species Prionailurus bengalensis. The sequence continues at coordinate 148,925,197 of NC_057345.1, forward strand.
ATACTTTGGCTATTGTTGATAGTGCTGCTATAAACATGGGGATGTGTGTGTGCCTTCGAAACAGCACACCTGTATCTCGTGGATAAATGCCTAGTAGTGCAGTTGCTGGGTTGTAGGGTAGTTCTATTTTTAGTTTTTTGAGGAACCTCCATACTGTTTTCCAGAGTGGCTTCACCAGCTTACATTCCCACCAACAATGCAAAAGAGATCCTCTTTCTCCGTATCCTCGCCAACATCTGTTGTTGCCTGAGTTGTTAATGTTAGCCATTCTGACAGGTGTGAGTTGGTATCTCGTTGTGGTTTTGATTTATATTTCCCTGATGATGAGTGATGTTGAGCATTTTTTCATATGTTGGTTGGCCATCTGGATGTCTTCTTTGGAGAAGTTTGACATTTAATTCTACCAGAGAACTACCTTATTAGAGAAACGACAGCAGCAGTTATTGACAACTGCAACTGATACTGGCTCAGGTGTCCATTTTCTGTGTTGTAGTCCTTCCTCCATATTTCCTTTACTACTAGGACTTCTTCATGTATATGTATTTTTAAGCATTAGTAAAACCTCAACTAAAAGAAGACAACTAGAATTATTTCTATTTACACACACACACACACACACACACACACACACATTCATTCTGCCTTTTTTTAGGGGAGAAAGTAAATGAAAATAAAACAAGGCATTGCTAGTTCAATGACTTAAAATGTCAGTAGACTGGTGGGCAGGATTTTAAAAATGGCATGTTGCCACTGGGAAACTCCTCATTTTCTCTGAGGTAGAGCATGAAGCCTGAGAGATCAGAGAATTCAGCAGGTGGAAACAGGTGTAAGTAGGGGCTCCTGGATGGCCCAGTGGGTTAAGTGGCCAACTTCGGCTCAGGTCATGATCTCACTGTTGGTGAGTTCCAACCCCACACCTGGCTCTGTGCTGACAGCGAGGAGACTGCTTGGGAATTCTCTCTCTGCCCTTCCCCCACTTTCTCTCTTTCTTTCTTTCCAAAAACCAGGTATAAGTAATTGTGAGGGAGGAGGTAAGCGGTGGCATGGAGTAAGTCATATTAATGGCTATAAACCACCGTGTCACTGAAATTATGCACACGTTGTTTTAAAAAATAAAACCTTATTTTACCCATGTCACCATGAATAATAGGAAATTCCTGATAGAACTAGTTTGTTAACAGAGCAATCAACAAAATTGTGGGAAACGAGATTCTAGTCCCAGGTCTGCCTCCACATCTCCCTTTGACTTTAAATAAAAGTAGAACATTAATTTGCACCATTGATTACCTGCATTGCAAGGATATGATCATTATTACATCTGAAATGTTTTAAGACCCTAAAAAAGGATCAGCCATAATATATTATGCCTTTCTCTGGTACAAATACTCAGGAATCAGTTTAAAAATTTATGCAATTATGACATACAAATAAAATATGCTATATAAAATTCACCCTGAATGAATTAGCAGGGTTTTATTGTTTTGCTTTTGCAGGGAGCTAGAAGGATGCTGAGATTAATGAAATAGAGTCCAGCTTAGTATTGAGTACATGTAGTGGGCCAAGCTCTTTGCCCAAGGGCTAAATAAAGGACTGTAGGTGTTCATGGAAAGGTAATATTTCAGGTGGATGGAACAACATGAGAAAAAGCTTTGAGTGGTGTGCATAGAAAACCATAAATAGTTCAGTTTAGGTGCCTGAAGGAGAGTGACAGGAAACCAAGAAAAGGTATTTGGGGAGGCACACACACTACCTTGGGTCTTAAAAAACAGCTGAGCTGACTTCATAAGTTCTATTGTGGATGGGGTAGGAAGGGCATGGTGCACAATGGTTACCACTACGCAGAGTCAGGCTGATGTGATTTCAAATCCTGGCTTTGAATTACCTTAGGCAAGTCATCCCTGTATGGAGTGAGGGTAACCCTGACTTCCTTGCTGGTTGATTGGGGGAGTTAACCAAGTAGTGCATTTACAGCACTTAGCAGAGAGCCTGCAGCCCAGAGAGCCGCCAGTATAGGATAGAAGTTATTGATTAGAATTGTGCCTTTGACAGACATGGCTGGAAGAAACGTGAAAGCAGAGGCAAGGTCCCTGACCACCCCAGTGGGGAAAGACTGAGGGAGGGGTACTGCAGTAGTCCAAAGTGAGCCTGAATTAGGGGAAATGACAGGAATGGTGAGGAAGGGAATGGATTCAGTCCATGTTAGAGAGTTAGGGCAACCGATTTCAGAAAGCATTTACCGTGAGAGGTGTGGGGAGTAAGAGAAAGGAGGGAAATGGTGAAAACACTTGCAGTTTGAGCCTGGGTGAGAAGGAAAGGGTGACTTCATTAGCATGCTAGTCCTTGAACTTCTGCATGCACAAGAATCTCCTGGAGGACTTGTTCAAGCACAGGTGGCTGGACTCCACCCCTTCTGATTCAAAGAAGTTTCCAGGTAGAGTTGACGCTAATGCTGCTGATTCAGGGCAAACACTTTGAAAACATTGGCAGTGGAGAAATAGTAAACACAGGAGAAAGGGGGAGGTGTAGCAGGGTGGAGGATGTGTCTGCTGGTACAGCCACTTAGCCAAACATTGGATCTGATGAGAGATAATTTGTATATCACAGGTGTAGATGGACCTGTGTTCTGGTCAGATTGCCAGGTGAGAGACTGAAGAAGAACCACTGGCAAGGAGTTACCATTAGGGGGACAGTTTTTTAAAAGCAATCAGTGGTACTATAAAAATGCTTGGACTTTTACCTGTTTACCTTGATGTTGTCATCTGCATCTGGTTCTAGGCAAAATGCTTTCCTCGTATGTTGTATTGAATACCTTTCTCCCTTTATTTTTACTTCTAATAAAGGAGCTTTGGTGACAGAGTTACAGATAAGAGCCTGAGCTTTAGAATAAAAATTTAGAGCATCTGGTAAACTTCCCCTGCTTTCTCTCTGCTTCATTAAAACTGAAAGCTAAGAGATCAAAGCTAGAAGCTGGTATAATCCTGTGTGGTTTGATAGGAGGATAAAACAGTAAGATCTTAACATTGCTCATCCTTCTTGGAATGTTAGCTAGTATAACAAAAATCAGGCTGGTAATTGTATCTTGTATTTTCCTTTTATCTCAAACAATATCTAAATGCAAGAAGCTGTGGCTATATAGTGTAGGGCGGCTAGCCCTGCAGAGGTGCCCTAAACATTCATACCCTTCTTATCTTCAGAGTGGGAGGAGGTCAACAGTTTCCATTTGAAGGTTAACCCTTTGTGGTGCCCTGCCTTTTGTAAATATTCTTTCTGGACAAAAGTAATTAAAATGTTGTTTTCCTTTATATGTTTCTAATGTAGAATACAGGTTAAATACCCCTTTCTTAAGCCATCCCTAAATACAATAAATGAGCTTTATTTTTCAGTATTGCCTAAGTTGTGTTTTGCAAGACAATATTGTTTCTTGAGATGTTAATAGTTGTTCCTTGAAAAAGTGTGCTTAGTCTCAGTAAATCAAAGTTGCTAGGTTATACAAAGGTAAGCTGATTTCCTATCAGTAGACATCTTAGATCTTTTAAAATCTAAGTGTTGCCGTGAATCCCCAAGAATTGGAATCTTCTGGGCAGCATTTCCCAAATCTAGTTGACCTGGAACCTCTTCCTTTCAGGGCATATTTTGTGGCACACTGATGTTCTCAGAACACAGTTTGAGAAAGTGTTAGGTGTTTAAATCTCTTTAATTTTGAATTTCCTTTTGACAAAGGGAACTAGCCAGTACAGAAGAGATGGCCATGATATGCCTGGCACTTCTACAATTAATTATGGATGGTTTAGGGATTGCCAAGTAGACCTAATAATGATTTGTAAGGTTGGGGTTTTTTTTTAATGTTTATTGATTTATTTTGAGAGAGAGAGCACACGCGTGTGCACATGCACGAATCCAGGAGGGGCAGAGAGAGAAAGAGAATCCCAAGCAGCCTCCACCCTGTCAGTGCAGAGCCTAACTTGGGGCTCCATCTCACGAACCATGACATCATGACCTGAGCAGAAACCAAGAGTTGACGCTCAATTGACTGAGCCACCCAGGCGCCCCTGTCAGTTATTTAACCATGATAGGAAGTCAGGACATTTAATCTCCTTTACATTACTGACTGGTTATTTTGAGGCTGAGAAGTTCAAGAACCATTTGACAATATGGCTGCTTTGGTTTAGTACCAGCCTAGATTAAAGAATGGCATTTAGGATGTTTTTGAGGATTTCTTATTTGCTTTTAAGTAATCACTTTTAAAATGGATCCCTAGGCCTGGCTGAAGACCCCCAAAGATATGATCATGACCATAATTTGTTTATATTTTGAACATGAGGGGAAAAAAATGCTATAGTATGTATATCCTGAGAGCAGGACATATCCAGCACAAATTTCTGTACTTTAAAATTTTAACATAGTATTATTTGGTGATAATTGGTCTCTTAGTGATATAAAACTCTTTCAGGACGCTAAGACAGAAATGTACATTTTGGGGGAAGGTTTTTAAGCAAAATGATTGAAATAAAAATGCTTTCTTGCTTAACCACTGATTGCATCACATAATAACCATGTATCAGTTGTTTTTTTTTTTTTTCCTCAGCATAACCAGTACTCAGTACTTTCCTGCTGAGATTTATAGGCATGGAAAGACATGTTGACTCCTGGTGTGTTCCACGTGCTCTGCTGATGTGAAATGATTTTTAGTACACAGATGAACATCTTTAAAAATTACTATGTACTTGAGTTTATATTAGAATTGTAAAAAGCATTAGAAACCAGGATTTTAATTATTTTAATGTCTGAGATACTGTGTTTTAAAAAACAAGTCAACTTAAAGAAAAATATTTACCAAAAAGGTAGTATAGGTCAAAGGGAAGGAGACAAAGATTAAGGAGTCCTGAGACCAAGTAGGTGCTTTCTAATGAGAAAGATTTGAACATTAAACTGAGAGGAAACTCTTTAGAGTCAGGAAAAAGAAGCAAATCCCAGAGGAGGCCAGAGGGCGTGGAGAGGCTAGGGATAGTCAGGAAGGGGCCACTCCCTCCACTCAGCCTGGAAGAGATTGAAGATTAGTTGAGTGTGGGGACAGGAATTTGAGGGCATCATGGCTAATGGCCTGCTGTGATGCCCACTGCTCTTTCTTGTCATTATCACGGCAGTAATAACTACTGTAGGTACCCCTGAAGCAGTAAATCAGATAGAATAACTAGAAGTAAATATAGATAGTAGTGATGGAAGTGGGCAACTCTAGTTGGATTGCATGAGCCTGAAAGCACAATGAGCTTTTGTACATATTTGGAGGAATCATGGTTTTTATCAATTAAGGGGGGAAAAAATGTACTAATATCAGGAATGTAAGAGGGAATGTAATTACTGATCCTACCAGCATGAGGACCACGAGGAATATTATAAACAACTTTACGCTAGTAAGTAGAGGTAGTGAGGAGCCAAGACTTTTGGGTACTTCAGGTATGGACTGTGAAGAATGTATAGTGTTTGCCAGAGAGAGAGGTCAGCAAAAGCACTATTTTCAGGAAAGAACTACATTTCACATACAGTCTGTAGAGTCTTCTTAGTAACCCAGAGACGGAGAATATTCTGAGTAAATAATGAAGAGTTTATAAGGAGAGAATTTGCAAACTGGAGTAAGGCTTCCATAGGGCACAGTTAGAAAGGGTCAGGAGATCTGTCACCACGGGCCATCAGTGAGGATTTTAAAAAGGCCACAGGAAAATAAAGTATGCCCTGTTTTCATTGCCAACACCAGAGTCCTTGAAGCTAAGGTGGAGCTCTTCCTGCTTATTAAAGGAGATGATAGTAGAAGGCTTCCTGGGGCTTCTGGAAACCAGAGGAAGTAGACAATAGCCTCGTGACTACATGTGCAGGATCTGTAGTGTTTCCGTTTGAAAGGAACACCGAATCACCAATTTAGGACCGAGGTGCCTGGGAGTTTAGGTAAAGAAAGGTAAACCTAAAAAGAGAGAAAGATTTCACGCTCAGTGAGCAGCAGGAACAGGTGAGTGTGATAAAGAACCAAGTAGAAGTTTCAGCAATGGAAAATATTGTCATTAAAATAGATGAGATAAACCCTTAACAGGGCACATAGAGAAATAGCGAATTGAAAGTAATACTAAGAAATTTCCCCTGAATATAACTGAGAGAAATTAAGAGAAAACATGAAAAATCTGTTAAGACTCTTCATTCCTGACATACCGTAACCAGTCTTTTCCCTGTCGGAAACTAAATAAGCTGAGTAAAATATTTACATTGTTTTTTGTAAAAGCAGGACTAAGCTGGAAGGGAAGTAAAGAATCCACAGAAACCAAAACTAAAATGAAAGTGGGAATCTTAAGCTAAGTAAGTAGTAAGTAAAACTGGCTTTCGCCAAACCTAGATGATCTTCAGCATGCCACTTGACAGCTACAAGCTACTTGTCAACTGAGGGATCCTTAAGGTGGGGAGTCAAATGGGAAGTCCCTTGCCCAAAGCCAAAACTTGACCAAACTACCTTAGTAGGCGGGTAATAAGACACCTGTCCCACACAAGAGGACGAGCGTGGATATTGGAAGTAGGGAAAATTCTCCCCCGAGAATTCATGATACCTATGGTTTTCCAAATCTGAATGGCCAATAAACATATGAAAAGATGTTGGTTATCGGGGAAATACAAAATAAAACACATGCAAAGTAGCTGCCCATATTTATCAGATTATCAAAAAGGGAGGGGGGATTTAAGCCCCCAAATGCAAACTGATGCCCAGGAGAGAGAATGTGTAGAAACTCATACACTGCTGACTGGAATATAAATTGGTCACGTGACTATTAAACACCAAATTCAGGTGAATGGTTTCTTCTGAAGAGGGAGGAAAGGAGGGAGAGAAATAGGATCCATGAGAAAGAAACCAGGATTTCAATGTATCTGTAATATTTTATTTATCAAAAAACCTGAAGGAAATGTAGTAAAACATTAAGATTTGCTACAGCTGTGTCGGGTTCTCCAGATTTCACTGTGTTATTGTTTATACTTTTTCTGTACAAAGTGTCTCACAGAATTTAAAAATTAAGAGTGAGAGAAAATTTCTATCTTTATATAAAAGGAGGCCAAAAAACAATACTGTCTCAGGTCGGGTTCTCACGGAGATGGAGTTTGGGGCGCGGAGTATCTATTACAGATCAACACTTGGGGGCAGAGGGGAAGTTCAAATACTCAGCAGGCTGGCCCAGCCCCTGGGGAGCCCTGAAGCAAATCTGGGCTCCACCTTTATACTCTCAGTGGTTGGCTGCAACCGCCCAGAAGGGCGTACCCTTGGGCAAGGACCGTTCTCTGCCACTGAGGCACCCCTGAAGTGGCTGACAAAAACAAGTCCTTCCTCAGGCTTCCTGCCCAGCTCTGTCCACCATATAAAGCATGAAAATGAAGTTTTTCTTCTATTCCCTTGGCTCACTCTCAGAGAATATTTATTGGTGTATTTACCTGAGAGAGAGAGGTAAACATAAAGAAAAGGTTTCAAACACACGTAGACTCCATTTTATAGCATATTAGAAGCCTTGACTTTCTGGGTTTGTTTATGGTCTTGTTTGCCAGAATTTAAGAGGAAACTGTCATATGCTAAATCATTGGCAAATGCTTTTAACATTGCTTTCCTTGTCTTCTCAAAGGAGACTAAATATAGGGTCCCCTTATAATTCAGATGCCCAGTTTTGGATACTGATTTAAGTGTTACCCTCCACAATGTCATTTTAGAGTATAAAATACAAATTTTTTAATTTGTGTAATCAAATTAAAATCAAATCTCTGTGTAATCATATTAATGAGTGTTATTTTAGAAATGATCAAGTGTATTTTTATATGACTGTAATAATAACTTCCTCATCAGGCAGTCTAAGAAGCTGGTAGAGACAGAACTGTCAAATATTTATATCCTGCTCACCCATCTTGGTGGCAGTCCCTTATGGGTGTTCGATTTATATTCTGTAGGGGTAATATGAGTACTTTTGCAACAAGGCATATATTTTTGCTTGTAAATATTCACAGGTATTAGGTAACCTCTACAAATTTCATGTTTTATAGCTTCCTGATAATCTGTTTTCAGGGCTTTAATGACATCCTCCTAATGAGAAGCGTGAGCAAATACTGGGCAGAATGGTTTTGATAAAGGCAGCTGGTGATGTTCAATATTATAGGTCCATGGCCACTAGGGATATAATGTGGACATTACTCAGTCTGTATGAAGGTTGAAGGAATTACCCAACTTTTAAATGAAAAATGTAGCTACTTCATGGGTACATAGGTTTAGCTAGCAACTCGACTACTGTAAATGGTTTCTGTAGGTGCTTCAGTCAAGATTTCTAGTTCAAAAAAAACAGACTGACATGGCTGATTATGCAGAAAAAGGCATTTAAATTAAGCGTGTATTTGTGAATTCCCATATTTGTTGCAAGGCCTGGAGAACAAGCCTTGAGATTTAACTTCCAGAAACAGTGTCTTGATCTGTACCACAAATTGGTTAAAAAACAAAAACAAAAACAAAAAAAACCACTGACACTGCCACCTGGCATAAACATAGCAGTTTTGGGGGAGGTCATTTCTGTATTGGGAGCTTGACCTTGACACCTGTCGCAGAGGTTGCAGCAAGAAAGTGAAAGAGAGAGAAAATAAGCTTTGTTGTTTTCTGATGTCAAAGTCTTAGTTTCAGGGGCGCTTGGGTGGCTCGGTTGAGTGTCCACTCTTGATTTTGGCTCAGATCATGATCTCATGGTTCGTGAGATCGAGCCCTGCATCAAGCTCCATGCTGACAGCATAGAGCCTGCTTGGGATTCTTCTCCTCTCCCTCTCCCTCTCCCTCTCTTTCTCTGTCAAAAATAAATAAAAATTTTTAAAAAATAAGTAAAAGTCTTAGTTTCATCATCTGAGTCACAGTGTAACATCTTCTTGGCAGAGCCAAAGTCACCCTCTCTGCTTCTGAGGGAAGGAATGATGGGACAGTAACTTCCAACTCTCTGCCTTGAAGTGGGAAATATCCCAACCATTTCCTTGAAAGAATGCTCAAAAGGTCATAGGCAACCTCAAACATGATAAAAATCCACTGAATTGGAATTTTCTTGTATGGATAAAGATTTTTTTAATGTTGTAATGTGAAACATACTTCAATTCTACCCTGGTAACTTTTGGCCATCCCAAAATGAAGAAAACACTACAGCCCTCCATCCCTAGTAGCCACTGAACTCAGAACACAAAGTGAATGTGATGGCTCTGGGAATATTTTTTGGATTCACAGATGGTCCTTTCTGGCCCAGCTTGATACAAGCAACCAATCTTCTGGGATAAGAGGTATAATAAACAACTGAGTAAAATAGTTGAAAGAATGCAAGTGTGTCACAAGAAATGTGCTGTTATTTAAGGGCAAAGAAAAACCAAGTGTGAGATAAGTATAATACTATTTGTCCTTAAAATCAGTTATCTTAGCTTGATACTGAATGTTGTTATTATCTGTCAGGTCTTTTGTTGCTAAGCTGACAGAGGCCTAGGAAATGTTGAGTAGAGATAGGCATCTTCCCACTTTGATCATGTTCTATAGCATTATTGAGCCAACTATTATTATTCATTCAGGCCCTGCCTTATATACCCACACCAACTAGGCTCATTAGAAAAGTATTCTCCATATCACAAAGCAGTAAAGAGTTCAGGGACTGTATTTTAAAAAATTGCTGTAAGAGTAGTTTGTAGAATTTACAAAGCCAGGGCTGTCAAGTAATAGCATGATTGCCTGAATCCACAGGGCGCTAACACATTTTCAGTTAAATTGTTTTAAATTTTTGCATGGCAAACAGATATGTACATATTTTCATAAATATTTAAGGTGGCTTTATTTCTGATTAGTTTCTAGGCTTAGGCTTCGTATACCTGGTATTTTGAACTAGCAGTCATTGCCCAATTAAACTATTTTGAGTTCAGCATTTGCTTTGAGTAGACTTATAAGGAGATAATATGGCACAGGGAAGCTTGAGGTGTTATTGGAGATGTTATTTGTGGCTTAAAGCCTTTGGAGTATACTTGATTTGATCTATAGATGTTTTATAGCATGGCATGCTTCCTGTTTATTAAAATCTTGTCAAGGTAACAGTGAGATAAGCACAAATGAAATTAAAGCATCTTCTATGATAGAACTTCCTTGCCTTCACAATGCAGCATAGAATGAATAATATAATATCTGTAGACAGTCTTTCCAAACTTCTAAATACAGTTTTAAATTCCGTATTATGGTTCAGGCTTCATTATTTTCTGCCCTTCACACAGTGACACATGAATTCATTTGTAACAATAGAAAATTTTCCTTGCTTATATTGCAGATAAATATAGCAAGATTTTTTTCTGTGGGATTGGAATGATTTTTTTCCCTAACAATTAAAAGGCTCTGTATCAAACATGAAAAAGTGATTCTCATATGGGAATTTACATTTTTTCAATATAGAATGAAGGATATAAAAATTGCTCTTGAGGCTGAAGAGCTTACGTTGGTAGGTGGGCACCTGATGTAGACACATCAAGTAAGGACTCTGCAGACCTTACATTTAATATAGTACTGTAACAGAAATACTGTTTGCAAACCTCAATTAGAAGAACACACAAACCAGGGGTGTCTGGGTGGCTATGGTCGGTAAGTGTCCGACTCTGGATATCTGCTCAGGTCATGATCTCACGGTTCGTGATTTCAAGTTCTGAGTCGGGCTCTGTGCTAACAGCAGCACTGAGCCTGCTTGGGGTTGTGTCTCTCTGCCCCTCCCCCATTGCTGTCTCTCAAAATAAACCTTTAAAACTGTTAACAACAACAAAAAGAACAAAAAAGCAGATAAATATCCACATGTTTCCCATTCCTAACAAAGGCTAACATTCTAGTGCCTTTAAATTTGAAACAGGTACAAATCAGTATGTTATCTAGGCCCACAATTCCCATCCAAAACTCTTAATTTCACAAAGCCACACTGTATACAGTGCTCTGTTATGGATATGTTCCTATGTTTCCTGTGACACACATTAATTCACATATCTGTCTTGGCACCTTATATACCTTTTATTTCCTTGAATCACAGGAGCTTCAGTTTCAACGACTCACCCGAGAACTGGAAGTGGAAAGGCAGATCGTTGCCAGTCAGCTAGAAAGATGTAGGCTTGGAGCAGAATCCCCGAGTATCGCCAGCACCAGGTACAGGGCTGATGGCTCTATCTTTTTACATGCCTTCAAGTTACATGCCTTATTAAGTTGTCCTGGATGCAGCAAATGATTCTGTTAGTGTTGTCACTGTTAACTTGCCTTTCTGAATTTGACACCAAAAATGTCAATTTATTCTAATTTGAGAAGCCTCTTGCAATATTGATTATCCTTCAGTCCTGTGCTTGAAGTGTTTTATGTGGCATTGGTAAGTTTCTATAGCAAAAGCTAGTATGCTGCCTTTAGAAATTTGAGTTCTCATATGTAGATACAGTTAATGCATGTTTGCACAGTTAATTACTAATTACTTGGTAAAGCTAATTGGCTTTGAAAGCCTGGCATTGATTTTTTTCAAATAAGAAATATTTCTAAAGGATAACATTTAAGTAGCTTTTAAAAATGTCTCCAGTTGACCTTGAGGTTTTCTACAACTCTGTAAAACTGCTATAAAAAATAATTACCATATGAAATAATTTAGTGTATTCACATAATAAATTCAAAACCAGTATATTGCTGGAAAAAAAGCATGTTTAATCAGAATTACTGTTTTCTGTTTAAATAGCCTCTTAAGCTATGTAAAAACATCATTACTATAAAAAATTATTGCTGTAAGAATGAAGTGGTGAAATCACTACTTATCCTATTTGTGGATTTCCTTCTTGTTAATTACATATTCTAGTACAGCCTACCATAAAATAACTTCTGTTACTTACATTTTTAAGCTTGGTTTGTTTACTCTTGCATAGGAATGTACCCACAGTAACTTGTCTCTTAAGTTATTTCTAACATCATCATTGTTCTACTTTTCAGTATCTTCTATTACTCATGGCCAAGAAATCCTTCTTGGTGAAAGAGTACTGCCTGTTGTTTCTCCTTTCAGGCTAATTGTTGCTATGGATTTAAAGAATATTAGGCTGATAAATTGTGTGCTTGTGAATTTTTTCATCTCTGACCCTTAACGTTTGTGTATATTGGTATGTTTAGTAAGACATAAAGCATACAAATAAGATTAATAAAAATTTTAAAATACAAATATAAAATTACATGTTCATATGTTAGTTATCCAGACAGTTATTTTTATAGGAAGGGAAATTATAAGCAAGGTATAAAAATGTAAATCAAATATTTCTAACTCTGGCTTTGTGGTACTCAATGAAATAATTTTTCAAAGAAGCTAAAATTGTGAAAAATTAATTTTGACTCTATTCAGTATTTTTTTTTATTTATTTTTTTTTTTAATTTTTTTTTTCAACGTTTTTTATTTATTTTTGGGACAGAGAGAGACAGAGCATGAACGGGGGAGGGGCAGAGAGAGAGGGAGACACAGAATCGGAAGCAGGCTCCAGGCTCTGAGCCATCAGCCCAGAGCCCGACGCGGGGCTCGAACTCACAGACCGCAAGATCGTGACCTGGCTGAAGTCGGACGCTTAACCGACTGCGCCACCCAGGCGCCCCTCTATTCAGTATTTTTAAAAAGCCATCTGGGGGCGCCTGGGTGGCGCAGTCGGTTAAGCGTCCGACTTCAGCCAGGTCACGATCTCGCGGTCCGTGAGTTCGAGCCCCGCGTCGGGCTCTGGGCTGATGGCTCAGAGCCTGGAGCCTGCTTCCGATTCTGTGTCTCCCTCTCTCTCTGCCCCTCCCCCGTTCATGCTCTGTCTCTCTCTGTCCCAAAAATAAATAAATGTTGGAAAAAAAAAATTAAAAAAAAAAAAAAGCCATCTGTATCTTTAGCACCAAAAAGAGCAATTCACAACCTCAGTAATACAGTATTGTATGTTTCCAAAATGTACAGGCCAACAGATTTTAAAATATATAATTTGATACTAACAAAATTTAATTCAACATTTAATGAATTCATTTAGGGCTTTTATTCTGGCAATGTAGCTAATTAAACTAACATAGAATTTCTCTTGATAAACCCCTAGAAATACTTGATACATCAATAAGCAAGTCAATACCTAGAGGAAATGGCAAAATAGAAAGGAAAATCCCCAGGTCCTAGAAATAAACTGAAAGCCAGAGCCAGAAGCAGTTGAGCTGTCTGTACAGGAGACCTAGAGACAGTCAAACCCCACCCCACTTCCATGTAAAAGCACTAGAGTCTTGGATTTAATACCCATGCAGGGACCCAAGAACGAGGCCTGGTATAATTTGAAGGTGGTACATGTGACCTTAAGATAGCTGCGTTAAGAAGCCTATGACCATTTCCCAGCGCAGACTCCAAGCTTGTACCGCATGTGGGTTTGGAGTCCAAGTGTAATTCTTCGCATTGTTCAGGAATCCCCAGCCGAGAAATTGACATCACTAAAGATGAGCTCACAGCCAGATATTATAAAACTTGTGTCAAAAAAAACCTCAACAGTGAGTGAGAATCAACTGGCAGAAGAGTACGATTTACAACTTCAAGAATATGCTATCATTGGAGAGAGTTTGATAGTGTGCATAGGACAACAGGTATAAAGATGTGCATTAGAGCATTGTTTGCAAAAGTGAAATAGGAGAAAGAACATAATTATCCATCAGGATGGAAATGGAAAATAAACTGTGGATGAGTAAAAGCCAGAACAGTTAAAATAAAATAATTGGTTTACATGTATCAACATGGACATCTTTGTAAAACAGACTCCTGAGTGAAAACCACAAATTGCAAAAGAATAGATGTAAGAGTATATCATTATGAACATTTAAAAAAATATATGCAGCAGTACTATGAAATATTTAAACAGTATTTGATATTGTGTATGGATGTATTCATGTGTAGAAGTATAAAAAGTATTTTGGAATGACACCAATTTAAGATAGTGGTATTTCTCAGAAAGAAGGAAGGAAGAAGCTATCAGAAATTAGGCTTTAGCCAAATCTGTAACATGTTATTTAAAATTGCCATCTATAGGGGTGCCTGGGTGGCTCAGTCGGTTAAGCATCTGCCTTCGGCTCAGGTCATGATCTTGCAGTTCATGAGTTCAAACCCTTCATCGGGCTCTGTGCTGACAGCTCAGAGCCGGGAGCCTGCTTCAGCTTCTCTGTCTCCCTCTCTCTCTGCCCCTCCCCTGCTCTCACTATGTCTCTCTCTCCTTCAAAAATAAATGAACATTAAAAAAATAAAATAAATTGCCATCTACAGCAAAATGACATAATATTAACATATGTTAAATAAGGGGGTGGATATGTTCATGGCTATTAGATCATTTTCTGCACTTCAATTTTTAAAGTATTAAATAATTTTAAGATTATATAGTTGAATTAGCTTATTCCTAATTAGTTAGCTAATCTGTTAGTAAAAATACATTTTATAATATTTACTCTCTGTGATTTTGGTGCTTTGTGTCTGAATCTCAGTGCCTAGTGTGGTGTGTGGCATGTCACTGGGTTCGGTCGGTGACTTTGGGGTAAGTGAATGGATCCTGCAGAAAGGGAAGCTGGTTTGACCAGAGGAAGGGGGAAAAGGTGCACAGAGGTATATAGGATTCCACACTGTGGTTATACTAGAGTGCCAAGAGGCTCCTGTGTCTAGGATGTGTCCTAAAAAGACCTGATGGCTTATGAAGTTGGGAGGGTAAAGCTGGCATTTGATCGTGGCGAACAAGGAAAGAGGGTGATGAGAATCTTAACCTTCATTAGGTCTATAAAGGAGACCTGTGGAAAGTTGTTTTTGGAGGTAAGTGTCCTGGCAATGTAGGGCCTACATAGTTCAGAATGAAGAGAGACCAAACAACAGGACAGGAATCTGTTATGGAATTTTAGGGTTATGAGTAAGCCTGGTTTTGGCACTCAGTGAGATTGCTAAGAATCATAAGTGATCCATTTTGATTGCCCTACTCCAATCTCACGCTGGGTTTTCATGTATTCCTGATGCCTCCCGTGTAATGCTAACCTTCCCTACAACCTTTCCCAGCTTTCTCCAGGAAAGTCACCTCTCTTCATCTGAACTCTTAACTGTGCCTTTGTTAGCTTTCCTGTGAGGTGGTAAGGCCCACCCTGTCCCCACAACCCTGGCACAGTACCTGGTGCTCAGCGGGCAGGCACTCAGACAAATGCTCATTGAATGAATAATGAAACTTAATGAAGCCCAATGTGTTTTAAGCTCATCAAGTTAAGGATGCTTTATCATGAGGTCATCTAGTCGGCGTCTTTGGGTTTCTCTCTGCCCTTTTTCAGTGTGCTTTTCAGTGGACCTTGAGAAGCCTGTTGACATAATTACTTTGCTCTGTGACCACCAGGTTTACACACTAGCAAGGAACCCATTAGAAAACAATGTTAGTGAGGAGAGCATAGGTTTTGGTCACTTGAGAGATCCCCCTGTGTCTTCCAGTCCCCACCAGCTGTTCATCTCAGAGCAAGATTCTAAAGAAACACAGAAATTAGCTCTTTCCTGTCAGCCATTTCTGATTTGCTCAAAGGAAATTAAAAGTGGGACCACTGCTTATGGTCACAAAGTAGATCAGGACATTCTTACATGAATCAAGTCAAGTAAGCAACATGGGGGATTTGACAACCATCTGTCTTTCATATCATTTTATTTAATTTTTTTTTTAACGTTTATTTATTTTTGAGACAGAGACAGACAGAGCATGAATGGGGGAGGGACAGAGAGAGAGGGAGACACAGAATGGGAAGCAGGCTCCAGGCTCCGAGCCATCAGCCCAGAGCCTGATGCGGGGCTCGAACTCACAGACCGCAAGATCGTGACCTGAGCTGAAGTCGGACGCTCAACCGACTGATCCACCCATATCATTTTATTTAGATCCTGTGTCAGAGTTGGTAAGGTGACCGTAAGATTTTCTTATGTTTCCTGGTCCGAAGATGACATCTTAATAACTCAGAGGGAAACGAAAAGCATATTTTTATTTACTTTTTCTGTTCGAAGCATTTGCCATTATTGGCCTCACCCTGTGAATAAGATGGAGGCAGTGGCGTGAGGTCGTATTTAATAAATGGTTGTTCTGTTGTGCCAAATAGTACACTATGGAGTCCTCTCCCAGAGGAATGGCCCTCCAAATGAGCAGTTTGGTTTCCTTACACTTGCAGTACCAAAGATAACTTTTTAACCCATGCCATGAGATATTCTCATTTCATAGGTGGAGAAACTGAGCCTGTGCTTTTTATTTAGGAAGTGTCCTAAAAAAGTGAACAATTGCCATTGGCAGTTTACTTGTAATATGCCTTTTTGAGAACTTAAAAACAAAACTCATTAAAAATCATTTTAAAATCTTAATGATTAAAGTAATTGCTTAGTTTTTCTATTAAGGCCCCTTTGGAAATCTAGTTCTAAACAAGGTTAATAAAAACCCCATTTCTGATAGGATTTCTCATTTGCTTTATTTACTACAAAAAGCCCTAATGACCCAAGCAGTAGCAACATAGAATGATTCTTCATCTGGAATTGATGGTGCTTATATCCTAAGATGATATGTGAAACCAAAAGTAATCATTGTGACTTTGAAAAGCCTACAGTGACTTATGAGATTAGTTAATAGAGAAGTTACGGCCTCACTGCTTTGTGCCCAAGTACACTACAGTTACTTGTGCGTTTACCATTACCTGTGTATTTAGTATTTCACCTCACTGAGGGCAGGCTGTGGAAATACTTCATAAGGAAGTTAGAACTTTTTTTCATATATACTGAGTATAGTACAGTTCTTTATATATTTAATATTCACTTCATTTAAAGTGGGCTATGGAATCAGATAATAAAGAAGGTCTCACTTTTTTTTCATTTGTTTTGAGTACACTGTAGTCATCTATGTATTTAATATTTTCCCTCATTCCAAAAGCATTTGAAACATCTTTTAAAAATACAAAAACCATGGACGACTGGGTGGCTCAGTCGGTTGAGCGGCCGACTTCGGTTCAGGTCGTGATCTCACGGTCCGTGAGTTCGAGCCCCGCGTTGGGCTCTGTGCTGACAGCTCAGAGCCTGGAGACTGTTTCAGATTCTGTGTCTCCCTCTCTCTGACCCTCCCCTGTTCATGCTCTGTCTCTCCCTGTCTCAAAGATAAATAAAACGTTAAGAAAAAAAAAATTAAAAAAAAAAATACAAAAACCAAAGATGGAGAGAGGAAATTAGAGCAAATGCAAGATAATGATTAGAAAAACAAGATGAAATCAAGGTTAAAATAGTATAAGAAATGTATGTTGCTAACATTCCACGCATTCGCTAAAAGTAGGGAACCACTCTGGCTCTGAGTGACCTAGTACCCATCCTTAAGAGAGAAACACTAATGAATTGTATGATTCAAGTGTCTCTAGTATAAAATTAAACCAGGTTTCTCAGGAAAATCTGCCATTCCTGACGCCGGGACTTGAGTGGTTTCTCCTGTGAGTCAACATTGAGGGGCCACTATATGATGTGGCAAATAGCGTCCTCGGTAGTCTCTCTCTGAATTACAAAATCAGACTGCTAGGTCTCTTTCTTCCATTGTTAAATGGGAGTATAAATGGATAGAATAGCACCTTACCTGGAAGTAATTCTCTAGGAGGCCAATTCTGACACTAGTTAGACTCAAAGCTGAATTTAGCATGTATAGATGGAAGGGTTAATTTCAGGTCCTCCAAGCAGGCAGCATGCCACGAACACTTTCTGTCTACCACGCCTTTTACAGTCATGGGTGACAATGGGTGCTGAGATGTGAGATATCCTATGTTAAAGGTCACTGTGCAGGTACATGGTGTGAGTGCCTTAAAAAGGGGCATGGCCCTCATGGGATGCTGAAGTGTATACGGCTCATTGTAGGAGAATCTCAGCACGGGTACCTCAGAGAAAATTGCCCTTTAAACCTCTTGCCTCCCATGGACTAAGCAACAACCTTCAAATCCAAATTTTGATGAGCATGGAATTTTATTATTTTTCCCCTTGCATCCCCATCATCAGTGGGGTTTCATTCTAACTCTAGTCTAGCTCAGATTTCACTGAATGGAGTGACAGTAGAAGGTCCCAGTGGCCCTCAATGAGAGGCCCAGCTCCTCACCCTTAGATTTCCCCTACCCACCTATACTCCCAACGGATAGAAAGGAGCAGGGGTGGCCAAAGCATTATTCTCACTCTGCTTTTGGGTTTGGGTTTGGGTTTGGGTTTGGTTTTTACTGACTGTGGAACTAAATATGCTCATTTTAGACAATTTGTAAAATTCAGGAAATTATAAAGAGAAAAATCCATAATTCTGCCATTCAGATAACCATTTTATTTTCTTTTTTAAAGTTTATTTATTTATTTTGAGAGAGACAGAGACCGTGCAGATGGGGGAGAAGCAGAGAGAGAGGGAGAGAGAGAATCCCTCTGCTCAGGCAGTGCAGAGCCCTACTCGGGGCTCAAACTCACAAAACGGCGAGATCATGACCTGAGCTGAAACCAAGAGTCTGAGCCAACCAACTGAGCCAACCAGGCGCCCCACCACTTTGTTTTTAAGTTACGTTTATTGAAGTATAATTTACTTACAGTAAAATTCACCGTTTGTAACATGCAACTTTATGATTTTTTAGCATTTTGGCTTGTAGTTTTGTAACCATCACCATATAGAACATCTCCACTAACGCCAAAAAAAAACAACCACTTTTAAATGTTTCCTACATTGCATTCTTTTGAAAAAAATTTTTTTTATCTTTTTAATTTAAGGTTGAGGTAATTCCACTAACTTTTGGTTTTGTCTTGTTTCTAAAGTCGCACTTTGACATGCCAGGCCTCATTTTTAATGGCCCTCTCTGCCGGATAGCTTGAGGCTGAACCAGTGACCTAGGGATGCTAAGTCAGCAGTGGTTAGAGATCATTACAGCCTAACAGAGACAAGGGGCACGGTGTGGGTGGAAGACTTGGTCAGGGCAAATACTACAAGGCAGATTCAGCTTTCAAGCGTACAGACACATTTCATGTTTCACATTTCATGCAAGTAGAGGAATTACACAAGTGGTTCAACTTGTTGTGTAACAAAACTGTGCAAGGAGAAGAAAATGTAATTGGAATTGAAAAGTCAATAAATGAAAATATGATCATCTTCGACTTCAACAGGCTATTTCTGAGATTCTGTTGTACAGAATTTCAAAACTATACCTGAGTGCAGACTTGGGATCTTCCCATTCATTCCCCAAAACAAAGTTACTTCTAGACAAGTTGTAGATAGTGAAAGAAAAAGGTTGTTTCTTTAGGACACATAAATTGGTTCCATGTATTTTATCTTGTACATCATAGTTTGTCCATTTATCAAGACGAAACACTAACTTTTCCTTTGCATTGAAGTCAAAAAGAGATTCTTAAAAAATGGACTTTTAATTGTAAGAAACATTAATAGCAACTTTTGGAATCAAAGTACAGTTTTTCAGTTTTCATTCTGATTTTTATACATTGTCTTAAACTTTGATGACCCTATTTGGAAGCGTTTGGTCCTTTCACATTATCCTTTAACTGGCTACTGCTGGTGTCAGGAAGTTATTCTAGACTTGGAAAAATCCTGTCCATACCAACTGAATGGGGGTGGGGGGGAATGGGTAGCGATATTGAAATTAAATAACTTCACACTCTTCCCAAGATTATCTCTCCCTTTCAGTTAGTTTAAAGCCCTGCTAAAATAGAATTCTTTATGGTTTCAAAAAGGTCATACAGTCTTGACAAATAGTCTTCTTATCGCCACTTAAGAAAAGAACTGTGTTATTTTTTAATGAAAAGATTTGATTCCCCACAGCCATTCAGATTTTTTTCCCCACACTTTATAGGGTCATCTGTTAGTGCCCATCAGGCTTCCATTGATACTATTAAAAATTCTAAAAATGTTTTAGTCTGACAGTAGCAAAAAGGGCCTTTTCATGGTTCATGTCTTTTCTTCAGTGAATATTTTCAAGTCATTGTGAGCTAAACCTCCTCAAATGATACATTCTTTAAAAAATGAAGGGTCTTTGAAAAGATTGAATGTTTGTGCCTTGACAGTTTATTACATGTTAAATGCACCTCTTCAAGAAGATGCCTGATAAAGTTCTGTCCCTTTGACCTTCAGAGCTCTCACCAGTCAAAACCTGAGTTTTTTAAGCAATAGTTTTATTGAGATATATTTTTAGAGCCTAAAATTAATATTTTCAAGGGTACAGTTTTCACAGTTATTCACCCATTACCACTGTTCCATTTTAGAACATTTTCATCACCCCAAAAAGAAGCCCTCTACCCATTAGCACCCCGTTCCCATTCTCCCTTCCATACAGCCCCTGGGAACTACTCCTCCATTTTCTGTGTCTGTGGATTTGCCCACTGGACATTTCCTATATACAGTATCATGCAATATACGGCCTTTTGTGACTTGGCTTCTTTCACCAAGCATGCTGTTTTCAAGGTTCATCCATGTTGTAAGCATGTATAGTACTCAACCCCTTTTTATTTCCAAATAATGTTCCATTGTAGAGATAGATATACCCCATTTTGTTTATTCATTCACGAGTTAATAGACATCTGGGTTGTTTCTACTTTTTGACTGTTGTAAATAATGCTACTATTGTCTTGGGTGTTAAGAGGGGAATATCCCAAGGGTATTGCTGTAGGCATTCTTAGTTTGGGGGTCAGGGAGTGGCAGAAGTTTTCCTTAGCCTCTCCACCCATCCTCCCACTCCCTCATGAGAACTCGCCTTCTGTCCTTTCTCCTCTGCTTTCTCTTATGGTAAATCCATGTATACTGCTGCGCTAGTTGTCTGTGTTGAGTTACTTTAAGTGTGTAGTAAGAAAAGCTATTTGGGAATCCTGTGATACTCACCAGAATATAATTCACCCAATTCCACTCCTAAATGTTGTCTTTTATTTTTTTTTTTTAATTTTTTTTTTCAACGTTTATTTATTTTTGGGACAGAGAGAGACAGAGCATGAACGGGGGAGGGGCAGAGAGAGAGGGAGACACAGAATCGGAAACAGGCTCCAGGCTCCGAGCCATCAGCCCAGAGCCTGACGCGGGGCTCGAACTCACAGACCGCGAGATCGTGACCTGGCTGAAGTCGGACGCTTAACTGACTGCGCCACCCAGGCGCCCCCTAAATGTTGTCTTTTAATGGTCACTCTCTCTTAATGGTCAAACAAATAAAAGATCTCTGATTTCACTTCTAATTCAGACCAGATGAAGAATAAACTATTTGATATTGGAATGTAATTATCAGAAACTCTCTTGGGGATCCCTGCAGTGAATATTTATGAAATGGATGCTCTTATGAGCAGATTTAGTAACATTGAATTTTTATGATGCAACTGCTACTGTAAACAGAGTGAAGAGTACCACATCTGAAAGATATAAATGAGTCTGTGGCTGACCTGCAGCTCTACAGAAGTCATTTATCTGGAGCAGTTTACTTAAGCACATTTCCTCCAGAAGGCATTTTAATTATTACTTCTCATTGCCATTCCAGTCACAAGCCAATTTCATCTGGGACGTACAAATCCAAGTGACAACTATCTCTACTGATTTGAATTAAACTTGTATAAACTAGGTCTTCTGCAGGGCATGTGAGCCCAAGGTAATTCAACCAGTATTCTGTTAAGCTAACCTGTTTTAACCTAAGAACGTGACCATGTAGAATGTGGATTTTAAGCCAAGTAGTTTTTATAAGAGTGTCTTTTATGGACATTATACAACAAAACGTTTTAATCATAGTAAAAAAAATATTTCAAAATGAACTACCTATTTCTTAGACTGAACATTTAAAAATGTTAAGTGGGTGATATGGCTAGAAGGAACCATGAAAAGAGATCAAGTTTATAGTTAGCATCACAGTTTGAGATTATCTTTTATTTTTTTTTAATTTATTTATTTTGAGAGAAAGAATGGGCAAGTGGGGGAGTGGCAGAGAGAGAGGTGAGAGCGAGAATCCCAAACAGGCTCCACACTAGCAGCACAGAGCCCAACATGGGGCTCAAACCTGTGAACCGTGAGATCATGACCTGAGCCAAAATCAGGCACTTAACTGACTGAGCCACCCAGGCACCCCAAAGTTTCAGATTATCTTGATTCTTTCACTATATTTGATTAAATATGGAGGCAGCCCAAATGTATCAATTTTCCTAATTAATGAAGAGGAAAATACTTTTTAAAAGTCAGGGGCCCATGCTTCTAAAATATATGTATCATGCCATGATTTAATTGTCTTTTAAAACACCATTTTAATTAAAATAACATTATTTCATTTTCTGTAATTTTTCATAGTTCACATTCTGTAATTACTATTCTCAAAATATATAACAGTGGTTAATTATTCAATCAATACATTAATTATATTACCAGTCCCCACTCTGTCATTTTTTTTTAACTATGTATATATACTGGTAAATTATAAAGTAATTTAAATAGGCCATACAGAGTATATTTCAAGATACTTCCTGAAAAAAAAAATTGACCTTTACTGCTTTGTAGGAATTAATAATTACTTTAATCATATATCTTCTTTTTACTGTCATTTTGGGTTTTATCTGCATCTTTTAATCTTTATCTTAAGAAATGTTAGAAGTACTAAGAAGTACAGAGAATAATATAACAAAAACTCAACTACTCACATCCCGGAATTGAAAATTATTGATAATTCATCACATTGGCCTTTTTTATTTAAAATTATTTTTAAATTCAAGCCCTCTTTGCCCATTCTCTCTTCCCAATAGCTGACCACTAGTATATAGTCTTCCAGTTTACTTTGCATACTTTTATGTCCTATATATCCTTGACCAGTATCGTGTGTTGCTTTTTTAACCTACACAAAATGGTATAGTGTGTGTATCATTGTGCACTCAGTATTTTTCTACTCAGTATTTAAGATCTATCCATGTTGGTATGTGTAGGTCTAGTTTATGTTTTTAACTATTGTTGTGTATATATATTTCTTAGAATAGTAAACTGGCCATTTCCTTATTGAAGAACATTTAACTTCCACTTACCAATACTTTAAATAATGAAACAGTGATATCTCTTAGTTTACACATATAGAGTTCTGGAAAATATAGCATTATAAGTAGAATATTAGGTTTATAAAAAATGTACATTTTCAATTTTTCTAGATCTTCCTGAATTGCTTTCTAAAGTAGCACAACAACTATAACCTCTCAAGCAATATGTAGAAAAGTTCCAGGGTGTGTGTTCTCTGTTTTTCTGTCTCTTTCTTTCTTTGTTTCTTTCTTTGGCCAACATTTAATAATAGGCAGGGTCTTTAAATTGTACCAATCTAACATTATCTTATTTTACTTAGCATTTTCTTGATGACTAATGGGATTGAGTATTTTCGTATCTTTATGATCCATTTGAGTATTATGATCCATTCATATTCTTTGTCCACTTTTCTAATGAGTAATTTGGCTTATTCTCTTTGGTTCTATCATTATTTTTTTTGCACTGAAATAACTCTGAAATGTACATGTTAAAATAATACAGGTCTTAGTACATTACAACACTAAAAGTTTACTAATCTGTTTTTAGAATACAAGTCCCTTAGTATCATTACTAGGTATGTAGAAGTTACATATTCTATATAGGATATGTAATAATTGATATGTAGTAATGTAAATATTAAATATGTATTAATAATATAAATACGTAAAGATGTAATAATAAATACCTAATTGTCCAAATTTGCAGTTTAGGGTAGGTGAAAGCCCAAACAGATGATATGAACATTGCTTTCTGTTTCCAGATTCCCTTTCATGATTCTTTTTTTTTTTTCTCCCTCTAAACTCACTGAGTAAATATGTATACCTTTGCTTTACTGTAGACATATAAAGATCTAAAAGTCTGGAAATTCCCAGCCTGCAGAAGGGACCATTGTGCATAACTAGCAATATGACAAAGCACCTTAGTAGCAGCATAAAATATAGGCTTATATTTTATTATTTTTAATTTTGTAAAGAGCTCCATGATGATCAGATTACATTCTCTGTCCTGTCTCTATCCCAGAAGGCTTTTATTTGGTGTCTTTGATTCTTACATTATTAGGTTAAAGTACTTCTTTATATTATAAGGAAGAGAACAATAGTCGTTGGGCACCTATTGCATAACAGACACACCCATTATCTTCTTTTTTTTCTTTCCTTTTAATTTTTTTATGTTTTATTTATTTTTGAGAGCAAGAGAGACAGAGCACAAGCAGGGGAGGGGCAGAGAGAAAGGGAGACACAGAATCCAAAGCACATTCCAGACTCTGAGCTATCAGCACAGAGCCCAACATGGGGCTCAAACTCACAGACCACAGATCATAACCTGAGCCGAAGTTGGAAGCTTAACCTACTGTGCCACCCAGGCACCCCAGAGACACACCCATTATCTTAACTGTTCAGCAGTGTTTCCTTTTTGGTGTTTTGTGTTTTAGTTTGCTTTGGTTTTAATTATTACTATATACCTGAATTTATCATTAGGATGATATTTTCCCCCAAAGATAGCATTGTTCTATTGGTTTTTCCCCCGGGGTGTCAAGAAGTGGTGTGAGAAGACTTAAGCATCCCACTGACATCCACTGTACCACTCCCAATAGTTACAGCCTATATAAAATGGTGCCCTTAGCCCCGTCTCCACTGCCACTGTTTTGTCTCTTATGGAAATTGCAGTGGTTACCATTTATAGTTTGGTCCATCACAAACATGTTAAAAGAAGTCATGTAGATATTAAAGATTCTAGGAAACATTCTTGAACAACATATTCCCCCTAATGTACTTTCTGGAGTTCGTTGTTTAAGGGGGAAAAGTTTGCCATTTCTTCATCTAATCATTTTAATCTCTGTGACGAAATAAAGGAAGTTTAGTGTTAAGTTCACATTCTCATTACCATTTGGCAGGTTAAGGACATGGAGCGGAAAGACTGATATAAGTAACGAGATGTTCCTTTAACCCTTCAGAGAATTACTACTATATACAGCTCTAACCCAATGATGTATGGAAAAGGAAATAGAGAATGTGATTATCTACCTAAAAGTGAGTGCCATCCATTAGTGCATTTTCAGCAGTTGATCAGCTTGCCCTAAAAATGGATATGGCTTGTCTGCCCCCCAGGGGAAGGAGGGAGACAACCTACAAGTTTGCCAGACTTTGTAGTGACTGAATTGTCATTATGGCTATCCTCCCTGAGGCTTCACAGTCTATTTAATAACAAATCAGTCTAATCCGCTTGTTACATGGGTTTTTCTATTCTCCAGTTGTGTTACTCTACTATTAAATAGGGGGGAAAACACTTTTGAAACTGAAGAGGAATAAAAGCCTGTACGCTACAGATTTTCACAGCTAAAAAAATTTATATTAAATAATTACACATTTTAGCCACTGTCACATAGTTTAGATACAACATTTCGTTTGCATTAATAGACTCCCATAATCCAAGGAGGAATGACTTTAGGGTATATATGTGTGCTTATTTCTTTTAGCTTTGTTTTTATTGAAAAAGAACAAATAATAGCCAGTTACTCGAGGATCCTATGATGTGTCATCTCTGCTTCAGAACATGTCAATTAAAGGTTGATCTAACCCCAGCTTCAGTTACATTATCTATACAGGGATACTTGAGGCACAGAGAAAATTCAAGTAAAATTATCAACCGTGATTCAAGAATTTAGTTGCTTAGGAAGGACAACACGTGATCTATATCTGTTTTCTCAGTGGTATTAGCAAAATACTTACTGGTAAATAGTGAGTGAAACAGTATTGTATCTCTATGAATGTAAATATAAAGGTAGAAAGTAATTATTGAGAGAAGTAGTACATTAAGAATATGTCCAGAAGTTAAAAACTTGGGTGAACTTCACAACCACTGACAAAATAATATATCTAGATCAGTGATCATGAACAGCAGTTAAAATCATTAGCTAAAAAGTTGATGGGAAACTTTACACTGAATGGATCAGGCTGACAGCATCTGAACCCATCAATCTATTCTTATGTTAATATTGCAAAACAGGAGATAGTCAGAAATTATGACCTCCTGATGTGATGCAATTGGAAGAACATAACGTCACTTGTGATATATTCTTGCCCAAGAATTTCTCAGTCATCTAAATATAAATACCGAGTCATAGAAAATATGGAGCTGAGGGAACATGTTAAATGACAATGTGCTGATGCATCAGCCAGATCTTTCTGTTGGGCAAATGAAATTAATTTCAAGCAGGAAAGAAAGAATTAAGAGAGAGGGAAGATGAAACCAGACCTTAAGAGAGATGTATTTTAGAGACCAGCATCCAAACATAATGTGTTGACCTTGTTTTGATTAGATTCAAACAAACCAACTGTGTTAAAAAATTGAGGGACTCCTGGGTGGCTCAGTCAGTTAAGTATCTGACTCCTGATTTCGGCTCAGGTCATAATTCCAGGGTCGTGTGATCGAGCCCCACGTCCATACTCAGCATGGAGCCTGTTTAAGATTCTCCCTCTCTCTCTCCCTTCCCACCCCCTGCTCCTCTTCCCTGCTTGCCTGCTCTGTCTCTAAAATAAAAATTAAAAAAAAAAAAAATTGAAACACGGAATTTGAATACGACTAGATATTTGTTGATACTAAGAATTTTACTATTAATATTTTAGGTGTGATAATGTTATTGTGGTTATGATCTCTTTAAAGTATCTAGAGGTACATCTAAAGTATTTATTACAGAAGTGATAAGATGTCTGAGAGACTTCACCTCAGAATAATCTAGTAATGTAAAGAAAATAGTAGGTGAAGCTGGGTAATGAATATATAAGGGATTTATTATAATCTGTTTTCTTCTTTATACACGTGTGTGTGTTATAAATATTGCATAACAAAAGTTTTCTAATGTTAAGTGATTGAGCTCTTTATTTTCTGACTGAAATTATGGTTAAAATTTATCTGTTTCATTTTTACAAAATTGAGATGGTTCTATTTCTTAACATTTGAGTGGTGGATGTTCTCTTTAATAGTTCAAATAAAGACTATTTAAATTGAATAGATTATGAATCTTCACAGAGTGCACCACACATTTCTTGCTGCCTTTTCCATCAATAATGTTGGCTTATTATGGCAATGAATGGGAGGGCACTGAAAGGGAGAAGGAAAGATAAAGCTGATCAATCACTTCTTCTGTCATATTGCAAACCATTGTCCTTTTCATTCATATCTCTCAAAAGAATAACGCTGGACATGAAAGCTAGGAATTTAACACAGTCTTGCCCAAATACTTGCCTTGTCTATTTGCCATAGATTGCCTGTTCAACCACTGAACAGTGTTTATGGATCACCCTTTCTGTATCCAAAATGCTGTTTTAAGAGACTTTATCCTGACCCTCCATTATCATTGTTGTCATTCCTTCTCATTTGTTCTTTTTTTTTTTTTTAATTTTTTAAAGTTTATTTTTTGAGAGACAGAGTGCAAGTGGGGGAAGAGCAGAGAGAGAGGAAGACACAGAATCTGAAGCAGGCTCCAGGCTCTGACATGTCCACACAGAGCCCAATGCAGGGCTTGAACCCACGAACTGTGAGATCATGACCTGAGCCGAAGTCTGGATGCTCAACTGACTAAGCCACCCAGGCACCCCTCTTTCTCATTTGTTCTAATAGGCTTTTTTCTTTTTCATTCCTGTTTGGTAGTTTGGAAACACTTACATGTGGGGGATAAACAGAGAAGAGATAAACAGAGGGGATGTGTGACAAATTAGGGATCTATGAGGGCTTTCAGAAGACTTTTAAGCATTCTGGAACCACTTTCCTAAGTTCCATAGGTCTAACTACATAGAAACATAGCATATACTATGCCAAATGTTGACTGTATCCTTCTGTCCATTCTTTTTTCAGAACAGTTATTGATGATCCTGGGTCTATCCCACGTGTGAATTCATTCCTCCTTCAGCACTAAAACAGCTATTTATGGTGCTTGTCCGTGAATTAAGAACTGAAAATGCTGTTACAGTGAGAAACATAATTTTTTTCAAAAAGCAAAGGAGAAATTTAATATATCATGTTCTTTCTTTTAACACTTACAGTGAAAATAAAAGTTTTTTTCAGAAGTTAAAGAAACTTTACTGTTTATAAAAATTAAAAAAATCAATCCTTTGGCTGAACAATGGAAAGAAAGTGAATATCGTTCTTTAGACATATGCCAAATTTGATAGTCTTTATATGAGTATGAAGAATTGTATGTGAATAAATCATTTGCTTTTGAATGTCTAAATGGGATAAATAATCAGGGAGTACATGCTTAATAAAAAATTTAGGTTTTTATAATTTAAAATTCCTTTTAAGTAAACTTTTATATTGGCTTTTCAAAACATTTTAAAGCCTAAAGTAAAAAATGAAATTGTATGCATCATAAACAAAGCTATTTATAATGATGAGTTTTACGGAATTTGGATGCCAGCCAGTATATCTTACTACACATCTCCACAGCTTAGTTCTTTCTGTGTTAACACTGCTCAATCTCATGCAGAGCAAGTAGAAAAACAGGACCCTTCTCCTGCTCCCTACCAGTGTAGCTTTTTTTTTTCAAATATAAGATTTAAATTGTTTTATACATTTCTAAAAAGAGTGTGTTTTTGTGTCTTCTTTCTCTTTTTTTTATTTTCCATCTTTAAAACTGTTTCTCATTTCTGTTTTTTTCACCTTTGGAAGGTTTTGGAAAGAACAGAAGTGAGGGAGACAATAGCAGTTTTTAGACCATGGACACAAAAAATTTGCAGTACCCATCTATTCTAAGGCTAAACCTTTGCCTAAATAGCACCCTAAGTCATGGCACAATACTTAGGAAAGAGAGTCTGGTATTGTGTTTAGCCATTTTACTATTTTCAGTTGCTTTCATTCTTTCAAAGGTCAACTGAAATGTTAGAAAACGCTTCTATTCTGATTTCTACTTTTACTGGTTGGAACACCTGTTGTGGGATGGACTTAACCAGAAATCATGTTTCCTATATAATTTATGGGGATACCAGAGGGAACTGTTTGTCTCATTTTTGTCTAGTACTACATCCTTTTTGATCTTCCCCTTCCCATATGGTCTTTTGGATCTTTTATTCATAGATTCAAAGCACTAATACAAATGCTTTTGTCAAAGAATATATAACATCTTCTAAAATGTGTTTACCTCCAGTCCCTATGAAAGTTACTTGAATTGTTAAAAGGGCTAGTATTATCTGTTCCTTTACTGTTTTTGCTCTGCATTAAATATATAATTTTCTCCTTAGGAGACTGGTCAGAGTGTTACTTATTTATATCTTACGTCTTCCTAGAATTCATTTTATATAGCCGTTATAGGAGTCTAAAACTATTGCTAGTGTAGAGTAGCATGGGGAGAAGTGGAATGAAGAATTAAAACAAGGGTGAACACTAATAGAGCCAGTAATGAGACCACAAATGTTCACCACAGTGGCTGGTTATACATTTAACTTTAAACTTGCTAACAGCCAATGAAAACCAAGACTTTGTTGTCCCTATTACTCATGATTTTTTAAAGACTAAAATTGTAAAGCACATTTTGAGAGCATGACCAGTTTTTTCAGGTAAAGTGTCACTGAGAGGAAATATATGGTTCAGACTGTAAGTCTTAGATCTTTCCCAGATTCCTTGAAGTATCAGTCCTTCTCTTCTACAGCCTTCCTGTTTGCACCTTCTGTTGGCTCTCCAGGTGACTTGGTGTAGATTGCAGATGGATCAGCCCAAATCCATCCACACTAGTGAAAGGTGACTCAGGGCTTGTGTCCTGGTACTGATGGGTCAGGAACAACTGCATCCTATGAGAAGGACATCATTTTTCATGCAAGTGCTCTTTCCTTTCTCTAACCTCAATATCAGCTTCAGATCATATAAACAATTATGAAAAGAGATCCTTTGCTCTTTCTCATATGTTATGCCTTGCTTAGCCCAGATTATAAGCATATACCATTTCAGGATCAACTCAGAGCCATAAGACACAAAAACATTAATAAACTACCATAATGAGCATGTTATCATGGTTTCCTTTTTCCTGGCTGCTGATCATGTGGTCCTTTCTTAGGAAGAAGGAAATCGGTCTCCATCCAATAGAGAATTGTGCAGGGTCTGATACCATGATAAAAACACAGAAAGGAACCTGAGTCCTGGAAAAATCATAAATTTAGAGGAAGAGTTTTTGTTTTTGTTGAGATTGATTATGAATAGACAAAAAATTTGGACGAGACTCTTAAAAATGTAGTTAGATGCTAAGAAGGATTGCTTTCTGGGTGTTATTGCTAAGATAACCTTATTGTGTATGGGCTAGTGACTTTTCAAACTAGGGTCCTCAGAGCCCCTTCAAAACAGTGTCGTTGATAGGGCTAGCTATTTGCCTTCCAGCTCCCCATCTCTGCTTCAGCCAGGTAAAGCATTCACCTTCATTGTCTGTTCTACATATTGGCCTTCCTATCTTTGACTTCTTGATATAGCCTGGTGGAAGAAGGAAGAGCTATCCACACCTACTTTGGCAGAATAATCATAATATATTGTTTAATTTTGTCTAACTGCTCTAGTTGTTCTGGTGGTAGGGCAGAGATTAAGTCTTTTTTTAATGTAAAGGATCTATTTCCTAGTTAATTATTATCTATCTAAAAGTGACAAGTGATGTCCTTGTTTCCCAAACATAGGACAAATGAAACTAGTTCCGGCCTAACAGTTCCCTGTTGGTAGGTGGTATGATCTCTTGGAACACCAGAAGCTGGCTTATAGCATTAGAGAGGTCTTGATTCCATCTGAGTTTTCTAGACCCCACTTCCCCCCCTGCTAATTATGAGCATAAAATAAGCTCAAGGGTATTCTTGCTGAGGGTGAAGAGAAATTTGACCTGCTTACATGGTAAATGTTTTTAAGACTTGGGACTTCCACAGACATTATATTTAAGAAGTAGCATTCTCAAACATTCAAGAGCACTCAAGATTAAGCTAAAGGACAGAATAAGCTATGTACCTAGTTAAGAACTCACAAGGAACTAGTAGACTTTATAAATGTGTTAAGAGAAACACGGCTAAATTTTAAATGTACTAAATTAAAAGGGAAGTCAAAGCAATACTAAATAGAAATAAAAAAAAAAACAAAGTATGTTATGGTATTATCTCCATATCATAATTGACTATTATAATTAATGAAGATACAGAAAGTTACGTTTACCAGAACAGTTACTCAGTTAAGGAAGTTTGTTTTAAATTTATCTTGTAATACTCCCAAGTAGAGACTAAAACTTAAGAATCATTGGTAGTTATTTTGCCAGATTTCTGGGGTAGAAAATCCTAGGTACATATTAGGAAATATGAAGTGACCTGGGAACTGTGGAGCCCAGAGTCCATATCTAAGAAGATTATGATGCATTTCATTAAAAAGCAATTTGTAATGCCTAAAGGATAACAAGGTGCTAAGTAATTGCAATATGAATTCATTGCCAGAAAATAAAAACCCAAATAAACCACTTTCCTTTTTATCTTATCTTATCTTATCTTATCTTATCTTATCTTATCTTATCTTATCTTATCTTATCTTTAGAGGAGAGCAAGTGGAGGGCAGGGGCCAAGAGAGAGAGAATCTTAAGCAGGCTCCACAGGCCTGACATGGGGCCTGATCCCACGATCCTGGGATTGTGATCTGAGCTGAAACAAGAGTCGGACACTCAATCAACTGAACCATGCAGGCACCCCTCTTTTTTCTTTTCTTTTCTTTCTTTTTTTTTTTTTTTTTAGAGATTTACTTATTTTTGAAAGCGAGCACAAGCATTAAGGGACACAGAGGAGGGGACAGAAGATCTGAGTGGGTTCTATGCTGACAGCAGCAAGCTTAATGCAGGGCTTGAATTCACAAGCCCTGAGATCATGACCTGAGCCAAAATCAAGAGTTGGTCACCCAATCGGCTGGGCCACCTAGGTGCCCTCCACCCCTCCGCTGTTTTCTTTTTAATCCAGAAATAGACCTCGGAATCAATTAACATTAGACATAAATATTAGGGCAACGGATTATAAAGGAAATTATAACAAACTAATAGAGAGTCACCAGAAGTTTTCACAATGGATTTAGAATCCAGGAGACCTACATACTTGCTAATAGAATAACACCAATTAGTAGAATAATAAAGCCAGTTTGGGATATATAACCCAATATAATATTGGGATATTCACCAATAACAAGTGAAAAGTTGAAAGTTGATTTTTAAAATAAGCGCATCATCATAAATTGAAAATAAGACAATAACGAATTGTTAGAGAAAGATACTTAGTTTGGAATTTATTTAAGCAACTGAGATGTCATCTGTAAACGTGATAATTTTTGAATTCAGGAGTTTACATGTACAGCAGAAATACAGAACTTTTGTATGAGACTCAGAACTTATACTCAGAACTCAAAGTAGTAAAACTAATAGTAAAAATAGTCAATGAACATATGATTAATGTGTGTTCGTCTGTTAATTACCTCTGTTCAGTAAAGGAAGATCACCTAAGAATCATTTTAAAAACATTGTGGAAGAATATGTTGTAATAGTGAAAAAAATAGATGATATAATGCTACCAAATTGGGATGATTTAAATAACCATTTGAAGACAGTGTCATAATACAAAAGGGAGAAATGTTTTATTTGGACATGTAGAATATTATGTTGGTGGTCTCCCAAACTGGCTGATTACTAGCCCTTTACAATTTTTGATCCATGGGAATTGAACTCTAGAATTTGGCAATACATTTCATATTGCTATATCTCTCTCCCACTGGAGCCTTCATGTTCCGGTTTCCACCTGAGTGGTCCCAATACTAATTTACCTTCTCTTGCTAGGTGAGTAGAAGGAGAGCTAGATCTTGTTTTTTTGTTGCAAAAGACAAATGTTTCACACTTTGGGTTGTTATAGATAGGTGAATGCTTCTTCCTTCAAACACTACTGGGCCCATCAGAGTCCTCTCTTAAAGGTTTCTGTCTTTAAGAACAGCCTTTCCAAAGTCTCTTGACACCTTCTTGCCTTTGGGCATGTGATCCACTGGAGGTGTCACAAAAGTACCATAATGAGTAATTATAAGACAGTCCAGCATTGGAAGACAAGGACTTTGCAAATGAAGTTTCTAATGATGTCTGGCACTCGAGTAGATAATCAGATATTTATTAATTGGATTCATGTTATATATACAATAAACATCTTTACTATAATAGAGCCAAATCAAGGTGGGGGAATTCTGATCCCTTCATAGAATAATTGAAATAATTTCTGGGGCACCTGGGTGACTCAGTCGATTAAGGATCCGACTTTGGCTCAGGTCAGGATCTCATGGTTCATGAGTTCAAACCCCACATCAGGCTGACAGCTCAGAGCCTGGAGCCTGCTTCGAATTCTGTGCCTCCCTCTCTGCTTCTCTTTCTGTCTCTGTCTCTCTCTCTCTCTCTCTCTCAAAAATAAACATTTAAAAAATTAATAAAAGAATTTCTAAAATCACGTAGAATTAGCCTTGAAAAAAAGAATCCAAAGAGCTAAGATTAAGATCAGCTATCTACTCAATGCTAGCTAGTTGATACAGACAGAATTAAAACACAAACTTTACCCTCAAGAAGATGGTCATAGTTTGGTAGTTGAAGCAGGTAAACAACTACTACAATTAAAATCATACAAAAAGACCTAAAATTGAGATAGGTTACTGGGCACATTGTTCACTTAAAGGAGGATGTGATCAAATTTCGTTGAATTCTTTTTGTTATTATTAATTCTTGAAGGATAATTGGTGATCATCAGGGAGAATGCTGTAAAGAGTACATAGTCTAGACAGTGGCACACACCCATACTCTTATAAGCAAAAGTCTCAAGTAATTCATTACAGTGATTCCTCTCCATTAATACAAGTGAAATTTACCTTCGTATTGACTATACTCAAACTATTAAACTATTAATGAGGGTTCTATATATACACATATGTACGTGTGTGTGTGTGTAAAATTTCTTAAGGTGATTTTTTTTCTATTCCCCTTCTCCCACTTTGCCCTTCCTCCACCCTCCTCCCCTCTGGCGACCATCAGTTTGTTTTCCATATTTATAGTCTGTTTCTGCTTTTTGTTTCTTTGTTTTGGTTTTTTAGATTCCATATATAAGTGAAATCATATGGTATTTGTCTTTCTCAGACTCTCTTCACTTAGCATAATACTTCTAGGTTCATCCATGTTGTCACACATGGCAAGCTCTCTTATTTTTTTTTTATAGCTGAATAATATTCCTTTGTGTATTTATACTCCATATTTTCTTTATCTCTCAATGGTCATTTGGGCTGATTCCATAACCAACCACTGTAAATAATGCTGCAATAAACATAGGGGAATATATATGTTTTCAAATTAGTGTTTTTATTTTCTTTGGGTTAAGTACCCAGGAGAGGAATTACCGAGTCATATAGTGGCTCTGTTAATTTTTTGAGGAACCTCCATCCTGTTTTTCATAATTGCTGTACCAATTTACATTCCTACCAGTAGTGCATGAGGGTTACTTCTCCACATCTTCCCTAACACTCGTTATTTGTCTTTTTTTTTTTTTCTTTTCATTCTAGCCATTCTGGCAGATACAAGGTTTTATTTTGATGGTGATGTTGAACATCTTTTCACATATCTTTTGGCCATCTGGATGTCTTCTTTGGAAAAATGTGTATTTGAGTTCTGTGCCCATTTTAATCAGCTTATATGGGTTTGGTTTTGTTTTGTTTGTTTTTTTTTTTTTTTTGGTATTGAGTTGTGTAAGTTTTCTCTTTATTTTGCATATTAATCCCTTATCAGATACATCATTTGCAGACCTCTCCTTCCATTCAGGAAGTTACCTTTTTGTCTTATTGTTGGTTGCCTTCACTGTTAATACAGAGAATTTGTTTTCCATAAAACAAAGCAGTAAGTTTTGCAGTTTGACCACGTTCTAGTCTCAGGCTGAGGCCTGACTTTCTTTTCAACAGAAAAATGACTCTGGGGTTCTATTCAATTCAGTGAGTAATGATAGTAGCCTGCACTACTACTAATGGAAAGAACCCCATCTAGACCTAGGAGAGAGAGAGAGAAATGACATGCTAACATTACTCTATGTGGCTCCATCAAATTCTCTACTGCCCCCTCCACTACTGTTTACCTACTGGTGTCCATTAACACAGGCTAGCCCACATCAGAAATAGGAGAATTGGAAGGAAATTGGGTGCAGACTTAAGTGTACTATTTTTCAAAAAAATTTCTGTTATTAAGTGATATGGAGTAAAGTTTATTAGCGTATTCAATTTCATGGGTGTATAACATATATGTTGTAACAGGTTACCTGCATTGGCCACTCTAGAATTTGTGTAATTCTGAAAGAGCTTCCAGACTATGTTTCCGCACATTCTATCCCCAAAATTGCACTGGAAGCATGAAGCAGAGCGGTATGTGGGGGAACTGCAAGTACTTAGAAGTGCCTGGAATGTAGGTTTGTGTGGAAAAGGGCAGACTAGAAGGACCTGGGTGGTGGAGGGCCGTCTGGAGCATACCGAGATGTTTGAGCTGTTTCCTCTGTGGGTCTGTTATGCATTAGCATCATGAGAGTGATGTCAGATATCCGAGGGTTTGAAAAATCACTGCAGTGGCAGTGTGGAGGAGAGCCTGGAAGGATGATCCAGCCACAATACACTGAGAGGATGAAGGCCCGAACTGTGTCTGTGGTAGTAGGGATGAATTCAAAAGGTGTATGTTTTCAGTGGCTGCTGTGTGCCCGGGACTATCTTAGTTTCTGGAAGTACATCTGTGAATAAGGCAGACTTTCCTGCCCTCATGGAGGTTGCACACTAGTGGGTGGAAAACAATAAAATGATTCCATGCTCTTCACTTTGAGTGACTAGGTGGTAATGATTAGGGGTTTTGAAGACATTGTGCAACCATACACATCTAGCAAAGATATTTTTGCATCCATTTATGTCTGCGAAATGAAAAATAAAACATTTAATTTTACAATGATTTACTACATATATTTTTATAACATTACGAGGAAGGTATGGTGTCTGCTTTAAAACAAAACTAATATTGTCCACATTAAAACGAACAGCCTTGATTTAGTAATTTGCTAATGAACTTCTAATTGTTCACTGTGTGACTCCACAGTCTCAGACTTAAGAATTTCATTCTAGAAGGTTGTTGATAATTAAGCTATTAGAAATTGTGAATGCATCTTTCCACTGAAACAAAGTTAACCTGGGTGATTCAGTTCTTGTATTTTAAAATGTGTTTTACATTCCAGCGGAAGCTCCTAGGACACGAGTCACTTGGAATCTTAGGATAAGAAAGGGAATAGGATGGAATCATTTGTGGGCACAGTGCCTATAGACACGTTGTAGACAGTACAAGTTGGGCAAGTGTTTCTAGGATTAGATGGTTGGAGAGAGGAAGGCAAGAAGGGAGAAGAAGCCTACATGTCTAACATGGGGGCCACCTCTAATTGTTCTGAGAAAAGCAGGTTATGTTCAGTGACTTAAAATAGCATTTCAAAATTGCACATATTTATTGTCTGATCCCCAAATCCCAGAGTATTGAATGATTTGAGAATCATTTAAAGTGAATGATTCAAGAGAAAATTGACCATTCTGAATAACATGCAGTGACTAGTTATAACAGAATTGTAAGATAAGTGTGAAGTAATTTGGCTGAACACACAGGTCTTCAAAAAAAATACCATGGAAATTTTTGCTTGTTTTTGATCCTAATATTAGTTTATTTTCCTAATGATTTTTATCTTTTACCTAAAATAGAGAAAAATATTAACTGAGACTTCCTGTTGCCTTCACTTCACCTAGGAATGGCTTATTGTATTTTGATGATCAAAGGCCTTTTCAGCAGTAAAAAAGCTGTTTGCCTAACCGAGGCTACTGCAATTTTCTACCTAGAATGGACGAGAATAAGTTGCCTGCTTGATCACTTATATATACCTGATCAGTCAGGACAGTTAAGAACTTGATATTCTACCCAATCTGTTGTAACAACATATATTAAGCATCTGCTATGTGTGAGATAGTATGACAGGCACTTGACATTAAAAAGATTAGCAAAATAGCCACAACCCTTGCCCAATTTGAGAAATCAACCTGAATTGTATTCTGTTATCTATAATTATAAGAATAAAAAATCTTGTGAAAGTATTTCATTAAAGTTTATGTAAGTTTCATACTCAGAAGATAATAATTTTCATGATATTATTCCCAAGAAACTTGAGGTACATTAAACAATTCTAGATGGCAGTTTTTAATTTATCACATATTTTAATATTGGCAAAAGTATGAACATTTTGAAAGGAACACAGTTGGGTAATATCAACCTCAGTATTTAGAAAACTAATTTAGATGATAGAGTGAAATAAAAACAGATTTAAGAGAAGTTGAAATTCAGTGTAGGGAACCACTTTTGGAGTCACAGAATGTAATAACCTTCCCTCAGGAGCAAGAAGACAAATGTGCCCTAACTCGTATCTGACCAAATGTTCATCTTTTCCTGTCCCATCAGTCCCTTCTGAAATCAGGTAGGAGTGCAGCAGATAAAGGAACATCAATAGAGTAATAGAGATATGCATTCACTGGGGGCATGCCCCTCCCCTGCTTGCTGCTAGTTCAAGGTCCCAGAATGTAAACTGCTAGGGCTCTGACCAAAGTGAAGGCAAATCACACACAAAGTTGAAGTTCAGGGAGTTCTTATTAAATCTAGAGTTTCATTAACCACTTTATGAATTGGAGAAATAATAGGGGGTTAACAAGAACTTTAAATCTGAGAACTATAGCACTAAAAACACTGCTCCCTTCTGTTCCATGTCCTGTATTTTATAGTGTTTCCTTAAGTCCAAAGTCACACACCTTTTCCTTAAATTTAATAAACACCCTAAAAATAAGTCAATATGTGCATTTTTCCTGATTTCAAAAAAGTACAAATGTTTAAGAAGGAAAAAAAAAGACATTTTAATTGTACCCCACAGAAATAACTGCTAACACTTGGGTTTTTATTTTTCCAGACTTCTTTCTTTCTAGGCATATTGTGTGTGTGTGTGTGTGTGTGTGTGTGTGTGTGTGTGTGTGTGTGTGTGTGTGTTTACGTGTTTAATGGAAAAATGAGATCGCAAGCCGTTCTGCCGTATACACTAGTGAAAAGCCCTGACTTTGGAATCAGACCATCCTGGGTTTGAATCCCAGCCAATTCTGGTTACTAGCATAAGATTTTGACCAGTTTCTTTACCTGTAAAATAAGGATAATGATGTATCTTTTCAGAAGGTTGTTGTGGACAATAAAAAGGAGATAATATATGTAAAGTGCTTCATCAAGAGTTTAATAAATGCTTCATAATCCAGCCTCTTTTCCTGTGTTCTACTTCACTGTCCCCTTAGCACCATGCTTCGCTGTATTTGGCAAGTGGGGGGGGGGGGGGAGGCACAGATATGTTTTTATGAAGAAATGTATTAAATTGGTACTCTATAAACTAAGAGACATGTATAGCTAAAATATTCTGATTTTTAAAACCCTATATATTTTTTTAAATTTTTTAATGTTTAGTTTTGAGAGAGAGAGAGACAGAGGGCACAAGCAGGGGAGGGGCAGGGGCAGAGAGACAAGCATCCAAAACAGGCTCTAGGCTCCGAGCTGTCAGCACAGAGCCCAACATGGGGCTCAAACCCAGGAACCATGAGATCATGACCTGAACCGAAGTCAGAGGCGTAACTCACTGAGCCACTCAGGTGCCCCTAAAACCTTATATAAGGTTAACATCCAGCTCAAACTAACCAATAAATTTTGTGTCGATTATAGTTTCTAGACATTTATGTTTGTATGTGTGCATGTGTGTATGTATTTATTTTTAGTTTCTGGGGCTTTTAACAGGAATTAGAATGAAGTTTTTAACAGTGTTTTGGGTCCTTTTTAATGTGTTGTAGTCAATGTATACATGTATAATAAGTTCTTTGTATATAACATATATGTTCTTTTTAACGTATATGTAGTTTTCATATCACAGAAAGCAACATAATACATAAGTACCATGAATATCATGCATAGTTGTGCTATTTTATTTGTCTTATCCAAGAAGAATCTTATATCACTTTATAATTTGCCTTAATTTCCAAGTAGAACTAGTTTCGTCCCAAATTGATACGGAAGCTTAAATATGTCTAAAATTAACTTAGTTAAAAGAGTGGCTTTAAATTTTGTTTGAGATTTTTATACTTTTATGTAATGAAATGTGAAAATTAGATGTTTATGTGCAAAATAGGTCCACAGTTAAATGTTATGACAAAGGAAGTAAATATTTCATTTTTTCCCTTTTTTCTCTAGCTCAACTGAGAAGTCATTTCCTTGGAGATCAACAGGTATGAGTTTTTATCATACAAAAAATATTTATGTTTTGCACACACAAAAAGAGCATTCATATAGCTTGCTTTCTCAGTTTACTGCCTCTTGTAGTGACACTCCTGAGCTCCTTCACTTTCAAATAGTTCTTACTTTGCTTGATTTGTTTGAACATTGTTGAGTAGACTTAAAGATACCAGCTATAAAGAAAGTTAAAGCACTGGACATCAGCATATCAATGTTATCACCACTGGACATTTTTAATATCGGCACATATCATCTGAATATTTTCTTTTCTATCATAAGAAAGTACAGGGATTCCCTCACAAAAGTTCCTGCATAATCTGGGAAAGTTGACTGATCATTTATATAAATCAAGATTTTTCCTTTCGTAGTGTTTCCCGCACTCAAGAGTTGCCTGAAACATTCATATCCTTTATGTATCTAGATGCAGACTATATGGTAGCTTCTAATAGAATCCAGAAGCTTCTAATATAATTTCCTTATCTTTCTTTTCTCTCCAAATTC
The DNA here is from genome assembly GCF_016509475.1 of Prionailurus bengalensis. NCBI lineage: Eukaryota > Metazoa > Chordata > Mammalia > Carnivora > Felidae > Prionailurus > Prionailurus bengalensis. Next base: position 148,965,122 of record NC_057345.1, read on the forward strand.
ACTTCGTAGAAAGGATGAATTACATTAAGGAGAGTATCTGCCATCTTCATAAATATTTGATGACTTCATATTCAGTGTTCATTCATTAAATGTTGAGCATCTACATCACGGACCCAGTCCTATACACATTGCTGGTCACACAGTGATTGGTGTAACACGTACATGTTTCTGCATCTTCCTTGGAACTTATAACATAAAGGACAATGTTATCAATATATAAATACTAGAATAGGCCTTGTTATCTAAATACTTTGACAATTTTTAGACAGATTTTGATCTTGAATAAAACTCAGATCACTGAATGTCTGATATCTGAGTTTACCAAAACCTGGTATTAGGATTCCAGGCACTCCACTGTTTTATAAGAAGCTATTCCCAATTCCCATGAATTGTTTACTCAAGCCATAGATTAGGCAAAGACATATGAAGAGCTACTTAACAATAAGACTCACAAACAGTAGCTTAATATAAGGAAAATCATACCATGAAATAGTATGTGGTTAGATGCCAAATGTATATTGTGTGGGAGACATTGTTGTAAATGGACAGCCTACTGCAGAGAGCGCTTTGTCACTAGGCAGCAAAAGAGACAACAAATGTCGCATATGAACATTTAAAACTGGTTTGAGAGATGGTAAAGTGTGCAAAGTCTAGATAGCCACATTGGGTCAAAATATAGAGATTTGTAAATACTGGTGACTTTTAACTCTCCCACAGGTCATGGAGAGTCACTGAAAATCCTTTGAGCAAAAAAGTTGCCTGATTTAAATATTCTTCAGGAGAAATAGCAGCTCTATAAACTATTAAAAAGTGATTTGAAAAATGTAAAGAAAAATACTAAGCACACAGCACGTTTCGTACTTGTTTGTGGCAAAAATTTGCCATTTCATATAAAATTCTTCTGTAAGTTTATCTTTAACAGTACATAATTAATTTTTTCCAGAAATATTTCTTGAGAGCCTTAAAACAGTTGTCTAGCACATAGCTGTCAATCTTTAAAACAAATATCCTTGTCCTCTTAAGTGCTTCAGGTCTAGTGGAGGTATGTAATGCTATCCACTTGAAATTGGAGGAGGGGGGGCTATAAAGGGGAACGACAGATATATGCCATATTTACTGATATCTCTATTTCTGGACATTAAGGTTGTTTCTAATTCTTTTACAATTATACATAACATTGTGGGAAACATCCCTGTACATAAAATTATATCTGTACTTTTGATTTATCGTAGGCTAGACTTTTAAAGAAAAAATATTAGAGTATATGAACATTTTTAAGCCTCTTGATATGTGTAACCAACTTGTTTGCCTGAAAAGATTATATTATTTTTCCCTCCCTTTAGGAATGTGAGGTTGAACCTCTTATACTTCCTCATTGGCATCATCGTTTTATTAAAATCTCTTATATATTGCCCTTTTTTGTTGCAGTGCGAGTGTTTGACAGGCACGAGCTTTTTGTAGACCAAGGATGATAACTATACTAGTCAGAGTCAAGTCAGGAAAACCGACCCCATGGCAGCTAGTTCCATATGAGGGATTTGATTCAGGGAGGTTTATAGTTCAAGGGCGCATTGGAAGGTTTGGAAAATTAAACAGCATACTCAAACGCCCATGAGACTGATCATAACCAAAGCTGCCACTGTTTCTATGACTGAGGGGGCAATGGATTAGGTGGTTTTGTTTCCAAACTGGAGCAGTGGTGAGAAGTAGGGCAGGGGGAGATTTCCAGCATTAGCTGGAACCAGGAAGGAGATAAAGCCAAGCCAGAAATGCTGCCTAGAGCAGAGCCGGAGAACATCCTGGATCTTCTTAGTACAGTTCCACTCCTGACACACACCATTCTGCCCCGGCTGAGCTGAGCCGGAAAAGGCAGTTCGGTGGTTTCTAACTACCAAAAGCCAGCCAGACAGTGTACAACTGTGTTGATTTACATATAGAGAGAATGAGCTTTGAATTAGGAAGACACATAACAGAATGAAATATTTGGGGTCTTGCTGTCCTTTCTACCTCCCTCCCCTCTAGTACATTTACTCAGCATCATTCGACCACCATCTTCACGATTTACTAATGAGTTAAATATAGATGTGTGTGTGTGTGTGTGTGTGTGTGTGTGTTGTCTGAGTTCCTCCCCAAATACTTTAACGTTAGGGAAATACAACTCCAATAATTCATCTGTCTTCACCACAGCTACATTTGTAATTCACACCTAATAACTATGCTTCATCCCTTACTTTTGTCAGAGTATACTCATACCAAACTCCTATTCAGATCTGGCAGGTGTTAGTTACATTTACTGACCTTGTTTTTTTCTTTTGGGGGGAGAAGGAGTGTATTAATCTTCACACACTACAATCACAACTGCTATTTACTCCACTTTCTATTATTTTAACTATAATAACGTTACTTGTGTGCTTTCTTAAATTTGCGTACATTTCAGCCACAGTTATGACATTTGCCATGTAACCATGGCAATAAGCTACAAAGATAAGGGTAGAAAACTGAATTTGATTGTATGCATAAAGGAGTAAAATCTGATTTGTTTCATGTTTCTTTTTCTAAGTAGTGATAGATATCTTTGGAAGTTTGATTGCAAGTAAATAATGGCATAAAATGTCAGTTTTGCTGCTTTTTCTGTTAAGTTTAACTCTTATTTTCTCTTTACCACATTGCATGCAGAAATACTAAATGTAGTATAAAAATCCTCTCATTTTTAGAATTTGGTAGTCCTGACCAGAATAAGGGCAGGGGTGGCTTAAAATTTAATAGATAGATAGATAGATAGATAGATAGATAGATAGATAGATAGATAGATAGATAGGGGTAGTCTTTGTCTTTGACTAGATCTTGACAAAAGTAACATCTTTGTTCAATTTTCTTGGTTTCCTAAATAAGAAAGGATTACATGAAAAGATTTAGGATTAAAAGTCTCTTATTGTTCCTCATTTTTCTTCAATATTTTGAACATTTTGTTGCAGACAGTTGCTCTACCTTTATATACATATTACAAACTTGAGTTGAAAAGCTTGGAACTTAAAAATTTGCCTTTTAGCAGTGAGGTGAATTGTTAACAGGGCAATGGTTTGATCACTACCTGGGAGAGATCCCTGCCTACTCTGGTGTTTTCAGGATGTTACACATTCTGTTGAAATGCCAGAACCTGAGACCAGCTGCTGAATTTTGTTTTTAAATAGCTGACTTACTGCAGAGTCATTTTCTAAGGAAGAGCTCAGGATGCCCTAGGCTGAAAAGATTTCCATTTCTTTATGATTCAGTTCAACAGAATCTCTGTTTGTTTGCTCGGGTTGGTTGGTCCTTTGGTCTGACAGTCGTTTGGTTGATTTTTGTATGAGGGATAGTAGGCTGTATGAAAGTAAAGAGCCAAAGCTTTTTAAGTTTGGGGCTCAAAGAGATTACTTCCCAAAACACAAGGAAGCCCCATCCCCTCTACAATTTTCTCAGGCTGGTTGGGAAGGAGTCTTAAGGAGAAGCTTCCCCGGAAGTAGTAAAGTTGTTTTGAAGTATTTATGCTTTATTGTTATCTTGCTTTTCTGTTCCCCTCTCTTCATTATTCCATATTTTCTAGCTTACCAGTGTTACATATCTACTCTCTATAAACATAAAATGCGCATCCTTTTGTCTTTTATGAAGAGAGTTTATCATTTTGTTTTGGCTCTGTCTTTTCCTTATAGCCTTGCATTTCTTATAACCTTGTGTTTTTTGTTTTTTTATGTATGTTCCACTAAAGAGCAGTGAGGAGGAAATGTTGTCTTAATGTTCCTTTCTGTTTTCTCTTTTATTAGTGTTCCATTTTTCCATTGTTCACATCTTCACCTCTCTTAAAATTTGATGCATTTGTACAATCTCTTATGTTCTGCCAAAATTTGAGGTAGCTTTTAAGAACACATACAATAAGATAGAAAATAAACACCATAATCATAAACATATATAATAGAATAATAGGTAAAAGCCGGAGGAAAGTGAGAATACAAATATATGCACATGTGATTATAATTCTTCTTGATGGAAAATATTATGCAAAATAGTCTTTAAAGAAAAGAAAGGAGGTGGAACCCTTGGGCTTCTCTTTTAAGAGAAAGCACACCAATTCTCTCTCTCTCTCTCTCTCTCTCTCTCTCTCTCTCTCTCTCTCACACACACACACACACACACACACACACACACACACACACACAAGATACATAGTTTGTGTTGCCCACCAGAAAGAAGCTGTTGAAGCCATAAATTGAGTCCTTTTGTCAAAGTGTTCATTGGCTGTTACTTAAATCCTCCAGCCACATCCTGTAAAGTGAATTGTGCCACAAGTCACAATTTCACAGTTTTTCTGTTCCAGGAAAAAAATACTAGAGTCTAGGCAGTTTCCAGTTTTAGTACTTATGTGTAAAATGAGGGGAGGGGAGCAGCATGGCATCAGCCTGAGAATCCTAGCCTTCTTCCGGCAGCCCCCCACCCTCCCCTTCCCTGCAGATGAGAAGGGGCCCCCTTGTGAACCTGAGTGCACCTGTCTGTGCCCACAGGCCAAGGAATCTGGCTCCCTTTCACTAGAAGAAAGTGCTCAAGAAATAGTCTCAAGAGCAGATATTAATGAATGTTAAATAACTGATTGGGAATTACTACTTCTAAGAAAATAAAGAAGCCACAAGATTAGAGTTTTTCCTAAAGCAACGAGTTAGCAAAGGACACAGGAGAATAAAAGTAAGGGAAATTTCTGGTTGACCCAGAAGGCATTAAGGGGTAGAGAGACTTGGGTGGGCCTATTGTAATAAGTAATGAGTAAGAGAGAAAATATTAATGATTTCATTCAGTTGAAATAGTGGATATTTGACAATAAAATGTGAAAGGGAATGAAAAAGATGGTGGTAAAACAGAAATTTTAAACTGATAGGGTAATTTAACTTCACAGTGCTACATCCATTTATTGTGGAGTATATATTTAAGTGCCATAATTTTAACATACTGTCCATTAAATCATTATTGTGTGGTACATACTCGACATTAATAGTTAATGTATACTACTAATTTTAAGACTTTATAGGCGTTGGGTTTTGTATTTTGTTTACATATTTAAATTTTGTTCCTAAAATGTATAGATACAACTTTCTTCCCACTGCGGTGGGTTAAAAAACAAAAAAAAACAAAAAACACATAAATACTGAAGATAAGAGATAAATGTGAGACTAGCCCTAAGTCAATTTATTTCTTTTTTTCCTCCATCTGGAGCAAGTAATTTACAATACAAAAAAGCATCAGCACATCATGAGATAGGACACAAACTTAAATGGGAACACTTTATGCCTCAGTAGAAATGTGCCAGATTTATAAAGGACATAGAATAGGAAGTTATATTATACATGTTCATAAATAGAATATTAGATTAGCAATCATGTATAAAGGACTATTATTTTATTGAGGATTTTGGATGTTATGATTTATTATGGCTATAAATTGTACAAATGACAAAATTTCATCATATATTCATTCCTTCCTGTTTGTCTTCTAAATAACAGGAGGAATACGACTTTCTGTTAAAACCAGCCAAGTTTTTCCTCCCTTATTTTTTCAGGCCTTTTTAGCTACATAGTCATGATATTCTTACCACCACTACAACACTATAGCTTCCTGATCACCACAAAAAGGTTCTCTTAACTTGTTAATGTTTTATTATAAAAGGCCTTCTATATTTTACAAAAAGTAAGTCTTGAAGAACTTGGAGTAAAGGTAAAATTTCCTTCCTTCCCACATCTTTCTATACAATGACCATTGCCCCACACACCTCCGTAGATACCTACTCACACGCGTGCACACACACACACACACCTTTGGCTTTGTTTTGTTTTTAATTCAGTGAGGATATATTATACAGTGTTCTATAATGTAGGTTTTTTCCTTAACGGCATAGTGAAAACCAAGCATGTGTTTCTGTTATCAGTATATAAAGACACACCTCTTTTTTAGTGGTTAAATACCCATAATTTAGAAAATTTATGTAAGCAATCCCTTATTAGTAAATTTTTTTTTCCAGTTTTTTACTTTGACGAACAATGGTAAAAGGTTTCTCTGCACATCTGAGTATCTTTGTCACTTACATTTTTTTAAGTGGGACTGCCTGGGCAAGTGTGTATACGGGGGCTTTGGGGGCACATATTGTCAAACTGCCCACCAAAAATGCTTAACAATATGTGGGAAGAGTGAGGCTTTTCCTCTGCCTTCTTAGGTTAAGTGACTGAGGGAGCCAGTGAATTTAACTGACAATAGTTAAATTAATAGAAAAATAATCCCAAAGTATTCAGATACACATAGGAGCTCACGAAAGTAGTTTACCTAAATGGCTACACTAGGAGTTATCTACCTAGCTTAATGGGGGAGAGGAAGTGGGCAGAAAAGGCTTCTGGGGGGCGCTTGGTCGGTTACGCGTCCGACTTCGGCTCAGGTCATGATCTCACGGTCCGTGAGTTTGAGCCCCGCGTCAGGCTCTGGGCTGACAGCTCAGAGCCTGGAGCCTGTTTCAGATTCTGTGTCTCCCTCTCTCTCTGACCCTCCCCGTTCATGCTCTGTCTCTCTCTGTCTCAAAAATAAAATAAAAACGTTTAAAAAAATTTAAAAAAAAAAAAGGCTTCTGGGGGAAAAACAAATAGGTTCCTAGGGGAACAATGGGGATCTAAGAAATTTTGCAATAATGTTTGTTTATGCAGGTACAAGTGGTCCTCCCACTTTTTTTCATGCCATGAATCTCCCCCAGAAGGGACCCATGGCAGCCTCACTCCCAGAAGTTTCTGCTTTTAGTAAAATAAGGGATGCTCCAAGAAGGCTTGTTTCTACATTTGTTGAATTTCAAATGTCTTTACTTCAAAACAACCTTCGTGCTGACTGTCAGAGTCTGAGGGGGTCCCTACAAATATTCCTACCTATACCAACTGCTATGCCTATCCATGCTTGTTATGTTGCCAGAGTCTAGGAGCGTAAATTTTCATGAATATATAAAATTTTAGTGAGTTATTAGGCTTTAAAAAGCCATTTGTTTCCAAATGCCCCTATATCATAAGCTTTATAGACAGATTTAACAGTAAAATCACTTAAATAATTCTTAAATATTCATTAAATCAGAACATTGTGCGGAGACCAGCAAACTACTGATCTTTCTATCATTTGATTAGTTCTTATGGAAGTTGGAGATCAACCTGATCTTGGACTTTAATAAAATTGTCATGTTTCCTGTCAGCTCTTCTTTCTTTTATTTTCATATCTGGCTCAAAACGATCACATACATTTTTCTGTCAACAGAAATGCAACAACCACTACTAGAACAAGCAAACAACAAACTTTTGTTTATCACCATTGGAGGTAATTCGGGTACTAACACCTCCAGAGGTTCCCAACTTTGTTGTACATTAAAATTGCCTGCAGAGCTATTGAATTCTGGGGCCCGAAGCAGGCATCAACTTTTTGAATATGCCCTGATGATCACACAGTGCAGTGTGAGAATCACTGCCTTACTCAAAAGTAAATTAATTTAATTACTGGTAATTAAAGAGAAGAATTAAAAGTTTATCCTACTATCCTGTACAGATTATTTTTAGGATAACCAAATAATCCTGGCCATTAATAGCTATATTAAGGTATCTAAATACACCAAAGGAATTCCTGCTGATAAATGTAGAAAGAACAATAAAATTAGAAAAATCACCAGTTTGCATGCTCTAATGAAATGGTTCAAGCAAAGATTCTCAGTGTATGCAAAAACCACTGTCTTTTGATCCTGGCTGCACATTAGAATCATCTTGGGAGTTTTTAAACTCCTAATATCTTAAATATTTAATATTTTAAATCTCTAATATTCAGACCACAGCTTGAATTGGAATCTCTGGGCATGGGACTCAGTCAGTGATAGTTTCTAAACTCTGCACCTACCCCATCCCAGGTGATTGCAGTGTGCAGCCAACATTGGAAACCATTGCACTAGGAGACAGGTTGATGATGAACTTGAAAATATGGAAAGATGGGGCTGCCATCACTTGAATTGGCTGACCTTAGCAACTCTAAGCGTTATAGTATGGCAAGATGTAAAGTATACAGCACCATCCATAAAGTATTCTAACCACAAAATTTTGACCTGAAAGCTGCTAGCTCTAACTTTCTGTTTACAAGACATACTGAGGTTAGAGGATGTTTTAATGCCACCATGAGAAACCTGCACACAAGCTCGGAATGTGGAGCATGGAGCATCCTATGAGTTTGTTGCTATGGTTCCCTCAGTAAGCCAAGAACATGAAAATGAGGGTATGAGAGCCTCTTTTTAGATTTAAGGTACTTAAGTAGCAATCATAGTCCAATGCCATCAGTAAATCTTATTTCAGCCTGACTAGTACAAGCCAACTGAAGAAAGAAATTTTTGAGACATCAGGAAAATTTGACTGTGAACTCATTATATGGTGGAAGAAATGTAGTTTTGCAAAGTCCTTATTTTACAGAGCTACATATGGAAGTATTTAGAGTTGAAATGATCTGATGTGAGGGATCTGTTTTAAAATTCTATAATAGTAGAAAAGAAAGATAAATGGAGCATAAAAAGTATGGCATAATGTTGTAACTTAAATTGGGGAGGTGGTTTGTTGATCTCTACTTTTATGAAAGTTTGAAAACTTAAATTTTAGAATACTTGAATACAAATTCTTTAAACAAAGGGTTCAGCATACTGTGGGTTAAAGTAGTACATCAAAGTGGCACATGTTAAAGCCAGCCAACTGTCGGTCATACTCCCAAGGTTAGCTGTGACACAAATGAAACCACTCTGAGGTAGATGAGAGAGTTTCTCGGCCAGTGGATGCTATTTAACATGTATTTCCACATAGTTGGGATTTTGTTAAATGAGTCCTAACTTAAGCAAAATTTTCTGTAACATGCTGGACCTCAGCCTTTCTGCTAGTTTAGAACTCTACATTTATCACTGTGTTTGTGTGGATTGTAAGTAATTTCATTGTACATATCTCGGCCACAGACACTTTCACAGCGTAACTAGCCATAAGGCAGTTGCACTGTAAAGATAAAATCACGAAAAACAAAAGAGGGACATTCACTCAAAGGACATAATGAAACATGAAAAATGAATAGCAAAATGTAAAAGACTACTACAAAACACAAAATATTTGAATACATTCAAAATGTGGAAGGAGGAATCATGGCAATACTGACTTTATTTTGTGGGTCTTCAAAGTATTTTGTTGATAGTATTAAACACTTTTTTTTTTTTTTGCTTGTTGATGTGTCTCCTTGTTTGGCATCACACTTTTTCTTTTTTCACTAAAATTTCTTTATTAAGAGAGGCATCAGATTTCAAATGCTAGGATGCGTATTTGAAACTGAATTTTGTGTTGTGCTGTGATAAGCCTTGTTTGTTCTTAGCATATTGTCACATGTCTTTTGACAGATGTTCCAAAGTTCTGTGGGAAATGTGGGTGCAAACCTCTGCGCCACGGTACAAACCATTATGAGGGCTACGATTTACGTAATATAAAAATAGGAGTAGTGCATCACTGGAGAAAAGAAACCAAATTGTCAGCCGGTTATTTTTATTTTATTTTTTTATCTTTTATGGCAAGATTGCCTTATGGCCAATTAAACAGCGAAAATGTTTCTGTTGAAAATGCTTATGGTAAAGTGATCTGCAGGAAAGATACTTAAAGTAAAAGTACTGGACATGGTTCATGGATGTGTGGCAACCAGCAAATAAGAGTATTTGCATTTTACTTTAGCAAATAATGTATCTGACCATTCCTACACCATTTACACATAATATATGGGGATGGATTACATACATCCCTCAAAGACTTAAATACAGTGATTTAGGACTGTATGAAAATCTCATATCCAGTTCTAGCCTCTAACCTTTCATGTTTAATATAAATGTATTAAATAAGTATTTAAGTGTTCTCATGCTCTTAGTGATATGGGAAGAAATATTCTGTCAACTACCTAAAATAAAACAGAAATTATCAAGTTTAAAAGCTCCTTCTTTGGGGCGCCTGGGTGGCGCAGTCGGTTAAGCGTCCGACTTCAGCCAGGTCACGATCTCGCGGTCTGTGAGTTCGAGCCCCGCATCAGGCTCTGGGCTGATGGCTCAGGGCCTGGAGCCTGTTTCCGATTCTGTGTCTCCCTCTCTCTCTGCCCCTCCCCCGTTCATTCTCTGTCTCTCTCTGTCCCAAAAATAAATAAACGTTGAAAAAAAAAAATTAAAAAAAAAAAAAAAAAAGCTCCTTCTTTTCTGTTACCATCTCTGCAACACACAGAACCATACTTAGTGAACAGTCATTGCTTTGGGAAATACCAAGGAGGCAGGCTATCATCTGTAACTCCACATTTCATTCTTATGCCAGAAAGTTAGTGTGCATTTAGGTTTATCTTGATAATCTTTACCAAAAAAGATAACCCAAAAGAAAATTATTGAAAAACCTAGTTTCAGAAGACCCATTCATTTCTTATGGTAGTGAATATCCTCCTTTACAGATTTGTCTGGGTCTTTTTAAAGAATTTTTTTTTTTAACAGAGGGAATCTATCTTATATCTCCGGCTATCAAATATATCCACTTTTATATTTGGTAACACTTTTTCCCTAAGGAATAAAGTGTGTCCTTGGAAAAATATTTGAATGATTTTGAGCACTTATTTTTCATAGACATTACCGCAAATCCTTTTCTTTTTTCAGCTTTCTCTATAGGAAGCAAGAGGCCCAGGGCCTTTCATGAGTACCTACCTGTAAACTCAGTGTTGGAAATTTGACATGTGTGATCTATTTCTTTTCATTCTTACATTTCTAAACTCCTTGTTTTTCTAGTTTTCCTCTTACAGATATAAATTCTTTATGGTAAGTATGACACCTGTATTTTAATTCATGCCTAGACAAAAAAATAGTTGATAAATACTCATTTTAATATGACTATTTGCAAAAATTCCTTTTTTTTTCTAAAAAATACTTTTAATCATTTTGTATTCCTGAACGGAATTCAGGAATTTTACAATATTATGAACAAAAGATCTCTCTGGTGACATATAAAACTATAAAATACTTTACAGATGTGTCATTATAGAAATTGAAGAAAGTGCTTTATACCAGCTTATGTAGATACAAAGTTTGTTTAAACCATGAAATTGAATCTAGACAGATGAGCTTTTACAATGGCTTTCAAGACAGATTAATTGATGTTTAGAGCAAAGTGTAAAGTGAACTGGAAGATACTTCATTAATGGTTTCTGCTTTCCAAGACTTTTCACTCAATATTTTCTAGATGAGTAAAATTTTTGGAGTCTTTGTCTTAATGTTTAAAAGATAATATAAGCATGCATAAGACCCAGAAACCTAGACACACTTAAGAACCAGACTAGAAATAGTTTCTGTAAACATGATCTTCTGCCTGTTCTCATAAGTTTTTTACTTCCATTAAAGCCCAACTTTTAAAGAGTATCATATGTGGGTACACACACACACAGTAATTTATATTTGAGTCAACAAACTCTGGGTATCTATAATATTCTTAAAATATCAGTCAACATCTATCTACGTCTTCTATAGACCAAAGAATGTTTTTATGATTCATGTTTCCATTGCCCTATTTACATTTTTACTGTGCAACAGTATTCCCCAATGATGTCATTTCCCCCAATAATTGGGTTACCTGCTGTAGAAGTGACTCATGTACATCAAAGAAGTTACTGAAGAGAAGTCTATTCAAGGCCATCATCCGTGTTCTCTTCCAGAATTTGGCCTAGAGCTTTACTTCTTAGCCATAGAAGGCACTGGACTATTTCTACAGCTCTGTGGATAGACTCCTTTCTGAGCCTGTAGCCCTACAGGAAGCCACAGTACCATGGCCAAGTAGGAAGTTGAGTCCCCATAAGACAAAATTTTCTGTTCATATTTTTCATAAAGTGTTGCCACTCTGAATATGAAGGCTAACTTCAATTCACAGTCCAGAGTTAGAAAAAAAAGTGAGATACTCCATTCCCTTAGCCGTCAAAAAATCATCTGCATTCATTCTATTAACCATCACAGGAGTCCTGCAAAAACTCATATTATACTATCTTTTATGTAAGGGCAAACCTCTAGACACCATAGCAACTCAGAGCAGCCACAAACAAGGAGATTCTCGCACAAAGTTATAGTATGCTGGACTAAGAAAGACTAGTTACAGGGTTGTATATACTAAAAATCTCCTTACTGATCTCTGGGTTCCTGTTTCCATGGTAATTTTACACCTAGCACAGACCTCTGTTTCATATACTCTAAACAGTAAGACACATAGATTAACAAAGCAGAGGAATTTCAGTAATTTAAGTTCTTTCGTGAGACCTTACCCTGTTTTCCTGAGCATATTTTTATGCATACTTGGTGTATATTTTGGACATACATCACAGAAAAGATAATACACTTTGTATTTTCTCTTTCACTGTAAGCTTAATGGGGTGGATAATACATGAGATTTACATAGCCCTACAGCATTATTATCCCTTACTCACTAATATTTTTCCTAGCCGCAACCTTCTACTTTTTCTAGTTAATTGCCTTTTTTTTTTTTTTTTTTTTTTTTTTTTTTAGTGATATTGGAGCACTCAGAAGAAATGTAATAGGCAAGAAGGGCCATGTTTCCAATAATCTCCTAGTCGTAAACACAAATGGGAGATTATCTCATTCTACCTTGAAGCTTGTTCAAATTCTACATTTTTAAACATGTATTTTCATGGAAAATGATAATTTCAGGTTTGAAAATGCCCCATAATATATTTCTGATGTCCCACAAAACATGTTTGTGAAAAAGTAACACATATTCTTCAGTACACAGATTAAAGAAATAGCATTGACATTCCGTTTGTCATTTTTGCTCATAAAAATGTCTCAGTTGCATGTTCTGACTGTGCTAAATCACACCATGCCAACTATTTAATTTTAGTTTATAGCAATGAGCATGAAGTGATCCCATCCTGTGAGGCTCTGTGGTTTATCTGGTAAATTTGACTAGTGTCTTCTTTTATTCCTCTAGCATGTGTTTTTAAAAGACATTCATTTTAGGCGCACCTGGGTGGCTCCGTCGGGTAAGCATCTGGCTTCGGCTCAAGTCATGATTGAGCCGGTTCATGAATTTGAGCCCAGCATCAGGCTCCACAATGACAATGCAGAACCTGCTTGGGATTCTGTTGTCTGTCTCTCTGCCCCTCCCCCACTTCCCCTCCCCCCCCCCCAAATAAACTTTTAAAAAGACATTTATTTTAGAGTAAGATTGCACAAATAGTGCATAATTAATAATTTCAAGACTTACCTGGGTGCCTGTGTGGTTCAGTTGGTTAAGCCTCTGACTCTTGATTTCAGCTCAGGTCATGATCTCTGGGTTTGTGAGATCAGGCTCTGCGCTGACAGCATGGAGCCTGCTTGGAATTCTCTCTCCTCTCTACCCCTCCCCTGCACATGCTCTCGCTCGCTCTCTCTCAAAATTAATAAACTTAAAAATATAATAATTTCGAACTTTACCATACTACAATATGAATACTTTATTCAGTAATTAGGAAGTGGGTCTTCTTACCTTAGGTATAACATCTATGCATACATACATTTATATATGTGCATATAATTTGTGAATTATAAGTTTTCAACAAAATAGTAAATAATAGTAAAATTGAAAATTATTTAACTTCTAATGATTAAGATGTCAGTATCTTTTTGTCTTTGCATATATAGATTACATTGGGCTTCATTACACAAATAGAAAAATGACTGAAGACCTCATTCGTAGTTTAAAATTTGGTTGTTTTGTACTTCATATTAGATTAATCAACTTCTTAAAACTTACTTAAACATAAAAAATAGGGGTGCTTGGCTGTCTCAGTTGGTGGAGTATGCAGCTCTTGATCTCAAGGTTGTGGGTTCAAGCCCCAAGTTAGGTGTATAGATTACTTAAAAATGAAATCTTTAAAATGAAGTTTATATCCTGTTCTCTAAACCTAGTTATTTAGATCTTCAAATTGGATTTAGGGGACACGGGAATTTAGTATTTTAGTACTCTAGTTAACCATCTCAAAGTCCTTTTCTATATTCTATCGTTTGAGGCATTGCATTTCAAAGCATAAGAAACAGGTACTAACACTGAGAGGGTACATGGTTATACTACTTTCAGGGTAATTTTGTTTATTTTGTTTGTTTTTGTATTTTTGGGGATACTAGTTCTGTTAAGTTTTATTTATTAGGGTGACCAGTATAGAATCCTGTATCTCACAATTTGTGCTTGTTCTATTTAAGATTTATTTTATCTTAACTTACCTTATTTTTAGAGAAAGTGGGGATGAGGGGCAGGGAGAGAGGGAGATAAAATCCCAAGCAGGCCCCATACTCAGCTCAGAGCCTGACGTGGGGCCAGATCCCACAACCCTGGGATCATGACCTGAGCTGAAATCAAGAGACGCTCAACCTACTGAGCTGTCCAAGTGCCCCAAGATTATTTTAAATAGCTTCTCTTGAAGAGTTTAAATGAGCACAATTGTTTGCCACATGGTTTGTGAGAAAATGTGCTGGGTGAGGAGACACAATTGCTGAGGTACAGATTTGTAGGGTGCCTCTTTCTCTTTTCCTATTTAAATAATAGCTCCTAATAGTTTTTTAAAAATGAAGAGGCATACATGGAACTCTAATGGGTTTCGGTTTCCATGGTGATAAGTTCTCCGATCCTGACACTGCATGCCACCTAGTGTTTCCAAGCCAAAAGCTTTGATGTATTGGCGTCCCACGTTTTATCTCGTACTAAACCTGAAGCTAAGAACTATCTAAACCTCTCTTCCTTTTGAAAAACGCTACCCTTTCCATGTATGAGAAGTCTTGGAGCTACCACAGGGGTGCTTCCATGTCTGCTGCCGTTTCGTATTCAATGTCTCTGGGCTTCATTTGGACGAACGAAGCCCAGGTAGACTCAGCACAGCCCTGCCTTCAGGCTGACCCTTGCATTGCTATTCCCAGGCACTCCAGTTCTACAGAAAACTCTAGTAGCCTAGCAAACTACATATTTTACTCAGTCCTGCGTAAAATTCTGTCAAGAAGTGCTATATAAGAGCTGTGGAACCCTGGAACTTGTAACGCAAGACTTACAAATGAAGCAGATCACTCTTCAGGATCATCAGCCTGCCGGAGACTCAGATCATGTTTCAGTGTGTACCAGGGAAACCATACACAATCTGTAATCTTTATTGAAATTCCAAGCTTAAGAATTCAGAACCGTCACAGAACTCTACCACCTAGAAATGTACTGTCAAATAATAAATCAGGAGACAGGTCGTTAAAAGCCTATATTAAGAATGTCAGTGAATCTTTCTGGAGGCTAAGAAACAAAACCTTGGATTGAATTCAGCGTCAAGCTAAAGGTTTAGAATGCAGTGGGGCTCCCGGCTCTCCTATAAACCTTGTATTTGCTTTCCAAACTAGCTTGATCAGCAGTTCCTAAAAGTTTCACTTCGCTTTACATAGATAAACTTTATTGAACATTTTAAAGCTGCAGCACTATGCCAGGCATGAATCAGCATTCAGTAAAGAGAAGTTGTTCTTCTTACTAGGAATTTGTTTGTTCCACACATATTTACTGGGCACCTACTGAGTGGAATGTACCATCCTAGGCACTGAGGAAGTAACAGTAAACATACCAGACGAGAGTCCCTGCTCATGCTGAGCTTATGTTCTAGTGGAGGGAGGTATAAGTGTAGTAAAGAAGGGGCAAGCTGGCCTCCTCTGGTAAGATATTACTTCCTTAAGGAAATTTTTCTGAAGCTCCTTTTCCCCAGGCACTCCCTCTCTTTCTCTCTTACACACACCTGTCTTTTCACATAGCTGCATAGTTAGGGCCTTAAAAAATAGCTAAAGGAAGGGGCGCCTGGGTGGCGCAGTCGGTTAAGCGTCCGACTTCAGCCAGGTCACGATCTCGCGGTCCCGTGAGTTCGAGCCCCGCGTCAGGCTCTGGGCTGATGGCTCGGAGCCTGGAGCCTGTTTCCGATTCTGTGTCTCCCTCTCTCTCTGCCCCTACCCCATTCATGCTCTGTCTCTCTGTCCCAAAAATAAATAAACGTTGAAAAAAAAAATTAAAAAAAAAAAATAGCTAAAGGAAGAAAGTCAGAATGGAAAGACAAATGAAGACATTGAAATCCTTAGGACTCTGTGTTGGACTCAGAATGTGATACAGACTTCATATAAATCTTTGAAGAGATAGTGAAGCCGGCATTCCTGAAAAAAATGTTTACTAGCAACCTGAGAGTTAAATTTGAGGAAAGAGAGTTGTGAAGATAATCATAACATGGGCTAATATATTTTGAAGGTAATGGAGAAAAAAGGTCATATATGAATGGAAATGGGGACAGGCAGTGTAATTACACCACCTCGATTTGTATGCTGTAGCATACAAAAAAAGCAGGAATAGGGAAGGAAGTAAATAGTTTTGTTTTTAAGTTCAAGATGGCACAATGGTACAGTTGGAAGGAAAATAAAATCATGGAAGAGACTGATTTGGCTAGAGAAAACAAGGATCAGGTTAGATTTGTCTGTATTCGTTTGGAAAGAGACTACAAGTAAGATAAGCAAATGGATAAAAAATTAAAGTTTCCATCATTTGTAAATCTGAAAACTCCGTACTGAGTTCCACTGATTTTAGATAACGTGAAATATGACATAAAAGCCTACTTCTACCTTCAGAGGTTTCATTACCAAGCTCAGTAATATAAACACCATGCAAGTTTTTATTTCAAAAGTTTGGAGGTATGGAGGACCTTTTATTAAACACTTGGCTACTGTTCTGAGTTTGTTAGTCCTCTTGGAGGATGTCACCTGAGTGGTGAGTTTTCCAAGGAGGAACGAGGAACAAGGTAGTTTTCAGATTTTAATTTAACATAGTTTGTAAGTTCACTTGGGGTGGTAATCCGGATGAACAACTTTAATGAAATTTAGGAAAACATATTAATACAACGGGTATATGGAACACTTCCATATAGAAAAGAGTAAATCATTGTGCAGTTTACAATGAAAGTAGTCTTTTATTAACATATAGATTATAAGAAGGTACAAATATCTGAACCTTTTTTTAGCAAGTTTTTATGTAATACTGTCATTAGATTTTGCTGCTTAAACTTCTCTTCTTACAGATGTGCCAAATACTGGTGTAAACAAACCTAGAGTTTCTGACGCTGTCCATCCCAACAACTATCTCATCAGGACAGAGCCAGAACAAGGGACCCTCTACTCACCAGAGCAGACATCTCTCCATGAAAGTGAGGGTCTGTTGTATTATCTTTTAAGTATTCTATTTGCTTTTCATATACGCTTTTTGGAAAATGAGCATCCGAAGTGTAAAGTAAAGGTGTTTCCTGCTGGTTTCATTCCTGCAGGATCATTGGGTAACTCAAGAAGTTCAACACAAATGAATTCTTATTCTGACAGTGGATACCAGGAAGCAGGGAGTTTCCATAACAGCCAGAATTTGAGTAAAGCAGATAATAGACCACAGCATTCATTTATAGGATCAACTAATAACCATTTGGTGAGGAATTCAAGAGCTGAAGGACAAACACTGGTTCAGGTAAGCCAAGAACATCAAGATCCTTGTGACGAAATAACCCCCCTAATTGAATATCTGTCATAAGTATTCTTTCTGGATTGATTTTATAGAATGGACAAAGTAGTGAAATCAATTTAACGTTATTAGAGTCTGTGATAATAAAAAAAACTTTTAGGAATTATTAGCTTGTATCAGTAAATTCTAATAAATTCCAGATATAGGAGAGTAATTCTTCTAGAGGAAGCAAGTTTGGCACGAGAGGAAGAATATTGGTAGGGTGGGGGGAGTATTAGAAAACTAGGTAGAATGTTGCAGTGCCTTAGGGATTATGCGTTTCTAAAAATACTAGAGCTACAATATGTTCTAAAGAGTCCTAGAGGGTAGAACACTATTCCCACACCTGAATAAAATGTCACTGGCCTGTTGTAACCAAAATGCTTTGCCTTCATCTTTGGAATTGTTCCCTAAAATCACATTTCTTTGCTAGAATATAGATACTCTTGCCTATAGAAAGTTGTTTAGAAGTGTAGCCATTCTGTTAAGTTAGGGTTTTCTCACTTGTTGGTCAAAAAAAGATTGCCTGTGTATGTATTTGTAAAACCTCCTTAGCTTCGTATTCACTGCCACTTCACAGACTTCGATCCACCAGCATGTACCAAAATTCATGGAAGCAGTAGGATCCTGAGTGGTAGTAACCAGTGGGGATAACAGTCTGTCGAAGTACCCAGTGATTTCTCTGGAACTGAAAAATGCCAAGATGATCAAGAAGTTAGGCAGACACTAATCCTCTCATAATGTTGTAGAGGAAGCCCTGAAGGTAACACTGCCATGGGTCAGGCTTCCCAGTGCCAAAGGAGAAACAGGAGAGGACTTTGGCACTTTGGCTCAACAGTTTAGAAGAAATTTTTAAGTATTGAGAAACATCTCTATATTAAAACAAACGAAAATAGAGTGCATGTTATTTTTTTCTTCTCCAATCATCATATTCCTAGTGCATGAGGGATGCTTTGATGGAAAAGTGTGAGAAGCTTTAGACTGTTTACAGGAGTTTATCGGCTTAGGTGAATTTTTATGTCAGCTGGTTTGAAGTCACACTTTTGAATAATAATTATCTTAACTACAGACATTTGTTTATCTCCCTAGAAGTGGTCATGTTACCTCTTTTTTCTTTTCTTTTCTTTTCTTTTTTTTAACTTAAGGTAAGTTGATTTTGTTCCTAGAGCTGAAGAGTTAGGTTGCAAGGGGGCAACCTGTGCAACTGAGCTGTCCCTTGAGAATAGATACACAGAGGAACGCTTTGGACCCCAGGCCCTATCCAGACATTCATTTATTCCACATTTGATCACATTCCTTTCATTAATGGGGCCAACCCATAAGGACAAAAAAATTATAGACCCTCCTCTAGCTACATTTAGATTGGTACATTCAAATTTTGTTTTGTTTTACACAAATGCCTTACCATGGCCAAAAATATTGACTCACAGGGAACAAAATAAGTACATTGATCCAGTGATGCTTTACACTTGCAATCCAGCATTTTTTTAATTGTGTACAGTGTACTGATTCAACAATTCTGTATATTACTCTGTGCTAATCATTATAAGTGTTTCCCTAATGCCCTTTATCTATTTCATCCATCCCCCTGTCCACCTCCCCTCTGGCAACTCCCAGTTTGTTCTCTGTATTTAAGGATCTGGTTTTTTTATTCCTCTGTTTCTTTTTTCTTTGTTTCTTCGTTTGTTTTCTTTCTTAAATTCCACATATGAGTGAAATCATATGGTATTTGTCTTTCTCTAACTTACTCCACTTAGCATTATACCCTCTAGGTCCATCCATGTTGTCGTAAATGGCAATGTAACATTTATCTGTTGTGAAAAATGCATAGGCAAGAGGGTAAAAAATATAAAGACAAAGAAAAAAGGAATATTAAGTATCTTCAGATCTCTCTTTATTAATTGATTCTGAGGGGGAAAAAGTTAGAGGTTAAACTACCAAAAAAAAAAAAAAAGTAGACCAAGAGAAGCACAATAAGGACAAATTAATATCCAGCTCTAAAGCATAAAAAGGAAAGAAACTTAGATGCCTAAAATGAGCAGTGAATTCATGTTCTGTAGTGAGCTATGTGCATTTTGTTCTGTAATGACAGTGGACACAAAACCCTGGATAAACCCGTTCTCTTTTTTCCCCCCCCTTTCATCAGCCATCAGTAGCCAATCGGGCCATGAGAAGAGTTAGTTCAGTTCCATCTAGAGCACAGTCTCCTTCTTATGTTATCAGCACAGGCGTGTCTCCTTCAAGGGGGTCACTGAGAACTTCTCTGGGTAGTGGATTTGGCTCTCCATCAGTGACAGACTCCCGACCACTGAACCCCAGTGCATATTCCTCAACCACATTACCTGCTCAGCGGGCAGCATCTCCATACTCTGCACAGAGACCCGCGTCCCCAACAGCTGTACGTCGGATTGGGTCAGTCACCTCCCGGCAGACCTCCAATCCCAACGGACCAACCCCTCAGTACCAAACCACCGCCAGAGTAGGGTCCCCGTTGACCCTGATGGATGCACAGACTCGAGTAGCTTCCCCATCCCAAGGCCAGGTGGGGTCGTCGTCCCCCAAACGCTCAGGGATGACTGCCGTACCACAACATCTGGGACCTTCACTGCAAAGGACTGTTCACGACATGGAACAATTTGGACAGCAGCAGTATGAAATCTACGAAAGGATGGTTCCACCTCGGCCAGACAGCCTGACAGGTGAGTTCAAGGTGACAGCACTACATAAAGCCCGGTGAGGAAATCTTCTGTGCAGTCGTCACCGAAACAGAGCATGATAAAATGGAAAAAGCTCATAGTTTTATCTCAAAATTTATACTGCTGACTTCAGGCTGACTTGTCTTTCAGGCTCTATAATTCTTAATGCATGAAACTATATATACATTTATATCAACCTGAAATCTTTTGCAATGAATGCATTTTCCCCCTCCCAATATTAGGATATAAAAAGTAGTTTTTTTGCATTTTAGAAACATTGATTGGAATTCTAAGCTGTTTGTTGGGGTTTGTGGGGGGTTGCTTGTTTTTTTTTTTAATGAAAAATTGTTCACCAGGTAGGCCTACCTATATCCAAACCTCTAAGTTATGTTAAAAAATCTCTTGAAATATCTCTTGAAATATTTAGCTTTTTTAAAAGAAATGCTTTAATGATACAGAATATGGATTTTTCTCACCTACTGCCTTGATTTTAGCATCCCAGTGGGAAATGCACAAAGCTCTTATGATTACCTTCAAATGCCATTCGGATTAAGTCAGAAAGACACCAGCAAGGTGCCCGATATTATAGCCATTTCCTCCAGGGTATTTTCGTGGAGGGTTTCCCACATAATGTATAGGCATTGTTCTTTTTATCAAAATGAAATTTATCTTTAGTTAGTGTTTTAAAATACATTTTTAACATGTACACAATGGTAAAAAAAAATTAAAGAATGTGTGTTTACATATGTATGTATTACAAATGTGCACTCACTGTGTTTTATACTGATGGGATTCTATTATATATTTATATATTGTATATATCTTATACCATGTAAATATGTATAATATATATGTATATCTTCTTTTTTAATATGTCTGAGAGCTCCATTCTGCCAATAGATGCCTAGGACCCTATTTTTATAGATGTATTATAATTTATTTTATCTCTTCCTTATTAACATTTAGGTTTTTTCATATTTAGGCATTAGAGACAATAATGTAACGTGTATGTAGCTAGTTCTGTATTGGTCTTGCATATTTGCACATAGATACTAAGATGACTGTGGGATGCATTTCTTGAAGTAGAATTGCTAGATCAAACTAGGTGCTTATTTGTTCTTAAAGAAATACTATCCTACCTCATGCCTTCCAGGGAAGCTGCACAGATTTCTATTTCCACCAATAGGTTTAAGCATATCTGTTCTCCTAAACCTTCACTAGCACTGCATATTGTCAGAGTGCCTCATCTTTGCCAATGTCGTAGATTAAAAGCTGTACCTCATTGTTTTAAGTGCCCTTTATCGAGTTATGACTGATGTTGAAGATTTTACATCTTTATCAGCCTTTTTATTTCTTTTCTCCAAACCACAAGTTTAGGTTTTTTGTCTATTTTTAACTTATGAAAGCTTTTTATACTTGAAGTAAATTAGCTTCTAGTAATATACGTCTCAGGTATTTTTTCTATTTTGTAACTTGTCTTTTGACTTTGTTTTTGGTATTTTTTATTTACAGAAGTTTTTAATATTTTGTATAGCAAAATTAATATCATTTCCTTATGGCTTCTGGGAAAGGTATTTTCTAGTTAAATAATTTTGCATGAAGAATTCATATTGAACTAGATTTTGAGCTCAAAAGAAATTCCTAGTGGAGAAACCACCTCTTTTTCATTCAGTCATCAGAGGAGTGTACTTGACTTAGATATTTTCTGGCATGCCTCTGAAAGTATGCAGCAAAGTGAGGTAGGAATCATTTATGAAATTCTGTCTCCCAAGGAAACCTTAAAAGATAAATAGTTCTGAAGATTTCTGTATTCCCCCCAGTGTACATATAGAATAGCTATGCAGAAATCTATGTTTGCCGTAGAGTGAAGTGGAAACCCAGGAAGGAAGTGAGCACATCAATTGCTGTCTCTATGTTTAACCCTGAGAGGGATGATCTTCTTTGGTCTACAAAGTCTGTCTTCTGCCATCACAGGTGAAATTAGACTTTATGTTTAGAGCTAGGCTATCACAGATTTTTTGCCCTAATCTACTACAGTCTTGAAAAGAAGCTAAGCGTGTCCTTATAAAGGTTCTAGGAAAGCTCTGCCTTCCCATCGTCTCCTGCCTGCTTATTCTGAATGTGGATCCTAATTTGTGAATTCCTTTCTTTCATTCTTACTTCCAAAAGCCATGTGCTTATCATGATATTTATTATGGTTCTTGATCTCAAAGGATTAATAACCTGTTAATTGATAAGCCTGAAGCAATATTTTCTAATAGATTCAGACACTTGGATATTTGGTGATCATAATTTAAGTGATGATACAATGTGTGTATAAATTACTTCCTACAACAGAAAAATATCTCTGCCCTAAAATATTCATTTCAGTAAAATCATAGCATGTCAAGAAAAATTTTGAGAATATAAAGAATACTATTTGGGAGATAAATTTATGTTTATTTGCAATGTCTTAAATATAAAGATTTTAAATCACAGGGAATATGTCATTGTAATAGGTAAACTAATGTGTATTTGTGGAATTGCAAATAGAAACTATTGGTTACATAAATAATTTTGTAGATCAGCATTTTCCATTATTTGGAGGGGGAGATAAGGTTATAAAAAATTTGCATAAATGCTTCTGGAAAAGTTATTTCTAATAACAGTTATGGAACATATTTACTTATCTTCCAGTTTAAAAGACACTAAGTTACAGTGGACTTTCTACACTTAATCATTTTACTTAATCTATGGAGGCTATGTAATTTTATAATTTTTTAAATGTAAATCTGTAAGATTGTGTGCTTTGTTTGCATGCATGAGCAGGTGAACAAAATTAGTAGCCATCACTGTTACGTTACTCACAAAGATTATGTTACTCACAAAATAAAAGCCTTAGAATTATAGTGAAATGAACATTTCATTTATAAATGTTCATTTCACTATAATTCTAAGGCTTTTATTTCCCATTTCAGTCTGTCACATGTAGTAATTTCATCTCACTAATAATCTTATAACAAGTGAATAGTTGCTGGATACTTTTTATGGTTCTCAACAAGCTCATTTTGTTTCCTTTCCCATGAAATTATAGTAAATACTTGCAAATATTTATAAATCATATCATATAGCATGGTTTCCAGTGAAGAATCCAGCCAGATTCTTGCATAGTGAGAATATAACATTCTGATTATGTGCAAAATGCTTTGTTTGAGGGCATGGCTGTTCAGCCAACTTCATGAGCATTCAGTGCTCAGCTTGTTTGTGCCCAAGTGTTGAGTGATCTACAGAGTATCACAGCAAATCACAAGTATTTGTGGCTTTATTGAATGTTAAAATAGCACCTTGTATTGAGAAGATTACCAAGGACCAGGTACATTTACCTGCCCACTTTATATCACCATTAACAAATACAATGCCTGCACTTTCACTCAAAATGCATAGAAATGGAGCTTACCTCTGCTAAGAAGAATGAGAAATCTGCCAGTGAATGAAAAGCTGAAATCTCCAAATGAGAACTTTACGATAACAATCATGGTATCATCTTTAGAGTTACATTGGCTTCCATGGACCCCTGGTGGGCTAAACTTGCCCTTTAATTCTGTGTGAACACAGAGGGCTCTATCGAGTTCCAGATCTCTCGCACCACGTCTTATTGAACCCGGAGGGTTCACTGTGTCCAGTGTTGGGTTCCTCTCAGCCCTACCAGGAGGTAGTTTTCTGATGGGGATGAATCACATTTCCTTTTGGGCTCTCAGTTTCCTTGGTTTTGAAATGAAGTTTGGCTGGAGAATCTCCTAATTACATAATTGTTTAAGCCTCTGATCTTCATTTTGGCAAGTGGAGAGCAGTAGCTAATGCCCACATTGGTTCATTTGGTTTTTTACCATGTCACCTTGCTGTCCAGGGTACATAATAATCATTCATTTCAGGAGCTCTACGTATTAAACTTTCTTGCCACTCCTCACTAAGGAACATTATCACTCATATTCAGGCCCATTTGCTTTTTGTTGTGATATGATTAACTGAGCTAATAGGATATGAATGAACCTATCTTTTTGTAATTAGTTACTGTGTTAATTATTTGCAATCTTTTTAAAAGGAAGTAAGTGCTGACTTCAGATATGTTTGTGCTTTCTCTTATTCATATTTGGAATGTAACCTTAGTTACTATTCTTACCAAGTGACAGATTTTCCTTACTAATGATGACAGATCACAAACTTCTGAGCATCCTAATATAGAATGTAGTAATTCACTTTCTTTAAGCAAATAAAATGTTTGAGTTTGAACTGTACTTTTTTTTATCACAAATCCCATGTGTAAACTTTAGTTATTAGCAATTTGAATGAAAGAATATTTCAAATGATCTAATGTTAATGTACTAACTTTGTATTTTTCCTTTGCACTAGAAAGAAGGTAAACAAGAATCTGGTATGTGGGTTCCTGCAAAAACAGCTATGTTTGTTTTTTTTAAAAAGGAAAAATACAGTGACAACAAATAGTAAAATAATACCTCATAATACTAAATAAATGTTATTGCTTCATTGATAATATTCCAAATTTTGTAACATAAAATTTCATGTTTTACTGAAAAATCATGGGTGAATTGAGAGATATATTTCAGAAGTGTTCTTGAATCTCAGCCTTCACTAAGCACTATTACATAGGCATTGTCTTAGATGTTGAGATTTAAAGAGGCGTGGGACATGGTGGGCCCTGCCCCTAAAGAGATGGTTGTCCAGTTCTGCAGAGCAGGAAAAGAGAATGACGTGAACCATTGTTTTTATGTTTTAACTGTGAAAATCATGTAACCACAGAAGAGGGCATTCTCTCTTTGGTCACCACCATAAAATAGCTTACAGTTGCGGAATGAATTTCAGAGTATCAAACCACACAATAATTTTTTTTCTTACAAAATTTACCTTTATTTTGCCGCCAAGAGAAAGTTTAACTCAAAAAGTGTATATAACATCCCTTTCATAGCTGGCATCCTTCTCTTGTAAAGTTCACCAGGTCCAGTGTTTAGTCTTAACATTGGACTATTGGTTAGGTCCTATTAATTATAAGTCTTTTAACCTGTCCACAATTTTCTCAATTTCTTAATGATGTAATTTTCCTGCCTCTAGGCTTACGGAGTTCCTACGCTAGTCAGCACAGCCAGCTTGGGCAAGACCTTCGTTCAGCTGTGTCTCCTGACTTGCACATCACTCCTATATATGAGGGGAGGACCTACTACAGCCCCGTGTACCGCAGCCCAAACCACGGGACTGTGGAGCTCCAAGGATCACAGACAGCATTGTATCGCACAGGCTCAGGTGGGCCTTAGTGCTGTTTAGCTGGTTTTCCCAAATGCAATGCCCAAGAGCAGACGGATTATATTGAGATTGGTACCCTGTTAGAATGAAATCATGATGCCCATTCAGTTGTCAGATAACCAGCTATCACAGTAGATCAATAAACAGTACAACACAAGTTCATGTTGTACCTATTTATAGGTGATATATTTTCACCTTAGTCTAATCAATGAATGCAGTGATTAGTTTGTTAATTCACAAATAAGTTTGTAGAGCTACATGTATGACTCTCCTTGCATTAGAAACATGTTAGATACAGAAAGGAAAACCTGAGTTGGAATATTTCTTTGTGGTTTTTGTTGCCTGGAATATGTATTTACAGAAGATTCCTTTATGAGTTATTTGGCTATCTTTATTTTAGCATGTATGTATCCCAAGTGTATTTGGTATTACTCCTCTTCAGATACTAGATTTCCTCTGAATGTCTACATGTAGAATGTGAGATATTCCTTATGATGGACTCAGTCTGAGGCAGAATACAGTAGCTGCATTTATAAAAACAGGGATGAGTGCATCACACCCTTGCACCCCCACTCTCACATTTATCCCATCCCATATTGGCTGACAGAGCAGAAGCTATGGCCCATGGCCAAGTGAGCTGCCAGAGTGTGCTGCCGGCCTGGTTCATGGAATCCCAAGAGGCCTTTTCTTCTCTTTTTTTTTTTTTTTTTTTTTTTAAGAGATAGTGCATCTATGAACATGCCCACAAATGAACATGCCCACAATGATAACACATAAAGGCACCATTCTAGGATGCATGCCTCCCAGAATACCAAGAGGGAGAAGACTATATTTGAATTGGTTCTTTGCCAAAAACTGACAGTTTGGTTTACTGCAGGATTTTTCTTCTAATAGAATGTACCGATTTTTAATAGATATTAGTCAAGAAATATTTCACTTGTTATGTTTTCTAAATTAAGGAATTTTTTTAAAGTTCTAATTGGCTTTTTTAAATGATTAGTGATTCAGCCTTCTGTCTAGAAATAGAGGGGGAACTCCTCCCAAGGAATTTCTTTCATAGCATTAAGAAACAAACAATGTTATTAAAATCTTTTAATTGGGAGAAGAACATGTCTGCAATTATTGGAGAAATAGCTTCTGTAATAATTAAGAAAGAAATGTTATATGCAGTGTACAATACCTCTATATATAGCCCCATGCAAAAATTTAAGAGGGTACCTAGAGAAGAATTTGATGTATCAGCCTTCTTACGAAATAAATTTTCCAATATTATCAAAATCCAAAGTTCTATAAATAAAATGTGTATCAAAATAAGTAACCTGTGTACACTAAGTGTTCAGTTTGACCATCTCAATTATCTACAGGTTTGAATAATTGCTTTTTATTGCTAAGTAGAATTATGGCATTTTGCCATTTATTTCTTGGAATAGTTTAATTCTTTTCCTATATCTCTCTCGCATTTTTTTTTTCTTTAAGTTTAGTATTTTGAGAGAGAGAGGGAAGGAGAGAATCTCAAGCAGGCTTCATGCTGTCAGCACAGAGCCGCATGTAGGGCTCCATCCCACGAACTATGCAGTCGTGACCTGAGCCGAAATTAAGTTGGATACTCAACCAACTGAGCCACCCAGCCGCCGCCCCTTGCTTGCATTTTTGTTACAAAATCTTATTAAACATAGTAAGATCAATCATGTAGGCAGATTTAAAGTTTTATTTTTGCTCTTTTCTGTTAATAAAATTGACATAGTTTGTGTATATTAAAAATCTAAGTGCCTTCTTTAGCCCTGATAAGCCAGATTTGTAAAACCTACAATCTACATTGGAAATACTGGTAAAAACCTATAAAGCAATTTACATAATTGTTAAAGACTATAATCTTCCTTAAAAATAGTTTTCCTTGGAAAAGTACCACCTTGTGGAAAGTATACTAATCTTTTGAAAAATGTTGACTTTCTAGTAGGTGTTGGAAATCTGCAAAGGACATCCAGCCAACGAAGCACCCTTACATACCAAAGAAATAATTATGCTCTGAACACAACAGCTACCTACGCGGAGCCCTACAGGCCAATACAATACCGAGTGCAAGAGTGCAATTATAACAGGCTTCAGCATGCAGCGCCAGCTGATGATGGCACCACGAGATCCCCATCGATAGACAGCATTCAGAAAGACCCCAGGCAAGTACTGGTTATGAATCTCCAGGATGCTACAGTATCACAGGCATCAGTGGTTCCTTCAGTCTGACTTTTTTTCAAGTTGCCAAGTCTATGATACTATCAGTTAACTCCTAATCTCTAGTATTTCCAGTTGTATTTTAGCACTGTAGGTCACTGAAGTTAATTTCATCTTAAAGATCGATTCCTTCTTTCGATGCCTTAACAAGTTAGAGAATGCACACACTATCTGCGGCACTCATCACTGAAGTGCTTCACCAGGAACACTCCCTGGGTTAGCCTCTTTGTCTGAATTATATATACGCATGATTTTAAAGGATCATTTTACCCAATTTCCTTAATCCTGACTGACTTTTTAGATAAGGGCTTTGGGAGAAAAAATGTATGGTGCTTTTAACTAGAAAAGACCAGTGTTGTGTACATTTTGAATCCTACTGGTCAGTGCTGTGTTGTGCTTTTATTGACTAGGTCCTTTGAAAAGCTCTCTGCCATTTAGGAGAAAGTAGTTTACAAGACACTCTCATATCACATAAGCAAAAAATACTTGGCCAGTAATACATGTTTCCTCCTTTTCATTTTATTTGGCCATGTAGAAAGAATGTTTTATTAAGATAAGTATGACTCATTTACTACTTGATTGATTTTGAAAAGTAGTCTCATCTTTAATGAAAGCCACTTAAAATATTTAGGAAATAAAAAAGATTATTTAGAAACTGAAAGAATTTTAATTTCTAAAAGAATGGAATTATCACTGAATTTTAAGCAGCTTGAGTGTTATATTAAGGTATATATTAATTAGCAAGATTTCATTCACTCTTCGCCCACAAATTGTTGTTTCACTTGAAAATTGTTATAATTATCAATTCATTTTTAGCAACCTACCAACTTATTCTAGTGAATGTGAATTAAAAATGTGAATGAGATTTTGGTCATTTAAACAAAATAACTAAAGGTACTCTTGAGTTGAGTGGGAGCCCACTGCTTCACTAAAACCACTCCACTCTGACTCTTTTGCCTAAAATTCTTTATAGTTCACACATGTGTTTGGTTCTACTAGTCCACGTCCTTGTCATTTTAAGGGTTTTAAAATAACTTGTCTTACAGTACCTTCAATATAATTGACTCACAAATTTTTTCACATGATTCCATTTTTTTAAATCCTCAAAATGCCAAAATACTAAGACACCCTAATAGATGTGGAATTTCCCAAAAGGGTTTTGAGTTGTACGCAATTTAGACCTTACCTCGGCTGAACCTGCAGAGAAAAAGAACAGCTATTCAGAAAGACAGTGAAGTGTGATTAGAGCTTTGAGCTTAATAGGTGTCCCTGAAGATTTCAGTTTTGACCTCTGCTACGAGTTGATTCATGATAAATAAGGATTTCATGTATGATAATACACTTCAGCTATTCATAGTATGATAATTTTGTAGTCTAATGCATAAAACTGTTACAGCTAGCTTTGATTATGTGAAACTTAACTGATAATGCATTTTGTAAGATGAATAAATGATTATTTTATAATAAATGCATTTATTCCCGATGAAACTGGAATCCAGGTGAATTTGAAGTTTAAATATTCAAACCAAAGTAAAAAGCTCATGACAGCTTTTAATTTCTAGTTTTGAAAATAGCAAACTTGAAGTGATTTCTATTCACTTGTAAGCCCACATTCTTTACCATTAATGCTGTATTATAATTAGCCTGAAAAATTTCTTATAGGGACTGGAGAAGTTATTAATATTTTCCATATAAATGGAAATCTGTGGGTTTTTTTTAATAGTTGTTGAGTGTAGAAGCAAAATTTATTAGTAATATAAGTGACACATCTAGAAGTAGTAACAAAAATACTTCCTACGGAAAGCGATAGCAACATAAAGAATAATAGCATTCATGGTGTTCCTTTTAAGCAGGACTTAATCTGTGCTGTTCAGCAGAATAATACCATGTACAATCCCTTTGACCTTTATGTTATTGTCAAATATTTTACTTCTACACACATAATAAAACCCATAATATAGTGTTATTATTTCTACTGTAAATAGTCAATTGTGTTTTAAAGAAATTAAGAGAACAAATGTCTTTATATTTACTGTATGTTTACCAAATATAGTTCTCATCCTATGTATTCTTCCTACAAACTCCAGTTTCCATCTCGACCCATTTCCCTTCATTTTAAGCACTTCCTTTAGCCTTTCTTGTGTTGCGTGTCTGCTAGCAACATATTCTGCCAGTTTTAATTTATCTGAAAATGTTATTTCATTCATTTTTTTATTTTTATTTACCTTTATTATTTTATAAAATATTACAGCATTATCATTTTTATATCAGTATTTTTGGGTTGTAGAATGAATCACCTGAGTTTCCATTTTTTCTTTTTTTTTTTTTTAATATAATTTACTGTCAAATTGGTTTCCATACAACTATTTCATTCATTTTTAAAGGATATTTTTGCTAGGTATAAAATTCAGGATTGACAGGTATGGGTTTTTCCTTTCAGTACTTTAAAAAGATGTCATTCATTGTCTTCAGCCACAATTGTTTCTGAAATCAGACGTTATTCGTATCATTCTTCTCTTTATGTAATGTATCTTCTCTCTTGGCTGCCTCTCAGGTTTTTCTCTTTATCTTTGACTTTCAGCAGTTTTATTCTGACAGGCCTACCTATGGTTTTTGGTTTTTGGTTTTTTGTTTTTTGTTTTTTTTACATTTAACCTGCTTGGGATTCATTGAGATTCTTTGAATATTGGCTGGTGATTTTTATCAAAACTGGGACATTTTTAACCATAATTGCTTTAAATATTTTTTTCTGCCCCAAACTCATTCTCCTCTCCTTCTGGAGTAACTTGACATTATTGTACTACATGCTCTTACTCTTATTAAAGCTCTGTGTATATCTTAAAATAGTTTTTCTCTGTATTCTTCACACTGGATATTTTTTGTTGATCTATCTTCATATTTACTGCTTTTCTTCTGTAGTCTCCACAATCTGTTGGTAAGCCCATCCAGTGAATTGTTTATTTCAGATACTTGAATTTGGTGGGGTTTTTTTTAATAGTTTTCATGTCTCTAAAGACATTTCTTCATCTATTCACTCCCTGTATACATCTTTTCCTTTCCATCTTTGAGCACATCTATAATGACCTTTTAGAGTCCTCTGATAATTCCAACATCTGGGTTTGCTCTGGGTCTGTTTCTATTATTGGGTTTGGTTGGTTTTGTTTTGTTTACATCTTCATAGGTCACATTTCTGTTTCTTCTTATACCTAGCAGTTTTCAATCATATGCTAACTTTTGTGGATGATACATTGTAGGGACTCTGTATTATGTTGTGACCTGTTAGGATTCTGAGTTTTGTTGTGGCAGATAACTAAATTACTGACAGATGCTTTTGATCCTGTCAAGATTGGTTCTGTTCTTCTGAGAAGGGTCTGTTTCAGATTTGTTTTACTCCTAGCATATGCTTCCACTCTTTGGTGTAGTTCTTTGTGGAAATTAAATGCTGAGGTAATCAGGAAGGTTTACAGTCTGACTGGGCTGGAAGATCATAGTCACTGGCCTATGCTCAGCTCTGTCCTGCAACAGCTACTCCATCCAACCTACGCATGTGTCATGGACATGTATGGTCCAGCATTCAGTTAAAGACTTGTGAGTAATCCTCCTATAGACTTGTAGAATCTCTTCTATATAGTTCCCAGTTCCCTGCCCCTCAAATTCCGACCATTTTCAATTCTCACTTCTCTCCCTCAGCTCACTAAGTCCATCATTGCTCCACTTCATGGGCCCAGCTTCCTATGTCACGATGCAAAAAAATGCCCTCAGGCAGAAAGCCAGGGAATATGGGGCTGCTATGATGGTTCCTGTCTCTCAGGAACTCGAAATTGTGTGCTTTTTTTCCCTGCCTGTTTTGGCATTGGTAGTATTCTTAATGTCTGTTAAGAATTAAGTCATTAAGTCGGTCCCCCAAGATTACATTCTTGTGTTATGTGTTGTCCAGGACCTAAAAACACTTCCTTCATACATACATTTCATAGTTGTGTTTTGTGAAAAGGCCAAGTCCAGGATCAGTTATTCTATGATGGCTGAAAACAGAAGTCTGGGCTTAGATTGTAATGAAGCAAATCCTGGCAGACATTGATGCCATCCAACCAGCCCATGAATTGATAGCAGTGTTTCCAGGGTAAATTTCTGCTGAAAATCAGGGTTGGAATTGATGCCAACCAAGCCTAACTGCCCATCTCCAGCTGGAGTCTGGCCCTCATGGTACCCCAGTGATGCCAGAAAATCTTGACCATAACTGTGCCACTTAAAGAGGACAAAAATGTGTATTTGTTATGATTGTGAGTCATCAAGGAAAAATTAAATCACACTCCTTGCACTCTGTTAATTAGAGCACAGATTTACATAACAGGCTTTGGACAGATTTTGACCAGAAATAGTTAACATAGCTTCAATATATAAAAGGGAATTTATTATAGATAGTGACCCTGTTTAGTTCCTTTTTCAGGGCTGATGAATATTAACAAAACATCCATATCATAATTAAAAGGAAAATATTTTAATATACACCATCACAATTTAATCATCACAGCCAACCTAAGAAGAAGGTACAACTGATAGTTGTTTTCTTCCTATTATACAGATGGGGAAAGTAGTGCTTCAAACAACTAAGTGCTTTTCAAAATCACATAGTAAATGAAGGACCTAGGACCTCAACATAGGCAGTCTAACTCCATATTGTGTGCTTTTTTTCCTGCCTCTTTTAGCATTGGTGGTATTCTTAATGTCTATTAAGAATTAAGTCATTGGGGCACCTGGGCGGCTCAGTCAGACGTTGTATGGAAACGAAGCGTCTGACTTCGGCTCATGATCTTGTAGTCCGCAAGTTCGAGCCCCACGTTGGGCTCTGTGCTGACAGCTCAGAGCCTGGTCCAGTTTTAAGATTCTGTGTCTCCCTCCCTCTCTCTGCCCCTCCCCCGTTCATGCTCTGTCTCTCTCTGTCTCAAAAATAAATAAACGTTTAAAAACAAAACAAAACAAAAAAAGAATTAAGTCATTAAGTCTGTCCCCCAAGACAGAATCTCCCTCTTACCCTTGGCTTCAGTTTTCAAAAAAAATCATCTGGCTGCTATGCAAAGAGTAGATGGGGTAAGGGAGTGATATTTGAAACAGAGCACATAGGAGACTATTAGATGGGCCAGGCAAGGCGAAGAGAATGGATGGGATGGGCTTATATGAAATAGTTCAGAGATAGTCAATAAAGTTTGCTGATAGGTTGGACAAGAAGAATACAGGAAAGAGAGAAGTCAAGGATGGCTCTGTTTTGAGCAAATGTGTGGATAGTCTTCTTGCCACTAATATTTTCTGATTCTAATATGTTCTCTACTTGGCCACCAGAGTTTTCTTCTTTATAAATGTGACTTTATATATGTTACATTCTCTCACTTTTCTGCTTCACAACCTCTGCTTTCTGTTCCTTATGTGTGGAGGCAACATACAGACTACCTGGGTGGGTTTCACCCACCTCTATCACTTATTACTAATCTCAGGTTCCTTACCTCTATCAAATGTTATTGAGTAGTGCCTACGTCATATGGCAATAGTCAAGGTGAATGAGATAATGCATATAAAGCTCTTGACACAGTGCCTGACACAGGTAAACTCATTGAATAAGACATTGTTTCAAGTACAGAGTCTTGTACACCAAACCACGTCTCATTCAGTGCTTGTATCTCTCTGACACCTGCTATGGCACTATTCATTTGAATGGGTGGTGTGTATGTGTGTGCAGGTTTAGGTTGCCCCTTGTAGTGGACAAGCAAATTAATACATAGAGCGCTCCCAGACCAAGAGAGACTCTAGGCCTTAATAACTGGGCAATAGAAGGATCACTGGGTTGTTAATTTAAAGATTTTTTTTTAGAGTTTATTATAAACAGCATTCATTTTACTCATTTTGTATAATAGTTCATTCTGCAATCAAAGTCCACAAATTTGTTGCTTTGTGAACCATTCCTTTTTTTTTTTCTAATGTTTTTAATGTTTATTTTTGAGAGAGAGGTGGGGGTGCATGATTGGAGGAAGGGCAGAGAGAGAGGGAGACCCAGAATCTGAAACAAGCTTCAGGCTCTCAGCTGTCAGCACAGAGCCCGACACAGGGCTCAAAACCATGAACTGTGAGGTCATGACCTGAGCCAAATTTGGACGTTTAACCGACTGAGCCACCCAGGTGCCCCATGTGAACCAATTCTAAGAAGTTGGTCTCTATATGTTACAAGCGTGCATGCACATTTAAAAAGGATCCTAAACAGTGAGCCAATCAGTTGACATCCAAATTCCAACAATGTGATGTTATCTGAAAAAGCAGAGTATAAGTGTACGTGCTTAGTGTGACTGTATACTCACTCTACAAGAAGTGGGATAGCATACCGGCTCTGAAAGCAGAGTGTTCTGTTGACTAGCTGAGTGACTTTAGGCAAGATGCTTAGCCTCTCTATCTCAACCTCAATATCTATGTGGTTGCAATAAGAATAAATGAATTCATGGGGTGCCTGGGGGGCTCAGTCTGTTGAGTGTCCAACTCCTGATTTCAGCTCAGGTCATATGATGATCCCAGGGTTGTGGGATCAAGCCCTGCATGGGGCTCTGCACTGAGCATGGACCCTGTTGAAGATTCTCCTCTCTCTTTCTCCCAACCTCTCCCCCAGTACTCCTCCCCTGCTCGCTCACATGTACACTCTCAAATTAAAAAAAAAATTTTTTTAATTGAAATTAAAAAAAAATTTTTTTTAATTGAAATTAAAAAAATTTTTTTTAATTGAAATTAAAAAAATGGTGGTTCCATTAAAAAAAAAGAATAAATGAATTCATGTATATAAAATGCCTAGAATAGTGCCTGGCACAGAAATAAGTAAGTACTCATCAAATACGAAGTGCTATTTAAATATAATCCATTTCTTTGAAAAAACTCTGTATGCACACGTGCACATTTTTATATATGTATTAGGGGAAAAAAGACCAACAGGAAATGTCAGCAGTGGTTTTCTCTGGTTATAGGATTACCGAGAAAAAATATTTTTTTATAAATTTCTATACTTCTTATAATCGAGAGCAACCATAAATATTATATTAAGTTCTTTAAAAATCATCAGGCCCACATTACTTGCGATTTCCCAGCTGACACCAGTTCTGCCTATTCCCAGCAGCTTTCTTTCTCTCTGCTCAGACATGACTTCTCACCTGACTAAAGTGCACTTGTTTACCTGAGCCTCACACCTGCAAATTTCTGACATAGGTAGAAAGACATAAAATTAGAATGGAAGAAGAAAGTGAGAATGGAAAAATTTTTCATATTAAGAATTTCCTTTGTTCTCTTGAACCTCTTTCTGTGCCTGATGATTTCTTTGAGTTCAGTAGCATCTCGGTCTCTGCGTATGTTCATCGGGGCGGGCGGGGGAAGAGCTCTTTACATTTATATATTTTAGGAATTTTGTAACTTCCAATTTTAGTCTCAGCCAAGCTTTTTTTATGACAGACTCCTCATCGAGTGTATTGTTAAAACACGGTCGTTCCTGCTTTGAAGCCGTGTCTTTCTCTCACAGGGAGTTTGCCTGGCGTGACCCCGAGTTGCCCGAAGTCATTCACATGCTGCAGCACCAGTTCCCGTCCGTGCAGGCGAACGCGGCCGCCTACCTGCAGCACCTGTGCTTTGGCGACAACAAAGTGAAAATGGAGGTACGCACCCAGCGCCTGGCACGCCCCCGGGGGGCAGTGCCTTCCGTGGAGCAATCACGTGCTTATGTGCTTCAGAAATTACTAGCTGCAATTCACAGGCCATTTTAAAAGGATAGTATGATACCAGATACCCCTTTCATTCTTAACCATGCATTTCAGTATTTTGTAGGAGAAACCAAGGTGAGGATATTTCTTGGAGTGCTTTTAGCATTTTCAAATCCCTTGTCTACTCATTAGCTTACTTATAAAACATGAAGCAAAATTCAATTTAACCTACATTTTTAGAGTATTTTCCAAAAATCTATTAGATAAAAATTGTGTATGAAACTAGCGAGCTCACGTACTTTATGTGATTCTGTTAAGATTGGTGCCGACATGAAATTAAGTCAAGTTACAGAGAATTTTTAACTGTTAACTAATACTGAACATAAATGAGTATTTTATTTCAGAGTTTAAAGTTTTTTGGCATTTATAGAAATACAGTGAGTCATTGGTTATTGACTAGTGTCCTATGACATACAGATTCTTTCTTAACACTTCAGCATTTTCCCCCTGCAATGGCAAATGGAACTTCATTGTTTTTCCTCAGCTTCGTATGCAAAACAACATACCAGCTGCTGAGCTAAAGGTGGATGAAGGAAATAAAGTCCAGATATATTCATGTAATGTACTAATTAATTGGCAAATGGGAGAAAATTAGGGAGAGTAGTCTAGAGAAACAATTCTGTAATCCAAATGACTTCAGTCAAAAATCCTTACCTCCAATCCATACAGCTTTATTGTGTTTGTGTATTTGCTCATTTCCCTCAGAAGTATAAGCATAACCCCTCTGTGTGTTTAGGAGGGTAGAATAGGACTATGCTACCTACACTTGGCCATTAATCCACCTACGACTGCCTTCCTTTTTTTTTTCCTGTGATCTTTCCATAACAGACTTTTATTTGATCACTTTTTAGTCATGTGTCACTTAGGCCTGGTACCTCATATTTTTCATTCTAGGTGTGTAGGTTAGGGGGAATCAAGCATCTGGTTGACCTTTTGGACCACAGAGTTTTGGAAGTTCAGAAGAATGCTTGTGGTGCCCTCCGAAACCTTGTTTTTGGCAAGTCTACAGATGAAAATAAAATAGCAATGAAGAATGTTGGTGGGATTCCTGCTTTGTTGCGACTGTTGAGAAAATCTATTGATGCAGAAGTAAGGGAGCTTGTTACAGGTGGGTAAACAATGTGATCTTGTCCTGAAGGAAATGTTGAAAGCCACCTAGCCGATGTCCTTGTGTGGTGGCACAGTGAAGAAGTTGGAGGTTCTAGGTAGGAGATCATGATGTAGTGTGCACAACTGTGACAAAGGCTGAATCTAATTTAATCCGATGATTCAGAAAGCACTTGCACTGCTACAGGGTCATCCTGACTAGTATCAGTTATTGAGTGCGTTAAGTATCAGCTAACAGATGTCTTGTGCATGAAGGACTGAATACAGCTTTTTTTATGATGTATTCTATAGTAAATCTACTTGTGTTAAATAGACTGGCTCTCCTTTATTATGAAAGTAAAATACAGTTAATGGATTAAATACCTTCCACTTGAGTTCAGCCAGTTTCCAGATCCCTGTTAGTACGTCAGATGCTTTCCTGGCTACCGGAGATGCACACGTGAATAAACCTCACCCCCTGCCCTCAAGTAGCACTCCGACTCAGGAGGAACAGGAGTGGTTCTGAGAATGTCAGCAAGAAGCTGCAAGTGTCAGGACTCAGTAGGGGCTGCAGCTAGAAGCACAGAGGATGGGCAGGGAAGTAAGTCCTCTGGTCAGTGTGAAACCAAAATTGCCCTGAAGGATGTAGAGGTGTTGACTGGAGATACTTCCAGTCACAGGCAGAGCTCAAAGCCAGCATGGAATATGGGGTCAGAGCTTCCAGCCAGAGAGGCATGCTGAAGGAAGACAAAGCCAAAGAGAAACACAGGCCTGGTTTGGGGAGCTTTTATGAGGAACTTGTGTCCCGTACACTGTGGGGTGATTATAGGGCGTGGTGTGGCCAGTTTGGGCTTTTAAATGCATTCTTCCAGCAGGTATCATCAGGGTGGGGGATTGATTTGAAGTAGATGAATGTGGTATCTGGGAGGCCTATAATCTTGAGGTAATAGCTTGAGCCGCATCCATAATAGAAAGAAGGGGTGGCTGGGGTGCCTGGGTGGCTCAGTCAGTGGAATGTCCAATGCTTGATTTCAGCTCTGGTCGTGATCTCATGGATCATGAGATTGAGCCCCATGTCGGGCTGACATGTGCTGACAGTAGCCTGCTTGGGCTTTTCTCTCTCCCCCTCTCTCTCTGTTTCTCCCCCTGTTCATGCACTCTCTGTCTCTCCCTCTCTCTCTCAAAATAACTAAATAAACTTAAAAAAAAAAAAAAAAAAGGAAGGAAGGGGTGGGTGGGTGGTCGAGAAGAGGGAATAGAGAGAAACACACTTGATGGTCAGGGCACAGCGGTCCAATGTGTGGGGAGTGAGAGAACAGGAGGAAGCAAGTGATGCTTTGTCTTGGGAGACGATGTTGCAGCACTGTCAGCTGAGTTTAAGGGTGCTTGAAGTCCAGGTGAAAGAACAGTTTGCAGCAGAGCGAATTAATGACAGCATTATTTATAATAGAGAATTAGAGGGAAATACTAAGTATTGACTGGTAGGAAAATAGTTAAATAAATGGCAGTATATTCACACAGTGAAACCAAACATAAGAATTAAGACAAATGCATTAGAGCTGTCTCTGGATAGCTGTAATGTCTGTGTATCTATAGATGTATAGATAAATATCTAGAAGCATTGGTGGGATGGCAAGCACAGCATGATACTATTGGTATAAAGTTTCACAGTATGCAGGTTGAGGCTATAAATTATTTTCTGATATACACACATGCAATAAAGTTAAAATTTTTCATTGAAATGACAGAAGAGAGATTAAAGATAGTGGTTGCCTGTGGGGTGGGGAGGAGGGCAGGTAGAGAAAAAGGGATTGGGAGATTTAATCCAGCTCTGTTTCTTTAAAAAAGAAAAGAAAGAAAGAAATCTGAAACAAAGAAGACAAAATGTCAAAGTTAGATAGTAGTTACCTGGGTATCTTATATTTGCTATGCTATTTTTCATGCCTGAGATATTTAATTTAAAAATCTCTAACAACATTTTAAAAAATTAACCCCATTCCCCACTGGCTTTCACGAT
Organism: Prionailurus bengalensis; assembly: GCF_016509475.1. Lineage (NCBI taxonomy): Eukaryota > Metazoa > Chordata > Mammalia > Carnivora > Felidae > Prionailurus > Prionailurus bengalensis. The sequence goes on from NC_057345.1 coordinate 149,003,859, forward strand.
GAAATTAGAGCTGTAGGTTCTGTCACATATAATTCAGTAACACTGGGGAATGTAGCAAACCATCATGAATCTAATATTTGAGGGGAATCAACTTTCTCATAAGATACTAAAATTTAAAATATAGTACCCTGTACTCCAAATAAGGTATGAAATTTACATACTAAAAGTAGAATACACTTTATATATAATCTTTTTTTTAATTTTTTTTTTCAACATTTATTTATTTTTGGGACAGAGAGAGAGCATGAACGGGGGAGGGGCAGAGAGAGAGGGAGACAGAATCGGAAACAGGCTCCAGGCTCCGAGCCATCAGCCCACAGCCTGACGTGGGGCTCGAACTCACGGGCCGCGAGATCGTGACCTGGCTGAAGTCGGACGCTTAACCGACTGCGCCACCCAGGCGCCCCTATATATAATCTTAAACTCTGGATTAGACTCCCTGCCTTAACATAGTTTGAATATTAATGCTTTAACACATCTAAATTATCTATTGATTTATTACTATGTTCTCTTTCTCAAATGCTTTCGAGGCATCAAACCCTCTCACACCAAAAACTAAATTATTTACACTTACATACATATGGCATATGTATATAAAATGAAAATTAGAACAGGATAAATAGAACTAAGAGAAAAGGAAGAATATAGACCTATCCATTCTAGAAGTCAATATAGTCCTTCCCTTACATTAAGTTCTCTGTAAGGGAGGCTCAGAGGAGACCATGTATTTGCAGCATGAGTGCTTTCTTTCCTTGTTTGCTGTTTCTTTCCCATGACTGTGAACTTCCTGTGTCATTGTCCAAATAGCGTCTCCCAGTAATACCTGTGTGGCCAACAGGGCTGCAAACTGATGTGTGTGGGCTCCCTACAACATCATGGCAATCCGGGGACAGCCTGATGTTAAAAGCATAGCATCTACTCAGATTTGGTTCTCTTTTGATTAGTCATGATAGATGTGTAGGGTGTTTTTTCTCTTCTGTCATAATTTCTCACAGGAGGAATAGGTGTTTGGTAGATTTTTGTTTCTGAGGTTTTATCCTTGGGTGAAATGGTTACAGTGCTTTTTCTGAGCTCAAGGAATGTATAAGATTTAGTGATAAACAAGAAGCAAGTACATGAAAGTTTGGCGATTTCTTTTTCATTTGAGAATAAATCCGATTTATTGGAAGTAGAGCCAAACTTCACTAAGAGCTTTTATGTACTAATTTGCCTGGTGCGTACTCCAGATGTAAGTGCTAATTTAGATGCTTCCCTCCATATTTCACTCTCTCTTTGTGAGTGCAGTACTAGTTGCTGAGAATGCAAGATGTTTTAAGACATGGGTCCTAGCCTTGAAAGGAGGATATGAGTGTTTATTAATTCAAAAAGGCTGTTTCTCCAGTAGATCGTATTGCTTCCAAGGTAAAACTAGCAACAACCTCTTTTTTTTTTTTTTTAAACAACTGCCAGTAACTTTTAGGCTTTAAAAAGTATTTTTTGTCCACATTTGTAGGGGAGGAAAAATTAATAACTCTATATTTTTACTCCCAATAATTTATACTGATTTATGAACCAATTGCTTATGAAATGTTCTCTTCAAAAGTAGTCTTTGCTTTGGAATGGGAGTGGTCAGTGTGTGAACACTTCATTCAGTTGACATATATAAAGGAGTTGGACCAGAGGACTTCAAAAGTGAATTTCCAGCTTCAGAATGCTGAATGTCAACCTGAGTTTGATTTGTATATAACCATTATCCAGCTAATTTGAAACTACAAAGTCATATTATAAATCTAGCACAGTTATGTGTGTGTGTTGCATGTATGCACGTATTTGTAGACCAAGATTTATGAAGACAAGAAAAATTATACATTTATATTTTTCGGTTCCAGAATTTAGTGGTACCACCTCTAAATGATGTTCAGTAACTTTTTAAGAATAACTAATCCCTGGTGTGTTTTGATGCCTGACAATATCAAGACTTCCTTGAGCTCCTTCAGTAACTCTTCCTTGAGTCAACACTCATATACCATCTTTAAACCAATCACAGGGTTGGAGGAGACCTCAAAATAAATTTTGTCCCATCAGCTATCCAGTGCCTGAATTCCCCGTACAGTTTCCACACAACATAGCCACCCCTGATGTACTCGGACCCATAGGGACGGGGAGCTCACTGCTTTGTGGGGTTAAGACTGAGCACAGGGTTATCCAGAGAGCAACAAGAAAACATTAAGTATGGCTTGAGAAAGCAAGCAAGGTTCGCCCTCGGGAGTTCATTTGGCCTAAGAATAGCCCCATAGGAGAAGACCGGTCGCCCCTAAATCCAGCCTCCTGGACTCTCCTAACCAGGAAAGTGTGTCTCAGGCTGAACCATTCTCATTAAGGCGTGTCTGCTCCAAACATGGGCAGCTGCGTGCTATGTGACCACATCACTCAGCATTCCCTATGAGCTGCCCATCTCCTGTAAAATCCTCTTTGAAAACAGAACATTATCCTTCTAAATTTCCGTGTTCTTCCATGTCTCCATGAGGTACTCTGGCCCTGGCTAGCCTAGTGCAGTACTTACCCTTTGGAGGGATGGCGTCGGAGCTCCTCAGTGGAGATTATCGTCGGCTTAAGATCATGAAATGTCAAAGCACAATGAACTGCTGTGTTCAAAATATTGTATTATTGGAAGAAATTACTATCCCCTTGAAAACTAAGTATTTTGATATTCTTAATGTAAGTAATTCAACCTAGTTATTAATCCGAAGACTTACTTTTTTTTCTAGTCCCCTTTGTTTCAGTTTGGCATTTTAATGTACGTAAATGAAGAAATTTTAGCTCTTGTTTTAAAAAGATGCCTCTCCTCTGCTTTGAATATAATAATTGCCCAGCACCTGCATTTTGGGCCACATCTTTACTTGCAGGGAAAAAAGGGAAAACTACTTTTTGCCAGGTGTGTTTTCTCAAGACAGTATGGCTGTCATTGTTAATTAAAATGGTCCTCTAATATGTAACAGGATTCTTGTGTTTTCTTCATTTTGTTGAATATTTTCCAGGTTGAAACCTAATGAGTTTTTCTTTTAGTAATTGCTGATCTATCTGGTGCTCAGGGTGAGTTTTTTTTTATTACAAAGATACTTTTTGCCTTTATTGTGCTTCAACTTGAAAGCCACATGAAATATGGTTGTTCCTGGTTGGGTAATAAAATGAATGTCTTCTAGGCCACATGCTATGGGTGGAAAGTGGGAACATCTTGTCACTAGAAAAGATATGTTGAACTCATTTGCTCAAGATAATTAAATAGTGTTTCTAAGCCAGGAAATATGAGTTTTGAGTTATTGAGCATTCTGAAAGCATCATTTTTTAAAAACTATAGAAATTGATATTTCACAGAATTCGGAGGCCTACCTTTTTTTTTTTTTTTAAATGTACCAGATGTCCTAAAACTACCACATTTCTATTATCCCTGTTAACACTGGTGCTAAATACCACAAAGTAGCCCTTGTTCTTGAATAATAATAGCCTTTGTTTAAATGACTGCTATATTCACATTCTTTCCAATTTAGCAAGTGATTATTCATCCATATGGCTAAGTACAATATTTCCACACTGTTTATTTTAAAAATTTTTGGATGCTAGCAGTGGATTTCAGACACTATGCAGAAATTAGGTTTATTCCCTTACTGATCATTAGCGCCATATTTCTAATTAGGTAATAAATTAATAAGGAAATGATAGTCCTGCACTAAGGAAGGGTGGATAGGCCAGACTAAAGTTTAGCAAACAGTAGGATGTTCTATAAAGAGCTGGGGCTTAGTGGACATGCATTCAGCCATTTGAAATGTTAAGTGCCATTACAGAATGAAATAATTTACTAAATATGTCCCCTTGGTCTAATTCTTATGCCTTCAAAACAGTCGTTTGTTCTTTGGTCCAGAGAGGAGTTGGCCTATTACTTTCTATCCTGCTTTTTGTGGACCGCTAGAGCCATCAGGAGCTGCATGGGTAGTTTCCACAAATCTAGCAACATCTCTTCCCAGTTCTCAGCCAAAGTCAGTGGGATCCTTACACTTGGCCCACTTTATAAAACAGGAGCAACAGAATCATGTGCTTTCTTACTCACTGAACATTTCAAACCATAAAAATTGGTAATAAATAACATGACAAAAAGTTTAATAGGTAACAAGACAAAACGGTGTATTACAGATGGGACAACTCCTAATTCAGAGTCACAACTTTGAACTGGAAAGGGCCTTAAAGAAATCTATTCTTTCCCCCATATTGTAGATGAGAAACGGATCCAGAGAGACTGAGTCCTGGTTGTGTTCCTGGCATGCAGCTCTTCCTTCCTCCTCTGCCTCTGCGCCCCCCCCCCCCCACCCAAGCCACTGAAAAGTGCTGAGCAGGTGCACAACTTGGGGGTGCACCTGCCCATTTTCCTTTACTCTTTCAAATTACCACCAAAAAAGGAAAAACAAAAAACAAAAAAACAAAAAATTCTGAATTTATTCTCTGAATTTTATCTGCGAGTACAGAGAAGTATGTTTGAACTTGGCCACTAGCACAGTCACATCAAACTACCGATAAGGTATAAAGTGTTAGGTTGCTTAGAAAACATGAAACATGATTTTTGTCTTATAACTATTTCAGGATTTATAGTTCGAGTATGAAAAGATTCAACTAATAAGATGAATATGATCTTCTTTTACACGTAGGCTTTTTTTTTTTAATGTTTTTATTTCAAGAGAGAGACAGCATGAGCTGTGGAGGAACAGAGAAAGGTACAGAATCCGAAGCAGGCTCCAGGTTCTGAGCTGTCAGCACAAAGCTGGATGCAGGGCTCAAACCCATGAACCGTGAGATCATGACCTGAGCTGAAGTCGGACGCTTAGCCAGTTGAGCCATCCATGTGCCCCTTATATGTAGGCTTCTTAAATGTCAAGCAAAATGAAGCAATCAAACGGGGAGCCTCAGAGGTCCCTACAGAACTCAGGTGGTCGGCTGTTAGAGTCGAATTTCTCAGTACAAAAGAGACCCCATAGTGACACATGTGTTCAGTATATTGGAGAACCAGTATATTTGAGAAAGATGAGGGCATATGATAGAAATCTAAAAAAAAAATGCCCAAGAGAACCCAGCCCAGGTCCCCTGAGTACCTTGCAGTTTCTGAGTCTATAGAACTTCTCATGGCTGAGGACTGGAGGTACTTTTGTCTGTAAGCTGCTTCTGCTGGTACCAGATGACGAGGTTGAAGATTTAGTGCACATGGAAAAGCACATTCCTGGAACCCATCAAAGCCAGACGTGGAACACATCACTTCAGTGACTTTTTCTCAGGCAAATCTCTAGGATAGTGTAAGTGACCTAATTCTGTGCCAGAGGCTGAAGTACCCTGAAGAACAACCAGGGTGGCCACATCACTGCCCTCCCTGCCACCTCTGCATCCCTGTGATTCTCTCGGGTGGATTTTTCCTTTCTGTGACCTGTTCACTTTTACAAACTCCCCCTGACAAAAAGAACCATCTTTTACATCCCTTACGGGCAATTCTCAGTCAGCATTTCTGAATTTTAAGCTGATTTATTTTCAGCGGAAATGCTTTTCCAGGGTACAGAGGACTCTGTGACTACATTATGTAATTAATCCTCTCAGCCTACCCATGAAGTTGGAAAATTACCTGAAATAAAGAATATGTTGAAATGTAAATGTGAGTCTGTAAACGGATCTCTAGAAATTGATAGATCTTTTCAAAGATGCTGTGATCCACCACCTTTGTACCTGAAAAATCACAGAAACGCAGGCTAACCCTTATGGTCTTTAAAGACTTTAAAGATCTATCGCTCGTGCTGTTCGGCAGGGAAAGAATTTAAACAGCAGGAGCAATCCTCTTCAAATTGAATATGTAGCCTCGGTGGCTGGCCCAGGCCATCATCAACTCCACACTGCCCCTCCAGGGAAGTCTCCTTCTCCCACACCACCTAAGCACCCTCTCACTACTGCTGCTGAAACCAGCGGTGGTGACCACCATGCCCACAGCTGGGCGTGAGGGAGCTCTTCCATGTCTGACATGGAGTATGCATTAGCTGTGTGCAGAAAATCCCGGGGAACAACCAGGCAAGCAAAGTAAGGCCCACCCAGCTGGCTGGGCCAGGCCTCCTGTGCGACCCAGCCCTCCAGGCCGCTGGACTGGTCCACCACCTTAGTAGCCAACTGTGCCAGCCAGCAAGGAGGGCAGCAAGCAGGCCCAAGGCTGGCGGTAGGGTAGAAAGAAGGAAGCCATGAGCCATGCCTTTCAGTCTGGCCCGGGACTGCGCGTTCGTCTGCTCTGGGAGTCCCTGCACACGGTTCAGCAACCCCTGCTGAGGCAGTAGCATCTGAGGAACCCTGGGAGCGACTATAAACCACCATGACTGTCGTTTCCTCAGCATTTATTCAGAGGGAGGAAAAAGGCTTTTCTAGGATTAAAGACAGTACTTCTGTCTCACTCATAATAATTGCTTTCCCATTATTTCAGTTCCATTTCAGTTTCATAATTTGTTCACAGCATTCCAAGCTTGAGTGATTTGCCTGAAGCCACAAATGGTGGACATTTTTCACTGTATTTCTCTCTTCCCACTGCCCCTGGATTTCCTCATTCCTGTTACACCTCCAGATCCTCACACACATGCCAAACCGGGGCTCAGCTTGGATGCTACCCTCCCCTTGCATCAGGCTCCAGATTCTCATCACAAGCACCTGCCCTTCCTCTGTGCCTTCCCGTCTCCTCACTCCTTCAGGTCCTCATCACATTCCCCCTACAATGCTTCCTGGGACATAGGCTGTGCCCCTTCTGGTCCATCAACCTCCCCCTCATCCCTGGGATCACACCTGTGCCTGCCTTCCACACTTCCCCCCCTTGGCAAGTCTTCATCTGCAGCCCCTGCCCTCTCCTTCCAGGCCAGCCCAAGCCTCGAGCTCTTCTACTCCTGCTCCTCCCAAGCTGGGTTTCCCCAGCCCCAGCCTGCTTCTCCCTGGCTTCTGCCCTTCATACTCCACCCTGGATGCCGTGGTCCTCAATCCTACCAGACAGAAAAACATCCAGAGAGAAGTAGCATGGTGTCAGGAGTGACTGGGTTCTGGAGTGAGATCCACCTGTTTCTTTCCAGCTCTGTGGCCCCAGACAAATCACCTCACCTGGCACCAGCTTCCCCAGTGTAAACACAATACCTGCTGCTTGGTGTTTATATGAGGATGGATGTGGAGTGCATAGTGCAGACAACACGCGAGCTGTGCTCAGCACTCTTCCTACTCTTGGATACTTTGTGATGGCTGCCTCGTGCTGTGACCATTTGTGGCAAGGCCTCTGAGAGCAGAGGACTCGCCTACGGGTCTCTACCAGCACTTTCCAATACACGTATAACGTAGGACACATGTAATTCTGAACTTCCTAGTAGACACATTAAATACGATACAGGAACAGGTCTTATTTATGTTAACAGGGCAGTTTATTTAACCCAACTCTTCTAAAATAATCATTTCAGGGGTGCCTGGGTGGCTCAGTCGGTTAAGCATCTGACTCTTGATTTTGGCTCAGGTCATGATCTCATGGTTCATGGGTTCGAGTCTTGTATTGGGCTCTGCACCGTTAATGCAGAGCCTGCTTTGGATTCTCTCTCCTTCTCTCTCTGCCACTTCCTGGTTTGCACACTCTCTCTCAAAATAAATAAACTTAAAATATAAAATAATGACTTCAGTTTATAAGCAATATAAAAATTGAGATGTTTTGTATTCATTTTTTTCATGCCAAGTTTTCATACTCCACTGTATATCTTAATACTTTTGGCAGATGTCAGTTTGGACTAGCCACATTTCAAGTGCTCAACAGCCACATATGGCCAATAGCTACTCTGTTGGACAGCACATATCTATACCATGCTTGGGTATAAGTAACATGCATCTGAAAGGCATGAGCTGTATAGCTTTAATGGACAGGGACGTAAGAGTCCATAGTGTGACTAGATGTAGTAGCCATAGAGTCACAACATTTCTCTCTTCCCAAGAGAAAACCTTAGAGCTTTGTAAAAACCCTAACAGGTGTTAGGGGAGAGCTTCGGGGGCAGCTGTGATGAGAAGAAGTGGAGAGGTGTATTTGCTAGATCATGAGTATTTCAGCCAAAGACTGTCTAGGGGAATAATAACGGAGGCATGTGCAGGAGCAGGCAGTGGCCCTAGATTCAGAAGCCCACATTCCTGCCTTGTTATCCACAGACTGAGTTTGCGAGATGCACACACACTCTGACCTTCGTATGCAGTCTGAAACTTTGATTTTCTGTATTTTCACTATTAGCCTAATATTTCTATCCCCACTTATCAAGAATGCTTGCAGGGTGGGTATCCCCACACCAGCCTATTCCAAAGAGCACACAGACACAGAATTGCTAGGGGCGAACAAAGGCAAATATCAGAACTGAAGCATAGAAACCAGTCATGATGCCTCTCTGTGCGGGTATGACAGTGCCTCATCTGTCCTCTCATATAAAACAACCCCCCCCCCCCCGGCCTCCCGAAGGCTTGGGCAGTTCTTTTTACCTCTTGTGAAAGAGCAGGACTGACATGACATCAACAACAGACACCAAGAATAAGGCTAGGTTGTGGAAGAAAATGCAGGAGCATGCCCAGTGGTACTGTTTGAAGTGCGCTAGTTCTTTGGGCTGCTTTATGTTTCTTTTTGCAATGTCCACAAATATTTGTGGGAGGGGTTTATAAATTAAGAAACTGAAAAAACTGAATGCCATATAAAAATTCGTGATTTTAGATTTCTTCCAAATCAGAAAGGAAAACAATTGTGTAAGCTGTTATATATTTATGCTACCAGAGAAATAAGGTTGTTTGGTTGGTGTTTAACACCAGTTAAGAAATACGTTTTTCAAATAGTGCCATTATTTTAATTAATCAGTAAAATCAGATTATCAGTTGGTTGTTTGAATAGCTATAAAGCTAGTTTTAAGTGTGAGCTCTTTCAAAATTCTGCAGTGTAGGATTTATGGGAAATAATATTTTAATTACTTTATTCATTCTTTGTGGGGAAAATGAACTTTCATCTCTCATGGCAGTATTTCCTGGCAATTATTGGATACTCATAATTGTGTGTGCTTTTTCCTGTGGTAGAGAATAAGCAGCTGTTTCTACAACAGTATGCATGAAATTCTCTAATATTTTCTAAATTAGTTTGTATGTGTATATTCTTAGTTCTCACAACAAATAGCTAATTGCTTTAAATTAATAAAAAACTCAAGTTTCCTAAACCAAATTATAGTTTACTTTTAACTTTCCCTTTAGAAACCAGGAGTATGCTGCTAAATTTTTTTGAAGCAAATTTCTCATTAGGACCTCAGGAGTTGGAGGTTTATTATGTTAATGGAGAATGCTAATCCTATAGCTCTCTCTTTTCTCAACAGTCTTGCTACATCTGGGAGTTGGTGTATTTTCTATTCATTACTTACTGCTCTAGCAGCATTCTTCCTGACCCATTAAATGAAGCCTTAGACAGACTAAGTGGGGAGAACATTGTTTTATTACTACTTTAGTGAGGTGGAGTACACACAGATATTATTAGCTGGTCTCAAGAATGGTGCTTTTTACTTTGATTGGATAAGCCAAATTAATCATTCCATAGCTAAGGCTTTTAAGTGTAATTGAACCTTCTTCATCCAATATTGGTTGATTGGAACTGACTGTTTAGTTTTTCCATAACCTTATTTTGAAATAGAAGGTGGGGAATAAAAAAATCCCTGTCTTGAGACTTGCTTTGATATTCAAAGTGGCTAGTTTAAATCCACACCCAGTGATGTAGCTCTTTGTGTTACCTGGAGAGGTGCAAGATTAGAGGGATAATATAATTCAGTGCAGGATGATAAAGCTGCCTTGGTGTGGGTTCTCTGAAGGCCACAAACTTAGGAAAAATAGAATCTTTCCTTTTTTCTGGTCAAGAATAATTTTGGACATTTTTTGAGGTTAGAGAAAGCTTTTGGTAGACTGGTTTTATGATGAGTAAGTCATCTCAGTTAACCAAAAGATAGCCTTGTCACCTGGTCTACAGAAGGGTTACATACTTTTAAACACTTTAACATTTTATAATTGGGCAACACTGAGCTTTTCTATTTTGCAGTTTTGAGGGGTTGGGATTCTGGCACGTTAATTTAACTCTTCTGTTTCTAGAGGTATAACAGAAATGGGACTCTCCCATCCTCAGAGCTAAGATGGTTTCAACAGCCATCTCTTTTGGTTTTCATATGAAAGGCAAACAAAACTACGCTAGCAAATTCCCTTACAGGTACAAAAAGTTGTTCTGACCCTCTCCCCATAGTTATAAACCTTAAAGACACTCCTGAATACTCAGCTTAAGAGAAGGCATGAAAAGGAGGTAATTGTGAACTAAGTCTGACAGACAGGAAATAAAAGGGAAATCCAAAAATAAATACATGCTATTAAACTGGATCCATTAACAACTATTTTTGAGCACCCATTATGTGCCCTGCTTATGTGTAACAAGACATGTAAAAGAATGGATGATGATAGAGTATTTGTTCCTCTTGCATTTGCCTGATGAAATTAAAATTAAATTTAGAAATACAAATGCTCATCCTTTAAAAAAATCAACATGTAGAATTTCAGTCCTACAAAATAATTAAATGGGAATTTAATTCATTTTGTGCAGCTTGACTCTTTAAGTTACTATATGTAAAGCACACAATGCCTGGCACAGAGTAAAATCACAGTAAATGGTCATGTTACTATTGTTTGTATTGACCTATGCACATTTATGCTGTTCAATCCCATGTAGATAAGGGCTAGTAGTAAACTGTAGAATGACATATAACTCCACTGATCATTCTAAATGCCTGATAAAAGAAAGAGCAGGACAAAATTCTACCTGCACAGAAAATCAAGGAAATCCATAAATCTAGGAAATTAGCCTCCTAACAGAAGTAGGTCTTAGCAGGAGCCAGAAGTGGAGGCAGGAACCATGAAAAACAAGATTTGCTGCTAGTGATCAGAGAAATTCTAGGCATCAACTCCTAGATCCATCATGCTAAAGAACCACCCCTCTTAGTCATGTTTTCACATGTGAGTCTGTGACTCACACTGTTTCATTTTCTGTAGCTATATATGTAATTTTATACCTATAGCCTATAATGTGATGAGCTTTCCTTTCCATAAGCCTTGCCTTACAGTTAACTTTATTAGAATACATTTATTCCATGAAGTACAACATAGCGTATTAGAAGATGCCACTCTCCCTCATGGTTGAATTCTGTGGAGTGAGGAATTTGAACACATATTATAAAATTGTCAGGGGAGGTTAGGAAATGACCCTTCCCACCCAACAGTATCTGGGCCGTATGCTGCCCTGCGGCTGCCAGCAGGCCCCGGCAGTATCCTGGGTGGAGCATGGCTGTCCTCATTAGCAGGAAATGTTAAAGCCCCGTTCGTGGCAGCCTTTATCGCCCACCCTTCTATGCTTCAACCCTCTCTTTCTTCCATCTTGTCTCCCTTCTGCTATCTCCAAGGACTCATTTTTACTTGTTAGCTCCCAGGTCCCACCCATGGTCATCAGTCCTCTGGTACCTTTCCCCTGAAACAGTGCTTTTCAAATGTCTTTTAGACATGAACCCCTTTTTTCAAACAGAAACACACAGTGCAGCCCACTATTGAGGACAGATAAGTATGGAGCCACTCTGGGTGAATTGGGGTGGGGATCTGGCAGCCTGCTGCCAATTCTCCCCCCACACCTCACATGGCTGCCCCTGAGAGAGTCCAGTGAAACCTCCAGAAAACAGGTAACACAAACTCCCTAAGATTAAAACCTCCCTGGATTAAAGCCATTTTATATAGAAACATGGCCAGTTTTATCAGAATCCATGGAGAAATAACTCTGCCTAACGAATTTAAGTTCATTTCATAAGCACCCACAGTGTATGCTACACTCTTTACTAGAATCTATCTATTGTGTGCCATGTATTATATAAGCAAAGGCCTGTAATGGTGGACACAACAAGCTTTCAGAGACAAAGCAGTGTCTTTACTTTCCTGATTCCAAACTGTCTAAATTCCCCTCCCATTTGGGGCCTAACTAGATGAACCACTGTTGAGCCTGAAGTCCTTTGCTAATGGTGAGCCATCCCACCCCAAAGAATAAGCAGAGAAAGGGTAAAAGTCCTTGGGGGACAAAGGAAACCCATCCAGCCAGGTCCAGAAGTCAAAGCCAAGTGAAAGAGGAAAGGAACCAGGCACAGGGCAGAGCAGACGGCTTTCCCAGCCAGAGCCCAAGCATCAGCCTCCATTACCAACCATTCCCTCAACAGTGTGGGTAGGTCAGGGCAGACCTGCAGGGAAGGGGTGGTCCTCTCTCGGCTTAGAGTCAGAATATCAGTTTACTATCTTCTCTCCAAGCCCTTTGTCTGTATTTCTCCATCTTCTAAAAGGAAAAGGTCCCGTCAGCACTGTCACACCTCCCTCTTTTATAAAGGTCCCCACCATTTCTCCAGGCCCTGAGAAGGCTGAGCAGACAATCCGTGGTTACCATGCACTGGAGGCAGCGGTTCTCCCAACACCCTTGATCCGTCATGTTCACAAGCCTGACACGCTCCCATGGAAATGGGCAGATTTTGCCAATTCCTTCCCCTTCACAGGGCCTGAAGCATTTTTTTTTTTTTTGGTCGATAATTCTAAAAGCACTGTTGTATGGGCTTTTGAGCATCTTGTCAACGATGCATCAGGAGTGCAGGGCTCTGAGGGATGTCAGGACTTCAGTGCCAGCTGCCCCACCTCTCCTCTACCTACTTTTCTCTGACTTAGGAAAATGCACTGATGTGAAAGGGTCATAGAGTAGGTATAATCTTGAATTTGCTCTGATATCTTATAGAATAATTACTAGAAAATATATGTACTGTAACAATAACCCACCTCATAGTTGATACAGAAATAAAGATACTCTAATAGGCTTACAATTTAAATAATACTCTCATAAGCTGCATTTACGTCTGTTGTTCAGTCCTGATATGAATTACAGTAGGAGTGACGTAATGTAGCGTCAGTCTCCCCTAGATCCAAAAAAGGAATGGCAGTAACTTGCACTTGGCAGTAAAACTCTTAACATGGAAATAAAAATGTTTAAACCTTATCTGAATGTGGAGGTGAAACAGATGTAACCACCCTCTATATATGTTACTGCAAGCATACTTAATCTTGAGCTTCGGGGCACCTGGGTGGCTCAGTCAGTTGGGCGTCAGACTTTGGCTCAGGTCATGATCTTGCAGCTCATGAGTTTGAGCCCCGTGTCAGGCTCTGTGCCGACAGCTCAGAGCCTGGAGCCTGCTTCGGATTCTGTGTCTCCCTCTCTCTGCTCCTCCCCCACTCTCACTCTCTCTCCCAAAAATAAAATAAAAACATAAAAAAAAAAAAAGAATTAAAAAAAAAGCTTGAGCTTCCCAGTAGGAAGAGGAAGCATGATGTAGAGAAACATGTCAGTCTTTTGAGAAAGAATTTTTTTCCATGTACCGAAGTCTAAAAATGGTTTTGCCACACAGAGCATTGAATGTAAGGGATGATGCAGTGAATGACAGCTTTACGACACCCACAGATGTGTTATGTTTGTATGTTTGTGCCCCTTGATTGGATTGTGCCCCCCCACACAAAGAGTAGCTCTAATTTACCCTGCAGAAGCCACAGTCATCTTGTCTGATAGATATGTCGGCTCTAAAACTTAAGAGATGGACTGCTACGGCTTTGTGATGGGCTGCCAGGAGCTCACATATGTTCACTCAGCAGTTAGTAGAGGTCCACCCCTGCCTGATTGCAAATTCAGGCCATAGATTAGATTTGAAACAGAACGAGTTCACATCTGATGTTTGTTTATTCCTAAACCTGCAGGATCTCTAATTGATAATTGGATTTTTTAAATCTCATTTTTAAGGAGTTCTTTGGAATTTATCTTCATGTGATGCTGTAAAGATGACAATCATTCGAGATGCTCTCTCGACCTTAACAAACACTGTGATCGTTCCACATTCTGGATGGAATAACTCTTCTTTTGATGATGATCATAAAATTAAATTTCAGACGTCACTCGTTCTGCGTAATACAACAGGTTGCCTGAGGTAAGTTCTTTATTTCTTCTTTCCGATTCTTTGATTAAAGAGCATGTGTTATGGTTAAATTGATTTTAAGAGGATTTACTTCATTTTATTAACGTTTACCATGTAGGTAAATGACCACTGGACTCTTATCCTGTGAGTTAAACACCATGAGCACAGACTAGCGGCCTGAAAGACATTATCTGATAAATGACCCTTCTGTGGATTAGTAAAAAGGGCCCTTTCAGTCCGGAATTACTGCCAAAATTCCTGTGTTTTCCACTTTAACAGCATTTTTCTGGTTATCACATCTTGACTGCTAATGTGTTTACAGCCTAGTTTTTGTTTAAATTCAAAATGTGATGGTTAAAACCTTTCTGCTTTTAAAAGGTGCAAAAAGGTGTGTGGTTTAAACAATCATTGGGTTTGAGTTTTATAAATAAATGAAAATGAGCCCAAATACTATTTTAAGTCATTATCTTTAGCATGTGAAATTCATAAAGGCCCCTTTATGGACAGTAGTGCTTATTATTTGCCATTAACACTCATCAGCTCAGTTTCTACCCAGTGTCCCAGGCTTACAGTGCTCTGGGAAGTTGAAGCAGGAGCTTTGGGCAGAGTGGCTTCCTGCCCCACTCTGAGCTTCAGCTTCCTCATCTTTAGAATAGGGAAAATAACACCATCTCACACTTGTGAAGAATCAGCTCCATATAAAGTGCTTAGTGAAGTATCTGACACATAGCGCTAACATTTAAGCCATACATCCAATGTAAGGCTATAACAGAGCTTGAAAGATGGAGAAGGAGCCTAGACTGCTGCTCTGAAGCCTTCCACTGTTGTGACAAGTGACTGTCAACCCCCTTGCTGTGGGTGGATGACAAGAGTCAGGATCCTGGGAAGCAGGCTAGCTCCCTAAATCAGATGTGTGCATCAGACGGCAGTTTGTATCCCCTACTGATGATCTGTGCAAGGAGCACCTCATGCTCTCCCTGCCCCTGCATCTGGGGAGAATGTGATCACTCCTCAGCCTGCCTGCCAGGCTTCCCAGAGGCAGGACATACCAGTCAGGCTCCCTCAGGTTCAGGACTATAAACATTTGGTGCATGCCCTCTCTGTGAAATGAGTGATGAATAAGACAGACAGGACCCTGCTCAACAGAACCATATTCTATTGAGGAAAACAATCAAGAAAATAACAATGAATGCCATGGTAATGTAGGATTTATTGGGAGATGATTCTGATGGTCGGGTGGCCCCCCATAGGAGGTGAAATTAAAGCCTACTTTGAAATACCACCAGGAGCTGCTCATCTGAGAGTGGAGTGGGGTCAGGACACATATTTTAAGTGAAGAGAACATGTAGTATGAAGGCTCTGGGGCAAGAATGGGCTTACTGCTGGAGCTTAATGGGCAAGGCACAGAGTAGTACCATAGATTATGCAGGATTTTTGAAGTCAGAGGAAGGACTTTGCACTTCATTCCAAGTGCCTTGGGAAACTGACAGAGGGCTTTAATCATGGGAGTGATGGGACTGGATCCTGGCTTCAGCATGAAGACTAAACAAGGGCAACAGTAGAGACTGGAGGCCAAGGCTGTTGCAGAGATCCAGGCAGATGATGACAGTGGCCTACACCAGGTGCTGGAGAGAGGTAGGAGATAGGGGGTATTTTTGTGGAGGGAGAGCTGACAGAATTTGCTGATGGATTGAATAGAGGGGTGGGGAAAGGGAGTAGATAAGGATAATACCTCAATTTTTGGCTGGATAAATTGGCAACACAGGGAGAAGAAAGGGTAGAGGGGTGAACAGTTGAAAGCTTTGGCCATGTCCATTTTGAGTTGTCTATTTAGCTATCCATGTGATAATATCAGGAAAGCAGTTGGATAAAGGAGCCCAGAGTTTTAAAGAGGGGTCAGCCTAACGATAGACATTTGGGAGTCATGCATGGATCCACGGGTTGTATTAAAGCCAAGGGGCAGAGGGAGACCACCCATGAGAATGGAAAGATCAAGAAGGGACCAAAGTAGTCCTGGGCACTCCAGGGGGTCCCCCTGGCTGAAAAGACTAAGAAGGAAAGGCAGCAAGATGGGAGGAAAACCAAAGAAGTGAAGGGTCCCAGGGGCTTATAAAGGAATAGAAGATGGCAGCTGTTAAGTGCTACTGAGAAGTGACACAAGATAAGAACAGAGTAGGGACCACAGATGACATTGTCTCTCTGGCACCAGAAAAACAAAGATGAAAAGAAAAATCATTCCAGACCCCCTTATCTAGCCTAAGTTTTTGCAAAATCTTAGCGTATCCTAGAACCTTTGCTAATACCACATAAAACGAGATAGATCCTTAATATATGGTATCAGTTCATGAAGGCAAACTGGTACCAAAATTTTCAATATGGATTGCCTGGCTGGCTCAGTCGGTAGAGCATGCAACTCTTGGTCTTGGGGTTGTGAGTTCAAGCCCCACGTTGGGTGTAGAGATTATTTGAAAAAATAAAATCTTAAAAAAAAAGTTTCAATATGGTTGAGACCTAATGCAATTTTCAGGGTTTTTTATATTTGAAAAGATGAGAAAAAGTGTAGCATAAGCAAATGTCCATATTTAACTTGAATATTTATACAACAAGTGACCTTTCTTCTGTTTGTTCATTGAGGAAGCATTTATGACCACCTACTACATGCAAAACATATATAGGTACAGGAGCCTGCCATATCTGGTGGCCCAACAAGGGAAGCAAAGCATGTCTACAAATAACAACCATAGCTAACTGAGATACCAGGCACTTTAATAATTGCTTTATATGGAGCATCTCTTCCTTACACGACCCTATGAGGTGATCAATATTCTCCCCTTTTTACATGTGAGGAAACTGAGGAGGATAGCCCCCAAAACAACTTTTTAGGAGGTTAGAAAGTAGGGTGTCACCAGAGGGATACAGAATTCAGATGCCCCTGCTCCTTTCTATTTGGGTTGACAACAGGGAGCTAGTTATTGTGAGTTCTCGAGATGTTAAAATGCTTCCTCACACGGCATCTGCACGGTTGCTGCCTGTCGTCGGTTCTCTCTGATGTTAAGATAAGGCTCCGTGGCTAAGGAGTAAGCTGTTCATCTCAGCAGCTCCCACATGTCTCTGCCCCTTCAGGAACCTCAGCTCTGCAGGGGAGGAAGCGAGGAAGCAAATGCGCTCCTGTGAGGGGCTGGTGGACTCGCTCCTGTATGTGATCCACACATGTGTGAACACATCCGATTACGACAGCAAGGTCAGTGCCGGCCTGCCATGCGAGGGGTATGGTGGCAGATGACGACAGCTGCCTGATGCTGCTCCTTGCATGCCATTGATTCTTTCTGGGATTCTTGAGCCTTTCCTCCTCATTAGGCTACACTCCAGATTAAGGGGATTAATTTAAAAATTACAAATTAACAGGGACATGACAACTTAAGAAAATAGCCTTAGAACCATGAAAACTGAGTGACTCCGTGTGGCCAAGGACTTAGTGTGGTGTGGCAGGGTCCTAACTTTCTTTGTGGTTCTTCTGGGCTAATTGTCACGGTGACTGCCTGTGCTGCTGTTGCCTCCAGTCCTGTGTCCCCTGTGCCTAGAATCAGACCCATCTGTATTTGAGTATTACTGAATAAATGTTCCTGGTTGAGGCACTATAACGCACCAACCTCTCTGCCCTTCTTGCCCCAGTGCAGGCCACAGCCCCCACCCCACACTCACATGGATACCCTTCTCTACATCCCCAGTCTGGCCCTTTCAACCCTCCTTCTGTTGCCTTGCTGGTTAGTCTGTTCCCAGTAGGAGCCCCTTCTGCTCCCCTCCAGTTTTCCCCATCCTTGCCCCAGGAACAGTAGCTGAGGAAGGTGGGGGCAAGAAACAGAAAGGAGGGACTAAAAGTGTCAGGAGTTCCAAGTGGGCGAGCTATGGGCTAGATAAGGAGAGGCCATAAATAGGCCTGTGTCATAGACGTGGGTCTGAGAGAAGAGAATGATGAGTGGTAGGCTCAGGGAGAAGATGGGGGAAAAACTCAAAGTGATGGCCAGGTTTTTATTTGAACCTCATTGATCCAAAAGATGTGCAGATGAAATGGAGAGGAGTAAGCAAGTTGGAAGGAGACCATCCTGGGAAAGAGCTGAGCTTGGCATTAGGCGCTCTGAATGAAGTGACAGTTGGCCTCCCAACAAGAGGTGTGATACAGATTTTAAGAAGCAAAAGACCATGTACAGAAGGCAGATGTCAACAGAGAAAGAGCTGATGGAACTTTCCTCAGAGGGAGGGCAGAGGGAGATGGATGGAAGGGCCGAAGATGGGACTTGGGGGGAGGGGCTTCCCCAGAGAGGGGGTTGCTCGCACCTCTTGCCATGGCAAGGATTCCTAGTGGCGAAAAGGAGTGACGTTGTGGCAACTTGGGTACACCCCTGCCAGTGCAGCCGCGCTAAAGCAGGAACACTGGGCATTTTCTCCTCCAGAGCCCTGCACATTTTCATCAGATGCAGCATTGCGATCGGGGCCACAGATGTACCGAGGATAGCCCTGCACTGTCATTTGGGTATCCCACAGAAATTCTGGAACTGTAATTCTTTCCTTAGATTGTTTCAGGTTCCCTTAAGTAAAAAAGGAGCTCATATTCTACATTTATTTATGACCACTGCAGCTCAGTACAGAAGCATTTTTGCAGTAATGTGCTACGATGGTTTTAATTATACGCCGTGTTGGTTTTCAGACTGTGGAAAACTGTGTGTGCACCCTGAGGAACCTGTCCTATCGGCTGGAACTGGAGGTCCCACAGGCCCGGCTACTGGGGCTGAGTGAGCTGGATGACTTACTAGGAAAAGAGTCTCCCAGCAAGGACTCGGAGCCAAGCTGCTGGGGGAAGAAAAAGAAAAAGAAAAAGAGAACGCCACAGGAGGATCAAGTTAGCATTTTATTTGACATGAAACTCTAAGGTTTCATTTTTCTAGGAGTAAGAAATCACATATTTGGCAAGAAAAAAAAATTTCTCATACAGTTTTTCTACCTAACTGTAGCTGAATCCAGCGGAGAGGAATATTTTCAGGAATGTTGTGTTCATTTTGTTTCCATTTCATGTGTGCTCTTTGTCTTTCAGTGGGATGGAGTTGGTCCTATCCCAGGACTGTCTAAGTCCCCCAAAGGGGTTGAGATGCTATGGCATCCATCAGTGGTGAAACCATATTTGACTCTTCTGGCAGAAAGTTCCAACCCAGCCACCTTGGAAGGCTCTGCCGGATCTCTCCAGAACCTCTCTGCTGGAAATTGGAAGGTATGATGTCTTCCAGTTATCTACAATTCTTTCCATCTGTGCAGCCAGATCAATAATGATGGTGAAAAGGACACAGTTGTTTGGGAAAGGGTGGGAGCACAAAAAGGAGGGAGATAGCAAGTGGTTCTGGAGATCCAAAGATGAATGTGACACGGCCCTCCCTGTACAAGCTGAAGACAAGCAAGAAAAATGTACAGATAGAGTCAGTACAGCATAGCCTTCACAGGATATGTGTACTGTGGCATCTTGAAAAAGGACATCTAACCCAGCCTGGCAGGTGAGAAAAAGGCAAAGAGGGAACCCAGGAGATGGGGAAGGTTTCCTAGAGGGATGGTGCTACCCAGATGGAATCTTAATGAGCAGAATTAAGCCAACAGAGTGTGAGGTTGGGTATATAGAGGGAGTGATCTAGAGAAAGGGACAAGAGAGGAAAGGACAGTGTGGCAGAGACTGCAGGATGGTTGCTGGGGCATCAAGGGCAGGGCAAGTGTGGCCTGGGTTAGACCCAGCCATCGCAGACAGGTCTGACGGCCAAGCTTCAGAAGCTGGGACGTGACCTGCAGACCACAAGGGCCACTAAAGGGGTTTAAGCAGACAGGTGACACAGATGTGGATACTACTGGGTCCCTTCTGCCACGGTGCAGAAGATGAATTCAAAGAAGAGGAAAATAGAGGCTAGGATTCCGTGCTAGACATGTCAGGGGCCTGAATTACAGCTGAGGTGGGAGGGAGAGGGGCCACCGTTCCTCTCTCAGATGCTTACAGACATATGGATGATGCACATTACCACATCCCTTTGAAGGTGTGTGACTTCTTTATGAAAATTGAGAGTGGTTTCCTACTGTTACTGTAAGCAGGGTCTCAAAACTTCTTAAACAACCTCTAGCAATTTCCCAGACAGTCCTTGTCTGAAATATTTTTAACCTCTAAAAATTTCCTGACATGTATATTTTAGTAAAGTTATTCTAATGCTTGTTTTTGGCTACTTCTGCCACCACCACCTCCCCAAATGAGAAGCTTTTGGCCACTGTATTATCCATGAGAGTGAAAAGCACTGCTCAGGCTAGGTATGGTTTCTTACGTGCAGTCAGCTGCTATAATGAATGTACACAGATATTTACGGCCTAGTGCTAAGCCAATGGGTTATTTTGTTGTTGTTCTTAAGTAGCTTAGCATCTAAGTGCTGGCTCTGGACCCAGACCCCTTGGTTTTGAATCCTGATCCTTCCACTTATTAGCTAGGGGCCTTGGATCTTCTCTCCTCAGTTTCTTCATCTGTAAAATGGAGATAAGACCTACCTCATGAGGTGGCTATGAGCATTAAGAGAGATAATAAATGTGAAGGACCTAGGACTGTGTGTGGCACATAAGTATTGATAAATATTTATGTTGGTGACCCAGTGTTCACATCCAGCTTATTTTATGACAATAAATAAGATAATAATTGACATAGACGTGATTTGAGTTGTGTTGAATGGTCATTTAGTGAATGTAAGTTAGATGGCAAGCTCACTTAAAATATAAATACTGGGGTACCTGGGTGGCTCAGTCAGTTAAGCATCCGACTTCTGCTCAAGGTTCATGGTTCGAGCCCCACATCGGGCCCTGTGCTGACAGCTCAGAGCTTAGAGCCTGCTTTGTCCACATCTCTCTGCCCTCCCTTGCTTGTGCTCTTTCTCTCTCTCAAAAAATAAAAATAAATATTAAAAAAAAATTTTAAGATAATCCTAACCACAGATGCTATCAAGTCAGAGGCTAAATTGGGAGTGGTGGTGCCCCAGAAGGGAAGCACTCTGGGCTGGGCTGAGCCAAGTGGTCTCCACATGAGCCAGGTGTTGGCTCTGTTCTTGCAGGTTTCAGAGAGAAGTTGAGAATGCTGCCTTGAGTGCTTTATAGCAAATCAAGTATTCCATTTCCCTTCCCCCTCCCCCATAGATTTCATCTGATTTAGAAAAATAGGAGTATTCGTTTCATATGAAGAATGTTAATAGGGTCTTTGGAATGAGTCTTTTCCTCTTACTTGTATTAGTTAAGTAATCTGTTGGCATTCAAGAAACTGAGTGGTCAATCATATATTTTAATGTTCAAAATAATACAAAGGGCTGGCAGATATTTATCCTTATGTCTTGACCACAGCAGGAAAGTATTAGATGTTTCATGAGCAACATTTTTCAACTTTCCTAAATTTTGAAAAACAATTTGCATTGGTAAAAAAATGTCAATAAAAGCTCAAAACAAGATTAAAGACCCAATTTTCAAATGCTACTTTTTTTTTTTTTTTTTGGTTATTTCCCTGATGACTTAGCTAGCATTCATTTCCAATTCAAATGGTACACATGCTGAACAAACTTGCCTCATAGTCACAAAAGAATCTCTTGACTATGAATTAAAAAAAGCAGCTAACTAATCTTGAATAAGAAAGCATCCTGCACACAAATATACTTACTTTTTCACCAGTGTGTGTGAATTATGATGCTCAGTGTTTCTGGAGAATTCCTTTTCTTCTGAGGCAAGGGCTTTTTTTCAGTCAATCTCTTTGAAAGGTTACTGAACTCTAAATATTGTTGCAGAGAATATAGGAAAAGAATGACTTGATGGAGACAGGTTCTCCTGTAATGTGCAGTGATCAGTTACTGTCTCTGCCATCCTATTTATAGCCTCTGGACCTGGCATGGAGCCAATTGCCAAGAAGACCCAAGATCCGTCCTTAATCATATTTATGTATCTGAGGTAGAAAGCAATCACTGCCTTCTCTTTTCTGCACAAAAATATCTGGCAGATGGTGGCTTGAGATTTTTAGGCTTTAGAATTTCTTTTTTAAATCAGTCATCCTAGCCTATCTTTATCCCCATCTATGGTTTTTTCTTTACTGACACCACAGATTTATTCTCCAATTGGAAAGAAAACATTTAATCTATTAGTTTATCTTTTGGAAACCTCTTTTTTAGGTGATAGTAACATCTGAGTTGAACTCTATTTTATATTACTTATTGGCCTATTTTACTCACTAGTTTGCAGCGTATATCCGGGCAGCTGTCCGCAAAGAAAAAGGGCTCCCCATCCTTGTAGAACTTCTGAGAATGGATAATGACAGAGTTGTTTCTTCTGTGGCAACTGCCTTGAGGAATATGGCACTAGATGTTCGCAACAAGGAGCTCATAGGTATGTTCTGGTGACAAGGTAAGCTACAAAAACAGAGTAACATTTATAAGACTCTTCTTTTGATTTATATAAAAAGATGACATTTTATATCATCAGCAACTGAATTCTACTTTCTGGCTTCTTGGCATATTTGGGTACCCTTTGTGGTGTCTATCTTTTGTGACCATCCCTTTTCAGCAAGAGCCAAGCTCATTAATTAAACATTGATCAGGGAAGGTACATTTTCAAGAAAGGTTCATTTCCTGAGCCACAAAATAAGTTAATTCTCCGTTTCTGATATTTGAGACTGGTATCTGCTAATTTACCAACTACCATGTTCTAAGTAAAAAAAGAAATGACATAAATGGTTTATAGCTTCTCCCTCTCAGATCTGTGTTAAGTGCTCACCCTGAGGCAGAACCACTGTCCCACGGCCATTTATACCCAAGGGTGGCATCAGGACTAGGGTAAGGCAAGTCAGGCACACTGGGTACAAAATGGCAGGAAGCATCCACCCTCAGGGCTGTAGGGTGGGCACTTGCATGAACCTGACACTGAGCACCTCTTCAAGTTTGACACACTCACCAACTTAGCTTACTTGTCTCCAAGGGCATTGCCACACTCAAGCCGACTGTGGGGTAAAGGAAAGATCAGAAACTCTCCAGTTGACCTCAGTTACCCCCTGGATCTGCTGCTCACTGGCTGTGTAACCTGGGGTGTGCTGTGGTGAGCCCACCCTGCCCCAATTCTTTCATCTAAATTTGAAAACTTCCTTGACCCCGTGTCTGAAAGGGAGCCGACCACCCTGCTGTCCTCGCTGCGGGTTTGCTGTACAAATCAAATGAGAGAATGAAGCAGCCCTTTATAAACCAGCAAGCTCCACACCAGCCCCACAGCTGACAACAGGCCAGGAGAGAGGGAGGGGAGATTTGGTAGGATCTCATGTGGATTAGTGAATAGGTACTGAACTCATTAAAATATGCCTGCCCTGAGATGGGGGGTGTGGGTGGGGGAACACAAAGATGGAGGGAGGGAGACAAAGAACAAGGGCAATAATATTTACCTTAAAGAGTTGCCTTGAGGATTCACTGTGGCAGCTTACAGGAAAGCCCCTACACCGTGCCTGGCAATATTGCTATTTTAAATTACCACCCAGGTTAACCTGCTCTTAACACACCATTCCTTTGAGCCAAACTGTCCCCTGATGAGTGAAAAGGAGCTTCCTCCACACCCTGTTCATACAGTCCAGCTGGTGCCTGATGCCAGTATGCATTATAACTCTTAGTTCCCATACTTCTTGAGAGAAATCCTTCAGGTCCCTAAGAGATTTTTTTTTTAAGTTATTTTTACATCCATACTGTTTGAATTTCTTAGAAGAAGCTCATACAGTTTGGGAGTTTCTAATGCTAAAAATTAAAGGCCTGACAACATAGGATTGTGGCCTGTCACTCTACAGCTGGGGAGGGGACACAGGA
The DNA here is from genome assembly GCF_016509475.1 of Prionailurus bengalensis. Lineage (NCBI taxonomy): Eukaryota > Metazoa > Chordata > Mammalia > Carnivora > Felidae > Prionailurus > Prionailurus bengalensis. The sequence goes on from NC_057345.1 coordinate 149,027,821, forward strand.
GTGCCGAGGTGCAGGACCACTGAGGGCCAAGACCTCTGGGAAGGGGGATCGTGTTTGCCAAGCCCTGCCCTTCTTTCAGAGCATCTCTGTGTTTTCTGTGAATGTCTTGACTCCCTTTTAAACTTTCAAGAGCATTTTCTCTCTTTACCTGTGAGCCTTTTTTTTTTTTTACCTAACTGGAGCATTCTTGAATGGTTTCATGAATCACTTTCTTATTTCTTTCTCTATAAAGATCCCTCCTTTCCTGAGGTCTGAGCCCCTCCCAGATTCAATATTCGACTCTAATTTATTCAGTACTTCTGTTTCTGAGAACCATCCCCTTCTTCCTTCACTCTGTGCTCACGTCCATCACCAGCACTAGCAATGGACTTTCTCTGTAGAGCCATTTTTCACAAGGAAACCAAGTTTTGTCACTCTATGAAAGTTACTGCATACTCCACTGAATCGGACCAGCCCAGCTGTCTTGAGCTGCAGGCTCCAAGGGGACCACCAGGCTCACTCACAGGCGGAGTGAGCTGCCTTATCCCAGTCTCCGGGGGCAATTTAAAGTTGTGCCTTAGCAAAATGACGAATTACATGTCATGGACGTTTTGGTTTTTCGTGAATATTCAAAATCACCAGTGCTAACTTCCATCTGTTCTAAAAACCACATTTATCTTCTGGCTTACAATGTCAATACTGTTTTCCCCCTATTCACAACAATGTTCACCGTGAGTAAGCCAGAGCCTTCCCTTTGAAATACAGTAAATTATGCAGTGTGTAGTCAGGGCCTAACTTCTACTGCTTACCATTGTATATAAATAAGTCTTTAATAAAAAACCCATTTTGTATCCACTCAATTATTAGCATAGAAAAAAAAACTAAGAAAATATTTACTTGAGCTTTAGTTCATTTCTTTTGTTTGTCATGCAGTTATTCTAGTTTGTCAGTTGGTAATTGAAATTGAAAAAGAGATAATCTCTTTTGAGAGAGAAGTAAGGGAAACAGAGTATCTGTAAAGAAATGCTTCAATAGCTGGAGACTTCCCCAGCATTGTCCCATCAAGAACTCTGTTATATTGGGGCACCTAGATGGCTCAGTCAATTAAGCATCTGACTCTTAATTTCGGCTCAGGTCATTATCTCATAGATTTTGAGATCGAACCTGCAATTGGGCTCCACCCTAACAGCTCAGAGCCTACTTGGGATTGTCTCTCCTCTCTCTCTGTCCCTTCCCCTGCTCTCACATGTGTGCACGTGCTCTCTCTCAAAATAAACAAATCTCTATTATATTGCATCACTCCTATGAAATAATCAGCCATCATTTTAACGCCAAAGATTACTTGTGTCCTTTAAAAGAAACTAACCTGTTATCACTGTTGAAGTCAGACCAACTGATATTTACCTTTCACTTGATAAAAATGTGTAATTGTACCCAGCTCACATGTTAAGACCCTGAAAGATTTAATGAAAAGTATTGCTTGGCAGCCTTACTTAGTCCAGTTTTAAAACTTATTCAAAGATCAGTTTTTAAAAGCATTAAGAGGAAGTTAAGGTATTTTTGATGAATAGGAATTCAATTGAAAGTAAAATTTATTTTTATAATTTATTTTTCACTGTTAATGAAGATAGTTGAACTAAAGCAACTTGATTGGCATACCGAACTATATGCTGATTTACATTTTCTTTTAGTGGCTCACTGTAATGTTTTATAAACCCAATTATTTCTCCAAGTGGTTTTGCCGTAAAGATTAACTTCCCCCCTACGTTTATAATATTTGTCACTTCCTATTTTGCCATGGTTTTTTTTTTTCCTGTTATTGTCTTTTGAGGTTCTATTTTCAAGAGACAACACACTGTCAGGATCTTTCAACAGCAACAATAACAAAAACCTGTACCTTCTGAAAGCAGAATGAACTCCTTTGCATTTGGCAGGTAAATATGCCATGCGAGACCTGGTCAACCGGCTTCCCGGCGGCACCGGCCCCAGTGTGCTGTCTGATGAGACCATGGCGGCCATCTGCTGTGCTCTGCACGAGGTCACCAGCAAAAACATGGAGAATGCCAAAGCCCTGGCCGACTCAGGGGGGATAGAGAAGCTGGTGAACATAACCAAGGGCAGAGGAGACAGGCAAGTCTGGCGTAGGGAGATGGGATTGTCCTATGATAAGGGCTTTTGTGGAGGATATTTCCTATTGGAAATGATTTATTTCTGCATATCATACACACTATTAATAAGCTAAACAGTCTCCACCAATTAAAAGTTGTTTTGTTGGGAGAGGCATTTGCAGTCCTGTGGCCCCTTTTTTTCTGGTTTTTACTTTGTTGTAACACCCCTACATCCATTTTTGTCTCTAAAGCCCAGGAAGGTTGTGCTGACCCCAGGAAGAATCAGAAATGCTACGATGAGGAAAATCTGGGGGCACCGTTTCCCTTTCACCTTTGACTCTGCTCCAGCCTCTGGGGCCTATTCTGCAAAAACATCTTATTGAATCCTCAGTTCTGGGACTGATGCCTCTGCCAGTTGCCTAAAAAGTATTAAAATCATTGCTCTGCAGCAGGGCCTGTTGTGTGGCCTCCGGATGTGCCCTGGGCTTGGATCATACATTCCCCCTTGCTTCTGGGTGACACCTAATTGATGAAGCAGCGGAAGTAGGAATCAGAGAATTGGTGGCAAAAATAGAAGATTTTTTTTGTCACAGAGTTATAGCAGTGGACTATCAGTTTGCCTTAGCATCAGATCAAAGAATCCTTCAAGGAAGTGGGAAGTAGGACTGCTTGGAGCCTTTGCAACACACAGGACAGCAGCCACCTGATCCGTAAAATGGCACCTCCCTCCCCACTTGCCACCCTGTCCCCTGCTCTGTTCTCCTTCACAGCACTGATTAACCCCTGATATGTTAACGTAGGGCTTTCTCTGCCGTCTGACTCCCCCGGTAGCAGGAACTTTGTCTTTTCTTCTACCCTCTACATGGAGAACAACCTGACCCAGTTGTTGCTCAGTAAATATTTATTGCTTGACTAAGTGACAGTGTTACAACTCACCTTATTTCTTGTCTAATCTTTTAGTTTATACTTTTGAAGGAATTTCTAAAATATAAGAGTAATGTCGCAAAGCACATTCTCATCCCCTAGAAGTCACACCTGTCAACATTAACCATATTAACCAATTTCCTTTCAGTCCTTTTTTCTTACATATCTTTTTTATCTCGTTAGTAATAAATGCACACACACCTTTTTATTTCAAAAGAAATGAAATGTTACAGATAAAGCTAAGGGAACCAATAATCACTTTGTGTGCTCTTAAAATTTCATTAAAGGGCCTTCATTTGTGAAAGGCATAAGAAGCTGGAGAAATGCTGAACCAGTGCCAAAACCTTTGTATATTAAAAAAGAAAAATTCTCATCCAGTGTAATCTTTTTTTTCAAAACAAGAGACTCAGAAAGTTCTCGATCAACTCAAGTTGTCCTCTAAACACACATTTATTTTCCCTTAGGAGTCATTCACCAAGTTTACTGTTCACCTGCTATGTGCTACAGCAGTGAGCACATCTCCCAACAGCCCCTACCCCTGGGTACCTTACATGCAAGGGCAAGGTAGATGAGGTACCCGTGAGTAGGAAACACAGCCTGTCAGATGCAGATGGGGCAAACAATAAAAACAGGAAAGGTGATAATGGAGGAAGTGGAAGGGCTCTGAGACAGAAGAGTGCCTCATGCATGTGATGGGCAGCAGGAAGCCAATGGGAACAGAGCAAGTCAGGAGTGGTGCAGGAAGGTGTGGCGAACCAGTGCCAAAACCTTTGTATATTAAAAAAAAAGAGAGTTCTGTAACCAGAAATACAGGACCCTGTGAGTCAGTGTAAGGACTTTGATTTACTCTGAGGAAAATCAAAAGCCACTGGAGATCATTCAGCAGAGGAGGGACACAATCTGGCTTCCCTTAAAGGGGTCATCGTGGCTCAATGAACCTTCCCCTCTACCAAGTACAGATTAATGGTGGCACCAGTTGTGGGGAAGTGGTTGATGCTGACATGGTTGAAAGAGTCAACAAAATTTGCTGAGGGATTAGATGAGCAGCAGGAGAGGAGGAAAATGTCAAGGATGACCCCAAGGTCTTTGGCAAAAAAGACCACAGGATGAAATTGCACTTACTAACATGGGGAAGCCTACGGGAACAGGGTTTTAGGGAAGACCAGGTGTTTGTTCTGGACATGTTACATTTAAGACCTTTATTAGACATCCATGTGAAGTGTCTGGTCAACAGTAGAATATACCTGAGTTGAGTTCAGGATAGAGGTCCAAACTAGAAATAAAATTTGGAAGTCATTTGTGTATAAATGGCGTATTTAGAAAAGTGAAATGGGCTGAGGTGAATAAAGAAAGAACTGTAAATGGAAAGAAAAGAGGCTTAAGGGCTGATATAATTTTCCCCAAGGAAATGGGGAGCCAGCAAAAGAGCTGAAGAGTAGCCAGAGCATTCAGAAGAAAATCAGGAACGTGTGGTATCTTGGAAGCCAAGGAAGTGCTTCAAAGGTGAGCACGTGTCAAATGCTCTGCTTAACCAGATAGGACAAAGACAGTTGACACTTGTACAGTTGAACGATACTGATGTCACACGTTTAAGAGAAGATGAGAAATTAGAGGATAAGAATTAGAATTTTGAGGATACATCACTCTTCCAAGGAGGTGTGCTGCAAAGGTGAGCACAGAAGCTTCCTTGATTTTCTCAAGAGTTAGGTTTCTGCTGATAGAATTCATCTGCAGATATCTAGCCTAGCAGTTTGTATCAAGGTATATAGCCGGCACACTCCTGCTTGCTCGAGTGTTGCAGAGCAGTCCTTGGAGCCGGCGTGGGGTCTGTCTTTCCTGCCCCCTCCCGGTTGCCTAGCACCTACAGGCGGGGAGATAAACACCAGCAGCAGTGTCAGGACCTGGCTGAGAATGGCATGGTTGTGAGGTGCGAAGGCCCTGTGAGGCCATCCCAGGTATCAGAAATTTCAACTCTGTTCATTTTTTGTTTTGAGATATCTCCTGCTCTGTGGTCCATTTTGAAAATGTACAATTTAGAACAGCTTTGAGTGGGTTTTTTTGACCTGGTTCTGCCCTTGACTCAAGAGGAACACTGAGGAGGGGTAGTCTTGAGTGGGAGGTGGGGGCGGAGTTAGATGCAGAAATGCCCCACCTCCAAGAACAGGGACAGTGCTATCCCTGAACATGACTATACTCCCTCCTCCCCGAAGCCCTCAGAATCATTACAACCCATATCCTGTTGTCTGGGACAGAGGAAGTGCTTCCAGCCTGCCCACCTCACTACTTCTCCCCTTCCTAAGGGTTTCATTAGGAAGATAAGAGGAAATCAGATTTTAGATACTGTGGTACACATCTGAAGTCGAATTTTCGATGTTGAGATGAACTGTGAAGAGGTATCCTGTTATCCTTACCGCTGACTCCCCAAGCGGTGATCCACCCCTGACGTGGTGATCTGCAGGCCTGTGCTCAGGAAGGAGGCTGCACTTCCCTCTTCACTTATCACCGAAGCCACTGATTTAGAGGAGCAGCCCTCGAGGTGAAAAGCAGTGACTCATGGTGAGCAGTGCTTGAACAGAGAGCCAACATTCAGCAAACTTCTTCAGAGAGAACTTACAACTGACCGTATTTTCCAAATTGAACATTACAGCACATATGTACGTTTACCCAGAGGCATAAATAAGAAGGCAATGCTGGTGTTTATAGGAAGACCTAGTCATGGGGGAAACATTTAAAGTGGGAAGGTCCTCCAGTACTCAGGATGCGAGGTCATGGTCGAGTTAATCCCAAAGCCCCAGGGAAGTCAGCCCCATGGGAGATATGGAGGGGAGCTAGGGGCTGACACCTGAAAGAGGCCTCCAGCTTAGAGGGTCATGGCTCATGCCAATCACAGCCTCTCACCACAGACTTGACTGCTTGAGAGTCTCACTTTGGTCCTAGCCACCTGGGCCCGCCCTGAACCTGCCCAACTCCCATGTACACCTGATTCCTCGGTCGTGTTTTCCAGCAGTGGCCCCTGTGCCCTGTGGGCCTCTTGATCACTGGTTTGCAGCTTAAATCTCTGCAAATGGAACCTGAGGATGTGCCTCCCACATTCATTAACATTACCTCGCTCTCTCCTAGATCATCTCTGAAGGTGGTGAAGGCAGCAGCCCAGGTCTTGAATACATTGTGGCAATATCGGGACCTCCGGAGCATTTATAAAAAGGTAACTTAACAAGAATAGCTTTGGCATAATTAGCATTCATCAGAGCACACATTCATAATCATTTATTGTAATGAAATGTCATTATTCATTTTGAGAGGTTTCTTTTTCTCTTTTAACTCCACAGGATGGGTGGAATCAGAACCATTTTATTACACCTGTGTCAACGTTAGAGCGAGACCGATTCAAATCACATCCTTCCTTGTCTACCACCAACCAACAGATGTCACCCATCATTCAGTCAGGTCAGTAGGCAAACTCCACTCCTTCGCGAGAACATTTGTGTGACAGACGTTATTTTCCAGCCAGAGAAGATTGAACATAGACAATTAAGCCTGTCACCTCCAAACACTTAGGAGGTGGATTTGCTTTTCAAGCGAAGAGCCTTCTTTGGGAATTATATGCCATTGTCAACAACAGACCCATTTCCCTCCTTCCATTTTAAAAGTTTATGCAAGTTTACCCACAAAAGATGGGCCCTCCATCCCATCTACTCCCCCATGATTCTGCTTCACTAGGTTTGTGAAGGGGTCTGGGAATCTGTGTTTGATAGGCTGGCCAGGTGATGCGGCTGCAGGAGTAGAGGAGCACACTTTGAGAACCACTGGATTATGCCTGAAAACAGCTGCCCTGCCTGCCCACTAGCTATAAGTTTGGAATCTCCTCCAAAGCGATTTTTTAGTTTTCTTCGTGAAAACTCTTAGAAACAAGGTCCTCTAGACATGATCTTTACATCTGCATTCTGGGGAAGCCACGATCTCCTGCACCTTCCTTCTTCCCAGTTAAACCTCCATCCCCTGGCTGTATTCCAGAGCCTACCCCCACCTGCCACCTGCCCCCACCCCTTATCCATGACTGATGGGAACAGCCTCTACAGGTGGGTTCGCAAGAATTCCCTTTGATTTGTAAGTTGGGAATCTTGGCAACCACACGACCTACTTATTAGTGCCTAATTTTGTAGAAAGAACGTTCTGAGACTCAGGCTGTTTTTTATATACAAGGACAGAATATTACTACCAAGCCCAGTTAGTCCTATAAATTTAATTCTTAGTTAAATGAAACAGGAAAAGTAGTATCTTTTTTTTATTTGGCTTTAAATCTCCCATTCTGACATATAAATATTATCTGTTGTATTCAACTGTGCTACTGCTGGCAGTCTTATTTGTCATGTGGACAAATGTGGCCAGAAAGACAAATATAGGACTGGTGGTTCTTACCACATAATTGGATAGCTCCACTTGTACTAAGAGTTTTTTTAAAAGTGTCTGTGCCTACTGCGTCTGGTGTATATTTTTATCTTAGTTTTTAAATTATGAGTTGTTTTCTTCAAAGAGGCTTAATGCTTGGTTTTTGACATCCTTGCTGAGCTTCCAGGTGTAGCCTGTGGCTGTCTTCTTTTTTTTTTTTTTTTTTTTTTTTTTTTAATTTTTTTTTTTTTTTTTTAATTTTTTTTTTTTTTTTTCAACGTTTATTTATTTTTGGGACAGAGACAGAGCATGAACGGGGGAGGGGCAGAGAGAGAGGGAGACACAGAATCGGAAACAGGCTCCAGGTTCTGAGCCATTAGCCCAGAGCCCGACGCGGGGCTCGAACTCACGGACCGCGAGATCGTGACCTGGCTGAAGTCGGACGCTTAACCGACTGCGCCACCCAGGCGCCCCTGTGGCTGTCTTCTTGTATAAAAATGCTCAGAACTCTTTAGGGACTCTGGAATAGGGGTGTCAGGGGAAACAAGAGATTTGGCTGCTTAACCAAAGGCATATGTAGCACAGGCAAAAGGATAATTTCAGACAGATTAGGGCATAGTTACTAAACAATGAACTTATTTTGAGGGCCTCACATATATACACTGGACAGTGTTGATGAGCCCATCCACGTTCCTGAACGTAGCTTTTTGGATTCCGTTTGAGAGGAAGGATAGAATTCGCACTTGTTTCTCCAGTAATTCTAAGCGCTAATCCTCCACCTGTCAGCACTGATGTGGTCTCGACTTACTGGCACTTCTGACGCCTTTGCGCTAATGTAATTGTGGGAGGCGGGTGGGCATGATCTTTGTCCTGCTATCTTCTAGAAAGTAAGCAAGGTGAGTAGCACATAGACACAGCCCATGCATGCTCACCTCCCTTTAACACACAGCAGCCCTATGGCAGTGAAGTGACCTTTTAGGGAAAATATTTCAGTGTCCTGCCTCTGAAAGCATCAAGGTGTGCAAAAGCACTGGTGGCAAGGTTTGCAGGCTGCTGCTTTCAAGTGGATCAAGTGAATAAATGACCACTTTTATTTATAATTAACTTTAGTGCAAGCAAGATGACTTTTTAATGAGGAAAAAAAATGCGTGAAGCTTTCCTTCTGTGCAGAAATGCTCAAAAGGAGACCTGTGGATGTATATGTTATTATTAAATATCTGGCTCAAGCTGGGATAAAAAATCGTCTGGCGTTTTGTGAGGCTGAACTTCTTAGCACTGTCAACTTCTTAAGGAGCCAGGCTTACTGAGTTTATAAAATTTCCCTGACAGCTGATCACCATAAAAAGACGTATAAATGTTATGGGCTGGGTACTCTTACTCAAACACATTCAGAGATGCAGATATTTTTGAAATAATTAAAAATCAAAATATGCCATAAAACATCGATTTACTAAAGAACTGCACATAAAGGATAATAGACGGCTGTTTTACAAGCAACTGAACCGAGATCATAAAATAGCAAATGTACCTCTCGCATGGCTAAGAAGTTACTCTCGCTCCGTTGTAAAGGCGCTGTAAAGGCACGTTGGAGTCCTTGAGGCCCATTACCGGGAAAGCTGCATGGTTTCTGCGCTGCGCCCCTAACTGGGCAGCCCCGGCTTCAGCTCTCCGGAAGCTCTGCTCTCGCCACGCCCACTGATCCTCGAAGCGGCGGGTTTGCAGGGCTTGCAGGGCTTGCAGGTCGCACTGGCTGCTCTTCAACTCACAGTACCTCTGAAGACTGATTTTTAGCATCAGCTGCTTGGCATTGCTAATTGCTGATTTGTATTTTTCCAGAGAGGATTTTGCAGAGACACTGACAGTCTGCTTTCTCTTTCTTCTCCTTTCTCTCTCCCTTCTTCTTCTGCCTCTCCCTTCAGTCGGCAGCACCTCCTCCTCACCAGCACTGTTAGGAATCAGAGACCCTCGCTCTGAATACGATAGGACCCAGCCACCTATGCAGTATTACAATAGCCAAGGGGATGCCACACATAAAGGCCTGTACCCTGGTAAGACGCCAGCTGGGTGTGTGATAGAGTATCTCGAAAAGCCACGTGTTTCCAGGCACCCTGCCAGCAGCCTGGGAAATAGCCCGTGCCTGTATTGAGACGGTCCCCCCAGCAGCAAACCATGTTCTAGCGTCAGCATTTCCTGCTTGGGGGGCTGTTGCCTTTTCCGATTCTTTTAAGCAAAACAAGTTAAGGTAGTGGCCTAGTGACCACAAATAAAAGAGCACTGTATCCAAATGGGAGAAGGTTTCTGGCTCTCCCCCAGCGCATTCCCTTTGCTCTGCTCCCCCAACCCCCATCCATGCAGTGTGTCCCTGTGTGTCCCACGTATCAGAACTCTGAGTTCTGTGACTCTTTGCAAGGCCACACATCCTAGACTGGTTCTTCTTTTAAATTCAAACCTGAGAATGGTGATCAATTTCATTTACATTTTCATGGAAAAGAGTTTGAATGAATAACACAATGTATAATGTGATTCTTCCCAGGGTGATTATATTTTAAGATAACAAAAATAATGTTGCACAGTATTAATATTTTTATGTCATTCAGAAAGCTGGGCATAACATTTATTTAAAGGATGCCAGCCCTAAGAGTTCCCAGGATTTCATACTGTCCCCATTCTTGACTCTCTTGCAAATTATAACTACTCTAGAGGTTTCAAATAAGGCAGTGTGACTGAGCTACCACAAAAGAGTACTCTTTTCTCAAAAAACCTATTTATTAAAAAGAAATAAATAAAATCTGTTGGCAACTTAACTGCTGGGGGAGCCGTCTCAGTTGTGCTGTTGTCTTTGAAATTGTGATTTCACAGGACTGTTTACTAATCGACTGTTGTTACTATGGCAGTTAATAGCTCAGAAAATTGCAGATGCTACATTTCAAACACCAAGCTCTTTGCAAAGGAAATGCACAAACTGAAGTGCGTTGTTCCTTCAGATTTGCAGCAGCCTGCTTTATTTTTAAGATTGCCTCCTTAGCATGCATGCCCTTCTGTATCTTCTTTGCTTGCTTCAATAAACTAATTTGCCTCAAGTATGTTTCATTTTCCTCATTAAAAAAAAAAAAATCTTTGTGAGCCCTAACAATAATAGAAGGGTAGCCAGTGACGTCATTGGGAGTCTGCTGTGGACTCTTGAAGACCATCATCGGATTATCAGATCCTTTTTGTTTGAAAATGTAGTTAAATATGGCAGACACAAGACTGTGCCTCCATGTGGCCACACTGCTTAGAACATGCCTGTGCCTGCTCCAGGACCTGGGACTTGGAATCAAAGTTGTTCTGAAGGCATGGAGCTTGTTCTAATACGTTTCCCTTCCCCCATCTGACCCAGGGCTCTAGCTCAAAGCCCTGGAAAAGTGATGTCCCTCAGCTGAGGGAGCAAGGCTGCTGTTCAGAGCCAGCCAGGGAACTCTTCACAGGTATGCATAGCTCCCCACAGTGACCAGAAGTTGAGAAGGAAACCTTCTGGTATTCTGGTATTGCTTTTTGGTGACACACACACACACAACTTGTCTTTGTCGTATTCATTAGCCCCTAACAACCCTGGGGTGAGCAGCAGCCAGGCTAGATCCAGGGAACTCAGACTGCTGACTGTCCCGATCTACGCTGGCACTGGGAAAGGCAGGCCCTGTCAGGGAGCCCACACAGCCTAATGGACCACAGTAATGAGCACTAGTTTTAATTTCATAAAATATTTTCTTACAGGCTCCAGCAAACCTTCACCAATTTACATCAGTTCCTATTCCTCACCAGCAAGAGAACAAAATAGACGGCTACAGGTGAATTTGCAATGTCATTTTTACAGAAGGTCGATTAGCAGGGATCAACATAGGAAGGGGTCTGGGTCGGTTGACTTACCAGAGCTGGGCCAACACAGCAGGGGCCAAGGAGCTTTCCCGGGGCATCTCTGATGCGCTTCAGAATCTCCTCTGTGGTTTAAGCAAATCACTTCCACAGTAGCCCCAGGTGCTTGAATATCCAAATCGGTGCTGCCGAGACCACCATGCCACTGATGGGAACCAGCTGAGAAGTCTAACTCCTATTCTTTGCCCAGTAATTTCCTTTTCCCACTCCTTTTTTCTGTTAACCTCTAAAATCTCTTCCATCCTCTGTGGGGAAAGGTTGGTAAGCATACTTCATTCTCTCATCTCATTGTTCTCTTTTCTGTACACCTCATTCCTCATCTCCGTGACTCCCTCCATATCCAAGCCATGGTTTGAAAACACTTGAGTCCGTGGCCAGGTCTCCATTAGTCTCAGAAGTCAAAGTGGACTCGGCCCTACTGGGCCTACTCTCCATCAGAGTGGGTACTAGTGATTATAACATCCAATCTCTGCTTTCATGGGGACCTAAAATTTATTTCAGTCCTTCCTGATGCCATGCCCACGTGGGTCATCTGATCTCTCCTCCTACCTTCCAAAAATACATGAACAACTGGGGTTTTCCAAACAAGCCTGTATCCTCAACTTCAGATAAGGATGCTCTAAAACCTCCCTCCATTTCATCTTTTCTCTAGATGGACAAAAAAAGAATTTCCCAAATTATTTATAATTTATGCCATAGTTTTTAAGTCAAGAGAGGGGGAAAAAAAACTGAAAATCATAACTCTAACTTAAAAAGAGAATTTAGCTTTGAAATGCTTATAATGTTAGAATGCGTTTAGTTCCAGAACATGATGTTTTGATACCTACGTGGTAAATTTGTTACATCTTACTAAGTGAGGGGATTTGGACATGATCAAGAAGGAAATCAGACATAACAACCAGGACAGTTTTTCTCTAAACATATTTGAAGAAGTTAATGTGAGATCAGAGATGAGCTAAGACAACACAAAAGGACATGGGGGCAGGGTACCCTGATGTGGATGCCCACATGTGCTCACCTTGCTTCCTTACAAATCGATTAGTCCTGGCTTGGGGAAGTCTTTTCCTTTCGAACCATTTGCTCACATGTCTCTTCCAATTTTATTACTCTGCTGCCTGGAGATTGCTTACTCCTTTAATAGTACCTCACATTTGTCCTAAAACTGAGGGATGGACTCAATCTTCATCTCTGAGGTAAATGTTTTAAAAGATGGTTCTGCACATATACAACTATCTGAAGCATGAAAATCCAGCCTCCAACTAAATTCATGATGTTACTAGTGGTTCCCGTGTCAAAGCAAAAATCAAGGCCATCCTTTCACTGAGCATGCCCAGGTAACAAGCCCCTCCACAGCAGAGCGCAGAACTGGTCCTCTAGTGAGGAAGGAGGTAGCCAGAGGCCACCTCAGGCTCTCTGGAGACACCAACTTCTAGAGGCCTTAGAACAGGGCTTGAGCAAACTCTGCCAGCCTACTTATAAACATAGTTTAAAATCCTTACAATCTACTAGTAAACATAATAGCATGTACCAGAACAACTCTGAACCATATGTTCACAAATATTGAATACTGCTTTAAAAATATGAAGCAGGAAACCCACATTAATTTCCCTTAAACATGTATTGCCAAAAATTGCTTTGATTTATTTGCTTTTTCATTTTGTCAACAGCATCAACAGCTGTATTATAGTCAAGATGACTCCAACAGAAAGAACTTTGACGCATACAGATTGTATTTGCAGTCTCCTCATAGCTATGAAGATCCTTATTTTGATGACCGAGTTCACTTTCCAGCTTCTACTGATTATTCAACACAGTATGGACTGAAATCAACTACAAATTATGTAGACTTTTATTCCACGAAACGACCTTCTTATAGAGCAGAACAGTACCCAGGGTCCCCGGACTCATGGGTGTAGCATCAAGATGCTCGGGAGAGGAACTCTTCTTTCTAACCTTGTTTGGATTGAGATGAAAAATCCGTCTTGCTGATTTGCTGATGAAATGTGAAAGTGAAATGGAAGGAATGAGTGAAGAGCATTTTTTTTTTCTTTTTTGAGGAATTATCAGGGAAGTGAGGAAACCTTTGGGAGAGAGGACTTTCTAAGCTCTATTTAGGTGTTAGATCTAATTACTTATAGATTCTGTAGTCTGGTGAAGGTGTGGGCGATGTGATGAGAGGTTTGAGAAATGGGTGCAAAGAGGTGGGGGATGTGTAGGTCAAATCAAATTAAAGATGATTTTTTTAATGTGAATAAAGTTATGTTCTGATAGTTTGTACAGAAAAAAAATAATAAAATGGATGCCCTTCATGTTTTATTGCTATTACTAAATGTCAAGATTGTATGCTATTATGTCTTGTAAATTTCTTTTGTTGGTGTAAATATGGAAATGCCACATTGGTTAAGTGCCATCATTTGTAATGCAGTGTGTCATTTGAAAAGAGATTTGAAGAAACTGACAGCTTAAAAGACCAATGGGAAACCCGAGGAATTGTTAGCAATTAAAAACAAACTATAACATCCTTTGTTTTCAAAATGAATAGTGTACCTTTGAAGCACAAAGTCCAGTCTGGTATAGAAGCGCCATGCCCATTCCCTGCCTCTTTCATAGGACACTTCACTGCCATTTTCTATGCACATGAAAGAAAAATAAATGTGGAAATTTCATCCTTGGAAATTTGTTCCCCGTTCTTTTTTTATTTTGTGTGTAATATGGAAAAGCACATGCTATAAATGTGAATCTAAATGCATGTTGGAAACAGCTTAAATATATCCAAGTATTATGGACTTTTCCTAGTTTTATACACTTTGTAAGATGGACAATACCAAAGAATGAAGCTGTGAAATTTCCTCCTCCTTAACCACCTTAGTATTTTTATTTGGGGGGATCTATTTTGAATCTATTGTACATTGCCATTTTATCTTTTTTTTTTTTTTTTTCTTTCCTTCGGACTGCTGTATGTATTTAACACCACTTTTCACCTGAGTGAAAGTCCCTCTGGCAAGACCGGCCCTAACTAAAATTGACAAAGACTCCTCTTGGCAATTTTTTAAAGAACTCAATAACTACGTAAGAACAGTGGTTGGGCACTTACTGGTTGGCACCACTGTAGGAAACCAAAAGAAATTCGAAATAATTCTTTTGCTGAATGATCCCATGAGACAATAATCCCTGGATTAGAGACAGAGTGGAGGAAGGCCTGCATACGTGACAGGGGTTCCAATAATACCAAGCAGCATTACTTGTAAGCTTTTCTCCATTTATCAAGACGAGGGGTACCAACACCACAAGGGCCAAAGACAGGCCTTCCCAAGTTTTGCCCTGGATCTGACATGGGAAACAACACATATGGCAAGTCAAACCCAGAGCTGTTGACTCAGCTCAGTATATCCTGCGACTGAGGTACAAATCCTAGATTAAAACATGCGTGCTGATGTTTGTGAGTATATGGAAGGAGATGTAGGAGAATAATGCTTCCCTTTGTTGAACAGACTGTAGCCCAAGATTAGAGTACAAAGTGAAATGGAAATCCAAGTACAGACAGGAATATTCCTAAAGTCTGCCGGTGAGGGGACTTAATGATGTGTAGGTTATCTGAAACGACAACACAGTAAGACTGCCAGGATGTCCCCAGCCTCATGTGCCCTGGCAGAGCTCAAGAAACAGCCCTCTAGGTGGCAGACACTGCCAGATTTCCCTGAGGAACTGGCATCAGGATTTTTGAGATGTCCGGTATCCATCTGAGCTTTCAATCACTGACTTCCTTGGACCTGACATTTTCATGTCTGGGTTGAAGACCCTTACTCGAGTCAGGAATAGAAGAGGATCTACAGCGGGCCTAAGCTGAATCACAGTTAACTGTTGCTTTTAGTGACCTCATCTGTCTTTGAGATAACTTAGTGGTCACAGGTGCCCAACTCTGACAGGCAGGATTTCAAAAACTGATCCAAATTTGGGTTACAACCCACGTGGGTGTCCACCCAGACCTCCTACTGGGGCCAGAAAGAGACCTTTGGGTGAGGATTGGACAGAGAAGATCTGATGCCCTATATGGCTCCTTCCTTGTAACTAGAGAAAAGAAACTATAGATAGAGCCTGAAAAATACAAAACTGTATCCCTGCTCAAAAAGCCATCCTACTCTTCCTTCCAAGGTATAAGAATAAGCAAGCCCTGCTGGAACAAAGTTGACTTTTGCTACCCTAATGTCACAAGGTAGCATTTGGAATTCATGCCCCCCAAAAGAGTTCTGTGGTTTCTGCTCAGTGCACTTCAACCGCATCCTGCAGGTCAAGGCTGAACTGAGCCAGTGTTGGAGAGCTAACTCCAGGTGTGTCTTTACCCTGACCGTACATTAGAATCACCCGGGCAGCTTTCACAACTAAGAGGGCTCTATCCTGACCAATCGAAAGCACAAGGCGGGGGGGGGGGGGGGGGGGGGGGGGGGGGGGGGGGGGGGGGGGGGGGGGGGGGGGGGGGGGGGGGGGGGGGGGGGGGGGGGGGGGGGGGGGGGTCCCGGCACCAGTATTCTTGAAAAGCTCCCTGGATGACTGTGATGGGCAGTCAAGGTGAGAGCCACTTGGCCCACACACTATTACCCTCTACCTTCCTGCCCTGTGACCCGAAATTTTGGTGGTTGGAGTTTGGTGTGTGGAGTTTGCCTGGGAGAGTGGTAAGAGATCTGGAGTATTATCATTGAGATTTTAAACTTGGAACGTGAAAGATGAGGTTTTCCTTCTTGCCAGTTTAAAATTTAAAATGTGTGTCCTTTGAAGCCTAAGGATGTCTCATGAGTGTCAGAAATGACCTCACAGAACCATCAATTAATCCAATCATTGGGGCGCCTGGGTGGCTCAGTCGGTTAAGCGTCCAACTTCGGCTCAGGTCGTGATCTCGCGGTCCGTGAGTTCGAGCCCCGCGTCGGGCTCTGTGCTGACAGCTCAGAGCCTGAAGCCTGTTTCAGATTCTGTGTCTCCCTCTCTCTGACCCTCCCCCCATTCATGCTCTGTCTCTCTCTGTCTCAAAAATAAATAAACGTTAAAAAAAAAAAACAGGTAAAACCTGTTATGGTGATAGACATCAGAACAATGTTGCCTAAAGGGGTGGGTATTGACTAGAGAAATTTGGAGATGATGGAATATTCTAGATCTTGATTGGGGTGGCTTTTACATAGGTGTATACATTAATCAAAACTCATCAAAATGTTCACACAAGACATTTCATCACAGGTAAGGTTTATTCCAATTTAAAAAATTACTAACATTTGTTTTAAAAGGCACTAAAGAAATACATGATGACATCATCTGAGACATAGTTTTCTATCTTAGAATCACAGTGATTTTACTGAGTGGAGAAAAATCCAATTTATATATTTTAAACCTTCCAAAATAGCTACTTAAGAGTGGTGTTAGAGGTGGTTCTTGAGAGGATGTGACCACCAGTTGACCTGAGAGCTGGACCCAGGCAGTCAGAGGCTCCCCATCCCCCTCCCCGTCCTTAGAATGTGCACTCTGCTTGCCTTCACTACCCTGGAAGCTGCCCCACAGAGCCTTGAGATAGCAATGTGGTGGTGAGGCCGTCTGTTACTGAACCCATTAAGGCTTCTATATAAACTTCTAAGATCCTGGTGGGCAGGTGAAGAGAGCTGCTCATCCTGTCACCCCCCAAGACAAGCTTCATAAACTCTCTTGCTTTTAAATCTGACACCTATGAATCTGGATGGTCTGCCTCCTCTGGTCTCCCCTGGCCCTCCATCCACGGGGGCCAGTTTGCAGACCAACAAGTGGTTTCTCAAACAAAAGATTTTAGCACAAAATTCTTTGTAGTTATATACACAAAGTCTGTTTAAAAGCTGACAGCTTACCAAAGTTAAATTTAAACAGAATTCTAGAAAATACATATTTGAAAAGCACTATATGGGAGTGTCTTTTGAATGAGCTATGATTGTACAGATTTACGTGTGTGTTGACAAGAAAGTAAGTTCAGAAGTAAAACAGGCTCATGTTTAAACATGTTGCCAAGAGAGAGAAGTGTGTCACCTCTTTTACCTAATGATCCAGAGAGATGTGTAAATAAACATCTCACCCGCCTCAGTGCTACCCAAGCCACAGGGAAGAAGGGGAGGGAAGTCCTTTCAGCAAGGTACCAGAGAGGTGTTAGCAGCAAAACAAGGTACCAGAGAGGTGTTAGCAGCCTCAGTGAAATCAGAGGCAGAACAGCTAATGGGATTTTAAACTCTACAAATGCAGAGCAGACTTTGAATTCAGAGAGGATCTTTGCTGTAAGTCAAGGAAATCCTTGCTAGAGAAGGAATGAATAGTCTTACTCTTAATTAGAGTGCATCTGCAGAGGGAGCTGGAAGAGAGCAAAGGATGCAACCATGTCTGGAATTCCCTAGGTAGTTTCCACCCTGATGGACAGCTGCCCTTTGCTGGCCTGTGCCAAGGGCTGGACTCATCCTCAGAGAACTATATGCAGCCATGAGCTGCCATCATACAGAATAACACTCCTCAGCTGGTACTTGTCAGTTCTGCCTCACTTTAGGAAATCTTGACTTTTGTCCCCCGCCTCACTCACCCTTGTGATAGCAGTTTGCTGTTAATTCATCCGCCGGATGGCTTGACTTGACTTGCTATCTTTATGAATGCACTTATTCAGGACAATCCTTCAAGGCTGCCGACACAAAAAGGAAATTATTAGCAAGCAAATTATGACTTGAATTGTATCTGTTTTAGTGCCATTCCCTGTTTTTATGTCAGCAGCTTCGCTGGAAGCAGCTGGCATGTCCCCTAAGTGGCTGTTTGTGCCTATTGCTGTTGCCTAATTCTAACTCGAAATCACTAAAAACCATTTTGTGCTGTCATAATCATTTGCATGAGCCATAACTAGCTCTTTCATTATTAAAGTCCATCCAACGGTTGGGGGAATTTTGATAAAGACTTCATGACACAATGGACTATTTCACCCTCCATTCACATCCCATTGATTCCAGAGCTGACCAATGCGTTGTCTTGTAAAATACCATTAAACACAACTTGCACTGGGTCAAAGGTGTAATTCTGAGATCAATGGGAAAATATCCAATTCTTCCTTCAGAAATCCCCTTTAGCTGATTATTTACTCCCCCCACAGGCATACACCCCTAAAATTTGCCTTCATTTGCTGGCAATAAAATGTAACATGTTGAGCTTTGGCCTTGATGAGCTGCCATCCACGGAGTACTAATCTAATAAAATGACTTCAGGGAGGATGACATCCCTCTAGTATCTCTCTTC
Source organism: Prionailurus bengalensis (assembly GCF_016509475.1). Taxonomy (NCBI): domain Eukaryota; kingdom Metazoa; phylum Chordata; class Mammalia; order Carnivora; family Felidae; genus Prionailurus; species Prionailurus bengalensis. The sequence continues at coordinate 149,046,405 of NC_057345.1, forward strand.
AGGGCTCTTCAGAGTCAGAGTCCCAGCCCAATCCCAGGGAGCTCTCTCTCCTTTCTACAAATGAGAATGAGTAGTGAGACACGCCTAGCTTCCTGAAGACTAGAGGAAAGAATTCAACCCAGATGGGCTCCAGGATGGAAATAACCATCATAGGAGGGGATCTGGCCATTATAGAGATGGTTGTGCTGTAAGGAATGTATTTCAAGCCTTTAAAAAAATATTTTGTGAAAACAAACCAGGAAGTGTATTGTATAGCTAAGTGATTAAAATATTTACATGTCCACCAACATTACTGCAGTCACGGCCAGAAGGCTCATTCTTGTCTGTAAACTATGGTCAAAAGATAATGGTGTGTTTATTCAGTTTACAAATAATTAGGTGACTCCTTTTTCATTTTTCTCTCATGTGCCCTACTTTTATTGTTACTTTGATAATTAACTCTTCTATGGAGAAAAGCTATCAAAGGAAATGTAAGGTGGTTCTGAAACCCTTCAAGCCTGTCACTATGTAACATCTTAATTGGAGAAAAGCTGGTCCAACACCACTTGAAACTACTAATATTGTCCTCCAAGTCCACATCACTGGGTTGTGGTAGTGATGTACCCACTCATGCAGGGGTTCTGTTGATAAGGAAAATGAGATGGATAAGGGGAAGTCACCATCAGTCTCTGCCTAGGATACAGATGATTCTATGAAGGGATCCCCTACACTTCCATTACTTTGGTTCCTATGAATGTGGGCTCCATGCCAGAGACCTGTGTTGTATTAATTCCATGCTTGGGGAGAAGCCATAGCACCCATCCCTCCCTAGACATGAAATATAACCAAAATTGGATGAAATTTCTCAAATTCAGCTTGTTCCCAGCAGGTCAGGTTCAGTTTACTGTTCCATCTCAGTTCAGATGTTAACCTTCAAAAGCCAGTTACCATCAGCAACCTGTGTTCAGAAACCCTGCCTTCATTATGGCTTCCAATCTCCAAGGGGCAACTCCACGGGAGTCCACAAAAGCACCTCAGGAGTCAAGGGGAGGAACTGTGGCCCCCTCTCTCCACTGTACCAATAGCAGCCCACCACGAGCAGCTTCCTATATCATACGTCCATGTAAGATTATTTTAGCAAAGTTTCTATGGCTTAAAAACCAAGCAAAGTAGTGATAACCACTGTACGGTCCATGACTGACCTTATGAGCAGCTCCCTGGAGACCTATAGCTCTGTGTGGTCCTGACTGGCAAGGCTGGTGGAGTCACAGCAGCAGCCTTCTTCAGTGAGTCACTTTAACTCACCATGAGTCTATGGAGCATCCCCATACAATGTCCTAGGCAACTTGGAGAAACCTAGAGGCCAATGAGGCTGCCATCACCTCAAGAATTTGAGCCCCACTGAACCCATCAGAACAGAGAGCAACCATCAAGTCTGAGTTGAGTTGTCAAGGAAAGCCTCAGAGAACAAGAAGGACTCAAGCTGAACTTAAGATTAATTCTTTTATTTTTTAATTTTTTTAATGTTTTATTTTTATTTTTGAGAGACAGAGAGAGACAGCATGAGTGGGGGAGGAGCAGAGAGAGAGGGAGACACAGAATCCGAAGCAGGCTTCAGGCTCTGAGCTGTCAACACAGAGCCCAACACGGGGCTCGAACCCACAAACTGTGAGATCATGACCTGAGCCGAAGTCGGACTGAGCCACCCAGGCGTCCCAGAACTTAAGATTAATTCTAAGCAAAGGTGCCAGGTAATAAATAGGAATGGCAGGGGGCTAAGGAGAAAATCAGCTGAACCCAGCACAGGAAGAAGGTCAAGTGAGAGAGATGGAAACAACAGTGAGTTTCTCTCACTGGTTTTGGGTAAAGACAAACCTAGGAATAACCCTTTGTCGAGAGTTTACTAGGGTATTAGGTGTCAAAGACTGTGCTAAGTGCCCTACTCACATCCTATTTAGTCTTTGCAACAGTCCTAAAACAGCGTACAAGAGGAAAAGAAAACAGTCCTCAGAAAGATAGAGGAAGTGCTCCAAACTCACGTCAATCTGAGATTATAACCTAGATCTGTTGGATTCTGGAGCCCCATTAGCCCTTTGGGTCTCCCTGAGGAGACCAGAAGGCTCCAGCCTTCAGGTAGTCTATGTTTATGCTAAAGTAAATCCATGTGACAACCCCTCTTCCAGGGCGGAATCCCCTCCAGCTTCCTACTAGCTCCTTGGCCAAATTAGTCTCAAAGAATGCAAATTAGTTTTAATGTTTGGCTTAGCAAAATAACTAGGAAAATACCTTATTTGCACAAATCAAAGTTGATGTTTTTACAACTATAGAAAACTATAAAGTGTCCTGTTCATGAACTATATATGCTCTGAGTCTCAGCAGAACTGCAGCAAAGGACTTACATGTCAAATGAACCCTGCACCCCCTTCCCCACCTGGGCCAGCCCATTGCCCCCAGCTCAGCCTGAAGGGGCAACTCAGCCTCAGACGGAAAGAAGGGCCCTCCTTGCTGCTCTAAGCTTTTGTGGAGAAAGACTTTCCCTAACAATGGTCACTCACAGCCCTCCAAAGTCTAAAAAGGTAACTACGGACATTCTGGAAGACGCTGAAACAAACTTTTTGTGTTTCCCTTCGCGCTCCACTCACTTTTTTACTCCTCACTCTGCTTCAAGGGCAAAGGAGGGGCCATGTGGTGAGGTGATGAGGAAGCTAAGCTCAGGGTGCTCAATGATCCGGTCTGAGGTAAAGGCCAGAGCACCTGCACAGTGGGATCACCAGGCCCTCTCTGTCCTCAGTGAGGCTTGAAGTCCTGCTTTGGGAAGTTCAGGGCGACCTCAGTTTATCCAGGTATCTACAGAACAGTCCTTTTTGCTCTGGTTCAAGCTATAGGTCCCACTTCGCAAAGAAAAATGCTGATCCGGCATTTTAATACTTAGAGCTCCCGTGCTTACTCCTCAGGGACTGTGTCTGGCACACCCGAATGCGTGGATTAGCCTCCTCAGGACGCAGCACCACACTGACCCTCAAGCTGTAAATCAGGCCCCTCCCTGGGAAGAGACAAAGGCGTCTGTCTCCGGCGCGTGTGCCCACCATCACCGAGGGCGGAAGTCCCACCTCCCTAGCCTGGGCAGCACCCGGAACCCAGGAACCAGCTTCCGGTGAGTTCTTTCTGCAGTACATGGCTGGATCTGGTGTTGAATGCAGATTTTCCTCTTCTGCTCTCTCAGCCTGGCATTGACAGTCAAGTCCATCATTCAGGCCTGAGCATAATTTACCACCCCTTAGAGGCCTGAAGGGAGACTAGAGAAAGGCCACGTGGCAGGCGTCCCCGCAGCGGCAGACCATCCGAGCAAACACTCGAGAGTGGGGTCCCCTTAGCCCCCCATATACTCCCATATACACCCCTGGTGGCACAAGAAATAACGCACAATATTCATGGTTAGTCTCAAGCACTGAGCAAAGCCCTTCACGTGGATTATTTTACTCAGGTTATGAGGTAAGTGCTGCTGTTGACTCCATTCCACAAATGAGGAACCCCAGTAGAGGGAGGGTAAGAAATTCACCCCAAGTGACAATGGCAGAGTGTCTGTTTCCAGAGCCACATCCCAAAATGAATACCAGTCTCTCACCTATCAGATTAACAACTGCCCATCTGCTGGGGAGAGTAGGGATTAAGGGTCAGGAGTTCCTCTCAAGCAGCCATGGTGCTCTGGGGAATGAGCATGGACGTCTCATCTTTTATGGACCGAGGTGGAAACTCCATTCCAGCTTTCTCCCATGTGACTGGGTGTGTAGGACAGGTCAGGCCTACCATGGGCTTCCCTCACTGTGTCGCTGTCCCCATTCTGGGGAGTTCTGCTCTCCTGTCTCCGGTATCTCTGTACTCCACTAGCTCTAGAAAGCCTCCATTTCTGCTGTTCTGCCCAGGTCTGCCCTGGACTTCCAAATCACCTCTCTCTATCCCCACTCGTCATTCTCTTTGGGTTGGATGAACACTTCCCAGTCCGTACTACCCCAGCCAAACTCAGATCTGCACACCTCGGTGCAGCCATCCCTAACTTCCCTCCCTGAAGCAAGCAGGTGGATGTCTGGATACTAAGCAGCTCTCAGCGCTCAGGAGACCACTTCATCCTTTTGCTGAGTGGAGAAGTTTCCCATGTTGCTTGAAAGATTAGTTCTACAAGTAGTCCCTAAGAAGAGTTTTATGGTCAGGTAAGTCTGGAAAATGCAGCCTAGTGTATCTCAGAGATTCACAATATCTTTAATGCTTGTATTGAAGGCTTTGAGAAGATTTGTAGTAAACACTGGATTCAGAAGTCCAGTATTTCTCAAGTTTATTACACCAAAGAAGCTTTTCTTTGGGGGAGTGGGTACCTGCTTTAGAAACAGTATTCAGTAGAATTCTACGCAATATGAAAGTAGATAAAAGGGTTTTTTTTTTCCCCTCACTCATAGGTGAGGCTTCCTTTTTACTTACATATTCTATACTTCTATAATTAAAATTTACCTTCTTAGACTGTAAGGTTCCCTTAAATATAAGATAGCCTAATTAACATCTGGACCCATTTATTTATTCTGTAGCTGTAAGGAATAGGCATATAATATGACCACAGGTACCAATTCTAAATGAGATAGGGTGTTCTGTACACTCAATAACTTCAGTAATTCTCAAACTTTTTGGTCTCAGGATCCCTTTATGTTCTTAAAAAATACTGAGAACCCCAGAGTATTCTTGTATATGTGGGTTATATCTATGGATATTTATGATGTTAGAAATTAAAAACTCAGAAAAATTTTAAATATATAATTTATTTTAAAATAAATTCATTACAGGGGCGCCTGGGTGGCGCAGTCGGTTAAGCGTCCGACTTCAGCCAGGTCATGATCTCGTGGTCCGTGAGTTCGAGCCCCGCATCAGGCTCTGGGCTGATGGCTCAGAGCCTGGAGCCTGTTTCCGATTCGGTGTCTCCCTCTCTCTCTGCCCCTCCCCTGTTCATGCTCTGTCTCTCTCTGTCCCAAAAATAAATAAACGTTGAAAAAAAATTTAAAATAAATTCATTACATGCTAACATAAGCTACACATTTTAGGAAAAGTAACTATCATTTTGCAAAACAAAAAAAAAATCAGTAAGAAGAATGGCATTGCTTTACATTTTTGAAAATCTCTTTATGTCTGGTTTAATAGAATATAGCTGTAGGGACATCTGGGTGGCTCAGACGGTTGAACGTCAGACTCTTGATTTCGGCTCAAGTCATGATCTCCCAGCTCGTGGGATAGAGCCTGCTGTTGGGCTCTCCTCTGACAGCACAGAGCCTGCTTGGGATTATCTGTTTCCTCCTCTCTCTACCTCTCTCTCTCTCTCAAAATAAATAAACTTTGAAAAAGAGAATATGGCTGTATTCTCATACCTGCTTCTAGATTCAATCTGTTCTGACCTCACATGTCATGTGGCCTTCATAATGTGCCGCTGTACACTGGTGAGAGAATGAGAGTGAAAAAAGAAAATGACATGTTATGAAGGTAATAGTTTTGACTTTGTGGACCCCCTGAAAGGGTCTTCAGATCCCCAGGATCCTTGTAACACATTTGGAGAATTGCTGCTTCAGATGATTAGCCCAGTTGCTTCTTGTTCTGCATGCACCTGAGAGGAGTGGAGGCCTTGATGGGTCTCTCTGCTCCTGGGAATATCATGTCTCTGATCAGGAGGATCTACCTCTCAGGGAGCCCCAGTCCTCTGACCTGGCCTATACCTGTTCCTCTCCACTGCCTATCACTTCTCCCTGGGGTTACTGGAGCCCCAGGGAGTAGAGGTCAGTTTGCATGTTCTTGACTCAGAAGCTTTTAAAGAGCTTTGATGTATAGAATTTCATTAAAGCCATGAGGGCCCCAAGGTAGCCATTGTGCAAACACAGATATTGCCTTCATTTGTAAGCCGCCTAATTCCTGAAAAAATGGATTTAAGCTTTATCTATAATCCATGTCCTGTTCTCCTGCAGGGCCTGAGTGGGCCCACGATATGAATGAGCCAAGAAGAGCTATCTTTTATTTTTCTTCACACACGGGAAGAGGATGAAAACGGTCTTTCATCTTGGCCCTGGGGAGGTTTGAAGCCCAGACACAAAGGAGAACAGAGGAAAAGACAGACACCAGCTCTGGTAGATCTGAGCATAAAGGTGACATGCTTCACCTGTGCCAGAGACACTGCCTTGGGCCAACCCCCAAGACCAAGCAAGAGGTGGGTCTAGATGAGTAGGACCCGAGTGGATCCTTGTTCTGTAGAGTCCCCAGGTGACCACTCAGGCACAGCTGACCATTTCTCTGCCTTGGGCTACAATGAGAGAAAATGAAACCCTGAGGATCTTGCTTTATACCATGGCAGTAGCTGCTACGCCTGCTTCCTCTGCAAGAACGTGTTTATGAGACTCGAGTCAGAAGTTCTGATTTTGGAGCTGAGTGGATAGGACATAGTCCCAGCTCACCTGCTAACGAGCAGGGTGACCTTGGACAAAGCACATGACCCACTGAGTCTTAGTTTCATCACCTGTAATATGGGTGGATTTGCCGAGATAGTGCATGTAAGCACTTTCCATAGTGCCTGGCTTACGGTAAGCACTCAGTAAATAGTGGCCATTAGTTTGCGCTCTAGTTAACCCTCTAACATGATTAGAGGCACAAAAGTGCCTAAAAATCTAAAAAGATTAGAGTCACCCTAACACTTGCAGCACACAAGGAAATACAGATGGAGGCCCACATATCATTTAAATATATAGACATTTAAAAGATCTAAATCTGCTAAAATTGTTATATAAAATGTTTTGTATATTTATCTTGATGAGATATTCTTCATAAAAACAAAAATTTTTAAACATGCCTAAAGGCATGGTTTTTATATGACTAAAAATTTATAAAATATCAAATATGACTGATTTTAATTATTGCACATATCTAGAGGCCAGCATTATTTGGATGAATAATAAACACAACATTATTGTATTTTTTTCATATAATACTTTCTTGCCTTCATTTTGGCAAAAGCATTAATGATATAGTTGTGATCAGTATTTTTACATAATTTGTGTCCTATTCATATTATAAAATGTTTACTAAAGTATAGTTGTCGTTAAGTGTAATATATTCAAAGTGTAGGAGAAGGTTTTTCTTTTTTTTTTTATTTTAAATTTTTTTTTAATGTTTATTTATTTTTGAGACAGAGAGAGACAGAGCATGAATGGGGGAGGGTCAGAACGAGAGGGAAACACAGAATCTGAAGCAGGCTCCGGGCTCTGAGCTGTCAGCACAGAGCCCAACGCGGGGCTCGAACTCACGGACCGTGAGATCATGACCTAAGCTGAAGTCGGACGCTTAACCGACTGAGCCACCCAGGCGCCCCGAGAAGGTTTTTCTGAAATGTAAACTAAAGCACATGTAAAACTCAAAAACATAAATTGCTTTTCATGTTTCCAAAATATTTTTCTCCTAGTATATTCAAAATTATAAAAGCCAAAATATAAATTCTAATTAGTAAATATACATTTTTAAATCTAAGAATTCAGATAAACCTGACATTAATTTCACTTTTGAAATTTGATTAAACCTTGCTACCTATCTTGACAAAAATGAAACTTTACAATTCTAAATGCATGTCTACCTAGTTACCAAAATAATCATTTTCATGTTTTATGCATGTTAACTGTAGACCATAATATGTATAAATTTAAAATAACATAAATGAATACTGCAACACTTCCCCAGTTACCATGTGCCACTGTTGTGAGTACAGTGCTCCCTATTGACCATTGTAAGAACCACATATCAGAACTTGAAGAGACAAGAACAACAACAAATAATAATAATAATAATCCAATTAAAAAATGGGCAGAAGATTTGAATAAACATTTCTCCAGAGGTGATGTACAAATGGCCAAAAGGCATATGAAAAGATGCTCAACATCACTAATCATCAAAAAAATGGAAATTGAAATCACAATGAGATATCAGCTCACACCAATTAGGTTGGTTACTGTCTAAAAACAAGGGGTGCCTGGCTGGCTCCATCAGTAGAGCATGCAACTCTTGATTTCAGGGTTGTGAATTCAAGCTCCATGCTGGGTGTAGAGATTACTTAAAAATAAAATCTTAAAAAAAATAGAAAATAAAAAACACAAATGTTGGCAAGGGTATGAAGAAATTGGAACCCTTGTACACTATTTGTGGGACTGTAAATTGGTGCTGCTGCTATGGAAAACAGTATGGAGGATCCTCAAAAAATAAAAATAGAAATACCAGATGACCCAGCAACCACACTTCTGGGTATATATCCAAGAGAATTGAAAGCAAACTATTGAAGAGGTTATTTGCACACTCAGGTTCATCACAGCACTATTTACAATAGCCAAGAGATGGAAACAATCCAAATGTCCATTGATGGATGAATGTGTAAACAAACTGTCACATATACATAAGATGGAATATTATTGAGCCTTGGCAAAAAGAAATCCTGTCATATGCTACAAAATGGATAAACCTGAAGGACATTATGCTATGTGAAATAAGCCAGTCACAAAAAAAAAAAAAAAACAAATATTGTGTAGTCAAATGTATAGAAATGGAAAGTAGAATGGTGGGGTTAGAGGGAGGAAGAAGGGAGAAGGTGCTTAATAAGTATAGAGTTTCAGTTTTACAAGATGAAAAAATTCTCAAGATCTGTTTCACAAAAATGTGAATATATTTAACACTATAACAGTATGTTAGCTACATATATAATGTTAATATCTTAATAATATGCTAATAATATATTGAACCATACCCTTAAAAATGGTGAAGATAGTTAATTTCAAATTATGCTTATTTTTTTAACCACAGTAAAGAAAGTCTGTGTGTGTGTATAATTCCATCTAAATATTCATGATCAATAGCAGCCACTCCCTATCTGGCCAAGAAGATACATGCTGAAAATTGTAAAAATAAAATTATCTCAGCAAACTAGGAATAGAGGGTAACTTTCTCAAACTGATAAAGAACATCTACAAAAAACCTATAGCTAACATCACACTTAATGGTTAGAAACTTGAAGAATTCCCGCTAACATCAGGAACAAGAAAAAGGTATCTCTTCTTACCACTGCTTTTAAACATCATACTCGAAGTCCTAACTAATGCAATAAGAAAAAGAAATAAAATGTAAGCAGACTGGAAAGGAAGAAATAAAGCTGTTTGCAGATGATGTGATGTCTATGTAGAAAATTTGAAAGAATCAGCAACAAAAAAAATCTGGAACTAATAAATGATTATAGCAATGTTGCAGGATACAAAGTTAATATACAAAAATCATCTGCTTTCCTTTATACAGCAATAAACAAGTGGAATTTGAAATTAAAGACACATTGCCATTTACATTGGGACCTCAAAAACATGAAATAAGTATAAAGTGAACAAAATATGTAAAATATCTATATGGGGAAGACTATGAAACTGTTGAAAGACATCAAAGAATAAATAAATGCAAAGAAATTCCATGTTCATGGCTAGGAAGACTCAATATTGTCAAATGCCAGTTCTTTCCAACTTGATCTATGGATTCAGTGCAATCCTATTCGAAATCCCAGCAAGTCATTTTGTGGATATCAACAAACTAAAGTTTATATGGAGAAGCAAAACCAGAATAGCCAACTTAATATTGAATGAGAAGAACAAAATCAGAGGAGTGATGCTACCCAACTTCAAGACTTATTGTAAAGCTACAATAATCAAGACAGTGTGATATTCAAGAAGAAATACACAAATGAATTCACAGAATAAAGAGCTTTCCCAGATACAGACTCACAAAAATACAATCAACTGATCTTTGACAAAGAACAAAGGCAATACAAGGGAGCAAAGATAGTCTTTCAACAAACGGTGCTGGAATTATATGGCATCCACATGCAAAGCAAAGAATCTAGACAAATTCTTCACAAGAATTAACTCAAAATGGATTATATAATATTCTTAAATTACATAATGCACAAGGAAATAAGCCCCCTTGAATAACAGTCAGCAGAAACTGCAAATAAGAAAAACAGATGTAAAAATGCATCAAATGTTGGCGTTGTCAGAGAAAAATTCCAAACACATATTTAATATCATTAAAGAAATAAAATAATGTTTAAATGTGCACAGAACAGGATGCTTTCAAAAATGACTGCTTATATTTTTTAAGGACCCAAGTAGATTTCCTAGAAATGAAAATTAATATAATTTAAATAAGTAATGTCAATTGAAAGGTTAAATACCTTGCTGGAGCTGAGGTCTGAATTAATGAACTAGACAATAGTTCTAAACAAATTACCCAAAATGCAGCACAGAGAAGCAAAAAGGAAGAAAAATATGAATGAATAGTTCAAGAGACTAGACAATAATTCACAAGAAAGATGAGAATAGGGTGTGCCATAAACTGAATAGTTGTGTTTCCCCCAAAATTATTGCAACCCAATTCCCAATGTGAGGGTATCAGGAGGGGGGCTTTGGGAAGTGGTTAGGTCATAAGTGTGGAGCCCTCATGAATGGAATTAGTACCTTTAAAAAAGAGACCCCAGAGAACTCCCTTACCCCTTCTGCCATGTAAACATACAGCAAAAAGATGGCCATCTAAGAACCAGGAAATGGGCCCTCATCAGTCACTGAATCTGCCCACACCTTAATCTTGGACTTCCCAGCCTCAGAACCATGAGAAATAAATTTGTTTGTAAGCCAGCCAGTCTATGGTATTTCATTACAGCAGCCCAAATAGACTAAAACAAGGTTGGATCTAGGTTTCAGGCCATCTCTTCTATAAGATGTGTACAGCCAGATTCACATACTGAACTTGTGCCCCCTGAAAAGATGTCCCTTCGTTACTACTTTTCAGAACCATACTTGTGTTAGACTTTAATGATCATTCCAGAATAAGGTGCAGACCCACGGGGAGAACTTGAAGAGAAACAATAAATGGATGCTGGTCACAAGTGGGATATGAGGGTCTCCTGGGTGGCTCAGTCGGTTGAGTGTCCAACTCTTGATTTTGGTTCAGGTCATGATCCCAGGGTCATGGGATCCAGCCCTGTGTCGGGATCCATGCATGGATCCTGCTTGGGATTCTCTCTCTCTGTCTCTCTCCCTCTCTCTCTCTCTCTCTCTCTCTCCCTCTGCCCCTCTCCCCAACTTTCTCTCTCTCTCAAATAAAAAATTAAAAAAAAAAATGGAATATGATACTTTACAAGAATCTTATAACTTAACTTTTTCCTGAGGATTTTCACTTCTGAAATTCTCCCTGCACTCTGAAACAAGATCTGTCTCTGACCCAGTGCACAGTTCTACCTATACCTTCCTGGCCTTCTGTAACAGTAGTTTGGAGTTTTAAGTTCATAGTGCAAGAGGTGTGGAGAAGCTTCTCTGTGAGGCCTGAACAGTACTGGTCTGGATAGCAGTTGGTGGGGAGTTTGGGTCTAGGCTGTGCCAGCAAAGCACCAGGTCCTGAGTGACTGGTGTGTGTGTGTGTGTGTGTGTGTGTGTGTGTGTGTGTAATGTGTGGAGCCTGGAGCAGAAACCCCTTTGCCCAGCTCGAAGGACAGGGATGCAAAGGGCCTTGGTGAGTTCTCCCACCCAGTGTGGGACAGTGCGTGTCTTATTGTTTCCTGGATACCAGAGCACTGAGAAAGGGCAGAGATGCCCCAAATATTGCCCAGAACCAGGTGGTGTGCTGACTGCTGACTTGGTTTTATGCCTGGCTTTCCCACTCAAAGAACCAAGGCACGAAAAAAAAAAATCAAGAAACCAAGACAAACAGCTGGTTTTCGGGTTATTCTTATGAATCAACCAGGTGTCTTACTTCCCCCTCCTTGTCGTTTGAAGTTTGAATTTGGTCATTTCTCCTCACCCTGGTCCCCACTGAAATGTTAAAGCAATGCTGAGGGACTCTAGTGAAGGTGGGTATTATCTGTGGTTCCCACTAGCTACACAGCAGGGACTCCTGTCACTATAAATAAAAAAGTCAGCCACACCTTAACAATTAATGAGCTGTCTCTTAAAGAATGAAAACAAACAATTTCACAATTAAAGGGAAAAGAAAGATTAAAGGGGGAAAAAAAATCAGTGGTTGTGTAGGTCCAGTTTTAACCAGATGTCTTCTCCTGAGGGGGAATTGAACCTCCGGAGGAATTAAGCTGGACCTACATTCAACATTCCTCTCCCCTGTCTCCCATAGTTGTTCCCCAAAAGTCAAATTAGGTTCAGGTTGTGTGACTTTCCCTCCCAGCCATAGAAGCTATGGCCCCAGGAACAAATGATTTCTAATATGGCCTCCAAGGAGGGCCCCAGCCAAGGCCAGGTAAAGCCATATTGGCTTTTGCAACCACCTGTTCTCTCCCCCTCTCTGCTCAGACAGCCTTTGGAGATGAGCTATAGAATGTGTCCACAGCAGAGAGAGAGAGAAATCAGCAGAAGAGGCAACCAAGAGCCTCATCAAATCAATTTTATCACATGTGTCTTACCAGCCTATAGGACCACCCAAAAGATAAAAATCTAAGTGTTTGTTCCTCATTCTTCAGAGCAGTTGTCATAGGCCCTTCTGTCTAACACAGTGGTTCTCAACCAGGGAGCTGTTTCTGGCCCCCAAAGGGCCAACCGAAATGGGAGTGCTGCTGGCATCTACTGAGTAGAGGCCAGGGATGCTGCTAAACATCCCATAAGGCACAGGTCAGCCACCACCCCCACCAACAACAAAGAATTCTCTATCCAAAAATTTCAATACTGCTGAAGTTATAAAACTTGCTCTAATTTTTCTGAGTCCAAAATTGCCGTCGGTGGGCTTTCTTCATTTATAGTACCATATATATTAGTTTTCTACAGCTGCCATAACAGAGCACCACAAATGGGGTGGCTTAAAACAACAGAAATGTGTTCCCTCATTGTTTTAGAGACTAGAAGTCCAAAATCAAGGTGTCAGCAGTGCCATGCTCCCTCCAAAGTCTCTAGGAGAGGACACCTCCATGCCTCTTCCAGCTTCTCATGGCCCCGAGCGTTCTTTGGCTTGCATCTCTGCATCCATCTTCACATGGCCTTCTTCCCGTGTGTCTCTCTTTGTTCTCTCATCTTCTTATAAAGAACCTAGGCATTGAATCAAGGATGATCCAAAATCTAGGATGATTTTATCTCCAGATCCTTAACTAATCACATCTGCAAAAAAACCAATTTACAAATAAGGTCAGGTTCTGAGGTTCCATGGAGACATGAATTTGTCATTGGGGGGGGGGGGCGGGGGGAGGTGGATACTATTCAACTCAATACACTTTAGAAAGGAGTGACGTTTTAGCTGAGAGGAGTGGAAGTGGATTTAGAAAACAAAAAGCCCTCGGTGCCCACTCTTACTTCTTAAATACCCAGGATGCAGCTGCAGAGAATCAAAAGCAAAGCAGGTAAATCTAGCAATACCCAGCTCTCTACTACCAATTTTAGATGCCAGAAAAAGTAAGCCCGTCCTCTTTTGTGTGTTTCCCTGCTCAAAGCCTTTCTCTCTCCCCGATAGCATAGGAAAATGAACTTCATAGGAACACCAGGGCCTGTAGGGAGTCTGGGCCTTCCATGACAGTTTTAAAGCATGGTAACAAATTCTTTGGCACTTCTCCCATTGAAAGGGGGAGAGCACATCCCTGTCTTAGTCCATTTGGGCTGCTACAACAAAATTCCACAGACTGTGTGCCTTATAAACAAAAGAAATGTATGTCTCATAGTTCTGGAGTCTGAGAAGTCCAAGATCAAGTCACCAGCAGATTTGGTGACTGATGAGAGTCTCCCTCCTAGCTCCCAAAAGACCCTCTTTTCAATGTATGCTTACATGGCAGAAGAGGTGAGGGAGTGCTCTGGGGTCTCTTTTATGGGGACTCTAATTGCATTCCTGAGAGCTCCACCCTCATGATATAATCACTTCCCAAAGGCCCTACCTCTAAATACCCTCACACTGCAGATGAGGTTTCAAAATGCGAATTTTGAGCAAACACATTCAGTCTATAGCAGTCCCCTGCCCCTGAATCTGGGTGAGCTTGTGTCTGCTTTAATAGAGAGGGAGAAAAGTAAACAGCACAGGTAGTGGAACCTGGCCCGGGAGCCAGTCCAGTCTGAATTTATGGCATTTGCTCCTAGCCTCTACACTGCCTTGCTTTGATGCACAACATACCTGGAATGGTTACCTACACTCTCTTCAGGTAAATTAAATTTTCTGGAAGTTTGTGTTTATAATAAAACTAAATTAGGGCACTATTGAAAGCGGCATAGCATCTCAGGAAGGCTTAATCAAATCAGAACAACCTCAGGCATGTTTTTCCCCAAGATAGTACAACCAGTGTTCATTTGGCTCCCTTGTGTAGTTGTTTTCTTACAAGCTCACAACAAATATTCTTCTTGACAGTGAGAGCCCTTGCAAAGGACAGAGTCCTGTTTTCCAAGTCTAGGCCCTGGGGCTTTAAAACTCTTCATATCCCTTGAGATCAGTTCATACAAAAGGAAAATAAATGTATCTTGTTTACCATGTGACTTGTAAAATAGAAAGGTGGATGGGGCACCTGGGTGCCTCAGTCAGTTAAGCGACTGGCTTTGGCTCAGGTTTTGATCTCACAGTTCGTGAGGTTAAGCCCCCGTATTGGGCTCTGTGCTGACAGCTCAGAGCCTAGAGCCTTCTTCAGTTTCTGTGTCTTCCTCTCTCTCTGTCCCTCTCCCGTTCACGCTCTGTCCCTCTCTGTCTGTCAAAAAATATATAAACGTTTAAAAATAATAATAAAATAAAATAGAAAGTTGGAGAAACAATTTTGTATTAATTTATTTTAAGCAACGCTTCAGGCTTCCAGTTTCTGGTCCGGCATGTAGGGAAGTCATCAGTTCATCCTAACAATAAGTCCAAAGCTGAACAAACTGACAAACAACAACTCTTCTTACACCCACCAGAAAATGGAGGTCACGGGACAAACTGTTGCCCCCAGAGCAAAACATCTGTGGGAACCATTACTGGGATAGGAAAACCTAAACTATAAGTGATGAATTGGTGGATGGTCAATAATTCATGAATCTCAAGTCTAACAGTTAAAAACTCCGGGGGCTCCAGTCTTAGTGGAGGATGAGGTGGGGAACATTTTTTGAGATTCTCACAAAAAAAGATCCCCTGGTGCTTCCAGGAAAAGGGAAAAGAGTGTCATGTTAAAATACACTAGAATATTCTGTTCTTAACAAGGCCTTCCCTCAAGGGAAACAATTTTACCAGAGCCTTACCTAACAGAACCTAACTAGCCTAGGAGAAGACAAACACTTAACCTCACCCTCGACTTCGTGTCCCACCTACAGTGGGGGAAAAAACTGAGAAAGAAGCATCTGTGAAGGTCACAGCCCAGGGACACAGGATCACTGAAAGACTGAGTTCTAATCATAAGACTACAAAACACCCCCCTCCCTCCATATCTCACCACTACAGCATTAATAGCCCATTTACTTCAGTTGCTTTTACCCAGTACATCATGTCTGGCTTTCAACAACAACAAAAAAATACAAGGCATACTAAAGGCCAAAAAATACAATTTGAAGAGACAGAGCAAGTATCAGAATCAGGCTCAGATATGCCAAAGATGTTGTTTATATCAAGTGTTGAAAGAGGGGTTGTGAGGTCTCCAACTATAATCATAGATTTGTCTATTTTTCCATTCTATTCTGTTCATTTTTGCTCCACATATTTTGCCGTTCTCTTTGGTGGATATGCACTGAGAATTGCTAAATTGTTTTCTTGGTGAATTGCCCCTTTTATCGTGACATAATGTCCTTCTCTGTCTCTGGTACTTTTCTTTGTTCTGTTATGTACTTTATCTAATATGAATATAGCCACCCCTGCTTTCTTTTGATTAATGTTTGCATGATATATCCTTTTCTGTGCTTTTGCTTTTTTTTTAAATAATTTTAACCATTTTAAGTGTACATTCAGTGGCATCTGAGGGGCATCTAAGAGCATTCACATTGTTTGTTGTGCAACCATCACCACTATTCACATCCAGAACCTTTTCATGTTACAAAACTGAAATTCCACACTGATTAAACCACAGCTCCCTGTTTTCCTCTCCCCACCATCCCCTAGAAACCACCATATTCTACTTTCTGCCTCTTTGAATTTGACTACTCTAGATACCTCATATAAATGGAATCATACTTTACATGTCCTTTTGTTACTGGTTTATTTCACTTAGTATAATGTCTTCAAGGTTCATCCATGTGTTCCCATGTATCACAATATCCTTCCTTTTCTAGGTTGTATAATATTCCACTATATGTACCACATTTTATTGATCCATTAATCCATCAATGGACACTTGGGTTGCTTCCCTTTTTGGCTATTGTAAACAGTGCTGCTATAAACATGGATACACAAATATCTGTTCAAATCCCCACTTTCATTTCTTTTTGGTGTATACCCAGAAGTGGGATTGCTGGATGAAATAGCAATTCTATGTTAAGCTTTTTGAGGAACCAGCATACCATTTTCTACAGTGGCTGCAGGGTTTTACATTCCTGTCAATAATGCATAAGAGCTCCAGTTTCGGAGCTGGGTGGCTCAGTCATTTGAGCGTCTGACTTTGGCTCAGGTCATAATCTCACAGTTCATGAGTTCGAGCCCCACATCAGGCTCTCTGCAGTCAGTGCAGAACCTGCTTCAGATCCTCTGTCTCCCTCTCTCTTTGCCCCTCCCCCACTCATTCTCTCTCTCTCTCAAAAATAAACATTTTTTTTTTAAAAAGAGTTCCAGTTTCTCCATATCCTCATTACCCCTTGTTATTCTCTTTTTGTTTGTGTAGTTTTTCTTATAAAACAGCCACACTAGGGGCACCTGGGTGGCTCGGTCGGTTAAGCCTCCGACTTCAGCTCAGGTCATGATCTCACGGTCCGTGAGTTCGAGCCCCACGTTGGGCTCTGTGCTGACCGCTCAGAGCCTGGAGCCTGTTTCAGATTCTGTGTCTCCCTCTCTTTCTGCCCCTCCTCTGTTCATGCTCTGTCTCTCTCTGTCTCAAAAATAAATAAACGTTAAAAAAAAATTAAAAAAAAAAACAGCCACACTAATGGATGTGAAGTGATTCTATCCTTTTACTTTTAACCTGCCTTCATCATTATATTTGAAGTGAATTTCTTATATAGTTTCTTACATAAGTGAATCATGGTTTTTTTACCCCCTTGGCCAATCTCTGCCTTTTAATTAATTGATGTTTTTTAGACTATATACAGTTAAAGCAATTATTAATATGTTAAGGCTTAAGCCTGCCATTTTATTTCTGTTTTATGTTTGTTCCCTCTGTTTTTAATTTATCTTTTTATTTTTCCTGACTTTCATTGGGTTGCTTAAACACTTTGTAGAATTCCATTTGGATTTATCTATTATTTTTTAGTATATCTTTTATATAGCTTTTTAGTGGTTGCTTGAGGCATTACACTATGCATACATAACTTGTAACTGTCTACTAGTAACATTTTACCAGCTTGAGGGAAGTATAGAAACCTTGCCTCCCTTTATATCCCTTTACCTTCCTCTGTTTACAGTATAAGTGTCTTAAATATTTCCTCTACATACATTTAGAACCACATCAGATAGCATTGTAATTTTTGCTTCAACTATCAAAAATAATTTAGAAAACTCAAGATGTAAGGCCTATTATAATTACCTATATTTTTGCTTACCATGTTTTTTTCCTTCTTTCTGATATTCCAGAATTCCTTCTTTTTTCATTTCCTTTCTGTTTGGAGAACTTCCTTTAGCCATTCTGTTAGGATAGGTCTGCTTACCACAAATTCCATTAGCTTTTCTTCATCTCAGCGTATCTTGATTTCCTCTTCATCTCTGAAGAATATTTTTAGTGGCTATAGAATGCTAACCTTAATGCTAATTCTTTCTCTTTTTTTTTTTCAGCACTTTAAAATAATTATGCTGGGGTGCTTGGGTGGCTCAGTTGGTTGAGTGTCCACCTCTTGATTTCGGCTCAGATCATGATCCCAGGGTTGTAGGATCGAGCCCCTCATTGGGTTCTGCACCAAGTGTGGAGCCTGCTTGGGATTCTCTCTCTCTCTCTCTCTCCTTCTGCCCCTCTCCCCAACTCACACTCATTCTCTCTCACTCTCTCTCAAATAAAAAATAAAATAAAATGGGGCACCTGGGTGGCTCAGTGGGTTAAGCCTTCAACTTCGGCTCAAGTCATGATCTCACTGTTGGTAAGTTCGAGCCCTGCAAGGGGCACTGTGCTAACGGGTCAGAGCCTGGAGCCTGCTTCGGATTCTGTGACCCCTCTCTCTCTACCCCTTCCCGGCTTGTGCTCTGTCTCTCTCTCTCAAAAATAAATAAACATTAAAACTTTAAAATGAATAAATAAATTAATTAATTAATTAATTTATGCTGATTCCTTCTGGTCCCCATTGTTTCTGATGAAGATCAGAAATCTGATAAGAAATGAAAAAATAAGGTTTTTTTTTTCTTTAAAAAAATTTTTTTTAAGTTTACTTATTTTGAGAGAGAGAGAGAGCACAAGCAGGGGAGGGGCAGCCAAGCAGGCTTCGCACTGTCATCATGGAGCCTGATGCGGGGCTTGAACCCACAAACTGTGAGATCATAACCTGAGACACAAGAGCTGGGTGCTCAACTGACTGAGCCACCCAGGCACCTGGCAGATAAGTTTTTTTCTATAGGTATGGTGTTATTTTTCTCTAGTTGCTTTCAAGATATTTTATTATTTGTCTTTGGTTTTGGGGAATGTGATTATTATGTGTCTTGATGTGGTTTTATTTGAGTTTATCTTATTTGTATTTTCCTCAGCTTCCAGAATCTGTAGTTTTATACCTCTTGCTCTTTCTTCTGTCACTTCTGTTCTGCTGTTGAGCCCATCTATTCAGGATTTTTTTTTGGGGGGGGGAGTTATCATGTTTTTCAGTTCTGAAATTCCATTTGATTTTTTTTATATTGTCTATTGCATTGCTTGTATTTTCTGCTTCTTTGCTGGGGCTTTCTATTTTTTCATTTATTTCAACCATGTTCATAATGACTTAATTAAGCATTTTGATCATGATTGCATTAAATCATCATCAGAGGTGCCTAGCTGGCTCAGTTGGGAGGGCATGTGACTCTTGATCTCAGGGTCATGAGTTTGAGTCCCACATTGTGTGTAGAGATTAAGGAAAGGAAAAAGAAAAGAACTCATCAGATAATTCTAACATCTTGTCATTTCAGTGTTGGCATTTATCAATTGTTTTTTTGCATTCAGTGTGAGATCTTCTTGGTCTTTGGTATGATGAGCAATTTCCAATTGAAACTTGGGACATTTTTATATTATTTTCTGTTTTTTGTTTTTTGTTTTTTAAGATTTTATTTTATTTTTTTTAATTTTTTTTTTTCAACGTTTATTTATTTTTGGGACAGAGAGAGACAGAGCATGAACGGGGGAGGGGCAGAGAGAGAGGGAGACACAGAATCGGAAACAGGCTCCAGGCTCTGAGCCATCAGCCCAGAGCCCGACGCGGGGCTCGAACTCACGGACCGCGAGATCGTGACCTGGCTGAAGTCGGACGCTTAACCGACTGCGCCACCCAGGCGCCCCTATTATTTTCTGTTTTAACTGGTCTTCTTTGACACTGCACAAGCAGGGGAAAGGGGTGGTCATGCTGCCTCATCATTGCCATGTGGAGGTAGAATTCCAGGTTTCCCATTCAGCTTCCATTGATATCTGGGAGTGATGGGGATCCTTATTACTTACTGCTGGGTGGGAGTTCTGGCTCCCAGCATGGTCTCCACTGCCATCACCGTGGGGATGGTCTTTTTGCCACTGGACAATGATGGAAATCCTGACTCTCCATTAGGTCTCCTGTGACACTACCCAGTCAGGGATGGGGCGGGGTGGGGGGGGGTGGTTGGGAGGAGATGCATTATTATTCTTGGGTCAGAGTGGAACTCCACGTTTCCTATGTGGTTTCCACAAACACTGTGGAGGGGAGGGTGCAAAATTACCAGCCAGCATGGCCTCCTATGTGGCTTTCTCCAATATCACTTTGCTGAGGGTGTTGGGGCTCCTCATTATAGCCTCATGACGGTGGAAGTCTAGATTCCCCATGGGGCCTTCACTGCTAAAGGCAGATGAAGGGCCACAATTTCTTTCTGTGGTGTTGTTCTTGTCTAAAAGTTTTCTGTCTTAGAAAACCACTCTCCTGGTCCTTTGGCTAGAGAAAACAGACTTTGACAGGAACTTTTTTGGCCTGCACTTGTTGCTGTTTCCAATTTTTTCAGCCCCAAATCTTAGAAATTTGAGGCAAAAAGAAAACGCAGAGAACTCATCACTGTGTGTTCCCTTGGGTCCCAAGTTCTCTACCCTGTCTGCCTTCTTTTCACTACCTTTCAAAGTCTTCTTATGTTTGGTTTATGTATAAAGTCCATGGTTTCCAATTGTAGTTAATAGAAGACATAGGGAAAAGTATGTCCATCTTCCCAGAAGTAGAAGTTTGAGAGAATGAATTTTAGCATGGTTTTTTGTACTGAAGTTGATATCAAGAATAGCATAGTCTTATTTAGTCAAAATAAATAAAGACTACAGAAATTTTGTACAGCCAAAGGCATGAGAATTAACATCAGAACTTACCACTCTGTTCTGATTCCCATTAATATTGTGCCTTGCAAATAATATTCCCTTTATGAACAAAAACATCTGGGAAAGTCTTCATTTTATGTCCCTCCCTTTGAGGACATATTAAAGGCTCTGAGAAGATCTGCAGTAAAGAATATGTTTAATTTTTTTATCCAGTGTTTTCCAAATTATTTTAAGCATAGAACACATTTTCCCAGAATATCTAATAATATCTTGTAATAGCATCCACTTTGGAAATACTGAGCCACACACATAATCCAGGGAGTTATCTCAGCACCCAGGATCTACAAGGGAGGGACTGGTATCTTACTTTATGAAATATCCTCCCTTGTCTCTGGAAGGGTGGACCTTCTCTCTTGATGGAGCACGTACAGTAGAGTGGTAGAGGAAGCATAATAATCTTTTGCATTTTCCCAACACTAGTAACATTTGTTTTTACTCTCTTTTATTTACCTTTTTATTTCTTTTTATCTGTACACTACCCCCACAAGGTTGGAGGAGAAAGTGTGACTATCCCTATTCCGTAGGACAAAGACCCAAAGAAATGTGAGTATGTTCCTAGAAGAACCAGAACTAGCTCTGTAGCCTTTAGATTACAAAGATCCTTCATAATTACTGAGTCCCTGCAATTCCTGACCAGAGCCCTGTCCTGCCAGACGTGGGGGCAGTCTGACCTCCTGGGCCAACCCTTTGATGTTGTATGCCCTGAATCCTAGCAGGCCTCCCTCAGGCCCCTCTGGCAGACGCATATCCATAGAGCATCTAGAAACTTGCTCCCTGCTCACTACTCCACACAAGGCTCTGCCAGGATGGTCTTCCTGCTTTCCAGAAAACTTTGTTCCACGGGAAACAAGTGCTGTTTTCCAGAACAAAACCTCTGGGGAGGTGAGGGGAAGCTAGAATCCTAAATACAGGATGAGGATCAAAATTGCTCCCTGGCCCTCACTTCCTCTTTGGCCACCACAGCCTACTGTGCGACTCAAGACAGGAAGTGGCTGGGACTTCAGAAGGCATTTACAGAGAAGAAATGTTCCCAGTAAACATAACATCCAAGCAGCAACCCCGTGATCCCAGAACAACACAATAGTAATTTGTCTGCCACATTGCCTTCAGGGAATCAGGAGGAGGAAATGACCACTCGCTTATTTTGAAGAAGGTTCAGCACGAGGGCAGAATCATTGAATAAAGTGAGACACTGGATGATGCTGTAAAAACTAAACATTTGTCCCAGAAAAGAGCTCCTGTCTGAAGGTCTTGATATTCATTTTCCTCTGTGGTGATGTCGCAGCTCCCCTTATCTCTGCAAATGGTCAGAGAGGAGGGCAATTCTTCAGTGGGGGATGAGATGAGAGAGAACAAGGGACTTTGGGGTTGATATCACTTCTCTCTGACTTGCCTTGCCAGAGAATGGAATTTACGGTTGCCCACAATTAGTTCTTCCCTTCTGCTTAGCAATTCTTCTTACTGCTGAGGACATTAACTGAGACATTACATTCTTAAATAGTCTTCACTCAAGGCCTGACTGGTGCAATGGCTATAACGATCCTTGGCTTTAAGTCACTGATGACTGCTGTTAAAATCCAGCTATAAAATGTGAGGGGGGGGAAATAGTGTCAGTCGTTAACTCTTTAGCTTGAATTAGTTTTTCCAGCATGACCAGATATGCTCAAGGAAGCAAATGTGGACACAAGACAGATTTGACTTTGAAGAAGATCAGAAAAGTGTGGAACACGTCCAAACAGTAGGCCCAAGCAGGGCCCAGAAAGCCACAGTGGTCAGCTTGGAGCCAGTGTGAGAGCCCCAAGTGCTCGGCCTGGGCAGACAGTGAGAATGAGGGAGGGGCATATTTTATTTACTTTTTATTGAAATACATCTGATGTAAAACATTGTGTAAATTTAGGGGGTAGAACATGTTGATTTGCTACATTTGTATATTATAACATGATTATTATTGTGTATATTGTGATGATAATTAGCACCTCTATCACATCACATAATTCTTTTTTGTAGTGGGAATAATTAATACCAAGTGCCTTAGTGAGTTTGATGATTATAATATGTGATTATTTATACTTACTATACTCTGCACCAGATCTCTAGAATGTATTTGCCTACTGGATGTAAGTCTGTACCCATAAACAACTTGCCTCCCATTCCCCACCCCCCAGGCCCTCATAACTACCATTTTATTCTCAGTTTTTACAAGTTTGTCTCTTTTGATTCCACATATAAGTGATATCATACAGTATTTGTCTTTCTCTGGCTTACACCTATTAGAATGGGTATCATCAAGAAGATAAGAGATAAGTGCTGGCAAGGATGTGGAGAAAAGGGACCCTTGGTGTGCTGTTGTGGGAATGCAAACTGGTTCAGGTGCCATGGAAAACAATATGGAGGTTTTTCAAAAAACTAAAAATAGAACTACCATGTGATCCAGCAATCTTCCTTCTGTGTATATATATATATCCAAAGGAAATGAAAACAGGATAGCAAAGAGATATTGGTACCTCCATGTTCATTGTTGCATTATTCATAGTAGCCAAGACATGGAAAAAACCTAAGGGTTCACCAACACGAATGGGTAAAGAAGATGTGGCATATATACAATGAAATATCATTCCATTATGAGAAAACCCTGCTATTTGCAACAACATGGATAAACCTTGAGGATATTATGCTAAGTGAGGAATGTCAAGTGAAAGATCAGAGCAAGCTCACCTCAGACCACAGCTGCACCCTCAGGGGGCCCTGGCATAAATACTGTCCTGTAGGTGAAGATGAAACCAAGAAACAAACACAGTAAAAAACAGCCAGGTTCTCCTCCAGATTGTGTCATCAGCACCTAGCTGTGTGGCCTGGGCAATTGCTTCACCTTCCAGGCAACTCCCTCCTTGAGCTACATCATCTCCAAGGTCACTTTCAGCTCTAACACTGCATGAATTGTCAAGAATATTTTGGGGTATTTTTTATTTTCTTCTTTTTCCTCAGATTTGCATTCTTATTACATATTCACCTCAACCAATTACAGAGGTATATAAAGTAAAGCATGAAACATCCCCGCCCACCTCCCCGGACCCACTCCTCTCAGACCATTGCCCCTTCGATTTCATTACTACACAAATTGGATTAGAGCTTAAGACCATGGGCCCTAGAACCACTGGTTCAAATCTACTTCCTGTTCCTTCCCAGCTTTGAGCCCTGAACACAGCTGTCTTCCCCTGCTTTTGTCCTCAACTGAAAAACCAGGACGATGATAGTATTTTTGTTACTATGAATTAACACAACACCGCCTGGTACATAGTATTCAATACATATTAGCTGTTTTTACTGCAGCAAACCTCCACTTACAGTAAAGAAACAATAAATAGAGCAGACCTGGGTGCTACCTGCAAGGAGTCAGCCCAGGCAAATGTTAGCACCACTTTGTGTTTGTTCCATGCCCCTCTGTATGGATATTTTACAGAAAGAAGGAAATGCTAGTTTGAGCAGGGAGTAGATAAGGAACCTCCCAGGACTGTTATACCACACACAGTGACAGTGTGCAATCCCTTCAATCAAAGGAGTCCTCAAAAGGAAGCTGGACAATCCATTTAAAAACAAGCATCTGGGGGCACCTGGGTGGCTCAGTGGGTTAAGCATCTGACTCTAGATTTCGGCTCAGGTCATGATCTCGTGGTTCATGAGTTCGAGGCCTGCATCTGCTCTGCGCTGGCACTGTCAAGCCTGCTTGGGATTCTCTCTCTATCCCTCTCTCCACCCCTCCCCAGCTCACTCTCTCTCAAAGTAAATAAATAAGAACTTTTAAAAAATGGAAAAAAAAAAAAGAAAGAAAGAAAAAACAAGCATCTGAAAATAGCATTGCAGAAAAGACACCAGAGGGAAAAACTGAATTTCCTATTAACAATGATGTGTTTTTAAAAAATCCATTCAAGGGGCGCCTGGGTGGCTCATTCGGTTAAGTGTCCGGTTTTGGCTCAGGTCATGGTCTCACGGACCATGAGTTCGAGCCCCGCGTCGGGCTCTGTGCTGACAGCTCAGAGCCTGGAGCCTGCTTCGGATTCTGTGTCTCCCTCTCTCTGACCCTCCCCCATTCATGCTCTGTCTCTCTCTGTCTCAAAAATAAATAAACGTTAAAAAAAATTTTTTTTAAAAAAGAATAAACAAACACTAAAAAAATTTATTAAAAAAATAAATAAATAATCCATTCGAGGGGCACCTGGGTGGCTCAGTTGGTTGAGCACCCGACTTTGGCTCAGGTCATGATTTCACAGTTAGCGAGTTTGAGCACTGGGTCGGGCTATGTGCTGACCGCTCAGGGCCTGGAGCCTGCTTCAGATTCTGTGTCTCCCTCTCTCTCTCTGCCCCTCCCCCACTTGCACTCTGTCTCTCAAAAGTAAATAAATGTTAAAAAATAATTAATTAATTAATAAACAGCCCACTGGATTTCTATTCCCAATCAGGCATTGTCTGGTGTTGAATACTCTTGAAGCAGAGGAAGCAGAAATGCTTTCTGATGAAGAGAGCAAGAAAAATCTCTCCTGTCCCCACACACCCCTGCCTCCCCCAGGTTATGGCCTGCCTCCTTCAGTCTCCATGTGGAAATGAGCTGAAGACATTTCCCAGCTCTCTGGCAGACCCCCAGCCTGAACTGTACTATCGGGCTTCTCCAGGTCACCATTATAACAGCTCACCCCTGGGCTCTTTCAGTGGCCAGTGACCTCAGGGTCCAAGTCTCCTCCAACAGCCAGGTCCCGGTGAGGTTTTGCCTCCTTCCTGAGTTCCAGCTGCCCCTTCGTCTGGTTTCTTAAGACTTAGACATGTTGTAGAGGGGCATCAGGAGCTGGCAAGAAAAGCATGGGCTTTGGAGTCAGGACCTGACATCACTTTTGTAAGCCTCGGTATTCTTATCTCTAAAATGGGTTAATAATAGTGTCAGCTTTGTAGGCTTGCAGCAGAGACTAGTGAGATGATAATGCAGTAAAATGCCTAGCATCCTGCCTGACATATAGATGATGCCCAATAAGAACGTGTTCCCTTGTCATTTCCTGTTGCAAGTATATGTCAGCCTATGTGCCGCACTAGGCTGTGAGCTCCTCAAGGGAAAGGACTGTCTTCCTCATCTCTATATCTCTCATTCTGTGTGGCTGCAGACTCCAGATTTCTAGTATACAGTGGGTACCCAGTGTATTGCTTATTTATCACCATAGTAATGTTGCATAGCAAACCAAACTTAAAACATGATTCAGCAGTTAAGCTGTTTACACTAGGCTCAGCTGGGTGGTTTTTCTGGTATGGGCTGGGGTTTGCTGCATGTCATATAGGCTCTGACCTGAGGACAGGGGACAGTGGGAGAAGGTGATGGACATGTGTCTTTCATCAAGCAACAGCTGAGCCCGATCTGTTCGCATGGCAGCTGGAAGAGTTCTCAGAGTGGCAGAGTGAAAACCTCTTGAGGACCAGCCTTGAAACTGGCACATTGTCCCCTCCACCACATTCTGTCAACCAAAGAAAGTCACAACGCCAGCTCAGACTCAAAGGGAAGCAAAATAGACTCCATCATTCTAGCTCTTAATGGGGAGAGCAGCAAAGTCACATTTTAACACACAATGATTCAGAGAGGAGTGGTGATTTATCACCGTTTTTACAGTTTACCACACCCAGTTTTTTTTTCCATGAAAGAGGTTAGTTAGGGAGAGAAAAATGAACCAAAAAGGCAATAAGAAGAAAAGTCCAATTTATGTCCTCACCATTGTGGGCAAGGACACTTAAATTCTAGGTTGCTCAATACAAGCAAGATGAAAATTGACCTCTCAAACCATTAAGTAATTGAGCGTTCTCTAAGGTACAGTAAAGAGAATATGTGCCAATTGGGGGATAAATCAAGACACTCCTCCGCCAGTGTCTTGGGAAGGCAGATGAGCCTGGAGTTATCGAGGACACTCAGCCTCCTGACAGCAGTATAATTACAGACTCCAGCATCATTAATCAGCAATCACTGATGACCAAGGGAGTCTATAAACCTCTAGCTCTCTCTGTTCCAAAATTGATTTGACTTAAAAACAATTATTTAAATTCCACACACTTGAGCATTTGGCCTAGAAGAACGAAGGAAAGATATCAAAAAGAGAAGTTTGTATTTTTTACTGATCTCTGTCTCCAGAATATCTTTTATCAGCCTTTCAATAATTTGATGAATCTTCTGTTTTACACACACAAACACACACACACACCATATATCAGAGAGGTTCACCAATACAAAATTAAATGGATTCCATCTACTACAGAAAGTCTGGCATCCCCCAAAATATGTGTGAATTTTTCAGGGGCAGGGACTCAACATTCTTCTGGTCATTCCATGCTACCAGCTGCTTCCTCACTGTCACCCCAGTTCCTGCAGTGCCCACCCCTCTCCTTTCTTAATATTTTCTGGCATGGCTCAAAACCTTTTGTCCTCCTTTCCTGAAAAGTTCTTTGTACACAGTTTTGTGTAACAGATTTTCCTGAAGGTTTAGTGGCCATAGAGGGTAATTATAGCACAAAGTAGGAAGTAAATTCACTCTCAGACAGACATCACTGTTCCTAATTTTGGTTGCTTCTGCTCACCAGCAGGGCTTTCCTTTCTGATTCTGTCATATGATGCCCCAGCCTTGTGCCATGACACTGTGCCCCATGCTTTCCTAAGAGCTCCCTCCAGACCACTGGGCCATCTCCTGCTAGTCAGTTCTTCTATCTTTTCATCTCTTCCCCTTCTGGATGCTAATAAAACATCACCATTTCCTAATTTCCAAAAGCTGTTTAGCCTTCTTTTGTTTTCTCTCTACCCATCCAGCTCAGCAGTCTACTATGGCGATAAATAAGCAATACACTGGGTACCCGCCATACACCAGGAATCTGGAGTCTGGCATCACACAGAATGAGAGATAGTCTTTCCCTTGAGGAAGATGAGGAAGACAGTCCTTTCCCTTGAGGAGCTCACAGCCCAGTGTGGCACATAGGCTGACATATACTTGCAATAGGAAATGACAAGGGAACACATTTCTGAGCATGAGGGAGGCTCCTGTAGTTGTGAGAAACAACAAATGTACAGTTCTCCCACTAAGAACAATTCTTCCTTCAAGACCAAAAAAAAAAAAGAAAGAAAGAAAGAAAAATTGCATTCAACTTCCGACATAACAGGTGTTTTCTGTTATCTGTCCACTCTATCTGCCATGTGATTTGATTGCTCAGAGAGCTGTGTCTCACCTCTATGCCTGACACTCCCAGTAGAAAGGTCATTCCTTCAGTTTAAGGGATTGTATCCAGAAGACACATATAATCAAACATTGTATTTGAAAGAAGCACCTTATTAAGCTAGTTTTCAAACACTAGTGTATATGAACATCTTCTGATGCATGGGTTAAAAATACAGCTTCCCTAGTCCTGTCCTGTCAGAGTCTGATTCTGAAGATATGAGATAGAACCTAGGAATCTGTGTGTTTAAAAAAAGTGTCTCATCTCCACCCTTCTCCCAGGTGATTCTGATGCAGGGAATCAGCTGACCAGACCTTAAGAAACATGGCTTTACTGTTTGACCTATAGAGAGGAAAATGGGGGTGCCAGGGATCAAATTATCAATGTATTAGTTTCCTCTCACTGCTGTGACAAATTACTACAGACTTGGGGTTTTAAAACAACAAAAATTACAAATGCCAAAAGGTAGAAACAACCCAAATGTCCACTGCTGGATGAATGGATAAACAAAACGTGGTGTATATATACAATTGAATATTATTGAGCCTTAGAAAGGGAGAAAATTCTGATACATGCTATGACATGGGTGAGACTTGAAGACATTATACTAAGTGAAATAAATTAGACACAAAAGAATATTGTATGATTCCACTTTTATGAGGTACCCAAAGTAGTCAAAGTCATCAAATTCACAGAGGCAGAAAGTAGAAATTTGCCAGGGGCTGTGGGACAGGAGGAGGGGGAGTTATCACTTAATTGGTATGGCCTTTCAGTTTGGAATGATGAAAAACACTGGAGATGAATGAACATGATGGTTGCACAACCATGTGAATGTACATAAGGCCACAGACTGGACACTTAAAAGTGGTTAAAACAATACATTTTATATTATGTATATTTTAACAGAATTTTTAAAACTAAAAACCTGCACAAATCTGGAGGCCAGAGTTGAAAATCAGTACCACTGGGCCTCAATCCGGGTGTCAGCAAGACCACACTCTCTCCAGAAGCTCTAGGGAAGAATCTGTTCCTGGATTCTTCCAACTTCTAGTTGCTGACAGCATCGTTAGCTTGTAGCCACATCACTTCATGTTATGCCTCCACCTGCACATTGCCTTCTCTTCTTTCTGTGTATGAAATCTCCTGCTGCCTCTCTCTCTCTTTTTTTAAAGTTTTTATTTCTTTATTTTGAGAGACAGAAAAAGCATAAGTGGGAGAGGGGCAGAGAGCGAGGAAGAATCCCGAGTAGGATCCACGCTGTCAATGCAGAGCCTGATGGGGGGCTTGAACTCACCAACTGTGAGATCATGGCCTGAGTAGGATGCTTCACCGACTGAGTCACCCAGGCGCCCCTCCCTCTGCCTCTCTCTTACAAGGACTCTTGTGATTGTATTTAAGACCTATCTATTCAGATAACCTCCCCATCTCCAGATCCTTAATCACATCTGTCAAGTCCTTTTTTGCCATACAAGATAACATTTACAGGTTCCAGGATTAGGAAGTAGATATATTTGGAGGACCATTTTTTAGCCTACTACACACTCTGTCAGGGTTCCAGGAAATGGAGCCGGGGGATGGGGAGGAGAAGAAAAGAGGGTCATGAGCCAGGATTTTAGCCACAGGAAGAGCAAATCCAGGGGAAGGATTGGCACCTTGGGCAGGTGAGAGCACTGCTCTGTAGCTTTCCAGTGTTGGGGGTGCTGTTCCAACCCAGCAGGAAGGGCCAGCTTAAGATGGGTCCACTCGTCAGGGTAGAGTGGTGAGGATGCAGTCAAGAGTCAAGGTCACTGTACAGCCTCACAGATCCTCCACGGCTAACCTGATAACCTGACGGGCACCCAGGCATTCCCACTATTACATGCTCTGGGCTGAGAGGGGAGCAGGAAGTGACCACAACCTCTCTCATACCCATCTTGGACTCCATTGAGATTATCCCATGTCTGAAGGAAGGACAAAGAGCCAAATTTAGCTCCTACTGTGTGCCAAGCACAGAGCCTGGCTCTGTCCATACTCATCTAATTCCCGCCTCAGCTCTAGAGAGGGGTATATTAGCCCTCCTTTACAGATGAGCCACCTGCAACTCAGAGAAGAGAAGCAATTTGCTCACAGCATGTGTCTGCTGAGTCCCATTAACATGAAGAGCTCCAATAAGTTGGACAGACCTGCTTTTACATCCTGGCCCTGTACTTGCTGGCCATGTAGCTTTGGACATGGCCTGTCTGCAACTGCTCCCTCATCGTTAACCTGGGGGCTGGGTGGGGTCGGGGGGGAGCTCTGCTTCAGGAAGCATCTGTCTCGTGAGGTCAACTGTTATGAAGATAAGTGTGGTGCTGGGCATTTGGCATTTGGCATTTTTGCCAGATAATGAATATTGATATTCCCAGCCCTGCCCAGGTACATAGAGTAGAGCCTAGCTTGGGCTCCTCTCTCCCCTCCCCAGCCACAGAGACTGAGGCAGGCATGTGGCCCGCTGAGCTGGCCTACTTAGGAAGGGGTTTTCTATACAGAGGAGCACCTGGGTTTGCAGCAAGTGGTCCTTTCTAGTTCTTGCCTTTCTGTCTCCCCAGGGACTCCATTATTAACCCTCAGCAGATAATTCCCCATTTGTTCTCCACTACCAATGCCAATGTGGATCTTGGTGGGTTTCAAGGACAGTGTTGTTCAGCTTGCTCAGGGCCTGCAGCAGGCCTAGCCTCACTCCAGTGCCAGCTGCAGACACAGGGCTGGCAGCCAGACCGGGAAAAGCAGGGAGTGACCCCATCCCTGCCTCCGGCCTTCTGGGGGGTTTGCCTACACAAGAACCCCTTTCAGGACCATGAATACAGTGCGCGACAAGCCTACAATTGTACGAGTTGTTTTAAAGAGCTTTAGCAAACACAACTGGCCCAACAATAGCCTAACATTGACTCTGGAGGTCACTAAGCCCAGGGCGCCCACAGGGAAACCACTGTGGCACTGCCTTAGTGATCCCAAGCCCCTGAGGCCTGGGTGGGCAATGGCATGGAGCTGACTCCCATAATTAAGCTTTAGCTATACCTCACAATCACTCAGAAAGGAAGGCATCTGCCCTTTATTGAGCACCACTGTATGCCACCCCTGCCCTCCCCATCCTAGGTGAGGGGCCAGTGTCCTATAAAAATTCCCCATGGCTCTGCCCCAAGGCCTCAGTGAGTTTTTCCCAAATGAACCTCCTGCCCTCAGTTCTAGACCTACCTGCTCCTACTTTGTGTCTCTAGTTCCTGCCCTGAATCCCGAACTGGCCTGTACCCCAGCACCTCAGAGAGAATGGTGGGACAGATCCGGTCCCCGCTGAGCTCACTCAGCACCGTGCCTGTTCATTGCCAAGCACGTTCCTGTTTGTCATGAGTCTTACCCAAATGTAAACAGCCAGTGCATGCTGACTTCGGGGCTCGGGCCCAGCCCTCATGGCAGCATGCCCTTGGTCTCTTCATCGAAACTTGACAAGTCTCAAAGTTAATCCTTTGAAATAAAAAGTGCAGCAGGTACAGCAGTGTGCCCCATAAGGACTGACTGTGCTCATCTGTGACATCGTTAACCAAAAATAAATAAATAAATAAATAAATAAATAAATAAATAAATAAATGAGTAAATAAATAAAAGTACTCTTAACATGTGAAGGAGTAGACTTTCTTCGTTTTTATTACAACTTTGCTTAGCATCTGCAGACCGTGGAGCTGCCAAGGGCCTTCCAGAGCATGAAGTCCAGCCCTTAGTTTTATAAACTAGGAACCTGCAGCAAGGATGCCCTCCAAAGCACACAGCTGGGACTGGAGTTTTAAATGATAGCCCCCCTGGGGCGCCTGGGTGGCGCAGTCGGTTAAGCGTCCGACTTCAGCCAGGTCACGATCTCGCGGTCCGTGAGTTCGAGCCCCACGTCAGGCTCTGGGCTGATGGCTCGGAGCCTGGAGCCTGTTTCCGATTCTGTGTCTCCCTCTCTCTCTGCCCCTCCCCCGTTCATGCTCTGTCTCTCTCTGTCCCAAAAATAAATAAAACGTTGAAAAAAAAATTTAAATGATAGCCCCCTCATACGTTATGACTCCTGCTGACAAGATGACAACTGGGCTGACACAGCTGGAGACTGGAGTCCCCCCGCAGTCCTGTCCTCAAACGGGGATCCTGAGCCACAGCCCTGGACAAGTGGAAATGATCCACGAGAAAGTCGGGAGACAAAACTGAAGTCACAAATGGGCACAGACTGATGAGGGTGTCTTCAGGAAGTGAGGCAGACAGGGAATCCAGGCCTCAGGATGGCTTGCAGGCTGGGAGGTGGGGTCTGAGAAGGGACTCCACCCCTGTAGGGTGACAGCAATGGGATGGTTAAGTGGTGAGAGGCTCTTGCTCCCTTCTTATAAAACTGACGGGGTGTCTATACTGCTCCACTCTACCAAGTTCAGAATCCACTTGTTTTCCTGTGAACATGGAGTAGAAGTTTATTAACTGACTCAGGGTTAATCAGTTTCAGAATCATCATAAGAAGGTCAATTTTTGTAGGTGCTTACTAGTACGAACAAGCTCCCACAGAACTGTCCCCCACCTCCTGGCCCACAGCTCTTCCAACTGGACTAAGAAGCCTTTTGCTTGTGCAGAACCTGAATTCACTGAAAAAAAGATTTATTTTTTACCTGTCTATATATTTTTTCAAGTTTACTTATTTGTTTTGAAAGAGAGAGAGAGCAGACAGGGGAGGGGCAGAGAGAGAGGGAGACAGAGAAACCCAAGCAGGCTCTGTTCTGTTTGTGTGGAGCCTGACTCAGGGCTTGAACTCACAAACCGTGAGATCATGACTTGAGCCAAAATCAAGAGTCCCAGCATAACCAACTGAACCACCCAGGCTTCCCTACATATCCATAGTTTTATCCTCCTGGCATGGCCTGTGTAAATGGAATAAGGAACTGAGGATTTAGCTAATTTTTAAAGTCCATCTAGCTCTATAACAAGCTGGAGGTCCTCCAGGGGGGACGGGTAGGTCAGTCGTCAGTCATCAGTCTTCAGGTCAACTCACAGATGGACCTATTACTCTGGGCCTCAGTTTCTCCAGTTACAAAAATTAACATAGAATGGGGAGCCTGGGTGGCTCACATGGCTGAGCATCTGATTCTTGGTCTCGGCTCAGGTTATGATCTTGCCGTTTACAGGTTCAAGCCCCAGGTTGGGCTCCATGCTGATGGCACAGAGCCTGCTTAGAATTCTCTCTCTCTCCCCCTCTCTTTTTCTGCCTTTCTTTCTCTCAAATAAATAAATAAACTTAAAAAAGATTAACATATAAGACAGAAACCAGACTTACCTAATGAAGGGTTATTTTCAGGGGCCTCCAACCTGCACAAGCACTTTTCAAGACTTACAGTATATTATATTTCTAATTTTGTATTCTTTTTTTTAAAGGGCCCTAAATTACACGTGCCTAATATTCTGTAAAAACCCACTCATCCCCAGGTGGTGTAAAGTAGCTACTTGAGCATAAGAGACTGTTAAAAACTGAGAACAAACTGAGGGTTGATGGGGGGTGGGAGGGAGGGGAGGGTGGGTGATGGGTATTGAGGAGGGCACCTTTTGGGATGAGCACTGGGTGTTGTATGGAAACCAATTTGGCAATAAATTTCATATATTAAAAAAATAAATAAATAAAGTAGCTACCTGAGAGGCACTAAAGATTCACAGTATTTTGAAGAAGGAACCCAAACTCTGAAAGACTGGAAATCATACAATCTTATCTCGACTTTTGCCAGTTCCTTTGGTGTTTCCCATTTTTAAAGTGTTGAAGATGCTGGTATCAACAACAAGCAAACATCAGATATTCATCAGATATTCACGATTTTAATTGAAAAGCTACCGAGCTTTGGATGACAATGGTGTCTCTTATTAATGAGGCGATGAGGATTATTTTCCTCTGTGAAAAATAAAATGAGGCTCATACCAAAGTCAACTTGGCTAATCTCAGTTGGAATTGCAAAGGTTGTTTGAGGTTGCAAAGCAGGAGGCAGCTAGGAAGTGGGAAAAAAAAAGAAAGTAGGAAAGGGTATGAAGCAGAGAAAGCCTGGGAGACTGGTCAATAGGACAGGAGAAATCCAACCCCTTTGCAAGCGTTCCCCTTGTAGCACAGAGAAAAACATCACCCAGCCTCTGCTAATGTTCTAAGCAGCAAGTAAGATCACAATCCAGAGAAGAGAACCCCTTCTGTG
Organism: Prionailurus bengalensis; assembly: GCF_016509475.1. Classification (NCBI taxonomy): domain Eukaryota; kingdom Metazoa; phylum Chordata; class Mammalia; order Carnivora; family Felidae; genus Prionailurus; species Prionailurus bengalensis. The sequence continues at coordinate 149,080,464 of NC_057345.1, forward strand.
CTTAAAGATTGACTACAGGACATATTATGAAGCAATGCAATCATTCATTGTTTATTCAACACATGTTTGAAGTATTTGTTACTAGATGCTGGGGACATAGTCGTGTGCAAAACAGACGTGGCCCCTCATTCCAGTCTCAAGAGGAATATAGACAAGCACAGAGATGATTGCAACTCTGTGATTGCAGGCTTTGCTGCACAGAGGTACAGGACATTACGGCGGGGGGGGGGGGGGGGGGGCGGGACACAAAGAGGGCCCCTGATCCAGATTTAGGGAGTCAGAGGAGACTTCTCCAGGGAAGTGAGAAACCATCTGAGACCTGCAAGATGAGTAGGCATCCACCAGAAAAAGGAATGGAAGACATGTTGGAGGCACAACAAAGAGGGATACAGTTCCGTGTTCCTGATACAGGTGTGGGTGGGGGGGTTTGTGGGAGGAGGTTGGAGGAGACACAAGTTAAACAGGTGCTGATCCATAGGTTTTGAAAGCCTTAGTAAGGCACATTGACTCTGCCATCAAGGTAATGGGAATGGCTTTATGAACTCACTCAGATGGTGTGGGGAGTGGACTAAAGAAAAGCAGAGGAGGAAGATCAGTTAGGAGACCATGGCAAAGATGATAAATGTCTTGATGGAGGGAAGTTGCGGCTGTAGGATACAGAGATGTATATGGATTCAAAAAATATTAAGAGGTACAATGGGTGTGCTTTGATAATTGGTTCGAAACAAAGTGTGAGATGGCCAAGGAATCTAGGATGACCTCAGATACATCTGGCTTGAGCAGTCGGGCAGCCAGATGGTAGAGTCATTTGGAAAGACAGTGGCTCCAGAAGGAACATGTTTAGTGCTTCTGAACTGAATCGTCCATTAGGATAAAAAGAGGCTTCAGAACTCACAGCAGAAGGCCTTGTTGAAAAGCCCAGCAAAGACTGACTTATTAAAGCTACGGAAGTCAGGACAGAGGAGAAAAAGGGAAGAGGTTGAGAACAAGAGAAAGGATGTTTGGGTGAGAAAAGCAGGCTACAAAAACGGACATACAATAAAATACACATGTACAAAAGAGATACAAAGAAAAGATGCTGGCGTTATGTTCCTGAACACTTTAGCAGTAGTTACTGCTTCAGAGTGAGGTTGCTAGTGATTAGTATTTCTTTCCCTTTGCTTGGCTGTATTTGCAAGGCTAACAATTGTACAATAAATGTGTGGGGCTTTTTTAGAATGAAAACAAAAGCTATTTTTGAAGAATGGCTATGTAGTCGAGGGAAGATTATTAAAGGGATTGTGATTTGATCCCTCACAAACTTGGTTGCCTATTGAGATCACCGGCCCAGTTTAAAAAATACTGATCCTGGATCCCTCCAGAGATTCGTCTAGAGATTCTGGTTAATTGGCAGGAGGTGTGGCCTGAGCTCTGGAGAGTTTTTCTTGCTCTTCAGGTGATTCTAATGCCAGCAACGATGGAGAATCATTAATTACTGAGAAGAGAGATCACTTTTCAGAATAGCATTCTTTATTAAAGTTTATTTATTTTGAGAGAGAGAGAGAGAAAGAGAGAGAGCGTGCAAGCAGTGAATGGGCAGACAGAGAGGGGGAGAGAGGGAACCCAAGCAGGCTCCAAGCTGTCAGCTCAGAGCCCAACGTCTGGCTCAAACCCACAAACAGTAAGATCATGATCTGAGCCAAATCAAGAGTTGGATGGACGCTCAACTGAGCCACCCAGGTGCCACTATTAGAAAGTTAATTAGAAAGGAGGAAGAATCTCAGGGAGAAGGTTCTTGAGGTGAAGCCATGAAGCAGGTTCAAAGGTTAGCGATGAGATGTGCCCCAATGGTCAGGCAATGTGTCAGTCATATGGTGTGCTCTCAAATGAAAGCCCGGTGTGAAGTGAGCTAAACTCAATCTGAAAGAAAGTTCCAAGAAACTCTGCAGGAAATAGGGGCACATTACATGGAAAGAAAACCTGAGGTCCAGTCAAGAACGGGTAGGCCCTGGTACTACACTCAGAGGCAAGGGCTTTCGCGTTCTGAGCCGTCGCTTTCAGCGAAGAGCACTGTCAGGCCAGTAACTCTGCCGCCGACCTTCAGGTCCACAGAAGGCAGCGTATGGATTGCTCACTAACCCTGAGGAGTATGTTTCGAACTATCTGCCATCGCAGGCTGGCAGTGGTTGCAACACAGCCCAGGCTACAGATGGCGATGCGCTTTCAGGAGCTGTGCTTCCAGAGGCTTGGGCTCAGAGGGGCTGCGGTGATGCCTCCTTCGAATCCTGGTCCCACCACTGATGATCCTTGTCTTCTTGGGTGAGTTATTTCATTTGTCTGACCTCACTCTCCTCACTTGTGGAAAAGGGGATGATGATACCTGTTTGATACGTTTCTCAGGATCAAATACAGTAACATGTGAAAGCAGCTAGTAGGTTTTGTTTAATGTTTTGTGGTTGCCATTGTTTGAGATAGGAAAAGAGGATGTGATAGCTGTTTGGGTCCTTCTGGACCAAAGCCTTTCTGCCTCGTTTTCATCTCTCACTTGAGATTTTCTTCATTCTTCTGTAGCTAGCTTCTAAAATATGGTGGCTAGAGCAGGCAAAATGTTTTTGTGTTTGTTTGTTTGTTTTTAGTAAGAGATGAATGGCACAGACCTAAAAAATGGTGGACCTAAAAAAAAATGTGAAAATGTAAAAAGCAGAGTTAACCTCAAAATTTCATCTCTTATGCAAAATAATTTGATGTTAAGAATTATCAGAGTTGAAACAGTTATTATTGACATTTAAACTCTAAGAAAAAAGGCAATGTGGTAAAGTGTGTGGGACTTTCACTTGTATTTCTTTACATCTGAGATGTCTTTGCTTGTAAAATTCACCATCACTTGATGTATCATTAAGAACAAAGAATGTTCCTAATTAAACTATGACACGATGCTTTCTTTCCTCATAGTTTTCCTTCTGATTGAAAGAGCTCTTTTAGATTAATTTAAACATCTGTTGTTACCACAAATCACTCTTGTACGTATATAAAAAGGAAGACAGGGAAATAAATTGGTTAAGGTGTTCCGCAAAATGTATTCACGTTCAGTTGAACTTTTTATTTTTTATTTATTTTTTTCAACGTTTATTTATTTTTGGGACAGAGAGAGACAGAGCATGAACGGGGGAGGGGCAGAGAGAGAGGGAGACACAGAATCGGAAACAGGCTCCAGGCTCTGAGCCATCAACCCAGAGCCTGACGTGGGGCTCGAACTCACGGACCGCGAGATCGTGACCTGGCTGAAGTCGGACGCTTAGCCAACTGCGCCACCCAGGCGCCCCAGTTGAACTTTTTAGAATCACTTTTAAGTCAGCCACGGCCATAGTTTTTCCTACAATAATGTCCTCCCGGCTTGCAAGTGAATTGATGATGTTTCCTTATTATCACCTGTATCTTTTTTTTTAAGTGGGCTTCATGCCCAACATTGACCCCAATGCTGAGTTCGAACTCATAACCCTGAGATCAAGAGCCAGATGCTTAACCAATTGAGCCACTCAGGCACCCTCACCTGAATTTTTTTTCTAGTCATTGGCATCTCTTTTTACAAGTTTTTTTGCCTAGCGTGTGATAGGCAATCCTTCTGTAACTAAACATAACTCAGTTTTATCTACTGGTGGATATATCCCTTTCTTGAGCCCCATAAAGCTATACTTCTCAAACTTTCATGTTCATACAAATCACCTGAGGATCTTGTTTAAAAGCAGATATAAAATAGGTCTGGGCTCGAGCCTGAGATTCTGTCCTTCTCACACACTCCCAGGTGGGGCCACACAGCTGATACTACAGTCTGAGTAACAAAGCTATAACACGATTGGTTCAATTGGTTACTTCTTTGCAAGAAAGTATAGAGGTATGGTTATTCCTCCAGTAAATGTTTGTTTCACTAACAGCAAACTTATATCCTGCTATTCTGTTTTCATGCCCTTCTGTGTACACAATTTTTCATTTCAACACCAAATTATAGTATAATCTTTCAAAACTTATGTAAATGGCAGTGAAATTCAACCTAGGTAGCCCCGGGGATGCACATGATTGCAGAGTGAGGAGCTAGGACCAAGCCAGTAAATGCTGTCAATGCTGTGCCCCAAATGCAGATTGTAAGGGGCACCTCAACATCAGAGATGCTAAAAAGTACAAAAATGTGCAGCTTCAGCTGATGGAAATATGGAGAATCTGTTGCAAATTTCTGTACTGTTTTCACCACTGTTCTTAGCAGGGTTTTTTTTTTTTTCCTACTTAAGAAAATGCTGTCCTCAGCATTAGGAAGCATGACCAAGAACAGTAATAATGCCAGTGTGTTCTTTAGTGTCTCTGTTCTTACATTTTGGCTTCAGCTGTGTAAATGGCATCCCAGGATGGAAGTTCAGTGTGTGAGCCTTGGTGATGTATGTGTTTACAGCTGACTTCTCGGCGGTCAATCTCCTGAGTATTTGTCGAAAAATTTGTTGAAAACTCTGAGTCCCCCAACCTTCTGAAGCAGCATCCCCAGGGGTCTGATTTTGGGGAAACTCTTATCACCAAGTCCCCCATGAAAGCCTAATACCACTCAAGCCTGAGAACCATTGGTTTAGTGTCTTCACACCTTGCTGCAAGATTCGGTCTCTCAATCTCCAGGTAGGGGGCACCTACCATGCACCAAAAAGAGAAACACTAAGTGGCCTGGCACATCTCTCCCTGTGCTCTGGAAGCTTACACTCCAGATAGGTGAGGAGACAGAACACTGTGCTGTGGGCATTGAGAAGGAGGATGGGAGAGGAAGAAGGTTGCTTCCAGTGGATATGAGGACAGAAGGCTTTATGGAGGGGCACCTGGGTGGCTCAGTCTGTTGGGGGTCTGACTCTTGATTTCAGCTCAGGTCATGATCTCGTGGTTCATAGGATTGAGCCACATGTCAGGGGGGTCTGTGCTGACAGTGTGGAGCCTGCTTGGGATTCTCTGTCTCCCTCTCTCTCTTTACCCCCTCTCCCTGCTCACCGTCGCTCGTTCTCTCTCTGAATAAATAAACAAATAAACAAACATTGAAAAAAGAAGAAAAGTCTTTATGGAATGGCAGGAAATGTGCTGGGTCTTGAAAGACGGATGAACTTTGGATAGGATGGGAGAAGAAGAGGGCATTGTAGGCAGGTGATTTAGAATAAGCAAAAGCAACAAGGCAGGAAAGCACTAGTCATGCTCCAGAGATCAGAGTAGACTGGGTATTCTAAGAAAATGAATCATGTCACAGAATCCTATATTTTTCAGAAAGCTTGACATAAGTAAGGCAGTGCCCCAGGGGAGCTTGGTCTCTTAAAGCTGGCCTCTCCATTTAGAGTTTTAGAATTTGTTTACTCTTCTTTTTCTTCTTTCTCCTTCTCCTCCCTTCTCTCTTTTCAAGTTAAGACAGGAAGGACCCGGAGCCTTCATTTTTTTCATCAGTACTTCAGGCTGTGTTCCTCCTCCCCTTCTCACTGGCTTCCCCTGCCACTCAATTTGCTCCTGCACTCACTCCTCTGTCTTACTCCCACTGCTGTCAGCTGGTGCATGAGGAGAAATGCAAGCACATTGCAATATTAATCTCAGCAAAACATAACTAGAGAGGAAATTTTGCTGCTCTGTTGCAAATAGCATATGGTACCTCCCCAAAGCCAAAAGAAATGATTTTTTAATCATCTGCTGTTCAGGATTATCCACGCTCCCTTTCCTCGGCGTGGATAATTGAGGGTTGGCCGTATTTGGATTTCAAAGCAGTTTGGACTTCATTGAAATCCAAGGCTCCCAGTTTGCACCCCACACTCAGCAGGCATTCGTGCCTGTAATTAAATTGATCTGTGAGAGGAGGGCCACAGAGGTACCTCTGACGTGAGTGGTTACCAGAGAAAAGACGATTGGCATTTTTATGTTGCTCACGTGGAACCAAAATAATAGCAACTGCTCTCCTTCAGGAGAGAGGCCCTTTGTGCTCTGGATCTGGTGTTATTTTCTCTAAACATTTCAGTGTGCTTTCCAGGAGGAAAAAAAAAAAAAAGCCCTTGGTGAACTTCCCACCTTTTAGGAGGACTTTACTATGGTACCTGCTGGGTTTCTGTGACGCGAACAGAAATGTTAGAGATGATTTGTTTTTAAGATAGGCAACAATTGGCCAACATGTGTATATAGACACAGATACACATAGACACATAGACTGGGAGCTGAAATGTTGAATAAAGGGAAATCTCCATATAGCATGGCTAGAAAAATATGTGTGTTCTCTGCATTTTGTGTGTAAGAAGGAAAGATGGGCAGCCTCTTCTAGGCCACATGGGGCTCAAGGAGCAGGAGGTGTGTTGTTTCAGAGCTTTCCCTGGGTACAGGGGACGGGAGGGGAAAAATAAGAACCTGGGAGTCAACCCTTCACCTGGCTGTGTTTGCCACCTAGAGAAGAAGCAAGGAAATGTTAGGAATGACGAGATAGGAACACGCACAAAGGGAGCACTCGAGGATGTCCTCAGCAGCTACGGAGGCTCCACACAACATGGGGCTGAGGGCTGAGATGAGGAGGCCCAGGAACAAGGTTGATTGAGTGCTCAAGGCCAGCAGTGTGTTCTGTGGCTGACCGGGAAGGGGGCTGCGCTGTTGGGCAGAATGACACAGGAAGGTCGGAGCACGACTGTGCCCCTTCCCGGTGCCCATCTTTGGAGGGTGCGTTGACTGAAGCCCCCTGGGCACTTGCAGCAGTTATCCTCCTTGTTGGCAAGGGTGCCCTCCCGGTGGCCAGCAGCCACAGAGAGCGTTATCCCGAAGCCCACTGCCTGCACCAACGCACAGGGGCAGCCCCCACACTCCTGTTTGAGGTCAGAAGCAGGAAACCGTGCATGTGTGTGCGTGTGTGTGTGCGGTGCCCCACCCCTTCTTTATTAAAGTCCATACTAAGGAGTCAGGACCATAGGACCAAATCACAGGACACCAGCCTCACCTCCATCCTCTCCCCACTGCACCACTCCTCCGGGGCCACGTTCCTCTTTGTTTTGCTGGCTGGCATCGGCTGGCCCATTAGAATCTTCGATCAAGTGCTCAGGGCCAGCAGTGCGTCCTGTGGTCAGGCCTCCCTCCCCTGTGGACCTCAGACCCGCTCCCCATTTCCCTGCTTCACACCAGAGGAACTGCGCTTCCTGCCTGTATCTTCCGTCAAGACTCCCTGCACTCTCAGGGAGCTCATTACTGAATATTTATGCACCCTGCCTGTGCCCTCAGCACCACACAGACGCTGAGAGACAGCAGCCCTGCACTGCCAGCTGGCTCACCACTGAAATGAGTGTGAGGAAAGACAGCCATCCAAGGCATCGCTGCCCTGCCCTGCCCTCCCCAGAGAGGACAGCCGGGCCATTTTCTTGATTAAACCCACTAACCACTCCTCCCGACCTCTGTGTTGGCTTCTCCTGACCACCGTGGTTACTGATTAAAAAGACGCTGGATTATTTTTCTTAGAATAAAATTAAAACCGTGGGATGGGTGATGGGGAGAGAAAGAATGAGAGAGAGCCCTTGGCTGCGATGCCCTTGGTGAGAACCATAGATGACTCAGCTCTTCTCCACCCTCGCAAGACCCAGCCCCTCCTCCCCTCCACCCCATGTCCCCATCACCCCTGAGGCAGCCCAGCGGGCATGTGCCTACACACCCAGTAAGTGTGCCTATCTTGGGGGCAGAGCCACTCTGGCCCTGCTCTCACTGAGCATGTGTCAATTCCCCCTGAGTGTCAGGGGCTGTGCTGGGTCCTGAGTGCAATAGCAAGGTGTCCCCGGCTCCCTTTCCTGCAGGAGGCTGGCCCCGGCTCCCCCCAAGTGTGTGGGGGAGGGTTTCAGGCAGCCCCTCTCTGGCTGTTCCATCCTGCAGAACAGCCCATGCATCTTGCTTTACAGACTAGAGAACCACAGCTCTGCTCAAAAGCTAACGTGTGTCCCTCTGGCACAAGAGCAATGAACTGTCCGCTGGCAGCTCTCCCAGCAGGAATGAAAAGTCTACGCTTCACATGAGGTTTCCTCTAAAAAATAAATAACACAAATAAGGCACACCCTAGTGTTTTCCATCTGTGTGCCTGCCTCTCGTTGGCCTGGACTCTTGACTCTCGTTGGAGGTGCTGATGAAATGCATAGGGGTGTCTCAAGGATTTTTGTCTGGGGGACCTTGGGGGGGCATTATGGTTGAGGGCAGCCCTGTTTATTGAGCATGCTTCATCTGAGAGATGCTGATGGGGACTGCAGGAGGGTTAAACCCTCTCCTATCACCCTCACCAGTCCGTGGCAGTACCCTTTGTTCGTGAATGAAGCCAGCCCTGGGAACCACAAAAGCTGCATCCTGGCTCCAGCTCTCAGCAGCTGAGGGACTTTACACCATCCCAGAATTGTTCAAAGCCTCGGGATTCTCACCTGTTGTTAAGAGATTGGGGTCTGACCACTTCTCTAAAACCCTTCACTGTGATTCTGGGGCTTGGAGGAAGGAAACAAGACTGAAGATACAGTCCCCAACCCAGAAAAGGCTAATGATGGTCAGAATATAGCTCCAAAAGAAAAAAAAAAAAACCTGCATGAAACTACTACAAATGGTCAAAGCATGGAAAGTTCATGCTTTTTGTCCCCCAGAATCTACCCTCACGACTTCAGGCACCAGCCTCTAATCTCCATGTGAGAAGGTTACAAGGTTCCGCTTCCAGGGATGGAACCCATAACTTAAAATACTCCTAAGTCTTGCCACTTCTTACCAGTTCTATGCCACCCCATGGTCCCAGACACTTGTCTATCCCTGCTTCCCCCAGCCCTCTCCACACTGCAGGGGGTTGTTTCATATGTGTGTCTCTTTAAAATTGAGATATAATCACAACACGTCATTTGATACATTTATATATTGTAATATGTTACTATAGTTGCATTAGCACCTTTATCATGTTACATATTTATCATTTTTTTTTTGAGTTGAGAGCAGTTCAGATCTAGTCTCTTCATAACTTTGAAGTTAATCATCAGTATTGTTGACAATAATCACTATATTTTACATTAGATCTCCAGAACTTATTTACCTGCTAGTTGTAAATTTGTATCCTTAAAGCATATCTAATTCCCCCATTTCCCAGTCACTGGTAATCACCATTCTAGTCTGTTTTTACAAGTTCAGATTTTTTTTTTTAATTTTTTTTTTTCAACGTTTATTTATTTTTGGGACAGAGAGAGACAGAGCATGAGCGGGGGAGGGGCAGAGAGAGAGGGAGACACAGAATCGGAAACAGGCCCCAGGCTCGGAGCCATCAGCCCAGAGCCTTACGCGGGGCTTGAACTCACGGACCGCGAGATCGTGACCTGGCTGAAGTCGGACGCTTAACCGACTGCGCCACCCAGGCGCCCCACAAGTTCAGATTTTTAAAAATTTCACATATGCAATCATACAGTATGCCGTTCACTATCTGACTTATCTCATTTAGCATAATGCCTTGAAGGTCCATCCGTGTCCTTGCAAATGCAGCATTTCCTTCTTTCTCGTGGCTGTATGATATTCCGTTGTAAATATACCGATTTTCTTTATTCATTCATCCGTTGGTGGGTCTTCAGATTGTTTCCATAGTCTAGCTATTGTGAATTATACTGCAGTGAACATGGGGGTGCACATATCCATTCAAGATACTGATTTTATTTCCTTTGGATACACACCCAGAAGTGGGATTGCCGAATCATGGTAGTTCAATTTTTAACTTTTTGAAGAACCTCCAAACTGTTTTCCATCATGGCGGCCACAATTTACATTTCCACTAACAGTGCACAAGGGCTCTCTTTTCTCCACGTCTTTGCCAACAATATTACCTCTTGTCTTTTTGATGACGGCCATTCTGACAGGTGTGATGTGATGCCTTATTTTAGATTTGATTTGCATTTCTCTAATGCTTAATGATGTTGAGCACCTTTTCACACACCTGTTGGCCATTTGTATGTGGACATATTTTTCAAACATAACTCATGTTGTGTTGTGTCTCTGCCCTTTTGGAAAGACTCCAGACTTGTCACCATGGTCAGAAGCCTGCAGAGCCCAGTATAGCATGGCTCTGCCCCTTCTCTCCCCCTCTCCCACTGCACTCCGCTCAGTCCATGAGACTCTGGCTATATGGACCTTTGTGGCTCTTCCTTAATAAGCCTGGCTTATTCTGCCTCAGAGCCTTTGCACCTGCTCCCGACACCCAGCATGTTCTATACTCAGATCTTCTTCACGCAGCCTCTATTCTCATTTCATTCAGACCTCTATTCAAATGTCATTTCCTAAGAGAGGACTTCTCTGACCATCTTCTCTAAAGCAGCACTCCACCCCCACCCCACTTCACTCTCTACCTTCTTATTGTTGTTGTTTTTTATAGCTGTCATCATTTCCCAATTTTGTATCATCTTACACAAAGTACTTGTTTGTTTTCCATCTCTCTTACTGGGAAGAAAGCCCCAACAGGGTAGGGGTCTGATCTATCTTATCCCTACTATGTCCCCAGAATATACAATAGTGCCTGGCAGGATGGCAGGTGCTCACACTTGGTGAGTGGGTGAGGAAACGAGTAAAGTGGATTCAATGCATTCAATGTCCCAGCCACATTGGTTGGTTCAGGGATGGGCAGGTGACTTAACCTGGTGTGGGCTGACTGAATCTGATGAATGCCAGGATGCCAAGTCGCAGGCAAACGTTTTTCTCTGCTTCCCTGAGTGTTGTGATGGTGAGAGGCTGAGGCCAGAGCTGCCAAATGTATCCGGGAACAGGGTCTCCCCAGGGGAAGAAAGACCAAGGCGCAAACCTGGTGGTATCCTTAGAGCCCTGAATGAAGCCATGCCTGAAACCAGAACTTTCTATGGACTTTTTTAGCCATCAGCCAATACATTTCGTAAGCATTGTGTAGTTAATCCTCCACAACACCAAAGTATCTCTGCTTCCCCACATTTTCCAGATGACAAAATAAGGAAAACGTTTGAATGACTTAGTCAAGGTCACACAGTCAGGTTAGGGCTCATCTTCATATCTTCTGACCACGATGCCATGTGGTTCTGCCCATTGCCTCAAAGAGCCCTTCTGCAGGGAAGGTGCAACCTTCCTGACATGACAGAGCCTGAACGGGGATGGGGTAGGATTAGCCTCAAAGTGAAACATTCTGGTGTTGTGTTCATTCTGTTTATACAGGACTTTTCTTCAAAACACTCCACCTGCTTTTGCAAATAACTATTACAAAGCTTTTCTGCAGCAAGTCTAGAGGAGACAAGTCAAACAATGGCAACAGATGTTCTCCAGCCTTAGAAACCAGTGAGTGCCCACCCTTATCAGCTGACAGGGTACGGGATTAACAGTACAGGCCTCAGTGGTTTTTCTGGTAAAGTAACACAGCACATCACAGATGTTTAATCCTCATTATCCATCAGCCCCACCAACAGCATGTAAGATTACAAAACTCTTCCTGTTTTGAAGAGTGGCAAATATGTGGCCCTCAGCCTTTGCAGGCTCTCTTACAAAATCCACTGAGGAGGGCGTTACAAGGCTGTTCTCACAGTCTTAGGTGCCTGGCTGGTCCTGCCCCAGGAAGAGCTTCATTCCTCAGAGCTGGGCTGACACTATGTGTATCCCGAGCCCTCCTCCCTCCTAGGCCTGTGGTCTGTCCAGGAGCTGCCTGCTGGCTGCCAGAACGGCTGTTCTTGGGAAGGGCTCTGCGGGGAAATATCTCAGCCACGTGTTCTCACACATGCCAAAGGCTGCCAAACAGCATCCAGTGAGGGATGTGCTGGAGATGGTGCCTGAGCTTCCCTGTCAAGCCCCCAGGCTCTTAACGAGGGGTGGGACCTGGGTTAATGACCTACAGTGGCTCCCACTTTCCCTCCCATTGAGACCAGCGTGTCCCTTCCCATGGCCTTTCTGCCACTCAGACCCAAGGCAGACCTCAACCCAGATATTCAAAGAACCCCACATAGGCGCTTGTACCCATCTCGGCATAGGATCCTGCAGGAGGAGGGCTGGGAAGCCAGGCAGCAGGGAGTCCAAATTCAACTAGAAAAGATAAGACAATTTTCATCTGGACCCAACTATTGACTTCCTCAGGCAATTCTCAGAAAACTAGAATTGGGACAGAGAAATGACAGTTCTTTTCTGCCTTTGGACAAAATCTGCTAAGCTTATACTAAATGACCATCTGGCTCCAGACCCCTCAGGGTCAGATGATTCCCATAAATCCATAGTTTTCCCACAGAGAAGTGCATGGGAATCAGGGAGGGGATTGAGCTCTGTCCTCGGAGATCTGGGTTCCACAAGTCTGGGACAGGATCATTACACACGTTTCCCCTCCCTGACCCCAAAGCCTTAAGTTTCATAGACATAAAGAAAAGATAGAAAGAAACTTGAGAGGTGATCTCTGTTGGTAGGGAAGACAGTCTCACCTGGCAGCAACCGTTAGCTAGAGGGTTTTAGCTAAAGATCAGCAGCTGTCACATGCTGAGTGCCAAGCGGAGCAAGGGACTGGCAACTGTCCCACCTTCTTTATTCTCCCCTTCACTGGAGAGACATCACTCAACATCGAGAATCATGAATCTCCTCATAACTTGCCTCTAGGACAGTCGGGTTCTTGCCATCTGAGGAACAAAGGCAATGCTTGGTGGCCATAGGGTACAACTCAGCAGAAGCCTGGCAAGTGGAAGCCACCCCAGAACCAGAGAGACTCAACTCTCCTAAAGGGATGCTTCTCCCAGCCCTGATGGGGACAGGGGCAGGGTGGATGTCTTTGGGAACAGCCTGGCCATAGTTCAGCAGGGAGCAAGCTGTGTGCATTTATTCGTGGAGAAGATCATACTTCATTTTTGATTTAGCTGGTCTCCAGGCAGTGGCTGTCCCCACTCTAGAAGGTTGTGGTGGCTTGCTCTGCAGCCATACTAGGACATATGTGGCCATGATGCTGTGTCTACTGTCAACAACAGCAGACACTTTCTAAGTACTGTTCTAAACACATCATGTTATTAATTTATTAATCCCTATTATGACTTTATCAAGTAGGTACTAAAATTATCCCACTTTATAGATGACTGAAGCACAGATAGGTTGAGTAACTTGTCTGAGATCACATGGCACACGGTGGAGGAGCTGGAAAGTGGATCCAGGTGTTCTGACCTTCAAAGTTCTCCATAGTTTGAATATGAAGATGGGGCGCACCAGATGGGTCTAGAATTCTGTCAGGTCGACATCCAGGGACCCATCCAACCAGAGGGAAGTGGTAATAAAGGCACCGTCTCGGCCCAATAGGATGGTTGGAGTTGGTGTAGTCTTGGCACTTGGGATCAAGATTTTTGTAGCTAATGCCATAGATAGATGATCGGGTGACATAAAAAACCATCAGAGTGTCCCAGACAGGTGTGGCTGGTGAAGCAAGGAAGAGGCAGCAGCCACAGACCCTGAAAGGGCTGGGGAGACTCCAGCTTCTGCTTTCCCCACACACAAGTTCTACTGTCAGGAAAGAAAAAAATCAGAACTAAGCTCCAAAGAGCCTGCCTTAGTCCACTCGCTTCAGATCATGTCCAAAGCAGCCGTGTGGTCCTGGAGGACTCGTGGCTCCCTCTCTCCTTTTACCTCAGCCAGGCATCTACCCGCCAGGCATCAGAAACCACAGAGGAGAAACCAGAGCCTGCCTCGTGTAGCTGTAGCTGGTATTGACTCCGTGTGTAATTTGTAAGCTACCTACCTGCTCTTCCTGTAGGTCTGCCCACCAGATCCCTCCCCTGCATACGTTAGTGAGGGAACTTGGCTGAATGCATTGTTAGGAGTCACCACTCCTGCCACGTCCGGTGGGTGAGTGAAAGATGCTGAATGGTTCTGCTGAACAAAAGAACAAAGACTTGTGGGTGAAGCAGAGAACAGTTAGAAGCAGAGAGCAGGGAGCCAGAGTTCAGAGATTGTTGGCAGAGGCTGAGCAGATGGGGGACACAGCTGCTCCCTTGAGGGGTTACAGGGCAGTTGGTAAGGAAACAACCTGGCCCGGGGACGTGGGTGGCTCAGTCTGTTAAGCCTCCAACTTTGGCTAAGGTCATTGACTTATGGTTCATAAGCTTGAACTTCGTGTCGGGCTCTGTGCTGACAGCTCAGAGCCTGGAGCCTGCTTCAGATTCTGTACCGCCACCCCCCCACCCCCCGCCCCTCCTCCACTCGCTCTCTCTCGCGTGCTCTCTCTCTCTCTCAAAAATAAATAAATATTTAAAAAAAGAAATTGAAATATCTATCACATATAAAAGGATTATATTACAATTTGTTTTTATGCCTATTTTCATCTGCTTTATTCTTTTTTTAGCTTTCTTCTTTCTTTGTAATTTCTTATTAATCAAAATTTGTGAATATGTGAATTAAAGACTTGATTGATATGTAGAATTCAGAGAATGTAAGGACTGCTCTAATTTTCTGTTTTTACTAAAAGTTCTGAATGAATTAAAAATAGAGTAAAAATGAAAAAATAAACAAACATGAAAGAAAATTAAAAAATAAAAAAGACAACCTGGCCCATGGGTCACTGCAGAGTGGAAGGAGGAAAATAGGAACTTCTTGGGAACCGATGCCAGGACTTGAGGTAGAAATAGGTGGCCTTAATCAACTGAGCAAGGATTCCATAACCTGGGGACAAAACTCCAAGGAAGAGCTGTATCCTGGACTGGACAAAGCCATAGTTCATATAACACTGTGGCTTTAACGGTTAATCTCCACGGGGACTAGCCCTGAGGGGCAAACACATACCTGAACTGGCTTTCACTGAGGAAAAGGAGGTAAGAGAAAAATGGAAGGCAACATTTCTGAGGCCCCATCTCAAATGCAGGCATTCTCAGAATGCCTCTAAAAACTAGAGTAGGAATCAGAAGACCACCTACTGGCTGCGAGATGCAACATGTCTGTTGCATGTGGTCTCATTCTGTTCCCAAAGTTGCCTAAAATGCCGTAGCACTGTCCAATAGAACTTTCTGCAATGACAGAAATGTTTTTTGTGCCGCCCAGGACAGTAGCCACCAGTCACATGTGATATTGAACACTTAAAATGTAACTAGTATGACTTAGGAGTTGAATTTTCCATTTTTATTACTTTTAATTTTAAATTAAGTAGCCACATGTGACTAGTGGCTACCATAATAGATAACGCAGCCCTAGACGGTAGCTTCATAAAGGCTGAGACAGAAGTTTCTGCTTCCTCCACATCTCACCACAGCCAGGAGTGAAGCATGGGGCCCTTGGCAAGTCCTTCGTAAATGCATCTGACCGATTGACTGAGTGATCCCAGTTTGCACAGAATCATGAATAGACCTGTTCAGCAAAGGTGACATAAGTGACCCCTCACTGCTGTGTGGTATAATGGAGAAAAATAGAATTAATCTGGGCCCTGAGAGTGAAGTGCTGCTTGCTCCACTCTCTGCTGCAATGGATTGCTTCATTATCCAGGTCATTATCAAGTCTGTCCCTGCCTGGGTTTGTGTGTGTGCCTGTTAATTGTTTGTATAAATAAGAATAGCTCTAGAAGGGGGAGCAGAACTGCCCCTCCTCATCTTCCTGGCTCCTGGTCCTGCCTTCTGACTCTTTCTCCTCCTGGTCTCCTGCTCATTTGGGCACCTGCTGAGAGCAAGCAGGCTTGAAAAGGGGAGGGGGGAAAAAAACCCTCCAGGAGCTGAGCAGACTGAATACACTCTCGCTTGACAGCTGAGAGAATCACCCCTTCTACCTGTGTGTTCAGAAAACACCACCACTGGCACTCTCTCAGGAATAACAATAGTCCTGGTGAATAAGGCCCTTTTTTCTCAGAGCTGAACGTTTCCATGGGTGCACAGTACCTCTCTCTCTTTCCTCTAGGAAAAGCCACAGCTCACAGCTCCATGGTCTTCAAGTACATGCCATACCTTTCTTCCTATTGTCTTCGAGACAATCAAAACTCAACCATCTTTAAATCGGACCCAGAGTGTTTAGATCTGGGGGGTTATCTTTCAGCCGGGGTGGGGTAGCTTATTTATAAAAGTTCCCCCTCTTCTGATCTGAGCCTTGAAGCTTCATTTGCAAATGAACTCTCTTCTCAGGGTCTTTATTACGGTGTGTGCACCACCTAGAGGCCATTGTCTTGAATTGAGCCTCAGTTCCAGCCACCAACCTGTTGTATCTTTTTCCTTCCTGTTTCATTTTTCATGTTTCATTTTCAGAAAACCTATCTTTACTGAGTAGACCCCATTGTGCTTCTATCTTTTCAAAACTGGCTTTCTGCTCACAGAGCTCTCACCCTCAAGGAGACCATATAACCACAGAGTCTTTCCAGTACTTTCTAGCCTCTGTCAAAGGAATAGAACTTTTCAGACTGTCTTAAGACTTAAGAAAGAGGGGTGCCTGGGTGGCTCAGTCGGTTAAGCATCTGACTCTTGATTTCAGCTCAGGTCATGACCCCAGGGTTCATGAGTTCCAGCCCCACATCGGGTTCTGTGCTGGCAGTGCGGAGCCTGCTTGGGATTCTCTCTCTCCCTCTCTCTTTGCCCCTCCCCTGCAGTCTCTCGCTCACAAAATAAATAAACATTAAAAAAAAAAAGACTTAAGAAAGATGCTTGAGAGGGGAGCCTGGTGGCTCGGTTGGTTGAGCATCTGACTTTGGCTCAGGTCATGATCTCATGGTTCATGAGTTCGAGCCCTACACCAGGCTCGTTGCTGTCAGCACAGAGCCCACTTTGGATCCTCTGTACCCTTCTGTCTCTGCCCCCCCCCCGCTCCATCTCTCAAAAATAAGTAAACATTTAAAAAGAAGATGCTTTAGAGAGACAAGAGGAGACTTCTTGCACACATCCCAAACTTACAGGAGCTCTCTCAGTGCTGCAGTCTGGTGGGGTTCTTCTGTGGGGGCCCAATGGCCAGGACTGAAATTCCAATCCGTCATATCCTTCCTCCTGTGACTGCATTTCTGCCACCACAGATGGGTGTCCCCAGGGATGGACACCAAGTTAGGGGAACTGATACCAAATGTTTTATTGGTGCCATTGCTGTTTGTTTGGTTTTATTGTGGTAAAATATGCATAATGCAAGATTTGACATTTAACCATGTTTTCATGTACAGTGTATTAAGTACATGCGCAGTGCTGTGCAACCGTTACTGCTATTTATTTCCGGATCTTTCTTGTCATTTCCAACCAGAACTCCATACCCATTAAACAATAACTCCCCTTTCCTCCCTCCAGCCCCTGGTAACCTCTATTCTACTTTCTGTCTCTATGATAATTTGCCTATTCTAGGTAATGGGACCATATAATTTTTGTCCTTTTGTGTCTAGCTTAGCCAAATATTTTTAGTTGTGGCTGGTTTACTTGGGCTATAGAGGCCTGGCTTTCTCTTCTGTTTTCCCTGGAGTAGAGATTTGAATGAAGTCAGCAAAATGAACTTCAACCTTGCCCTTGAGCCACTGCCAGCCCTAGCTGTGCTCTCTGGCTGGGTGTGCCTCTGAACCTTGCTGGGGTATTGAGGAAAGGGGGAGCCACAGCTCCAATCTCTCAAAACAAACAAGGAACCGTCCATTGTTTGGGGGCTTAGAGGAATCAGGCCTTGGCTGGCATTTCCTGGCCTGGTTTGAAAGGGATCCTGAGCAGGCTGTCACTGTGAAATCTGACGGGAGGGGCTACCACTGCTGAGCCTGTGGGGAACCAGAGATCTGACCCTGGAGGTCTGGGCCAGACAAGGCAAGAGGCAGCCCCGAGTGTCTGGACATGTTTGTGGGGTGCTTTACAGGTTTATGTGTATGGGGATAACCTGAGGATTCAAGGGGATGCTCTCTACGCTTCTTCCTTCCCCCAATCTACAGAGAACTGATGGTGTACTACTTCACGGTCATTTTATTGCACGAGCAGAGTGGACCCTTTTATAGAAATGGCTATTGCTATATGTGTAGGTTTCGGTTATTTTTATATTATGAAACAGTAATTCTGAAAATGTCACTTCCCGGGGAGAGGGGGATCGCAGCACCGGAGTGAGTCATCGTAATAGTAACAACTAACATTTATATAGCATTTAATGGTTTTAAAGCACTGTTCACAGACATGATCTCATTTCTCATCTCAATAACATAAGAAGGTGGGGAGAGTTTATAAGTGGGATGCCTCATGTCTTGGTTTTAAGGCAATGGTGATCATCTCGGATCTGAAAATGGGTTTCAAACCAAAGATATCTCCTTGGCTGAAAACTGAGACTGAACAGAAGATCCTCTCAGAAATGAGAGCTGGACATAAGAAAAATGCACGTTTGACTAGGAATTTTAGCAGATTTGGGATGTGCAGGACACAGGCTCCTGAAGCTAACATCTAAGCCAAGGTTTTTAGTAAGTGGCAAATGTGGAGTTAGAGAGCATTAATTTCATTCTTTGCAGGACTTTCAAAGCCTTTGGTTCTGTGCATTGTGAACTCCTAAGGGAGGGCTAGAGTATATAATGTTTCTCACACATATTTGGTAATGGAATGGCTATCACAGTTTGAGACTAATGTTCCTGAAGACAAACCTTAGAAATACAGACTGGGGCACCTGAGTAGCTCAGTCAGTTAAGCATCCAACTCTTGATGTCAGCTCAGGTCATGATCTCAGGGTTTGTGAGATCGAGCCCTGAGTCAGGCTCTGTACTGACAGTGTGGAGCCTGCTTGGGAATCTCTCTCTTCCTCTCTCTCTGCCCCTCCCCTGCTTGTGTGTGCTCTCTCTCTCAAATAATGAATGAATGAATGAATGAATGAATGAATGAAGAAATAGTGACTAAAGAGAGTGGATCCCTGGGCCCTAGGTGAGACTAGGACCAGCAAAATGTAGAAGCAAAATGCTTTCCAGAGGGGTAAAGGAGGCTGAAGGTCTAAGTAGAATGGTTTGAAGCCCAGAGAAGGAGCAAAGAACAGGAGGGAACTTACTCTTGGGGTGAGCGCAGATCAAGACTGGAGGCACAATGTCCTCTAGAACCTCCACGGCAACCTGGTCCATTGGAGGGTGGTCAGTGCAGCACCCACCTATCTATCCCCACCAGGATGACAGCAATGGGATGAGGGAAAGCCCACATCCCTCAAGTTCATGCCGAGTCCCTCACGCTGGTCAAACATGGTCCTATGGGAATTCAAGGTCACTGCACAACACTTACTCCTATGGGACTGCACTCAAAAGGAGCCATCAACACAGGCTTGGAAACCCCTCAGTCATGCTTTCTGGATGACATATGTATTTGCATTGAGTTTAATTTTGATCATGTGTAAACACAGAGGTAGTTGAGATTTTGCTTCCCCAGTTCTCTTAAGTCAGAGTCCTAGTAACAGCTGCCACTTGAGGTGCTTTCAGGGAGCCAAATGCTGCAGTGAGCGTTCCATGCCCAAGTTCTTACCTGACTCTCACAAAAATCCTCTGGGAGAGGTTTCGTTACTTTCTTCATTTTACAGATGAGGAAACTACGTCTTAGAAATGTTGGGTGACTTGTTGGTCATACAGACAATAGGTGATAGAGCCCAGATGTTAACCCAGTAATCTAGAGGCTCCACGCTTCACTATAAAGTTTCACTGCCTCCAATTATGTAGAAGATTATTCATTGCCCCACCTTCCTATTTATTCTCCTTGTCTACCTTTCCAGAAGAAACTGTTGTATTCCAGAAGGCCAAGACTATATTCCCCAGCCTCCCTTATAGCTCCCATCTCATTAGTATGTTAATGCCTCCCATCTCATTAGTATGTTAATGAGATGTAAGCAGAGGTTGTAGGCTGTAGCTTCTGGGGAGGCTACTTAGAAGACTATACGGGGCGCCTAGGTGGCGCAGTGGGTTAAGCGTCCAACTTCAGCCAGGTCATGATCTCGCGGTCTGGGAGTTAAGCGTCCAACTTCAGCCAGGTCATGATCTCGCGGTCTGGGAGTTCAAGCCCCGTGTCAGGCTCTGGGCTGATGGCTCAGAGCCTGGAGCCTGTTTCTGATTCTGTGTCTCCCTCTCTCTCTGCTCCTCCCCCGTTCATGCTCTGTCTCTCTCTGTCCCAAAAATAAATAAATGTTGAAAAAAAAAAATTAAAAAAAAAAAGAAGACTATACTGTTTAAAAAAAAAATAAGAAGAAGAAGACTATACTGTTGCCAGACACACCCTGTTCTGCTTTTTCTGCTTCCTCTTGCCTAAAAACTCGGAGGTGATAGGTGTGGGTTACAGCAGCCATCCTGGACCATAGGGTTCCGAAGGATGGACATCACTTGTTTTTTTTGTTTTTTTTTTTAAACTTTTTTAATTTAATTTTTTATTTTTTTTAATTTATATCCAAATTAGTTAGCATATAGTGCAACAATGATTTCAGGAGTAGATTCCTTAGTGCCCCTTACCCATTTAGCCCATCCCCCCTTCCACAACCCCTCCTGTAACCCTCAGTTTGTTCTCCGTATTTATGAGTCTCTTCTGTTTTGTCCCCCTCCCTGTTTATATATTCTTTTTGTTTCCCTTCCCTTATGTTCATCTGTTTTGTCTCTTAAAGTCCTCATATGAGTGAAGTCATATGATTGTTGTCTTTCTCTTGCCTAATTTCACTTAGCATAATACCCTCCAGTTCCATCCATGTAGTTGCAAATGGCAAGATTTCATTCTTTTTGATTGCCGAGTATATACCACATTTTCGTTATCCATTCATCCATCAATGGACATTTGGGCTCTTTCCATACTTTGGCTATTGTTGATAGTGCTGCTATAAACATGGGGGTGCATGTGTCCCTTCGAAACAGCACACCTCTGTCCTGTGGATAAATGCCTAGTAGTGCAGTTGCTGGGTCGTAGGGTAGTTCTATTTTTAGTTTTTTGAGGAACCTCCATACTGTTTTCCAGAGTGGCTGCACCAGCTTGCATTCCCAGGACGTGACTTGTTAAGGATGATAAAGCAGGAAGGCAAAAATTCCTGCCCATCATGGAACCGACACACCCAGTATGGGCTGCATAAATAAATTAGCCTCTATTGTATTGAAACCACTCTTATTTGGGTTTTCTGTTCTTTAAAGATGAAGCTAGTCCTAACAGATACAACAAGAGGTATTTCAAATTGCGTCCTGGTCTTAATTTTTAACTGCCTGCCCCATCAATGAACAATTTCCTCCATTTAAACCATGTTTCCCTTCCACACCTCATTCCCTAGGGAAGTGTGTTTCCTCCCTGTCTGACTCTAGTCTTAAGTCCCAGTGACCTTTCCCATATCCATGCAGCCTCTCCCTTTCTAAATCTAGCAATTAATACTGTAATCACACATTTAGGCCTTGTATTTTTTTCAGCACCACTGAAAAAATTGTATTAGGAATGTTTTATACTAACAACTGTTTGGGGAGACACACGGTTTGGTGTAAAAAGCACTGACCTGGCAGAAGGATAAGGGGGTGACTCTGCCCTTCACAAGCTGCAAGGTTGTAAGGGAGAACCAGTAGGTGATCTCTTCCTCGACATGAGCTGAGACCCCCTGACTCAGCCAGTAATGACTTTTCCACTTTATGGGAAGCAGATGGGATTTTAATGAACTGTGACGGTTGTCTATTTTCTTTAAGCAACATACACAGAGATCTATGCGCCCCTTCCAGGAGATAGCATGCATAGTCACAAAAAGGAAGGTAACATTTGCAAATTCCTACTTAAACCTTTTCCTTTAGAAATCATGCTTCTGTGTTTTTTATTTCCTCCAAATAAAAAAGGAGACCCAGCCCATGTGTTTTCTAGAAGAAGTAAGAGTCATGATTGACTAGCACCACAATGCCACTTTTTTTTTTCCCCCTGAAGGAAACAAAACCAATGGATGATTGGAAGAAACAAAAAAAGCCAAAAAAAACCCACACAAAAAAAACGATTTCTTGATATAGCAAAAATGAGGATACTCTTAGCAGGGCAGAGGGGGAGGGAATAGAGTTTGGACAGAGCAGTGGAGGTCTCCTTGGATGGCTGGCAACATTCCCCCTTTTAGCAAACTCACTTGTGAGTTTTCACCATATAGTAATTTAGGAAGCTGCACATTTGTTTTATGCAATTTTCTGGTATTCATATCACATTTGAGAAACAGTTAAAAAGGGGCAGGATGGACAGGTTACACCTTCCCACTGGAACTGTTTCCTAGTCATGTTTAC